>NC_054844.1:26048398-27298398 GCF_018345385.1 Vulpes lagopus
TATTTGCAAGTAATAATGCAGAGTTTTAAGATTTCATGTTTCTTAGTTTCATGTGTGTTTATGTGGGTTCCTAAGCAAGATCATAAACTCTGGTGAGTGCCACAGTGCTGTGGAAAGCATACTAAATTCGGGATCAGAAGAGAGTTATCTAAGCCCTGGCCTGCCTCCCCAGCCAAATGCCCACAGACACACCACTTCCTCTCTGGCAGACTTGTCTACCCAAGAAATAAAGATAAGAATATCTACTTAAAATAAGAATGTGTGTGGAAGAACTATATAAAATGTGTATTATGTCACAAATGTGAGGTATTCAGAAGCAGGGACTCAAACAATGGCGGGAAATTAGAAGACAAACACTTGAGGTCTGAAGACCCGAGGTCATGACTTTGTGACTCAGCAGGTCCATGACTTTGGTGCAGAGTAATCCAAGGATGCCACTTCATCTCTGTTTTCCTCATCTGCAGACCAAATTCATGGTATTTAACTACTTCAGTGGACTTTGGGTGATACACTCCAACTCTACACGGTAGGTAGGGTTTTCTAGCCAAGAGAACCATTAAACAGTGGGTTTTTTTCTGTCATTGTTGTAATGATTCTCATAAAGTCTGTAAAAGTTCTGAACATGAAACAAAAATAAGTATTTGTTGGTTGATGAATGTAAGTGCATAGTTATCTTAGTGGAGGAGAACCAGATGTCAAATAGAGAGAGGATCTCTTATCTACTCAAGAAATGCATGTTGTAAGATGCCTTCATGGGGTAGTTGGTCCAAATCATCTCTCAGTGTCCCTTTCGGTTATATGGTTCTGGGAAATCAAGTAGAGACTGAACAAAGGACATAACAGCAGAAATGAAATTACTGCTTTTCTGTAGACAGTGCTATTTGTCTGAAAATTGTAAAATGTAGATGGGAAGGAGGAAATAACAGGTCTGTGATTCATGACACTAAATGTTAAGAAAAGGTGGGTTTTCTTTGTGGCTATAAAACAAACAAAAAAGTATATAAACCCAGTATTTAAATGTTAATTTGCTACAGCACATCATATGTTTATAGCAAGAATTTGATAAAAGCATCAGATTGAAAACAAAACAACAAATCTTTTCCCATTGCTCTATGCTTATAAAGAAGACACCCAGCCGTCTCCAGCAATGCATATTTACATTTCTGCAGGGAATACCCTGACCCTTTTTGCTGTAGGGACCATGAAACAATGCTTCCATGATGGGTAATATGAAATATTTCAAAACAAAGGAAAACCTTGTGGTTTCTTAGATAAAGAAAAGGATACCCTATCTTGCATTTCTTGTACTTGCTGCTATGTGCTTGGTTTATCTATTAGCCAGTATACCCTGGGTGCTTAGTAAATGGCCTTCAGACTTTCTCAGCTATCCACATTGTAAGACAGAAGTTTGAAATACAAAATGCTTAATATGATATCTTAGATGTTACGAATTTTAGAGGAAAATTGGCAAACAATTGAATTAACGAGGCATTGATTATTCATCTGAAATAATATCCAGGCACAGGGCATGTTTCTCCCTAACCTTTCTTTCTCCAAACACACTTTTATCCACTTTGAGTTTACCTTATACTGCAGCATGAATCGGAGAGGAAAAAAGAGCTCACAAAATTCCATAGCATTCCATTTTACAAACTGTAATAACTAGGCTGTTCTGTAAAATGTCTGGTCAGGGAAAAGGCTGAAAGTACTGACTAAAATGAGGTCTGAGTTTCTTCTGAGAATTATAATTCCTTGGGCTCTTCCAAATCCTAGATGACATAGATAATGGAAAATTAATTTTAATGCTAATGATATGCTTAAATTGGCAAAGATCAAGTAGTTATTATGGCCTGGTTTTTGTTCATGTCTTAATTTTGCCATCCTAAAAATTTGAGCAGGTTTTAAAGTACTTAATACAGCACTCCCCAGACTCCAGTATTTACCTTCCTCCAAAAATCCTTCTTTCATGATTTCACTTTCCTTCCACATGTAGAAGTTAAGTAAGAGGGCTTTAGAGCAAGACTATAACTGAATTGAAATCCCAAGGTTTTTGCTAAGCTGTGTGACCATGGGCAAGTTATTTAACCCTTCTGTAGAATGGGATAACATCTCACAAGATGGTCATTTTACGAGTGAGTGAAGAGGAAATGAGACAACATATACAAGCTGGTCTAAACAGTGTCTGGATTAATTTAGGATTTCTAACAGATGTTAGTTATTATTACTCAATCTCATAAATGAAAGTATGTGAATATTTAAACTTTTTTCTAGCAGATGTTAAAAGTACTTTTGAGTTTTCTCACTTCTGCATTGTAATAAAAGTTGGCCTATTACAACTATGTGAAACTGATGAACTCCACCCAAAGGAAATAGATTCTATACACAAACTAAAAATGTTAGTGAAATGCAAATCTGAACAACTTTAGTAAACTATTGGATATTTTAATTCCAAACTCTTCTGTAACTCTATGAAGTATGCCTTAAAAACTCTTACAGATATGTGAGTTTGGAATTGATTTTGGCCTTGGTGTTGGGAAGGACACTTTTGAGTAAAATAGAATTTTAGAATTAGAAAGGACTCAGATGTGCAAGTATAACATGGAACATGGACTTGGACTGTGAACTTGGACTGCTGGAGTGAGAAGCCTGACTTACAAGCTTTGAGACTTTGAACAAGTTACTCCACCCCTTTGTCCCTTAGTTTTCTCATCTGCAAAATGAGAGTATTATTAGTACCAACCTCATGGTGCTACTATAAAGATGAAATGAGCTAAGATATTTGAGAGTGGAATGGTGCCTGACATCTCCAGTGAGTTTCCACTAAATGTTTGCCATTATTATTATCATTATTTTACAAATGAGGCTCTCAAGGTTGGAAGAGAAAGTGAATTTCCCAAGGTCATATTTGAGTTTGTGGTGAGGTGTCCTATATTTCTGACTTTCTGTCTGTTGCTCTTTTCACTCTAACACCAATATACTCTTCATCTTGGCCTTGCTTCTAGGCAATGCTTCAGTTCCTCCATTCTTGCACCTACAGCTTAGCCAGTGCAGATTTGGTCACTGATCTTTATGCCAGTGATGTCTGAAGATTGACTTTGGAGAGTGAAAGGGCCAAGTTCTATTCTAGATAGAGTCTGAAATTTCTGTTCAGTTCCCATCTGTGGCCTTTTCTTTGCTAATCATGAAATATGAAAACAAACAAACAAACAAAAAAAACAAATTGCAGCAAAGCAAGAGCTGAATGTTAAGAAAAATGTTCAAGAAGAAATACAAACTGTAGCTATTCCTCAAGGAATTCATGAGGTACTTAAGCAAACTACTTGGACTCTTCCCCAAACCTGCTAAGTAGGGGCACACAGTAAGAGCATTTGGAGTACAGATGAGCTGGGAGAGGGGCCTGTTTGCAGTTCCCCTGAGGAAATTTCCCTGTAGGAAATGAGCAGCGGCAAAGAGAAAGGGAGACAAGAAATCAGTAAACCTCATTTTCTGTTTATCTCTTTGCACACCTTCACTTCACCACCCACTGTGGCACCTAACCTATTTAATCTCCTGTGTCATAATTCCAGGTGCACTCATCAGCATGCAAAAAAACCCCACATATGAAGGTGGATATATTTGCATATGAAGATGGATAAATCGAATCTGAAAATGGAATATGAGCAAGTTATCAGTGTATGCTTATAAACAACTTTTCAGTTAGACCTTGAGAGCAAGGACCATGATAGTCTTTCTAAAAACTAGTGTAGGTTTCTTTTTTTGACCTAAGTTTTTTGGTTGTGTTTTGAGCAAATTTCCCAAATTTATTTTGAATGTTAAAAATTGGGTGTCTGCTAATAGGAAGTTGCTTGAGCTTGGATGTTTGTGCTAAGATTTCTTTAGGCACATCTTGTCCAATTTTTTCACCAAAACAGACTTAACCACAGCCAAGAGTGTATCAACGGTTAAGGACAAAACCTGAAGAGCACAGCCAGAAGCAGAATTTTTTTTTTCAAATTTCCCATATGTATAACATAGAAGTTAAGAATATAGATTCTTGAAGCCAAGTGGTCTGATCTTCAATCCCTATAACACCATTTATTTGTTAACTAGGTGACCTTGAACAAGAAGCCTATGCTTCCTTTGCCTCTATTACTTTATCTGTTAAATGGGGGTATTAATAGTACCCTTTCTCTGGGGCTGTTATGAGGATGGAATGAATTAATTCAAGTAAAGTACTCACAAGAAGGCCTAGCATAAGGTGAGCACTCAGTAAATGTTAGCTCTATTTTGAAGATACTCACTTGTATTGCATGCTATGACATACTCTGGTTTGTTTAAAAGAAAAATAATGGATTCTTTTTTTTAAGCTTTTATTATTTATTTGACAGAGAGAGAGCAAGTGAGCACAAGAAGGGGGAGCAACAGAGGGAGAGGGAGCAGCAGGCTTTCCGTTGATTATGGAGCCCCACACGAGCTTGATCCCAGGACCCTAAGATCATGACCTGAGCTAGAGGCAGGCACTTAACTCACCATTCAGGTCCCCCAAAATAATGGATTCCTACCGTCAAAAAAATCATCAAGTAATTTATCCAAGAAGAATATATTGAGGACATATGAAGGACTGAGGCAATGCTAGACATTGTGAAAGAGACAAAAGATAAATAAAACACACAGTTGGCTCTCAGGAACTCTTAAGTTTTCTAGAGAAAATGCATGAAGTAGAGGAAGATCCAATAACAAAAATAGATATTTATTTAAAATATGTATTGACCAACTACTATGTACCAGATTTTATGAAAATTAGCTAGACTCTATGATAGCCCTGCTAGGTAGATATTGTTTTCACCATTTTACAAGATCCCATGTGGAAACATGCTCAAGTCACATGATTTGCAGGTAATGTTGCAGGTAATTCACAGTCGCGTCATTTGCACAAAGGTTTAAAATCATGTCTCTCTGTCTGATGTCACAGCCTGTGCCTTTTCTACTGCACTTCCATAATTCCATTTCGTTAAATTTGTGGTCTTGGCTTGGAAGTTGGAAGCCCCAGATAATGACTGGTAACCAAGGAGAAACCGAAATGGGAAATGTTGTGTAGGGATGTTTAGAAAATGAGAGGAAAAAAGAGATCTCAAAGAAAATCCAAATCCTTGGCTCCATATTGGAAAGCCTAAACTTGGGCAAGGATGAAGGAGAGAGGTGGGTTTGGTGGCGTCAGCTGGGGACACTGGGCAGAGAAGTGTTAGGGAACACCTGGACTCAATGCGGGAAGGGTCTCGTCCAATCAGCAGTCTTCTGTGGGCACAAGCGCGGGGGTAGGTGGCAACGTGGAATCTGCAAGTTCCAGCCTGGGGTAAACAGTGAGCCAGAAAAGCAATTAAAGCAGAAACAGATGAGGATAATTAGAAGGGACAGCTCCAAAGGATAGAAGGAGGCAGTGAAACTATAACAGAGGATTGAGCTATTTCTGTCCATCCCTTGATGTCTGGAAAAATGGTCGTTTTGGTCCAGACTATGGTACCACGCCCTAAATAACACTGCAACTGTTCTCAGCACCGTACCCTTAGTTTGGATTCAGTGGCATCTCCTAGATTCTGCTCCCAAATCACCCCAAATAGAACAGTGGCCCTTTGGGCATCTCCATTTGGATGTTCCACAGATTCCTAACTCTACTACATCAAAATTCAACTTCTTATCTCTTCACACAAAGCCTTCTCCTTTTTCAATAGTCACCATTTTAATTTAATGGAACTGAATCCATCCATTCATCTAACACTGAAACTAGTTCTATGTTTAAATAGTGAAATGCTTCCCTCAAGCTTTCTGTTTATGTGCTACCCCTCTCTTCTCTATCCAAAGTTCAAATGAGTTGATTCTTTGGATGAAGATATGTCACTGCCATTATGGGGTGGGTAAGGAGCTGCTGGCTGATAGATTCCCCGGAACCCCCCCTGCTGGCATGTTAAGCCAAAGCCATGAGGTTGCCAGGGCTTATTTCCCATAACTTTATAATGATCTAGGAGGAAATACTGGAAAAGTGTATCTTTTGTGAGAGAAAAGAGAGTCAGAAAAGTTGGGGATGTCCAAAAGCTTCTAAAAAGAGAAATGAAAAAGGACTAAGAAAAAACAAACATTTCCCACTTTGTTATTCTGTGTAGAGAACTTGGTCATAAGGAAATGGGCTTAGAAACTTTTCAGCATTGACTCCAGAAAGGTGAAGGCTGAAAATACAAATTGGACAGTCCTTTCTTCTTTCATTCTGCTGTCCCCACTACTCCTTTAACCTCTTAGATGTGTACCTTCATTAGACATGACAGAGAGGTCATAATTGCATAATTTGGCTTTTCACTAAAGTCCTTATATATTGAACTTTTATTGATGTAGCCCCAAAGTCTTGGTGTAATATTTATATTATGAAAGCACTGACATCATTTCACATAATTTAGTGTTCTTGGTATACTCAAGAGCCAAGAACAAAACTTAGGGGGCACAGGCCCGAAGTATGCTGGCAGGGCTGTCTGTGGGAAACCTCTTGTGTGTCCGTGCAGGTGTAGATTAAAAGCGCTACAAATTTCTAAACTGCATTTTCCCTAAGTTTACTGGAGGTTTTAAAGGTTAAATCATACTAGTCAGAGTGAGAGATCCCTCTACCCTATGATATAAGTCGATACATGAGTTACCCTTTTGAACTATGTTGCTCTATTAATTTTTTTTTAATTTGCCATGCTACCCCGGGTAAGTTATGTAAACTGCTCCAAACTGCAATGTCCTCACCTGTGCAGCAGGGACAATAATATTGCCTAATTCACTCACCATTTTGAAGATTAGACAAGCAATTCTGACACATGGTGTATGCTCAAATAATGTTAGTTGTGTAATAACAATAATAATTCCACCAGTGGACTACTGATTTTGAGATAAAGGAATGAACCCCCAGAAAACTTCTCTACTCCTGCTATTACAGAAAGGGGTAGGGAAAAAATATCTACAGAGTTCCCTTCATAGAAAATGCTTGGGTTTGCCTTGTCTTTCTTAGCCACCACTTCTATTCCTTTTAAATCAAAATACTGTAGGCACATAATTTGAAAAGTTGACTAGTACTTCAGGAATCATGGTGGAAAGAGCAGCCACCTGCACAATCTCCTCCCCACCCAAACCCTGCTCCCCAGAAGTAATCCTTTAATTATTTACTTCTGGAATTACTAAGTAACATGCTTAGGGTGATATTTTTCTCTCTTTCCTTATATTTCAATGTTAGAATGTATCCATTGGCTTCTAAGTACGGGAGATAAGATTGATGCTTTTTAAAACTTTACACACATTTCTTATCTGCTAGGAGACTTACTATATATATATATATTTTTTTTTTGAGACTTACATTATATTCAGCATCTCTGTTTTTTCCATTTTGGTAACCATTGAGTCATATGATGTGCTGTGATTGCATTTGCCTTATTACACGACTTTTTCATTTTCCTTGGAGTTAACACATACCATGTTTTTGGCTTGTTTGTTTTTCAGCTTCTTTGTTTTCTAGGTAACTGTTATTAAGGTATACTCAAATCTCTGTCTTATCTATAAGACTGCTGTAAATATATTCTCAGACATACCGGGTAATTTATCAGCTCCTTTTTTTACTCTGAGCCTTGTCCCTGTCACTTTCTGCTACTCTGCTCCAATCTAAATGTGTTACCCGTTGGGAGTACACCTAGCTGCTCTTGGGATTTCTTTTTGCCATCATCCTGGAATTTCTCTCTTCCCTTTGTTGTGGTTCCCCCATCTTTCTCATTTTTGATTTAGTTCCCTGTTTTAGTATACATATATACATACTCCAGTAGCTATCCAACAAAGATGCAGGCAAGGTATATTGTTTGAGCCCTCATAAGGCAGAAGCTGTTGGTTGCCACCAACCCTTCTCGTCAGAGTGATAGAGTATTTAGTTGAGCCCAAGATTAGCTGCTCAGATTAAAGACTACATTTTCCAGCCTCTTGAGCACTGATGTGGGAATACTGTGACTAAAATCTTGGAGAGTAAACTAGGAGCAAAAGCATAGGGACCTTCCATGAAAGAGAGAGCTATAGTGCACCCTTTTTCATCCCTAGAATGTGGGTGTTATTCTGAACTATGGGGACATGGCTCAAATCTAGGGATGATAGGGCAAGAAATTGCAAGAAGTCAGGGTCCTGGAGGACATTAAGGGGCAAGGCCTCCATGCCAGTCCTGTACTAAATAACCCTGTGCTCTTATATAAGAGAAAAATTACTTTTATCCTAAGGAATAACTTGATCCTACACAATTACACCTTTCATGGAAAAACATCTCTTTTATCTTTGTGCTTGACTGAAAATTTGGTTGAGTTTAGAATTCTAAGTTGGAACATTGTCCTTCAGAATTTTGAAGTTTTTTCTACATGCCTTCTAGCTTCTAGTATTACTGTTGAGAAATCTGTTGCTATTTTGATTCTTAATACTTTTGATAAAGCTTCTTATTTTTATTCTCTCCCTGGAAGCTTTTATGCTCATTCTGATATTTCATGATGGCCTGCTTTGATATGGGTCATTTTTCATTTGTTATGAAGGGAATTTGAGGGCCCTCTTCAAAATAGAAATTCATGTATCTCTGTACTGGGAAACTTTCTTAATTTATTTCTAGGATAATTTCTTCTCCCTTCTGTATCTATTTATGGAACTCCTATTACCTGGATATTGGACTATTTAGATTGATCTTCTAAATTTCTTCTGTGTTCTTTCATAATTCCCATTGCTTTTATCTTTTATAAATCTATATTCTTACATGCAACCCTTCTATTGAGTTTTTATTTCAATCATTTTTCATTTATAATATGCTCTTTGTTCTCCAAATACATCCTTTTCAAATAGCAACCTATTTTTTAAGGATACTGATCATGTTTTTAAAGTATTTTTTTCTCTTTCCTGAATTATCTGTTCCCTCTGAATATCTTTTTATCTTTTCTCTGCTTTGGTCTCTGTCTGTCATGCTGGAGCTTTCTTCAAATATATATTTGGCCCCATGTTCATATTTAAGAACAATCTACCAAAGAGCAGACTATGAAATCTGTGTGTGTGTAGAGTGGGAGAACAGGAGTTTCTCACAGCTCACCCTGCAGGCTTTCACTTATATCTCCTATTTTAAATAAGAGGCCTCATCCCTGACCACCATGAGGCCTCCTCTCAACCTGAGTCTCTGTTCAATTTCCCCAATGATTCAACTTGTAGTTTTTTTTTTTTCCAATCTTGAAAAAAACTAGTTACCTGGTCAAATGAAGGTGAAAAGAGGACTAGGGGTCAAATTTCTCTCATAGGAATGTCAACTGATCTACTGCTTCAGTTTGCAAGTCTACCATCCCTCCACTTTTGTGGTATCTGGTGCCTCCAACTCCTGAGACTTACTTGTTTTCCATTTTTGAAAAAAAAAAATGTATTGATAGTCCATGACCCACTGATTGATGATTAATAGACATCATCTTGCCCCTGCCCTCTGAGAGCTTATGTTTTGGGGGAGGAGACAGATGATAAAAACATAAAATATGTCTAAAGGTACTAAATGCTATGGAGAGAAATACATTAGGGTGAGAGAGAGAGTGATGAGAGTGCTGTTTTTACATGAGATGTGCAGAGAAGATCGTGAGGTAACATTTGAGGGGAAACCTGAAGAAAGTTAGGAAAGGAGATATGCAGATGATCTAGGAGAGGTGAGATCCAAGCACAGAGACATTCAAATGTAAAGTACCCAAAGTAGGAGCACTGGGTTGGCCTATGTAAGGAACAGCAAGGAGGTCAGTGTGGTGGGAAAGGAGGTGATGTCAGAGACTAGTGTTGGTGACAGTGTTTGTGTAGGCTCTTATAGCCTTGGTAAGGTCAGTAGACTTTAAGTCAGATTGGAGGCTATTGATGGGTTTTGAGGTGGGGAATCATATGATTAAGCTTACATTTTCTATCTGATGTTGTCTCCTCTCCTGTTTTCTTGATCCTTGTGAACTTTTTATCCTTTGTAATTTTCATGAGGTTTGTACACGTTCAATCCACATATGTGACCAGGAGTTCTAGCCTCCTTATTTTAAAACTTTCTTTAAAAAAATTATTATTTATTTATTTATTTATTTATTTATTTATTTATTTATTTATTTATGAGAGAGAGAGGGGGCTTGAACAGGGGGAGAGGCAAAGGGAGAGAATCTCAAGCAGATTCCCCACTGAGCATGGAGGCAGATGTGAGCTCCATCTCACCACCCTGAGATCATAAGCTGAGCTGAAATCAAGAGTTGGTGCTTAACTGACTGAGCCACCTAGATGCCCCTTAAGAATCTTTCTAACAGGGAGTAATGTGAAAAATGGAATGACTTGCCTTGAAAGTCATAAGCACAGATGATCACAGCAACTCTAAACCAAATGGATTTTGCTTTCTCTGTGTCCCTGTGGGTTGTCACAGTGAAAATGAGCTAATGAGACAGAGTACGTTCTTGGAATATCCCACAGTCCAGTGATTCTCACCTGGCATTGGACCTATCCCCAAAAGGGCATTTGTAAATGTATCCACTCATCCCAAAGGAAGCATTGGAAAAGTGTGGAGACTCTATAGTTTTCTTGCTAAATGAGGGCTCCCCTTCCCTCTGCCACTGTTATGCCACGAAGAATTATACTGCCCCTAAAGCCAATAAGTATGCCTACTGAGAAATGGCTTTCATCCTTCTCCCAGGAGGGAATCCAGGAATCCCAAGCTCCTGTATCATTTGAGAATGTGAGTGAATCTCGAGTGCTTAAATCTGGTTCTAAGCACATCGTTCCTTAGTTGTGTTGTTTTACACATGGAAGTATACTGGACCATTACATTTGAGTTCAAGCCTTCACTACCTCTAAGTCAGACTGTAAGCTTCTTTAGGAAAAACAAGAGGTCTTGCAATTACCACACTTGTAGTCACATAGTTTCTGAATAAATACTTGTGGATAAACCTGAGCTCAGATATAATTTTATCACTGAGGCATATCTTTGACTTTGCCAAGTCAGACTTCTATATATTAGCTTTTCTAATGAAAAATCAGTATGGCACATATTACTCTAGCTTACACAACCTGCCTTCCACCTCAAAACTCTGTGAGGAATAATTGCCATATGACTACAGAATGCCATGAGAGTGTGAAATATTATGTAAGAAGGAGGTGAGGTAGGTTGTTATTACATAATGCAGTTCTTCCTATCATGGCTTGGCTGTAATGTGGAAGGCCTTGCAGGCAAGCCGCAGAGTGCAGACTATGTCATCAACACACATCAACTCTAAATAATGAAAACTCACTGCTTATAATCATAGATACAGCTGAGCCCACAGGAAATACCTAACCTGCAATCAATCTCCTCCTTGCTGTGGTCTGGCAGGACAGGTGATACCTGTCTTCATGAATTTTTGTGTGAGGAATTCATTTTTATTTCAGCATCAAAATCACAAAATTTTATAGGCCAGTTGGAAACAAGTTGATGGTCTATCATGCTTTTATTTGTTTTTGTAACAGCAACAGACCATCCGTGGTCACTGCGATTTGTTTATATGACAGCATTTTTCATGTAAAAAGTTATTTTCTTTTAAAGTACTTTCATAATCTTTCACTTGTTAGTCTTCCAATGGTCTTGTGAAGAGGTTAGTAAAAAGGCACTCTACTGTATGACAAATGTAGATGGCAAAGCCCAGGGTGTTAAATAACTTCCTTGCTGATATCATAGGGAAGAGAATTAAATAAATGGTTAACAACCTCATGGCAAACTCACAGTAAAAATATCACATTCTTTGTGAGATTATGGTACCATTTCTTTGCTATAATATAAACATTTGCTTTGGTTTGTCAGTCTAGCCATTCCAAAAATCCTTATCAAGGGCTTGCAGTGTGTCAGTGTATCAGGCATTATGGCAAACCAGGATGTGGTTCATACTACATTTTAAATCACTTTTGGAATAACTGGACAATCCCTACAGCCAGGTAAACTATCTGAAAACAGAATAAATTAATTCCTCTATATTTTTAAAAAGATACATATTATGTGTGTCTAATTAATAGAACTCCCTTACAAGTGACAACAAAAAGAACAGGGAGTGTTAAAGAAATGAGACAAAACACTAAATTTTAATAGCATTAAATGAATAAGAATAATAAATGCAAAATGGCTTGTTTTGTTATTAATGTAACATCCATTTAGACTCTGATGGATACTTAGAAATAAAAACATTACAGAATAATGCTTACTTAATAAAGAAGCAAGAATACCTAAATATATTCCAGATGAATGAAAGAGTTAAGTTCATATCAGAAGCATTAATATTAGTAAAGGTAAATTGCTTTATAATTTTGAGTCTGGGATGCCAACAATCCTAAAGGAAAGGATTAATAGGTAAGTAGGTAAGCATTATAAATTGCTATAATCAAAAGAAAATTTACATAGACTAATGGCAGACTGCACATAAGTTTCATATTGGCGTAATATATGGCAGTCATTAATATACCTAAGATATGAAAATCTTTACAAAGTAATAAAAATATGTATAGTCCAATAGAAAGGTAAGCAAAGACCCAAAACAGGCAATTCACCAAACAAGAACTATATATGATCAATAAATGGATGAATACATATTTTCCCTCACTAGTAAACAAAGAAATGCAAACTTAAATGACATTTTTCACATATTAGATTTGCAAAAAGTGAAAGGAATTGAAAATATCCAGTGTTGAGGAAGTTGTGAGAAAATGGACATGCTTATTGGTGGAAACAAATTGATATGGTCTTTTTTCAGACATCAATAGATTCCAAACATTTTTAGACACATTCCCTATGCCTAAGAGACAAATACATGAATATTCAAAGCAGCATTATTTATAATGTTTTAAAAAGAGAAAAGTCAAGGAGTGCCTAGGTGGCTTAGTTTGTTAAGCATCACTCTTGATTTCAGCTCAGGTCATGATCTCTGGGTCATGATCTTGGAAATGTGAGATCAAGCTCTGCGTCTCGCTCACACTGAGCATGGAGCCTGCTTAAAATTCTCCCTCTCAAAAAAAAAAAAAAGATAATTAAAAAGAGAGAAAAGTTAAGCAAAGAGAGATTACCTTAAAAATTACAGTTGGGGACTCCTGGGTGGCTCAGCGGTTGAGCATCTGCCTTCGCCTCAGGGCATGATGCCATGGCCCCGGGATTGAGTCCCACGTCAGGCTCCCTGCGTGGAGCCTGCTTCTCCCTCTGCCTGTGTCTCTGCCTGCTTCTCTGTGTCTTTCATGAATAAATAAATAAAATCTTAAAAAAAATTATAGTTGGGTTGGTCCATATAGTATTAAGTGGCCATTAAAATGATCTTCTATATCCATACTTATCTTTTGCAAAATAATCTTTTTTGTTGCACAGAACTCTCTATCTTCTCAAACAATTCAAGAGTGAACATGTCCCCAACCAAAAGCTCCAGAGATAATTCCTATTAATAGATAGACATACAGCCTTTCAGGAGATTTTATGTAAATATAAATATAACATTAATATAAATGACAACCTGTTGAACACTTTGTTCTGTAGTTTGATTTTTTACTTAAATATGTTGTAGACATATTTCTTTGACTGAATAGTTGATACATGGTCATTGGCACAGAAAAATGTTTGCAGCATAAGGGAGCAAAAAAAATTATTAAATTACATCACAGCAGTGATTCTCCAATGGAGAAGTGGGAAAGGTGGGATAAATGACTAGATCATTGATTCTTCTCTGTCTTGCCTCAAAAATTTGATTTGCCTTTTTAGGAGTCATGTTTGAGTAAGGTAGGGAACCATGTGTACCTTGAGAAAGATCCCAACATGGCTCTGAATCAACAACCTCATCCCCTCTTTCCAACACAGACTCTTGCCAGATTGAGAATCATGGTTGTATATATATATTTTTTTAGGATAATAATATGTATGAATACAGCACAGAAAAAATACCCAGAAGAATGTTACTGACTGCAATTATTCTTTGCAAGGAAGATATTCAGGTGATTTTTACTTTTTTATATTTTTTGGATTTTTTTATTTGTTGGATTTTTAATAAAAAATATGATTTTCATTTTAAAAAAATGAAGCAAACAAGAAACTTGAAATCCTTGAAAACCACTGTTGGAGAAATCAGGTGACAGCAGTCCAATATGCAACCACAATCAAAACAAGCTAAAAAAAGTTCATAACAATGGATATCTTTTGTACTAAACCATAATTACATGTTTTAACCCAAGAAGCTAGATAAAGTCAAGTGTATGGCATAAGTGAGCTAAAGGAGCAGAAAAAGTTTAAGAATCTATAGTTGGAAGATGATGATTAAGTGTTAGAAACATCTAAGTTTCTAAAATCATGAATCCCATTAAAACCATATAATCATCCTATTAAAGGGGAATGTCTCCATAAAATTTGTTAGGAATTTAGAAGAAAAACATATATTTTCAATGAAGGACAGAAAACTTGGAATTCATTACCTCCAGAAGAGAATGGAGACTACATACACAAGTGGGTTGAAGAAAGAATTATTGCACAATAAAATTAACATTAATTAAAAAATACTGGAGAATTTGGGAGTATAACTCTAAATATGATAGTTTGAAGTTAGAAGATTCAACCACTCAATTCTCAGTGAATATCTCTTACTATTCTTGCCAGAGACAGAGAGACCTGAGTTAGATGAATCTGGATGTGACAAAAGACTTATTTATTTCATTATAGATTTCAAATTAATAGAATAAATGATTGCCTACCATTATTATTTGCACTCAGAATTGGTAATTTAAGGATGCAAGTGGAAATATTAATGGGATAGTTTTTTTATAGCTCTACTAGGAAGATTAAAAAATAATGCAAAGGTAATGCTAGTCTATTTTCTGTTTTCTATGCATTTGGTGTTCAAGTTTGACTGGCAGTTAGTAGAATTTGACTGCGCTTCTGCCTAGAGTTTCAGTTTTCTGGCATTGGCAAAGTTACTCCAAATAAAAAGAGCAAGGCACCCCCAAGCAAAGAGAGAAAAATTATTAAGGAAGCTCTGAGCAACTATTACAGATAAAGACGTGAAAGATAGGAGTGTGGCAAGGGAGGGAAAGTATAGAAAGTGTTTGAGAGGGAAAGATTTGACCAGGCCTACGGCTCATGGAGTTTCCTTTATTTTTGTTTCATATTCAGAGAACTAGTCTTCCAGCTTGTCCTCCTTCTTTTTTTTCCAATATGACATCACCTATCATCCAGAGAAGGAAATTCCTTAACTTAAATGGAAATGTCTTTTGCAAACTGATCTTAATCTTCACCTTTGACTATTCTTCTTCACCCCATTCCCATCCAAAAATTAGCAGAAATCTTCTTCCTGAAAAGCTATATCTGTCATTACAATTACCCAGGTATTGGGCTGTTTAGATTTATAATTCTTTGTTCCAATAGTTCCCAGAATTATGACAAGTCCTTCTTTTGTTAGCCTGCTTCTTTCCTCGTTCCCTTTTCACACGTACACACAAATGCCCCTTCCATTTAGAAGCTCACCCAATCTCGGCTTTGTTCCCTCAAAATCTCCACCCCTGTTGAAGTCATAAGTTTCTGAATATGACCTGGTCGTCTAGACACACTGTTGATGTGTTTATTGTCACGTACAGGATCTTATAAAATCAGAGGCTTGCATGTAGATGCAGGCCTGCTAGAGGATTTTGCAAGGGAGACAGTGACGCACATGTCCATGTTTTGTTCACTGGGCAGAATTGACCCCACAGGCTGTGAGATTGCTTACTATTTTCCAAATATTTCTAGTGGAAGAATTAACAAGGAGAAAGCCAGACCTAATTGCTCTTATTTCATCAGTTAGTAACAATAGGGCAAAGTTTCTTTTAGTTTATATACTTGTCTTAAGAAACCATTTGTTTTAAAGGAGTTTGGTTTTCAAATGTTTGCTTGATTATGCAGTTCTCTGCAAGTCTGCTTTTAAAAGATTGAACACAACGAGTCCATGCTATTACCTATAGTCCAAACGGCACAGGAAAGGGATACCAACCACTTTCAACCAGCTGGTCTCTCTCTAGTCATTGTTTGTATTTTTTCGTTATTCATTCAACTAATGTGCATTGAACATGTATTACACACAGGGCATAGTTTAAAACACTAAAATAAAGACATTTCTCAGGGGGCATCAAGGATTAATGGGAACTCCCCTCGTTATAACCTATCACACAGTGAGAAAAATGTGGATGCTTTTGTGCTTATGGATGAAGAATGTCATATGAAGATGGGGTTGATGTTTATGGAATTTTCAAATACTGAACAGGAATTTGCCAGGTGCAGGAGCAAAGAAGAAAATTCCAAGCAAATGCTTCAGCCTGCCCACAAAGTTGAAGATGTGAAATAGACTGGCATGTTTGGGAAACTGCAAAGAGGCGTTAAAGGCTGAACCATCATGAGTTAGGGCAAGTAGGCAGATACGATTCACAGGGGACAGGACAATCAGATTGTCAAGGGCCTTTTACGTTCATCAAGGAAAGGAGCAGATTTATAGATAGAGATTTTTTTTTTTTTTTTACAGGGGTGAAAAGTCATTGAAAGATGTTAAGCAGGGAAGTGTGTAAGTGTTGTGCTTTAGATACCAGAGGCAATGGTATAGAGTACAGATTCAGGAGGAATGAAAGGTGGGAAAGCCTGCAGGCAGAGAAGTCTGCTGGGAGGCTCCTGCCACAGAATAGGTGAGAAATGATGAGAGTCTGAAGTCAGGCAGAAACTGTGGTCATGGAGTGGATCCGAGAGATATCTGTAGACTCAGCCAGATTTAATGACTGACTTGGGTGAATGAGTAACAGAAAGGAAGTGATCCTGAGGCTTTTGACTTGGACACTAAAATCAAATAAAGTGGAGAAGAATTGGGAAGAGGATAAAGGAGATTTAACATTGGACATGTTTGGTTTCAGGTGTTGGTAACATACCTAGCAGAGACGTCTGTTCGGAGCTCAGAAATACAAATCTGGACATCAAAAGAATGCTCTGTGCTAAAGACAGAAAGTCAAGAGTCATAAATACATGGTGCCTGGTGTCACAGCAGTGGAGGAGACTGTTGTGGGAGAGTGTGTTGAGAATAAACAAGAGCAGGATCAGAATCCTGGAGGAAAACCAGAGTGTGAAAGGACCAAATATAGAAAAAAGAAGCCAAAGAGGGGGTAGGAGAGAGCCAACAGAGATAGGTGATGAAGTATCATCACATAAAGAAAGGGAAACGTTTCTGATGGAGTTTGGTAAATATTTTGAAATCCATGAAAAATTTGTTGCAATAATAATTGACAAATGCCCACCACCACATTTTGCATCTGTGGGGCCCCAGAGACCATCACAAGAACAATTTTCTGAATGCAAGAGGGAGAAGTCAGATTGCAATGGATTCACGAGAGGAAAGGAGGCAGGCAGTGGTCACATTAGGGTTTTACTATCAGCAAGTTTGAGTGTAAACAGAGGTAGATGAAAGCGAGTTTTCCTTCCTGCTTCCTCTTTTCCTCTTCTTTTCTCTTGTCTTTCCTCCTCCTCCTTCTCCTCCTCCTTGTCCTCTCTTTCTCTGAGAAATGAAAGGCTTTTAGGCTAAAATAAAGGAAAGAGGTGCTCTTCCAAAGAGATGCTTTGTTTTGGAGAGGCTACTACAAACATCTGCTTTTGGGGACAATTCTTTCATATTAGGTTTTTCTCATTTATAGTTATGTTTCCAGGAGCCTTGAGCGGTAGAAAACCAGCCTTTATGTTAATAGCCCTTTGTCCTAGAGCAAGATTCTACTACTGTATCTACACAGAAGAGTGTGTGGCGTGAAGCCAGCCGCTAGAAATTCCAAGGGTACTGAAATTGACATCACCCAGTAAAATTAAGTTCTTCCAGCTCGGTGTGTAAAAGTGTAGTACCTATCATAGTATTTTGAGTTATTCTCTTTATTTAGTCCGCTTGAGAGATCAAACAGTAATTTTAAAACTACTCAGCAAGGATTTATTTTGTACAAAGTTGAAAGTGTTATGGGTAATTTTACGACAATTATGTGTAACATACCTGAGTCTCTACTCAGGTTTCTTACATATGTAAAAAGAAATGAAATGCATAAAGTGCTTTGAATCCATATGGTTCTTATATTTGGGAAATTTAAAACTTCTTTCAGATATTACCTTAGTAATCCTCACAGATTTTTAGGTTATTATTTTTTTTCTGAATTCCATATCATCACTTCAGGTAGAAAGTAAGATATGTGTCATGATGACAAATGTTCCCTCTATCCCAGGAAACCTAGCTTTGGCGGACAGTTTTGGCTGACGACACAGTTTTCTAAGTCCTGCTAAAATGAACTACTCTGTTAACTGCTTTTCTACTTACCGCCTCTATTTTACATGTGAGAAAAAGGAAATGTATAGCCTCACAGCATTTAGGGCAGAGAGCAATCTTGAAGGTTAGGACTGTTTGTTGCTAGTAGCCGAACAGGAGAGTAACTGGAACTGATAACAGAAGGCTCTCGAATCCTGGCAGATCCTATCACTTATCTCTTGTCTCTGCTTTGTTCTTCTGTCCTTGTCCAACCCTGCTTCCTTGGTGTCTTGGTCAGGAAGGTGGAATACGGCTCAGGTCTACATGCTACAATGTGAAACATGCTCAACAATGCTAAGCATGGAATTTATTTCTTTCCACCACAGTTACAAAGCCTGGGGGAAGAGACACTGACTGATGTTCACTCAGAGTCCAATGAACTCTGGGCCGGAAATGATCATGTTGTCTAAAATGGCTTTCAGGAATATATCCCTGTAGCTTGAGGTGGGGTGGAAGTTAATTAGGGGATGGTCTTAGGCTAAGCAGATATTCTAAAATATGCCCATAGAAAGGCTACTCTCACCTTGCCCACACCCCCTGCCACAAACACAGCATTTTATCAGTAAGTAGACATTCCCCAAAATATGAGTTGGCCAAGGTTATAAATTTAGTAAGAATCTCCAACCCAGTGCTATTTTGGTATGTGAGTTAACTTTCGTGACAGTAAACCTATCAGCACTAAGTAAGCCATACCAAAGCACCAGTTTGCTTCTCTTTGTATCGTCTAAAATCTCATTGTCCTTTTTCCATTACTTTCTTATTTGTTTCTAAGAAATTAGAGAAAAGGCTACATGTAGGTTAGAGAGACAGTTTTTCAAATGATAATATATTGATATATATTATATTGTACCCTAATATGTTGATTTCAAAGGCTAACATATTGATACATATCATATTATGCTCTGATAATATGTTGATTTATCAATTCATTTTTATGCTCGACAAGCACATTTTATATACAAGGGGGAGGAGTTATCTTTAGAACACAAGGACAAAAGAACAAAACACGTGACCTGTGCTTTCCCAGATAAATTTTCTAAATAATTGAGAAATCTATATATGAACAAAATAGAGAGCACAAGCAAATTTATATATAGTAATGTAAGCCAAACTGCACTTAAATTACTGAAGAAATAGAAAATAAGGACAAAGGATGGAATTCTTCAGTAAGACTTTCTGAAAAAGGCTAATTTTTAACTGATCTTAAAGAAAAAAGTGGTCACACCTCAGAGATTGCCACATTTGTGGCCCACAGGTCAAATCAAGCCTATTTATGTTTTGTTAGGCCAGTGGAGTACTTAAAAACAATATTTAAATTGTATTACCTTTTCATGGGACCTACTCTTTCCAGGTTAGCCATACTCTATGCCACTTCTTAGTATTTTATTCCAACATTTGGTGAAAGAAATGGGCAAATCATTTTTTCTTGGGAGACCAATATATACAAAGGCAAAGAGATGTGAGCCATGGCTACGTGCACATAAAATAGGGATGTGATAGGAACCAATAGTCTCGTAGCCTACATGAAGCTAACAAAGTGTTGGACTAATGGTAGAATTATATAAATGAAAATGCATAGTTTTAGAAGGACCTGGTGACAGAGGCCCATAGGTAGTGGGGTCAAAAAACTTAGACTTTTTTTCTTTTTTCCATCCAGCAGCTGTCAGTTCTAAGTTTTGAGAGTTACCTGAGTGAGTTGAGAAAAGGTTAACTACCTAATGGTTAAACTTAAAGAGAAAGATATGAGCTCAAAACCTTTTCCCTTCATCTTGGTAGGAAATGACAATCTGGGCGAAGATGGTCACTCTGACAATAGAAAAGCAGAAAGAACTGGCAGGTAAGAGAAAATGGGATATGACAAGAACAATACAGGAGAAAGAAGTTAAGAGGCGGCTGTTTCACAGAGACTAAGAAAATTGGAGAGAGATGGCAGACTATAACATTCGGTTACAAAGGTGCTGAAATAAATAAAAGCTGGTTTTCATATTAGCACACAGCAGCTCTCAGCCCCGCTCATGGGTCTCTTTCCTGCCAACACAGTTACTCACGGCTCCAGCTACTTGACTCTGCTGCTTGTCAAGAAAAGAACAGGCGGCCGCATGGGGTCTTCTGTATTTTATTCATTACAGCTCCTTTTATTTGTTGTTTTAATGTATTTAATTTACTCAATTATTACAGATGTTTTCTATTACAATGCTAATAAGAAAAATCTGAAAAGATACTCAACTTCTTTTAAGTCTGGTAGAAGTGGAAACATTTTTCCTTCTTGCCTCTTCAAGTTTCTGTTGATCCTTTCTGAAAACGCTGACTGAAAAATGGATGGTCCATACTAGTTTTAAGTAGAGGGAAAGAGGAGCAAATTCTAAGTGACATTTTGAAGAAATCATTATAGATTCCGCTTTGAGAAGGTTTGAGACTAAGAATTCGGAAGCCTCATGAAGATGCGCACAAAATGCATTACCGGTCTTTTCTGGGATCTTTGTGACTCTTTGAGAGTGATAAGTATATGCGAGATGCTTCTAACATGCCAGCATTATTTGGTGTTAGTAGCTGTTGGAGGGTGTGAAAATCTCACACCTAGGTTTTGGTGGTAGCTTTTGTGGGCTTTTGTGGACCCTTCATGTCAAACCAAGAGAAATGGTCTCCCCAAGAACTGTATTTATGTGTGGTTCATATATGTGGATTAGAACACTTAGGGAAAAACTCCACAAAGAAAAGGAACTTTCCCTCTGGGCTTCATGATTTACACAAATTAAATTTGTCACTGTGAAGACAGATAGAGCAGGCTGCCTTAAAATGGTGTGCGTCAAACCCTGGACTGCATCAAAGCTCATGAGATAGCCATAGGTAACTGTGTTAGATTTTCTTTGAACTCGTCCTCTAATCAGAGGCTTGTCACTGCAGAAAGCAGTTGAAATTTAATTAAGGGACAGGAAACTCCCAAGTCTAATTTTGTCCTAGAGGTGCTCTGTGGGTTGTCTCTCAGGACTTCAACAGCTATTGAGTGAAGGTTTTGGCACGGATGCTAAAGGCTGCCCCAGTGAGGCACCACCCAATCGTGATATGGCATCATGGCTTATTCTGAGGTAGGCTAACTCTCCGCCTCTGTAGACACTGTGTTACACTGATAGACACCTGCTTGCCTCGATGCACTTTTTAGGGACACCTTCAAATAAGGGCCCAATTTAATCATGATAGAAGTACTTTAACAAGGAAGTTGGTTTGTCTTTCTTCTACTCCAGTTGTAAAGTTTCTATTGTTTTTGATACTAAATGCCCCCAAATTATCAGGTCATCTGAACCTTAGTGGGGAAAGCTGAAATGCAAGTAAGTGAGATAATACACACAGAAAATATCTTTGCAAAGAGTGAGGAAAATTTAAGATGTTATCAAAACACTCTTTTAACAAAAACAAACTTCTCAGACATATTTATAAATTTCTGTGAGATTCACATCAAGAGGATAGCAGAACTCCACTTCTTCCAACAGGTCCTTGGAGCAGGCCCAATGTGCTACCTTAGACAGGAGCATGTCTTCCCACTAGAGTGGATTTCTTTCAACCACTCACCCATGCCTGAGGAGGATCTTTTACTACCTGATTGGATTAGACCATCTAGAATACATCTGATTTTTAGCAATCCAATATACTAATCTGCAGAGCAGTGTACTGTATAAATATCATACCTACTGTGCAATGCCTCCAGGTCATAATAAAAACATTGTGTTAATCTTTTCATAATATGAAAAACTTAATTGGCAATGAATAATTTCTACTTTGGCATATGATCTACTAGGTTTAAAATTACTTGCAAGTTGAACTGGACTAAGTTTTTGGAATGGCTAAAATCCTGAAGGTTCAATTCAAAATGATGGTCATGTGGTGTCAAAGCCCGAGTGTCAGACTGAATCATATCAGGACTACCCTTGAGGTATAAAGCAAAGATTTTGAGTGCTACTTTTGTTGGCTTGCCGTCACTAACATATGTGCTTATGGACATCAAATAGAGCAGTGGAGAAATGTGGTGTATCACTTCTAACTTATCATAAGCCATCAGACAACTGAAAGGCATATTGGGTGCCAGCACTGAACTCCTTTAACTGTTCCATCCTTTGGGAAATATAAGGGAGGTGGGGAGTTGGAATGGGAATCATTTTGACCAGATTGCCGGTGAAGGCTAGAACTTTATGCTGTACAGATATGGGTGACTTGCATTAGCCATGGACATTCCACTTTTTTTTTTTTTTTTTGCAGAAAACAAAGTTGCATATGGGGTAGATATGATTAGTAAATATCCCCAAATCACCAATTCTGACCTTCTCAACATTACCGACACTTCTAAAAAACTGGACGTTTTACTTCAAATGAAGAAACAGTGGGATAACTCACTCTCCTTCCAAATATGCTGTTTTGAGTAAATACAGCTTAAGAATCTCTCTGACATATTGTTACCATGTTACTGTGTGCTGTAAATGCAACAGACTGGTTAAAGATCAAGTCCTAACCGCAACCATGTATTTCCTTTGTTTTATATATTTAGGTCAGACGCTAAACATAGCTTTAACATATTTTCTTTGTGGTTTAATTTCCTTTGTGATTATTTCTTTTATTTAATGGGAGTGTAAAAATGTCCCAAGGACTAAAAAACAAATTGCAGCTCATTTTTAACATAGGCATTAGGAGGTAGTCCGTTAGCTTGCCTTTGGGTCAAGCTTTCAGGATCATTTCGGGTTAAAAATCCAACAGTGAGACATTTACATTTTCTTAACAAAACAGAGGGGACTATATTCATGTGGCATTCTTTCATACCCCCTTGGGCCTGAGTTTTATAACAAACAAGGAATGAGAAAATGTGGGCTTCATAGTGACTCTCAGTGATTCTCTGGTCTGCACCTCCCTAGAGATGCCTATGAGGCGCCTGCAAGCGGCACCACCCCACAGCTCATAATGACTCCCTGGAGGTGTGGAGGGATTCCTGGACATGTAAGAAGGAAAGGCAAACTAAGTCATCAGGGCAGCACCCCAGGACCACCGGGAACTTCACAGCAGTGCAAAGAGTGATGTGTGTCTATCTCCTAAGTGTTAAAGCTGCAAAGAGGTTTTTCATTACTATCCAGCTTATTAATGTGTGTTTGCTTCTGGCACTTCATTCAGTTTGCACCCTGATAGTGAACAGGTCTGTTTTAACGGTATGTGTAATTCTCATTTCTCAGTAAAGGTGTTGAAATATTTGCTTCTTAAAGAAGACAGAAGTTTTCTTTTTCTTTTTTCTTTTCTTTTCTTTTTTTTTTTTAAACATTCACTTACCTGTTTGTTTAGTGAATAGCAGAAGTATATTTTTCTATACTTTGGCCTTTGTGAACATAATGTATTCATCAAATCCTAAAAGGCATCCCTAATAGAATATCCTTTGATTTTATCCAGGGCTTAATATATTTAACACCTGGATAAATTTAGAGTTCTTTTGAACTGAATGAAATCACTGAGAATCTAACAGTTACCAGACAGCTGTTAATAGTTTTAACAACTACTTGCAGTTGCCCAGAGGGAAGAGAATGTGGTCCATTTCAGGTCCTTCTATAAAATACAGTGAATTACAATGGGCACAATAGTTTGACTTTAATAAAAAGGAGATCTGTTTATTTTAATAGGAGTAGTATTTCAATTGTCAAAAAATTCAAAATTATCATTTTAATTTCCTTGAATTAAAAATAAGAATCCTGGAAGAAATAGACTCATGGAAAAAAATTAGTAATGATTTCCTTCCTATTTACATTCTCATTATGATTGGAGAATATATTTTGAAATAACATAGATATGTGTTCTTCTAAAAATATTTTTTATTTGAATCACAAAGTACAATTTTTCTAAATTTATACTGAGAATCAATATTATGTTAAATTAATTGCAAAAACAAACAATTTTAAACAGTCTCTTTTTCTAGGAATATGTAGGATATTTGAGAAAAGGAAGACATACTTATTAAATGAATGTTAGCCAAAAATATACAAAATTATTAAACAAAATCAGGCACTTAAATAGCTGAGTTTTAATTTTAATATTAATAAAACCTTCCTAAATTCTTGTTTTTTCATCCGAGAGGCAAAATCCACTGTACCACTTACCTAATTTGTGAAAATGGATTTTATTATATGAACAAATAATTGCGTATAAACATAATTACACAGATTTAATTCACGATGTTTAAGACTAACCATGCTGATTTTCATAAAAAATATTTCCCTAATAAAGTCTTATTACTAACTTTTTTTCATGAAACATGTGTTTCCACCACTTCCAAAGACCTGGTAATCGTTCATGCAAATGAAAAAAAAGTGTATGTTTTCCACACACGCATCAGTTGTTCCACAGACATCTGGTAACGAAACTTGGAAAGCTGCTAGACTCTGAGCCAGCCCAGGTGCTCACTACAACATCTCTAGAACTCAGCAATTGCCTGCAGTAATTTGTTGCAACTCGTATTGGCATTTTTACGGTTATGATGAGGCAAAAGGTGATGACATCATGTTCTAATGTTACGAAGGTGCTGTGAATTCAGTGTGAAAATTCCATCAATGAGTGATTGTTACTGAAATTGACTACATTGGTGGCCATCGCATTTTGCCAACTGAAACATCTGGGCATAAGTTAGCAGTGGCGCACCTTGTAAATAACTTCATTGAAATTAATTGCCAGAAGTTTGCAGCACCCTAGGTAGTTTATAAGTACCAGTTCTTATTCTACTGCTGTGTTTTGCACTTGAGAATCTTGTATTCTCAGATTCTGTTTTAGCAGCTGGGGATGAAAGTGAAAAGTGTAGAAAATGCATGATGAAACAGCAGGACCACAAGGAAATTAACATTATATGTAAGGAAGAAAACATTGCTATTTGTCTATCTACTTTCACTGATAAAGTATTTTTCTCCCAGAAATAATATTCAAATTAATGTATAAAGCAGTTTTTTAAAAAGAGGGCAGTTAAATGATAAGATATAGGGTCTCTGTTTCTCCAGAAAGAAACATCTAGCATTTTGCCCATGTTGTAAATATTAAATGCTTATTGTGTTGAGAAAAACATGTGAAATTATTACCTACTATAAAACCACATATTTGAAGAGAAAAAGGGACTGTTCTGTGGAAAAACTAGGAGACTGATTAGGAAACATGGGTTCTGTTGTTGCTGTACATATTCTGAATCATTTAGAATAATTTTCTAAGTTATTCATAGCTTCATGCATCATAAATCCAAGGAGAAATAACCCCAAAATTACAAGGATACTATAGTCAACAAAATGAATTATTCAATAAATATTTATGTCAATTCCTTGCTCCTTCCCTTCTTAACTCCTTACCTTTGAATTTTTGCTTTTTAAAAACATTTTGCAAATGTGAAGATGTTTAAAGATATTAAATGTTGATAGTTTAAAATTGAATGAGAACCCAAATTAGTACACTAAAATATACATTTGTCTTGAAAGTACGACAACTTATATAGTACAATATAAACTTCCATAAGGCCCTCAATATTTCAAAAACTTTTATAAAATCTCTGCTTTAAAAAATATTGTTTTGTTCTGTACATTCAACGAAGATCTACATAATTAACTTTTTAAAAAGTTGAATGAGGGAAGAAGTTTTTCTAACCAGTATGATATTTGTTATTATTTAAAGAAAAGCTGTGTAACCCCATCGACCCCCAAGACCTTGGCTGCCTAGAAGGTTAAAGCTCATTTTTGATAAATCAATCATTATCCTGAGCCCATACTTTCTGGTACAACCAAATTGTTCTTTCTGCCCCTTTCCCTTTTATATTTCTTGGCATTTGTGTTCCTATAGTTGCTTTGATAATCAGTTTTATCTGTTTTTTTTTTTTTTCCTATGTGAATTAAAGTAGATAGGGTTTAGATAATAAATACTCTAGAATATCTAGGATTACCAGTTGGTATTCTTTCATATAAAATATTTACAATTCAAAAAATCTGCTCTTCCTAGAGCTGTGAGATATTTCAAATTTGAATTTTTTTCTCCTTATAGCTCACTATAACAAAAATTGTACTTTATATAACAATGTTTTGCTTTGTTTTTGATAACAGAGACCCTTATGTTCACAAATGAGCTTTTGATATGACAATACAACCTAGCTATTCCCAAAAAAGACTGGAATTCTTTTTTTTGAACAGAAAGAAAAAAAACTGTATCTTTATACTTATTCATAAAAGTAATCTTGGTGCTTTGTCATAATGGACATATTGTTCAGGCAAAGCAAGTTCAATGTACTATCCAAATGCAAGAAAGAATTCCATTTAATCTTTGCTTTTGTTAGGAACAAGCGTGGAGAGTATGGGCAAAGAAGCAGCTTTAACTTATGGTTTTAATCTTAAACGTTTGAATCCCTGTAAATTTCCCTGAGGTTAATATTTTAATGGTATCAGATCAAATTAAATAGAGAATATGTGGAAGGAATGGCAGGCAATTAACAGAGCCATACAAAATCAATGACAGTTGTTTTTTAATCAGATTTCCACTCAGCTGTTTTTCACTACAAATGAATGCATTTTACGACAAAAATGTATAAATCTTTGGAGCGATAGATAGAACTCTATGATCTTAGGATTTATCTTTACGATTTAAGGAATAAAATCAATCCCCGTTCTTAAGGATTTTGCTATTAATAACAACAGTTACATTTATTAAAGCTATAAAAAAGCCTAAAGTAAAAAAATGAGTCAGGGATTTTGCTAACGAGTTGCAGAACTGACAGGCTATTCAAGAAAGTTGTTAGGAGGCAGTGGCAGAGCTAGAAATAATAACAGAATATGACAATTTACGGAAGGAACAGGCAAGCTAAAAGAGATCTCTCAATTGGCAAAAAGTGAATAGTTTTAATACTTTGATAAAGCATTTTTATTACCATTTTCCACCATTGTTTTGTTTTGTTTTCATACACAGTAGTAAGAGAATGACTTCAATCAAAAGCAGTTGCAATGGCCCTGAGAAGGTCATAGAACGTTTGCGGAGTAGGAAGATTAGTAGCATGGCAACTGATTATGAGGATCTATCCTTTCATTCAATTAATTTAGTAGCACCTATGACACTTCAGGCCCTCCACCAGGCTCTATGGATATGGAAGCCAATAAGGTTAAGGCTACTCCCTCTTGTACTTTGTCATTATTATAACTATCCTAAGTTATTGAAATATGTTAGATTAGTTACATTTTATTTTAAAAGACAGGTAAGTACAGAGACAATAATGCTGATCTATTGTGTTAGATGTCAAGCTAATAGTTATGCTCTGCAAAGAGGGGAGATGGGTAGAGAAAAGAGGGATATAAAAAGAAGCCTTTGAAATTCTGGTAGTTTATGGATTTATATGTTGGTTCTGAGTGGTTCCATATTCACTTTGTGAATATTCTCTGAATGTACACTTAGGATTTGTGCACTTTGCTTAAGTTATATGTTAATAAAAATTTACGTACAGTTAAAGAGAAAAAAGATAAAGAACTGTTTAATATATAATTAAACGATTTGCCTTCCTTTTCTTTTTAAGCCGAGCTTCCTTATCGTTTTGTTACTACTCAATCCTCTACAACAGTCTAGTACATTCCATATGATCTGGGCTCTCTATAAGATTGCTAATGACAGAATCACTATCTCTAAAGGCCACTCTTCAATCTTTACCCCCTGGGATGGCTCTGATCCTTTTGATTTTCTAACCATTCTTTTCTCTAGGATAGCTCAAAAAAATTTTTTTTTCCTAATTTGGCTTTTGTAACTCCATATTCTCCTAGTTCTTTTTCTAATCATAAATTGTTCCCTCTTAGCCCCCTTCACTAGGTTTTCTTTTAACCATTCCTTAAATATCGATGTTCTCCTGTTTTCTCAAACTTTCTCCTTGCTCTACCTTCTTCCAGGGGAATTTGATTCAGAGATTTTGTTTTTGTTTTTTTGTTCTGTCTTTGTTTTTAACTACAATCTATTGATAATGCTCAAATCCTTATCTCCACCTCCCCAAACTTGAGATCTAGTTCCATATTTTAGATTGTCTACTTGGCATTTCCACCTGTTTTTCATTTAAAAACCCAAACTAAGTAAGTTACAAACTGAAATTGTCTAAACTCAAGAAGTCTGATTTTCCTCCACTATTTCCTGTCTCAATTAGCAGTTCATCTTTAAGCCAGTCATCCAAGGTAGATATTTCTGAAAAATTCTTTATCCTGTCCTTTCTTTCAATTCCCACATGAATAAACCACTTTGTTATTAGTACCAATTAAATATTTCTCAAATTGAGCCTCTTTTCACAATTCCATTGTGGAATATACCAAATTGGTATAGTCTGGGCCCTCATTATCTTTTTTCCCTCCTTTTTTTATATCTTCATAAATCAGTCCCCTACCTAAGACGTGAACATCCTTCTTACCTGTTTTTCACATTGCTGCTGGAGTCATCACAGGTATGATTGCTGTCTATAGCACCATTCAAAAGGTACTTCCTGCTGGCACGGCAACAGGAACACAGCCTGCTAACTCCTCTTTTAACATGTTCCTTTTGAGATGCAAAAATGGTTAATCTCAGCAAGAGCACAGCAACCTATGGAAGACTACCATTCACCAGTCATAACATCCAAGAGATTTCCATTGGTTATAGTGCAAGTGGTACCACATTTTTAAAAAGGACTTCTATGTATTTTAAATGATCTCTATAAAATAATGGAAGAAAGACCAGAGAGCAAATCTGTAAATTGAGACAAAGAGAGGTAATTAAAAAAAAAAGGACAAAATTTCAAAGTAGTTGAATTAGAAAAAAGTAAGATTTAATAAAAATGCAATTGGATTTTTAAAAATCTTAATTAAGAGGCAACGTTATAGAAAATTAAATTAGTACTTAGAAAACAAATATAGAGACCAAGGAATGGGAGAGAAAATGATAGATCTATATATTTTCTGTTATAAACAAGAGTGTAAAGATAAATTTGCATATAAATCTTTGCATGCTATCTCCTGTTCCTTAGAACAAATTTCTAATAGTAGGAATACTGGGTCATAAGCTTTGAATTTAGAAAAGTTCTGGAATGTGTTACCTATTTATTTATTTATTTATTTATTTATTTATTTATGAGAGAGAGAGAGAGATCACAAGTAGGAGGGAGAGAAAATCTCAGAGCCAACTGGGGCCCAATCCCACAACACTAAGATCACAACCTGAGCTGAAACCAAGAATCAGACGCTCAATGGACTGCACCATCCAGGCACTCTCCAAATTATGAAATGATTAGATTTATTATTTTACCAATAGTGACTGCAAAAACAAATTCCTTCGTGTCTAAGCTCATACAACTATTACAAATCTTTAAAAAAAATTCTTTGCCATGCTGTTTTAAATCCCATTAATGATTATCTTTAATCTTAGAAAATATTTTATAGTAGACATCTTTTAATAATGTTTTGACATTTGCGCTAGGTTTGCATCAGTAATTCCAACAAATATTTGAATTTAGTGCAATGCTGAGGTGCCATTGATGCTCATTTCAATTCTTTTTTATAATAATTTCTTCTCTCTTTTGTCATTTATTTTGATGCATTTCCCATTGCACAGGAGCATATCTTTGAAAATATTTTCATTAAGAAAATTTATTTTTTTCTATATATTTTTAATTGAAGTTTGATTTGCCAACATATAGTATAACACCCCGTGCTTATCTTGCCAAGTGCCCCCCTCAGTGACCGTCACCCAGTCACTGTATTCCCCCGCCTGCCTCCCCTTCCACTACCCCTTGTTCATTTCCCAAGTTAGGAGTCTCTCAAGTTTTGTCACCCTTTCTACTTTTTCCTACTCATTTTCCCTCCTTTCCCCTATAATCCCTTTCACTATTTTATTAAGAAAATTTAGATGGTACACTTTCTGAGCCCTGGACATATGAGAATGTCTTTCTGTTAACTTTACATGTAACAAATAATTTAGCTGAGTTTAGAACTTTTAACAAAACACTCTCTCAAAAGGAGGATACATGGTTTTCTCTCAGTGTTATAGTCAAGCCCAAGGCCAATCTGATTTTTACTCCTTTATAGGCAATCTGTGTTCATTGGCTTTTATGCTGTAGAATATTTTCTTTTGTCTTTGAAATTAAAATTTTTTATTCTAATATGTCTATTTTTAAAAATTAATACAGCCTGACCAAGTTATTGGACTATTTCCATTACGAATGTACATGTTTCTTCACCTTTGGAAAGTTTATTCATTTCTATTATGATATTGGCTAAATTGAGAAGAGCACAGATCAGTATTTACTCATAAAATGAGGGATAGGGTGGGGAATGGGTAAAAAACAAATATCAGGCCCAGAAGTTTTTCTGAGTTATTTCTAATTATCAAATAGCAATAGGTAATTCCCATGTGATAGATTTAATTTCTTTCAGAATACAAGAAAAGATAGAAGTGTTATCTCTTTATTTTATTTTATTTTTTAAAGATTTTATTTACTTATTCATGAGAGACAGAGACAGAGAGAGAGAGGGAGAGGCAGAGGCAGAGACATAGACAGAGGGAGAAGCAGGCTCCCTGCAGAAGCCCGATGCGGGATTTGATCCTGGAACTCCAGGATCCTGCCCTGGGCCAAAGGCAGGCACTAAACCACTGAGCCACCCAGGGATCCCCCTCAATTTATTTTATAATGCAAATATCTTGATAGCAAAACCAAAGATACCATAATATGATATCACTGCACAAATCTTTTATAAGTATAATACAAAAAACCCAACTAATAAAATAATTTTAAAGCTGACAGTATCTTACAAAATACACCAAAATGAGGTAGGGTTGTTTTGTTTTGTTTTGTTAAATATGGTTTAGTGCTACAAAACCCATTAATATAATTTATCACATTAAAAGAAATTAGATGTTCATTGCAATAATGCTGATCCTAAATTGGACTGGATAGTTGTTCACTTGCCATTACTTCTGTACCCTTTTATTACAAAGGAGAAACCATAGACTGCCAATAAAAAGCACTAACATGAGATTTATAGGGCATGAGAGAAGGAAAGGTCATTATTATCTGGATGTAGTTGTAAACTGACAAATGAGCAAACATTAGTTTTACACTGGCTTTTTCAAGAATTCTTGAGAGCTACCTGCTGTGGTGTTACAGGCTGAAATCTTTACTTTTGAACTCCCTGACCTGTTTCTCCTCTTCTAAGAGTTGTGTAAGCCCATAATTCCTATATTAAATTCTTTGTACCTGGATTACATGGAGTGCCTTCTGTGTTCTTGGTTGATCCCTGATCGATATAATGCAGAAATTATATTTGATAAAATTCAAAATCCAGTGCTTAATCAAACATATAATATATATTATGTATATCTTATACATACATCTTGTCAAACTTAACATTATGTAGGAAGTACATAAAGAAATTAAATAAAGCTTTTCATAGAGAGATAAATCTTGAATAAATGGAAAGATGTACCTAATTCTTGGATGTTGAAGATTCAGTGTTAAGAAGGTATTAAGTACCTTCAAATTTATTCATATATCTAATATGATTTAAATGAAAAATCTCATCAGAACTTTTTTAAACTTGATAAAAATTTCATAAAGCTTTCTTGAAAAAAATCATGAACAAGATTAAATTATTTATGAGAAAAGAACAATGCATAGATAATTGGCCTAATGAATATTAAAGTAAATTATAAAATTACAATAATTAAAAATGTAATATGATGCCATGTCATCATAGACATAGATCAATAGAAATAGAATAAAAAAACAAATAAAAGTTAATATACACAGGAATTTAATAATAGCAAAACTGCATTTAAATTTTTCTTCCACCAGATTAGTAAATTTTACTGGTTGTGTCTCAATTTTTTAATTGACAAACAGCTCCAGTCTTTACTACCTCATCAGTGCTTGGAATTTGACATTTTGAGTTCCTAGAATAGATTGTTTACAGTTCCTTCCATCCAAATAAATGGGCTTTTTAGAAATGGTTCTTGTTCTCAGCCTTAAAGGTATATCTGAAATTGAAAGATGTTAAGATGTCCATACTACCCAAAGTGACCAACTGACCAACACAATCAAAATCCTATCAAATCCCAACAATATTTTTGGAGAATTAGAAAAAAAAAATCCTAAAATTCATATGGAATCTCAAGGGAACTTGAATAACCAAAACCATCTTCAAAAGGAAGAACAAAGTTGGATGTCTTGCGCCTCCTGATTTCAAATATTACTATATACCCATGGTAACTAAACAGTGTAGTATTGGTATAAAAACAGATATATAGACAAATGGAATAGAATAAAGAGTTCAGAACTAAACTTTTGCTTATATGGCCAAAGGATTTTCACAAGGGTGCCACAACCATTTAATGGGGAAATGAAAATCTTTTCAACAAATGGTGTTGGGATAACTAGCAAGACACATAAAAAAGAATGAAGCTGGACTTTTATCTTACATCATTTACAAAAAATGAACTCAAAATGTATCAAAAACCTACATGTGAAGAGTTAAAACTATAAAGCTCTTAGAAGAAAACAGAGGAGAAAGTCTTCATGACATTGAATGTGTCAATGATTTCTTGGCTATGACACTAAAAGCACAGGCAACTAAAGAAAAAAATAAGTTGGACTACATAAAATAGTGTGTATACTACATAATACTACTATGCATCAAAAAGACACAATCAATAGAGTGAAAAGGTAACTTACATAACGGGAGAATATTTCCAAACCATATATCTCACAAGGGGTTAATATTTACAATGTATAAAGAAACACAGCTCAACAACGAGAAACCCCATAGAACCCAGTATAACAATGGGCAAAAGGCTCAATAGATATTTCTCCAAAGAAGCTATATACACATGGCCAGTAAGCACATGAGGAGATGCATAACATCACTAATCATTAGGGAAATGCAAATTAAATCCACATGAGATACTACCTCACACCCATTAGGTGGCTACTATAAAACACACACACACACACACACACACACACACACACACAAAAGAAGAAGTATTTGCAAAGATGCGAAGAAATTGGACCCCTTATGCACTGTGGGAATGTAAAGTGATGCAGTAACTCTGAAAAAAAATTAAAAATAGAATTATCATATGATCTAGCTGTTCTACTTCTGGGTATATATCCAAAAGAATGGAAAGCAGTTCTTGAAGAGATATTTGTATATCCATGTTCATAGCGTTATTAATCACAATAGCCAGATGGTGGAAACCACCCAAGTGTCCACTGACAAATGAACTGATATACAAAATGTGGTATAAACATTCAATAGACTATTATTCAGCCTTAAAAAAGAAAGGAAATTTTGAAACATGCTAAAACATGGATAAACCTTGAGAATATTGTTAAGTGAAATAAGCCAGTCCCAAAGAAACAAAAACTTGATTCCAATTCTATGAGTTAGTCAAGTGGCCAAATTCATCCAGACAGAAAATGGTAATGTTTAGGTTCTGGTGGGAGGAGGTAATGGAGATTTGTTGTTTAATTGGTACAAAGTTTCAGTTTTGTAAGTTGAAAAGAGTTCTAGAGATAAATGGTGGTGATGGTTGTACAACAATGTGAATATACATAATGCCACTGAATTGTACACTTAAAAATGGTTAAGACAGCAAATTGTATGTGTATTTCATCATAATTAATTATATGCCTATACAAATAAAGTTATATTGGAGCTCTATTTATAGAAAGGGAGACCAGTGATGTTTAATTCTCTTATGCTTTCTGATCCTTAGATAATAGCTATAATCTTATTTCCTGGTACCTCCTTTTTTTTTTCCCCATTAGCAGAGAGTACCAGCCAATATTGTGACTTTTCCTACTGCCAGAAGTCGTGGAACCAGCTGAATTTTCCACTCCCTCCTTATTTATAACAAGCTAGTGTGCTTGTGTGCTTCTTAAACTAGACACCATCCTTCGCCTCATCTGGCCTATATTCCAGTTGGGGGTATATGAACAACAAAAGGCACAATTATAACAAAATGTGGTGGTGTCAATTTCTAAAAAGTTCACTGGAAGCCCTGCTGATAATTCATCAGGGCTTCCTAGAGTAATTTAGCACATGTAGGTGACTAAGAAAAGTGATGTTAAGAATAGAATAAAGCCTTGCAGTTCTAATTTTATAAGACATACACTAAGAAATATCATATACACTATTCTATCAAGATGAAAGGCTTAGTTTGTTTTAAATTACATAGGCATGAGAGCAAGGTGTAGAGGACACGATTAACATGTAAAACATTCCTTTGTGGTTGATGTGGAAAAGAATTTAAAAGATGGACAAGAGCAGGCAGCTCAGGTGGCTCAGTGGCTTAGCGTCGCCTTCAGCCTGGGGCATGATCCTGGAGACCCAGGATGGAGTCCCACATCAGGTTCCCTGCATGGAGCCTGCTTCTCCCTCTGCCTCTGTCTCTACTATCTCTCTCTCTCTGTTTCTCATGAATAAATAAATAAAATCTTTTAAAAATATATGGACAAGAGCTATTTGGTTAGCAGATGTTTCAAGGGTCAAAAGTGAAAGATAGGAATATAAAACTCAAATGGGAAATTTACTACTAGAATTTTTTTAGTGGCTAAGAAACAAGTCCATACCACTTATGATGTCATTTATTTAATTTGGTAGAAAAACTAACAGATAAATTCAAGGCAACTATAAAACTTCCTATATGATTGAAAAATTTGTAACAAAAGCAGATGCTTCAATTGGAAAAGTTTCTTTCACAGCTTGGTCTCTGGGTTTTCTGTCAACCAGGTTGGGCAAGAATATTACCATGTATTCGGGCAAATGAGAGTCTACCATAGGCCTTTTCAGTTAATACATTAAAAAAGCATTTAAAAATATTAAAGGAAGTCATATTTAGTTCTTTTTGTTTCTTTATCAAGATTATTATTGACTCCTTTAAATGTTCTATATTTTTCTATTAGAAAGAAAAAAATGCACAGAATGTGGCCGTATCAGTGAAAGGTTACAATTCTTTCCTCTTTATTAAGCACATGAATTCACCATTGGTAAAATGAGGGTATTCTCATATTTTTAGCAACAGTACAGTTTAACAAACCTTATTTTCCTCGGTGGTGGGAGAACACCTTGAAGTTCCTCCCACGTAACATAATGGTATAATGTAAGTCTGTTAACCCTGAGTGCTCAATAAACTCTTCTTAAAATTTCACATTTAAAATTTTCAAAACTGGGGATCCCTGGGTGGCTTAGCGGTTTAGTGCCACTTTAGGCTCGGGGCATGATACTGGAGACCTGGGTTCGGGTCCCACATTGGGCTCCCTGCATGGAGCCTGCTTCTCCCTCTGCCTGAGTCTCTGCCTCTCTCTCTCTTTCTCTCTCTCTCTCTCTGTGTCTCTCATGAAAAAATAAATAAAATCTTTAAAAAATAAATAAAATAAAAATTTCAGAACATTTTAATGAACAAACGTTTTTGTTTGAGCAGACTTTTGAGAGTTTCAAGAGTAAGGAGTCCTCCAAATTCATCTGAATTAACTTGGAAAAACAAAGAAAATGTAAGATTTCTTCGAAAAAATTTTATCATCTATCTATCTATCTATCTATCTATCTATCTATCTATCTATCATCTATCTATCGAGAGAGAGAGAGCATGAGCTGGGTGGGGAGGGGCCGAGGGAGAGGGACAAGTAGACTCCCTACTGAGCAGGGAGCCCTATGAGGGGCTCCACGGGAGACTCCATCCCAGGACCCTGAGGTCATGACCTGAACTGAAGTCGGATGCTTAGCCAACTGAGCCACTCAGGTGCCCCTAGCTCCATAAAGGTTTTAACTAGGACATTCTATTTAATACTTTTGGTAAATATATCAATGTATTTCCCAATCCTGCTCTTCTGGGTCCTGTATTTCAATGAATGAAGTCATCATCCTCCCACTTCAACTCAAAACCTCACACTCCTGTTTTGACTTCTTTTCCTCTTTCCCCCACTCACATCTACTTAGTTTTTACTCATACCAGTTTTATTTTTACAGAACCTCTTGCTTGTCTTATTTTCAATCTCAAAGTATGCAGGATTATTGAAATTGCCTTTCTAACTCAACTCCCTATCTTTGCTTTCTTATCTAATCCATCCTACACAATAATGTCAGATCAATTCTCTTCGTATACTGTGCAAATGCTGATGTTCTGCTCCTACAATTTCCCATTATCAGCTCAGTTTTTGGAATGTCCCATTCTGATATTCAATACTCTCAAGGACCTATTCACAATATAGCTCTCTAGCATTATTTCTACAACTACATTTTACATTCTCTAAACTCTTAGGTCCTTTAACCTACCATACCCAAAATGTTTCCTTTATCTGGGATGTACTTTTATCACTTTCAATATGTCTAAGAATTTTGCCTCAGCTGTAAGAACTCAAATTCTGAACCCTTCCCCAAAGCTTTCATATCTTCATCCTCGGAATTTTCACTTTATTTAAAAACAAAATTTTTTAAAAAGATGTTATTTATTTATCCATGAGAGACACACAGAGACAAAGAGGCAGAAGCACAGGCAGAGGGAGAAGCAGACTCCATGCAGGGAGCACAACGTGGGACTCGATCCGGGGACTCCAGGATCAGTTCTGGGCTAAAGGGTGCGCTATACCGCTGAGTCACCCGGGCTGCCTCTTCATAGCACTTTATATATATCTTCCACATTGTATAATTTTGATCATGTATTTAATTTTCCATTTACACTATAGTCTCTTGATAGATTTTAAGCTCCTTTTGAGCAGGCTTTATAGGTACTTTATCTTGTTATATCCCACACTCCAATTTTTCAGTAAGTATCCACTGAGTTATTTCATCTGTGTGTAAGATTGAAAACTCTTGAAACTTCAGGTGTAAGATGTGTGAAGGAAGGAAATTTATTCACCTTTGAATAATATTATGCATTTGTAAGTCTAAAGAGGAGAACAGAGTTTAGTATTTCCAAAACTATTGTCATAAATTTGAAGCTGTAACATAGGGCTTCCTAAACACTCATTAAAACTCATTACCTTATATCTCATGTGGTGACTGATTAATTTCTCAATATTAATAATTTCATGTAGGGGGTACAGATACAACAAATCTAACAGAGCAACTTCCATGATATATTATCTTGTCTGTTTTCTGGTTCTGATGATTTGACTGGCTGTTCCATAGGAAACATCCAATGCAGGAAGCAGTAGAGCTGATTACTGCACACTGCCCTCTGGTGAGCCACAAGGGTAATCTAGAGAGGAAAATTGAGGGTTGAGAGTATAACTCACTCTCCATGTCCACGATGCCCACTGGTGCCAAAGAATGATGTCACATTTTGTGATGTGATCACTTCTCTCAATTGTGCTCTCCTGAGTCTACCAATTCTTTCCATGTAGGTCATCAAACGGCCATCAGCTGGTAAAACTTTCCTCTTCGCTTAGCCAAAAATGGATCTAGAATAGTTGTAATGAGTCTTACTAAACCAATAATTAAAAAAAAAAATTACTATTACTTCCACCACATTTCCCTGCATCTTCAAATATTGCCAAGGCACTGAATGAAAGCAATGATAAAATATATTCTCCTCAGTTTGTAAGGAAAATGGAGTCTTAGTAATTGCCATACTAAATTCTTCTATGTTCTCATTAACAAGTTCTATATAAAAATATAGACCTTTCTCATTCTTAAAGAGAAGTCCAAAACCAAATAACCAACTTAACAGCATTAGAAGTACTGTTTGACTTGGAAGGATCACAAGCATATCTGGCTTTTGACCATATTAATACTGCCATGTTGCTGGGTGATATTCATTTATTCATTACCACTTGACCAAATACCATTTAGGACTGAAGGGATAATTAAAAGTTTCAGAACAGACATGAAAAACTGCTCAAAACTCATTTTCTAGGAAGGATAAAAACAAATAACCCAGTGACCCAATGAGGTGTTTCATTGGCTTCTGCAATCAACTGTATTTACTGTTTGTGTGCAATGATGTTCATTATTTTCTCATCTTATTCTTTATTTTGGGAAACTACATTTTGTGTGAGTGACACCAGTAATGGGTAATCTTCAAATAGATAGAAATTTCCTTTCTGAAGAAGAAAGAAAAAGACTTGCAGAAACATAGAATAAGTGCCATCTTGTTGTTTTATGGCATGCTAATCTTGTTTAAAAAAGAAAAGTAAAAAAATAAAAAGAAAAAAAGAAAAAAGAAAAGTCCTCTTTATTTTTTTTTAAATTTTTTTTTTATTTATGATAGTCACAGAGAGAGAGAGAGAGAGGCAGAAACACAGGCAGAGGGAGAAGCAGGCTCCATGCACCGGGAGCCCGATGTGGGATTTGATCCCAGGTACCCAGGATCGCGCCCTGGGCCAAAGGCAGGCACCAAACCGCTGCGCCACCCAGGGATCCCGAAAAGTCCTCTTTAATACAAATTTTGACTCCTCAAACTCCAACAGGCCTTGCTTTAGAAGCATACTCTAACCTTCTAAAATAAAAGTGTAATTTTTCCTTATGTTCTTTATTATGTAGCTGAAAGTTTAAATGATACTTGAACTAAAATCCTTTCTTGACTCTCAATCTTTTAATTTTCTGAGGTTGTTTACATGCAAAGTCCTTAAACTAGTTTTTACTTATTGTTAATTTATTTTACTTTCAAGTGAAAAAACACTCTGTGGGAGGTTTTATACTGGTTTCTCCTGAGTTGTTGCTTAAATGTGGGTAAAGGGATTCCTGAATTCAGAGAGAAGTTTAAATAAAATAGCATGTAAGCTCCTTTAACTTCCAGAATTCTTTTTCCAATGATATCGTACACTGGTGAACAATTTTTAAAAATTTTAAAATATTAGTTATATGTGTAATGTGTATTTAAACTGAATCTTTATGCTGTTATATATTATGTAACTGTAAAGGTACCATGAGGAGAAATGGTATAAATAAAATTTGTCTTTCACCACAGAAATAATGTTACTCAGGCTTTGATTAAATAACTACCAACTTTATGTCTAGTAACCATTTAATCAAACAGAACATATCCTTTATTTTGCACTGTAGTAAATCTTTCTAAAATAAATATTTATAAATCAAATAGGGAAATGGATAGCACTGTATATGGATCAATACAATATTATAATCTATTATAGGTTCTTTTCTTTCTTCTTCTTCTCCTTCTCCTTCTCTTCTCCTTCTCCTTCTCCTCCTCCTCCTCCTCCTTCTCCTCCTCCTCCTCCTCCTTCTTCTTCTTTCTTCTTCTTCTTCTTCTTCTTCTTCTTCTTCTTCTTCTTCTTCTTCTTCTTCTTCTTCTTCTTTTTTTGTTTTTTACGGATACCAACCAAAACGTGAAAGACAACCACCATGGTCATAGAATTTAAAAGGCTTATTTAAAAATGACTTTGATTAATAGTGTATTTATGCTGTTGACACTTTTTCTTCAAATAGGGCTTTCCAATTTTATTTTATTTTATTTTATTTTATTTATTTTTTATCTTATTTCATTTCATTTCATTTCATTTCATTTCATTCATTTCATTGAGAGAGAGAGTGAGAGAGTGCATGTGTGCTGGTGTGGGTGGTGGTACCAAGGGAGAGAGAGAATCTTAAGCAGGCTCCATGCTCAGAGTGGAGCCTGATGTAGGGCTCTATTTCATGACCCTGAAATCATGACCTGAGCCAAAATCAAGAGTCAAACACTTAACCTGCTGAGCCACTTAGGTGCCCCAGGACCTCACAACTAAAATAAAAATAAACATTGTTTTAGAGCACTTTTAGCACCATAGCAAAATTGAGTGGAACCATATAGAGTTCCCATATCTCCTTATCTCCACACATACACAACTTCCCTCCTATCCACATCCTACACCAAAGTGGTAAATTTGCCATAATCAGTGAACCAACATTGATGCATCATTATATCCAAAGTCCATAGTTGACATTAGTCACTTAGTGTTATAAATTTTATGTGTATAAGGTATATAAATGTATAATGACATGTATCATACAGTTATAGCAACATACAGAGCATACTTATTTATCTACTTACCTTCTGAAAGACATCATGGTTACTTCCACTTTTAGCAATTGTTAATAAAGTTGCTATAAAGATCTGTATACAAGTTTTTTGTGTGGACATATTTTCACTAGGGTAAATAACAAGGAGTGTGGTTGCTAGAATGTATGGTAATAGTATATTTAGTTTTGTAAAGAACTGCCAAACTGTCTTCCCAGGTGACTGTTGTTTTGCATTCCCACCAGCATTTGGTGTTCTCAGTGTTTTGGATTTTGGCTATTCTAATAGGTGTGTAATGGTATCTCATTGTTTTAATTTGTAAATCCCTAATGACATATAATGTTGAAAATCTTTTCATATTCTTGCCATCTGTACATCTTCTTTGGTGAGGTGTCATTGAAGTTTTTTAATTGAGTTTCTCATTTTCTTATTGTTGAGTTTTAATAGTTCTTTGTATGTTTTGGATAACAGTTGTTTATCAGATGTCTTTTGCAAATGTTTTCTCTAAGATTGTAGCTTGTTATCTCATTCTCTTGACATTGTCTTTTGGAGAGTAGAAGTTTTTAATTTTCATGACTTCTATCTTTACAATATTTCTTTCATAAAAATGCCTTTGGTGTTGTATTTAAAAAGCCATCATCTTGGGATGCTTGGGTGGCTCAGCGGTTTGGCACCTGCCTTCAGCCCAGGGCATGATCCTGGAGACCTGGGATCAAGTCCCACATTGGGCTCCCTGCATGGAGCCTGTTTCTCCCTCTGCCTGTGTCTCTGCCTCTCTCTCTCTGTGTCTCTCATGAATAAATAAAATCTTAAAAAAAATAAAAAAGATAAAAAGCCATCACCATACTCAAGTCACCTATGTTATTTCTAGGGGATTATAGTTTTGCATTTCACACTTAGGTCCATGATCCATTTTGAGTCAGTTTTTTGTGTGCAGGGTGTAAGGTCTGTGTCTCGGTTCATTTTTTGCAGAATGTCCAGTTTTTCCAGCATTATTTGTTGAAAAGACTAACTTTACTCCATTGGATTGCCTTTGTTCCTGTCAATGACCAGTTGACTCTATTTATGTGGGTCTATTTTCAGACTCTATTCTGATTTGTTTGTCTCAAAGTATTAATTACTGTAGCTTTATAGTAGGTCTTGAAACTGGATACTGTCAGTCTTCCAATTTTGTTATTCTTCAATATTAAGTTGGCTGTTTCTGGGTCTTCTGCCTCTCCAAATAAACTTTAGATTCAGTTTGTCAATATCCACAAAATAACTTGCTGATATTTTGGCTAGAATTGCACTGAGTCTATAGATTAAGTTGGGAAGAACTGGCATATTGACAATACGGAGTCTTTCTATCCATGTACATGGAATTTTCCATTTATTCAGGTTTTTTTTAAATATAACTTTCATCAGTTTTGTAGTTTTCTTCTTATAGGTCTTGTACATATTTTGCTAGGTTTATATTGAAGTATTTTATTTGAAGGAGTGATAATGTAAGTGATAAATATATTTTCAATGTAAATTCTACTTGCTTATTGCTGGTATATAAGAATGTGATTGACTTTTTTATACTAATCTTGTATCTTGCAACCTTTTTATATTCACTTATTAGTTCAGGCATCTTTGTCCATTTATTCAGATTTCCTATGTAGACAATCCATCTCTCCTTCTCCCTCTGCCCTCCCCTACTCCTCCTCTGGCTTGGAATCTCTCTGTCTCTCTCTGTCTCTCTGTCTCTCTCTCAATCTCTTAAAAAATAATAAAATAAAATAGGATAAAAATCCAATAAGAGATAAATAAAAGTTAAGAAATATTTTGGGGTCTAATTTTTCATAGGAGATAGGAAAAGGGATAGGGTAAAAACAGTTTCTCATTTATGTAGGAAATATTTACTTCTTTCTCTTGAGAGACATTGTTTTAGATGTTAAGGATACAAAAATGGCACAAGGTCCAATTGTTAAGATTTTAACTATTGGTGAATTGTGTGAATGAATCAGATATTTGAGATGTATGGAGAATACAGTAGCTTATAAAGATAATAAGAGTGGATGGCTATTGTTAAGCAGCTCTACAGAAGGATAATGATCAAAAGCTGGCTGGGAAGTTGAGGAGGCCTCTTTGATCACATATAAAGGAGCTCTCATTTCCTGCAAGGAGAGGCTGAAGAAAGCTCAGGACCAAGACCAAGACTTTATAGTCAGAATGGCTCAATTTCAAAGATGGTTAAATGCCAATCAAGACAGATGGTCCTTGCTAAGCAAAACTGAAATGCTAGGCTTGCCATGGCAGGAAGATGTTGGAAGGGGTAAAGGCTCAAGAAAATAGACAGGCTAGACTGGATACACAAATATGGCTGGCAGACTGTATGATGAATATGTTCCACAGGAAGACTCAGTGGATATGCAGCTGATCAAGGCTAAAAAGAATATGTTGGTGAGAAAAGCCCCAGGATCTCTAAACGGTAGATTGGTAATGTCAGAGATGATAGTAGGAGAGGTCATTATAGAATTTGACTCATTAATAGCAAAGGAGATGATAGGACCCTGAAACAAAAAGGCCAGAAAGTGGTACCTACCAGCTAGAAGCCAGAGGTGTTCAATTATTTCAATGACCAACAAGTCAGAGTGACAACCAGAATTCACAGGGTTACAGAAAATGTTAATAGAATGTGACTGACCCTAGGGGCAATTAGATGGGCAGTAACAATGGAATCACTCAGCATATACTGGTAGAAGAAATCAAGGATGGAGACCTGGATGCCTGAGTGGCCCCCACATTGTAAATGTCATAATTCCAATATATGGATCTGTGTCAGTTTTCAGGCCCAGATTCCATTAATCAAAATGGCTATGTCCCCATGGGGATGAACCCTGTTATACCATGGCAAATATACCTGGTTATGATTCCCATTGTTTATCCCTAAAAAGATCAAAGGCTATTTACTCAGGAAATGTGTACCCAAACATTTCAAAAATAGTTGGACAATGAGTATTAGTTGACACTGATACCAGGAAGCCTAACACATCATCAAGGCCCCCCAGTTAGAGTGGACACATACGAAAGGCAATTGAAAAAATGGAGTTCTGTTAGAGGGTTAGCTTATAGTAGGTTCACTGGCTGCAACACAGACTGCATGGGCCACAAAGCCTAAACTATTGAATATTTGGTCCTTTAGAGAAAAAGTTGCTGACCCTGGATCTAAAGGATGCATGAGTGGTGGTCCCCACTGGATGGGTCATGGAAGATGACCATAGACTACCTCAAGCTCAATCTAATCACAGCTACTGATGATGCCAGATGTGGTATCTTTGTCAGAATTAATTCACTTTGTTAGAGTGGATTAACACAGCCTTAGGTACACAGTATGTAGCTAATGGCCTGGTGAATGCATTTTTTCCTATTTCATTCAGATTATAGGCTCAGAAACCATCCAGTGTACATTCACATGGCAAGCATAAATACAATATTAATAAAACAACAGCAGTAATGAAGTAGAGGAAAGAGGGTTAAAGGGTTTCTTACCATACTGGATGTGAGAGGGACTGATGGTTGTTCTCTAGTATATATTATCCCTTCCTCTTTTTTGATAGAATCCTTGAGTTTTAGCAGGCTGCAAAAGCTGCTCAGCTGAAGAGGGCATTTCCCAGCTTCCCTTGTAACATGACTATATGGCAAAATTCTAGTCAATCGGATGTGAATTGAAATGAATGCCTTCTGTGCCCTCCACTTAAAAAGAGGTATTACCTTCACTTCCTCCATTCCTTTTTCCTTCGGGTTAGAATGCAGATGTGATGGCAGGGGCTGGATCATATTAATTAGATCATGCAAAGAAAGCCATGTGTTAAAAATGAGAGAGTAACAAGATGTAAGGAGAGTGGGTTGGATCTTCATGGAGCCTCCATACCAGCCCTGAATTACTATGCTTATGTTTGCATGGAGATAGAAATCAAGACTTCTATTATTTAAGCCATTACTATTTTTCAGTCTGTTAAAATTGCTGAAACTAGTGTCCTAACTAATGCAGATTATGCAAAAGCAATTAAGTGAGGTTGGATAAAAAGGTTTTGTGGAAGATGGATAATGAGTTTGTTCTGGAACATATAATTTGCCAGTGGGACATCTATGTGCATGTCTCATAGGCAGCTCTAAAGTGTATTCTGAGCTAAAAAGATAATTCTGGGCTTAAAAAAAAACTTCTATGGGATCATAGGTGGATAATATGAATGGGTTTTATGGACATGTAGGATGTATTAATGTAGATTGAGCAAGAAGATTTTATACAGAAGATACCAGTGTATTCCAGAATCATTTGCATTAAGGAGATAAAGTGTGTGGAGAATAGAAAAAATTACCCACAGAGAATGTCTAAATCTGAGTGAGAAGAGAATAAAGGAGGGAGACTTGCAGACAGCTAATTCAAGTAGAGGGTAAAGGAAGAAGACCCTATGAATTGGAATGAAGGCAATAAGAATGGTCTGAAGAGTCAGACAATCAGTAGAGAATAATTTTGTTGAGGTTGATGGGGGAGTGGATTTCTATAGAGACAGTCACTGGTAGTCTCAAATCCATGTATATTTTAGTCAATAGATACAACTGGGAACTATTTATCTATCTTACACTTACATGCAGTAATGTTAAGCATATTCATGTCACTATAGATTGTTAACAATAAATCTTCATGCTACGTAAACTTGGAGAACATGTTGCCTATCCAATATTTAACACAGACATCAAGGATTCATAGCATTTTACTGGAAAACAAAGAGCATATCATTGTTCATACTCCTTGTAACAGGATTCATATAATCCATATTTTACTCAGGAGCCTGATTATCAAGTATTTTTATAAGAACCTAGATTTGGGGTATCTTATAAACCTAATTTTACAAAAAAATAAGTTTGTTAAGGTAAAAGCTAATTTTATTGTTGCTTAATCTTTAGGTATTATTATTATCTAAAGGCATTATTAACCTTTGTTACATTGTAACTTTTGGTAGAAAAATTAGGCAAACTATCATAATTATAGTGTTTAAGATACACATCATAAGGAAAGATTCTGAGGAAGGTATTAAAATAACAAAATCTTATAATATGAATAGCAGGCAAAACAATGCCTTAGCTTTTAGAGAATTTACCTTTCCCCTCCCAAAAGCAGTGGGTATCTGGCTTATTGCTAGAAACAGATTTAGACACTGCAGGTTTGATACATACTGTACCTTAACATTCTTGTAACTTTTTATCCTTATAATTATGCTTTTGAACTTAGAAAATTATCAAAGCAAAATTGACTAGTCTTTTATTTATTTATAATTTACAGTGCTGCCAGGTACTCTTGAATTGACAATATAAGAAATGCACAGGCAGAGTCAGACTCTGATAGGGCTAACTTTCTTTCAGATTTTGGGATGATTTTTTTTTCCTACTCTAGGTTAATGTTTGGTTTAAGGATACAAAATTCTCTTTAACATCAGAATTATTTAATATCTAACTTAAAAGAAGAGAAATAAATGGAAAGGCCTTCCACTGTTCATATGTAATACTTGGCTTCTCTGGTCAACTTAAAAGAGTGATCAAACTCTCAGGAGAATGCTGAGTAGGGTTCCATCATGTTCTTTTAAACCCCATTTTTCAAACTTCAGAGTTTTCTCATGATGTGTTAATTTTGTGGTTGCACCAAAACTTTTGAAAAAATTTAATTTAAATTCAATTTATCTTTGTTGTCTTGCATGGCTTTCTGCCCAGACTATTGCTTGTTCCATCTGCATAAGTGGTAGAGCAACTTCTAAGGAAGCAATATAATGGTTTAATATAGATGCAAAGCCTAGCTTACTTTTTGATTTTTCAATATCATCATAAAAAGTAGTGTTTAGCAGCCAGAGATGTGACATGCAAGTATTGGAAATAATGTGAATAATTTAAGTGTTAGAATTAATTCAAAAATGTAAAAAATATTCCAGCATTGATTTTTAATGTTTTTAGGAAGTTTAATTCCACTGACTCCTTTTTATAAAGGATAGAATGGAGAGTAAAGGCAGTAGAGTGGACACATGTGCTTCCCATCAATAGTCACCATATATCTGAGTTATTTGGAGATCATAGTCAAAGGCAACTGATCATGTAAATTAAATTAGTTTCTATCGAGTTATTGTAATGATTACATGGATGAAATGATGGCTTCTCTTGTATCTTTTTCTGGCTTGGGACTTCTGTTGTACTGTAATAAAAGCAGTTCATATTTTTTAAAGACATATAGTTGACATACAATATTATATTAGTTTCAGGTGTACAACATAGTGATTCAACATTTATGTACATTATAAAATAATCAGAACAAGTCTGGTTACCATCTGTCACCAGATTTGATTTGTTTGTTTTTTAGATTCCATATGTAAGTGAAATCATATTATATTTGTCTTTCTTTGTCTTATTTAGCATAATGCCCTCTAAGTCCATCCATGTTGGTGCAGATGGCAAGATCCCATTCTTTTTTATAGCTGAGTAATATTCCACTATATATGTTTCACAACATCTTTATCCATTCATCTATTGATGGACACTTGCTTCCACATCTTGGCTGTTGTAGATAATGCTGCAGTAAAATAGGGCTGCATATATCTTTTCAAACTAGTGTTTCCATTTTTTTTCTCATATACCCGGAAGTAGAATTTCTGGATTATATGGTACTGCTATTTTTAATTTCTTGAGGAACCTCCATACTATTCTCCATAGTGTCTATATCAATTTGTTTTCCCATCAAAAGTGCATGAAAGTTCCTTTTCTCTAGATACCCACCAACATTTATTATTTCTTATCTTTTTATACTAGCCATTCGGATAGGTGTGAGGTGATATTTCATAGCTTTGATTTGCAAATTTTCCTGATGATTGGTGATGCTGAACACTTTTCCATATCTGTTGACCACTGTATGTTTTTGAAAAAATGTCTGTTCAAGTCCTCTTCTCATTTGTTAATCATATGTTTTTGGTGTTCAGTTGTATAAGTTCTTTATATATTTTGGATATTAACCCTTTATTAGATACATCATTTGCAAATATCTTCTCTCATTCAGTAGGTTGCCTTTTTATTTTGTTGGTTGTTTCTTTCACTGTGAGAAAGCTTTTTAGACATTAAAGGAGTGGTTCTTGTTCAGCTATGAATCAAGCCAAACTGTGCAAACCAAAATGGTGGCTAATGACAATGTACAAATGAGTGTGAGGTTAGGGATTACGTATCTCCTATATAATGGAGATTTCCTAAATGCATTAGGTGCTGTACAGAATTCAAAGGAGACCTGATTAGAGGAGGGGCCAGTAAGGTGCTTATTAAAGACTTTCACAGTTTACTCTTTCCATCTTTTTTTATATAATATTACAAATATATACTTGAAATAATTTCTATTGGTTTAATGTGAAAGCTGAGTATCATATAAATCTTAAAGAACTGCTCTCAGGGACATTTTGAATCTCATTTTGAATGAGATATATCTCATGTATATCATTTTGAATCTCATTCTGGCATGAACATGGCATGGAAAGGGAAGAAAGTGGAAAAGTTCTTTTCCATTTTAAGAAAATGACAAGTAGTCATTTTCTGACATTTGATATGAAGCTAGAGATACAAAATCCTTCTACCAGTTAAAAGACTTGAGATGAAAGTAACAGAAAACCTAATTTAAACTGGATTAAATAATAAATGGAAATTGTTTAGATAACTGAAAAGTCTCATGGAGGTGAGAGAAGCTTTAGAACTGATCTGATCAAAGCTTCAGCTCCATTTCTGAGTTATACCAGTTTTGTTCTACAATCTGTATCTGCTTTTATCCTCAGACTAGTTTCCTTCTTGGTCACAAGATGACTGTTAAAAGCAGTAGAAATTACATGCTCTTCACTTATATCTTCAGGAAAATAGAGAATTCCTTCGAACAACTACTGAACAATGGTCCTGAGTATTGTGCTTGTCAGATCAACCCTGAAACAATTCTTATGGTTTGCGTAATGCCATAGTTGACTAAGACTGGATTTGCCAGCCCCCATTAATTGTGATGTGGGGTTTGGCGAAAGAGTGAAATTCATGTTTGGATAACAACTACCATGCCCACTGTAGTATACCCTTTTGCTGACCAACCACTGTAATTAGTAAGTGTAATTAATGAACGTATTCTGTCTCTCCAAAGTGTTTTAGCTTCATCTGGAGTTCCACAGGTTCTAATAACCAGTGACAAGTTACCTAATCCCAACAAATGCAAAATGCAATGGAAGAGAAAGGACACAGTAATTGCAATGAAAACTTCCAATTAAAAAGAGTATATATCTGGAAACTACATAGTAGTCACTGATCCTTGTCATACTCTGTAGATAGGAATAGTGAGGACTCCTGAATGGCAGTGGTATGAGTTCTTTGGGCAGGTACTGTTTATGGCCCCATCTGAGCTGGTCATTGGGGAAGATGCTCTTTTCAAGACGTTATACTATTTTGGCAGCTTATTTCCTATTAGGTTGAGTGCAGAAGTCTGAGGACTGTTTTAAGATTAAATAGTCATACGGACTATTATTGGTCAGGCTTGAGGTTTATTTAATAATCTATTTTCCCATCAAGTTTTTGAACTATTTTCTTCTTGTTACTTCTGTAGGCAAGTGACAATAGGCAGAGACCATATATAGTCTAACTTTTTGTATCTTGGAATTTCTCCTTCCTAGTAGCTCTTCATACTTTGCCAGTCTGAATTTAGTTTAATGCACCCATCTTGAGATCTCAGTTTAATGGCATCTGCCCTGGGAATATTCTAAAAAGGAACTTGCAGTGTGGAGAAAAAGGCACAAATAATCTATCCTTACTTCCGTAATTAACATGATGTCTCCAGTCACCTCCATAACGAACGTGATTCTCCCTTTAGTTAAGCAGAAATTAAACTGTTTCATTTTTGGCATATTGAAAATTATTAGGATTTTAGACATTTTTTTTGTTTGAGGTCTGAAGGGTGCTGTTCCTGAAAGTGTAAACTACAGTTTGCTAACTTCTTATAACCTTGGTCATCCAAGGCAGGGACTGTCTCTGAAATATTTTATTCAATATACATATCATGAACACTGCTGGTTCATCAATAAGAGCCAACTTATAACATCCATCATGCTAATAGAAAACCCATAATTTCACTAGTGAATACCCACTTATAACATCAATTGATTAACAAGGTCTCAGGTATTAATGGAAGATAATGATAGTAGAAGCATTTATTGTTCTTATGTTTGGAATGCAGCCTTTCTGATTAAGTGCCAGATGAATACATCTAAAGTGCAAATTCTAGATTATGGTAACTGACAACCATTAGAGGATAAAGTAAGTTAAGCAGCACATATGTGCACATTATATCACATAATGTACATCAAAGTATTTTGAGGTGAAGTAAAATAGTAACAAATTCAAACTGACTTAACCAACATTTAATACACGATTCAGTATTCAATACTGAGGATCAGTAGCAAAAAAATCAGTCTATGTTGATTTGATTCGAAAGCTCACATAATGGAACAATCTGGTACAGGAGAAGAAAGAGGTCAGAAAAGTGCTTATTTAAAAATTTCACAGTTTGTACTTTATATCCTTTTGCTTATATACAATATTATAGATCTTTGTTTATTTGATTAGGGTTTCAGCTCCATTTCTCTTTCATTTTTTCAGTCGCCAGATGACTGCCTTCAGCAACAAGGATCATATGCTTTCTCATTCACATCAGGAGGGAGAAAGGGAGCCACAGCACACAATTTTGGGGCAAAAGTTCAATGATTGGTGTTCAATCCCATGCCATTGTGGGCCAAGGGAACATCATGGGTCAGGATTATCCTGATTGGATTAACTTTGGGATAAGGATGAGGTTAATTAGGACCTTCATACATTGCTAGTAGGAATGTAAAATTGTACAGCCATTTTGGAAAACAATCTGGCAGTTTCTCAAAAGGTTAAGCATAGAATTAGCATATGAGACAGCAATTTTATTCCTAGGTATATATAGCCATGAAAATATTATCTTGACACAATAACTTTGCATGAATGTTCATAGAAACGTTATTCCTAATACCCTCAGAATGGAAACAACCCAAATGTTCACCATTGTATGGACAAATGAACTTTGAAAACCTGATGCGAAGTGAAGGCAGCCAGAAAAGACTACCTCCTATTACATGATCGCATTCATATGAAATATCCAGAACAGGCAAATCTAAAGACCTAAAGTGGATTAGTGCTTGTCTAGGCCAAAGGGGCAGGGAATAGGAGGGATGAAGTGTGACTGACAAAAGGCATGAGGTATCTTTTTGAGGTGACAAAAATGTTCTGAGGTTGATTGTGGTGATGGTTGAACAATTCTGTAAATATACTAAAACCCACTAAATTTATACTTAATAAAAAAGAAAGAGCACAGATTACTGTGTGAAGAAGAGAAAGACTTCACGGAATTGGTGAAATTTGGATTCAGTGATGAATAAATGATGTGAAAAGCAGAGGCAGTGTGCTGTAGGGAAATCAACAAATGCTTTCATTGGGCAGAACTGGCTTGGAATCCTGCTCTGCCACTTGGTCAAATTACCCTCTCTAGGGATAGCCCCGGTGGCTCAGCGGCTTAGCGCTGCCTTTGGCCTGGGGCATGATCTTGGAGACCTGGGATCGAGTCCCACGTCAGGCTCCCTGCATGGAGCCTGCTTCTCCCTCTGCTTGTGTCTCTGCCTCTCTCTGTTTCTCTCATGAATAAATAAATAAAATCCTTAAAAAAAAATTACCCTCTCTAGCTCTTTAGCATTGTTTCCCCCTTTATCCTTACCAAAAAAGTGAATATATTAATGTAATATATTAATGTAATTACTTCGGAGGATCTGATGACAAATCAGATAATAGATTTAAAATATTTAGCCAAGCACATAAGATAATTATGGCAGGCACATAGCAAGTATTTAATAAATATCAGCTTCTATTATTATGTTCGTTTAATTAATCTTAAATATTGGATTAGGTGGGACAGAGGAAACATATAGATCTATCAATGAAAACTCTCAGAAACTCATCTGAGGTTCCAGTTGAAAGGGATATGAGATACAAAATGACATAAAGGTAATTGTACTCAGTTTAAGAAACGTTTATTAAATACCTTTCTTTTAATCACTAAAACTGTGATATTGCTGCATATACAAAGACTAATAAGTAGATTGAGATATATACAAATGAAAAGCAGTCTCTGATGTGGTGGTGTAGTAGATGGGTAAATAAATTTGTTTAAGGAAGCATCATATTTGCTGTAAGAGAAACCTGTTCACTGTGCACATGACGATGGAGGACAGAAAAAGTGGATATAGAAGAGTGACATTTGTTCTCAACTACTCACTAACCACTTAAGCCTGCACTAACTGGAGAATTGTTAGGATTCCTTGCTGACATTTTCCACCTCGAGTACACAGCAGAGATTATTAAAGGCTTGAGTTGATTTTGTTCAGTGGAAAGATGAGAAAAATAACCTCCAAAATGTTAAAGAATGCCTGTTAATTTGATGACTGTGAATATTCCAGAGACTTATGCCCGAAGTTCCCAGATTACTTGTCTATCTTTCTTACTAGACTATAAACTCCTTGCAGGCAAACATCTTGAATGTATCTGGTCCATTCTCCAATTGCCAGCAGGCCAAGTATACATTTAATAAAAAATTGTTAAATGAGTGTTCCTCAAATCCCTCCCTTGTCAAAAATGGAACACTCTTTAACGAGTGACCAGCCAGTTGACTGTTTAACAGTTAACTTTGAAATGGACACCCCCCCCCCAAAAAAAACCCAACCTATATAATCATGCTTCCTTTCAAATAAAACCCTGACAGTTATGTCCTTCTCTTTTCTTTTTCTTCAGGAGGAATTATTTGATTGAAGGCTTGGAAAAAAGCGGGTGGCTTGGCAGCTGAAAATAAACTCCCTCTGAAACAAAGATGGCATGTATAAATTGCTGTGATCTGGAGCTGAGGCCAAGAACAAAAAACAATTCTTGAACAGTCTTTCCCTTAATGTCACAGGGTCTGGAGAGGCTCTGGGCTTCGGTGCATTCCGTTGCACGCAAAGATGAACTGGAACCGTTATCCAGTCAACTGTTTCTTGAGCACTTACTACCTGTCAAGCATTTAGCTAAGATGGTTGTTTTTTTTTTTTTTTTTAATTGAACTCTGCCTGGAGGTGGTGAAAACATCAGGCGGAGCTTTTCTCAGCAACAATCCTGCAGAATCCCAGATGGGAGTATCATTTTGGGGGAGGGTTTTATCTGCATGCATTAGGCGTAGCCACTGGGCCTGTCACTCATGGAAGGAGAAGCTGTAGCTAACGGGAGGTGCTTCCTGCGTCCCCCTCCTTTGCACAAGGCAACCCCCGGAGGGCTGCTCAAGCCACCGGAGGGGGGCGTGGCTTTAAGGAGGCGTGGCTCAAAGGTGCGGGCCCCCGGCTTGGATGGACCACGTGACGCGCGTCTGGGCGTTGAGTGACAGGCGCAGCTTTGGGCGGGCCTTGGAGGAAATCAACTTCCGGGGGCAGAGGTGTTCGAAGCCGGGTGGTGCGTGGGGTGTCCCAAGTGGTGTGGCTGGGGTCGCCGCGGTTCCCCACCCCCGTCCCCCCCCCGCGCCCCCCGCCACGGGCTTGGGGTCGTGCCCCGGGTGAGCGCGTGCGGGGCAGTGTGCCGGGGCTCACCTGGCAGCGTGGGGGAGCGGCGCGGCGGCGGCGGCGGCGGCCAGAGCGGGGAGCAGGTAAATGGACGCTCGCCTTCCGGGCCTGGGGCTGGGGGCCGGGGCGGCGCGCCCCGAGGCGGCCTGGGCGCGGGCGGGGAGCGCGGCCGGGTTCCGCCTGGCGCAGGCCGGGGCCTCGCCCCCGGAGGCGGAGGTCGCCGCGCGCGGGAGTCGCAGGCGTGCCCCGCCTCGGGCTGGACCCGGAGCGCGCCGACCCGGTGCTGCCGGCGGGGTCCGGCCCCTGCACGTTCCAGAGTCGAGGATTTCCGAGCGCCCGCGGACCAGCACACGTGATCGTTTGTGTCGCCGGAGCTCCCACCGAGCCGAGGCTGCGATGCTCGGCGAGTCTTCTCAGCCATGTCGCCCGGGTTAGGTTCCCCGCCACTGCTGTGTACACCGGCCTAAAGCCCTACGACTCGGCCAGCCACATTCCCGTGTCGTTACTCTGGGCCACAGGTTGCAGCACCAGCGGCTTGCGGGGGGCTAGGGCGGCAGCCAGTAACTTTCCAAGTGGTGAGGCATATTCTTCATCCCTCTTAGCGCGCCCCCTTTTCCGCACAATAAAGATGTCTCTTCCGTCTGTCTGCCCGTGGTGTGTACTGTGGTGGAAAGCTCTGGACACGAAACCTGTTTGTGGCTTCCCTTTAAGGAGTGTAGCACTATGAAGAGCGGTTCTGGATGTCTTCTTGGTAGGATGCTGCTGCTGCTGCTGCTGCTGCTGCTGCTGTTCCTCTCACTTGCTTCCATGAGGGGCGTTGGGGCAGAGCCTGATTTCCTGGAGGGTAAAGCCCTGGCCACAGCTGTAGGTGACTCAGGGCCCCTTAAGAATTCCGACTCCTTTCCTTCCCTTCTCGTCTGACTTGTACACATACTGATGCCACCTTCCTCTCCAAATATGTGCATCCAGGCGGTAGTTGGGTGATGGCTTTTGGGAGTAGCGTTTGCATGTTGCCTGGTGGAGTGATGGGGTTCTGCTAACATTTCACCCTACAGGTTAAGGTAAAATGCCCGGAATATCTAGTTGGGTGGGAGAACAGGGAGTGGCAATAGATTCACTGACATCAGAGAGCTCTACACTTCTGATCATCCTGTTTGCCATGTGCTGTAATTTCTGTTGCAATGAAGGAATTGGCATACATACTGTACCTGTTAGGTAAATGGAGCACATGGAGCATGGGGGATGCCAGGGAGAGTGCACCTGTGTGGGGTGCTGGCTGGCCAGTAAAGTGTGTGGTCCGCAATCGCCCTGGTTACAGAGTTGACTGGCTAGGAAAGTTGTTCTGTGGGCTTGGGAATCTTATTACGAATTGGTATCCTAGCAACAGTATAAGCCAAATGGAATAAACATAAAACAGTGATGGAAGTTAAAATTTACCTCTTATTACATGGAAAAATGTATCTTCTTATTGGAGTAATCAGCTCAAAACTTCTGAGAGCTTTTTGTAATCATCTTAATACCAGTCAGAAAGAAACTGCAGAGTCATCAGAGAGGGACAGCACTTACTTATTTTCGGTGACAGTAAAATAGCAACAACAATAATAATAATTAGCTGATCTGAAGGGTTAAATGGATAAACAGGAATTTGCCTAGTTAGAGGCATTTTATCTTATACACTAGGATTGTTATAAATGAAGTTACTTGAAGGTTTATTATATTTCTTCTAATAGAAGTTGGGGTGGCAGTGCATTGGACTGGATGAGAATGTCAGGTAACTTGTTTCCAAATTCTGGCTCACAATCAACAGTGCTCCTTTATGAACCTGCTCTTTGTGACTTTTGCTCTTTTTTGGAAGCTCATCAAATTTTGTTGTTTTCAGACAACGAGAACGTAATAAAAAAGGCAACTCTCTTTAGATTTTTTTATATCAGTGTCTGTTTCTTATTGACAAATCTTGATCATAGTCAATTTTTTTGACTTACAATATGCCTAAGGATTGTTTGGTTTCCTCACTGTCTCCCCTACCTCCAAACCTGGTGAGCTGAGTTTGGCTCATTTAATTTGATATGTATTTTTAAAAAATGCATGTCCTATGTCCTTTAAAATTTCGGCTTATTGAACTACATAATTTACAATTAAAATTATCATTTGGTCAGAAATTGTATGTGGATTTTCGACTGTGAGGTGGGTAGGTGCCCCTAACCGTTGAGTTGTTTAAGGGCCAGTTGTATTTCATTTTCTTGTCTGATTGCACTGGCTAGGACCTCCAGTATGATGTTGAATAGGAGCAGGTGTCCTTGTCTTGTATCTCATCTTAGTGGGTAAGTCATGTAGTCTTTTACCATTAAATATTAGCTGTAGGTTTTTTGTAAATGGTTTTCATCAGATTGGGGAAATTTTCTTACTTTTAGTTTGCTCAGGTTTTTTTTTTTTTTTTTTTTTAGATCATGAATGAATTTTTTTTTTTGTTGGTGTGGAAATCATAGTTGTATAGTGGAAAATTGGGAAATAATCCTATGAAATCACTGTGCTAATATTTTGCTGGCTTTTCTTTCAGTCTTTTTATTTTACAAACATTTTTTTAAAAACTGTAAATATTGTTTTATGTTTATTCCTTTTCACTCAGCATTAAGTTTTTGAGAACTTGATTTGTAAGTTCTTGATTTATAGTTAAGATAATTTTCTCAATTGAAATTAACATTTAATATCTTTGTATATAACTCTGGTAAGATTCTTTTAATCAATTTTTAAAAATGTAGTTATTTAAAGTGCATGAAATTTTTTTAGATTCTTAATATATACTGCCTCATTTAATTTGATCTTTTTAAAAGTTTTTCTCTGGGTTATTGTAATAAAATTTGGAGCAAAACTTTTGGGCATCACTGTAAGGTAGAATTCTAGAATTTCAGAAACTCAGAGAACCTTAGATTTTATCTAGTTTAAACCATTACTTTTATAGGTTTAGGGTATAAAATAAGTAAATGATTTTTCCACCAGTGTTGTTTTGCTGCCATTGCTCTAGATAGAATTCCTGATGCATTTTGTGTAATGTGAAATACTATTCATGTTCTTCTTTTGATAAGAATTATAGAAGTCTTTGAGCCTAGCATCATGCAGATACTCTCTGTATGTTGTTTTATTGAATTCCAACCTGTACCTTTTGAGGTAGGTAGTATTTTCCCATTTCTTAGCCAGGGAAATTGAGTCTCAGACGAGTGAGGAAACTTATCGAAGGTTGCATTCATAGTCAGTGGTAGAGCTGGGCTTTGATCACGAGTGTTCCTGAATCTTGTTTTTTTTTTTTTTTTTTTTTCTGAATCTTGTTTTAATCATAGGCTATGCTACCAACAGTGAGTTCTTGTAAGCATTTTGTTGTGTTTATTCTGAATCTGTCTTAATTTGATGCTTAGAATAAACTCATTAAACAAATTAATAACATGAGACAGTCTCAGTCACTTCTAAAATGTTTACCCAAATTTATGTCTTTTTATATTTTTAAATTAGTTTAGACATTTCTTTTCCTGTACCCTCTTTCCTTCCCTGTGAAATCCTCAAACACTGGTACAAAGACTGTTGTTAGCTATATGCCATAGAATCCAATTAAAGAATTTGGAATATATTTAATGTTACTAGCAAGGGATATAACAATTTTTTAAAATTTTGAAGTGAGAAGCATTTTTTAAAATTACAGTTTTAATACATCAAGAACAGAGATGATGTTATTCATTTTATTTTATTTTATTTTATTTTTTTTTAATTTTTTATTTATTTATGATAGTCACAGAGAGAGAGAGAGAGAGAGAGAGAGGCAGAGACACAGGCAGAGGGAGAAGCAGGCTCCATGCACCGGGAGCCCGATGTGGGATTCGATCCCGGGTCTCCAGGATCGCGCCCTGGGCCAAAGGCAGGCGCCAAACCGCTGTGCCACCCAGGGATCCCCGATGTTATTCATTTTAAAATGCAACACATAATAATTCTCATAAAGCTGTTTTCCTTAGAAGCATATGTACATTTTGGTATTTACATAATGCAGTCCAATACATATAGTTCTATAGAGTAACTGTATGTATTAAGTAACCACTCTTTTGTGAAGTGTGAAATCACTTTTTCCTGGTATTCTGAGAAGACTGACTTTCTTTTCACTTTGTCAGCTTTACTATCATTGACCATGTGCATTTCCTACCAAAAGTAGGAAATGAAGAGATAATGAAGAGATAATGAAGATAATGAGATAATGAAGAGACCAGCCAAATTGCCTTTATGTTGTGACCAACCTTGTGTTAAGAGAGGATCTGTACAATCATTTCAAGATGCTTGACTTTTATATTATGAGAATTCAGAACTTCCACAGTTGTAGTAAAGACAGTGTTGCAGGATTATGCAAACTCCATTAATCTGTGCATGTGCTTAACAAATAGACAGGAGCTTGCATGAATATTACTAAGAAACTATATGTATAGTCATCAATACAAGATAGTTAAAAAAATTGAGAGTATCAATTTTAATTGTGAATTTTAATTTTAATTATGAATTTAATAGAGACAACTTAAAGTGGGGTTGCACCTTTTATTTAGTTTGCCCAGATTGGGCATGAAAAATTAAAAATAAACCTATGATATCTGAATGGTGTTAAATGGGCCACCTGCCCTGAATCACAAGACAAATTGAAATGAGTATTCATTTTCTATTCTGTAGAATGGGGAAAAAAAAAAGTTTGTTTATTGACTGCTGATACTTTTCTTGAGGCATTTGGATATTTTAGGTTTCTTCTTTTGTCTGTTCCGCAGAAAAGGTACATTTTATTAATTTCTTAATTAATGGCTTCTACTTAGGGTGACTGGTGGTGTAAAATATCTCTTGCTTATGTGTTTTTCCCCCAGTCATATTAGTTAAGGATACTTGTGTAGTACTTTTTGTTGCAAGAATCTTTTGTAGAAGACTTTACCTTCGTTGGTGTATTGAGTTTATTTTCTGTAGTTCCAAAGTTAGGTGTTACTGATCTTGCTTTTCTTGTTATCAATTGGAAAAGAAAGGAGTGCCATAAGGCTACTCTCAGTGTTACAGTCTGTCATAAAACGTGATTTCCATATGATTGCAGAGAAGTCCTGTGACCACTTAGCATCTAGTCAGATTGCAAAATGTTTTATTGTGTGATTCGTACAAAATACTTAGGAGTAGAAAATCTCATGAACAAGTGAGACAGCACATACGTGAAAATTTCAGGTGATTTTTTTTTTCTCCCACGTAGAAGGGCCATGGATATCATAATAGTTACTTTCATCTGATCAAAATAATTCGGCAAATTGCTCAGGTAGTGAATTAGGAATCATAAGGCTGATTCTTTAATCAGCATATACTTTTTCCCCACTTTATCAGCATTTACTTTTTCTCCACCAATCCATCTGTTGGTGATGTGTCTGTGTTGTGTGTGTATATATATTTTGGGAAGTACACTTTGGGAAGTTTTTGGTCATTATTTCTTCAAATACTCGTTTTAGCCCTTTCACTCTTCTTCTGGGACTGCCATAGTGCGTATTTTGGCATGCGTGATGGTTTCCCACAGGTCTCTGAGGATCTGTTGTTCATTTTTCTTCATTATTTTTTCTTTCTGTTCCTCAGATTGATTACTCTCAATTGAGGATGCCCAAACATTGGCCTGTAGGTTGGTTGGTCTCTCGCTTATTGAGTGTATTGAGTATGTTTCCTGGTGTATAACGCACAATGTTAGACAAATGGGAAAAAAACAAACAAACAGGCATTTGGAAGGACAAAGAGTGATCAAGGAAGAAGTCAAGACAAAAGCTTTACCAATAGTAACAGTAAGTTCGGAGTTACAAAGTGGGGTTTTTGGTAGACTGAGAGGATAAAGAGGGTTTGGCATACTAGAAGTTTGAATAGGAATGAATGACAGGTTCAATGGGAATGATAGCCTACTATAAATAGAAGGGTACAGAGTTGTAGTAAGAAAGTGAATTTTAGAGGTTAAGATCCAGGAATTGAGGCATTTATGTCAGTACCACAAATATAGTGACTACTTGTGTTTATGGACCAATTACTGCAATGATATATTGTGATATATAGAGTAATACATAATAGAGGTGATAATAGTAGCCACTGTTTTTAAGTATCCAATGTAGCAGTTACTTGAATTGGGTACTTTCAAACAGTTCTTTTTGATTAGTTTTTCATTGAAGTGAAACTCATAAAACACAGAAGTAGTCATTTTAAAGTGTGTAATTAGTGGCACATAATGCTAATTCACTATTCTGAATAGTGCTGCCATGAACATTTGCGTACCAGTATTTGTTTGTGTACTTGTATTCAATTTTCTTGGGCATATATGCAGGGGTAGAATTGCAGGGTAATATGGTAGTTCTGTTTACCATTTTGAGAAATTGCTAAGCTATTCTCCTAAATGGCTGTATATATTATACTCCTACCAGCAATGTACAGGATTCCAGTTTTTCCACTTCTTAGTACTTGGTTTCTTTTCCCTTTCTTTCTTTTCTTTTCTTTCTTTTCTTTTCTTTTCTTTTCTTTTCTTTTCTTTTCTTTTCTTTTCTTTTCTTTTCTTTTCTCTTTTCGGTTGTAGCCATCCTAGTGGATGTGAACTGCTACCTCATTGTGGTTTTGATTTGTATTTTCCTAATGATGATACTAATCGATGATTTAAGTATTTTTTGGTTATTTTCATATCTTTTTTTGAAGAAGTGTTTATTCATTTCTTTTGCTAATTTTAAAATTGAGTTGTCTTTTTTTTTTTTTTTAAGATTTTTATTTATTTATTCATGAGAGACAGAGAGAGAGGCAGAGACACAGGCAGAGGGAAAAGCAGGCTCCATGCAGGGAGCCTGAGGTGGGACTCAATCCCGGGACTCCAGGATCCTGCCCTGGGCTGAAGGCAGCGCTAAACCACTGAGCCACGGGGGCTGCCTTTGAGTTGTCTTTTTGTTGAGTTTTAAGAGTTCCTTATATGTTCTGGATATTAGACCCTTATTAGGTATATGACTTGCAAATGTTTTCACTCATTCTGTAGGTGTTTTCCCTTTCTTTTCTTTATTTTATTTGTTTAAGAGAGAGAGAAACAGATACTGAGAGAGTGAGAGAGGGCACAAATGGGGAGGAGAGGGAGAAGCAGACTCCCCCTGGGTGGGGAACCCGATATAGGGCTCAATCCCAGCACCCCGAGATCATGATCCAATCCCAAGGGAGATGTTTAACCGATTGAGCCATCCAGCAGCCTCTATTTTCCCTTTCTTGATAATGCCCTTTGATACACAAAAGTTGTAAATTTTGAGTGCACTACACAGGTGCCCCTTACTTAAAGACTTCAAAGAAATGGATGCTCCAAACTTCAGAGTTTCGATAGTATACTATTCTGTGTATTGTTTATGATGTTAACTAGTTATTCCCAATATATATTTTTGGTGTACATTATTGTACTTTGAATCTAAGTCATGTCTCTTGTAAATAGCACCTGATTAGATAATTTTTAATCCATTCTCCCAATTTTTGCCTTTTGATTAGAGTGTTTAATCCGTGTGTATATAATGTAGTTACTAGTAAGATAGGATTTATGCTTGCCATTTTACTATTTATTTTCTGTATGTCAAGTGGGCTCTTCTTTTGGTTCCTTAATTCCTCTACTACTTTCTTTTTTGTTAAATGGATATTTTCTACTATGCCATTTTAATTCTTTTGTTTCTTTTACTATATATCTTTTGAATTTTTCCCTAGTGGTTGCTTTGGGGATTGCAAACAATATCTTAATTTATAACAGACTGATGTTCATTTGCATTAATACCAATCTAATCTCAAATTTATACAAAATTTGCTATTACCTAGTTCTATTTCTTCCTTTTTGTGCTACTTTTGTACAAATCACATTTTTCTACTCTGTATGCTTGCCAACACAGTTTTGTAGTATTTGCTTTGTGCAGTTGTCTTTAAATTAGATATGAGTTAAAAGAATTTTGAACAAATATGCTTTTATACCTATTTTCATGTTTGCCAATGTAGTTACCTTTACTTGTGTTCTTATTTCTTTATGTAGGTTCAAGTACTGTCTTATTATCCTTTCATTTCATTTCTTAGGACTCCCTTTAGTATGTCTCATAGATAAGAACTGCCTGTGATGACTTCTCTGTTTTTGTTTATTTGATTAAGTCTTAATTTCTTCATTTTTTGAATATTGGTTTTGCTGGATTTAGAATTCTTGGTTGACAGTCTTTTTCTTCTGAAACTTTGAATGTGTCATCCCCACTGCCTTCAGGCTTTCATGGTTAAAAATCTTATCTTGGATTCCTTGTATGAGATGAGTGGCTTTTCTCTTGCTGCTTTCAAGATTATCTCTTTGTCTTTGGTATTTGAAAGTTTGCTTATGACACATTGAAGTATGGATCTCTTTATCCTAGTTGGAATTGTTGAGTAGAGTAATGTATTTGGATGTGTAGAGTAATGTATTTCATCAAATTTGTGGAGTACTGTAGCATTATTTCTTCCAAATTTTCTTTCTGTCCCTGCCACCCTCTTTCTCTCCTTTCTTTCTGGTACTCTCTTTATGCATATGCATATATTTGTATGCCTGGTGGTTTTCACAGGTCTTTGATGTTCTGTTCATTTTCTTCATTCTTTTTTTTTTTTTTTCCTGTTCCTCAGACTGGATAATCTCAAATGCTCTATCTTCAGCTCACTATTCTTTCTTCCGCCAGTTCAAATATGCTGTTAAGATGTTTTGGTAAAATTTCTTTGGTTTCATTAGTGCACTTTTCAACTTCAGATGTTTTTGTTTTGTTTTTATGATTCTTGTACTTTCATTAATATTCTCCATTTTCTGAGACACAGTCATGATTTACTTTTGTTATTTAGGCATGGTTTCCTTTAGTATTTTGGGACTATATCTATGAATATATATAAAATAGTTGATTTTAATGTCTGTCTATTAAGAACAATGTCTGAGTTTCCTCAGGAGTAATTTCTATTGATCGCCCTTTTTTCCCCTCTGTATGTGAACTTTGCATGTCTCATAATTTTTGTCAAAGACTAGACATTAAAAATGTAAATGTTATATATAGTGTATGTACTTACATGTGATATATAACCAATAAATGTATTATGTGTAATATGGAAATTTGGATATCACATTCTTTCTCCTCCTGAGGGTTTGTTATTGTTGCTGTTTGTTTTTGTTATTATTGCAGTTTGCTTGTTTAATGACTTAGTGAACTCTGTGTAAATTCTGTATTCTTTGTCTTGTCCTCTGTGGTCACTGAGCATTATTATCTGTTATATTATGCTATTTAATTCTTTATAATTTGGTCCATTTAAATAGAGGAAATCTTTAGTTAGGGCTTGTGAATTATGATTAAAAGGTTCAGTGAATTGTCAAAACTATACTGAAAGGGGAAAGTAAAGAGGCATTTGTTGAACAATTACTATTTGTAATGCCATAACATATTACTTGCAGAAATTGAATTTTCTGATTAGTGAGATTTCCTTAATAAAGAAAGACAGAAGCCAAATATTTTTGCTTTGGTGAGCATCTCTAAACTTATACTGTGGATTTTAATGCCTTAGTAATTGTAGATAAGTGAACTCTCCCCCACCATCTTTCCCCTCACCCCTTGAGCATTTAATAGACTAGCTTAGCAACCTGTAGTATCTGAGAGTAATAATTGAGAATTGAGAATATTATTTCCAGTGCAATGGAAGATATTGGGATGATTATTATCCGCAAATAGTTGATAAGAACATGGGGTTAAAATGTAGTGTATTATATCTTTGGGTTCTTAGAGTGTGAACATAATGTGAGTTTTTGTATTTTACTTAATTGCATCACCTTTCAACTTGAGGGAGACATAAATGGTTTGTCATTGTTGTAAATGATTACTAGAGATACTTTTTTATATTTACATTAGTCTTTCCTGATGTTCATTTTTCTTTGCAGTGAAGCATACAGACATTTCTTTGAGAAATAATGCGGTATTTCATCATTCAGAATTCCCAAACAAGTAATTTCAAATTGTTCAAACTCATGAATTTAAGGATGTAAAGGACCTGCTTTATATTACTTAGTTTTTCACAAAGGAATGTCAGGTTAGGTATTTCCAAGATGTGTGTCTCTCTTTTCTTTTATTCCTCTTATTATATTTGAATCATGTGTAATTTTGGGCCAGGTATTTAGTTACTTATCACCAGACAGATTTGCCATGTTTGAGTGGTGTATGTTGTTGCCAAAGGCTCACTATAAAGTTGTTGAAGTGATAAAGTGGATTGCTAGGAGTATAGCTAATTCTTCTGTGGTGTCTAGTTAATGTAAAATATAAAAACACCAACCAAAGACATTTACACAGAATTAAAGAAACACTTATAAGCAATTAAATGAACTTAGTAAATAAAACTTATTACTGTCAGTGCCATCACTCAATAGCTAGCAATTTTTGGACTTGTTACTTACTCATAGAGGAATAGCATCAGTTGACATTTCTGTGGGACTCTGACAATATAATATATAAAAAATGTTGGTAGTGCCTCGATTGCTGTTTGGGGAAGCCTGGATTTTTAGCTAAAATGGTAAAGAGGGAAAGTCTTTCAAATACTGCTCATAAAGGGTCAGGTTTTGTCAGGGATGTACTCCATTTGAGTGTGCTTCAGACACGAGGATTATTTTTTTCATTAACATACATATTTTATTATGTTTTTCTAGAGGAATTAGAGTCTATGCATTATAAGTCTTTCATAGATAAATATTTTTTGCAATTAGTTAAGTATTGAATGTGAAAAAATCAGAAATGATTCCTACTAAAGTTAGAATTAATTGAAAAAAGTGATCTTGGTGATGATAATGGTACTTCCGGTTGAAGAAATTAAAATTAGTGGTTAGGACAAGTTAAATATCATCGTGGAAAAAAGTAAGCAAACAAGTCCTTTATGTGTGTCCTTTGGTAAACAAATCTATTTCTGTTAAAGGACACAATTAGCAGATTAAGACCTTTGATAAATACATAAACAAGGATTTATGAAGCTGCAACATTAAATGTGGAATCTCTGCTTAGTGAGCTCATATCAATAAATTCAAAACTGAGTTTATAAAAGTTAAAGAACAACTGAGGTATGTTGAGAAGCAAAATTCAGTTCAATAGAAATCTTTATTGATTCCTGACTATATTTTAGGTACCTGTACTAGCCACTGGAGGATGCAGAAATAAATGTTACTTGGTCTTCAAGAACCTCACAGTCAAGTAGGTGAGAATAATATAAACTTCATACGTTGTAGTGAAGATATAGATTGAGAAGGAATGGGTTTCCGAAATTTGTTATAGGGGCATGTGGGGAGACCCTGATGAAGCTGGAGATATTGAACCCCTGAATTTTGATGTTTTGTTTGCCAGTGGGAGTGTTTCCCCCCATCAGTGTTAGTGGCCTCTCCACCTCCATTGGGAGCTTTTTTTCTCATTTCCTAGAGAGAATGACTTCTCCACCCTTTCATATCTAGGGTGATTAATTCTGTATTGCCTAAGGAAACTGTAATGGCCTCCCCTGAGGCAGTTGCCATACTAGAAAATACTGACTTCTTTAGGACTAGCCCTACCACCCCTCTTTACTTTTGGGCTTATAACTAGACTCAAATACCAGCAAACTCTTAAAGGTGAGGTACAAACTGTGTCTCATGAGGAAATGTGCTGTACTCCAAGAGAACTACTTAAGTTTTCCAATTTATACAGACAAATCTAGGGAAAATGTGTGGTAATGGATACTAAGGGTACAGGATAATGGTGGAAGGAACATAAAATTGGATCAATTTGAATTTATTGATATCCCCTCACTAAGCAGAGATTCCACATTCAGTGTTGCAGCTTAGGTAGTTAGAAAAGGCTGTAACCAATTGGTTCCTTGCTTGCCTGGAATATGTACCAAAGGTTGCTCAGACTGAGAAATTGGAAATGCTAGACCTGCCTTGATTTCATGTAGAGGAAGGGCTTTTACAGGCTTAGGGAAATTGGAATGTCAGAGTGGATTTGTCACTTAAGACCCAGACTAGAAGGGTATATAAGACATACCTCTAACCAATACTATGAGAAATATATTGAGAGGATCCCTGGGATCCTTGAAGAGCTCTGTGATTGCCTTTCTGTGTAGTCTAGACCTTAGAGTAGGGATGCAGTTACTGAACTGGGAAACTGAAATGCATTGGGAGTAAATGAATTCCAGGGTGGTAGGGGCCAAGTGGTGGTACTCCACTTCCAAAGGTAAGATGAGCATGATTTGGACAGCAGAATCAAAGCAGCAGTTAGAAAAGTCTGACTCACCAAGACTAATGATGTAGTCTACTTGGTTGTGGTATTACTAGGAGTGAAATAGATAGAAAGGCTTCTCAATTCTTACTTGATTTGGATACATAGAAAAGTTCTAGGTCAAGTGAACAGAAGTCTAGCCTGAATCAAAAAACAGAAAGTCATGATCCTTCAGTTGTTAGACTTAAATTTTTTTAGATCCAGAACCCTTTGAATGAAGGGAAGACAGGGTCCCTTTAAGGAATGATCCTGGTACATTGCCAAAAGTTTATATTGTTCATTCTTCAAGCCCTTCCCAGAGGATTTTATGGCCTTCTACCAGGGAAATTATGCACTGGGGAAAAGGAGATAATCAGACCTTTTGGAACTACTGAACTCTGGCTCTGAACTGACAGTAATTCCAGGAGACCCAGATTGTCCTTGTGGTCTGCTAATGGAGTAGGGGCACATGGGGGTCTGGTGATCAATGAAGTTTTATCTTAAGTCTGTCTCACAGTGGGTCCCCAAGCCTATCCACTGGTTATTTTTCCAATTTCAAGGCATAATTAGATTCGATATAGTCATCGGCTGATAGAATCCCCACATTGATTTTGGACCATCAGGAGTGAAGGCTAAGAGGCCAAAGGGAAGATACTGGAACTGCCCCTACATGGGAAGATAATAAACCAGAAGCAATATCTTATTCCTGGAGAGATTGCAGAGATTAGTGGCACCATCAGAGAATTGAAACATGTAGGGCTGTTGATTCCCAGCACATCCCCATCCATCTTGTGTGTTTGACCTGTGCAGGAGACAGATGGATCTTGGAGAATAACAGTGGATTGTTCAAAGCTTCTAACCACATGGTAACTCCAGTTGCAGCTGCTCTACCAGGTCGGGTTTTACTGTTAGAGCAAATTATCCCCAGGTCATTGGTATGCAGCTGTTGATCTGGAAAATGCCCTTTTCTCCGTTTTTGTCAGCAAAGTGTTAGCATCTGCTTTTACTAAGACTGCACCTATGACTTCATGGGAGGTTCCCTAAGGTTAATTAACAGGAAGACTCAGACATGGATTATAGACTGTTCTTCATGATAATGCAGGCGCCACCTGAAAGTGGGCAGCTGTTGCACTGCGGCCTCTCTCTGGGATATCCCTAAAGGATGTGGTGATGGCAGATCTTCCCAGTGGGGAGAACTTTGGGCGGTGCACCTGGTGGTTCACTTCGCTTGGAAGGAGAAGTGGTCAGATGGATGAATTGTAGGGAATCAATCATGGGTGATGACCAATGGTTTGGCTGGATGGGCAGAGACTTGGGAGGAATGTGATTAAAAAACTGGTGACAAGGAAATTTGGGGAAGAGATATGTAGATAGACCTTTCTGAACAAAATATATGAAGATATTTGTGTTCCATATGAATGCTTAACAAAGAATGACTCAGCAGAAGAGGATTTTAATAATCAAATAAGTAGGATGACCCATTTTGTGGATACTAGTCATCCTCTCTCCCCAGCCATCCCTGTTATTGTCCAATGAGCTCATGAATAAAAATGGCCATGCTGGCAGGTATGGAGGTTACACATGAGCTCAACAACATAAATTTTTCACTCATTAGGACCTGTCTAATTACAGCCAATGCTGAGTGCCCAGTCTGTCATCAGCAGAGAGTAATACTGAATTCCTTATATGACACCATTCCCTGGAGTGATTAGCTAGCTAACTGGAGACAGGTTGATTATATTGGAGTGTTAGCATCATGAAAGTGGCAATGATTTGTTGTTACTGGAATAGACACTTAGCTCTAGATATGGATTTGCCTTCCCTACATGCAGTGCCTCTCTGCCAAAACTACCATCTGTGGGCTTACAGAATGCCTTATCCACCATTATGGTATTCCTTACAGCATTGCTTCTGATCAAGGAACTTATTTCAGAGCAAAAGAAGTACAGCTCATGGAATTCATTGGTCTTACGTTTCCTCCCTTCCTAAAGAAGCTGGCTTGACTGAATGATGAAGTAGCCTTTTTTTTTTTTTTTAAGATTTTATTTATTTATTTATGAGAGAGAGAGAGAGAGAGAGGCAGAGACACAGGCAGAGGGAGAAGCAGGCTCCATGCAGGGAGCCTGTTGTGGGACTCAATCCCAGGACTCCAAGATCACGCCTTGAGCCGAAGGCAGGCGCTAAACCACTGAGCCACCCAGGGATCCCCATGGAGTAGCCTTTTTAATACTTAAGTTACAGTGCCAGCTAGGTGTGTCAGTATCTTGCAGCACTGGGGTGAGGTTCTTAAGAAGGTTGTATATGCTCAGAGTTAGTATCCAGTATATGGTGGTGTTTTTCTGATAGCCAGGATTCATAATAGTTAGGGAATCAAGGGCTAGGAATGGAAGTGGCTCCATTCACTATGACCCCTAGTGACCTGTGAGCAAAGTTTTTATTGCCTCTTTCCATGACTTTATGCTCTGCTGGCCTAGATGTTTTAGTTCCAAAAAGAGGAGTACTTTTACCGGCGACACAATAATTCCATTGAACTGGAAGTTAAGACTGCTGCACTGCTCCTTTGGACTCCTCCTGCCACTGAATGAACAGGCAAAGTATCCTCTACTGGCTAGGGTGACTGATCCTATCAAGGGAGAAACTGGACTGCTACTTGAGAGTGGAGGTTAAGAAAGAGTATGTCTGAAATATAGGAGATCTCTTAGGGCATCTTGATGTTACAATGCCCTGTGATTAAGGTCAATGGAAAATTAAAATAACCAAGTTCAGGGAGGGCTGCTGATGGCCCAGACCCTCAGGAATGAAGGTTTGAGCCATTCCATCAGGGAGTCATGAACAGCTGAAGTGTTTGCTGAAGACCAAAAAAATACAGAATGGATAGTGGTAGAAGGTAGTTATAAATACCAGCTACAACCATGTGACCAGTTACAGAAACAAAGTCTATAATATAGTAGTATTTTATTTTAATTGTTATGAATTTGTGTGTGTGTATGTATATATATATGTACATATGTATGGCGACATATATAAAATATCTTTTTTCTCTCATTTCCTTACGTGTAGCATAAGACACATTGAGTATATACATAGTATTTTAAGTAGGGTTACTTTTCCATCATAGTGTGTAAAATTTGAGATATCAAGAAGAAGAGTAAGCCTAATTCAAGGACTTTACCTCCTCTTTTGGGGAAGACGTTAGTGTGTTTCCATTTGTACACAGGATAGGTTGTATCATTTTAGGCATAAATATGACCTTGTTATTGTCTTTATTTGAAGATTAAGTATGGTAATTTAAGATATGTATCAGTGCCAAGTTGATTAGAGATGGACTTGTGATGGTTAATTTTATGTTTTATTGAGTGCCTAGATATTTGATCAAAGTTTATTCTGAGTGTATCTGTGAGGGTGTTTCTGAATGAGGGTAACATTTTAATTGGTAGACTAAGTAATAAAGTAGATTGCTCTCTCTAATGTGAATGGTGTAATCCAATCATTCAGTTGAAGATCTGACTAGAACAAAAAGCTGACTAAGAGGGAACTTCTGCCTAATTGCTGAACTGGGACATTGGTCTTCTGCTCTTGGACTGGAACGTATATCATTGACTCTCCTGGTTCTCAGGCTTTTGGACACTGACTAGAACTACACCATTGATTCTCGTGGATCTCCAGCTTGCCAACTACAGATCTTGGGACTTCTCAGCCTCTATAATGTTATAAGCCAATTCTTTTAATCTTATTTCTGTCTGTTTTTCTCTCTGTCTCTATATGTAACATATATATATGTGTGTAGTATATTTATCTAATGTATATGTAATATTATGTACTTATCTGAAGGACTCTAATACACTCACTATAGAAACAAAAAAAAAATAGTATCTTGCTTCCAGTAAGTTACCTTTGGTAACTTAAATTAATGGAATGTCAAATATAGAGCTAATAAAAAATTTAAATACTGTATGGTCATCTTCCCACTGTATGTATGTGTGTGTATATATATATATATATATATATATATATATATCAAGAATGATTTTGTAGTTTATTTTATAAATTACCTTTAATTCTTACAGTATCCCAAAGCCAACTTGATAAAGAAATGATTACATATACTATGTAGACGGGGGATGAAAACAAATACTCAAGATGATGAGTCCTGTAAAGGAGTGTTTATGGTAAAACTCTTAGAAATCAAGGCTAAGACCTCAGAATTAGACACATTTAAGCAGTGTACCTATATTAGCAGTATGTTGATATTTAATAGCAGTTTATAATGATTACTGACAAATACCTGCTTTTGGCTTAAATATATTGGGTAACATTTTGATACTGTTATAACTGTTGTAAATTCCATATATGAATGAAATCATATGGTATTTGTTTTTCTTTGCCTTATTTCACATAGTATTATGCACTTTAACTCCATCCATGTCATTGCAAATGGCAAGACTTTGTTCTTTTTTAAGGCTGAATATTTTTCACTACACACACACTTCTACATCTTTACCCATTCATCAATTGATGGATGCTTGATCCATATCTTGGGTATTATAAATAATGATGCTGTAATCATAGGGATGCATGTATCCCTCTAAATTAGGGTTTTTGTATTTTTTTGGGGGTAGATAGTACAGTTGGGAAGATTGTAGGGAAGATCTATTTGTAACTTTTTGAGGAACCTTCATACTGTTGTCCAGAGGGGTTGTTCTAGTTTGCATTACTACCAGTAATGCAAACCAGTGCAAGAAAGTTTCTTTTTCTCCACATCCTTGCCAGCATCTTTTATTTCTTGTGTTGATTTTAGCCATTCTGACGGGTGTAAGGTGACATCTCATTGTAGTTTTGATTTGTATTTCCCTTAAGGTAAATGACGATGAACATCTTTTCATGTGTCTGTTGGCCATCTAGATGTCTTTCGAGAAATCTCTGTTAAAATCTTCTGCCCATTTTTAAATTGTATTACTTGTTTTATAGGTGTTGAGTTGTATGAGTTCTTTATATATTTTGGATACTAACCCTTTATTGGATGTCATTTGTAAATATCTTCTATTCCATAGGTTGCCTTTTAGTTTAGTTGATTGTTTCCTTCACTGTGCAGAAACTTTTTATTTTGATGTAGTTCCAATAGTTTATCTTTGCTTTTGTTTCCCTTGCCTCAAGAGACATATGTCAAAGAGATTACTTCCTAGGATTTTTATGCTTTCAGGTCTCCCAGTTAAGTGTTTAATGCATTTTGAATTTATTTTAGTTTATGGTATAAGAAAGTGGTCCAGTTTTATTCTTTCACATGTGGCTGTCTAGTTTTCCTAACACCATGTTTTGAAGAGACTGTCCTTCCCATTGGATATTCCTTCCTATGTAGAGGGTTTTTTTTTTTTAAGGTTTTATTTATTTATTTGAGTGTGAGAGAGGAGGACAGAGAGAGAGAGAGAGTGAGAGCATGCACATGAGTGGGGGGGGGGCGCAGAGGGAGAAGCAGACTCCTCACTGAGCAAGAATTCTTTCTTGGCCATCATCAGCTCCAAACCCCAACATTTCCTTATCAGGATAGACATATTAACAATATCTATTCTTCCAATCTATGAGGATGGAATGTATTTCCACTTTTTGGTGTCATCTTCAATTCTTTCATTGGTGTTTTATAGTGTTCAGAGTACGGGTCTTTCAACTCTTTGGTTAGGTTTATTCCTGGGTATCTTACTATTTTTGGTGAGGTTGTAAATAGGATTGTTGTCTTAATTTCTTTTTTCTGGGCCTTCATTTTTGGTGTGTAGAAATGCCACAGATATCTGTACATTGATTTTATGTCCTGAGACTTTAATGAATTTGTTTATCAGTTCTAGCAGTTTTTTGGTGAAGTCTTTCAGGTTTTCTGTGTATAGTGTCATGTCATCAGCACAAAGCGAAAGTTAATTTCTTCCTTAATGATTTTGATGCTTTTTATTTCTTTTTGTTGTCTGATTGCTATGGGTAGGACCTCCAGTACTATATCAAATAGAAATGGTGAGAGTAGACCTCCTTGTCTTGTTCCTGACCTTAGGGAAAAAGCTCTCAGTTTTTCCCCATTAAGGATGATTTTAGCTGTGGGTTTTTCATATATGGCCTTTATTATTTTGAGGTACATTCCCTCTAAATCTACTTTGCTGAGTCTTTTTATCATGAATGGATGTTTTACTTTGTCAAATGCTTTTTCTGCAGCTCTTGAAATGATCATGTGGCTCTTATTCTCTTATTGATATGATGTATTATGTTGATTGATTTGCAAATATTGAGCCACTTTTGCAACCCAGGAATAAATCCCACTTGATCATGGGGAATGATTTTTTTAACGTATTGTTGAATTCAGTTTACGAATGTTTTATTGAGGATATTTGCGTCTATATTCATCACAGATATTGGCCCAAAGTTCTTTTTTATGTTATCTTTATCTGGCTTTGTATCAGGATAATGCTGGCTTCGTAGAATGAATTTGGAAATTTTCCTTCCACTTCCATTATTTGAAACAGTTGCATAATAGGTATTAAGTCTTCTTTAAGTGTTTGGTCACATTTACCCATGAAGACAACTGATCCTTGACTTTTGTTTGTTGAGAGTTTTTTGATTTCTTAGTTAGTTAGTTTTTTTTTTTTTTTTAGATTTTATTTATTTATTCGAGAGAGAGAGAGAGAGAGAGAGAGAGAGATTGAGAAGGAGAGGCAAAGACACGGGCTGATGGAGAAGTAGGCTCCCTGCAGGAACCTGATGCTGGTCTCCACCCAGGACCCTGGGATCACAGCCCAAGCCAAAGGCTGTCACTCAACTGCCGAACCACTCAGACGTCCCTACTTCTCCAGTTTCTTTGCTGATGATCAGTCTGTTAAAATGTTCTATTCTTCCAGTTTCAGTTTTGGTAGCTTGTATCTTTTTTGGAATTTATCCATTTCTCCTAGGTTGTTTAATTTGTTGGCATACAGTTTTTCATATAATTTTCTTATGATTATATTTCTTTTGGATTGCTTATTTCTCCTTTCTCGTTTATGATTTTATTTTTTTGAGTCCTTTCTCTTTTTTTATTGATAAGTCTGCATAGAAGTTTATCAATTTTATTGATTCACTCCCCCCAAAACCTGCTCCTCATTCTGTTCTATTTATTTTTTTGTTTCTATATCATTTATTTATGCTCTAATCTTTATTATTTCCTTTCTTCTGCTGGTGTTAGGCTATGCTTATTGTTCTTTTTCTAGCTCCTTTAGGTGAAAAATTAGGTTGTTTATTTGAGATTTTTCTTGCTTCTTGAGGTAGGCCTGTGTTGCTATAAACTTCCCTCTTATAACTGCTTTTGCTGCATCCCAAAGGTTTTGGACTATTGTGTTTTCACTTTCATATGTTTGCATGTGCTTTCTTATTTCTTTCTTTTTTTTTATTTCCTGGTTGACCATTCATTACCTAGTAGCATGTTTTTTAATCTGTGTGTTTTTGTGCTCTTTCCAGATTTTTTCTTGTGGTTGGCTTGTAGTTTCACATGTTGTCAGAAAAGATGCATGGTATGATTTTGATCTTTTTGAAATTGTTGAGGCTTGTTTTGTGGCCCAATATGTGATCTCTTCTGGAAAATGTTACATGTGTACTTGAAAAGAATATGTGTTTTGCTGTTTTTGGATAGGATATCCTGAATATATCTATTAAATCCTTCTGGCCAGTATGTTATTCAAAGCTATTTTTTCCTTGTTGATTTTCTGTTTAGATGGTCTGTCCATTGATGTAAGTGGGATGTTAAAGTCCCCTACTATTATAGTATTATTATCCATTAGTTCCTTTATGTTTGTTATTAACGGTTTCATGTTTTGGGTGCGCTCCCATATTGGGTGCATAAATATTTACAGTTGTTATATCTTCTTGTTGGATTGTTCTTTTATTGTATGGTGTCCTTCTTTGTCTCTTGTTATAATCGCTGTTTTAATGTCTGTTTTGTCTAAATATTGCTGCTCCACCTTTTTTTTTTTTTTTTTTTGGCATGCATTTGCATGATACATGTTTCTCCATCCCCTCACTTTCAATCTGCAGGGCTCTTTAGGTTTAAAATGAGTCTCTTGTAGGCAGCATCTAGATGGGTCTTGGTTTTTTTTTTTTTTTTTTTTTTTTATGCATTCTGTCACCCTGTATCTTTTGATTGGAACATTCAGTCCATTTACGTTCAAACTAATTATTCATAGATATGTATTTATAGCCATTTTATAGCTTGTTTTGTGGTTGTTTCTGAGGATTTTCTCTGATCCTTTCTTGTCTTTCTCTATTATAGGTTGCTGGTTTTTACCTAGTGATATATTTGGATTTCTTTCTGTTTATTCTTTGCATATTTAGTAGTGATTTTTGATTTGTTGTTACCATTAGGTTTACATATAACATCTTCTGCATATAGCAGTCTATTTTAAGTGGTGGTTAAGTTTGAACCAATTCTTTACTCTTATCCTCCCTATATTATAGGTAATATGTTGTCATATTTTATATCCTTTAATTTTGTGAGTTCTTGGATTTTTTTTTTTTTTTTTTTTTACAGAAATAATCCTTTTTACTGATTCTCTATTTCCTACCTTCACACTGTCATTTTTAAGCCTTTAAGGTTTCTTACACGGATGTCTTAGTGGTCATGGACTCCTTTCATTTATATTTGTCTGAGAAACTCTTTATCTCTCTATTTTGAATGATAGCCTTGCTGGATAGTTTTCTTGGTGCAAGATTTTCCCTTTCAGCACTTTGACTATATCATCCCTCTCCTTTCTGGCTTGGAAAATTTCTGCTGAAAAATCTACTGATAACCTTGTGGGATTTCCCTTGTATGTAACTCTTCTTTTTCCTTGTTGCTTTTAATATATTCTCTAATACTATATTTTGGCATTTTAATTATAGTATGTGTTGATGTGGATTTGCATTTTTGGTTTTGTTTGGGGTTTTTTATGCCTCTTGGAACTGGGATATCTGTTTCCTTTTCCAGATTGGGGAAGTTTTCAGGTATTATTCCTTTAAATTAATTTCCTGCCCCCCTTTTTTTCTCCTCCTTCTTCTGGGACTCCTGTAGTATGAATGCTATTACTTATGATGTAGTCACCGAGTTCCCTAAATTTATTCTCATTTTGCATAATTCTTATTTCTCTCTTTTGTTCAGCTTGATTACTTTCCATTATTCTTCCAAGTCATTAATTCGTTCCTCTGCTTTTCCATCTGTCTGTTCCTTCCATCAAGTGCTTTTCTCATTTTGTTTATTGAGTCCTGTATCTCTGCTATGTTATTCCTTATCTCTTTGTTAATCCTCTCACTGATGTCCTCTAGTCTTTTCTTAAGTCTAGATAGTATCCTTAGGATCATTGCTTTAAATTCTTCATCAGATATGTTGTACATTTATGTCACTTAGATCTTGGTGGTAGCCTTGTCCTACCATTTTCATTTGGGATAAATTTCTCTGTCTTATCATTTTGTCTAAGTCTCTATGCCTGTTTTTCTGTGTTAGGAATGTCAGCCATGTCTCTTGTTGTTAAGGGTAATGGCTTTATGAAGAAGAGGTCCTATAGTACCCTGCATTGTAGTTTTTCCTGTTCCGCATTTCCTGTTCCCTGGAGGTGTGGTGCTTCTGGGAGTGTCTCCAACATATGCTGCATTTGCTCTGCTGTTGTGTCCTGCCCACTTTATCCTTCAGGCTAGTTGTCTATAGAGGCTGTCTTTGCCTGTTTTGGGCAGTATTTGTCCCTGGGCTGAATATGGCATGTTTTAGGTATGCTCTGGTCTGCTTGTGAAATGAGACCTGTCACTACCTACAGTGTGTAGCAGAGGTATGGGCTGATCATCTGAGGGAGTGGTCCTGCTGCACTGGGACTGAAGCAAGGATGACTGGTATGGGTGGTTCCACGCTGGAGTGAGGGGGTTGGGGGAGTTTGGTGTAAGTATGTTAGGTAGTGAGTGTAGGCTCTGAGCTGGTTCCTGCAGGTGGCTGTGAGTTTATATTGATGGGTGGGGCAGGGAAATGATGCCTGCCAGTTCCTTTGTTTCCATAGGGGTCTCTTTGTGAAGGCTGCCTCTTTGGGACATGCTCAAAGATGAGCAACTAACCTCCCCACTGTGTACCCCATGTGCTCTTTAGATTACTGTTTCCATGCTATGTATCAGTGGGCTCTTTGCCTGTCTTTTCTCCAAGAGCAGCTCCATGTCCTCTGGACTCTCCCTGAGCCAACCACATTGACCTTTAAAACTCTAGGCTGTGAAGAAGCTCTGTTGGTTGCAAGAACTCAAGAAATTCAGCCCCTCTCTTTCCAAGCTAATAGCTATGGGGATACGTTTTCCCAGTGCCCTCCCCTGTGTCTGTCTCCTACCCTTCTCTGCAACTGGGGGTCCCTTCTCTCTGTAGCAGACAGGGTCTGTTTCTCTCCCAACCTACTTCTCTGTACTTTCTGCTTTGTTCGATGTAGTTTCTTCTCTGCCTTCATTTGTGGAGTTTGTTAGACCAGTCTTCAGGTTCATTTCTGGGATATTTAGGATGATTTGATAGTTATCTAGTTGTGTTCATTGGGTGGGTTGAGCCTAGTGTCCTACTCTACCCCCATCTTGGCATCTTCTCTTTGAGCTTTGATTTTTACCACAACCTCATTTTAGATTATTGAGGATAGTCATTATGCCTTTGTCCTCCTTGTTGAAAGTTATATTTCAACTAAATATTTCTGGTGACAGATTTAGTGAATATAGTAAAATGGAATCCCATGCCAATTAAGATACTGCTTAAATTAAAAAGAGGTGAAACCCATGAACAGTGGTACTTAGTACTGTTTGTTTTCCTTTTTTTTTTTTTTAAGTAAGTTGAAGGAGTAATTATGCAAGACTATAGGATTTCCCCTTTTCGTAAAACATTTTAGGGAAAAAGAATGATTGTTTGGATACTTTCAGCATTTAAAGCCGGTTAATTACCACACATTCTTTCCATTGTGATTGTGTAGCAATGCTGAGGTCTGGAATCATGCAAATAATTTCGGAACTTTTTTTTCTCTTAAGTCAGCTCTCAGTCGAGTTCTTTCTCTGTTGGTTCTCAGGTTTAGAAGACATACAGTGATTTTCTAAGCAGAGAAAACTTTCATTCTTCTTGCAATTCAATTACTTTAACATGGTTTTAGTAATTAAAAAAATACAGATTTTGCTTCAAAAATATCCCAGAACTGTTATTCTACTCAAGAAAGATATGACATCTTTTTGGGAGATTATGTGTAATGTATTGTAGAATCTGTCAACTCTCTAGGAGGAAGGCAACCAAAATAATTGAATAAAACACCATTTATTGGTTTTATATATGGAGAAGCTTAGGCATGTATTTGTGTGTTAGGAACTGTAGTATTCTTTCAAGTAGTTATCTCTTCTGAGCTGTTCTTAACATAATGGGCAATTGGTCAGAGCAATACTATTCTAATTATTTTTCGTCTGTGAAACCCAGACTGAAAGTTATTGATGACTTCAAGTATGTGTGTATGTTGAGAGAGAAAGTCATTGTGAGGGCTGTAAATAGAATGTTAAAATGAATCTCTTCATTTTAAGAGATTCTTTGTTTTAGCCTTTCACAATGTCTTGAAATTACTGTTGTAACCAGGACACAGGGATGCAAAGAGCATTTGGCTCTAAGGTCCCAAACAACAGTTTTCAGCCACTCGCCCTGACAAAGTTCAAGGGCAGAGAGATGAGTGGTGGTGAAACAAGAAAGGAATTTATTTCGGTGAGGTTAACTCTGAAAAGAAAGCAAACTGATGTCTCAAAGACTGTCTCCAAAATGCTGAAAATATTTAAAGGGTATATAAGGAAAATATAGGACACAAGTCAGTAGGTACATGCAAATGGGCAGTATAAATGTTAGGTTGATCATTGTTTTGGGATCAATCACATGGGGTCTTGCTGGTGTCAGGGTAGTCCCTATTTTTTGAGAATAGTTTTTAGTTCCCATCAGGAATGCTTTGCCTACAGGGTCTTTTACCTGAGTTAAGAGTTAAGCTGGAACAAGGACTTAATTAGAAGGTCCAGATTGAGGTCAAGATGGAGGTGGTTGAAGTCCTCTTTCACTTTCATAGACACAGAGAATCAGTTATAATTATGGTGGAGGAATTGATGCTTAGGAGAATTGCACTTTTGTTCATATCACTACCATTGCTTTCCTGTTACTTGATAGCATATGTATCTTTCTCTCATCGTAAGAAAATTATGGTAAGAAGATTAAGCTCTTAATGCATTAATACCAAAATGAGCTAGCTAGATGATAGTATGTATGGTGGTACTGATAGTAGAGATGCTACCACAGAATAGGTCACATAATTGAATATATGTTAATATCAATGCACATGTATATACCTGCGTATGTACTTCATATTAAATTGCCTGTGAATATTGAAATCCTCCAATTTGTTGTATCCTATAAATATCCTAATGTAATAGCAGTTTGCACATAAACCAAATTTGTGCATATTTGAGTTGTATGTGGCTCTTGGGAAAGTTTTAGGAAATTTTCTGAAATAGCAATTTTGAACTGACTACTCAATCTGTTCATAGTTCAGGTACGGTTCAGAGTTTTTTCCTATGTATTTGAGAAGCTGAAGTCAGTAAGTCAATCAAAAATGATATGTTTATTAATGAACTCTTGTTCTGTGCAAAAAAAAAAAAAAAAAAAAAAGGCAAACTTATTAGAATGGCCTGGAAGAGGCAGAAGGGATCCCTGGGTGGCTCGGCGATTTGGCGCCTGCCTTTGGCCCAGGGTGTAGTCCTGGAGATCTGGGATCAAGTCCCGCGTGGAGTTCCCTGTGTGGAGCCTGCTTTTCCCTGTGTCTCTGCCTCTCTCTCTCTCTCTCTCTGTGTCTCTCATGAATAAATGAATAAAATCTTAAAAAACAAAAAGAAAGAACGGCCGGGAAGAGGCAGAAGATGAGACTGGACACATGAATTTGAGCCAGCTTATTAAGGAACTATAGGATCTTTACTGGTAGAGCATAATGGTATGATTATAGTATATAATCATTGTGTTATGCAACAATCTAAAAAAATACGGTTTTCTTTTTTTGTGACAAAGGGTAGTGATATGACAAACTTAAAAAGTTAGACAAATATTTCCTGAGCAGAAAGATGATTATAATTTGGTATGCCTCATAATTTCCCTAGTCTTAGGCAGCATCACTTACTGTATAGAGCTTTAAAAAGCCTGATGTAGTGATGTCCCCTATTTCACTTTTCATCTCTCTTTTTGTTTTCCTATTACATCTATCTCATTCCTGTTCAGTTTTTGGTTTTCCAGTTTGATGACTCCATGGTCTGTTCTCATTTCCTTTGTCCTGTGTTTGATCTTTTGGACACCTGATTTTAACTTAGCTACATTAAACAATGAGGCAGTTTAAATACTGAACATCTTTTTCCTCTAGTTCTCAATCCTTCCTCACTTTGGTTTTTGTAGCAGTTGCAGTTCTGCCTAAGAGATAATCTTTTCTTTCTCGTCACTTTCAAGAAATACTCTTTAGCTGGAGTACCTACTTCATGTGCTCTTTCTACTTAGCACTAGAGGGGGGACTTTTTTTTTTTTAATTTTTATTTATTTATGATAGTCACACACACACACACACACACACACACACAGAGGCAGAAACACAGGCAGAGGGAGAAGCAGGCTCCATGCACCGGGAGCCTGACGTGGGATTCGATCCCGGGTCTCCAGGATCAGGCCCTGGGCCAAAGGCATGCTCTAAACCCCTGCGCCACCCAGGGATCCCTGGGGGGGGACTTAGCATTGGTGAAAGTGTTGAGGCCATGATGAATTCTCAAACAGAGTTCCTTTTTCACTATTTATTTCTGTATATTTTGATTAAAAAAATCCATTTTATTGTGGGATAGCATTTATACAACTGAAATCGTCAATAATATACCCAATACTATTGAAAATATTAAATAGATTAAAATAACCAGTAATACATTATTTGAGTTTTGACAAATATTTACGCATGAGAAACTATTATTACATTCATGATATAGAACATTGAAATCCATCACTTTGAAATACTTCCTTGTGGCTTTTTACAATTGATTTTATCCTAGCACTGTTGTTTCTTGGCAACCTGATTTGTTTTTTATCACTGAAATTTTGCCTTTTTTAAGAATTTCATTCAAAAGGAACATTATGGATGTCTTGTGTGTTTACTTCTGTCACTTGGCATAATATTCATCCATGCTATTGTATATGTAAGTATGTTGTTAATTTTTATTGCTGAGTAGTATTCTATTGCAAGGATATACCTCAATTTTTTATCCATTTACTAGCTGATAGACATTCCAGTTTTTTTTTTTGTTTTTTGTTCTTTATTTAATTTTTTTTTTTTTTACTATTATGAATAAGACTACCATGAACATTCTTTGATAGGTTTTTATGTGGACATATATCTTCATTTCTCCAGAAGTAAATAGTTAGGAGTGGGATTCCTGGGTTATGTAACAAATCATATGTTTAATTTTATATACTACTACCAACCTGTTTTCCTAAGTCGCTGTACCATTTTGTATTCTCAGCAGCAGCATTTGAAAGTTCCAGATGCCAACAATATCTTTGCCATCAGTTGATATTTTAGGTCTTTTTAATTTTAGGCATTTCAGTAGATGTTTCTGCACCTTCTAGTAGATGTGGATCTATTTAGTAGATTTGTACCTGCATTTGTTTTAATATGCATTTTTCTAATGACTAATGATGTTGAACATTTTTTCAAGTGCTTTGTCATTCCTACATCTTTTATGAAATTTTTAAAATATCTTTTGTAACTTTATTTTTTTTTTTTTCTTTTGTAACTTTAAAGATTGAGTTCCCTTAGTATTTAGTTATAGGAGTCTTCCTATATTCTAGATATAAGACCTTCATCAGATATTGTTTTTGAAATAATTTTTTCCTAATCTGTGGTTTGCCTTTTTATATTAACATTACATATATTTTTAAAATTTTACAATTGCAGTAAAATGTACATGATAAAATTTATCATTCTGATTATTATAAATGCACAGTTCATTGTGGCATTAAGTACATCCACATTGTTGTGCAGCCATTACCACTATCCCCTGTTAGGACTTTTGATGTTATTATAATTGGTATTGTTTATTTTAATTTTCAATTATTAGCTTCTGATGTATAATAATATACCATTTTTTTATTACTGATTTTGTATTCTTCATGTAACTTTTTTGTGGATTCCTAGGATTTTCTACATAGACAATCATGTTGCCTGTGAATAAAGATACTATTATTTCTTTTCCAGTCGGTTTCTATTTCTGTTTATTGTTTTATTACACTAGGGAAGATCTCTGGTGAGAGCATGTATGGCATGCATCTTTGACTTCTTAGGGTGAGGCAGTCTTTGACCATTAAATATGTTAGCTGTGGTTATTTTTTCTTTTTTGAAGGTAGTCTATATCAGATTGAAGACAATTTCCTCTATTCTTTGCTAAGAATTTTTTTTTTTTTTAAGTAGACTCCATGTTCAAGATGGAGCCCAGTGTGGGGCTTGAACTTATGACCCTGAGATCAGGACCTGAGCTAAGAGTCACATGTTCAACTGAGCCACCCAGGTGCCCCAAGAACAGCATCTATTTTTAGGTGTTCTATATGCACTTGGAAAGAATGTCTAATCTGAATCTGATTGGTAGTGTTTTCCCAGAAATTGTTTGTTTCAAGTTTTTATTTAAAACAAAAATAATAAAACAAAAATAAGCTGGTTGACATAGAGTGTAGTATTGGTTTCAGAAGTAGAATTTAGTGATTCATCACTTACATAAAACACCCAGTGCTCATCACAAGTGCCCTTCTTGATACCCAGCACCCATTTAGCCCATCCCCTGCTCACCTCCAGAAATGTTAGCTTAAATAGGTTGATTATATTGTTGAAGTCTTCTATATATTTACTGATTTTCTTCCTGCTTATTTTAGGAATTACTTAAAGAAATCTCTAGCTATGGTTATTAATTTATATATTTATCATTTAAGTTCTGTCACTCTTTGCTTCTTTATTTTGAAGCTGTTATTTGGTGCATATACTTTTGTTATGTCTGCGTGATGAGTTTATTTCTTTATCATTATGAAACCTTTATATCCCCAGTAATATTCTTTGATCTGAAGTCTAATTTTTCTGATATTGATATAGCCACCTCAGCTGTTTTCTTTTTTTTTTTTTTTTGGATTACTATTTGCATGTGTATCTTTTACAGCCCATTATTTTTTTTTTTTTTTCAGCCCATTATTTTTATCTTTTTTTTTCTTAGCCAAAGTGAATTTCTTGTGGCATATAGACAGATCTTGCATTTTATTCAGTGTGACAATTTCTGCTTTTTAATAGTTGTTTAGACCATCTATACTCAATGTAATTATCAAGATAGTTGAGTTTATATATATATATCAGTTTGCTATTTGTTTTTTTTTTCCCTTCCTGCTTTTTCTTCTTTTCCTAACTTATGTTGGGTTTGAGTTTGTGTTTTATTTTTGATTTAATGATTTAATTTTATGCCCACTATGGGCTTCCTAGGTGTATGTTTTGGTTAATTAATTAATTAATCCATTGCTCTAAGGTTTACAATATATACTTTTAACTAGTTTACTTTCAAATAATGTTCTATTTCATGTATGGTGTAAGAACTTTATAACAGTATACCTCCATATCATTTGTAGTATTGATATCATCATTTTGTTTACTTCTGTATATTCTATAATACCAACAATGCATTGTTATTATTTTTGCTTTTGAAGTCAGTTATCTGTTAAATTTTTATATTTTATATTTATCTACATACTTACTATTTCTGTCACTCCTAATTCATTTGTACCAATTCAAATTCTAATCTGGTTTAATTTTTCTTCTTCCTGAAGAACTATCTTTAACATTTCTTTCAGTGCAGGTTTGCTGGCAAAGAATTCTCAGCTTCTGTTTGTGTGGAAAACAGCTTGCTTGCTTGCTTGCTTGCTTGATTTATTTCCCTTTCTACTTTTAAAGATCGTTTTTCTGGGCAAATAATTATATGCTATCATATTTTTCCTTTACATTAATTTATAGACACCTCCATTGTCTTCTGGCTTATACAGTTTTGGATAAATAGTATACTTTTGTTCTTATTTTAGTTCTTTGGTATGTAAGATGCCCTTTTATTAGTTTTCTGCAATAGAGTATAATGTGCATTGGTGTGATTTCTTTATGTTTATTCTGCATGGATCTTTAAATCTCTTGTTTTAATTTGTTCTGTACCCTTTTTTCTTTGGGTGTCCAATTATGCATGTTTTAGACTACTTGATATTATCCCACTTTTTTTTCTGATTTTTTTCTATATTCATTTCTGTATACTGATGCAATTTTTTATTTATTTTTATTGTATTATTATTATTTTTTGATGCAATTTTTTAAAACTCCATAATCTTCTTTTCTTTAGTTTTAATTTACCAGTAATCCTGTCCTGTGTATTTTTTTTTTAAAGTTTCTTTTCTTTTTCTTTAAATTTTTATTTATTTATGATAGTCACACAGAGAGAGAGAGAGAGAGGCAGAGACACAGGCAGAGGGAGAAGCAGGCTCCATGCACCAGGAGCCTGACGTGGGATTTGATCCCGGGTCTCCAGGATCGCGCCCTGGGCCAAAGGCAGGCGCCAAACCGCTGTGCCACCCAGGGATCCCCTATTTTTTGTTTTAGAAATATTCTGAAAGTTCCATTTGAGTCTTTTTCTTGTCTTTCTTATCTCTCATGATCTTTTCTTCTACTTTCTTAAACATATGAAAGATACTTATAATAATTGTTTTTATGGCGTGGTCTACTAATTCTATCATCTCTTTCATTTCTGTATTTCTACTAAGTGGAAATACAGAACCTTTCTTCTGGTTACTGGTCATCTTTTCCTATTTTTTTTCTTGGTCTTATCTTTTTGTTTTTAAAATTTCTTTTTATTTTTAATTGAAGTTTGGTCGACATACAATATTATTTTAGTTTCATGCATACAGCATAGTGATCCCACAATTGTATGTATTATGAGACATTCACCATGATTAAGTATTGTTACCATGTGTCACCATACAAAGTGGTGTTCCATACACCCTATGCTGTACGTTCATCCCTGTGACTCATGTATTTTATAACTGGATGTTTTTACTTTTTAGTCCCCTTCACCTACATTGCCTATCCCCTCTCCTCCTCTGTCCTGGCAGCCACCAGTTTGTTGTCTGTATTTTGTTTCTGTTTCTTTGGTTTGTTCATTTTTTTTAAATTTTATTTTTTTTTAGATTCCGCCTCTAAGTGAAATCTTAGGGTATTTGTCTTTCTTTTTTGACTTACTTCATGCATAATTTTCTCTAGGCTCTTTGATATCATAACAAATGTCAAGGTTTCATTCTTTTACTTGGCTGAGTAATATTCCATTATGCACATATACCACATCTTTATGTATTCACCTATCAGAGAACACTCAGGTTTCTTCTGAATTGTGGCTACTATAAATAATGCTGCAATAAACATTAGGGTCCCATTTATATGTTTGAACTAGTGTTTTCATTTTTTAGTAAATACCCAGCAATCAAATTGCTGAATTGTATGGTATTTCTATTTTATGTTTTTTGAGGAACCTCTATACTGTTTTCCATAGTGGAAAAACCAGTTTACATTCCCAGCACGAGTGCATGAGGGTTCCTCTTTGTCCATATCCTTGCCAACATTTGTTATTTCTTCTCTTTTTGATATGAGTCATTCTGGGAGGTGTGAAGTGATATTTCATTGTGAGTTTGATTTGCATTTCCCTGATGATTAATAATGTTGAGTATTTTTTCATATGTCTGTTGGCTGTTTGGAAGAATGTTTAGGTCCTTTGCCAATTTTTTAATCACATTGTGGCGGTTTTTTTTGTGTGTGTGTGTGTGTGTGTGTGTGTGTGTGTGCGTGTGTGTTGACTGGTATGAGTTCTTTTTATATTTTGGATATTAACTCCTTAGTGGCATGTCATTTCAAAATATTTTCTCCCATTTGGTGGGTTATTTTTCATTTTGTTGTTGGTGTCCTTTACTGTGCAAATTTTTTAGTTTGATGTAGTCTCAATTGTTTTTTTTTTTTTTTTTTTTTTTTTTTTTTTTTTTTTGCTTTTGTTCCCCTTGCTGCGGAGACAGATCCTGAAAATTATTGTTAAGGCTGATGTCCAAGAATTCACATTGTATATTTGTGTTTTTTTTTTTTTTTTTTAAGGATTTTTATGGTTTCAAGTCTTCCATTTAGGTCTTTAATCTCTTTTGAGCTTATTTTTATTTATGGTGTGATAAAGTGGTCCAGTTTTGTTCTTTTGCATGTAACTGTTCTGTTTTCCCATCACTGTTTACTGAAGACACTCTTTTCCTCATTGTGTATTTTTGCCTCCTTTGTCATAGATTAATTGAACATATTAACATGGATTTATTTCTGGGCTCTCTGTCCTGTTCCATTGATCTATGTGTCTGTTTCCTTGCCTGTACCATACTGTTTTGATTACTATAGCTTTGTAGTCTAGTTTTGAAATCTGGGATTGTAGTACTTGCAGCTTTGTTCTTTCTCAAGATTGCTTTGCCTATTTGAGGCTTTTCGTGTTTCCATACAAATTTTAGTATTCTTTTGTTCTTGCTCTGTGAAAAATACTCTTGGTATTTTGATAGAAATTGCATTGGGTCTATAGATTGCTTTGGTAGTATGGGCATTTTAGCAATACTAATTCCTTCAATACATGAGCGTATTGTACCTTTCCATTTATTTGTATTGTCTTCAATTTCTTTCATGCATTTGCAAATGGATTGTTTTCTTAATTTCTTTCTGCTAGCTTGTTATTAGTGTACAGAACCATAACAGATCATTATATCCTGTTTTTGCAATCCTTAAATTTTACTGAACTCATTGATTAGTTCTAATAGATTGTGTGTGTGTCTGTGAGTCTTTAGGGTTTTCTATGTACAGTATCATGTCATCTGCGAATAGTGGTAGTTCTACATCTTTATACCAATTTGGATATCAGTTTGTTTAGTTAGTCTACTTGCTGCAGCCAGGTCTACCAATATTATGTTGGGTAGAAATAGTAAAGAGGACATCCTTGTCTTTTTCATGGCCTTAGAGGAAAAGCCTTTAGCTTTAAGTACGATGTTAGGTATGGGTTTGCTATATATGGCCTTTATTATGTTGAGATATATATTCTCTGTAAACCCACTTTGTTGAGAGTTTTTGCTATAAACAGATGTTGAATTTTGTCAAATGCTTTTTCAGCATTGACTGATATGATTATATGATTTTTATCCTTCATTTTGTTGATGTGGTGTATCATATTGAGTGATTTGCTGATATCAGACCATCCTTGCATTGCTGACATAAATCCTACTTGATCACAATGAATGATCCTTTTTACATATTTTGAATTCGATATATAAATATTTTGCTAAGGGTGTTTGCATCTATAATTAGGGCTTTTGGTCCGTAATTTTATTTATTTATTTTTCTGTAGTGTCCTTGTCTGGCTTCGGTCTCAGGCTAATGCTGGCCTTCTAGAATGGGTTTGGAAGTATTTCAACCTCTTCTATTTTTTGGAATAGCTTAAGAAGGATAGGTATTAATTCTTTAAATGTTTGGTGGGATTCACCTGTGCAGCTCTCTGGTCCTAAGCATTTATTTTTTGGTGGTTTTTGATTACTGATTTAGTTTCATTATTACTAATCAATTGATCTGTTCATATATTATTTTTCTCCTTGATTCAGTCCTGGAAGATAGTAAGTTTTTAGGAATTTATTCTAAATTTTACTAGGTTGTCCAGTTTATTGACAAATCATTTTTCGTAGTGGTCTTTTCTAATTCTTTGAATTTATGTGGTGTCAGTTTTTTTTGTTTTTTTAAGATTTTATTTATTTATTCATGAGAGATACAGAGAGAGAGAGAGACATAGGCAGTAGGAGAAGCAGGCTCCCTTTGGGGAGCCTGATGCGGGACTTGATCCCAGGACCCCGGGATCATGACCTGAGCCAAAGGTAGATGCTCAACCACTGAGCCACCCAGGTGCCCCTGTCTGGTGTCAGTTTTAACTTCTTTTCTTTCATGTCTGATTTTATTTATTTGAGCCCCCTTAACTTCCCCATACCTTTTTTTTTTTTATCCTTGATGAGTCTGACTAAACGTAATAGCAATTTTGTTTTACTTTTCACAGAACTTGTTCTTAGTTTCATTGATCCTTTTTCTTTCTTTCTTTCTTTTTTTTTTTTTTTTGTCTCTTTTTATTTACACTCCGATCTTTATTATTTCTTTCCTTCTATTTTGGGTTTTGTTTTTCATGTTCCTGTAGGTGTAAGATAGATGACTTATTTGAATTTTTTATTTTGTTTCTTGAAATACACCCCTATGGCTATAAGTTTCCCTCTTAGAACTCTTTGTGTCCCAAAGATTGGAACCATTGTGTTTCCTTCTCATTTATTTCAAGGTATTTTTGATTTCCTCTTTCATTTCTTCATTGACTCACTGGGTGTTTAGTATTGTGTTGGCTAGCCTCATGTATTTGTGTTTTTCTTGTAATTCTTATAATTGTAACCTTGTAATTAATTTCTAATTTCATACTTTTGTGGTCCAAAAAGATGCTTGGTATAATTTGTCTCCTTATATTTATTGAGATTTGTTTTGTGCCCCAACATGTGGTCTGTCCTGGAGAATGTTCCACGTATACCTGTAAAGAATATGTATATTATTTTTGGTTGGAATGTTTTGCATATATGTGTTAAGTCCATCTGGTCTAATGTGTCTTTCAAAACGGCCGATTCCTTTTTGATTTTCTTTTTTTTTTAAGTATTTTTTTTTTAAAGATTTTATTTATTTATTAATGAGAGACACACAGAGAGAGAGGCAGAGAGAGAGGCAGAGACAGAGGCAGAGGGAAAAGCAGGCTCCATGCAGGGAACCCGATGTGGGACTCAATCCTGGGACTCCGGGATTATACCCTGGATCAAAGGCAGCGCTAAACTAAGCCACCCGGGCCACCCTCCTTTTTGATTTTCTGTCTGAATGTTCTATTCATTGATGCAAGTGTGTCATTACAGCTCCATATTGGGGCAGCCCAGGTGGCTGGCAATCAATCTCTTTGATTTGTTTGTTTTGTTCCATTTACATGGAACATGTTTTTGTTGTTCATTCACTTTTAGTCTGTCTGGGTCTTTAGGTCTGAAGTGAGTCTTTTATAGGCAGCATATAGGTGAGTCTTGCTTTTTTATCCGTTAGGTCACATTGTGTCTCTAGAGCATTTGAACTATCTACATTTATTTTTTTTATTTTTTTTTTTAATTTTTTTTTTTTAATTTTTTATTTATTTATGATAGTCACAGAGAGAGAGAGAGAGAGAGGCAGAGACACAGGCGGAGGGAGAAGCAGGCTCCATGCACCGGGAGCCCGATGTGGGATTCGATCCCGGGTCTCCAGGATCGCGCCCTGGGCCAAAGGCAGGCGCCAAACCGCTGCGCCACCCAGGGATCCCTGAACTATCTACATTTAAAGTAATCACTGATAAGTATGTACATATTGCCATTTTATTAATTTTTTTTCTGGTTGTTTTTATAATTTTTTTCTATTCCTTCCTTCTTCTCTTGGTCTTTTACCTTGTGATTTGATAACTTTTTTAGTATTATGCCTAGAGCCATTTCTCTTTGTATTTCATTTATCTATTACAGGGTTTTGGCTTGTGGTTACCATGAGGTTCATACATAACATCCTATGTATTTAGCAGTCTATATTAAGTTGATGGTTGCTTAAATTCAAACACATTCTAAAAGCACTTCGGCTTTACTCCTTATTTTACATATTAGATATATGCTATTATGCCTTTTAACCTTCATCCTGGCTTTATAAGTGATTTATCTACTATCTTTATGATAATCTTTGCTCTTATCAGTGACATTTTTTCTCTTTATAGTTCTTCTAGTTGTGATCTGTTTTCTTTTTTTCTCTTTTCCTTTTGTTTTCTTTTTTTTCCTCCCACTTAAAGAAGTTTCTTTAACATTTCTTGTAAGGCCAGTTTAGTGGTGATGAACTATTTTAAGTTTTGTTTGGGAAACTCTCATGATCATAAAATGATAGGGTTAAAATGATAACTTTGCCAGGTTGACTATTCTTGATTGTAGATTTTTTCTGCTCAGCACTTAAGACTGTATTGTGCCACTCTTTTTCTAGCCTGCAAAATTTGTACTGAAAAATAAGCTGGTAGCCTTTTCTGGTTTCCCTTGTACTGAAGTATTTACTCTTCTCTTGCTGCTCTTAAGATTCCCTTCTTATCTTTAATCTTTGCCATTATTTTTGTGTGTCTTGGTGTGGACATCTTTGGGATTCATCTTTTCTGGGGCTTTCTAATTCCTGGACTTGGATATTTATTTCCTTTTGCAGGCTAGGGAAAATTTTCAATTACTCTTTCTTCAAATAATTTTCCTGCTCCTTTCTTCTCATTCATCTCCTATGATGTAAATGTTAGTACATTTGATGTTGTTCCAGAGGTCCCTTAACCTATACCCATTTTTAAAAATTCTTTTATATTTTTGTGTTCATTTGGGTGGTTTCCATTATCCTGTCTTCCAGATTGCTGATCTATTCTATATTCCGTATCTGCTGTTGACTCCCTTTAGTGTATTTTTCATTTTAACTGTTGTATTCTTTAGTTCTGATTGTTTTTTTTTTTTAATGTTTTCATTCTTTTGTTGAAGGTCTCACTGAGTTCATATACTCTTCTCTCTAGTCTGGTTAGCATCTTTATGACTGTTACTTTGAACTCTTTACCAGGTAGATTCCTTTCCTTTCCTTTCCTTTCCTTTCCTTTCCTTTCCTTTCCTTTCCTTTCCTTTCCTTTCCTTTCCTTTCCTTTCCTTTCCTTTTTCCTTTCCTTTTTCCTTTCCTTTTTCCTTTCCTTTTTCCTTTCCTTTTTCCTTTCCTTTTTCCTTTCCTTTCCTTTCTTTTCTTTTCTTTTTTTTTTAAAGATTTTATTTATTTATTCATGAGAGACATAGAGGGAGAGAGGTAGAGACACAGGCAGAGGGAGAAGCAGGCTTCCCTGAAGGAGCCCAATGTGGGACTCAAACCCGGATCCCAGGATCATGCCCTGAGCTGAAGGCAGACGCTCAACTGCTGAGCCAACCAGGCATCCCACCTGGTAGATTTCTTATCTCCATTTTGTTTTGTTGTTTTTATAAGGTGTTGTTTTCTTTTGTTTGGAATGTATGCCTCTGATCCTCATTTTGTCTGGCTCTTTGTTTCTGTTTATATAGGCCAGCTACGTCTCCTGATCTGGAATATAGTAACCTTATGTAGAACATGTCCTGTGGGGCCTGGTATTGCAGCCCCCCTTAGTCACCTTCTGAAGTAGGCACTCCAGGGGTTTCCCCTGTGTCTGTGTGTCTTCCTGTTTTGAGTGAGCCTTGACTGCTGTAGTTGTGCTGGTAGGTGGGCTGGCATCCCCACCTCCCCCAGCCTCCCCTGGGGTTGTCCACCAGGTAAGTGGGTGTTAGTCCATTTTGGTGGATGCTCAACCCAGCTAAGTCTGTGTGCCTGTGGGCTATGGCAAATCAGGATTCATTCTGGAGGGTGCCTTTTGGGATGGGAGGGTTGGGTGGGTATGCAGGGGACGCACGGATAGGGTGAGCTCTGCTAGCCAGGAAAATGGAGACTATTTCCCCCAGCACTTCTGGGGGAAAGTTCTTGTTGATCCCTGCCCCTCTGGCATATGCCTTAAAATTAGTAAATCTCCTTTACCTGTAACCCAGGTGCTCTTTAAACTTTGCCCTTGTGCTTGGTCTTGGATGAATAATACAGTATTCTGGTCCTCTAAGTGTGAAGTCTTGGTTTCCTATATAGGCCTTTGGCTCTCTCAGTTATTCTTGCTTGTTTTCAAAGCTGGATGGTATGGGGCTTGTCTTTCCAGTTCAGGTTCCTGGAGCTGGGGGTACCCAATGTGGGGCCTCATCTTCTTGCTCCTCAGGGAGGACTTCCACTCCTGTGGTATCTTCCCATTTGTGGGTTACCATGCAGGAGGTTTTGTTCCTGACCACTTCTCAGTCCCTCTTGCCCTTCTTGATGTGGCTTTTTCTTTATATCCCTAGCTATGGAAGAGTTGTTCTGCTAGTCTTCTGGTCGTTTTTTGAATTAGTTGCATTATATGTACTTGCAACCCCAGTGTGTCTGTAGGTGGAGGTCAGCTCAGGGTCCTCCTACTCTGCCATCTTCCCTGCAGTCTCTTTCTGATTTTTTTGAATGGCTGTTAATTTTGATTGGATGAAGATATTTTGAGTTTTATCTTATTGATTGTTGAATTTTGTTGTATTACTTAAATACTGTATATTGTTCCAACTCTCATTTATGCTATTTAAAATCAAGTGGATTATTTTGAGGCATATTTTTAAGATTTGTGAGTCTGGGTCCAGAACAGATTTGGTTGTAGATCTAATTTAACCCCACTACTAAGGAGATGTGCTCCCGAGAATTCAGCTGAATCCTCTATGTATTTACATGGTTTATGCACTCTAACTAGTAGGAATACAAACCATTGCCCACTGTGTGTGAGCTCCAGATGTTGTACTTACTTTTGTTTATATTTTCCTAGTCTTCTGTAATTTTCTGTCATTTGTGTATGGGTTTTAGTCATCCCAAGACAGCAGACATTTCTATCTCTGGGATTCTTACCCAGCGTAGTTTTCTCAAGTTCTTGGCCCTGGAAATTCTAGTTGCCTTATAAACTTTTAACTGTCTCCTGAACTTAGTTTTGCTTGGGTTCTTGTAGCCTGTTAACTAACTTCAGATTGTCAGCTGGGCAATGACAATCCTTACTCTGCTTATTTCCTTTTTTTTCAGGTGTTACAGTCCTGTGCTATCTGTGGTCTAATATCTAAAAACCACTGTTTTATATATCTTGTTCAGTTTTCTAGTTCGGTTACTTGAAAAGTTAAATCTGGCCCCTGTGTCTCCATTTTGATTGAAAGTAGAATGTTATCGTATAGTGTAATTTAAACTTTCCTTCAACCTTTGTCATGCTTTTCCTTTGAAGTAACCACTGTATAGAAGATAATGGATATGTTAGAGGTAGATTGTATAAAGATGTCTGCTGGTGATAGGAAATGTGTGTTTTATTTTTTCTGTTCACGCTTTTATTTTTTATTTTTATTTTTAAGATTTTATTCATTCATTCATGAGAGACACACAGAAAGAGACAGAGACATAGGCAGAGGGAGAAACAGGTTCCCTGCAGGGAGGCCAATGTGGGACTCCATCCCAGGATCCTGGGATCCCGATCTGAGCCAAAGACAGATGCTCAACCACTGAGCTACCCAGGTGCCTCTTTTTATCTTTTGTTATATTTTATATTTTATAAAGTATTTCATAGAAAATAAAGCCTCTCGTCATTATGTCTTTGTATAAAATTTACACACTAGGAATATACACCATATTTTTTGGTAATTTCTTCTATCTTAGACACATTACTTCCTATTCTTAATAAACCTTGAAAAACCAGACATTTCTCATTTCTGTATCCATAATAGATCCTTGTACTTAGCAACTATGTAGAAAACACACTCATTTTGACATAATGTGAAGAATAATAGTGTGCAAATTTTAACTTTTTTGATCTTTTTGATTAATTAGAGATCCTCAGTATAGCTATAGGGTTTTCCTGTTCATTTTCTGAAATGAGTCTAATCTGATCTTTCTCCAGATCTGTATTCTTTCTGACTAGGTGACACTTCCAGAGCTTTCCATCCTTGGCATTATTATCCTTTTCATTGTGTTGAAACTATAGTTTATAGGATAGCTGCAGTTGCACTTGATGGTTCTAACGCTTTGGTCTTTTTAGGATTCATGCATGTAGTAACAAATACCACCAATAACATCATCTCTAAAGGATGAGGACTATAGATATGTACAATTTAAAATTATTTCTTTTGGAAACTTGTCTATTTTTCCATTCTTTCTTTATTTCTTCTGGAAATTATATGTGTTCTTCAAGGTTACGCAAGCTTTGACAAGCTGAGCTTTGCTAGCCTATCCAAGGGAAAAGTCAGCACCTTACATAAAGCCAAAGTAGAAGAGAAGAAAATCCCTAATTTTAATAGCATTGTGTCAGGAAATAAAAAGCATGGTGGGGCATGTGTGTAGATGTATGTAAACTTGTAGCTCTTAGGTTAGGTTTTTATTGTGTTCTTTTTATGTCTTGTAGAGGATATAATATAGGCCATGGTGAAAAACTTTTTTTCCTTGACTTTTTAAAGGAATAGGTGGTTGTTTTTGTGATGCTGTCAAGATAAAATTTCTATTTTTTGTTAATATAACTAATATATGTTTGAGTTTTCTGTACACAGATGAATCTTTATGTAGCCTTTGTATTTTACCCTAGGCAATGCTGTGTGCTTTCTTGTGTTTGGCTCTGGTTTAAGTTGGCTTCCCTTTTCTGAGACTTGACCTATTTAATGTACACAGCCTACCTTCTAGTGTTTCAGTGCAACTATATATGCCCCTTATCTCCTGCTTTCTTCTTTCGCTTGAATCCTGAGTGAGATCTCTCCCTCTGTATTTATCTTTTCCTCTTTTGAAATTTTCCTTTTTGGTATACCATTTCACTAGGGGATTATTATATAATTTGATAAGTTGAGTAATCCTCATTCGTTAATAATACTGCTACTGATTGTAGGGACTTTTGGTATTTAAATTGACAATTACAGGAGGTGTTAATTTATGTCATTAATATGATATTAAGCACTTTGAGATTTTATTTTCTTTTACTTAATTTTGAGAGTTTTTAGGCTTTATCTAGATTCTTACGATGAGGAAAAGAAATATTGTAAAATAAGTAAATAGTCTCTTAAAACCATAAGGTTCTGGGGAAAATTATTTCTCTTGAAACTCAGATCAGTAGAGGTATGTCTGTACTGTTTCCTTGGTAGCTTTAAGTCAGGTATTTCCATGGATGTTCTGCTTGTCCAGAAAGAGAGCCTAAAGCTGGATTTTTCACTTGGGGAGTGCTTAAATGCTCCACAAATCAGTGACCAGATTTGTTTCATTTTGTGCCCATGTGGTTTCTGTGGGTAGTTTGTTGTTTTAAAAACTTTCAAAGAAGAGAATTTTTTTTTCCTGGCAATCATGTGTATCCTGTGCAAGTATTTTTCATTATTAATAATCTTGAAAAGAACCAACTCCAGGTCATAATGCAGTTGGCTAAAATCATAAGGTTTTATCCAGTCATCCCATATGATTTGTGTCTGGTTTGCCAAAATCCATTAATTTGAGGTTCCCAAAGGGCAGAGTAATGGTTTCCTCTCCTGTTTCTGTCACCAACCTGTTTTTGGAAATTATGTCTATGAATTTTGTGTAAATTAACAGTCTTTCAGAGAAATTCAGGAGATATTTAGATTTAATTTCTTCTAGGACTATAAACTGGTTTTACTTTGGGGTGGGTATTTACCTCCTTTCTTACTCTATCTAGAAATTTCTCCTTCTGGTTTTAACTTGAATTCCAGCTTTTTTGTTGTGTTTTGATTTCCATCTTCTTCCTCATTTAGACTTTAGTGGTTAGAAATCTTGTCTTTAATTGAATTTCAAAGTGGTTAAGTTTTTGTCATTTTCCATTCTCCTGTCCAGTAGTGAGGGTTTGCTTCTGTAGGTATACTGCAACCTTTTAGTAATGAATTTGGGTTAAAAGATAAATTGAATTAAATTATTGAGTTATTTCAGAAATTGGAACATCATGCTATTTACATTTCTGGCCACAGTGAAGATTTTCATGAAAGTAAAGTTTTGTAGTTAAGTGTTTGAAAGTGAAGCTTTTGTATCATCAGCTTGTAGGCTTGAAAGATTGTCTTTAGGATTTGTCTAGCCCAGAATTACAATGTTAAATATTTCGCATAAATCTAGTTAATAAGTGAATTAACCAGAGAGAAAACTTGAAGAACCCCTTCTCTGAACTTTCTAATTTAACAGAGGAGGGCACTGAACTCAAGATAGATTTGGTGACTATGATAACGTGTAATTTAGTCAGTGTTAGGAGTAGGGCCTTGTGCCCTGACTCCACATCCAGTGCTCTTTCCAGTCCCTTGGGATTTCTTACTATTTTATCCCCAACAAAATAACAATTTCGTGTAAAATGTTATAGGGTTCTAGTTTTAAAATAACCAAATACATTTTATTTTTGTGATATGTTTGATCAGAGAAATCTTACAAATTCATACCATATTTTTCATCTTGTCCTGTAAAACAGTAATGATCATCTTTTAGGTTATCCATTGAATATTTGAAGAAGGAAATGAAGAAGGCTTTTATTTGTTTAAGCCTATTCTTCACTATTAAAGTGGTTTTTAAAACTTTCCAAAGCTAGGAAAACGTGTAAATAACAACTTCTTAGTTAGCATCTGTTGATGGCTTATTTAACATTGTTTTTTCATGTCTGTCTTTCTAATGGAACCTGTTTTGTTCAGACATCTAACTCTTCTTCACAAGACTCAGAAAAAGGGATGCTCTTTCTTAGTTTAAGGATTGATTCTGGTAAGTCTTAGTGAAACATGGCAATTCCCTTTCTTTGCTAGCGACAGGTTCAAAGATGGGCAAATTATAATCTCAGAATATCTTGATTATCTTGCTACCAGTCTGTAGATGAAGCTGCACATAGGCAGTTAGTGGGAGTTACAGAGGATTTCTGAAGCTCTGACTTGTTCTTAGAACCTCCTGTACCTGTGGACTTCCTCTTCTATTTGATAATGGTTATGTGTTTCCTTATTGTTGAAGCCAGTTTGCTTTTGGAATTTCTCTTACTTCTGGATGAAAAATGGTATCTGATGCATCTCCTGATACTTTACATTGTGTAAGATGATTTTCAGTAAGAGTTAGATTTTGGCCACTAAGTTGATGTGAATTCAAGGAATAGAGAAGACTTTTGATAGATTGGAAATTAGGAGAATCTCTTAAGAGATATATGACTGAGCGAGTTATAAAATCAGGGCTCATAAGGCATCATAAACCTTTCATCTTTTTAGTTCCAATGAACTTTCGTTCCTTTTTTTTTTTAATTAATAACCTCCTAAATCCAGTGGTTTTTGTTCATTCCTTATTTTCTTTGACCTCTATTATGTGTATTTTCATCCTTGTATACTTTGTCCATATGATTTCTAGGGCATGATTATGTCTTTGTGTATTTATGATCATTTCTTTTAAATTTATTTTACTGACTTTCTCTGACCTATCCCTTCAGTAGTAATGGTTTTCTGTGTTTTCTATTTTCTTGGCCTAAGTAAAATAAATAAATAAATAAATAAATAAATAAATAAATAAATAAATAATTGTTTAGAATAATTTTAGATTAATAGAAAAAATGTGAGCTTAGTACAGAGATTTCTCATATACCCCACTCATAGTTTTTCCTACTTTTGTTATATTAGTATGGTGCCTTTAAAAAATTAATGAAATAATGTTTATAGATAATTATTAACATTTTAAAAAATTAATGAAACATTGTTTATACATAATTATTAACTAAAGTCCATACTCTTTTCAAATTTCCATAGTTTATATGTACCATCCGTGTTCTCTTCCAGGTTCCCTTATGGGCAGGATACCTATTATATTTAATGGTTATTGGTACTTAGGTTCTTGGCTATGATGGTTTTTTTTAAACTTTGCTTTCTTTTGATGACCTTGACAGTTTTGAGTAGTATTGGTCAGGTGTTTTATAGATTGTCCTTCAAACAATTGGGGTTGTTCTTATGTTTTACTTACATTTAGACTGAAGTTATGGGTTTTTGGGAGGAGACCACAGATGTAAAATGTCATTTTATTATGTCGTATCAGGGGTACATACTATTAACATAACTTAATCATTGTTCATATTGACCTTGATCATTTGGCTGAGATGTTTTTTGTCAGGCTTCTCTGCTTTACAATTCTTCTTTCTCCTCCCTTTATGTATTTGCAGAACAAAGTCAGTGTGTGCAGGCCACACTTAAGGAGTGAGAAGTTTCACCTTCTTGAGGGTAGAGTATCTATATAAATTAATTGGAATTTTTCTGCTTGGCAAATTTCTCCATTCTTCCTTCCTCCTTTTCTTCTGTCTTTCTTTTCTGTTCTTTTTATTCCTTCCTTCCTTTCTTTTATCATATATATCAGTATGGATTTGTGGATATTTATTTTCTACTTTACTTAGCCTAAATTTTTAATTGCTGTATGTACTTTGATGCTTTCTAAATATGTTTATCCTGGCAGTTCTTCCCACTTCTCTTTTAGAAAGAGCTCTTTCTAGTCAACTTCTTACTGAAAGCATCCTACTGGTCTTTCTTTTTTGAAACCTCCGACTAAATGTGACCATATTGCTTAGGCTCAGAGTAATCATTTTATAACTCACCTCTTTAATTTTATGCCTCATTTCTTCTACCCAAACTTGCTTTTCTACCTGCTTTTTCAAAACTAGAAACCAGTGGAATCTTTTAGTTTTCCTTTCACTGTTTTCACTTCCTTAGTAGCTTTCATTTGGATTATATTTCTCTTTTATTTCCCTTAAAATTAGCCTATTCTACTTCCACACCATTATCTGTATCACTTCCTAGTTATTTTTCTAAAATATATTTACTTATTTAAAATATTTATCTTCTCAGAATTCTTCCCTGTCAGTGGGTTGACAAAATTAAGAGATACCAGTTACTATGTGCCCTGTGGTTCAAGAGGTCTTATTTTGTTATCTAAGAGTTCTATTTTCTTTTTCTAAAATATATATATTAAATATATATATGTATATATCTTCCTAAGGAAAGCTTTGAGTACTTAATTTAGATATTGAAATGCTGTATATTATGGATATTAGAAGCTTCAAAAAATTCCCCCAGAATAGAGCTCTATAGTGACTAACTGGCTTTACTACTATTATAGAATCTGAACAATACTTTTTATGTTGTAATCTCAGGTTTTAAAGATGTGGGTTGTGAGAAATAAACTGGAAATCTTGTCTCTGTGGGTTGGAATCTGGTGTGGCTTCAAATGACAAACAAAATATTTTAGCATGTACTTGCCAGGTAGTTTCGAATGGATTTTCCATAGGGTACAAACTTTTAAAGCCAAATAATGTAAAGTGATTTTATACTTGCAGACAGACTCCTGTTGAGTTACTTTTGATTTTGTTAACTTATGGTGGAGAAATCAGTAGCCGATTAAGCAAACAATTGAAGAAACATCCTGTACATCCTTTATACATTTTGTTCCTGTTCACTTGTCACATGTTATTTGGGGAAGGGTTCTGAGATGACATGTCAAGAGTTGGTATCCTAAAAGTCTGCTAGACTTTTTCTTTATATTTTTAAAATGACAAGTATATTAAGGTCTAGAATATCTTGTTTTGTTTCAAAGAATTACCCTAGAAGAATTGAAATTAGTAACTTTAGATTTTTAATTGTACTTAAATGAAGATATATATTATATGTTTTTTCCATTTCTTTTAATTTATTTGAGAATTTTAGGAAAGGAACATTGTGTTACTATTAGGGTGGCCAGTATAAAAAGGTCTAGGTGAATTTATTGTCTTTCATCTTGCATTATTCTTATTTATATGAGTGGCTAGAGATGTCACATGTAATTTGAGGTCTACATCTGGTTTTATGTTGAGTGAATTTGATCTAGGCTCGGCTATCTTCAATGGTGATTTTCCCAGCTGTAAATTAGGAACTTGGCATTGAAAATCATGTGGTTTTGTGTAAGTAGAATTCAGATTGTGATGTTTTCTGTCACTTCATAATTCTAATTTTAGAGTTTCAATTTTTATAGTAGAATAATTCACTCCAGAAAACTCTAAAATCTGATTGCCCATATATTGCCAGGAACATTGATGGTCAGTGATTTGAGTCAAACTGAATATCCTTAATTAGAAATATGATAAAGCTTTTACCCTTCCACTCATAGAATTGTAACCAGGAATTTTCTATCTTTTACTTATAAAGACTACATACAGGAAACCCTTTGTATTTGCATTCTCAAATTTCTTGGAAACACAGAGATATCTCTGGAATTTTTCCTTCATTGGTAATAAAAAGGGAGGCGTAGGGGATAAGCCTACAGCATGAGCCTCTTACTGCTCTTTTCCTTTCCTTAAAAAAATAAAAAATCACCTTTCAAAATAATGATCTGAATTGAATAGAATTTCAATTGGAATATTGCAGGCACCACGGAGTCTTTTCTTGTAGCTGTTAGCTACTTGTGCAATGCCATCTACTAGATTATAAATGTCTTGATTGAAGTTATATATGTTCATTTTTGTATTGTTACACTTAGCTCCTCACATAATTTACACAGAATAAATACAGTGAGTTTGTTGGATTAAATTGGCCTGACTTGGATTAGGATGGGGGATTAAGCGGATGGAAAAACAGACTAATCTGAGGGAAGCTGAATCTTGTACTCCTAGATATCTTGTTGTTTTTAAGTAACCAAGAATGTTGATGTTTTATTTACCTTTAACATCCTATGCTTGACTAGTCAGAAATTGTAGCATGTCCTTGTTCTCTTACCAGCTAGGAATTTAGCTTTTTAAAAGGAAATTACCTTTTAATAAGTTGCTCTGTGTAATAATTCTGGTGGTTAAAAAATACCATATATATATTAATATATACTATATTATATATTATAATATATACATATTGTATAATGCATATTATATATGCATACATGTAATATATTACATAATAATGAAATCATATTAATAATATAATCATCAATATTTAATATTAATTAACATAATTAATACATTATACTATTGAAATTTAATAATATATAATTATAACATAATCATATTACAATTATTTATATAATTATATAATTATATATAATATATATTATATATATAATTATGTAATTATAACCTATAGGGATTATAGGTTTATTTCATGATTCCCAGGACCTGGAATCATGACCTGAGCCAAAGGCAGACCTCCAACCAACTGAGGCACCTGGGTGCCCCTCTCTTTGTGGTTGTTGTTAATACAAATATATGTGAATTTGATTATATTTGTTTTATATCCTAGTTTTTAAACTTTTATTTTTTCCAATAGATTTTTATTTTATTTTTCTGGAAAAAAGGATATAATTAATATATATTAATATAATATATTAATATATAATATAATATAATATGTTAACATATTATATATATTTTTATATTAATATATATTTTATATTGTAATATAATGAATATATTACAAATACCAGAGGGATTAACTCTCATGAATTAATTTCTAGACTAAATTCTTCAGTTATTTTCTGCTACCTTCCTCCTCACTTAAAAAACTGTAATTTGCATATGTTGTGAAATGTACACATAGGAGGTGTATAATTTGTTATAATTGACTAATATGTAACTATGCACTCTATATATTTCAATTAAGATATAAAAAATTTCCATTTCCCCAGAAAGTTCTTCAGTTCCCCTTGTAATCTCTCTCTATATACGATTTTACCCGTCTCCCCAAACTCTTCTAATTTCTTTTACATAGACTAGTTTTACCTATTCTTGAATGTCATATAAATGGAATTACACAATATGTACTCCTTGTTAAATTGCCCAACATAATGTTTTTGATATTTTTTGATTATTAAGTCTGTTCATTTCAGTCTGACACATAACATAAAAATTTACTGTCTTTATCATTTTAAAGTGTATAATTCAGTGATATTAAGTGTAATCACTTTGTGTTAACCATCACCACCGCCCATCCACAGATTGCTTTTCATCTTGCAAAACTGAAACTTCATCCTTAAACATTTTCTAAAAAGAAGCGATAGCACAAGCTCCTTTATCCAACTCAATTGGATTTTTTTTTTTTTTAAGATTTTATTTATTCATTAGAGACAGAGAGAGAAAGAGAGAGAAGCAGGCTTCATGCAGGGAGCCCTGATATGGGACTTGATCCTGGGACTTCAGAATCACGCCCTGAGTTGGAAGGCAAATGCTTAACCACTGAGCCGCCCAGGTTCCTGGATATTGTTTATAAATTTTTTTTTGGTGAGAGTGGTTAGTCATGAAAATGATATGTACATAACTTAAAACATAGTATATGTTTATAGTCTATTTTTTTTATATTAACCCTACATCTTTTCTGTGAACATAGGTCTCCTGATTGGAATTCATCATAGCCTTTCTTAAATCAGACCTTTAACCATTATCTTCAATATCTAATTTGGCTTTCCTTTTAAGTATAGTGAGACAGTTGAAAATAGTCCCAGCAGTTACTATACTAAATTTTTATGGTCTTGCTTCTTGAAAATATGTTTTTAAAAACAACCAGACTTTATCACATTGTTATGAAATACTCATTTACTCATGGAAACAATGACTTCCATTTCTTATGGATTTTTAAAATATTTAATCAAATTATATATTAACAGATAAGGTGGGATTGTTTAATATGTTTAAAACAAAACAACTGACTCAACAGTGTACAGTTAACACCTGGGAACACAGGTATTTGTAGGGTCATGTCTTACTAGCCTTGACACTTTCCTTAATGTAGTAAGAATCAAAATAATAGAGATTATAGGTTTATTTCATGATTAACTCATCAATTATTTGATGAAAGACAAACTTGTACTGTAGATACTAAATTGATAATTTAAAAGTTTTTAAAAGTTTCATTATTGTTAAAAATAGGTAGTCTGCTGTCTTATTGTCATAGTGAGTTTATTTGTACATAAACTGAAACTGTAGTTTTTGTTTGAGTTATCTGTTGTGTGTACAGTAAACAATCCCAAATCTTAGTGGCTTAAAAACTGCTTTATTTCACTCACAGTTTTGTAGGCCAGGAATTTGGGAAGGATTTTGCTGGTTATATACTGTTCTGGTCATCTTGCACTGAGCCTACGATTACTGGAAGAGTGGGAGATTCATTAGGTATTTTTCTCTTTATATGGTCTCTCCACATGGCTATTTTGGGTTCCCTTACAACATAGTAGTCTCAGGATAGTCAAATTTCCTCTCTGGAGAGTGGCATCATCCAGAGGAAGTTTCCTGTAGGACAGGAAGTGGAAACCATCAGTTTCTTAAGGTTTAAGCCTACAAAATGATACAGTGTCATTTTTGCCCATATGACTGGTGAAAGCCATCATGGAGCTCATCTCATTCACATTCAAGGAGAGGAGACATAGAGTCCACTTCTTGATAGGAGTCATGCCAAAAATTTTGTGGCCATTTTTAATCTGACACAGGTTTAAATGTTATATACAGTTGATGACATTTTTAAAAGCCTGAGAGTATTTCCGGTAAGATGTCAACATTGAAGTCTGTGGAAGAACATATGAGTCTGTATTTAACTGATTCAAATCATAAATGAATATGAAACATCTGGAGAGTAAAACTGGTGAAGGATAAAATGCAGGCATTACTATAATGATGTAATATTTATATCATAGTAATGGCTACTGTACAGTTCTAATTTATCGGTTCAGCTAATTTTATCAGTAGGTTTAAGTTATAGTGCCTCATAGCATTGAAAAAAAAAAGGAAAAAAACAAAGTTCAGTAACGTACAGATGAATTTGAGTTTTAATCTTTTGGCGGATTCCATTTGGTATCTTGTTAACAGACATTTTAGACAACAGTGTGAATTGGTTTTAAGTAGACTGAGTCATTTTCAAATGAATTTAGTATTTGCAAGTAACATTTCTTCTTTTTTGTTACTTACACTAGAAGTAGTGTCACTTATATATATATATATAATTTACTATTGATTTTAAAAACTGTGTCCTTTATAATTTTTAATGATTAAGGAAAATCAGATCTTTTGAGTATCATTTCTTTCAATGACACACTATGATCTTTTTTGTTGATTAACGAAGACTCAGAAAAACATCTAAAATGGTCATTAGAAATAATTTATTTCAGTAGGTTTTACTGTGCTTTGCTCTTGGAAGTAAGTAATATCACTTTTATTAAGATCAGCCAATATTTGAATGTGTGTCAATGTTTTTGTTAGATCTGAGACTATTTTAATCAAAGGAACTTTATTTGATCTATGTCAAATGAATGTAATTAATAATGGTGTTGAATTATTTTTTGAATAAAGCAGAAGTGGAAATATTCTTCCTCTCCTTGTGATTGGTGCTGGCACCTGTTTTCCTGATGGTGTCTAAAGGAATTACTTTCAGATGTTAAATCCACTAAATTTTAAGTGATTCTTCTCTTTAGGCAAAGACTGGTTATTTCCAGTGACTTGTAAAACATTGCTATTAATAATGACTTACTAAATTTCTTATGTACTTTTATTTTGTTACATAATTCATAGAAATAATAATTTTTGGTAATTGTTTATTTCCATTATTTTATACAAATATTATGTATTAGGTAGAGGCAATTTTCTGTGGAGGAATATTTCTTCTTGGCTTTATTATTTTGTACATAATATAGATATTCTGAATAGCAGTATAAAATTACATTTATAAGCTTAATGTCACTATGGTATTATAATATGCCTTTTCTCACTTCCATTTAATCTTTCTTGGCTTGCATTATTTTATTCTATAAGTTATTTTAATATTTACTATTTTTATGTTGAAGTATGATTTCTCCATATGAAGTAAAGAAGAAGAAAAAAACCTAAAGCAAACTGCTGTATTCAAAACAGTTCACATGAGAGTTAATATACTACATTAAAGCATGGCTCAGATTATGGAAAGTGATGTGTAGTCATTGTTATCTTAAAATTGGCCACACGGGGCGGGATCCTGGAGACCCGGGATCGAATCCCACATTGGGCTCCCGGTGCATGGAGCCTGCTTCTCTCTCTGCCTGTGTCTCTGCCTCTCTCTCTCTCTCTTTCTCTCTCTCTCTCTCTTTCTGTGACTATCATAAATAAATAAAGTTGAAAAAAAAGAATTGGCCACATAGTGAAATATGAAAACTGAGGTATCTTTAAAACCTGTAAAATACAGGTGAGCCACAATTTAGGATCACATAAAATGTGGAAATCTGATTTATGGAAATAATTAGGTCTTATTTGCATTAGAGAATGATTTTTTTCCCCAAAGTTTGTACATTTTCATGTTTAACAGAGCTGTATATGTATAATGTTTTTGCAGTTAAGTAATATTCAATCTTATACGTTTTATTTTTGTATAAGTATAATAATAATGGTACATTTTAAATAGAAAGTTGTTCACAGCTCCACCTCTTTTTACAAAACCGAACATTTATCTCCCTTTAGTCTCTTTCATTTGAATATAGTAGGTATGGGTTTTAGAGACTTCTTTCATCGAAAAAACAGTAGGTAGAAGTATATACAGCTGTGGTAGTGTGTGTGTATATATATATATATATATATATATATACACACACACACATATACATGTATATGTACACATACATCAAACTGTGGTATTATGTACTAATGGAATTGAAAATTAGCAAAGTGTTCTTTGTATATTTGTATTGTGTTGTAAGCAATTGACTTATTTCTTTGATTTCATGTAACTCTGAGCATGTCTCCAATAGTTATGCTAGTCTCTTCCAGTTATGTTAACATATATATATGTGTGTGTGTGTGTGTGTATAACATATATGTATACGTATATGACATACATTGTGGTAGGCAGAAAAATGTTCTCCAAAGATAACAGGTCCTAATCATTGGGATCCGTAAATGTTACCTTTTTTGGAAAAAGGGTTTCACAGATGTAATTTAGTTAAGGGTTTTATAATGAGATTATTCTATCCCAGGTTTATTCATTCATTTAGCAAATAATGATTGAGCAATTAGAGTATGTCACCTATTGGACTTGATGCTGGGGATATGATGATGGCTGGGAGAAGGATATTTGATGAATAATATTGAAAATCTTTGAATTAAAATAAGCAGAGGAAACAAACTAGAGGATCTTGAAATAGATCACCATACATAAAAACATGTTATATATGAAAATTCAATTCAGGTGAATGGCTGTGGATTATTTAATAAATTGTTCTGGCATATTTGGTTATCCATTTTGGGGAAATAAAGTTGAATCTTTATCTTATACAATATACAAAAATAAATTCTACATTAAAGGACTTAATAAAAAATTCTATAGTAAATGTAAGAGAATATATATACATTCTTGGGGTGAGAGAGACCTTAACCACGACTGTAAATCTACAAAAAGATTTATTTGTATGAAAGCTAACTTCTGAATGAAAAAAAAATACACTATACATACAGTGCGTTTGGTAAAAATATTTGCAATTCAGAAGAAGGGCAAAGTTGATCTGTTAGTTGAAGTAACTACTTAGATCTTGACAAAAAAAGTGCATATAGCAAGCAGTATAAGAACCATGAGCAAAGGGAATGAGGAAGCAAATTCAAGTGGGCAAAAACATATAAAAAGATGTTGACACTCATGAATAGAGGAATGCAAATTAAAGTACTGATATAATATTGCTGTGTCTATCAAATTGCCTCCTTTGGCCCCTGCCCTTTATGGGGAAAGAAAAAAAAAAAAGAAAAAACCGAAGGGACCAACAATAATTTTTTTTGCTGGCAAGGACCTGAGAGAAAGTTATTTTTGTACTTTGCTGGTAGAAATGTAGATTAATAGAGACTTTTTGGAAGAATATCTGACGTCTGTTAAAATTAAAAAAAAATACTGATTGATGTAGCAATCCCATTTTTAAAAATCTGGCCCCTAGAAACATACTTATGTATGTAAAGGTTTTTGTACAAGCATTTGTAATGGCAAAAATTTGAAAACATGTCTTCAATTGAGGAATGGTGGAATAAATATGTACTTATTATGTATCTACAGGATGGAATCTTAGTAGCAGTTTAAAAGAAGGAATCAGATACATACCGGTAGTCTAGGAGGGATTTCCATTGGGTATTATTATGTGAGAAAAAATAAGAATAAAAAATGTGCATGATATTTTATACTAAAAAAGTGCAGTGACAATACCATTATATATGTAGATGTATACATGAGAGTACAAATTTATAAATGATTATATGAGAATAGAAATATAGTTAAATACATATTAGGTTGTTAACTTGGACAATCTGGTTGGGTGGTTAGGTGAAGCTGGCATGGGGGTATGAGGAAGGGAGAGATATGTGAGATAGGGAATTATGTCCACAATATAAGAAGAAAGGCTGTATTAAAATAAGTTTTATGATGGTATGATCATATTTATGCTTTAAAGTTAAAATTATAGGGTAGCCCGGGTGGCTCAGCAGTTTAGCGCCGCCTTTCAGCCCAGGGTGTGATTCTGGAGACCTGGGATCGAATCCCACGTCGGGCTCCCTGCAGGGAGCCTGCTTCTCCCTCTGCCTGTGTCTCTGCCTCTCTCTCTCTCTATCATGAAAAAATAAATAAAATCTTAAAAAAAAGTTAAAATTATACATTTATGTATTTGTATATGTGGAAGGATTTTGTAAAAAATTGCACGTAGTGGGAATAATTACTGTAGCTCCTTTGGAAAGGAGAAAAGTTAAATTATGTTGATGGAATATTATGCAGATATAAATAATACAGTTATGAAGAGTGCAATTATGAAGCCATTAATGACTTATATTTATGATTTAATATATAAAATAATTTATAATCTCATGTATAACTTAAATATGTATGTATGTATTTAAGTATTGGAAATGGGGGATCCCTGGGTGGCTCAATGGTTTAGCCCCTACCTTCAGCCCAGGGCGTGATCCTGGGGTCCTGGGATCGAGTTGTGCATTGGGCTCCTTGCATGGAGCCTGCTTCTGCCTGTGTCTCTGCCTCTCTCTGTGTCTCTCATGAATAAATAAATAAGATCTTTTTTTTAAAAAAAAGTATTGGAAATGAATAGGGTAAAATAAAACACTACAGGAAAGAGTATAGGGAATTGTTTTTATTTTGTTTTGACAAATGTCCTGAGAAAAATATAGCTTAAATGCTACAAATCAAATTTAGAAGAAATATTCATATTAAAAATTAAAAATTAATATATGGTTTTCTTTCTGATAAAGCAATTTTTAAGTTATATCTTTAGGAATTTCCAGGCTGTTTAAATTTGGAGTCAACTGGGCATTTTTCAATCAATATCTTATTCCAAGAATTCAAGTCTCTTCATGATTTATTAATGAGAAATCTTTGGTTTCATTTACTGTATTTCTTATTAGGAGAAAAACTGGGTTCTCTGGAAAGAATTAGCAAAATTTCATACTTTTCTTTAAGTCACAGTATTGTTATAGATTCAGACAGCTAATTCTGTAATAGCTTAGGCATTGTACATTGTTATTGATGATTGAGATCCTTACAAACTCTTTGAATCTGAATAAAGTTATAGGGAATAAGTACCAGAGATGTTTATTACCCTCGTAGCAGAGAAAGAGTTAGAATTTGCTTTTAGTCCTTTATCTTATTTTGAGTGATCTTTCCAAATCTCTCATATGCTTAATTGTTTTTAGGTGTCTGTTAGATCTTACTTCACATTAGGTTTTATGGGAGTTTGTGTCATTTGTATTTATCTGGCATGGATTCTCTGAATTTTCTTGATTTATGTTTGTTGTCTTTAATTGATTTTGAAAACTTTTCAGCCATCATCTCCTCAATTATTTCTTTGTGTCATTCTCTTTGGCTTCTCTTTCTGGGATTTTAATTACACATATTATGGACCCTTTAAAAGGATTTTGCAGCCCATGACCAGCTCGTGCTTTTTTCTCTTTTTCATCAATGTATGTGTGTGTATTTCAATTTGGATAATTTCTTTCGATTTATTTTTAAGTTTATTGATTTAAAGTTTGATTTTAAGTTTCTTCTATTCTGTACAGTTTGATGATAAACCCAAAAGGAAGTTTCTTCTCTGATACTATGTTTCTCATTATCAATATTTCCATTTTACTTGTTTTTGGATAGTTTCCATCTATTTGCTGATATTTACTTATGCATGTTTTCTACCTTTCCATTATATTCTTATATTAAGCACAGTTACCTTTTTTTTCTTTTTTTATGTTCTTGCCATCTGGATCGTCTCTTGGTCTTGTTTTGTTGATTGTCTCTTGACTTCTTGTTTTCTTTCTTTTTCCTTGCTTGTCTCATACTTTTTGTCACCGTTTGTAAAAAAAAGACTATATGCCACAAAATAGACATACTTCATTTTCTTCAGGTCATTGATGTTAGTGTTTCTAGTATATACTAAATGCATTATGAAACTAAGGCAGATATGTGATAACTTGGCAAACCAAAGGAGAATGCAGTATAAGTCAAAACATTTTAAAAGAGACACATTTAAGTTTTATTTTAATAAAGTCAATACTTTAATTTTTCAAATGTATGTAGAATTAAAAGAAAACCTTTTTATTTTGAAATAATTATAGGATTATAGGAAGTTGCAAAGATAATACAGAGAGGTCCTGCTTACTTTTCCTTTATTTTCCCGAATGGTTACATTTCATGCAAGTACAGGATATTATCAAAACCAGAAAACTGACATTGATACAATGTGTGTGTATAGTTTTTTTTTTTTTTTTTTAAGATTTTATTTATTATTTGAGAGAGAGCTCAGTGAGAGACCGCACATGAGCTGGAAGGAGGGGCAAAGGGAGAGGGAGATGCAGACTCCCCACTGAGCAGGGATCCCCAAATGGGCTCGATCCCAGGACCCAGAGACCATGACCTGAGCCAAAGTCAGATGCTTTACTGACTGAGTCACCCAGGTGCCTCGTGGGTGTATAGTTCTGTGTCATCTTATCACATTTGTAGATTCATGTAACCCTTCGCATATAAAATAGAGAACTATTCCATCATCAGTAAGGTGTCCCTTGTGCTACCCTTTTATAATCAGTCCTACTCTCTCCCTCTCCACAAATCCTAACCTCTTAAAACCAGTCATTTGTTTCCATATTTACAATTTTGTCATTCTGAGAGTGTTATGTAAATGGAATCATGCAGTTTGTGACCTTTTGAGATGAGCTTTTTAATTTTTTTCACCCCGTTTAATGCCCTTGATATCATTCAACTCATTGCGTGTTTCCCGTTTTATTTCCCCCCATTTTATTTTTAAAGATTTTATTTATTTATCGAGAGATAAATGTGGGATAAATGTGGGAGACACAGAGAGATAGAGGCAGAAACATAGTTAGAGGGAGAAGCAGACTTCCTGCAGGGACGCTAATGTGGAACTGGATCCCAGGACTCCAGGATCACAACCTGAGCCAAAGGCAGATGCTCAACCACTGAGCCACCCAGGTGTCTCTTTTTTTCCTTTTTTTTTTCCCCCTTTTTTTCCCTTTTAATGCTGACTAATACTTCAGTGGTGTAGATGTGGCACAGTTTGTTTAATATTCACTTATTTTAGGACATTTTGTTTGTTTCCAGTTTTTGGCTATTAAAAATAAAACTGTGTACAGATTTTTGTGTAGGCATAAGTTTTCCTTTCTCTGGGAAAAATGCCCAGAAGATCTTATTCCTAGATCTTATGGTAAGTATATGTTTAACTTTTAAAGTAACTGACAAATATATTTTCCAGAGTGGCTGTGCTATATTACATTTGCACCATTAATGTTTGAGAGATCCAGTTTCTCTGTATTCTTGCCAACATTTGATATTATCACTGCTTTTTATTTTTATTTTTTAATTTTAATTTTTATTGTAAGTAGGCTCCATGCCTGGTGTGGAGCTCAACACAGGGTTTGAACTCTTGACCCTGAGATCAAGATCTGAACTGAGATCAAGAGTCAGATGCTTAACCAACTGAGTCCCATAGGCACGCCTTACTGCTTTTTATATTAACTGTTCAAATAGGTGTGTAGTGATAGCTCATGGTTTTTTTAATTTGCATTTCCCTAATAACTGGTGATGTTGAATGTTTTTCTTTAATTTGCTTGTCCTTCTCTTTGTGTATCTTCTTTGGTGAAATGTTTATATGTATTCATTTTCTAATTGGGTTTTTTTTTTAAACCATGGATTTTGAGAGTTCTTCATGTGGACCTGAGTCCTTTGTCAGCAGATATATGGTTTGTAGATATTTTCTTTTAGTCTATAGCTTTTCATATGGCATTGTGTTTCTTTGTTTTTTGAAATAATTTCAGACATATGGAAAAGTTATATGTAGTCCAAATGATTCCTGTATATTCTTTGCCCAAATCTCCCTAATGTTAACATTTTACCACATTAAAAAAAATCATTCTCCCTCTGTCTCTTTGTATGCATATATATCTATGCATGTGTGTGTATGTGTATACACACATAGGCAAAAATACATATTGTTATAATTTAACTTAATAGGAAAATAGACAGATTAGAAAAATGGACTGAATAATAGAAATAAAATAAACCAAGAACTCTCTGGATTTGGTTATGATGGAGTAATAACAATTTGGATTACCATCTCACTATAAATGACTGATGTTTACTGGACGAGATATGTGAAGCGACTATTTTCGGTCATTCAACAAGAGACAACACATGGCTATGATCCTTGAGGAATAGGAAACATGAAGGTTAATTTAATTTTTCCCCAGCTTCCTACTTGAGTGCACTCTCCCTGACCTAAGGAAGTGGAGACCAACTACAGAGCTGTGATTTTCTTGGGTAGTGGAAACAGAGATTAGAGTTTGGGGACTCCTGAGGCATTTGGAATTTGTAGGCAGGGTTCTGGAGAGGGAGTTGTGGAGAATTAATTTCAGGAATCTGCAAAGGGATTCCTTTAAATCTTAAATCTTATGTGTATGCACCTAATAACAGAGCTTCAAAATACATGAAGGAAAAAATGACTGTATAGGACAAAAAGATATATTCACAATGATGAACAACACTTTTTTGGGAGGGAGGGGCAGAGGGAGAGGACTTAATACGGACCCCTATGTGGGGCTGGATCTCATGACCTTGAGATAATGACTGCAGCTGAATCAAGAGTCAGACTCTTAACTGACTTGAGTCCCGCAGGCACCCTGAACAATACTTTCAACTACTGTGACCTGAGTGACACTTGTAGACTACTATACCCAGTTGTTTCAGAATATACATTCTTTTCATATGCACATGGAAGGAATTTTTACCATGTCTTTCTTTTGGGTACCTAGTAGAGGTCTTTATGATGGACATTTGGATTGTTATTATTGACTTTTAATTTTTTTATGTGTTCAGTAGGTATAACAGCAGTAGCATTTCATTAATTTAAAATTTGTATTTCCCTGATAATCTTTGAGGTTGAGGATCTTATTCATTCAACAAAAATACATTGAGTACCACCTCTATGCCAGTCACTTCAAGGTGCTGGAGATACATTGGTGACCAAACCAGTACTTGTCCTTGTGGAGGTTATATTTAGTGTATGTGTGGGAGACAAACAATAATCATAAATTCAAGAAATATATAAATAGAGTATATTAAATGTTAAGAGCTGTGCAGTGAAGGAGGAATCAGGAATGCTGAAGGGAAGGTTTTATTTAAAATTGGGTAGTACGGTAGAAATGATATTTGGACCAAGACTTGGTGGAGGTAAGAAAGTCAAGCAGCTATCTGAGGTAAGAGTATTCTAGGTAGAAAAGATAGTTCATGCAAAGTCTTAAAGCATTAAAAAAAGAACTCTGGCTATCTGTATTAATATTATCCAAAATCAACTTAAAAATCATATTGGGGCTTGATTATTTTGTAATAATAAAATGTTAAATTCATAAAGAATGTATAGCACCACATATACAGCAAAAAATGGATAGAAATGTAAGGAGAAAGTGGTATCTACTAATACTGAGAATTTTTTTTTTTTAATATTGAGAAATTTTAACTCACCTATGATTTTGATAGGTGAAGCAAAACCAAAAAAAAAAAAAAAATCAGGGATGTAAATCTAAATAGTACACTTTGTGAACATAAATAGAACCTAGTATATATATAATAAAAAAGACACATAAATACAGTTACATCAGAGATTAAAGAGAAAATGAGAAATAAAAGGCATCTAAATCAGAAAGGAAGAAGTAAAATTGTCTTTGTTCACTGATGGTATTGATATGTAGAAAACCCTGAAGTTACACACACGCAACTGTTGGAACTAATAAATGAATTCAGCTAAGTAGCTGGATACAGAGTCAATACACAAAGTTAGTTGCTTTTTTTATACAATAACAACTATCTGAAAAGGAAATTAAGAAAACAATTCCATTTACAGTAGCATCAAAAAGAATAAGATACTCAGGACTTAACTAAGGAGATGAAAGACTTGTACAATGAAAACTATATAACATTTCTGAAGGAAAGATAACATAAATAAATGGAAGGACATCCCATGTTCATTAATTGGAAGACTTAAGATTGTTAACATTTCAATTCTAACTATCAAAATCCCAGTGTTGTTTTTTGCAGAAATATAAAAACCCATCCTAAAATTTATATGAATCTCAAGGGACCCTGAATAGCCAAATGAACCTGAAAAAAAGAACAAAACTTGATGACTAATACTTTCAAAACTTACTAAGTTTTACTTACTATAACTTTCAAAACAGGATGGTACTGGCATAAAGATGCATGTAAAAATCCTTGGAGAGACAGAGTCCAGAAATAAACTCTCTCATATATGGTGAAGTGATTTTTGGTAGAGGTGCCAAGGCCATTGGATGAGCAAAAGATAGTTTTTTAAACAAATGGCTCTGGGAAAAGTAGATATCCACATGCAATAGAATGAAGTTGTATTGTTTGCTAATACTGTATGTAAAACTTAATTCATAATGGATCCATGACCTAGTGTGAGATCTAAAATTACAAAACTTTTAAAAAAGAACATAGACCAAAGCTTTGATATTGGATTTAATAATGGTATCTTGGAAATGACACTAAAGGAACAGGCAGCAAAAGAAAAACATAGACAAATTAGGCTTGATGAAAATTTTCAAAAGGTTATGCATCAAAAGATATAACCTATCAACAGAGTAAAACGATAACCTACAAAATAAGAGGAAATATTTGCAAATAAAGGATTAATATCCAGAATATATACTCCTAAAATTCAACAGCTGAAAACACCAGATTAAAAAGTGGACAAAGGACTTGAATAAATTTTTTTGCAAAGACGACACACAGATGAGCATATGAAAAGAAGATCAACATCATTAACTATCAGGGAAATGAAAATCAAAATTATGAGGTACTACCTCGTATCCAATAGGATGGCTACTATTGAAAAAATACTAAGTGTTGATGAGTATATAGAGAAATTGGAATCTATGTGTGCTATTACTGGAATGCAAAATGGCACAGCTGTTGTGTAAAACAGATTAGTAGTTCCTCAAAAGTAGAACTAGAATTCCCATATGATCCAACAATCCCATTTCAGGGAATATATCCAAAAGAATTAAAAGCAGGTTCTTGAAGAGATATTTGTACAGCAGTGTTAATAGCAGTATTTTTTAACGATAACTGAGACATGGAAACAACCCAAGTGTCTATGGAAAGATGAACGGATAAGCAAAATGTGGTATTCAGTGGACTATTCCTGAGCCTTAAAAAGGAAGGAATTTTGGAGCGCCTAGTGGCTTAGTTGGTTAAGTGTCTGACTCGATTTCAGCTCAGGTCATTATTGTAGTATTGTGAGATTGATTGAGCCCTGCGTCACCCTGCACTGGGCGTGGAGCCTCTGTAAGATTCTTTCTTTCCCTCTCCTCTGCCCCTCCCCACTGCATGTATGCTTTCTCCCCCCCTCTCAAAAAGGAAGAAAGGAATTTCTGACATGCAACAACACAGAAGGATGTTGTTTTGAGGATGTTATGCTATATGAAGTAAGCAGTCACAAAAAGGCAAATATTGTATTATTCCACTTATGTGAGATACTTAGAGGAGTCAAAATCATAGACACAGAAAGTAGAAGAATGGTTCTCAGGGGTTGGGGAAGAGGGGAATGGGGAGTTATTGTTTATGGTGCAGTTTTAGTTTTGTGAAATGAAATGAGTTCAGGAGATGGATGGTGGTGATTACACAACAGTTTGAATGTACTTAATACCACTGAACACTTAGAAATGGTTAAGATAATAAATTTTGTTCCCTACAATAAAAAAAGGTAGTGGCAATACTGTTAGCAACTATATATCAACTATTTAAAAATCTTACAATAGAAGATTTCTAGAAAAATATTACAAAAATTGAGGGAGGAATTAAGTCTGCATCATCCTATAATTATAAGAAATTGAATCTTCCCACAAAGAAAGCAACAATCCCAGATGTTTGCTAACCAAGTTTCTACCAAAATTTTAATAGAATATTCCAACCTGTTGCAATCTTTTAATTTATAGAAAAAGAGGGATGTTGCACCAGCTAATTCTGAAAGCCCCACTTAACCCTGATATCTATAACAGATAAGGACATTATTATAAGAAATGAAAATTAAGGATATAGGTCCCTCGTGAATGTAGATGTAGAAATCTTAAGGTATTAGCATATTGAAAACAATTTTGTGAAAGAAGGCATACATTATTATCACATTGGGTTTATTTCAGGTGTATGACAATGTTTTACTATTATGTGATCTGTAGATGTAAATGATGGCATTCATGGGTTAAAAGAAAAATCGTGATTTCAGTAGATATAAAAAAGCATTTAATGTTAATTCATCGTAAGAATGCTTAGTAATTAGGAAAAGAGGGAAAATCTTTTATCTGTTGGGACAATTAAAAAGAAAAACAATCATGAGCAGATATCTTTTAAAATGAGGAAATATTAAAACATTTTCTTTAAAAACAGGAATGATATAGGCATGGCTGTTATCACCCAGACTAATTATTATTGCTACATAGAACTCATGTCAGACTTAATGACAAAACAACTATTATGCTCATGGATTCTAAGATAAACTTCGACAGTGCAGATAAGGTTTGTTACTGTTCCACCCTTTATAATACATCAGTGGTATGACTTGCACACTAGACTTGATGGCTAGGGGCTGGAATAATCTGGAAGTATGTTCATGTATCTGGTGATTTGATTTCATTTGGTAGCCTGGAACTAAATTAGGCAGTCAGTTGGAAATTTTGCATGTGGCTTCTCTATGTGGTCTCTCCAAATGGTATGGTTTGACCTTTTTCACATCATGGCAGTTGGGTTCTAAGTGCAAACAGTACTAGAGCACAAGGCAGAAATGTAGTGCATTTTTATGACTTATATGGGGAAGTTATACAGTGTTAGTTGTGGTGTAGTGTAATAGTTGTGGAGGTTACAATGATCTACATAGAGTCAAGGGAAGAGGACAGAGACTCTACAAATCACTGGGAGGAGTGTGTCAGCATTACATTCTTAGAAGAGTCTGTGAATTGAGAGATACTTTTGTTACCATCTTTGTAAGATATAATCACCACATTGCCTCCTGTACTTAGCATTGTATTGGAGGACATAGCCAATGGTTTAAGACAAGAAAAAGAAATTAGACATAATTGGAAAGGAAGAAATAAAAGTAGTATCTGGAGGCAATATGATCATTTACATATAAACCAAAAGAATATAGGTAAATTATTATATATAAGAATTTGGCAAAGATGAATAGATAGACTAATATAGAGAAGTTACTTGCATTGGTATTTAACAGTGACAACTAGAAAACATACTTTAAAAGAAGGCATTAAATAGTATAGGATATCAATATCTAGGAATAAACAACAGAAGATAAAGACTTCTCTTGAAAAATTGTAATTCTCTATTAATAGGCATTAAAATAAAGACTAATTGTATATTTAACTCATAAGATATATCATGTTTGTGGGTAGAATGGCTTAATATCATAAAAACTTTATATCTACTGAAATAATTCTACAGCTAGAAACCAGTCCACACATTTAAGGACTTACGGTATATGATAAAGATGGTGTATCAGAATAGTGAGGAAAGGAGTTACTATTTAATAAATGAAATTGGCAAAAGAAAAATTGGATCACTGTACCTACCATACACAGAAGTTAAATTGCAGATGGTTAAGTATTTAAGTTGAAAAATAAAATATTAACTTAGTAGAAAAATAAAATATTAACTTAGTAGAAAATATTAACTTAGTAGGTCTGCATTTAGACCTAGGGATAGGAAAGGATTTAAAAAATAAGACTAAAATTTGATTTGGTATAGAATAGATTAATACAATTAACATACTAAGATATTTTGTTCATCAAAAGTTACCTTAATGGAAGTGAAAAATAAGTTATAAAATAGATATTTGCAATATACAAAACTGAAAATAACATCAAGAATGTTTTTATAAATGTAAAGGCACAGACAAAATAAAACTAGGTATTTCACAAATTATATATGATTAATAATCATGAAGAGATTTAACTTCATTAATTATTGGGGAAATCAGATTGGTACACAGTGATATAGCATTTAAAACCAAATGTTGGAAAGAATGAGAATTCACAGTACTTTTATACGTTGCTTCGACAACAATTTCTGCAACCATTTGGAAAATAGTTTTTCATTATCCCGTGAAGCTAAATATAGACAAACTTTACACCCCAGTGATTTTACTTGTAGGCATATACCCAAGAGAAATACTGTGTATATACAAAAGTAGATTTGTTGGAGAATGTTCATAGCAGTTCTGCTCTCAATAACAAAATAGACACTCAAATGTCTACTGACAGGAAAGTGACTGAATAAACTGTGGTAAATTATGGTAGTAAAAAAATGAGTGGTAGCTGAAATAATATTAATGTGAAAAAGTTAAGTCTTCCAAACTTATATGTCATGGGATACGTTTTAAAAATAGCTAAAATAAAAATAGTATTTTTGGTAGTAGATATAGATAAGAAGAAACTTTATTTTTGAAAGCAAGGGAATGATGAAAAGTAAATTGAAGATTTTGTCCTAGGGAGTGGTTGCATGTAATAAAAATTTAGTTTTATGCTTGGTCGTGGGTTTCCATAAGCTGATTTTATTAACAACAAGATAATGATAATAATAATTAAAAAACATATCTTGAGGCAAGTGTAAGATAGGGAGGCTGTGTAGCTAGAACAGATTAAGTCAGAGGGAGTTATAATGAGGTCAGGGAGGTACCTGGGGGCCTCTCATTAGGTCTAATACAGGACTAAACACATTTTTAGCAAGATTTTAAAGCTATTTGTGAATGAACTATTTGAACACTGAGACACTAAGTTTATAATTTCACTCTTGTCTAACCAAAATGTTGGTTAGATAGTTTTGTGATTATTGTATTGGAATGACCATATTCTAGCTAGATGTGATTATTAGCTATATCTATTCATATTTATGAGATTTCAGTGTAAATAGAAAAGATATAAATGAGAGCATATAGAATCATGAAAGAAATGAAACACTTTCTTATTGGAGAGATTATTAAATTTATGATCTTCTGCACTTGATAATGTCAACAATGTTGTTACTATGTTGTTGTATAACGTTTTTCTCTGTTTCTTGTATAGTATACCTTTTTATACCCTAATATTGTGATGTAATGATAGGGTTTTTATAGGACTTATTTTTGCTTTTAATGGTCAGTGCCAATGCAATTCACAACTTTGTCTTTATGCTTACTTTGCTTATATATGAGGCTCTGAAGTTCATGTCTCATAGAGGCATGGGTTTTTCATTCTTGTCTTTGAAAGCTTTGAAGTTGAGATGACATGACCATAGTCTTAGAGTTTAAAACTCCATTGTTTTAGAACGAGTTGTCCATTGTGATAAATGGATTGGACAGCAGGATGATAAGTAAATTTTGGTAATTTTGAAGAAATAGTAGTAGGTGTCTGAAGCAGAAGAGGAGAAAGGCAAGGAAGAGTGGGAAAATAAAATATTGAATGACATACTTCGCTATGGCATAAAGCAAAGAATATAAAGCGACACTTAGTTTCTGGATTCTAGATGGATTAAAGAATGATAATATTATCGATGGAAAATGACACATTCAGAATAAAAGTATTTAGAAAGTTCTTTATGGGCATGCCTGGGTCGCTCAGCGGTTGAAGCTCTGCTTTTGGCTCAGAGCATGATCCTGGGTCCGGGGATCGAGTCTTGCATCGCGCTCCCCATGAGGAGCCCGCTTCTCCCTCTGTTTATGTTTTTGTCTCTGTCTCTGTGTCTCTCATGAATAAATACATAAAATCTTAAAGTTCTTTATGAAGAAGTAAGGAATCTGATTTTAGTCATAGCATAATATATTTAGAGGATCTTACAATGCAGTGTCTTAGAAGTCATCTAATCATTCTGTTTATTTTACATATGAGGACACTGAAGTAGAGAGGGTGTGGTGATTTGACCAGAGTCACATGGTTCAAATATACGTTTTTATATGATTGCAAGACATGGATGCATTAAAGTTGAGGATGGTAACAGAAACTAAGTTACAGAAGTTCATTAATTCATGTTAAGAATTTTGACTTCATTTGTAAAGTTATGAGGAGTCACTGAAAGATTTAGGTGACTATTTATTTATTATTATTATTTTTTTTAACTAGGTGACTATTTAAAAGGAACATTTGGGTAGCAGAATGGAGAATGGAGTAGAAAGGAACAAACTGGAAACTGATCTATTTTGAAAGCTGATGGTATAAATCAAATGAAATACTATGGTGGCTTTAATTAGAGTGAAGGTATTGGGTATTGGGTGGATGGATTCTGGAAATATTTAGGAACTTGGATTTCATGATTGATTGGATGTATGAAGTGAGAGAGAGAAGGAGGCAAAGATTGACTCCAGGATTTTGTCTTGGCCATCTGTTTTGTAGATGGTAGTACCAATCACTAGGTGAAGGTATTCTGGAGGAAATGTAAATTGACTTTGATGGCAGAGATCTTGAGTTCAGTTTTGCTTATACTGAATTTGAGATTAGAAAAGAGACTATTTAATTGTCTGTTGTTTGTATGGGTCTCGAGCTCAGGAGGTTGATCTTATCTAGAGATTTTTTTTTAGCCTTATATTTTTAAGTGAATCCAACGAAGTGAATGAAATAGTCCAGGAAGTATATTTGAATTGAGATAAAAAGAGGTAGGTTGGAGTCCTTAATTAGGAACACCATCATTTAAAGAATAGGTAGAAAAACCTGCAAGGGAGATTGAGAAGTTGCAGCCAGAGAATAGGAAGAAAGAGGGAAAAGAGTATGGTTGTCTTGTAACCCTTGGGGTGAGAGTGTTTTGAGAAGGAAAGACTGGTCAGATGCTGTTAGTATTCAAATAAGACAAGGAATTGAAAGTGTCTTTTTGCATTTAGTGAAAAGGAGATAATTGGTTACTGGCATGGGCTGTAAGAAAAGGGCATTTATTAAGTTGAGCTGTGAAAAAGAGGGGGCTGTGGTTGGAGGAGAATGTGTAGTTAAGGATGGTTTTGCTTTTGTTTTTGCTTTGTTTCATTTTTAAAGCTAGAGGACCTGAAGCATGTTTCAGTGTTTAGGGAGGAGCCAAATAAGAGGAAGAAGTTAAATATTTAAGAGAAAGTACGATTGAGAGAGCCAAGTCTGAGAACACAGATGGAGGAATTAGCTCTAAGAAAGTAGAGGGATTCATCTTTTCTGTGTGAACAGAATAAACTGGAATAGTTTGATACAGATGCTGGTAACTGTAGTTTTGGTAGAAAGAAGTTAATGGACTTCTCTTAAAATGCCTTCTTTGAATTAATTGAGAAATAGAATCAAGTTATAGGAATCAGAAAAGTGCTTTTATTGTTAAAGGTTTAATAAATTTGTTCATCCAGTCACAGGCTAAAAAACACGTTAATGCTAAGAAAATGAAGTCTTTCCCTGATGAGCTTCTCTCAGGGGAGCTGCACTGGAGAAATAATGTTTATGGGTACACAGCTCTTAGTGAGTAACTCAAAGAACTTGTACTTTGTATGCATGCTGATTTCCATACATTAATCTCACCCAACAGAACCTATGAATGTCCTGCTCTCACCAGTATTATTATTTTTCTCTGGAAGGTAAATAAAGAAGAGAGAGAAAGAGACTGCAGTATTTCTTTCTTTCTTTTTTTTTTTTTTTAAAGATTTTATTTATTTGAGAGAGAGAGCATGAGCCTGGCAGGGGGAGGGGCAAAAGGAGAGGGAGAAGCAGACTCCGCACTGAGCAGGGAGCCAGACATGGGGCTCTGGGGCTCAATTCCAGGACCCTGAGATCCCTACCTGACCAAAGGCAGATGCTTAACCGACAGCCACCCAGTTGCCAGGAGATTGTAGTATTTCTTAAATCTTGTTCCCTTCTATATAGAAAAGGCCTGTGACCTCTTTTAAAATGTGAGATGAGGTGATATACCTGCCCCCTAACATTCATTGAGGATAGGATTTTGCCAGATAGGAATATAATTCATTCAGTGACAATTGTGAGTTGACAGTAGGATAACCATAAAAAAATATTGCTTGGAAATTATAATTTGCTTGGAAATATATGACCCAACCCAGTGAGATGGTTAATTTTGGAAAATTTGGGCAGAACATTAAGATCATGAGAGTGAATCCAGTCTTTGGAGAGGATAGTGAGACAAGATCAGAGATCCATCTGAGGGATTTGGAGGAGGTAGAAGTAGGTAGAGAGGTAGAGAGGTTAGAAAATAGGTAAGGGTTTGATGAGTGTAAGTGCTTTTCAATTTTTATTTCTTGTTTTCTGCTGGAATTGTAAATTTTCTGAATGAAGGCTGGGAAAGACAAAAACATAATTGATAGTACAGATGAGAATTATATAAAGGAAATGGTTATTAGAATTACTAGTTGTTGAGATGTTTTCCTATCTGATCATTTATGAATAGAATATTTTTCAGGTAGTGAATATATATGTGTTATTTTCTTGTGAGGATATTTTGCCATTGGCAGTAGTATTTATAGTTTAGCAATAATTTTGTAATTCAGCTTCACATGGCAAGTTTCAAAATTATTATTAACCCTAATAATAGTTGGATACTTAAGAGAGAGGAGTGTAGCAATATAATTTGTTTTGAGATGTGGGCCTTCACGCTCATGCCTTAATGCTAACAACTTGATGCTCATGCTCATGCTAACAATACTCATGCCTTAATGCTAACAACTTGATCCTCTACTACTCAAGTTCCACCATGTTTTTCTTCTAGAAATAAGTGCTGCTCAGTTGAAGGTGCTAGAGAGTTAAAAGTAGATAAAAGAGATGCCTGGTTGGCTCAGTTGGTAAGCGTCTGTCTTCGGCTCTGCTCATAATCTCATGGTCCTGGGATTGGGTCCTGAGTTGGGCTTCCTGCTCAGCAGGGAATCTGTTTCTCCTTCTTCCTCTGTGCCTTTCTCCACTCATGCTCTGTATCTCTCTCTCAAATAAATAAATAAAACTTTAACAAACAAAAGGAACAGGTAAAAGAAATAGTTCCTGCAGTATCTCAGAAGAGCTTATAGAAAATTAGGTAACGAAATAATTTCCTTGAATAGATAAGCCTAAGATTCTGATCTTATATATTTAGACTCTTCAAATTAGTAGAGTCTTAGTGGCTCTTCATCCATTGCTTCTAGAAAACATGGCATGAAACAGAATCAAATGGAAAAAAATTGGGATTATGAGGATGTTGTTAAGGCAGTAGGTTTTTGGATGGGATAGAGATTGAATTAAGTGCTAAGGGAATGTTAAGTAGTAGGACACTTTGGGATGATTGAATAATTTGGATGATCTCTGGAGATCATACTTTTTGAAGTCCCTTCCCTAAGTGTTTTTTTCTCTTAGATTTTTTTCATTTTGTTTCATTTTTAGCAACTTTGGTGTTTGAGATACACTTACATTTTGTATAAACACTTGTAATAAATGTTAATACATAAATGTTATAAAGGAGACTAATATGAAAAATTTTAATTTTTTCACTGGCAAAATATAAATTTAAAACATTTAAGATTTTGTTTATAGTTGTGTTAAAAATAAAAACTTTCCGTGAGGTTTTTTTTTTCCTGAATATTTTGATAGAAAGGGTAGATGGTTGCTCATTGTGTCATGATGTTTTTTAATACTGTCATTAAAGAAATTAGTTATATGTGCCGACAGTTTAAAGTTGTAAATACTTGCTGTGAAACACAGCCATCCCTGCCCTTCTTTTTTAGCCTCTACGTTTCTTGTTTTCTAGAAGCAAGATGTTTAGCACATATAGTTGATTTTTTTAGTGTTTATCAGTGTATCCCTAAACATGTTTGTTATCACTGCTTCTTGATTTTTCAGTTTCATATCCATTGACTTTCCAATGTGGAAGATGAAGCTTTAGCTGTCTTTCACCACCCCCTCTATCACCCATACCACATACTTCTTTCTCTTACCATTCTAATATGGTTTTATTATAATTTTGGTACAGGAGTTATTCATCATTATTGCTATGTAAATAGTATTCGCAGCTAAAAAATCTAGTAATGCAATAATGAATAGTTTTCCTGTCTAACAGAAAGTCTGGGTGTCTCAGTGGTTGACAGTCTGCCTTTGGCTCAGGTCGTGATCCTGGGGTTCCAGGATCGAGTCCGCGTCAGGCTTCCTGCATGGAGCCTGCTTCTCCCTCTGGCTGTGTGTGTTTCTGCCTCTCTCTGTCTGTCTCTCTGTCTCTCTGTGTCTGTGTCTCTCATGAGTAAATAAATAAATCTTCTAAAAAAGTTTTCCTATCTAACATATTATTTTCTCTCTGTTTTCTAATGTTTGTTTGGCTAATGTTATTTATTTATTTATTTATTTATTTATTTATTTATTGGAAGGGGCTAATGTTTTAATCACTAATTCAACTCTGAATTTCCCCCCAGTTTAACATTATTCATGATCTGGCAAAATACTGAGATAGTCTATTAATTTGATTTGTTTGAATGCTTCTCCCAGGAGCTTTCTGATCTGTGCTAATTTAGGTGGATTGTTCTCTATTCTTCCTATATGAATAGCTTGTAACCTCACTTTACCATTATTCTGGGAGAATTCCCTTTGCTTTTCACTTTAGTTAGATCACCTATTTTCTAATCCCTTCTTCCTTGTGTCTTACTCTCTTGGCTTACCCCATAACTTTTTTTTTCTTTGTATTTATTTATTTGAGAGAGAGTGTGAAAGTGTGTGCGTTGGGGGGGGGCGGGCAGAGGGAGAGGGAGAGAGAAACAAGCAGACTCTGTGCTGAGTCCAGAGCCTGATGGGGGGCTTGATCTCATGACCTTGAGATCACGATCTGACCTGAAATTGAGTCAGATGCCTATCTGACTGGGCCTCGCAGGTACCTCTCCATAATTTTTTTTTTAAGATTTTATTTATTTATTCATGAGAAACAGAAAGAGAGGCGGAGACATAGGCAGAGGGAGAAGCAGGCTCCCTGCAGGGAGCTGGATGTGGGACTTGATCCCAGGACCCTGAGATCATGACCTGAGCCAAAGGCCGATGCTCAACCAGTGAGTCATCCAGGTGCCCCCCCCCCCATGACTTTTTAAAAAAGATTGGGAAATAAATATTTTTTGAGATTTTGCAGTTTGAATATGACTTTAGTCTTCCCACTAATTAATTATTTGTTGATTTGGCTAGCTTTAGAGTTCTATGTGCTAATTATTTTCCCTTACAATATTAAAAGCGTTGTTCCATTGTTCTTCACCTTCTAGTGGTGGTTTTGTGAAGTCTAATATCATTGTATTCTTTATCCTTTGTATAAAATCTGTTTTATCTCTCTGGGAGCTTGTAGGATCTTCTTTTTGTCTCTACTGTGCTTTAGTGTGGTTTTGTTCTGCTGCTGTCTTGGATACTTGAAAAACCATTAAATATGGGAATCATATTCTTTAGATTTAGAAAATTTTCTTGAATTATTTTGTTGACGATCTTCTCTGTTGTTTTCTCTGTTTTGTCTTTCTAGAATTCCTGATGATTAGATACTGCATATTTGGGACTAGATCTTTTAATTTTCTTCTGTTTTTACTCTGACTTTCCATTTCCTTTTCTTTTATACTCTTTAAAGGAAATTTCCCCAGCTTTATTACCCACCCTGCAAATTTTCATTTCTGTAATCATTTTCATTTTCATTTTCAAGGCCTTAGTCTTGGTGCATACCCCTCTCTATTTCTACTGCCCCCCAAGAAAAAATTAGGGCTTCCTGTTCTTATTTCATGGATGTACTATATTCTGTTGTTGACTCTGAAAGTAGTAGTTACAGCTTTTATTTTTTTGAAAATTTTCTTGTGGAGTCTATTTTTTCCACATTTTTTCCTCTTATTTTGGCCTGATCTCTTGTTTCTTGTGTTAGATATTTCCTTCATGTCTTTTATTGTCTTTGGCCATCTGCTTCCTTATAAAGGTGAAGCACTAATGAAATAGAAATATTAGTACAATACTTAGAATGTGCCAGACCCTGCTATAAGTAGTTCATCTATTTTAACTTCTTTAATCCTCATAAAGATTTTAGGAGCTAGTTACCATATTATTATCAGTAGTAGTGGTATTACTATCCCTATTTGACAGGTGAGGAAAATGATGTATATACAGTGTTTAAGTAACCTGGCCAATGTAACAGTTAAGTGGCAGAACTAGAATTTGAATCTAGGCACCCTGACTCAATAGTCTTCTTTTAGCCATTATACTATTCATCTTCTTATTGAAATCAGGAGCAAATCAGAAAGTCTGTGCATGTGGATAGGGTGGTCAAAGTAGTGTTACCTGAGTAAGTGACTGACTGATTTTTTGGTGGAGTCTCTCATGGGGTACTTTTTCATGGGTTGATTTGATTCACCAAAGAAGAATCTCCTAATCTGATGACTAGAGGCTGAAACCTAGCTGGTGGCAGTTTGGTTGTCAAGTGATCAAAGAGGTTTGGGGAATAGGTCTTAATATTTAATACAATTTTTAGTCCAACTGTCTCAGTGTCTTCTAATCTGGAGACCCTTAGCTTTACCCTGTCCAGGGAATAACCCTTCAGTCTTCTGCTGTGATGAAGAACTGTACATTGTCCTCTTGTGCAGATTCTGGAAGGGGATCTTGGGATATACATTTGCCACTCTTTTTTTTGAGTCTCACCTTTATCCAATTTGCCATGCATTCCTAGCCTTTTTTGGATTCTTTGATGTAATTGTGATTGATTTTTATTTTTCCGGTTGATAGTTTTAGATTCATCTTCCTTGTATTTGCTTTCAAATTTTTTTGCAGTTTTCTCATTTCACATTCTTTTTGATCCTGTGTTTATGTAGAAGCAAACAATAAAAATAAATCTTTGCTGTTTTTTAGGAAAAAACTTTTCAGAAGAGTCTTTAATAAAATGCATGTTCTTAATGTGCCATTTAAAATTCTCTGTTATGTTTGTTGAAATGGTTCTCAAATATCTCCCACCTGAAGCATTTCATGATGCTCCAATCAGATATATCACCATCTGAAAGTCTTTCCTCCCACCTTGGACATTTTTTCTTCTTTCTTAAGGCTGCCTTATAGCTCATATTCTTAAAATTTGCATGGTTTTCTTACACTCTTCCCTTCTCACCTCCCCAGACCTTAATTCCTTGAGGATCTGGAGTGTTCTCTTCTATAGAGTTGCTTCATAAAAATTTGTTACTGTAAGTGTTGTATATATGTTTTTCTTATAAAATATTAGCAATATTTTAAATACTGAGAATAATTAATGAGGGATTTAATACAGTAGTGCAACAGAAGAGATCAAATTCAGATAGAATAACGTCTGAGAATTGTTAAAATAGAAACTGTGAAATCTTTCATGTAGATACCTAATCATAAGAATCATACATCTTTCCTCCTACCATGACACAAAATGATGAACTACATGATCTGCTAATTTTTTAGCCAGGCTTGTGACTCGGTAACTTACATGACAGGTATATCTGGTGTTGCTGTATTGTATTTGGAGTTTAATGGGGTATAATATTAAGTGTTAGAAATATTCTAAAAAAATTTTATATGCATTTTAGGTAATATAATGTTTTAAATGTGCTACAGTAACTGAATCTATAAGGGAGACCACACTTATAATATTTTCTTTTAAAAACTAATTTTTATCTTTTGTATTTATTGAAGTTGATTTCTACAAATGAATGCTGTTAATTTAACTTTCTCCTGCTTTTTGTATGTTCAGAAGGAAACAAACTATACTAGGATTTGAAACGAAAATATTTGGAAAATTGTTAACTTTAAAATAATATTTCCCTGATTATTATATTTTAAGAAACTCAAGACATTTATCTTTTAAAATATGTTAGTATTTCTTTGAAAATAGAGGAAAACTGTCATCTTTTTAATATATAAATGTTGCTGGTATATAGAAAACATTAATGATCATTGATGTATTCTTTTGTAGAGTTAAATAAGCACTTTGGGGGCACCTGGGTGACTCAGTGGTTGAGCATCTGTCTTTGGCTCAGGTGGTGATCCTAGAGTCCTGGGATTGAGTCCTGCATTGGGCTCCCCCACAGGGAGCCTGCTTCCCCCTCTGCCTATGTCTCTGCCTCTCTCTCTCTGTGTCTCTCATGAATAAATAAATAAAATCTTAAAAAAAATTAAATAAATCAGTACTTAGGAAAGTGATTGTGTTTGGCTCATTAACACAGGCAAATAAGCTGACATGATTGTTAAACATGGCTGTTTTTGTTTTCAAGTTTTCTGGCACCTTACGAATATTTTATTGGGATGTGATCTACAAAAACACGTAGAAGCATTACTCTAGACATTCTATTTTTTTGAAACTGTATTATTTGGATACAGTGCTGTAGAAGCTAAAAATAGTTTTTAATTGTCTCCTGAGATTCATGAAATACATGTGGAAAACACAGACTTAGTGTTTATAGTTTGACTTGGTTAATTCTCAGTATCCATATCACTCTTATTTCATAATTTCTTCATGAAAAATATAATCACATACAGATTTCTGTTTGCTTGCAACACAGAATTAATGTGAATTCCATTTCAAACTAACCACCATCAAAAGTTTCTGAAAGTCTGGTTTATATTTTTTAAGTGTTGTATGTGGATAACTTGCTTAGCTTTGATTTTTTTTTTTTTTTGAGAAATACATCTTTTCAAACATTTTCATCAAACTATTAAATTGTAGGTAATGGTGACAACAGTGGTATCTCATTTTGGTTAATGTCCTTCCTTTTTATATGTACTTCTGTCTACATATATTCCTTTTAGTGTCATTACCTACTGAGTTTCTGTAAAAATAAATTTTCTTTGTTTATTAAAACAAAACAATCCTTGAGAATGTGTTTCACTATTTTTATTTGACGAGTTTTTGAATTTTATTTTTGAAGGCATTAATATGAACTTCATTGACAAGGAAAGGCCTCACTATAGATGACTACTGCTTTGACACTCAAGGCAGAGTGCCTTAGAAAATGCTTTAGGATTATTGCTTAACATGGTTTAATTTGTTTAGCTGTTTTTTAAGAAGTTGGAGAAGATTGTTTTCCTGTAACCACGTTCATCTTGTATTAGTGAGTCAAGGAAACTATAATTAATAATTTGGATACATTCATTCACTTTTGAAAGATAAAAAAAGAAATCAGTTATTATTGACTTGAGTGTTATTTGTGGCTGCTGATTCACAACTCATTGTGAATTTATTTTTTTGTTTAAATGTAAACCATCTATTATTTGTTTTACTTTCCCAGGTTTTTTTTTTTTTTTTTTTTTAAATAGTTTGTTAGATAAAAGCTTTTTCTTTTTCTTCTTTTTAGAGTCCAGGTAATGGTTTTGTCCTTCCATTTTTATGAGAACCATTAAGGATAAAATAAAGCATGTATTATCTTACTGCTTGTCTCCTCCATAGTTTAACTGTAAAGAGAGGAATTCAGGATATTCACTTGTGTTTTTCTCTTCCCTGGTCTCCCATGAATACATGACTTGATTTATCTTGATCAGCCTAGTAACTTGCTCCACATTTTTCCAAAAGTGCAAAGCAGTTTCAGCTAAAAATACACATATCAAAATGCTCCAGAAGTTGTGGCCACAGCTCAAAAATGCTGATCAATTTTGAAAATCTAAATCAACCTCGGCCATGAAACCGAGGGAAGAACCTTTGTGGTAGGGGACAGATTTCCAAAAATTCACCACAGTCCTGTTCTTAGTGGAGTTTGTGCTGATGTTGCCAGACAACTGAGGAATAGATGCAAAAAGCAGGAAGCATTATTGAATTGAGCCCTAGCGCCAATTTGGGAAAAGCAAATTAAAATGTAAAAGAATATTTTTCCACTCCTGGCATCTCAACACAAAATGGCAAAATACATGGTTGCTGAAAAAGTCACAGAAATTGCTAATTTTGCCCGAATGGCTAATTTTGCCAAGAAAACACCAGTCTTTTTGCATTAAAAAATGCATACCAATATAGTAAGAAAAAGTAGATTTTTTTTAACCTAAATGAAATAGTTTTAATTTACAAGTCAAAATGTATACATTTAAGTCAGGAAAATGTTTTGACATAAATGTGCATGTGGGCTTCTTTTAATGTGTTCTGGTATTTTTCAGGTGCACTTGAAGAATGGATGATGATGATTTTGGTGGTTTTGAGGTATGTGCAATTACTTACCTTATCTTGCTTATGTAATTGCTTTAACTTTGTGGGGTTATAATGGAGTATACTATTTTGAAGATATATTATTTATCACTGGTATTCATGATCATTTTTGATCATTTTTAATGTAACACTGGAATAATAAAATGAAATCAAGGAAAATTGTATCCCTTTGAAAGGTAAAACTAATTATTATTGAACCTATGGTTGTGCCCACGGAATGGTTTAAATTGAGGTAATTAAATGCTGCTAGTGGAAGCCTTAGAGATGTTTTAAGAATTGTCAACTGATGATTTTGCTGGGATACATGTCTATTAGGAAATACTTGTGGGATGAAGGATGAGTATTGCAAATCTGCCATATATTTTCATGTTTATACCTGTAATGAGTTGATTTAGTGTATTAACTTCATAGCATCTTGGTGGCTTAAAGAGCTAATTAGTATGTTTGTGTTGTTAGATTATTCTCTCAGGTTTAAGTTGCTTGCTTTGTAAGTGGAAATTGTTAGCTGAAGAAGCCCTGTCTTTTCCTTAATCCTTTTCAGTGTGTGTTCATTTTATTGAAATATTTTGTAACCCAGTTATTTTTATGGAGCCAGTATAGTCTTGCAGGAAAATCTCTGGATTAGGAGTCAGGATGCCTGAGCTCAAGTCCTGGAACTACCAAGTGAGCTCTGTGATTTTTTTTTTTTTTTTTTAGTAAAACTTTTACCTAGTTTGGGATTTGGTAAAAAAAGGATTGCTTATTAAAAATAAGGAGTTTAATTAATGATATTAATAGGAGAAACAAGATATTAAGTATAAATTCAGTATTCTGAATATCATGAAAGAATGGTGTGAGGTTTTTCAGATTAAGATCATTTTCTTGTCCATTGATCTATAATATCTGTCAATATGGACATAACTGTTTTGTGCATTTCATCTAAAACTGGTTTTTGTTTAGCACATTTGTATGTTTTTTGCATTTTCTTAAATGTTTTGATTTTGTTGGGTGATTAAATCTTCTGTTACTGAAATGTAGCATTTAAAATTTTGTTAAAATTCGTTGATTTAGAGGATGATACATGTTTTAGTTTATTGTTTACAAGCTGTCAGTTATTTGAAGATTAAAACTTAATACAGTCTTCCTTTACTTAAACCATGGTTGGTTTATTATATCAGAAAAAAATAGAGTGGGTAGTTTTCCTCATAGTAAAATTATACTTCAGTGTTATAGTCAATGGATCTATTCCTTTCAGTATTACATATTTACAATGTTAACCAATTATTCCAGTTTAATTGGTTATTAGGTTTCTTTTTTACATCTGGTTGTAGAAATATAGAAGGTGTCCATCCTTGATTGTATAAGCCATGTTCATTTTTCATAGTTTATAGATAATAGTTACGATATTCTTCATCACTTAGCTTGTGTGGCAGGTTGCCTCAGTTGACTTCTTTTTGGTTGACAACTCGGTACAGAATCCAAATTGAAATTCTGGTTCTTTTTCTTAGTAATGATTTTGCTGTGATCTGGACAATTAAGAGAGAGAGAAAACTCTTACCCACAAACTCAACATTCAGTAATTGTCCCTTACTTTTAAAATTATTTAGTGGGAAGGCTTGTTAATTTAGAACACCAGTTTTAGGAATTCTCTGAATGTTGAATGCTAGTAAGCCCACCTGGTAGATTATTGAAGAATATAGATGAATCCTATTTCCTTAAATTGATCTCTATTAGGTCTTGGGCTAATTAATGAAAAATATGTATTTAGAGTACTTAGATATAAAAAAGTTTGCAAGTGAAAATGTGACTAGAATATACAAAAGAAAATTTTCATAGGCAGTTGATATATTTTAGTTAGGAAGGGAGATTTTTGTTTAAAAATAATAGAGCTTGCATACTGGGGTTAGTGAATAGTCGTTGGGGTGCTAACTATGAAGACTGAAAAGCAATTGAGTATTTGGAGGGAATTTGAAAATGTGTGGTATATCACAGAATATGTTTGTGGGACTGGAAGGCTTGATTGCTTAAATAGCATTTTTACTTTTTATCTAAAAAGTAAAATAAATTTGCCTTTTTTTCTAGGCTGCAGAGATTTTTGATGGTGGAAATGGTGAAACCCAAACTACATCTCCTGCCATTCCTTGGGCTGCTTTTCCTACAGGTGACTACTATGCAGTAACTTGAATTTTTTTTTTTCTTATTTAACACTTTGCCTTTTCTTTGAAAGCCTCATTTTACTTTTTTACTTGGCCTTCTTTGATCTGAAAAATGGAATGACCCAGATTTAATTTAGGTTTTTTTTCATAACAGATTATAAATTGCATAACAAATTCCTCAGTGTGGCTTGAGGCACGATTCCAAAAATGATATCATGAACATTACATGAAATTAAAGTATAATTTACATTTCCTAATTCATCTTAGTTTTAGGAAAATGAAATACCAAATAATATTTTTAGGCTGTTTAGTTGGTTAATTAAAAAGACTCCTTTTTCTTAGGTTCTAAAAATATTCTAAAGTAATTTAACATCTTTACCAGTATTTAAATTTAGAATTTTTTTTTCCTCCAGGAAAGTCATTCAGAAAATATTAAACATCAAAATTTAGCCGTCTAAGAAGTTGAATGCAAAAATAAATTCCATTATCGGAGATATTTTATAGGAGACCTAATATTCAACATTAATATAATTCATGTATAAATATTTTGAATTTTGTAGACTTTTTATTCTGCCAAATCATTGTAAAGTTAGAAGTAGAAGATGAAAGTATCCTTTAACAGCTCTGCTTAGTCTTAGATTATTAGAGTTATTCATTCTGCAAATATTTTTCCAGTGTTTATTATGCATTAGGTGCTATGGGAATGTATCCTTTACTTCAAGGGAAGATAGGGCAGACACATACATACTTGTAATATGAAGCAGATTTGTGATTTGGGAAGAATGATGATTTCATCATCCATTCATTTAGCAAATGTTTATTTCATGCCTGGTATGAGTCAAGTACTATCCTTGAAGCTGGGTGTATGTTATTGATCTAGGCTTTGAAGGATGCTAATGATTTCAGTAGACAGAGATGGGAGAATGGGAAGAGATTTTGAAGGGAGAAAAAGAAATGAAAGAAAGATGTAAATGTGGGAAAGAGGGTGACATAGTTAGGATGTTCATTCTTATTTAAGGAATTTATGTATGTGGTTTCCTTTGCCTGGAATTTCTCACCTTGTTTCCCACCGCTACTCTCTCCCGCTCTCTTATTATACTAACTGCTATTTGTTTTATGTGCTGATTTTTGCTTTAATATGTCTTTTTCTGGGAAGCCTTCCCAGAGAACCCTCCCTTGTCTCTCTGCATCTATCTTCTGACTGCATTTTAGGCTGTAAATTTTGTGGGATTAGGCAGTATATCTCTTTGTCTCCTTGTTATGTCTTAAATGCCGAGCATAGTGCATAGCTTATAGTTAGTTCTCAGTAAGTATTTATACTTTCTGAATAATAATTAGTAAGAAAGAATAATTAAAAAAAAGAATGAAGGGAGCCTGGATGGCTCAGTTAACTGTCGTCTGACTCTTGGTTTCAGCTCAGGTCCTGATCTCATGGGTTGTGAGATCAGCCCAGCTTCTGGCTCCGCACTCAGCAGGTAGTCTGCTTGAGATTCTCTCTCTCTGACCCTTCTCCCACTTGTAAACACACGTGCTGGCTCTCTCTCTCTGTCTCTCTCTCAAACAAATAAATCTTTTTAAAAAAAGAAGGAATAACTGAATCAAAGACAACTAGGGTGGCAAGGAAAATTAATAGAAAGGTTGGAATAATGATATTTATATGATGGTTTAGGGTTTTCGATTGTAAAGTGGATAGGGCAGTTACAGTATTATCTATTATACAGTTGACAGAATGATGGGTTATAAAAGTTTTGGAGTTTGATACAGGTAAATATGTTTAGGAATAAAATCTAGTCTTTCAGATTATACTTCAGGTCTTTTTTAAGTTAACTGGGTTTTTTTTGGTGGGGGGGTGGGAAACATTAGCTGGGCTCTCTGGCTGCCTGGATGTAAAGGTTAGGGAGGAGTCATAATTGATTTTTGAGGTTTCAAGCCTTGATTCTGAAGGAGTGGTATTACCTTGAACAGAAATAGAGAATTTTAGAAAGTTGGTTTGAGACAGCATAAGCCTAATGAATTTATCTTAGACTTATATATTTAAGGTACCTACAGTTCAGGAGAAGGATTAAGGCTAGAGTTCGTGGTTTGGGAGTTTTCTCATAGATGGGACAGTTGTAGTTGTAGGAGATTACTGGGGGAAACAGTATGTAAAGAGAATAGGGTTAAGTAGAGAAATTTGGATGTCTGTAATTAGGGAACAAGAGGAAGAGAAAGACACAGGAAGATTGAGCGATAAAGAGAGTATGGGGTAGGCATCAGGTATGGTCGCTGGTGTCAACGGCTGTATGTAAGAGAGATCAGTGAGATTGCAGTCAGAAATGGCTTTTAAAGAAAAGGTTTCAGTAGATTGGAAGTCGAAGCCAAATTGTACTTCTTTACTTTGTATGAAAGCAAAAACAGAATCTGTTTTCCTATAATTATCATATCAGTGTATTAAAGAATTGTATATTGTGGACAGATTATCTAATTCCTGTTCTCCAAGAGTAAAGATTATATGTCATATATATGTCTATATATTTGAAGGTCAAGCCCTCAAAACCTAATTAGAATTAAAGAACAGCTCCTCTAGTGTGCATGTATGTACACACAGACAGCACACCCAGTTACTCCCTCACTTTTAAAAAATCAGACCTGATGAAAGTACTTTTCCTGAATTTCCTCAGCAACTTGCGGAAGTAGAGATAAACTCATCTGGCCAAGAGCCGAAGTTAAGACATGGTAGATGTTGGCTCAGCCAAGTAGTCTTTCTCTTTTGTTGAAAATTCTCTTCCTCTGCTTACTGGAGAAGTCTGCACTAATGCAGGTATCCAGAAGCTCTTTAGAATAGAGTGATCTGAACCTAATTAGTGTAACAATGTAATCATTTCTTTCTTTCTTTCTTTCTTTCTTTCTTTCTTTCTTTCTTTCTTTCTTTCTTTCTTTCTTTCTTCTTTCTTTCTTTCTTTCTTTCTTTCTTTCTTTCTTTCTTTCTTTCTTTTCTTTCTTCTTTCCTTTCTTTTTTTAAAGATTTTATCTGTTTATTCATAGAGACACAGAGGGAGAGAGGCAGAGACACAGGCAGAGAGAGAAGCAGGCTTCATGCAGGGAGCTCGACGCGGCACTGGATCCTGGGTTCCCAGGATCATGCCTTGGGCCGAAGGTGGCGCTAAACCACTGAGCCACCAGGGCTGCCCAATGTAATCATTTCCACACTAAAGTCCGGAGAAAATAGGAAGCTTTAAGAGATCTAAAGTACATTCTTTTCAGTTTAAGAAAATAGTAATATTCTCCTTTTGTCTGGTTTTCCATTACACCCTAACAGTTTGTGATCTATATGAAAAATATTTTTTTTTAATTTTTCTTTTTATTTATTTATGATAGTCACAGAGAGAGAGAGAGAGAGAGGCAGAGACACAGGCGGAGGAAGAAGCAGGCTCCATGCACCGGGAGCCCGATGTGGGATTCGATCCCGGGTCTCCAGGATCGCGCCCTGGGCCAAAGGCAGGCGCCAAACCGCTGCGCCACCCAGGGATCCCATGAAAAATATTTTTAAAAGAGATGATTATTAACGAAGTTTTACCACAGCTTAAAATTCTAGAAGATTACTCAGAAATATTTGGTTTGAGTTTTTAAAGTACTTGAGGGAGAATAGAAATTTTCATTTTTGGGTTTAGGATAAAAGATTTTAAGTAAAGAATGTAGAAGGCTTAGTGTGGCTTAATGATCATGTGTCATGTGTCACATGGGCTGACAGTTGGAGGATGATTTCATAATAGCAGCTGGGATAATTAATTTATCTTATAAACAATGTCCATTTGTAGCCTATAGTACTGTTAATGAATGGGGTTGAGCATGCATCTCCCTGTAATATTAGCATCATTTACATAGTGGGGCCTTTTAGCGTGCTAGTTTCTGTGCGGAGCTGATGATGATATTAAAAAGTTGCCAGTCAGAGTAAATGAAATGCACATGTTGGTTCTGTATATAAGCTATTATCTGTAAGCCCACATCTCATCAGTGTATGGCATCTAACTTGTAAAATGTATCTCCACACTTCCATCATCATCATGGCAGTTGGAGAATATAAGCAAGAGACGAGTGAATATGAAGTTACCAATTTATTTTTACTTCTGCCTTTACTTTTAGTAAAAGTGTGGTAATTATTATTTTATTTTAGTGAAAGATACTCAGTGAGAACAATTGCCTTTATCAGGCATTTTCTGTTTCATAGCCTTTCCTTCTAGTTTACCTTTCACGGTTATTGTTTTTGAAGCCTGTGGGCAGTCAAATTATGATCCACATTTTGTTTCTGGATGATGTCTGTTCTATCACTTTGCCATTGCTCTGATTGTAGTACTTTCCTTTATCTCCTATCTGCTAGAGTCTCATTTTTCTTTCAAAACAAGGCATAGAGCCTTCTGAATCCATGTCTCATAACTGCTGAATCCGTGTGTCATGATTGCTCTTTCTTTTGAACTGTATCTTTTTTTATTTTGCATCATTTGCTTGGCACTTTGGCTAATTTTTTAAATTGTGGTAAAATAACATATACAATTTACCACATTAATAATTTTAAAGTATATAGTTTAGTATTATTAAGTATATTCACATTGGTGTGCAACCAATCTCCAGAACATTTTCATCTTGTATAGGTGAACCTCTATAGCTATTAAACAATAACTACCTATATACCCTTCCCTGCCCCAGCCCCTGGGAGCTACCATTCCACTTTCTGTCTGTTCTAGACAACTCATATAAATAGAATCATGCAGTATTTGTCTTTTAGGACTGGCTTATTTCACTCAGCATAATGTCCACAGGTTTCATCCATTTTGTAGCATGTGTCAGAATGTCTTTCCTTTTTAAGCCTGAATAACATTCCACTGTATGTACAGACCACATTTTTTATTCATTAATCCATCAGTGGACACTTGAGTTGCTTCCTTTGACCATTGTAAATAATGCTGCTATAAACATGGGTGTACTAATTTACATTTTTCAAAATATTTTATCAGTATGACTGCTGTCTCTACATGTTTACTTTAGTCTAAACCTTCTTGGGTAGAGATTGTGTTTTAAACCCTTGTGAATCCTAAGTACTTAGTATAACATGGTGCCTTGTTAATGAACAGTGCTCAGTAATTATTTCTTAATGATTAATTAAACAGATTTGTTTTCAAAAGTAACTCTTTTTTAAAAGAAGTTTTTATTTTAATTTGTTAGCATATGGTGTTTATTAGTTTCAAGTGGACAATATCGTGATTCAACAACAGTAACTCTTTTTAATTATTTTTAATTCTTTGGAGGTAATTAAATAATCTTTCAGTCACAAGGTAGAGGAAGGTAAACCTAAACTTTCCTTAAAAACTGTAGTAATCTTAGGGGAGTTTGGGTGTCTCAGTCAGTTAAATGTCTGCCTTTGGCTCAGGTCATGATCTCAAGATCCTGGAATCAAGCCCTACATCAGGCTCCCTGCTTAGTGGGGAGTCCACTTCTCCCTTTCCCTCTCCAGCTCCCTCTGCTTGTGCTCTCTCTCTCTGTAAAATAAATAAATAAAATCTTAAGAAAAAAAGTATAGTAATCTTGGAAATCTTAGATAATTATTCAAACATGGCAAAGAAACTATACTCCAGGCTTCAGTTAACTTTCCTGGTCACTCCCAATACAGACAAATGATCTGGAAATAATGATTAACAAGAGTAGTCACAGATTTGCAGAAAGATAGAACAGCTGTATTACTCTTCCCCCCCCCCCCCCCCCCCCCCGATTTCTTATCTGGTCCTATTGTGTGTCAGCAGGTAACAGTAGAGGACAGTAGAGGTTAGACTAAATTTTAGTTAAAAAATATTAGAGTCTAGAAGCAATGATGGTAATATCCAGTTCTTTTACTTATTTTTCTTATTTATTTTTGTAAAGGAAAATCATTCCAGATTTTGCATACATATAATATCAGAAAGTTTTGACTTAACTAATCATAGAACTGTACTTTTTAAAAGAAAGAGAATTTTTTTCTTTTGCTAAGGCTAAGAGATCTTTTGATTTTTTGAAATCATTCTCAACATTTTTATGAGACTGGTAATGTTCTCCTTTTTAGTAAGCTACATTTTTAAAGTGAATGTTTATCTTCTGAGATACATATATATATATATATGTATACACACACACTGATAAATGAATATATATATGTATCAGAATATAGACATATATACATAGATGGATATTCTGATTTCTTCTCTTTTCCTCATTTTTATCTTGCAGTGCAATTTGTCCTCTCTACTGTATCCTCTTGAAGGAAGGACTTTTTCTACTTGACCTTATATATTTTAAGAACATTGGACTTCTAGTCTTTGTTTTGGGTTCAGTATGCGTTTTTTCTTTTTTCTTTTTAAAGATTTTATTTATTTATTCATAAGAGACAGACAGAAAGGCAGAGACATAGGCAGAGGCTCCATAGGGAGCCTGTTGTGGGACTTTTTCCCAGAACCCCAGAATCCCCACCTGAGCCAAAGGCAGACGCTGAACCATTGAGCCACCCAGGTGCTCCTCAGTATGTTTTTTTATTGTTTTCTGGTTGTACCAGACCCCCAGTTTCAGAATCCATGGGATTTATTTAATTTAATTCTTTTTTTTTTTTAAGATTTTATTTATTTATTCATGAGAGATGCAGAGAGAGAGACAGGAGCAGAGACACAGGCAGAGGGAGAAGCAGGCTCCATGCAGGGAGGTGGATGTGGGACTCGATCCTGAGTCCCCAGGATCACGCCCTGAGCCAAAGGCAGGTGTCAAACTGCTGAGCCACCCAGGGATCCCCAATTTAATTCTTTAGATTTGTTGTTGTTGTTCATTTATTCACTAATTCACTCATTTATCAAATGTTTGAAAGTATACCATGTATCAGATACTAAGTGGCATGTGCTATGGACCTTATTCCATTTTCAGTGATGCATATGAAAATTGTCATCTCAAATGACTGAATGTTTCATAAAATGCATTGTTAATATTGGTAAATGCTTTTATCAATAACTTTAGCATCAAATATTTGATAGAGGTTTCATGAAAAGAACATTAGGTCAGAAAGTGTCACGTTGCCATTGTGTACAATGTGGGTGGTGCTGTTTTAGAGGCAAATGACTATTTGCTTTTTACTTTTTGACTGTATAAATATAAATTGTGTAGAAGGCGAGGTGGGAGGCGAAACCTTGAATACTGTCCTTTCCAATATGTTTCTAGGTTACTTGTAGCACTGCACAGAACCACATTAGAATGCATTGACCATCAAAGAGAAAAGCAAGTGGTCTAGATAGATACTTTAATCCAAATTAGCTCCTTCAAAACAGCTTATATAGAGGGCAAACTAAACTGTCTGTCACAAGCCGACCCTTTAGAAGGAATAATGGGAATTGGACCAGCAGATGTTGAACCAAATAACTTAGATGTGGTTCACTTTGCATCTGGAGCTATTTGCATACAAAGCCAACAGGAAAGTTCAAACATTTTTCTCAAGACATTGGCAGAGAGAAACCTGGAAGACAGATGCCTTTTTGATTTCATGGTTCAGTTTTTCCATTCTCCATTCTCCTGGCCAGGAAAACCTAGGACAACAAATCGGTCATTTTATTAATATCCCATTACTCTTCTTGCTAACCCTGTTTTTCCAGTAGAATCTGTGTTACACATCTACAAGAGCTCAGAACCTGAGTCCACACATTTTTGTTTGAGGAAAAATAGTGATTTTTTTTTAGATTAATCTGTAGTTTGCACATAGGCATAGTAAACATTAACTGAATTCATTGGTCTGATATATATTTTAGGTAAAATTTGAAGATGACTTATATTCACATACTTGAAATATAATAGACAGTTGGATAATGTTTAAAAACTTCCCATCCCTTTAACTTTGGATCCACATTAGACATTTTTGCCAGGACATAAGCTGAATTTCCATTGTAGTATAATAATTTTGTAATATCTTTATACACATTGTTTGAATGAGTGATTGTTAGATAGCTTCCCCTTGCTACTTTCTGTATTTTCTTAACTCCCAGGTTATTAACTCACTTTCTTTTATTCTGGAGCCAGTTTTTATAAATGGTAACTGAGAGATAGCATCTATGAAGCTGTGAGTTATTATTGTATATGTAATATTAGTTTTCATGTGGGTTTTCAGTAATTTATGGCAGTTCCTGTCTTCACTAATGCATATAATAGTGAATATATCAGTGATAATTTGTTATGACTTTGAAGATTGGGTTTATAGCGTGGTTAGAGTCAAATAACTGATTGGGGACTGAGAAGTACCAGCTGTGTAACTTCTCTGAAACTCAATTATTTAATCTATAAATTGAACAACTAGGTGGTATCTAAGTGTTCTTCCAGATTTTGAGTTCCAAGTTTATTTTTTGATTTTTTTCTGTAATATGAGTAGCTTCTACTAGGTGATTCATGGTGCCTGGTTTTAACTGTATAGTCCAAGTGATACAGTACTAATCTAATAAATTATATGTACCCTATAAATAGCTATAAACCTAGAACAAAACTATTACTATGAAGTACTATAATACTTAAGAGAAACTTGTTTTTTTGCCATATATATCAATTACTATCAGTTACTATTTAAACCGATTCTTATAACGTTTTATGTGTTCTAATTCTTTTTTTTTTTTTTTTTATATTTATTTATTTATTTATTTATGATAGTCACAGAGAGAGAGAGAGAGGCAGAGACACAGGCGGAGGGAGAAGCAGGCTCCATGCACCGGGAGCCCCATGTGGGATTCGATCCCGGGTCTCCAGGATCGCGCCCTGGGCCAAAGGCAGGCGCCAAACCGCTGCGCCACCCAGGGATCCCTATGTGTTCTAATTCTGAATTTACTTTTTAAAAAGGCTGGTTTGATTTTTAGGATGTTATAGAGTACATTACAATTTTTTAAAATAGAGCTTTGTAGGGATTTTCTTGTATTATTGAAAAATGAACGTTTGGCAGTAAATCATTTTTCTATAAGATGAAGATAGTACTCTGACTCTTTTTCATGATAATCCTGTATTAGCCAAAAAAAGTTTTAAGCTCTATTTGGCTCAATAACAGGAGTCATTGCTTAGTGCTCTTTTACCAATTTATAAATTTCTATTTAACTGTCCTTATGAATTATGTTTCTTTGGTCTCGGAAAATACACTCTTTATTGTTTTTGACAGGTCAGGCACATACACATGTGTAGTATAAAGGCATGAAAGAAGTGGGAAATGATATTAAAATTATACAGTGAAAATTTCTTTTCTATCCCGATCCTGTAATCCCACTCTCCTTGTAATCCCCATATAACTTGTTTTACATTTTGTTTTGTAGCCCTCCAGATACTGTACAGATGAACAAAAACATGAATGTGGCCTCTTCTTTTTACACAGATGACTGTGTATATACATGTATTGTATATACATACTAGCACCTTTTGCTTTTTTTCCCCCACAGTAACTTGGAGATCTTTCCATAGGAGTCCTTAAAGATCTTCCTAATTCTGTTTTAGTGGTTGCACAGTACTCTTTTGAATAGATATACCAGTATTCATGTAACTAGTTATTTTCCTCCCAGTTTCTTGCTGTTGTAAACAGCCCTACAGTAAGTATTTTTTTTTCTCCTGGACTTTTTTCCATTGTCTTTGTGATTTTTCTTGTTTAATGTTTTAGTGAGACTTTTTATTTTTTATAGAAGTATCCATTTATTGAGATGTTTGAAAGCTTGATTCTCATGCTATACTGTGTTTCCATATTTAGGATTGTGTCTGGAGAGAGATACACAAATTCAGGAAAAGGGATGCAGTGAATATTCTTTTATGTATTTTCAGGAAAGCTATTTTAATGTTGATAATTCATATTGTTTCTGTGATTTAATGGGAAAGCTATTTAATATTAACACATAGTTTACTACTAGTATAATTACAGAGCATACTTGTTCTCTAAATAATGTCAAGTTTATATTAATATGGTTACATATGAGTAAACACTGGCCTTGTTGAAGGTGATGGTAATTTTCTAGTACATTGAAAATGAAATCTCTAGCTGACCATGGACAAACTAATGGTAGCATGGTAGGTTGAAATGCTCTTTAGTTGTCACTTTATCTTTTTATGCGTAAAATAATATTTATTGGAACATTGTCTATAATAACTCCAAATTAGAAACAACCCAAATGCCATTCAAAAGTAGAAGGCTTAATATTTTGGGGGTATATTTATATAATAGAACATTTATACACCTGGGAAATTAATAAATTTCAGACATAACAACATAGAGGAATGTCATATATACTGCCCGTATATATCTTTAAGGGATCAGTAAGAGGTCTCAGTTGACAAAATTTTCTATCATTTCTGATTCTAGTTCTGGATTCTGTGAAGTCTACAGCATCAGCCTCCTTTTGGAATCTGTAATTCTTGTTCTTCATGAGAACAGAGACTCCATGTTTTGACTAGACAGCTGGGGCTAAGTCTGATTCAGAGTGAGCACCATGTATGAATCTTCTGAAAGGGAACAGTCATCACCCTGTTCACTCGGTTAGGATGGCATGGGGTAGGGAACAGGGAGTAGACCTTAGATATGGGGGCTGTGGATGAATAGTGTAATGAGAGACTAGGATATATTACAGTTTGACCTAAAGTCTCTGGTATGAAGATGAGAGGCCAAGACCAGACCTGAAGCTAATAGAACTGCCTGTGTCACTCCTCCTCTCCTTCTTTCCCTTCACCCCTGAGATTCTTGTTTTGGATTCCTGGGCTTATTAGCTGTAGCTGGAAACAATACCTTCTTCTACTTTAGGAAGTCTCAAGTGGCCAGACAGATGGGGCTTGCAAGAATATGAAACCAACAGAACAGCAGAACCAGCATAATCAAAGTCTCTGACTGATCTACATGGTGCACATTTGGTTTGATGTCTCTGGAGTGGTATCTCTACCGGTAGAGATACCGGTATCTCTACCGGTAACGCTGTTACCGCTAATGAGGATTCAATTTAATTAATTAATTAATCAATTTTTAAAGATTTTATTTATGAGAGACACACAGAGAGAGAGAGAGAGAGAGAGAGAGAGAGAGAGAGAGGCAGAGACACTGGCAGAGGGAGAGGCAGGCTCCGTGCAAGGAGCCCTGATGTGGGACTCGATCCTGGGTCTCCAGGATCCAGCCCTGTGCTGAAGGCGGCGCTAAACCGCTGAGCCACCTGGGCTGCCCGGTAATGAGGATTTTAAATCAGCTTGTACCTTGTGCTCAGTCAGGTTGAGTTTTCTGGCCCTTCTTTCTTTGTTTTGAAGATTGGGTATTTGATTTCCTCAGTGTCTCTAACTCTTGGTGCTATTCCACACCAAGTGTCTTTTCCACAGACACTACTTTCCTGGTGTTTCCTCTTTGGGAAGTACCATCATTTCATGAGATTTTGAGTCTTATGATTCTTCTCTGCTCCTGTTTCTTCCTTGGGGTTCTCTGTTCCATGACCCATCTGTCAGCCAATTCTGTAGTTTCCAAGTTTTGTCAAATACGGGGATCTTTTCACTTCTGTGTATTTTCCTTGTTCCTACCCCAGTCAAAGCCACCAATCATGTCTTTTCTAGGTGACTTCAGCAGCTTTTTCCCTGCAACCACTTTCACTCCCTTCCCTCCTTTAAGTGACACCCAGAGGGTGAGGGTACAGTGAATACTCAGCAAGTGTTGGTTATTGTGGAATTTCATTTTAAAGTTTAGTAGAAGTATTTGAGATTTTTTTCATTTCTTTGTGGATTCCTGAATATCAAAGTATAGAACATTTGACTAAAACTTTGGAGGTTATAATTTTGATTATATGGTATTCCTCTGAATATTTTGTTGTAATCTCTACACTGAGAACTAAAAGTTGTACTTATTATTAAGATATTCTCCTGAATAAATCATGTAAATTAATTGCAGTTATAAAATCCTGCATAATTTGGTTATTTCTGTTGTGCCTAATCAAAGTCTTTATTAATCCCACCCTGAGTTCTGTAATTAATTTACATTATTCTCTTGGCTTGTAGCAGTATGTATTAAAATTTTTCTTTACTATTAAAGCATTGCTTAGGTGAAGACAAAATCATTTTTAATAATTTCAGTGAAAAAAAATTTTTTTAAAAGATTTTATTTATTCACGAGAGACACACATCGAGAGAGAGAGAGAGAGAGAGAGAGAGGCAGAGACACAGGCAGAGGGAGAAGCAGGCTCCATGCAGGGAGCCCGACACGGGACTAGATCCCAGGTCTCCAGGATCACACCCTGGGCTGAAGGCGGTGCTAAACCGCTGAGCCTCCAGGGCTGCCAGAAAATTTTCTTTCTTTAAATTAAAATAAAAGATCTTTTGATGTTTGCTTTCTTAAATGTGATAAAGGCTAGTTTTATTGTGGACCTCCTTAGATGGATTGTTTTGGGTAATGGACCTTTAATAATGGCCAATTAATTTTAGAATAAACAACACAGAGACTGCTTAAAGTAGTTAGAAATTGAAACAGAGATTAGGGATATTACTTCAGCACTGTGAATAAATAATGAAAGTTTTACTTAATCTTAGTCCTATAGAAATTTGACCATAGAAATTTTCACCATAGAAAGTCAGATCAATATTACTACTTTGATCATTTTGTATCTGTCACGTCTAATGTCAGAATAAAGGAAAGTGGCTAAGAGATGATTTAGCTAACTTGACAAATTTTATTTCAATTTGGCTGACATAAGAGAGGTGACAAAATGCTGTAATCAAATGTTACTTGCAGTTTGGTTATTAAGAAACACTTTAGCCAGTAAATCATTTTTCTTTTTCAGCCATTCCCTTAACGTTGTTGTGAACATGCAGTGATTAAAACATAAGGATTTTTTTTTAAGATTTAGAGAGAGAGAGAATGCATGCATGTGCCAGCTTGGAGTTGGAGGGACGGGGGGTGGGGAGAGAAACTCAAGCAGACTCCAAGCTGAGGCTGGAGCTCAGTGCAAGGAGATCCCAGGACCTTGAGATCATGACCTGAACCAGAACCAAGAGTTGGATCCTTCACCGACTGAGCCACCCAAGTGCCCTGTGAGGGAATTTTTTCTAATAGAATTAGTTGTTCATTTTCTAGTAAGTAAACACTTATTGAATTTATCAAATCCGTTAGGTTCCTAAGGGAGCAATAAAGTATTTTAAATCCTTGGTCATATGATCTAAAAACACACCTACTTTGCTTTGGTGGTACGTTTGATAGAATTTGTAAATTTTATTTCTCCTGAATTTTTAAAGATGGACAAGCTTCTCATTATTTTTAGTTCTGTTTGAAGTTAAAGGATAAGACTATTTCCTTTCTACATTCTTTTCATTCATTTCCCCCCCTTATTTGATAAGTATCTATTGTGTGTCAAGTAGAGGAGAAAGAGTGGAAAACAAACAAAATAGGCAATGCTAGGACTTCATTAAATTAACATTTGTTAAATGGAGTACAGATGACTTAGAGTTCAACAGCAGATGACAAAAGAATTGGAATAGAGAAGTTTTTTACTCACAAGTCTTGGAAGAAGATCAGGGCCTGCCTCCAGGGGCCACACGGGAAGATGAAGGCAGAATGCAGAGAGAGATCATGATAGGGTCTGGGGGCACATGTCTTTATTAGAGTCTGTGGGTGGACTGCTCTTGAATTTTGGAGCTAAGCCTGGATTGGTCACTTTAAACCAAAAAAGCAGGATTGTGGTAAAAGTTCCATGGGGATCTTATCTAAGGAGCACACAAGGGAAAGCCTTGGGAAACAGGACAGACTATTGACCATAGGGGAGGTTGGAGAAGTCATATGAGCAACTTACATTTGCTTGTGATTCTGTGGCCTGTTATCTAGGGGAGTACACTTGTCTATGAGGGCTAGAGTCAGTTTAAGGTCCCTACAGGACACTTCAGCAAACAAAATGGATGTCTGGGCCGCAATATCAGGGAGTAATTTAGCTAAATTCTCAACGTGCACTGGATATCTGCCTTCCTGAATCTTACAAGCTAGCAAGGTCACAAAATTAAACAATTACAGAATACATAATATAAATAAGTAATTATAAATAATTATAGTTATGTGTATATAATCATTATAATTATAATATAGATAAATAATTACAACTGGAATATTTTTGAGGATAGGCACAAGGTGCTAGAATAGTGGGAGCGGAGAGCACTGCCTTATAGCTGGGAAGGATATCAGACCACTGCCTAAGTCTAAATAGGGGCCAGTGGGGCAAGGGCTACAGTGTTAGGGAGGTAAGGCTTACCTCAGACCTGAAAGCTTTGCAGCAGAGAAGAGGAAAATGGAAAGAACATCTTGTTGTTGTTTTTTAGAGAGAGAGCACACCTGCATGAGCTGGAGGCAGAGAGGTTAGGGAGGGGCAGAATGAGAGAGAGAATCTTAAGCAGCCTTCATACTCAGCCAGGAGCCTGACATGGGGCTGGAGCTCCAACCTTGAGATCGTGACCTGAGCCCCAATCAGGAGTTGAAGACTGAGCCACCCAGGCACCTCATCTTGCTGTTTTAAGTGTTAGCTTATGGCAGTGTCAACAGTCTTAATTTTATATTTATTTTATGTATTTTTTCTGATATGTTATCTTTCATGATCATTTTCTTTGCTCTATTTTGTTGGGTTTATTCTTCTATTTTTCCTAATTTCTAAAAATTTGATGTTTGTCTCACTAATTTTAACCTTTCTTTTCAAATACTAAGACCCAAGGCTATAATTTCCCCTCTGATTATTACTTTAGCTACATCTTGCCTATTTTGATATTAAAAAAAATCCTTCAATTATGAATGTTTTCTAATATTCAGAATGAACTGATCCTAGAGTTACTTTAAAATATTTATTAATTTCTAAGCCTGAGGGTTTTCTAGTTTTTGTTGTTGTTTATTTCTTAGTTTGATTGCTTTATGGCTAGAGAAAGTAGTTTAAAACACATTATTTGTAATTTAATGAGGCTTTCTCTGGGGCAGAGTGCTGAGGATGAATAGCATTGACATCCCCTGGCAGCTTGTTAAAACTGTAGAGTTAGGCTCTGCTTCTCATCTACCGTTACAGAATCTTTATTTTAGCAAGATCTCCAGGTGGTACTTAATGCACATTAGCATTTAGGAAGCATTGCTGCACTGGACCTGTATAGATACTAGTTTGACAATTGCAGACTATACATATTTTATATAAAATTAAATTATACAAATATTATAACCTCTTGTGATGGTGAAATTATAAACTTATTGTTGAGGTTGTGTAACTTTGCTTGTCTATTTTGAGGTTATGTTACTAGGTGCATTCATGTATGTGATATCTTTTTGGTGTATTGAACTTAATTTTTTTTTAAAGATTTTATTTATTCATGAGAGACAGAGAGAGAGAGAGAGAGAGAGAGGCAGAGACACAGGCAGAGGGAGAAGCAGGCTCCATGCAGGGAGCCCGACATGGGCCTCCATCCGGGTCTCCAGGACCATGCCCTGGGCTGAAGGTGGCGCTAAACCGCCGAGCCACCGTCGCTGCCCCATAATGAACATTTTATCATTATGTAGTGATAGTTTTATATCTCTATAATTGTTTTGCTCCCCAAACCCACTTTGTTCAATATAAATATAGACACTATTTGATAGGAGGTCAAGTGGTATTTCTTTTTGTATCCTTAAGTTTTTCAATCTTTTTGTATCCTTATGTTTTTATAGATATAATATTCACAAAGAATTTAAAGCTAGATTTTGTTTACTTGATCTGACAGTTCTTGTTTATGAATTGGAATATTTAGTCCCTTTATGTTTGATGTAATTACTGATGTCCGTATGTGCTTCTTTTTTCTACCATTGTAGTTTTGGCTTTCTATTTTTCTATTTGTACTGACATTTTATGTTTCTTCTTTTTTCTTTTTTTTTTGAATTGATTTTCTTATTTCCTTTTCCCATGCTCTTCCAGTGTGGAAATTATGAACTCTGCTTTGCTTCTTTGGTGGTTTCTCTAGAAATTTAACAAATATTCTTAACTTATTAGAGCCTGAAGCAAATTAGTATCTTTATTCTCCTCTTGAAGAGTATAAGAAAGTAGAACATCTAAACTTCAATAATTTCCTCTCTGGTCATTATGCTATTATTAGCAAGTATTTTTCACATACTTATTCCCCAAATTCTGCATATGTATATATATGTTTAATATATGTATTTAACTTCACAAGGCATTGCTATTATCATTAATGTTTTATATAGACAAATTATATTGGATTGATCTGCATATTTACTATCTTTATTTCTTCTTGCAAGTTAGAGTCTGCATCACAAATCACCTTCCTTCTGCTTGAAGTTAATCTTTGAGAATTTTCCAAAGAGGGGAGACCTTGGTGGCAATCTCTTAGTATATACTTTTTGGAAATGCTTATTCTTGTTCTTATTAGATAGTTTCACCTAATTAGTTCTAGAGAGATAGTCATTCTTTTTTCCTATGCACAATATGATTACTCCTTTGTCTTCTGATTTCCATAATTGTTGTTGAGAAGGTAATGGGTTCCTTTAATTGTTGTGTCTCTGAAGGTAATTGGTCTTTTCTTTCTGGCTACCTTTATGATTTAGTCTTTGGAATTGGTGTTCTGTAGTTTCACTGTGGAATAGCAGGTATGGATATTTTTATTTACCTTGCTTAGAATATGTTGGGTTTTTTGTGTAGGTTGAATCTGTGGATTCCAGAACCCTGCAATCTATAGACTCAAGAAGCCTAATTAATCACTTTGGAAATGCTATCACTTCAAGAGAATTCCCAGCCATTATCTCTTCAAATATTTGTTTTGCTTCATTCTTTCCTCTTCTGTTGGAACTCTAAAATTAGGTAAATGGCATTTTTTGCCATTTTTGCTGTTTTGTACTAGATACCATTTATGTTGGGTGGGTAATAGATAATATAGAATTCTTTTTATAATGATTATTATTGGGATATTGGATTAGAAGAAAAAATAAGTTAATGACTTATACCTCTTTATGAACATCTTTCTATTAAAAACAATTACCAATTAATGATCGAAGAGTCACAAAACCTTTAAGATACTCTATGCACTATGGCTCTATGCACATTTACTCTGTCTCCATGTCTGTTAACTTCTTCATCACATTCTGATGTGTTACAGTCTGAGCAGTTACAGATACATCTTTAATTGTACTATTTCTTTGTTTATCATTGCCTAATCTGATGTAAAATCTACCCATGAGTTTATAATTTTTTCTTTCTTTTTACCTTCTTTCTCCCATTCTCCTCTCCTCACCCTTTCTCTCCTTCCTTTTCTTGCCTTTTTGCTCTTGTTTTTTTTCCCTCCTTTTATTTCCCTTTTCTTCTCTTTTGATCTTTCTTCCTTTCCCTTCCCTTTCTCTTCCATTTCATTCCTCTCTTCTTCATCTTCTTCTTCCGCTTGTCTTCTGTTCTCTCCTTTCTCTGATCCATTGCATTGTTAGATACAGGCTACCTTTTTTCTTGTGTTCTAAGATGGGTACATTATTTTAAGTTCACTCTTACCAGGAAAATATAGGCCTTTGAGGTCTCAGATTTGTGGGGGAGGGCCCTTGAATGGAGTCCTGAACTTTACTTTTGTCCCTGTGTCTTTGAGGTCTTGAAAAACAAAGTTGAGGTTTACAAGAGTGGCTGAAGTCTTCCAAGGCAAAAACTTACTTGTCTTTTTTTGTTACATAGTTTACTTAGTTTTTGCCTAAGTATTTCTATTTTGCAAGATCCTGAGTTGAAGTTTTTAAATATTACTCTATATTTTTAATAGCTTTCTGTGGATGGGTTAGCCAGGTACCTAATCTCTTATACTTTTGGAAACAGAAGTCTTTAGGATTTTTTTTTTAAATAAAAAATCTCTTTACCTATATATCCTACTTCTTGATGACGGGCTTTCATTAATTTAGTGTAAAAAATTACTGACATGAAAAATTAAGCATATGGGCTCTTGTTTGCTGGATTCCGATAATTAGTATGTGTCTACTACTAATGCATTGTCTATTTTAATGTACTTCAGTCTTGTAACATCACTAATATGTTTGCTATGACTTAATTAAATATGATGATGTCAAATGTGCTTGTATTAAAAATCTTTTTTTCTTACATCCATGAAATATGTAAATCATACATTTATATATCCTTGTTTATCTTTAAGAACATTTGGTATCTTTACACTAGTTGAATATAATACATATATAAAACTATCATCATATCTTTCCTTATAGAGCTTATTTTTATCTACCTGCTATATTAGGTTTTTTTTGGGAATATAAACAGAGGGAATGCAAGTAAATGCTTTGAAGACAGTGAATCTCCAAAGATACCTAAGTTTTAAAAAACAAATTGTCAGAAAGCATATGATATGAGCAAGTCGTCACCTTTAAAAAATGAGTGTACACGATAGAACAGAAAGTATGTAACTCTTTTTTCTAGGATTTGACCTATTTAAACTAAGAATCATGCTCTTATTTTGTAGTATTGGAGGATCTTAGGAGGACGTTTTGATAATCTTGTAAAATTGAGTGTAATATAAGGAACAGAATTTTAGAGAGGTTCAGAAAGCTTGCTTTTTCTTATGTCTTATGTGTGAAGAGAAAACATTTTAAATAATTTTTCTGTATTACTTACCCAATCTTCTCCCTCAACTACCTCTCGTTGGGCCTTAACTTTGTCCTTCTACACATCTCTTATTTGAAATTACCATCTGGCTGCGTATTTTATGATTTAATTCACACTGAAACACTGCTTTCACAACCAGATAGTAGTCATAAAAACATTGTCTATAAGGTAATTATATTCTGTTTTGTACTAGATACCATTTATGTTGGGTGGGTAATAGATAATATAGAATTCTTTTTATAATGATTATTATTGGGATATTGGATTAGAAGAAAAAATAAGTTAATGACTTATACCTCTTTATGAACATCTTTCTATTAAAAACAATTACCAATTAATGATCGAAGAGTCACAAAACCTTTAAGATACTCTATGCACTATGGCTTTCTGTTTAAGTTGGGAGATTTATAACAGTCCATTTTTCTCTCTGTGTCTTTTTTCATATATTCATTAATTTGTTCAAGAAAGGGTTTAAAGAATTGGGATTTTTTTGGCAGTAGTCTGTTTGGTCCAAATAAATTGAAAGGTTTTTATCCATTAAGCACTTTTGGGAAATATTTGAGTATGATATATGTTGTGTGGATATGGTATTTGTAGCACCCATGTTTCAACCAGAACAGAACCAATAGTAGATATATATATCAAGAGATATTGCCAAGTAATTGGTTTATACAATTTGGGGAGCTGGCTAGGCAAGTCTGAAATCCATAGAGTAGGCTACCTGGAAGGCAACGTTCAAACTGTCAGGCACAGTTTGAAGCTGCAGGCTAAGGCAGAATTTTTTCTTTCTTTTCCTTCCCTTCCCTTCCCTTCCCTTCCCTTCCCTTCCCTTCCCTTCCCTTCCCTTCCCTTCCCTTCCTCTCCCTCCCTCCCTCTTTCTTTCTTTCTTTCTTTCTTTCTTTCTTTCTTTCTTTCTTTCTTTCTTTCTTCTCTCCTTCCTTCTCTCCTTCCTTCTTTCCTTCCTTCTCTCTTTCCTTCCTTCCTTCCTTCCTTCCTTCCTTCCTTCCTTCCTTCCTTCCAAGAGACACAGAGAGAGGCAGGGACATAGGCAGAAAGAGGAGAAGCAGGCTCCATGAAGGAGCCAGATGTGGGACTCATCCCAGAACTCCTGGATCATGTCCTGAGCTGAAGGCAGACGCTCAACCGCTGAGCCATCCTGGTGTACCAGTTAGAATTTTTTTTCAAGGAAAAATCTCAGCTCTGCTTTTAAGGCCTTTCAGTGATTTAATCAGACCCACACAAATTATCTGGTGTGATCTTTCTTCTAAAAATCAATGGATTATGAACTTTAATTGTACAAAATACCTGCACAGCAATACCTGGATTAGTGTTGCCCATTCAAGTTGACACATCAGAAGTATTCTTATTTTGTTGACCATCATAGTATTCTTATTTTCTTTTGTGTATGTCTGTGTATCTATTTAAATATAAATTTTACTATAATCATATTATTTCTTCAGAGTTCTGCCATTAGAAGTAGCATTCAGTCAGGGTATTGTTTAGGAAGTAGCTAAAAGTTGTTATTAAAGGAACTATTTTAACCTAATCTGTTAATCGTTTTTCTGTTATTGAAGTGTTTGTAAGTTTCTCAAAACTACTGAGTCTTGCTGCTGAAAGGACATGCTTTTGTTTGATTTATCCCATACCATCCTGAATTTAATGTCAAAAATGAGATAATCTGAATTCTTTTTCCTACTTTTCTAATCATGGTAGTATGTGTAGAGAAGAGCTGTAAGCCTTTTAATTGAAAGATAAATTTTGAAAAATAGCAGGAGCCTTCATAGTATCATAATTTGTAAGTCAAAATGTATATAGCACAAGGTCAGAGACAACGAAACCAATGCAAAATAGTTTTATTCAAAATATTTACAAAGAGTAAAAGAGAAGTCTTGTATGCTACCATTAGATGGTTATTTTTTTCTTACCTTTGATAGTTTCCACCATCCTATCAATGCCAAACAATTTTCTAATCCAAATTAAATTTAATTAATGTGACTTAAGGAGTGTTGTGGAGTAGTGATACTATTATCATAGAAGCTGTAATATATGAAAGCATGAAAATTGTAGAATCATTGATAATTTTCCTCCTCTAAGATTGTTCTGAATTGCTTGTAACTCTAAAACTCAGTTCTCATTACAGAATGTCTTCTTCATTTTATTGCAATTTATGCTTTAGATTTTTAAATTTAAACATAACTCTGTTTTCATAGACTTGAAAAGTCTCATGGAATATACTCCCCAATGGTATTATCTTATGGAGGAAGGGAAAGGACTGCTATTAGGAATCAGAAAAGGTCCATTGTGGTCTTAATTTATTACTAAGTAGCAGGATAATTTAGGCAAACCACTTGAGGTTTTTGTTTTGTTTTGTTTTCATTAACTGTAAAATGTAAAATTTCTTCTATATATTGTCTTGGTTACAGGCACTAGTATATTGTAGCATGGTGGGAATTTTGGCATGCTTTCTTCAAAGAGGCCTTACAGATAGACAGTTATTTTCTTGTTAAATTTCCTGGTCCTTGTAGACTATATATACAAATATGTATTTGTATATTAGATTGTATATTTGTCAATATATTGAGTGTAGATGCATTTTTTCAGAGATAGACTAAACTTATGAAACTTAAATATAGAACCAGAATGTCAATTTATTAATTTATAATGAGAAATTATCTGCCAGAGAATACTCTATTCTCTCCCTATATGCTGAAGAAATGAAAAAAACATGTTACAATCAAAAAGTGTGTGGTGAACATAGAATGCGAATAAAGGGAGTTAAATAAATTGAGTTTAATGACTTACGGTGAGATAGGATATTTCTTTCAAGTTATAGAAATAGATTTGCCAAATAGATTTGCTGGAAAAATTTAAAATGTTAGGTTACATGTCCTTTTCCCTGGATAATACTTAGGCAAATTCTGCCAGTATTTGTCGGCATATCTTTCTTTCCTTTTATTTAAACTTCTTTGGCTGATCAACCAGTCTTTCTGATTGTTTTATTTATTTAAATATATTACTAGATGAATTAAATTTTTCTATTTCAGTCTTTCTGCCTTTGAAATATTTCTCTTTTATTTAGGAGACTTTTTTTTTTTTTTTTTTGAGGAAGGTAGTGTTATTCATTTTGTAAATAAGGAACCCAAAGTCTAATGGTATGAGCTCTAAGAACAGAACTTGGATGTGAATATGATTCTTAAAGTTCAATTTTTCCTTGCTATTCCATGCTTTCTCTTGAGTGGCTTGCATTTCCTTGAAGGAAACATTGAGAGAAGTAAATATATGTATCCAAAGTATAGTGCACCTCTGATCTCAAAGTTTTTCTTTTGTTCTTTTCTAAATTACATTAGATGATAAAATATTTCTAATTATATAGACAATAAAATAAAAATTCTGTTTTTCTAAATTATACCTTTCATTGACAATAAAATAAGGTGTCATTAATTCAGTGTAAGACAATTGTGTTTTGTTTTTGTTAATTGTAGATGTAGAATCATATTGCAGTTAACAGTTAATGGTACCTATTTTTGGTGAGTTGAATATTGAATATCCTTTTTTTTTTTTTTTTTTTTTTTTTTGGTAAGAGGGGCAGGGGCAGAGGTAAGGGAAAGAAAATCATGAGTAGGCTCCATACCCACCACAGAGCCCGATGTGGGACTTGATCTCACAGCTGTGAGATCATGACCTGAGTGGAAATCAAGAGTCCCACATTTAATTGACTGAGCTATCCAGGTGTCCCAAATGCTGAATATTCCAAACCTTAGATTGGTATTTCCCTTCCTGGTATTTCCAGGCATGAGTTTAGGCATCTGAGAGCTGCTATTGCTTTTAACTTGTTGGAAAAGGGTTATATACCCTATGATATCCAGTGGAGTTAAGAGGTTTATGATATGTAATAGGCTCAAATTTTGCTTTTGAATTTCCATTTTGGGTTTATGGTATATGGCTTTAGTTATCTAGCTCTAAGAGTATGTTGACATGCTAAGTTTTTTTTTATTTTTTAAAGAATAATATTTTCATCAGTTGATAAAAAATAGTCTGGTCTACTGTTGAAAAACTGTTATGACTATAAAGTTTATAAAAGCCACATGCATGTTTTATATACATAGTCATGTAGATGCTAGCTAATTTTGATGGCACTTAAATATAGCATTTGGGTAGGATAGATGCTTCAGACTTAAATGTGGGCAAATTTTCCCAGCACTTTATTATTTTTTTTTTTTAATTTTTTTTAATTTTTATTTATTTATGATAGTCACAGAGAGAGAGAGAGAGAGAGGCAGAGACACAGGCAGAGGGAGAAGCAGGCTCCATGCACCGGGAGCCCGACGTGGGATTCGATCCCAGGTCTCCAGGATCGCGCCCTGGGCCAAAGGCAGGCGCTAAACCGCTGCGCCACCCAGGGATCCCTTCCCAGCACTTTAAAGTGAACAGTTTTATTTGTATTCAGTAAAATTCAGCTCATTTTGAGAAAAATCTGTTATTATAGGGCTATTTATATTTACTTCAGTTTAGGATGCTGAATCAGCTTCTGGCAAATGGGAATTATGTTTGTGATATACTGATACCTGTCAATATGTTGCTGTTGAACTTTGTTGATATTTCCATTTTATGATTTATATACCAGGAAAAGAAGAAAACAATTTTAAGACAATCATTAAGTCAAAAAACTATTAACATACCTTATAAAAAGATTTATAGCAAGAGGGTCATGGGCATATAGGAGGAAACTAGTGATAATAGGAGCTCTTTCATAGAATAAGAGGAGAAATCTGCAACTGGGAAAAAAAAAGTACACAGAAGAAAGAGAATTGAAAATAATCTCCATAGCTTAAAGAGAATGGAAATTGTGGCAAGCTTTACCTTGAAGGCTTAAAGAAAGAGAAGAAAGAAGAAATAATTGTGGCTTACATTTTGCTAATATTCCCATACTGTAACTACGTTTTCTTTGCCATTTGATTAAGTAGAAGGGCAGATGTGAACTTTAAACTAGTTTTGTTTTATTTCATTAATTTTGTTTTCTCTTGGGAATAGGATATGGCTAAGGATTTCAGAACTGCTGGTTTTACTTTATTCTTTTAATTGGCATTGTTAGATTACTGTGTATATGGTAGTCAGATATGTTTTTCTTTCTCTTTAGACTTAATAACAGAACAGTAACTTCTGTTGTTGGTATCATTTAAATATACACTTCATTGAGAACGTTTTATTAAGTTCTTAAGTTTTCATCTCCCCTTTTTTAAATTTAGGCTTTATTATTTTTTTCCTTGTCTTATATTTCTCATAGTTTACATCTTAAACACACACAAACCCACATATAGGCAAACCCTATATGATTTTATTTTGTTTTTTTAATCATTGTGGAAAGAAGAGTATAAGCCTTGGAGTCAAACAGACATGTATTCTGATCTAGCTGTGAGATATTAGACATAATAGATAAACCTTGAATTGTAGGTTCTTTGTTCATAAAACTTTGGTAGTTTTGTTAAGGATCAAAATGGTTGACAGAAAAAATATTTTTTACAATGTCTGGTGCAAACTGTCTACTCTGTCAATGGCAGGTCTTGACCCTTTCTTCATTTTGCTTAGTTTAACAGAAATTTGAACAATTCTTTTTGGTCATATAGAAAAAAATGTTTTCAAATGAACACTATGCATTTTCAACACTGAGCAGAGGTTTCAGAGTTATCTGATTCTAGCCCTGTTTACCAACTTTGAGCCATGTTATACTTTACAGCTCTTTATGTGTTATAGGTAATTGATATGTGCGTTCTATGTCTACTAGAGTTTTGATTGACTTCCTTCTCTCCTTTGGGGGGGAAAAATAACAATTTCACTTCCACTGCAATTCATTTCAACATTCCTTACTCCCTATAAGCTTGTGCTATTTTGACTTTTCCTTTGACTGATTATAACATTTGCTTGGTTCCCTCATTGTATGAATAGAATAAAATCTTTTCCATGTATTTCTTTTATATCTCTGAGACTCAAATTTTACCCTTTCTTGGGATAATTACCCTTTTATGTTATATTTAAAATATTTAACATTTAAAATATTTCCAAGAAATGTCTAAATAAATTCTCCAGAGTAAATTAGTTTATTACACACCATTTATGTGTAGCATGCTAGTATTTTATTTTAAATATTTGATATTTGGGATATTCCTACAGTGATACTAACTCTGCTGGCAGTGGGAGGTTTTTGCATAATATCTAACCACAAAGTACTTTAGATAAGGATTTATTTATTTATTTTCTATTATTTTAATACCAATGTTATATTCTCAGGGTAAATTTTCCATTGTAAAAAATTGCAGGTCTTTCATTGTCTTGATTATAATGGCAACTCTACAATGTATTTTGAGTGAGTAGATAATAAAGGAGTCCTAAAAAAGAGCACAAGTACTTTTCCCCCTTAAGTATCTCATCACGTTGTAATGAGTTAAGAAGTTGTATTATGTGTATGTATAATTGACATTATATTTGTTTCAGATGTACAACATAATAATTTGATATTCGTATATAAACATACCTTGAACATATAGTGGGTTCAGTTCCAGACCACCACAGTAAAGTGAATATTGCAATAAGGAGAATCAAAAGCATTTTTTGGTTTGCATATAAAAGTTATGCTTATACTATACTGTGCTCTGTTAAGCGTGCAATAGGATTATGTCTAAAAAACTGTACATACTTGAATTAAAAAATCTTATTGCTAAAAAATCCTAACTATCATATGAGCTTTCAGCTGGTAGAGGGTTTTTCCTCAGTGTTTATAGCTGATGACTGATCAGGGGATTAGTTGCTGAAGGCTTGCATGGCTATGGAAATTTCTGAAAAAAATATAACAATAAAATTTTCTGCATCACTTGACTCTTCATTTCATGAACCAATTCTTTGAAGCAGGTGATGTTGTTTGATTCATTTTACTCGCAGAACTTTTTTTCAGAATTGGAGTCAATCCTTTCAGCTCCTACCCCTGCTTTATCAGCTAAATTGATGTAATACTCTAAATCCTTTCCTTGTCATTTCAACAGTCTTCACAGCATTTTCCCCAGGAGTAAATTCCGTCTCAAAAAAAAATTTTCTATGCTTATCAGTAAGAAGCAGCCCCTCATCCATTCAAGTTTTATCATAAGATGGCAGCAATTCAGTCACATCTTCAGACTCCACTTAGAATTCTAGTTCTCTTGCTATTCTTTTTTTCTCCTCTTTTCTTACCATACCTGCAGTTACTTCCTCCACTGAAATCTTGAATCCCTCAAAGTCATCCATGAGGGTTAGAATCAACTTCTTCCTAACTATTCATGCTGATATTTTGACCTATTTCCATGGATCACAAAAGGCATCTAGAATGGTGAATCCTTTCCAGAAGGTTTTTGATTAGTTTTGCCCAGATCTATCAGAAGAATTACTACCTATAACAGCTATAGCCTTATGCAGTGTATTTCTTAAATAAAAAGACTTGAAAGTCAAAATTACTTCTTGATCCATGGGCTGCAGAATGGATGTTGTTGGCAGGCATAAGTACAGCATAAATCTCATTGTACAAATCTATCAGAGCTCTTGGCTGACTAGGTCCATTATCAGTGAGCAGTCATATTTGAAAGGAATCTTTTTTGCTGAGTAGTAGGTCTCAACAGTGGCCTCTAAATATTCAGTAAACCATGTTGTAAATAGACGTGCTGTCATGTAGGCTTTCTTATTCCACTGATAGAATACAGGGAGAGTATATTTAGCATAATTTTTAAGGGCACTGGGATTTTTGGAATGGTAAATGGGCATTGGCTTCAACTTCAAGTCACCAGCTGCATTAGACCCTATTAAGAGCCTGTCCTTTGAAGCTTTGAAGTCTGGCATGGACTTCTCTCTACCTATGCAAGTCCCAGATGGCATCCTGTTCTGATAGAATGCTATTTCATCTACAGTGAAAATCTGTTGTTTAGCGTAGCCACTTTCATTAATTGTCTTATCAAGTCTTCTGGTTAACTTGCTTCAGCTTCTATATCAACACTAGCTGCTTTACCTTGTGTACTTTTATATTCTGGAAATGACTTCTTTCCTGAAACCTCATGAACAAAACTCTGCTAGCTTCATACTTCTCTTTTGCAGCTTTTTCACTTCTCTCATCCCTCATAGAATTGAAGAGTTAGGGCCTTGCCCTGGATTAAACCTTGGCTTCAGGGTATGTTATGATCAGTTTGATCTTCTACCCAGACCACTAAAACTTTTCTCCTTTTACCAGTAAGGCTGTTTTGCTTTCTTATCATGTGTTCATTGCTGTAACAATTTCCTTTAAGAAAAATTTCCTTTACATTTACAACTTGGTTAATTATTTGGTTGTAAGAGGCCTAGCTTTGAGGCTGTCTCAGCTTTTGACATGCCTTCCTGACTAAGCTTAATCATTTCTAGCTTTCTATTTAAGGTGAGAGATGTGCAATTGTTCTTTTCACTTGAAAACTTAGAGGGGGGGTTATTAACTGGCCTGATTTCAGTATTGTTGTGTCTCAGGGAATAGGGAGGCCTGAGGAGGCCTGGGGGAAGGGCTGATTGGTGAAGCAGTCAGAACACACAACATTTATTGATTAAATTTGCTACCTTACATGGGTGTGATTTGTGGTATTCCAAAACAATTACAGTAGTAACACTGGAGATCACAGACCATAGATCACCATAACAGATATAATGAAAAAGTTTAAACATTGTGAAAATTAACAAAATGTATCACAGAGACTTGAAATGAGCAAATGCTTTTGGAAAGTGGCATCCATAGACTTGCTTGATTCAGTGTTGCCATGTACCTTTAATTTGTACAAAGTACAGTATCAGCAAGTGGAATGAAGCAAAGCTCAATAAAATGAGATATGCCTGAATATTGCAGAATGATCACTACAATATATTTAATTAATATTCATATAAGATTTCTCATTTTTTTTACTTACTATGAATATTTTTTAAGATCTATTAGCAACTTTCAAATATGAAGTATTTCAACTATGAAGTATTACTTTCAAATTCAAATATGAAGTATTTCAAAATGAAATACTTTCAAATATGAAGTATTTCAAATATGAAGTATTACTAGTCACTGCTGTATATGACATCCCTATGACTTATTTTTTTTTATGACAATAAATTTGTATCTTTTAACCTTATTCCCCGACCCCGGCAACCACCATTTGTTCTCAATATCTATTAACTTTTTTTTCTTTTTTAAAGATTTCACATGTATGTGGAATCATACATACGATATTGACTGTCTTTGTCTGATTTATTTTACTTAGCATAATGTCCTCAAGATTCATCCATGTTCTCACAAATGGCAGGATTTCCTTCTTTTTTTTTTTTTTTTGATTTCCTTCATTTTTATGGGTGGATAATATTCCATTATATGTGTACAATATACACACACATATACACACATCATATTGACACACATATACACACACACATCATATTTTCTTTATCCATTCACCCTTTCATCCATTGATAGGCACTTAGATTATTTCCATGTCTTGGCTGTTGTAAATGATGTTGCAGTGAACATGGGGGTGCATATATATCTCTTCAAGGTGGTATTTTGTGTTCTTTGGGTAATTACCAGAACTGAATTTGTTGGATCATATGGTAGTTCTATTTCTATTTTCTGAGGGGAACCTTCATACTGTTTTCTGTAGTAGATGTATCAATTTACATTCCTGCCGGTAATGCCTAAGGCTTCCCTTTTGTTTATACCTGCCAACAGTTGTTATTTCTTATGTTTTTAGTAATATGCATTCTAGTATTACTGCTCATTCGAGGTATGGGGTGATATTTCAATGTGGTATTCATTTGCATTTCTCAAATGATTAGTGATTTTGAGTACCTCTATCTATTGGGCAGTTGTATATTTCCTTTGGAAAAATGTATGTTTAGATTCTCTGTCCATTTTAAACTAGGTGGTTTGGTTTTTGTCTTTTGAGTTGTTTGAACTGTTTGTTTTTTTGGATATTACCCCTTATCAAATACATGATTTGCAAATATTTTTTCCCAGTCGGTAGCTTGTCTTGTCATTTTGTTGAAGGGTTTTCTTTGCTGTATAGAAGCTTTGTAGTTTAGTCTCACTTGTTTACTTTTGCTTTTGTTGCTTTTGCTTTTGGTTTCTAAAAGAAATTCTTAAGGACCCAGGTTCCCTAGCCTGGGGAGCCAAAAGCTTCTTCAGCATATCAGTTTAACATACCTCTTTGACTTAAGTTGTGATTTTTTTTTTCTTCCTCTTTGGAAATTGCTTAGAATTTGCCTATGGTTGGTCACTTTGTATGAACAAGAGTTGAAAGAAAAAGAGTCTCAGATAGTGACATGGCTTAAGGATATATTTATGGTTCTGAAATAGTTCTTCCATATTTTTCAAATTTATTAACATCATTAGATAATACTGTCTGCATTTTAGTAGTGTGGTTCTGTTTTTATTTTTATTTCTATTTATTTCTTTGATGCTGTGGATTTTTTTCCTGCCATGGTAATGACGAAGTGGGATTTATTTATTTTTTTTGGAAGTGGGATTTAAGCATTATTTTTTAATTTCCCTGTCCAAAACTTTTTATTTTTTAAAATTTTTATGGTATTAATTTGTGTTGACCATTCTAGTGATGGATTATGAGGATTCTATCTCAGTATGTCTCTTTTTATAAATTGAAACGTAGCTTTTTAGTCATCTACATTATTCTAAAAATTGCTCATTACAGTTTGTGGGATATGGTGTTGCCAAAATAGCTCTTAGAAACACACCATTATTCTTCAAGGAAGCAGGGAGAGGTAGAGCCTGTTATTTATAGAATACTCAATTTTGTAATTCCTTTTTTATTAAGAAAGTAACCATTCCTATTCCTTGTGTTCCTGTATCTTAGCCTTTTTAAAGCTATTATATATTTCTCCTTGAGACTCTAACATAGATATTCTTGGTCATATCTTGCACTCCATTCAGTAATAAATCAAAGGGGCATTTCTTGGAGAGAACCTCCTTGGATAGAGGTAATACTTTTCTAAACAGTGATTTTAACCCGGTTTTCAGCTACTTAAAAAAAAAACCCCAACCTATCCACTTATTTTATATGTGCTAACAAACTTTCATATTTAGATTTACTATTTAGATCTTCCTCAGTTTTTGCATATTTTTTGTTTTCCATAACTGAATGATTTCTTTACATGAGTGAATTTCAAAGTCTTAGTAATGAGCCCTGAACCTAAAGTGGGTTTGTACATAGACTTGAAAATAAATTAGGGTATCACAGGGTTTCAGTGAGGTGACAATTTGTAAAAGGTAGTCACCAGACTCTGTGAGATGAGAAGATGGTAAAAAGAGGGCCTTGGGTTGGATAAAAGAATGTCTGAATGAAAATTAGAGTTCAAAAATATTTTTTAAGTTAAAAGTTATAAAAATGTTTATCATTTTATTGGTGTTCTCCTTGTAAATTATTAACCATCAGCAGGGATTCAACAGATTTCTTTGGGTATAGTTAAAAGTGCATGAATATTTGCACCTGTTTCTTGTTTAGACTTTACAAGAATTTTTATGCTTATGTAAACAAAACAGAGTTGACCACAGGCGGAATTACTGGAAAAAATTGCATACTATTTGGAAACTTGGTCCTCCTTTGCTTATGCGGTGTTCTGACGTAGTGGACTTTTTTGTGTTTTAGAAGAAGTCTGTCAATGAAAAATGATATGCCCAATGACTTTGCTGATTACCATTACAAAGTGAAAGATTAAGAACTGCCATTCATTGCACTTTTGATTAGCTTTATAGCTGTAAAAGAGTATATGCTGACCTTGTATTCTGTTTTAGAAAACCAAGGATTTCATATTTGAAATGAAGTAGATGTACTCTTGAGATCTCAAAGCAAGCTTAACAAACAAAATACCTAAAGAAACAACATTTTGAAGATTTCTACTTCTTAAGAAATTGGACATTTTATGTGGAAAATGGTGCTATTGGGTGCACTTAATCGACATGAAGACTGACACCAGTCAACTTTTAATGGACCAAAGAATACTATAGCAGTTTCAAACTTTAAGAGGTATATTTTCTTTGCCTGGTGAGAAGATAATTATTTATATACTGGTATTTGTAATTTTCTATTATTAAGCTTAAAAATTCCCATATGTTAAGCTGGCATCTATAAAATGCATACCATCATTATTATTTAATACTAATTTTAGTCTATATATATGGACAGTATTTACCAATGTAGCTTTTTTTAGAGTGAATTGTTATTGGGTAGTCACCTAAAATGTAGGGAAGATGTGTGAATTCTAGTATAATGAGAAACTTAGAGGCTTAACTGAAAATATCTAGTTTCCTCTGAGAGAGTAATATATTTATAGTTCTCTTTGTCTTTTTTTTGTTTACAGCACTACTTATTTGTTTCCTTTAATTCATTTTATTTTTTTAAGATTTTATTTATCGGGCAGCCCCAGTGGCTCAGCGGTTTAGTGCCGCCTGCAGCCCAGGGCGTGATCCTGGAGACCCTGGATTGAGTCCGATAGGAGTTGGGCTCTCTGTATGGTGCCTGCTTCTCCCTCTGCCTCTCTCTCTCTGTCTCTATGAATAAATAAATAAAATCTTAAAAAAAAAGATTTTATTTGTCTATTCATGAGAGACAGAGAGGCAGAGACATAGGCAGAGGGAGAAGCAGGCTCCCTGCAAGGAGCCTGATGGGGGACTTGATCCTAGGACCCTGGTATTACGACTTGAGTCAAAGGCAGATGCTCAACCACTGAGCCACCCAGGTGGCCCCAATTTTATTTTTAAAATAGGATGTGGATTATGGTATAGTCAGTAAACATTTATATTATCCAGTTAAACAAATTTCTGAAAATCCTACTAGTACCTCATAACTTGAAAGCACATGTGTAAATCTAGGCATTTAGGTTCAACCTTCCTTGTTTCTTCAATAATTATTGTGATTAGCAGGATGCCAGAGTGGCTTGTGCCTTCAAATCCTGTGTTTGTTGGTGGTTGCCGATTCTTGACATCTTTTCATAAAAGCATAATTTATTTTAGTAAACTAGTTGGTTCCTATTTATCCTTAGTTTGAGTACTTTCCTAGAGCAAGTTTTGATCAATGAGTTAATGTAGCTCATGAGGGTTGAGTAATACAGCCAGGAAAAGCATTGAAACAAGTTCAGGATTAAATTTTTAGGCATATGTAATTATTTTTTCTTTGTTGTATTTAAAAATTACACTCATGAATCTGCCATTTAGTTTAAGAACTAGAACATTACCATCTAATACTGTTCTTCTGTTCTATTCCTATGCTTTCTTCCAGAGGGAACCACTGTCTTATATTTTGTGTTATGTTTTCCTTGCTTTTGTAAAAATACAGTTTTATTGTATATGTATGTATATCTCTAAAGAGTTTTATATGCCTCATAAAAATAGATTAATGCTCATGTGAACTCCCTATGATTTATTTACTTTTTTTCACTCAAATTTATGTTTTTAAGACTCCTCCATTTTGTTGCATATACCTGTAGTTTCTTTATGTTCACTGATGTAAAATATTTTAATGTGTGATTATACCATAGCTCTTATAGCTATTTAAGTGTCAGTGGATATTTAGGCTGTTGTTACTTATTTGCTATCATGAACAGTAATGCTAGGAGTATTTCAATACATATTTTTAGTGTAATTACATCTTTATTTAGGCAAGACTTTTGTTTAGGCATTTTTTCCTTTAGGAGCAGTTTTTTGATCTTTTGTTTATTTTCTATTGTATAAAAGTTTTCTTTGTGCTCTTTCCTCCTTTTATTTAGACTTACAGAAAACCTGTAAGAAATGGACAAATGATTCCCATATATCTTTTGATTTTCTTTAGATGTTACCATATTTGCTTAACTTTTATTTTTTCCTTCCTCCTCATTCTCTTATTTTTTCTTCCTCTTCCTCTTTTTAATATTTATTTTAGCTTTCTTTTTTCTCCTTTGCTGAGGACATATAGTCAAAATACTGTGTCCCAAACTAACTTGGGTTAGTTCTTGACTTTCACCCCACCCCCTCCCACACTTTATTGTGTGATAAGATTATTCATTTGAAATATGGTTTAGTTCATTTATTACTCTTTGTATTTTATTTTAGGGTTCAATCCCCTTATTCCCCTGCTTGTTGATTTTAATGCATCTGTGAAACATTAGCATGATTCCAAGAATCAGAACCATATTAAAAAGCTGCACTCATAGAAGAGATATTTCCACCATTCCTTTCTTCTGTCTTCCTGCTTCATTCCACCTGTCTTTCAACTATCAATCTTATTAGTTTTGGCTTTCTTCTCCCTGTATTTGTGACAAATGAGTAGGTGCATGTGTCTGTGTCTTTTCATATATTTAAGGACTATTTATATATTTTATTTTTGGTGTCTGTTCACATTTTGTCTGTTTACATTTTGCCCGTTATTCTGTAAGCTGTTTTTTTTTTCTAATTTTTTCCTCTCAAGTTTTAAGCATTTTTGATATGTTAGGAATATTAATCCTTACCTGTGATACATATTCTACATATTTTTTTATCAGGTTTTAAAATTATTATTGAGGATAATTTTAGTACCCAAAAAGTGTTTACATATTCTATAGTCATATTTGTCAATTTTTTCTTTTATTGTATCTAGAATCAAATTATAATTAAAAAGTCCTTTCTACCCCAAGGTAAAGAGGAACTCATTCATAGTTTCTCTTAATACTTATATGGTCTCATTTTTAAAAATAATTGGATCTCTGATCAATACAGAGTTTTTATTTTTGTCTATAGTGTGAGATATGAGTCTAATTTCAGCTTTTCCCAAATGGCTAATCAGTTGTGCCTTCACTGTTTATTAATAATGCCATCTTTGCCTTAGTGATTTGAAATGCCATTTTTATCATATATCTAAGTTTCACACATACATGGGTCTGTTCTGGACTTTCTGGTATATTCTTCTGGTCCATTTATTGCTGTGCCAAATAAATACACTCTTTTATTTGTAAAGAGGTTTTATATGTGATAATATAATTTAAAATACAATATATCTTAATAAGATCAGTAGTATATTTTAATATAGTTTAATTTAGTTTATTATAATGAGGGGTAGTATCCTCTTTATACTTTTTCATTTTTAGCATTTTCCTGCTTGTATTTGCATTTTTGCTTTTCCACGTGATGTTTAATGTCCATTTGTCTGGTTCATTTGTAAAAAGCTTCTTGATACTTTTCTTGGAATTATATTAGGACTATAAATAAACTAAGGGAGGATTGACATCTTTATGATGTTTAGTTTCCCTATCCACTTCTAAGAGATCTTTTCATTTGTTCATGTGTGCTCTCTAGTCTTTCAGAAGTGTTTTAAAGTATTTGTCACATTTCCTGTTAAATTTGTAGCTAAGTATTTTATCTTCTTTGTTGCTCTGGAAAATAGTATTTTTCTCACTGTTATATACTCTAAATAGTTAACTGTTTTCATAAGTAAATGCTATTTTTGTTATGCTATGTTTAAGTTTATATCCTGCTACTTTACTGAATGTGTGTATTGTTTTACCTAGTAGGAACATGAAATAGTTTTCCTCCTTTTTCTATTTTTATGTTTCTATTTAATTTTTCTTGTCTAACTGCATTGGCTCATGCCCTTAGTGGAGTGTTCAGTGGCATGGAGACAGTAGTCATCCTTGTTTTGCTCCTGTTCATATAGGAAATAACTTTAGTTTTTCCCTGTTAATTAACATGCAGACTTTAGGATAAGGCCTATATCATGTTAAGAAAATGTTCACCAGTTTCTGTCCTCTTGAGTATTTTTAACAGATACGGGTATTCACGTTTTATCAGAAGCATTTTCAGAGCCTTAAGATAATCATATCATTTTTCTCTTCAAGTATATTAATATGGAGTGTTTTCTAATGAATTCCTTAATAGTGACCCAGCCTTGCATTACTTGTGCAAATCTGACTTCTTATTGCATGTCACCCTCTCAATATGGTATTGGATTCCTTACTAATATTTTATTGATAACTTTGTCATTTATAAGTGATACTCTAAAACCTCTACTAATTCTTTTTGTATTATCTTTATCAAGCTTAGCTATCAGTGTTTTATTAATGTTACATAATGCTAATGACATTTTGATATTTTCCTTTACTTTCAATGTTCAGAAACAATTTTAAAGCATTTAGATTATCCATTCTTTTAATTTTTGGTAGAAATTTTCTTGAATCCTTTACCTGTGGGGTAGTTGCCTGATAACTTTTTTCCCAAAGGAAGTTGGTCTATTTTTTTAGTGTTTTTTTTTTTTTTAGTTCTAATCAGAAAACTTTTATAAGCTATATTTCTGTGGAAATTGCTTATTTTATCTAATTTTCAGATTTACTTAGAAGTCTGCACAGGAATTTTATTACCAAAAAAATGTTCTGTTTTAATTATTTTCCCCATGTCATTTTTTTTGTATATTTGTACTTTCCTTTTTTATTTTTAATTAGTTAGAAACATTTCATTTTTTTTTAGAAATCTAGGATTTTATTTTTTTTGGAAATTCAGGATTTTAATTAATAGATTTACTTTTCTTAATCTACTTCTGCATTATCTTGTTTTCTTTATTGTGCTTTTTAATTTTTCTTTATTTTCTTTTTAAATTTATGAGCTAGGAATTTAATTCATTGATTTTTAAAAAATTGACTGAAATATTCATGACTATAATTTTTTCCTCATCATTGCTTTATTTATATCCCATTATTACATGTAATCTTTTAATTATGATTATTTTTTAGAAATTCTGTCATGTTGATAGTGGGACGTTTAAATTATTGTGGTTGGGTAGTAATGGAGCAGGTGAAAAGATTCCTGGATAAGCTTGTTTTGAATACTAACAAATTATAATTTCAGTGAAAACTTCCATTTACTGAATATTTATCATGTACCTATCTGGTAAATGAAGTTATTATATACATCATTTAAATTAAGTTGTATAGCTTTGTTTTGAGCTATTATTTCCCCATTTTCAGAAGAATAAACAAAGGCTTAAAGGGGTTTATGTAATTTGCCCAAGGCTATATGAAAAGTAAAGTGTTATTGTTTAAATTTGAATCCATTTTTGACTATACAGCTATGACTTTTACTTAGGCAGTATATTGTGAGGTCACAGAGGTATTGAGCAGTATGGTATAATTAGGACTGTTAGTAGCACAGTGTAACTGGAGTGAGTGAGGTTGGGACCTAATGGTATCATTTCTGGCTTGGGCAAATAGTTCTTTGAGGTACTATTAACTAAGATGGAAAACATGAAGCAAAGCAGGTTTATGTAAGATGATGGGTAAGTTTGACATACCTACTAGACAGCAAAATGGAACTGTCTCGTAGTTATTTGAGTATATGGGTCTGGAGATCTACAAGTAGTTTGTGCTTCGAGATGTGAATTTAGGTGTCATTAGCTTACAGGTCATAATCTAAATGATGGATTTTGAAAGTGGTAATGATATAGACCTTGGGAAAGTCAGAGGGTATAGGAAACAGTGAAACTTAAGACAGGATGGAGAAGGGAGTCTGAAAAGAAAACAAGGACAAAATAGTCAAACTATTAGGAGGAAATCTAGGAGTTAGGAGTGTTACAAGTGCAAAAGGAAGAGAGTTAGGAATAGGGAGGGTCACCAGTAGCAAGTGCTCCTTGGAACTAAAGAACGATCAAATAAGAAGTGTTCATTTGATTTAATAATAACTGAAAGGCAAATTAATATCTTTAATGATGAGTCCAGTGGAGTGATGAGGATTGGGGAAGAAAAAAATGGAGACAGAAATAATTTGAAGACAAGAAATTTATTTATAAAGGGAAAGTGTGATAAGGTGGCTAGTGTAAATGTGAGTTTGTGGTCACAAATGTGAGGTCCCTTTCTTCTACTTTCTTCACTCAACCTCTCCCTTCCTCTTCCCCTTATGTATCACTTTCCTTTCTTTCCTCCTATCCTCTCTCCCCTTATTTTAACCACTTGCCCTTCTTCTTTTCCTGATATGATGTACTTGACCATTTAATGTTACAAGATGAGGATATTTTAAAAAAATTTTTTAAAGATTTTATTTATTTATTCATGAGAGACACAGAGAGAGAGAGGCAGAAGCACAGGCAGAGGGAGAAGCAGGCTCCATGCAGGGAGCCCAATGTGGAACTTGATCCCGGGTCTCCAGGATCAGGCCCTAGGCTGAAGGCGGCGCTAAACCGCTGAGCCACCCGAGCTGCCCTAGGATGGGAATTTAACTTGGTACAATATGATGTCTTAGATTATGGCTACAAATATGAGTGACATAAAGACATATTAAAATATTCAGGTTTTAGATCAAAATGATATTTTTAAGAATTTCTTGAACCCAGGATTGTAGTCACACATAACCTTTATGCCCAGAAATAAACATAATTGTCCAACAAATTTTAATGATCTTTGAAATAATACTGAAAATAATATAAGCACAGTGCTAAATGTTTTACATATTTTAGACAAGTCTCATCAGCAACTCTATGCCAATTTTACAGGCAAGAAAACTGAGGGAAGTCAAACATGCCAATTGTTTTATACTTGGCATGACAAATGGTGTGGACTCTATGCTGTTAATCACAAGGCTGTATTCCCTCTTACTGTACTATAGTACTTATTTTCATGCCCTTAAAAGTTCATTATGAATATTTTTGTTATAAATTATAATTCAGAATTAGAAGTTAGACTATTTTGACATTTTAGAGAAATCTGTTAGCATACAGAATAGTGAAGATTAGAAAAAAATTTCTGAAAAAGATACATTGAGTACAAGCATGAATTGAAATCCCAGTTTTCTGTATTTTAGTTAAAATAGTGAAATGCATGTGGGACAAGATAGAATACTTTATTCAGTATGGCACATAGTATCTTAAAAATTCAGAATTGCAACATACTAATAGTGTGTGTAAGATAATTGAGTGATCCCATAAGGTACCAATCAAAAATTGATATATTCTTTAGTTTTTAAAAACCTAATGACCTTATAAATGTCTTTCTTTAGGGAAAAGTGCAATTTCCATTGTGAACTGCCTTCCAGAATTTATGGTAGACCTTCGCTGACGTTGCTACTGATGCCAATGTGGAATAAAGGTCTTTAAAATTTAGAAAGTCAAATGTATAAACAGACTACTGCTAAAAATGATTTAGTTATCCTTCTTAAACTTTAAAACACATGATATAAATATGTTTGAATTTTTAGAAATTTGAAAATACAGTAATAATCAGTATAATCCCTTTATTTTGCCCTTATTAGTATTTTTGTCTTTATCTTGTCAGTTGGCTTTCTTTTTATGACCTTTATATTTGAACCTAATCACAATCTAATAGTACTTTTTTTGTCAAACTAATTACAGGATTCTATTTCAACATTACTTTTTTATAAAATAATTCAACAAACTAAAATTGATTTTAACATGAAAATTCCTTTACCTGTTACAAAAGAAATTGTTAACACAGAGGCAGTTTGGTTAGTTATTTTATTTTATTCTATTCTATTCTATTTTATTTTATTTTATTTTATTTTATTTTTCAAGATTTTATTTATTTGAGAGAGAGATGCGTGCATGCGTACGCACACATGAATGAGCATGGGGGGAGGGGCAGAGGGAAAGAGGGAGACAATCTCAAGCAGACTTCCTGCTGAGCATAGAGCTGGATGTGGGCTCGATCTCATGTCCTGGACATGGTGATCTTCGTGGAAATCAAGAGTCAGATACTTAACCGACTGAGCCACCCAGATGCCCTGGATTAGTTGTTTTAAAGTAATTATTCTTGCTCTTAGCTCAGTTTATTATAATACATATTTAATTGATTTGACTTGCCTACTGTGTCATAAGGTCATTGAGTACATGAATGCATCTGTTTTGCGTACTGTATCTTCTCTATGCTTAGCACCTGTGCCGGGCATTAGTAGGCACACTAGTGCTTTTTCTTAACTGAGTGGATGGGTAATATATTTGAATACTTTCTCTCAGTTGGAAATACCCTATTTATGGTAACGTGTTAGTATATAAACACTAAGACATTATTATGTTGTTTTGTTGCTTGGGTCTCATGTGGAAATGTCATGTTAACTTTAGAAATACTAGTTTTAGATATTAGCTAATGGTCCCTGAGGAATAGTTATAGAATCTTCTTTTAGTCTCATTGCTTTTCCTTCCATTACTCTTTTCCCCTTCGCTTCCCTCTGCTCCCTTTCTTCCGTTCAACCTATCCTTTACTTTCTCTTTGATAATCCTTTACTTATTTATTTTTTCTTTAGTATCTGGAGTCCATCTTTCTCCAGCTTCTCCTGAGATTGTACTAGACCATGACCACTCTCCTTCAGTTGGCTGCCTCTCTTCTGAGCCCATCATTTCATCACCAGAGAATACACATGCAGACAACAGCATTGTCAGTCAAACTGTTCCCAAAGCACAGGTAAAGACAAGTGTATTTTTCTATGAAGTTTACAGACTTAAAAAATTACTAGGTGGTTTAAATGAAGCTTTTCTGATTTTTTTTTTACTTATTTTTCTTAAATATTTTTTTGTAGATATTTTAACTTTGAAGGTAGTATCTGGAATTAAAAAAAAAAACCTGAATAATATGTTTGTTTTGTGGCATAATTGAAAAGTATTTAAGTAGCCATAGTTATTAAAATATGGTTTGAGTGTATCTATCATTTATTAAAATTGACTCAGATTTGCATTTCAAATCTTCAAAACTTCAAAAGAAAAATAATTACAAAAATATTTCTGTTTTCAGGGAAGATTATCCTGGGTTTTTTATTTTTTTATTTTTTTTATTTTAGTTATTACAGTCTTCATTTGGCTTTAGAGTAAAAACCAAAAAAGACAGCAGTCATAGGGTTTATTTATTCAAATACTTACTGATCCAGGGATTGAGCTAGATGCTGCAATTAGTCTGGATTTTCAAAGTGCAGTACATAATACTGAGTCACTTGTTATCTTTACTAGAGAGTGGGTGATCAATTAGTGGTTATTAATAAATTTCAAATTCTGATTTACAGTTTAAAAAATATACAAATTCTAGCTGTCTAAATTTCAGAACTGGTGGATATCAGATGTGTCTATACTTAATTATATGCTTATAAGCATGAGAAAATGTTTTAAGTTTTTAGTGCTTTGCTTGCAAAACAATAAATGCTTTAGACTCTAAATTTTAGAGGAGTTTTGTTTCTTAGTTGCAAAGATCAGGTTGTTGTAACAGTTTGAGGTCTTCTGTTGATTTACTTAAAGGGTGAAATAATTTCAGAACCTTTGCTACAACTTAATTTCCAAATGTGGTTTCTGGTGCCCTTTGGATGTTTTCATTATTGGTACAGTGTAAACTTTCCCCTCTTGTGTATTTTTTTTTTTTAATGTGGTTTAGATTCAGCAATCAACACACACTCATCTGGATATCTCACTTTTTCCATTGGGTTTAAATGATGAGAAAAGTAATGGAACAATTGCCCTTGTGGATGATTCTGAGGATCCTGGAGCCAATGTATCAAACATACAGCTTCAGCAGAAAATTTCAAGTCTGGAGATTAAACTCAAAGTTTCTGAAGAAGAAAAACAGAGAATTAAAAAGGTATATTTACATTTGCCTAAAACATAAATATTTGAATTACATAGACTTGAAATTGGATCCCAATAATAATCCCAATCTCTGATTAAAAATTTGAGTAGAAGATGCTATCTTCCCTTGACTATAGATTTAAATGAGTTTTATGAGTTTTTTACTTAGAAAATTCTTTGATAAGCAATTGATAGTTTTAGATACGTACTTTTAAGGATATAAACATCTTCAACCAAATTTTTTTTCCTCTAATGCTTTTCTTCTGATTGATTTTTATTTACTTTGGAAACAGGTAGTATTATATTTCTTATACAGATTAGAAGATTTGTAACATTGATTTGTTCCTATGGGAAGTTAGCGGCCTGGGATATTTGACAAAAGTACTTAGATATACAGCTGTGTTGGTAAATTATTTATGTTCTCATTTCTCTTTCCTATAAATATATGTATAAAAATACCTTTGCAAATTTATAGAAAGTATAGGTAGATATGTAGAGATAGTTTGTGCTGATTGCAGTTAATTTAGATGCTATTCATTTATTAGTGTGAATAATTTCAGTGTTATATCAATGTTAATACAGGTTTGGAAATGAGAGTGGAGCATATAGTCTGTAATACTGTTGAGCTTTAAACCATACTTCCTATCAGTTCTTTCCTTACCATATATTTTCTGGTGTGTTCATTGAAAAAACTGAATGTATTATATGCTTGGATTTTTCTTTTAGGATGTGGAATCATTGATGGAAAAGCACAGTGTCTTAGAAAAAGATTTTCTTAAAGAAAAAGAGCAAGAGGCCATTTCTTTTCAAGATAGATACAAAGAACTTCAGGTAAACCCTGTGAAATGCTTTAATTTAATTTAATATGCAGGCCTTTTATGGAAGCATGTAATATATTTTCAAAAGATGTTTAATAAATACTTTATGGAGGATCAGATGCTTGCTTCAGCATGTAAAATATTAACCATCAGTGGATGAAGATGATAAATACCATTTTGGAAAGTATGAATCTGTGAGAAGCAATGAGGGTTAGTTGAGACTCAATTTGGTGAAAGATACTATTTGTGATGGATAAAACATAGAAATTGATATTCTGATTTTTCTTACTGTAATTACATATGAAGAGTTTGGAATCCTCAAACTTCCAAACTGAGATATTTAACCTTTTTCATAAATTGTAATCAATGCCTCCCCCTCTTCACCTCAAATTTCCTTAATAAACTTGTTTCTTCTTCAGTCTTTCCCATCCCAGTAAATGGCAACTGCGTATTTTCAGTTGCCAAGGCTGATACCCACATTTACCCCATGTCTGTTCCTTTCACAACCTGTTGGCTCTGCCTTCAAAATGTCCAGGTTTTGACTGTTTGTCCTTAGGGTCACTGCTAACGCACTATTCTAAGCCATCCTTATTTCTCCTTTGGAATACTAAAGGATCTTCTAACTAATCTTTTTGCTTCTGTCATTGCCCACTTACAGACCATTCTCCACATTGCAGCCACTGTGATCTAATACTTAAAGCTGAGCATGTCCTTTCTCTGCTGTTAAACCTTCATGGCTTCTCATCTCACCCAAATTAAAAGCCAACTAAGTCCTTAAAATGGTTTGCAAGGCAGTCCTCATCTTTTCCCTGACTCTCCTCTGTCATTTTGCCTTATCTCTATGTCTGGAACACTCTTCCCTCAGTTATCTGCATGGTTTTCTTTTTTATATTATTCAGATCTCTGTGCAAATATCACCTTATTAGAGAAGACCTTTCTAGACAATGCTGAGATCCCTGCCAACCTTCCCGTATTCTGTTTTGTTTTTCTCATAGCACTTTTTACATCTGACAAACTATATATTTACTTGTTTATTTGCCTCAATCATTTTAATGGTCTCCTAAGTGGTCTTCCAGCCTCTACCCTTGCTCTTCTCCCTAATGAGTTTTTATTTCAGCAGGTAATGTTTTTAAAAATGTAAATCAAATCATTTCCCGACCTCAATTCTCAGTCCCCATCCAATGTAAATCTTCTGGCTTCTCCAATTTTTCCAGCTATTTACTTACACCAAACTTCTTACTTAATAAGGTCCAGGTGAATGTGTGAGTCTGTGTCGAGGAGGGCATTCCTTGGCTGTTGGAGTGGTGAGTGGAGGGAAATGGTTTGTGATTCATTCACAGCCTCTCTGACTGGAATGCTCTTCTATCTGCAAAGTTCTCAAAAAAAAAAAAAAAAAAAAAAAGAATAAAGCAAAAAGCAAAACTTGAAAATAGGGCAAAGGGTAAGCTGTGTTCTTTCAGTGTGTTATGGGGAGATTGTTTAATAGACTTTGGATTATTTAGGAGAATGTACTTTATTTGATTCACTGTGTAGTACTGATTAGAAGTCTCAGATATATTGACATTACATGTTAATTAGTTAATGTTTTTTTTTCCCAGGAGACATGTAAGTAATTTCTGTTAGAAAAGATAACCTCAAAAATGCTCTTCATGGGGCACCTGGGTGGCTCAGTGGTTGAGCGTCTGCCTTTGGCTCAGGTCATGATCCTGGGTCCTGAGATCGATTCCGCATCAGACTCCCTGCAGAGAGCCTGATTCTCCCTCTGCCTAGGTCTCTGCCTCTCTGTTTGTGTCTCTCATGAATAAATAAATAAAATCTAAAAAAAAAAAAAAAGCTTTTTATTGCCCTGTAGAACATTGGCCAATTTTGTCTCCAACCTAGCACTCTTTCTTAGTCTGACACACCATTATTTAAATTTTATATCTATATATCTTCAAATGCTTTTTGAAGTAATCTCAACATCTGATTACTTCAGCCTTAACATAAGTTTTTCAATTATTAATAAGTGAGTAGAATAAATCTTTGGCATGTGTTTGGTTTGTATATATATGAGTCACATTTTAACTTTTTGAAAATTATACTTTTAACAACTCTCACTGAACTCTAGCTTCCTTCAAAGAAATACTTGCTCAAATGCTACCTTCTTGTGGATGCTTTCCTTGACCATGCAATAGATAAGACACTGTGTAAATGCTTAATATTTCCTAGCTACCTTTCTTTGCTTTTTTTTTTTCCTCTTCCTCTTAGCCCTTATTCACCTTTTGTTTTGTTTTGACTTGGTTATTTTTTTCCTCCCACCAGAATGTAATTTTTATGAAATTGGGAGCTTTACTTCCCAGTGCTTAAAGCAATATCTGGCATATGGTATGGACTTACTTAATATTTTTGAATGAATGAATGAATTCACTGATATAATGCAGCCTACTCCCCACGGGCTAATTATGTGGTGTACAGCCCACACTTATCAGCCCCATACTTGGAATTACAGTGTTTATATATAGGAAGATGCAATACTGAATACTGAGAGAACTTTGTTTTTCTTTTTCTGCCTGTACCGTGACTTATTCTGGGCCCTCTAATGAGACATATACCTTTGCAAAGGTATAATAGACTAAGAAACTGAACCTCCGTTTCAGTTTCTTGGTCTATTAATGAGAACAATAACTTGAGATACCATCTAAGACCTCACATACACTTTGAGCTTTCCATAGTAAAGACCAATATAAATCCCAAGTGGCATTATAATGATTGTCGTACTGCTTTTACTATTAACAGTGATAAAATAAGGTTGAGTCTTCAAAACTCATATTCAGTTTAAAAAGATCATTTATAGGAAACAGTGCTTCCAAAGAAAACTTTTTTCAGATGATTTTACTTCTGTTCCAGGTAGGGTCTCTCTTCTTTTTATACCACATGAGTAAAAGGGTCAGCTGACTTTCTCTCATCTCATCTTGGCCAGATAAGTGATAGCCAAATATACTAGGAGGTCTTATAGCCGGATTGAACTAAAAGGCAAGCATGCTATTTAGCAAAGTTTTTTGTTGTTATAGTTCTACAGGTCACGTTGTTATCTACCTTTTTTCTTCAGTTTGTTTTCTTCCTGCTCTTCAGTTTGTATAATGTTTATTGTTCTATCTTGTTTACTGATTCTTTTTGTGTCCCTTCCATTCTGCTTTTGAGTCAGTTCTTTGCTGTTTATTAGTTTTGTATCTTGGAGTTTTAAAATTACTATTTAATTCTTTATGTCTTGTATTTCTTTGCTGAGACTTTTTTTCCTCATGTTTCAATCATGTTCATAATTACTTACATAAGAAATTTTATGACAGTTGTCTTAAAATCCTTGTCAAATAATTTTATCATTGGTGTCAGCTCATTGCTGTCTGTTCGTGGTCTTTTCTAATTCAAGTTGGGGCTTTCCTGATTCTTGGTGTGATGAGTGGCTTAAATTATATCCTATGTATTTTTGGTACTTCATAGGACACTTTGGATCTTGATTAAACCATGGATTTTGATGGGCTTCCTGACACTGCACAGTTGGGGAAAGGTTGATGCCACTTTAATGTCAGGAGCAGGTTTCCTACTTTGCTGCCTTTGACCTTCTGGGTTGGAAGGGTATCTCCTTAATCATGGGGAAAGTGGGATTTCAGGTCCCTTGTAGGCTTTGGCTGATATCACCTTGCTTGGCAGGGGAGGCACTTTGTTATTCTTCCTCATGTGCTTGTATTGATAACGTAGAACAGATAAGCCTTGTTACCTCTGAATGGTTGAAAAGTTCTGACTCTCTGCTCAGCTTTTTCTTACACAGGAAAGGAAAGCGAGAGAGAGCGAGCCTTCTCATGTCTAGGTGGGGATTCAAGTCCAACAAATGCCTCTCTACTTGGTTTTCTCTGCTGTTACCCAGAGGGCTCAGAGGGGTGGGATGGGAAACCTCCCTACAGCTGGTGGAAGTCTGAACTTAGCATCCGGGCTTTGGCTTGTAGGGATGGATATGGGGTATTTTTCTTTTCCCATGGGGTTCGGCTGTCTTCAGGCATTTATTATTTACAGGTTTTTGGTTCTGCTGAGTTGTCCCTACTGTGGTCCTTTGTCTAAAGAGGAACGGCTTTTCTTGGGGTGGTTTTTGTTTGTGCCCATCAGTATTTCCTGGTTGATGGCCATTCCAGCACCCAGTTTGGGATATATGAGGGCTAAGAAAAACCTCACAGAACTCAGTGCTGCATCATTCCTCTTTGTCCCCAGGTCCCTAGATCTCTCTTCTTGCCACCTTCTAGAATCATCTTACATTTGTTAAAATATAATATCTAGATGTGTTAGCTGTACTTAATGAGAAAAATAGGGAGAAATGCATCTACTTCATTTTAGTCAATAAGTGCCATAAAAAAGTACATTGTAGATTTTAAATATTCTTTGTTGTAGCTACAGTAGGAAACTAATTTTAGTCTTAAAATACATGAATTTAAAGCAGATATTTTGAGTAAATTTTTTTAAAGAAATAGTTTACATAATCAGATTTTGGAGTCATTGTAAATAGAGGCAGGTCAAATAAAAATATGGATAATTCAAACTGGGAAGTAATTCGTAAGTCTCTAGTTTTGCTTTATACCTACCAAGTTTGTGCATGTATAGGTGTATGTATTAGACTTTCTGAAAATATATTTTTGATAAAAATATTTAAGTTATATTGTATAGACCAGATTCATTAAGAATTTAGAAAATCTTGGGTTTCAGTATTTCACCTCCTTTTTTATAATCCACATCCTTCTGAGGATATAGCCTTTTTTTCAAACTTATACAAAGCTAGTTCAATCTAATAATGTTTTAGGAATAAGAGATGTTACTAAATTTGTGTCAGACGAAGCCACTGTCTACTAAATATATGTATACAATGAAATATTAGCAAAAGTGAATTTTTTAAATAGTGGATACTTATTAAATTTCTTGCTTAATATGGCTTTCAGATATCTGAAAGTCAATATATTTTCTGTAGAATATAGCAATTCATGTATTTTTTTATATTAAGAGGTATAACATATAGATCTAAATATTTTTGGAGCTCTTAATGAAACAAAATGTTTTCTGTTATTTATGATAATGGGGATAATATATTGGTGCCTCTCTGTGGTATCATAAGTAAAACAAAACATTCAGGAATATATAGTACTGACAAGACTAGATTAAATTAGCTGAGAAGCCTTTTTCTTAAAAAATGTTAGTATGTTTATGTGTTTATATGAATAATATGTTTAGTGTGGAAAATATGGACAATTCAGAAAAATAAAAATAGAACAAAATTCATATCTATTCATCACCATAGACAATGCAAGTATTTTAATGGGATCTCAAAGTAGATGGCTTGAATTTTCAGTTTTGCAAATAAATCTAACTCTCCTTAGATCATTATTGGGTGTGCCTCAGTTAAGATTTAGTCTAACCAGAGAAAAAGTAATGAATGTAACGTTTGTAAAACCTTAAATAAACTTTTTTTTTTTAAAAAAACAACATTAACTATTATAGAGAATTCTCACAGTGTTGTTTTATGTGATATGGTTTAATTACTGGGATAGGTGGCAGGGTGTGAATGTGCCTAGAACAGAAGGAAACAAGGAACACTGTGAACTCTGGAGTACAATGGGGGTGTGCACCACCTCTCCTTTCCTGTTCTGTCCCGGGTGTGTAGCCTAACCAGAGGAAGAAAAGTGACTCATGCTGCGTTTGTCAGAAGTAGCTATGTAAAGGACTTTTTATGAAAGTTGAATAGAGAACTCATCTTAGTACAACTTGGATTCCAATTTCTTTTGTCTTCTTTCTCTGACTCCCATAGCAAATTGGTCTGCATGTGTGACGAGCACTGAAGAAACTTGTCAGCTTATCAGATTGCACATCTCATAATGCTACCCCATTAAAAAAATTGAATTAACAGATGCATTACCATCTCTGAATAGTTGTCAGAATTGGTAGCTATGGCAAACTTTAGGAATTTTCTGTATAAACTTTTTAAAGACCTGGCCTGTTCTTCTAAGTGCTGTTTCCTATTGAAATGCCTCCTGGTTATAGTATGTTAATTATTCTGTTTGAGAATTAATTAAAGCAAAACAAAAACAGTTCTGTGAAAATACAGTGTTTCATTTAATAGTGTTTAACTTGGCCTCATAAGTGGACTTACACTGCTTCAGGTTACTATCTATATTCTGTCGCTGATATGAATAGATACCATTCTTTTCTTCTTTTAAAGATTTTATTTATTTGCTTATTTATTTAAAGAAAGAGAGAGAACATGGGCAGGGGAAGGGGCAGAGGCCGAAGGAAAGAGAGAATCTCACGCAGACTCCATCCTGAGCCTGGAGCCCGACCTGTACCTCCATCTCACAACCCTGAGATCATGACCTGAGCCAAAGCCAAGAGTCAAATGCTCAACCATCTGAGCCATCCAGATACCCCAAGTAGATACTATTCTTTTTTTTAAATAGATATTATTTTTAATGTTTTTATTTACTTTCTAAAAGTGAATGCTGATCAGATGTTAGGCCCTTGGCCCTTTAGCCAGAGGCTATTGTGATACCTGTGCTTTACGGCACTTGTCTGAGGTTAGATTTGAGCTGTGGCTTGATACCTCTGCCAGTTTACCTTGATGATCCAGTATGTGAGGTAGCCCAAAATGTAGTTGCAGTCCCACCAAGAAGTAGAATATGCTGAAGGAAGTACAGATTAAGCATACCTTGAAGACATCCTATTCATTCATTTAAGAATGATTAACAACGGCATGAAGAAGAGGAAAAAAATGAAAGGAAAATAAAAATTTTTTGTTTTCTTTGGTCTTATATGCCTTTCATTTAATACTGTATTTTAGATTGGGTGAGATATTGGGAAATGAATACATTTCAGGTGTTAGGAAACCTATCTTCTTTACAACCCCTAACACAAGAGAGCCATTACAACAGATGCATTTAAGAATTGTTTCTTATTCCATAATAAATTGAATTGTCAAATCCATTGTGAATTTGGAAGACCTTTTTGTCAAACTGTATTAGGACAATAAGCATTGAAGCAATCGATTTATATATTTTTTAAAAGTTTATTCAAGACAAGAAGGATGAATTATATATAAAAATAAGCGCCGTTTCTTTTAAAGATTTTATTTATTTCTGAGAGACATAGAGAGAAAAGCAGAGACATATGCAGAAGGAAAAGAAGGCACTCTGTGGGGAGCCTGATGTGGGACTCAGTCCCAAGACCCCTGGATCATGACCTGAGCCAAAGGCAGATGCTCAACCACTCAGCCACCAGGTGCCTCCAAAATAAGCACCCTTTTAAGGGAATGTGTCATTTATATATTCTTTAAAATAAGACTTTTGTGTCAAAGTAATACACTTACAATATTGCTTTATGTAGTAGTTTTCACTAATTTCTTCATTTTATCTTTTACCTCTCTGATTTGACTTCTTTTAAATTTTAAAGTAGTAGTCCTCAATCACCGCTCACATTAAAATCTCTAGGAAAGCTTCTAAAAATGCTCAAGTAAGGAACGCCTGAGTGGCTCAGCGATTGAGCATCTGCCTTTGGCTCAGGGCGTGATCCTGGAGTCCTGGGATCGAGTCCCATGTCGGGCCCTCTGTGTGGAGCCTCCTTCTCCCTCTGCCTATGTCTCTGCCTCTCTCTTTCTGTGTCTCTCATGAATAAATAAAATCTTTTAAAAAATGCTCAAATATTATCCCACCCAGTTAAATAATGTGATAATGTGTTCAAGTGGTTCAGATGTCAAAAGTACATGTAGTAAAACCGGTATACGTATAATGAAAAGCCTACTCCTCATCCTATGCGCAATACACCTGGTTTCTGTTCCCCACAACAGATAACACTGTTGGTTATATTTATCCAGAGTCTTTTATAATGAATAAAAAAGCCAACTATAAAGGGATGGATGGATGGATGGATGGGTAGATGGATGGATGAATGAATGAATTGCCCTTCCCCTTTTTATACAGATGGTAGTATACTAAATAAATACACTTTAATTTTTAAAATTTTCCTCTTCCCCCTTCTTATTTAAGAATATTTCTTAGAGGTGCCTCCATAGTCATGCATTAAGAGATTTCTTATTCAGTTTCCTTTTTTATGGGTGTCTGAATATGGTATTCCATTTTTTCTACTATGAAGTATTGCTGTCAAAGACTTAATTTCAATCTTTTTTATCTTTTAAGTATTAATTTTCTTTTTAGACACATTTCTAATTTGTTCTTTAAAGTCAATAATTTTATTAGAATATGTCATAGTATAGGTTAGTCTGGTTTGATTTCTCTAGATTCCCAATGTGTCCTTTTAATATATATGGTTCCAATTCCTTTTTTAGAATTTCAGGAAGCTTTTATTAAATTATAAATTTAATCATCATTTTATTACCTATTTTTTTTTCTCTTCTGGTGACTCTTACCTTGTGTGTGTTGGATAGCATTTGTCTTCTATGTTAGCCTTTAGTTAGTTGAATCCTTTTCATTGCTTTCTTCATTTCATTTTGATCTAAGACATGTTTCCCTTTTTATTTTATTTCTCTTAAGGAACTTTAAATTTAGCTTATTTGATCTTATGTTCTTTTTTCTTAGTCATCATTTCCAAAATGATTCATTCTGTTATAATTCTTTTCTGAAATTTCTATCATTTGAGTCCTTCTATAGTATGATTTGTTGTTCCTTAGTTTATCACATTCTTAATATCTTTTAGTTCACCTTGATATAGAAGTGTAGAGTTTTAAATTTCTTTTTTTAATATATATTTTTGCTGTGCGTTTATTTTCTGTAGCGCTGTTACTCTCTTCCTTTTATCTATATAATCTATGGGATTTGACTTTAATACTTTTCTGTTACTTGTTTTTATATGACTTTAGTTTTCTTCAGCTTCTAAAAGAGGAGTGATTGAAGATAGTTTTATCCCCTCATAATTCTATAGTGCACCCATGTTTTTGTCAGATTAAAAAATTATTACCACATTTTCAGATTTTTGTGACTGTCCCTTTCTTCCACTTCTGTCTTGAAATCCTCTTTTTCTTCTCTCTTTAGTTTCTGGCTTGGTCAGTTTGGACTCTATTCTCAGCTATTTCTCCTCAGTCTGGAGCTTTCTTCTGAGTTTGTCAGACCCAGTGTATCCTGGGCCATTGATACCTTACTGAGAACCACTTGTACCTAGTCCCTATTAGAATTTATATGCCCTTCAATTTCAGTTACTATCCTTATATCAGCTTGCTCACCTCTCTGATTAGTATGTTAGCTATTTTGGAGTTTGCCTGTCTGTCTGATACCCTAATGCTTTCATTTTTCTTCTTGCACAGAATCTATTGCCATGCAGGTCTTAGGACGATTTGCAATTTATCTTTATTTGTCACATTTATGGTGTCTATTTTTTTAATAGCTAATGAATATGAGTTTTTGTTTCTACTTTTTTTAGGTGCTCTGTGTTTTTGTGAGTGTCTTTTGAGAGACTTGAAAACTCTACCACCACTACTGCCATATACCCACTGTCCACGGCACTGTTAATTATTATTAAAGGGAATTATCTGTGATAGGGTTACATGTATGCTTTTCCTGGGGATACCACTTCTTATGGAATTAGGAGTAGTTTGCAGGGAGTTGGAAGTCTCAGTCGTGCTTACCAAAATTTAAGGGAAAAGACCATATTTTGGTTTTGTGTACTGTTGTTTGGTATTTGTAGATGCCTGTGAAAATTGTTGAAGTGAAGAAGACGGTGACTGGAAAATTAAAAAACTACTTGGGAAACTGCCTTATTTTTTGTTTTTGTTTTCAGATTTATAGAAAGTCAGTTATATCACATTTTCCGGAGAGTCACTAGATTTCTCATGCTTCATTCCATTTTTTAAGTGAAGATGAATAAGTGAAGATCACTTTAAAAAAGTAATTTGAGGAGGAGGGTATTTACGAGCATACCTATGGAGGTACTACTCATTTGTTTCTTTGTTTTCTCACAGGTAACTTTGTGCCTTTTTACATGTATCTGTGGATACAGACCACAACACCATGGTTGATATTCCTAATGAGGACTTTAGGTCATTCCCTTCTACCTCCCCATAATATTGTCTTGAGAATAAACTTTGCTTTATATTATTTCGCCTCATTCACAGTCTTTATTCTTTAATTTAACAGTTAGCAATCTTTCCTTAACTCAGGTAGTCTGCAACTTTTTTTTTAATGAGGATCATTTTTAAAAAATAAAAATTATTACATTTTGCTTTCAAAATTTTTAAACAGCTTAAGCTCTTGTTTCTGGAAACTCTAGCTTGTTGGATACAGTTTAAATAATGACAAAATTATGTACATTTTAAAAAGCCCCACCTCATTTTATCATCAAAATAGGCAGTTTTTAAAAATTTAAATCCAATTAGCCAAGATATAGTGAATGATTAGTTTTAGATATAGAGTTCAGTAATTCATCAGTTGCATGTAACACTCAGTGCTCATCATATGCCCCTTTCCCCCACCTACATCCCCTCCAACAACCCTGTTAGTTTCTTTTTTTTTTTTTTTTTTTTTTTTTATGATAGTCACAGAGAGAGAGAGAGAGAGAGGCAGAGACACAGGCTGAGGAAGAAGCAGGCTCCATGCACCGGGAGCCTGATGTGGGATTCGATCCCGGGTCTCCAGGATCGCGCCCTGGGCCAAAGGCAGGCGCCAAACCATTGCGCCACCCAGGGATCCCCCCTGTTAGTTTCTTATAGTTGAGTCTCTCATGGTTTTTCTCCCTCTCTGATGACTTCCCATTTCCTTCCTTTCCCTATGATCCTTTGTGCTGTTTCTTATATTCCACATATGAGTGAAACCATATAATTATCTTTTTCTAATTGACTTAATTCACTCAGCATAATACCCTCTAGTTCCATCCACATTGATGTAAATGGTAGGTATTCATCCTTTCTGATGACTGAGTAATATTCCATTTTATGTGTGTTTATGTGTGCACACATGTGTGTGTATTATCCTATCTGTCAGTGGACAACATCTGGGCTCTTTCCACAGTTTGGCTATTGTGGACATTGCTGCTCTAAACACTGGGGTGCAGGAACACCTTTAGATCAATACATTTGTCCTTTGGGGTAAATACCCAGTAGTGCAATTGCTGTGTTATGGGGTAGCTCTGTTATTAACTTCTTGAGGAACCAACATACTGTTTTCCAGAGTGGCTGTACCAGCTTGCATTCCCACCAACAGTGTAAGAGGGTTCCCCTTACACATTTGTTGTTTCCTAACTTGTTAATTTTAGCCATTCTGACTAGTGTAAGGTGATATCTCATTGTGGTTTTGATTTGTATTTCCCTAATGCCAACTGATATGGGGCATTTTTTTTTCATGTGTCTGTTGGCCAAAATAGGCAGTTTTAAAAAGAAATCAATATAGTTTCTTTAGTCCTTTTCTACCAATGGGAAAAATGTATACTTTAAAAGTGGATTATTTGTTACTAAATAACAGTAGTAATAAGAAAATTGAGCTTTTAGTCTCAAAATATGCCAAGATTGGGGACATTTTTGAAAACAGATAAAATAGGTAAAGTTTTTGAAATTTAATGCTCATTCATATTTTGAAGACATTGTGTGATTTTTCTCATTCCTGTTCTAACAGTTCAGAAAATCAAATTGTTCTTTTATTTATCAAAACTAAATTGAGCAATTTTGAAGTCTTTAGAAGAATACCATCTGCCATTCTGCAAGCTAATTGGCCATTGTGAGAATATTTTTCCTCCCTCATACAATGATAGAAATTTAAAGTGTTTGCAGTACCTCCTCAAATCTATGATAACATAGATTTTTTAAAACATACCATCCATTTAATAATAGATTTTGAGAAGGCAGAAAGGAAAACATTAAGTATGTATTTCAAGACATCTTAATTTCGGAAATTTTAAAGTATGATGAAATATATGTCTTAGTATATAAAATGAGTTTTTGTGTTCCAAATATTTTTCATATTTAGTATTTGTAAATAATTTAGTTAGAAATATAAAATGTTTAAAGATAGTAAAACATGTAAACTGTTTCAGTTAGTTTAATATAAACTTCAGTGATTTTAGTAAATAGAGAAGTGAAGGATTTTCTCTTATTTTTAAATTTAAAAATAGTTCCTTGATTTAAATGAATTGGCTTCATTAATGAGATTTCCTACCAAAAAAAGTATTAATACCAAAAAGTGGATTGAAAGTCTATCTTAAATTTAAGTTCCTATATTCTCAGTGTGATTCTGTATAGTAGAACCTCTTCATCAAGCATATATTACTTCTATATACTACTTAGTCTTAAAATTTTTACTTATTTTTAAGTGTGAGTGACTCAAGGCTGGGTGCTAATTTCATAGCTGTAATTTCTTTAAAGGTTAAATAGTACATGTCCACTTGAGATCTCTGCTAATGCAGGGGATTATATGAACGCATTTCAGAAGTGCTATAGAATTGTCATTATGATATTTATTCTGTGACGTTGAATTTGGTATTTATCTTAAAAATTTAAATAACTTTTAAAACTGTCTTTTCAGCATATAATTTCATAAAATATAATTTTAGTGTTAATTTACAGTCATCCCATATGCTATTACGATATTTGTAAGAACATTTATCACTTCAGGGGTGTTTTATCTTCTTTACTGAATTGCAGATCAATCATCCAAGGACTATTCTTAGATTGCGTACAGATTTTTTTTTGCGTGCCCACTAATGTTTTTGAGAAGAGCTTAGTGATAGATTTTTTTTTGTGAGTGTGCATAGTGGTATTGCCAAAAAAACAGGAAAACTTGGACTTATAATGTGGCTAAGCCTCATTCTCATCTAGTGGTGAGGCAAACCTGTTATTTGTGAATACTGTAGTTTACAATCTCAAGGGATATATTTACTGTATTTCCCTACTTATCTGAGGTCAAACTCTGACCTCAACCATTCTAGAACAAAGCCACAGACCTCAGCAATAAATGAAAAGACTGGTTTGAAGCAAATTTATCTAAAATCTATGTATTTTGTTTAATAGGTAAGTCATAGATCCTTAGACTCTCAACGAGACAGTGGAGTATGGAGTAAAACCATAAAGGCTATTTTACTCACAGTAGCCAGAAATGAATATTGAAAGAAAAGACACACTCAGAACTTAAAAATCTAAGAGATTTTTGGATAGGCTTAGGTAGCATCTGGGTATGTTTTTTCTATTATTTGTTTAATGGATTTTTAATTTAGGACTTTTCTCAGGCAGGAACATTATATATGGAAAGAGGTGACTTAGATATTTGGATGGGTTAATGAATAAGAGTTGCTTTGACAAGCTCTACTGTCCCTTCCTCTTTACCTGTTGAGAAGGGTATGTGCTATTATATGTTCTGTCTGAGGGAAGAAAGATACTGTGATTGTGAAGGGAATAGGCAAGGAATTTACTGGCTAAAACCTTTTCACAATGCAGAGTATAAGTAATCTAAATCTAAAACTTTGGAAAGATGATTACATGTAATAAATGCTTTCTGAGCATTTTGTGATTGGTATAGCCTGTTCATTGCTGCTTCATCTTCATGCCTTAGCTCTCAACTGAAAGGCCACTTACTGAGACCGCCTTTTTCTGACTGCTCTGACTGAAATAGTTTCTTTATTCCCCCTTCTCACTCCTGGTTTACTTTCCTCAAAGTAGTTAGCAGAACTTTGTTTATGTATTTATTGTTTGGTTATTCCTCCTTTCTTCCAGAATATAAGTTCTTGAATGGGAGACATCATATTTAATCATAACATGATCAACTCCTAGAATAGTGGCTGGCACATAAAAAAAATATATGTAGGTTGGTTGAGTGGTTGAGTGAAAGTATGGCTTGTGGAGTGCTATGAATTCGGTCTGTTGCCTCTCCTCCACCACTTCCACACCCAAATTCATGTGTTGGAGCCCTAACGCCTAATGTGTTGGTATTTATAGATGGAGCCTTTGGAAGATAATTAGGTTTCAATGAGTTCATGAGGGTGAGGCCCTCATGAGAGGATTAGTGTTCTTATAAGAAGAGACACCAGAGAGCTCCGTCACTTTTCTCCCTGCCTTGTGAGAACACAGCTAGAAGATAGACTTCTGTAAGCCAGAGAGAGAGAGCTGTCACCAGAAACTGACCATATTGGCACCTTGATTTTGGATTTCTAGCCTTCAGAACTGTGAGAAAATAAATTTCTGTTGTGTAAGATACCAGTCTATTATTTTGTCTTGGGAATCTGAGCAGACTAAGACATAGAGTATAGGTGTTTTCTATTTAAAGCTATAGCGTATTATTTTATCATTTAAAATGATGCTTATTATTTAACGCTTATTATTGTGATCCATCACTATGCTAAAATTTATTTGGATTCAGTTTTAGAAAGATAAAAGTAAAGTATGTTTTAGTTTATACTATAAAGCTTCTAAAGGAATTTATGGTTTTGGAAGGGGATTTCTGTGATAAAAATATTAGGCATAATGTATAGTTTTCTTTCAAGCTAATACATATGTTATCCTTGTATCCTATTAAATAACAGAAGAAAAATATTAAATTTGGTTGCAGCTGTGGATATACAGTAGAGAGCATTTTAATAATGAAAGTAGTGGTAAATAGGCTACTTACTCCATCTGCTTCTAAAATTACAGACTAGCTGCCAGGGAGTTTCACAAGTTAGAGCAGTGTCTGCAATCACAGAGCAGCACGAAACCTGCACACTGAAAAAGGCAGCCTTCATGGCAAACACTAACCTGCTCTTTACTGCATAGGAATTTATGGATGTGGCAACAGCTCCAATCCTGCTTCTGCTTTAAGAATTTACCAAGGACCTCACACACTTTTAAAATCATTAACTCCTCTTTTGCTTTCAATTTCATTAGACTTTTTCCCTCTATTATTTCAAAATTGTTCCTCATTTGGTTTTTGAAGTCTCTTTCATTTTGTTACTTTCTTTTTCCCATGTAATAGGTTTCCTTTTTTCTTCATTTTCTTTGTTTTTTAGTATGTGAATATTTTGTATGTGTCTAAATATATGGTCTCTGCATTCTTTATCATTTTTTCTGTCTTATAAACATTCTTTCACTCCTTTTCTCAGAGCACAAATTTTTCTATCAACATAGTCTAGTAAAATATGGAAATATTTTAGAAAACTGTAATCTACTGAAAGTCACCTATAATTTCATACCTCACAGATATCAACTTTAAGACTATCAATTTGTTCTGTCAGATATTTTACAAATTTACACTTTCCCCAAGAAATAAATGAGAATTTCTGTTTTGCCTACACTAAGTTTTATCAATACTTTTAATATTTGTTAGAGAAGTAAAATATATTTTTTTGCTCTTTTAATTTTTATTTTATTGGTATACATGATTTTTTTCATATGACTATTTGTTGTTTTCGTTTCATCCCTGAATTTCTGCTATCTCTCCTCTGCCCATTAAAAAAAAAATCTGTTTATCTTATTTTTAATGATTTATAGGAACCTTTATACATCAGGGTTATTTACACTTTGGCATATATTACAAAGTTTTTTTTTCATGTTGATGCTGTCTTCTACTATAGCAAATTTAAAAAGTAGCTTAGTCTATTAAGTATGAATTTTGGGTTAGAAAATATCAGACTTGTTTTACTTCAGTCCTTTTGTAATTTTTTTTAAAAGATTTTATTTATTTATTCATGAGAGACACACACACACACACACAGAATCAGGGACATAGGCAGAGGGAGAAGCATAGGGAGCCTGATGTGGGACTTGATCCCTGGACCAGGATCATTCATGCCTTAAGGTGAAGCAGATGCTCAACCGCTTGGCATCCCCTTTTTGTAATTTCATTTTACATTTAACTTTTGATTCATCTCAAGTTTCTATTGATAAGATGAACTAGGGTCCTTTTATGACTTTACCCAAATGCCTAGGTTGTTTGCCCTGACAACATTTATCAAATAATCCCTCTTTCCCTTCCTTATTTGGGTTGCACCTTTGAAATACACTCAATATCCATATATACCTAGATGTCTTCTAGACTTTATTTTCATTTCTGTTGATATGTCTGTTCCTGTAGTACTACTACCTACATTGCTGTAATTACTGTTGTTTTGTTGAACATTTAGATTTACTAGGACTACACTTCCTTTTCTTGGCTGATCTTGTATATTAATCTCCCAATTAAACTTAAAATTCATTAAACAAGTTAAGTTTAAAAAGGTAACCCTGTTAGGATTTTGATAGAAATTTTGTTAAGTTCTTGTATTTATATATAGAAAATTGACATTATTCCTCATATTTAATCTTTCCACTTAATAGGTATGTTTCTTCATTTATTTCAGATTCCTCAAATATCCCTCAACTGAATTTTATACTTTTTTATAGCTCCTAGACATTTATTGTTAATTTATTCCTAAAACATTTAAGAGTTATTGTTTGTTTCATGTATACTAATATACTAATATCTAGAATCAGATTTCCTGTAATCATACCTTGGTTTTCAGTCTGGAGGGCTAAGCTCTTGAGCACATAAAATTGCTATTAATTTTGTGCCCAAATTCATTGCAACAAATTAGAATACATATATTTCCCCAGAAACTACATCACATAATGAAGATAGAAACATAATTTCGTGGCAGAATGAATGAAAGAATGAATGTAAGCAGTTGCCATACAATCTGATGAGGTTTAGAGTGGAGATAGCATGCAAAGTATGGAAGATCATGAAGGAAGAAAAGTCATCAGAATTTAGATTTCAGAAGATGAACAGGTCTTTGTCAGGAAGTGAAGATCTGCAGGGAGGTCTTGTAGAGGGAGCAATATTTGTGAAATCCTGCAGGTATGAAATAGCATGACCTGTTTGAGAAATTGCTAGTCCTAGAGTTTCAATAGAGGGTTTTTGGTTTGGCATATCAGCATAGAATATGAGGAGGAGGCATTTTAGTAGCTGAATCTGTAAAGGTTGTTTGAGGCTGTCAAAAGTTTTCAGTAGTTGAGTAACACTGAACATACTTGCATTTTGGAAAGATACTTCTTGCAGTTGATAAGTATAAATTGAAGGGAGATGGGATGAAGTTAGGGAGATGTCTCCTCTTTGGAGCCTGATGGACTCATCCAAGAGAAATATGATGGAGGTCTCAATGAAGTGGGGAAATGCAAACAAAGAGGGGGAAGACAGAGATTTTGAAAGATATACAGGCAGTAAACTTACAGAATTTAACTTTTAGTAGTCAGGAAGAAGGTGGAATCTAGGATGGCTTGGTTTTTAACTTTGCAGAATGCTTTAGGCTCTAAATCACAAACTTTCCTTGTGAATTTTTAATGGTTGGTTCGTAAATACTGTTTCATTTATTCTATAGCAAATTAATAAGAGTGATGTGATATGAAACTGGTGGATCTGTCAGAGATAATGGACACAATCTCTACTTGTACTTAATCATTAAATCCTCTTATTTTTCTTCCTCAATGTCTCTCAGATTTTTAATACTTTTTTCCTCATCAATTCCATTACTCTAACCTAGGGAGCAACCATCTTTCATTTGGGTTACTACATGGAATTTTGCTTTGTTCCAATTCAATCCATGCTGACCCAGAATAATTCTTCAGATATGATCATTTCATACTCTGCCTTAAAATCCTCCCATCACTTTCTATTTTCCTTAGGATTAAGGCCAACCTTTCAAAACATCTTATAAAATCTCATTTTCCTTGCTTGTAAAATAGGAGTAATAATAATACTTCCTCTTTGGGTTATTTTAAGGATTAAGTGAATTTACATTCTGAAGTGTTTAAGAACAGTGCCTGGGGGATCCCTGGGTGGCTCAGCGGTTTAGCACCTGCCTTCGGCCCAGGGTGTGGTCCTGGAGTCCTGGGATGAGTCCCACATCAGGCTCCTTCCATGGAGCCTGCTTCTCCCTCTGGCATTGTCTCTGCCCACTCCCCCCCGCCCCATGAATAAATAAATAAATAAATAAATAAATAAATATATTTTTTTAAAAAGAGTGCCTGGCACACAGCACTATATAAATGTTTGTTCATGTTTTGTTGTTGGTGGTGGTGGTGGTGGCATTTTTTATTACTTGTTTAGTATCTTGACATCTAGACTGTAAGAAGCATGATGTTTAAGATGGTGTCTTTCTTTGACATTAAGCTTTGTGTTTAGCATGCAATATAATAATGTCAGGTGCCTAATGTATAGTCATCCTATGTACAAATAAGTGAATGTCACTTGGAAGCATGATAAAGCAGAGGAAGAATTGTACTATCGTTATAATATCATAGAAAAATAAATGTCCGTAGTATCTTGCATTGCTAAGAAAAGGACTATTGCATTTAGTTGCTTCTGTTTTAAGACAGCAGCTCTGAAATGCTTTGTATGGTATGAAAAAAAGATCTTAGATAAATAGTAAAATGAAGTAAAATACTGGTTTATGTACAAACAGAAAAGGAAAATGATGGCAACTTTGGGTTATGAACTAAAATTAGTAGGTGCCTTAACATGTGAATTTCTTATGTAAGGAAAAGTTGATCTACTATGGGGTTTGGATATCCTTTTTCTGCTGTAATGGTTGAGAAATAAATTTGTTCATGTGTTTATCCATCCAAGAAATATTTATTGGATGCTTTCTATGTGCCAGGCATGGTTTTGAATGCCTGAGGACTATTAATGGAAAAGCAACAATAGTAGCAAATCACTACATTTTAGTGTATGAGAGAGAGTATTTAATAGACATAAAATTAAGTTAATTATGAAGTAGAAAGTAAGTGATTAAAAAAAGAATAGGATACAGTGGGGATTGAGCGTATAGGGGATGGGGAGAGGTAGATCACAATTTTAAACACAGTGATTGAGGTTTCATTAAAAAGGTGACTTTTGAGCAGAGATTTGAAGATGGAGAGGAGGAGAAAACAGTCAATGGAAATGCTGTACAGTGGGAACTTATAAGACCAGTGCTGCTAGAGCAGAATGAATGAGGGGGAAATGGAGGAGGAAATAGTGCCTAACTAATAGGAGTGAAGCACAGAATGGAAAGAGCTTAATGCTTTTGGCATTTACTTAGGGGAAACTACTTTCTAAAAATATGCTTAATTTTACATTAAAAACTGAAGAGATATAAAAAATTTCTGTTTAAACAGTATGCCACCGTAGGAAGGACTGTAAGAAATCACAGACTTTATATTCTGCAAGACAGGGCATCTACCGGTGTTTTATAGTATGCATACTTTTCTTTGTAAATGAAATCTGGTCAACAGTAGTAACATTATTTCTTTATGGGGTCTCAGACATGGCTGTTTGTTTCAGCACCTTGTGTCTAAAGCATTTCTGTTCCTGCCAGTGGATCTCTCATTTTTTTTTTTTTCTGTCTGTGCTATTCTAAACATGACGATTACGTTCTGCTTAGAAGTAAAACACAAGTCCATCTATTCCTGTGCAATTGTGAGATATGGCTGTGACTCAAACTAGGATTAGTTTTTAAGCAAGATTAAACTTGATGGACCATTTGAGATATTTCTCATATAATTCATCTTTTGTAGACACTCAGCAGATGTAATGTTTTAATGATTTTTAAAGCCATTTTCTAAAGCAATTTTAAGTCTCCATTCTCTTTATAGTAAATTTCACAGCTATGTTTTTTTTTTTATTTTGGTTTTGTTTTGTTTTGCTTTTGAGAAATGAGAGCTGATCCATGAAACAGATTTTATTGTGTATAGAATTCAAAGAATGCCCTAGTATCATGTATCCTTAATGATATAGAGGCACACTGTTAATTAGAACACTACAATTTTACTTTTAAATTTCTGTGCCTTTCAGAGCCATCACAAACTCAATTGATGTTTGAATTGCTGTTATTAACCTGTCAAAGAATACAGGAAAAATGAGTCTTATAGATGTTCCTATCTATCTTACATATCTACATACCTCTACATATCTAGAGAGATAGCTGGACTACATTGCACTCAGCTTTCCATTTCTGCTATTTGTAGTTCTGTTTCTACAAGCAAAAGTTTTTCCATGTAGTTTTGACATTTCCTTCTATCCACAAAAGTTTTGAGTATTTGTTTAAATTTTAAACATTAAAAATTATAAATTAGAAAAAATCAAGATTAGGGAATATACAGAAAGAATGGAATATGAAGGCCAGGAGAAACTCAGGACATATATTCTTGCTTCTCAACATTTATTAAGATTGAGCTACAGGTTTTATTCTCTGATTACTTTTACTCAACAGAAGAGTCAAAATTTCTAAGGAAAGAAACTATACTTACTATATACCATAACTAGACTATACTTACTATAAGTAACTAAACTATACTTACTATAACTTCCTTAGTAGAAGATGCATAGAATTTGAAAATTGTAGAATTTTCAGAAGTAAGTCCTTAGAATTTGGATGAAGGGCTTATGCTTTAAGCAATATAGTTGTATTGATAAAAGGTATAATATGAGTGTAAAACTTCTTCTCTTCCCATACTGATGTTCTGTTGTTCATTTATGGAGCAGTATCATATTTTCTACATGCCAATGGTGAAAAAATTTAATCATTATTGTATTTTGTAAAGGCATTAGATTTGAAGTCAAATTGACAGATGTCAATTTTTGTCTTTTAGTTTTAACCTCCTTTTATAAATGGGGTAGTAGAATTCCACATAGAAATATATTCTTAATCTTCCTCTTTTAAAAGGCCACTCAAAAAAAAAAAAATAAATAAAAGGCCACTCAGTTCTAAGATAATCTTATTGAAAATAGATGCTTAAAAGTAGAAATTTTTCTTCATTTGATGGCTTGGAGTTGAGGCAAATGATAAGCTTTAGACAATGGAAAAGAAATGAGAAATGATGGTATTTGGGGAAAAAACTGTAGTCCGTTCACTTTCCACTAACCTCATAAAATTGGTCTTTTTCAAAAATAGAAATGCATTTTTTTATACCTGGACTCTACATATGATATTGAATGGAAAATAAAGAAGTCTTCCTGAAATAATACTGAAGAAAGCAAATTAAAATGTGAATCAGTTCCCTGTTATGTAAATAGTGATTCAGTTCAATGTTGGACTTCAAGGGCCAATAATTTTTATGAAAGTATTACTAAAGCAAGGTGTTTGGATTGGATTTTAAAGTCATGTCCTTTGGTTGACTTTCTTTCATTTTATTCATTTTAGAATACTTGTTTATAGTATTGTGGCATTTATTTCATTCCCACTAAATTCTTTCTTTTGCATCCCTGGCACAAAGGTGGACATATAAGATCTAAAACCTAAAGATACAGTCTGTAAGCTAAACTGTTTTTCCATATGCTATCAACCCTGCTGTATATATCTAAATGTATTAGTCTACATATACATGGCATACTTTTTAATTGTACATAGGAGCAGCATCAGTAATTGTTGACCTAATGACTGTTCTAGTTTATACAGAAAGTATGAATTATCTTACATTATTAAGAACATTTTGCCTAACAGTGAGATGGTTGCTAAAATAATTTAATAGAGTGCCTTCATGGGAACACTGCTAGGTGTTGTAGCAGCTAGATTGGTGAGCAAGACATCTGAGGTTATTGCTCCTTGGAGCTCATTGCGTTCTAATGGGTTATCGGTGTTTAGTTACTACCATTTGTACTTCAAAGTTTTGCCCTTTTCAAAAAACAACAACAACAACTTAGTCATGGGAGCAAGTCTTGACAGGAGAATATTAGTCATCACTAGTGAAGATCATAAAATTGATTTTAGCCTATTCTTTTTGATTTTTTTTTTTTAAATTTCAGCAAAAAAGTCTGTGTTCCCGGATTAGAATTTATTTTTATGTTTTTAGTTAAGTATCTAAGTCAAGACATCTGTGATCTGGTGGTTTTTATATTTATTAAAAAGATCAGAAAATATTCCGAGGCAAAGAAAGTCATTCGTAGATTTCTTTTTCTATTTATTTCACCTTGGTCATATAAAAACTGATGAACTACAGGCTAAATACTACTTTCTAACCCCGAAGGCGTGTTTAAATACTATCTTAACTCCATGCTTGTGGTTTTTGAGTTGTCAGTAATCTCCAGGATGAATACTGGGGGCTGGTTATTTGCAGCCAACATAGTATGCTCCTGACAGAGGTTCATGTGAGGGAAAAAAGTGAGGTTGGGCTAAAATTACAGGACAAAAGAGAAGGGAAATTATTGTATTCTATGAAAATGGTGATGGTGTTGTAGTTTTTGCCATAATCCCTTTTGGAAAATCATTTTTAAAACTGTGGAAATGCCACAGATCTTGAAATATAATTTTTCCCCTTGTTTTGAAGCCTAGGACATAGTGGGAATGATAGTCATAACAAATTAGTCTATTTTTGGAAGGATTACTTTGTGTGCCACAGTTCTTCATCCTGAGCTAGGAGACAGTTCACTGTTTTTGTGCAATTATATTTGCCCTGATACACTTATTTAGTAAGCTATAAGGGATGTAAAAATAGAACCAAATATTCATTCTATTCAATATATCATTTGTGAAAGTTAGCAAAGAATGGAAGTATTAATGTTTGTTTAGTATAAAATATACCAATCCAGTTTGATGCCCTTTACCTCTGACTTTTCTAGGCTGTAGCTCCTCTAGTGAATTGAGAAGTAGTGGAAGGAATGGGTACTTAGTTTTTGGTGATATGAGGCATGCTTGTTCTCTCTCTGGTTAGCTCTCTCTAGTTGGCTGGTGATGGCCCCTACTAATTTCTTGGTCCCACGCAGATTATGCACATTTTCCTTGGGCAGTGCTGAGATTTACCCTGGCAATAGAGTTTGCCAAGGACTTCTTTTGGTTAAAGAAGTCATCTACTGGCTCTCTTAGTAGTCTAGGGTACCAGTCTTCTCTAGATGGTCTGATTACTCACTTGGTTTAGCAGCTGCTTAAGTAAGTCAGGAGAATCAGGAGGTTCTCCAAAGAGGTTGACTCCATTTTTCCCCCCCAAATTCCATCTTCAGTCTTGTTGACATGGGATCTCTTTTAGAGAGTCTCATGGCTTCAGATATCTCCATGTCAAAAATGGGCACCAATTGTTTAATTCATGTATGCTCACAGACTCCAGAGGACTCCAGAAGATGACTGTCAAGTTCTCCCAACAACTCCTTCACTTTGTTTGGCTTTATGCCAATGGCAGGATGAAGGTGCATCTGTATATTTTACAACTTAGGAAGGATGGGGAAAGACCAAGGTGTTAGTTCCCCTTTCTTCAGATACTGCTCCTGGTGAATACCTGGTGATTCTCTTGCAAGCTACTCTCTTCCATCTTGAATTCAGAACCTAGTAAATACACATATTTCTAGGGGAGGGAAAGGAGATTCTTTTCTCCAGGAACAGTGTCTTTTCCATAAGACCAAAGACTCCTCTTCTTACTTTATTCCTTTCCTTACAGACACTGGTGGTGGTGGCTGTGGCACAGATATTTGAAGTTGGTGAGGGTCAATACTGCCAATGTTTGGTAAACTCTGGGCGTGAGAGGGCACATTGTATGGTCTTGTCTTTAGTCTTGAGGCTTAATTACTATTTTGAGAGAACAGAATAATTCCTTATCAACATCATTTCACAGACTTTGTTCTTTTTTTTTCTTTGAGTGTATGTGTGTATATGTGGCAGAGGGAGGAATGTTTGGCATTGTTGCCATGTCTTTTGTTTTTGTTTTTTGTTTTATGTTGCTCGTGCCTGAGTGGCTTTGTGCAGAAATTTTACTGGCTGTGTTCTAAATATTTGTGGGTAACGTGTTTTCCCACTTTCTATGAGATCAGCTTCCATTCCTCTGTGAGGTATGATTTGAGGCCTCACATTTCTGTCATAGGAGTCCAAGAGTGTTCAGTTGAGATAGTATTTGGCTTTGTTCAAATACTTGGACTCTGACCTTCAAAGATTTTGTTAAATGTTTTCTGTCAGGACCAGTATACCTGTTTTTCTTTTCTATGAGTTTAAGACCTTTGAATCTTTTCCTCACTAAAGCGGGTGGTTTTGAAGACACTCTTTCATTCACTCATCTAGCAGCCATGTACTCTGCATTCAGAAGAAGAAAAAAAGAATATCGACTGCTGGAAAAAGGCTCTGTGAGACCTTGGAAATCTAGAGGCTAAGAATCCAGCACTAACTTCATCTCCTCTCCCTATGCCCCAACCCCTTTTGTGGCCTTGATGATGCTGAGTTTGATTTAAGAATTAGGAGACTCCAGTGCTTATAAACATTCTCTTAGATGGGAGCTCATGGATTGTTAATGTAAGTTCTTCCAGAATGGTTGATACAAGCCTTGAAAATGAGAGAATTTTTAGTCAGATGTTTTCTCAGATCTGGGAGGACTTTGTACCTTAGCATGGAACCAAAGACTCAGGGAAACAATATAATTCATCTCTCCTGTAAGTGGCCACCTAACTAAGTTATCTTTTCTTGGGTCATTGGAGCAGAAAGTTAAAGGGGTTTTTGGCCAATCCATAATCTACCTGGAACATTGCAGATAGCACTTCGGTTTCTTTCGCTTGAGAATATTAGGGAGAAATCTCAGAGATTCACCAGTGGGGCTTAGGTGAATAGGGGTGGGAGCAGTGCCATGACATACTACTCTGTGCCCCCCCAGGGTTTCTGTTCTGCTAATTTTCTGCACTAAATTACACTGTTTGGAGACAAATCTTATTAGATATTGGGAGAGGAAGGTAATGTGCCATAGTTGATTCTGCCAGTTTAACTTGTTATTTATTTAACTTTATTTATATATATATCAATTTGGTATTGCTGAGTAACAAGTTACCTCCAAACTCAGTAGATTAAAATGGTAAATATTTATTATTCAGTAGATTAAAATGGTAAATATTTATTATTCTTCATGCATTTATGGATCAGCTGATTCTGCTGACATAGGTCAGCTTCAGCTGATTTCAGCAGGCCTCTCTCATACATCTGCAGTCAGTTGAGTAGGAGGCTGGGGCAGACACATCTACCCTCATTTATATGTGTGTGGTGGTTGGCTGGCTGTTGGCTAGGGTGACAGGTGGATAGGCCACATGGCTCTCATTATCTAGTAGGCTACTTCAAATGTGTTCTTGTGGTGACTGGGAAAAGTTCCAAAAACATCAAATAGGCAAGCTCCAAAGAGCAAGCACTTTTTGGGTTTCTACTTGTCTCACATTTGCTAGTAACTCATTGAACCACATAGATCTCCTGACCATGTTCAGAGCCAGCATGGAAAGGTACTCCTGAAAGAACATGGATCCTGGCAGATATAATTAAATTATATGCAAAAGCAAGTTAAAATTTTTATATAGTCTGACTGTTTTCCCTGTATTGTTTTATTTTTTCTTTAATATTTGAAACAGCCTATCTTTTGATGGTCAGTCCTGTCCATCAAAGGATGGTCCCTTTTAAGCCGAGTTTTTTCAGCTCTGGAAAGCTCAGATGTCTTCATCATTATCTTTTATTTTCCCCTGGAATTCTTATTCTACTACATTTGATTCCCATTGTTCATGTTAGTTATGTTCCATAAAATCACTGTGCACACTGCATTAACTAATAGTGAATCATTGCTCTTAGAAATACAGGGTTAGGTATTAGGTTCGTGAGGGCTTCTGGTCACAACATTTTAAGTGACTGATCAGTATATAATCTTGTTTTATGTGTTTCTTTTAAAATCCTCTTATTTAATATATATTGTTGATTCGTTAACATTGGCCTCTCTACCAGCAACACTGTAACTCATGCTTGAATGAAATTTAACTAACAGAATTAGTTCTTCTTTAAGTCCTGTCACAACCTTCCTGTATGTAGGAACAGATCACTCTTCAGCACTACACTCAGAGGCCATTTTAAACAGTGAAATCAACAACAAGCACAAATGCAAAAAACTTGACAATGAAGAGACTGTGAAAAAGACACTGATAGAATGAGAGCTGAAACAAGAAGGTAGAGAGCATCACCTTGTTTGACCTTACCTGTGATGTGTACGTTGGGCACACTTCAGGTCCTTCACCATCTGTGTGTGTCCACAAATGACCTCTGTAATGTCTAGAGTATTGATTTTAGTAGGCGAATTCACATATATGGAATCTGTGAATATTGTGGTCAGCTCTATTTGAAACAAGTGGCTCTATTGTCTAATCTTTTGCCTTTCATTTTAACTCTTTTTGTATATTTGAGACATTTTTCAGGGAATCTCATGTTTCATTATCTTTTTGCTTTATTTTAGAATCTCTTCTTTGTTGCCTTGGTTGCAGTTTTATAATTAGGAATCATTGATATAATTTTTGTATGGCTTTTTCTTACCTCAGAATATATAGACTTTATGCCTGTCTTGTCTAGTTTTACATGTATATTTGCTTTTTAAAGTTTTAATGCAAATATGACTAATAAATTTTCCAAAATGTTTCCCTGTTTTTTTAGTAACATTTCTGCAGGACACCTTCTCTACAATTGCTTAGTTATTACTATTTAAAAAATATACCTGGTGATTTATTTTGGTTTGTTTCTATACTTACTTGTAACATGGACTTCCTTGCTTGTCTTTTATTTGGAGTTGAAATGACTTCTGTGAGAATTTGTGTGTGTGCGTGTGTGTCTTATAGTCAGTCCTACAGTCTCAAGTTGGGGGAAAGTGTTTACTAGCTTTATTTTGTCAGAATTACAACAGCCTAAAGAATATAAGGTGCTGAAGGAAGCATGGGAGTTTTCTTCTGTATAAAACAATCACTTTACCACGTTCAGTTTGGGAGTCCATTTGTTTCCATTATTTATTTATTTTTTTATTTTATTTTTTTTAAGGTCTGCTTTTTTTTTTTTAATTTTTTTTTTAAATTTATTTATGATAGTCACAGAGAGAGAGAGAGAGGCAGAGACACAGGCAGAGGGAGAAGCAGGCTCCATGCACCGGGAGCCCCACGTGGGATTCGATCCCGGGTCTTCAGGATCGCGCCCTGGGCCAAAGGCAGGCGCCAAACCGCTGCGCCACCCAGGGATCCCTATTTATTTATTTTTTAAATTAAATTCAATTTGCCAACATATAGTATAACACCCAGTGCTCATCCCATCAAGTGCCCTCCTTAGTGCTCAACACCCAGTTACCCCATTCCCCCACCCACTTCCTCTTCTGCAACTCTTTGTTTCCCAAAGTTAGGAGTCTCTCATGGTTTGTCTCCCTCTCTGATTTTTCCCACTCAGTTCCCCTCCTTTCCCTTATAATCCCTTTCACTATTTCTTATATTCCATGTATGAGTGAAACCATAAGATGGTTGTCCTTCTCCAATTGACTTATTTGTTCATATTATTTCTATTGTTCTTTCCCTGCTTGATTACCGTAGACAATTTAAAAGAATGGTTTTTGAAGAGGAAAACAAGTTTTATTTAAAGTAGTTTTTTTAAAGCTCCTAATAATGAGCTTCTCATTTCTTTTATTGGTATGACTAACAAATAGTTCCTTTTTCATTAAAGAGATCAATTAACTTAAAATCATCTGTTTTTATTTCTTCCTGTCCCTGCATACAGTCTGCTCTTTCCCTTGCCCCTTCTAATCTGCTAACAACTTAGAAACCAGATAACTAGCCTTGGTAGAAATCTTGAAGAAGGGTAGGTGGCTTCTGTATTTGGCTTTGTGGACATTTCCCTTTATGTAAAGCAAATTCTGGAACCCAAATTTTTGTCACCGGTATTTGCTCCTTAGTATGCGTTGATTTGACTTTATTTTTTCACAAAGTATTTTTCTGGTTTGCCTAATAAGGTAAGGAAATTGGTGGAGTATGCCGTAGGCAGTTAGCTTATACAAAATTTAACTCTGGGTACTGGGAGAAGCAAAAACACTTGGTCCCCAAAGCGAGCAAGCAAAGAGTAATAACAACCTCTCTCTATAAATAGACAAACATAATTACCGTAAGCCTTGGAAATGTGAAGTGGCTGTGCCCTCAGTCAGGCTGTTCCATTTGTTTTTCCTACACTATAGCACTTTATTGTAATCTGTGTGATTCTAATGTTTAAAACTTTTCTCTCATACAACATGACCCATCACTGCAAGTCAGTTAGCCCATCTGATGATTAGTGATTGTCAGTGTTAGAGAAGTTAGCTAGCTATATTGGGTAAAGAGAAAACACAGAGGATGTTGGGGTTCTGTGTGTCCCTTTCTGGGACCCAGTTTCCACACAAGGTGCCTCTTTACTTCAGTATTTGTCTGCTGTATACCAAACACTAAACTAATCACTTAGTGTACTTTCTTTCACCGAATTTCTACCATAAAACAGTGTGATTGGCATCAGTTACCCTATTATACAGGTAAAGAAGGTGATAGAGGTAGTATATTGCTTGTCTTAGACTGCACAGTTAGTATGTTTCCCAGACTTAAGATTGGGTTAACCTTACCATATGTGCTCTTTTTACTACAAATTTTACTGTAATTATTTACTTAAAGGAGATATCAAATGCTAGTTACTGTTTTATTCAGGGTTAAAATTTCAAGGTATTTTATTGAAATTCTTTAACCATTTTGAATAGAACTCTAACATATGGCAAACATCTCCCCACTGCTTTTTCTTTTTGATTTTAGAGATTATTAAATATGTTACCATTTGTTTGGTGGGGGGGACAGCTTTTTGAGTACCAAATCTTGTATGTAAACAGTGTTGCTATCATGGTCTATAGTGGAGTCAGGACTGTTTGTCCCTATAAGAAAACCGAGAGAAAAAAAAAAAAAAAGAGAAAAAAAAACACAATGTTTTTTTTTTTCATCTCATACAGCAGAGATATTTTACCATGGATTTTAACTTTCTCAGAAGTGATTATTGGTTTATTTTCAGAGAATAGTGTTTGAGCTACCTTTAAACAAGACACTGAAAAACAAAAAGTAGCTCCTCTTGCTTTTTTTCTTATACCAAACCCATTCCCAAGGAAACACAGTTATTTTATCTAATTTCTTAGTAATAAATGGGAAAAAATAAACAGGCAACTCCCAGTCACTAGGGCACTAATTTAAAAGAACGGGATACTCCCACAGTGGAATTGGTTGGAATATTTTATTCTCGTCTAGCCTGGTTTGCTGTGAGCAGAAAATAATTAGTAATTGATGGCAGGGCAGGAAGAGAATCTGATTCATAGATACACTAATCAGAATAATAATTATTGGAAAATTGGGACATACCCATATCCTACTGCTAAATGTGATTTTTGAAAGAGTTCCTTATGTTCTATTAGAACAAAAAAGATTTATACTGTATATTATTACACATACTGGACATTTTAGTAGTGGTTACAGTGTGATTTTTTTTGTAGTTGTGGTTACATTATCTCTTAAGGAAAACTTGTAAAAGGCTTAATAATTCAACTTCACAATTTTGTTTTAGGTTAGCATCTGGCAGGGTTAGGCTTAGTCCATTGGTAACTAATTTATTTTCTAGACCTTGAAGGGTTTTGTTCAAATCCTAATAAATTGTTATTTCTAGCACACATAATATTTTTTATTCCTGGAAAATGAAGAAGCATTGTGGGAATGATTGCAAGCATAAATATGGAGAGGAGAATAGGAACGTTTGTCATTGCTTACGCTTTTGTGACCATAGATAAATTCATTGTTTTGTTACCTTAAAGAAAATAAAACAAAAACTAGCTTTTGCTAGAATGCTCTATGGGAAAATTTTTATTTCTAAAGTTAAATCTGATAACTTATTTTAAATTTATGTATTTATATGGATCATTACAGGTAAATTTCCATTTTCTTATAGTTGCTACTAACTGAAGAAGGTATTTACCATTTTTCAATGTATTTATTCATATTCCTTTCATAAAAAAAGCCTTTGTTCTAATAGTGCTGTGTTTTATCTGGATGATATGCAAAAACTTTTCCAGCATCGTTGTTGGTTCAAGTTACTGAGTGTTTATTAAAGCCTTACTATCAAGTAGCTTTTCCGTGCCAATTGTCCCTCATTTGAAATGGTCAATTTTACTATCATTCTTTCAATTTATAATTTTGAAGGGTAATCCCTGTTCCTTGGAGGTAAGTGTCTTTCATGCCAAAACTTATAAAATTATCCATAATACTTCCACTAAATAACAATGTGCATTTGATATGTTTTTCTTTTTAATGAATATTTTGAATGTGGTCATATTCATATGATTTGTATGTTGTTATCTAGCTAACATAACTTAAACATTTCCAATATAGTTATGAATTCTTCACAGACATAACTTCATGATATTCCCCATTATAGGAATAATTTTTGAAATTATCTTGTACATTTAGATTACTATTTTTATTTTCATTACTATTTTAAAGCTATTCCAGAATATCTTTGTGTAGAAAAGTTTAGTTTAGAATATGTTGCTTACTCCTCATGACCTTCAATTTCCTCATCTGTAAAATAAGGAAAAACATAGTACTTCTGTAGTAGGGTGATTGTGAGAATTAAGTCACTATGTCAGTGTGTATACTACTTGGAGCTGTGTTTGGCACATAGTAAACTCAGTGGCTCAGAAACATTGTGGTATTTAGAACCATTTTACACCCATAGTAATTATTACAAATCCCAAAGAGCATTTGATTATGTGGATTATATCTATTGATATTTACCATATTATAATATAAAACAGAAATTTTAAAAATATTTACTAATTTAAGAAATAGCAAGCCTATAACATGTAACCTATTATATACATATTACATAAAACAACAATTTTTAAATGAAAACAACTCTTTTTTCCAAACTTAAAACAAATTTAGTGAGAAGAATAGTATTTTTGTACATTTCTGCAAATCTCTGTACTCTCTGGTGTTACGGAAGACCTCTAGATTATCATATCTTCTGCTTTATTCAGTCTTTGTTGGTATCACAGGTTCTGCTGTGTCTGGAAAAATCCATTGTGTGTTCATGGGAGAATGAGAGTAAAAAGGACAAATAACATCTTAGTATTTTTATGAAAATAGTTTGGGTTTATGAACTTTCTGAAAGGGTTGCAGGAACACCAGTGAATTAGAATTCTCTGCTGTTGTAACAGCCCACATTCCTTGGCTCATGGCCCCCTTCCATCTTCAAAGCCAGAAGTGGCTGGTTGTGGCTTTTTCCTATCGCATCACTCTGACACAGAACGTTCTGTTGCTCTCTTCCACATTCAGGAACTCTTGTGATGATATTGGACTCGCTGGGATAAGCTCCCTCTTTAAAAGCCAGCTGATGGCAATGTTAATTCCATTTGCTACCTCAATTCCCCTTTGCTGTGTAACCTGATATATTCACAGGTTCCAGGAATTAGGAGGCATTTATCTTTGGGGGACCATTATTGGGCCTATTACACTCTGGATTCCTTTGCAGACTACAGTTCTGCATAGACATTTCTTTATCCTCATTATCATTACTTCTGGAATTTGAAGCACTTCAATATTTGGAGAAGATAAAGAGGAATTAGTGGGGTAGAAGGAGAACTTCTTGAGAAGTTGGTTTTTCTGGCCAAGAGAAGAGTGTTTCAGAAAGGAGTAGTCAGGTCTGTCAGATGTTGTTGACAGGTTAAAGTGAAGACTGAGAAATAACTATTGTATAGGTGTGTTAGGCAGAATAATGCCCCTCTCCACCCCCATACTCTAAATCCCAGAATCTGTGAACATGTTACTTTGTATGGCAATAGGGACTTTACAGATGTGACTAAGTTTCTGGACCTTGAGGTACAGAAATTATCCTGTATTATCTTGGTGGGCCCAATTTAATCACATAGTCCTTAAAAGTGGAGAACCTTTCCTGGCTGTGGTGTGTTGTGTGTAAGTGTGTGTGTTTATGTTTATGTTTGTGTATGGAGAGACATAGAGTGAGTGAGAGAAAGAGAGAGAGAAGCATGAGAAGAATTTGATGCCCTCTTTCCTCGTTCTGAGATAATGGGAACTGTGTGCAGGGAATTCAGTTATGGCAATAGCAAGGAAAAGGATCTTCCCTAAAACCTCCAGAAAGGAAAACAGTCTTGCTAGCACCTTCATTGAGACTTATGTTGTCTTTTAACGTACAGAACTATAACATAATAAGCCATTAGGTTTGTAGTGATTTGTATGGCAGCAATGGAAAACTAATGCAGTAGGCCATTTGTTATCTTGATGGGCAGTTTTGGTGTGGTTGTGGCAATGAAGCCCTGCTGGGGTGGATTTGAAAGAATGGGAGGAAGGCAAGTAGAGGAACACATTAGTAGAAATAGCACTTGTGTATGTGTATGTGGGATAAGGGAGGTCTTTTTTTTTTTTTTCAAATATAAAATATAGCTACCAAAAAAGAAAATATCATAGCATGTTTATGTCATTATAGGATTGATTGAGTTTAATATGAAAATTGATGATCAAGTGAAGGGGGTGGGGGATGAGGGTAGTTCAAAGACCTTGAATAGATACAAGAGTGTGTAGCTGGTTGATCAGTAAGAAGTGTTATCTTCTGGTGGAACTGTCATCTTCAGTTCTTTGTAATACAGGTATGTCTTGTTTTACTGCACTTTGCTTTTTGGAAAATCACAGGTATTACTATTTTTTTTTTCCAAATTGTAGGTTTTTGAGAACCTTGCTTTGAGCAAGTTTGTTGATGCCACTTTTCAAAAGCATTTGCTCACTTCATGTCTGTTACATTTTTTCATTTCTTACATATTTCACACTTTTTCATTATTATTATATTTGTTATGGCAATCTGTGATCAGTGATGTTTGATACTGCCCTTGTAATTGTAATGAACTTTGCCCATACAAGTCACTGAACTTAATAAATGCGTGTGTTCTGGGACTGCTCCACCAACCACAGCCAGTCCCCTCTCTCTCGTCCAGGCTTCACTATTTATTCCTGAGGCACTATATTTAAATTAGGTCAATTAATAACCCCACAATGGCCCTTAAGTATTCATGTAAAAGGAAGAATTGCACATCTCTCACTCTCAATCAAAAGCTAGAAATGATTAAGCTTAGGAAAAGCTAGGCCTCTGACACCAAACAGCCAAGTTGTGAATGCAAAGGAAAAGTTCTTGAAGGAAATTAAAAGTACTACTGCAGTAAAGACATGAATGATAGATATGAAAAATAAAACAGCCTTATTGCTAACATGGAGAAAGTTTTAGTGGTCTGGACAGATGATCAAATCAGCAATAACATTTCCCCTAAACTGAAGCCTAATCCAGAGCAAGACCCTAACTCCTTTTATTTTGACTTACTTTTTAAAATTTATTTTTAAAGAATTTATTTATTTATTTATTTATTTATTTATTTATTTATTTATTTATTTATTTATTTATTTGAGAGAGGCAGAGACACAGGCAGAGGGAGAAGCAGGTTCCTGTAGGGATCCTGATGTGGGACTCGATCCCAGGACCCTGAGTCAAAGACAGATGCCCAACCACTAAGCCACCCAGGCATCCCAATCCTAACTCCTTTTCATTCCATGAAGGCTGAGAGAAGTGAGGAAGCTTACTGAAGAAAAGTTGGAAGCTAGCAGAGCTTGGTTTCTGAGGTTTAGGAAGGAAACCGTCTCCATAAGTTCAAAATACAAGGTGGAGCAGCAAGAACTGATGTACATACCACAGCAAGTTACCCAGAAGGTGTGACTAAGGCAATTAATGACACTAAACAGCTGATTTTCATTGTGCGTGAAACAGACTTCTGTTGAAAGAGGATGCCATCTGGGACTTTCATAGCTAGAGAGAACTCAGTGCTGTCTTCATATCTTCAACGGATAGGTTGACTCTCCTATTAGGGGCTAAGGCAGCTGGTGACTTGAAGTTGAAGCCAATGTCCACTTACTATTCCAAAAATCCTAAGTTCCTTAAGAATTACACTAAATCTACTCTCCCTGTATTCTTTTCTGTCAGTGGAACAACCAAACTGTATGACAGCACGTCAGTTTATAACGTTCTTTACTAAATATTTAGAGTCCACTGTTGAGACTTACTGCTTAAAACAAAAGAATCTTTCAAATATGACTGCTCACTGACAATGGACCTAGTCAGCCAAGAGCTCTGATAGACATATACAATGAGATTCATGTATTTATGCCTGCGAACAACATCCATTCTGCAGCCCATGGATCAAGAAATAATTTTGATTTTCAAGTCTTATTATTTAAGAAATACATTGCATAAGGCTGCTTAAGCTGCCGTAGGTCATGATTCCTGTGATGGATCTTGGCAGAGCTAATGAAAACCTTTTGGAAAGGATTCACCATTCTAAATGCCATTAAAAACATTTGTGATTCATGGAAAGAGGTCAGAATATTAACTTGAGCAAGCATGTGGGCAAAATTGATTCTATCACTTATGGATGACTTGGAGGGGTTCAAGATTTAAGTGGAGGGAGTAATTGCAGGTATGATAAGAATAGCAAGAGATCTAGCATTAGAAGCAGAGTCTGAAGATATTGCTGAATTGGTTCAATCTCATGTTAAAACCTGAATGGATGAGGAGGAGTTGCTTCTTACTGATGAGCACAGAAAGTTTTTTTTTTTTTTTTTTTTTTTTTAGATGGATCTACTCCTGGTGAAATGCTGTGAAAAGTTTAGAAGTGATAAGAAAGGATTAGTTATTATATCAATGCTAGCTGATAAAACAGTGGCAGGGTTTGAGGGGATTGTCTCCAATTCTGAAACTTCTGCTATGGATGGAAAGCTATCAAGCAGCATCACAAGGTTCAGAGAAATCACTCATGAAAGAAAGAGTCAATCAGTGTGGCAAACTTCACTGATGTCTTATTTTAAGTAATTGCCAGACACCCAACCTTCAACAACCACCCCCCTGACCAGTTGAAAGCCATGAGCATCAAAGCAAGACCTTACACCAGCAAAAAGATTAGGATTTACTGAAATCTCAGATTATGGTCAGCATTTCTTAACAATAAGGTATTTTTAAATTAATATATATATATTATATATATATATATAGTTTTCTTTTTTAGACGTAATGGTATTTCACATTTAATAGACTATAATATAGTGAAAACATAAGTTTATGTGCACTGGAAACCAAAAAGTTAATTTGACTTTAGTGTGATATTCCCTTTGTTGTGGTGGTGTGTAACTATAGCCAGCAATATCTTTGAAGTATGCCTGCATTATTTCATCCTATTTTTTAAATGAGGAAATGTATCATGTGCTCTTTCACTTAAGAATATAACTTAGATTATTTCATATCAGTACAATAAAAGTTCCTTAATAATCTACTGAATAAATGTACTATCATTTATTTAACAAGTTCCCCATTGTAAACATTTTAAGTGGTTTCTGACCTTTTAATTCAGGCCCTGTACATAAAACCTTATGCATTTAGATATTGTTACTCAACACAGAAAGGCTAGGGTTTCTGGTTATTTAATCATTTACTTTCCACAGTTACTGTAGAGTATAAGATCTAACACAGGTAATGCTTCTACCTTAAAAAAGTCTTATTAAAATTATAAATATAAAGAGTCCTGTAATTCTAAATATCTTATGATGAAAACAACATTTATAGATTTTTTTCCCTATTCCTGCCATTTTTCTGCCCCCTTCAGCAACAGCTTTCAGAATGTTAAATTAATATTTATGTCCATATTTCTAAATAATACCTTAAAATTTTGCCACTTTTTGATTTTTCAGATGTAAATTCTCTTTTTTTTTAAGATTTTATTTATTTATTTATGAGAGACAGAGAGAGAGAGGCTGAGAGAGGCAGATAGAGAAGCAGGCTCCATGCAGGGAGCCCGACGTGGGACTCGATCCCAGATCTCCAGGATCGCGCCCTGCCGAAAGCGGCACTAAACCGCTGAGCCACCCAGGCTGCCCAGATGTTGTAAATTCTTATGGCCGATAGAGTTTTTTCATTCTTTCATCATAGTTGTATCATAAATTTGATTATACCAGTATTCAGTGTTTATAATAGTTACATAAATGCTATTGGTATTTAAATGACGTTATAATTAATTGCCCCTTCTTGGTCAACTTTTTGTTTATCTTTAAGTGAATATTGTTTTCTGTGTATTCTTACTCATGATTTTTTTCATGCAGTTCTTCTGTTTTTATTGTGAGCTCATATATGTGATCTCAATTAATTTAATTCCTGGGTCTTAGTTTAGAATTCTTTCACAGGTGTTTTATGCTTGCTTCTTTTGGGAACAGGGAGTATCAACTGTCCTGGCACTACTAGTACTATACTTTCAGGGTCTCTATTTGTACTGTAATTGTCTAATAACTAGTTATTTTTATTTGGTGTCACCCCAGGACTTGCTATTCTGGTTGAAAATCTTATATAATGACCTTTGTCTTTGAGACAAGTTTGACTTTTAGGAATGCTTCCTTATGTAAAAATTAGATTTCAGTTCAGGTTTAAAAAAATTTTTTTCCCCCTTTGGAATTTTCCTTACTTGATTATAAACCAAGCAATATTGTAAGTATTAAGCTGTTTGGATGATCTAGTTGTGTTTTTCCTGGAGGCCCTTATAAGTGTGTCCTAGTGCTGGAGATAAATCTGTATTTGTCCATTGTGGAGGAACTCAAGGCATCACTTTGCTGTATAGTGTTTAGATCTGGGGAATTCTTTGTATTATTTTTGATGAATAACTTCTCTGTTATTTGGATAACAATATCTATTATCTGTTCTCTGTAACATCTGATATTTGGGTCCTGGATCCACTGGATTGTCATACTGTATCTATTTCCTTTCCCTTTTTTTTCCCCCTCTCCCTTCTGGAGAAGAGAAACTGACTTTATTTCCCAAGTCTTTTGCTAATGTTTTTGTACATATTATGTTTTGAATTCCTAAGAGTTTTGTTTGTTTGTTCTTTGAATCTTCTTTTTTAAATAGCATTTGGTACTTGTTTTATAGGTGTTGTATCTTCTCATTTGACGATGTTAGTGTTATTTTTTTTTTTTTAAATTTTTTTTTAATTTTATTTATTTTATGATAGGCACACAGTGAGAGAGAGAGAAGCAGAGACATAGGCAGAGGGAGAAGCAGGCTCCATGCACTGGGAGCCCGACGTGGGATTCGATCCCGAGTCTCCAGGATCGCGCCCCGGGCCAAAGGCAGGCGCCAAACCGCTGCGCCACCCAGGGATCCCTAGTGTTATTTTTTTATTCTTACATAATGTTTCTTCCAAGGTGCTTTCCCCCCTCCCTTCCCCCTTTTCCATTACTGTGTTCTGGCCTTTTTAAAGAGCTTTTCTTTAAATGACTGATTCATAGATGTTTCTTTTTAAGAGTGAGGCACAAAGGGTTGACTGGAACTTCTGTACCACTGAATAGGCTTGTAGAGGAGGCTTCACTGTAGGGTTTTCTGGCAAGGCTGTTGACTGTTACCACTTTTCCTTTGTCAGTGTTTTTAAGCAGGACTGGCTTCAGGGGCATACAACGTGTGCATTTGTATAGGGCCCTGTGATTTCAGGGGTGCCATGCTTGGTTTAGTGATCTGCTGTTGCCATCTGAAATTCTTAATTTTTGAACAAGGGTTCTATGTGTATGTTTCATGCTAGGGCCCACAAGATCTTGGTACAAATAGGTGCAGCCCATTTTATGATTGCAAACTATGTGTTTGTTCTTTCCTACTCCCGCCTTCTCCATCCTTTCTTCCTCTTTTCCTTTATCTTCTTTTCCTCCTTTCCATGTCCTTTTTTCCCCTGCTTGGCTTGAGTTAGTTTTGATCATCTGAATCTCAAAGCACTTTGCCTTTGAAGGCTTTAACAAAGTTTATGATAAATAGTAATTTTAAAAAAATCTGATGCAGAGTGGAATTTATGCCTTTCCTATTGAAGCAAATAATAAGGTGACATTGAAGTAGCAGTTGGAACAGTCCAGTCAACACATTAGCCAGGAATTTAGCCTGAGTTACATGCAAGAGGCCATATTCTTCTGTGCAGAATTCTGTGCAGAATTTGGCCCTTACTCTTTAACAGATTGTAGTTGGTAGAGGGAATGTTGTGCTAATGGAGAAATGATAAGGACAACAATAATGGCACTGTTGTAAGATCTTGTGGGCCCTAGCATGAAACATACACATTAGAACCCTTGTTCAAAAACAACAGTTAACAATGTTATATGCGTATCTAAAAGTTAGTATATAGAACAATCAATTACATCTATGCTAGTGTGAGTACATACATGGTGGGATTATTTGCACACCTTCATCATTGTATTTGTTAGGAAACTTCCAGGAGTTTTTGTTATTTTGTTTTTGATTGAGAGGATTCAGCAAAGCTGATGATTTTGTATTCTTTTGCTGTTGAAATCCATGCGGTGTATTAAGGCAGCCCTTAATGGGATAGGGCCAGAGATGAAAATTAATCCTTTCAATAATTTGGAAATCATAAGCCAAAGGGACAGATTTATTAAGGTGTTTCTTTCAGTACTGGGTACAGTTTACTATGGCAAAGGTGCTCTATTTCCATATGTACTACTTTATTCCTGTAGACTGATTCTTACATGATTGAATTGTTTTTCTCTCCTGTTTTTTTATTTGGCTACATATTTGAATTAGCCTGTGAGACTGAGTTTGAAAGATTTTGTCATGTGTTATTACTTATTGTATAGAGGGGCTAAGGAATGAGATAGAATGAAGAGATAAGAGATTAAACACTTATTCAGTGGGAAAGACTTCTTGTCCCACAATGCTGTGTCATCCCAGTGAAACTTACTTCTTTTAGAAATCAACTAGGCTTGTTACAACTGTCAAATGTAGGATCAGTGAAAGATGGAGAGGTAGTGTTTTGTTGTTCTTATTCTGTTTTGACAAAGATGCATATGGAATAATCTGTTCTTATTTGTGCTTCTCTGACATTTATAGTTAGGCCACTTTGGTGTGTGGGATTGTACAGATTTTGGTGTGTTGGTGGTGGGGGGTAGGTTATACCATTTCTCAGTCAAAACCTTTTTAGTGCATTGGTTGGTTGTTATCCCATTATCTTTATTTTGATTTCTTTGCAACTTTCCTTTTGGAATATCTGGAAGTGTTTATGGCTGCCTTATCCAATATAGTTGATTAGTTGTTGTGAAAGGAATGTAATCTTGTGGCTTCAGAGAAAGTGGCGAGGCTAAATTGGAAAACCTTTCTCAATCAAATGTTATTAGCTAATTACCTGCTGTAAATTATGTTCATTCTAATTATAGACTTGCCCTTGGCCAAAGAATTTAAAAGATGAGAAGCAACAACTTTCTAATAGATAAAATATAATGGTTAATTGTTCTTTGAAGTTTCTTCCCTCCCTCCCTTCCTTCCTTTCTCTTACTTTCATTCTTCTCTCCCTTTTTAAATTCTGTAGTAATTCATCCCAAATATATGAATCAAATATTGGCTTTTAACCACCTATGTGGTGCAAGATCCTGTTACTATGCATGGATTAATTTGCTAGATGTGATTAATATGGGTTCTACTTGGTTTGTGAATGGCCAACAATAATATAATAAATTGAGAAATGTTTATCAGTTTGTGCCATAGTTTAGTCTTTAAAAAATTGTTTAAATTTTGATTCAGATATCTGAATTGAGTTTTGTAGTATACCAATTATGATTACTTTTAAAAATTACTAGTTTCCCATTTTTTTATAAGGTAATTCTGTTTGTTAATTATGTGATCTCTATTAACATAAGTATGTATTCAGCAGATAAATTTTCAATACCAATCATGTCCAGGGGATCCCTGGGTGGCGCAGTGGTTTAGCGCCTGCCTTTGGCCCAGGGCGCGATCCTGGAGACCCGGGATCGAATCCCACGTCAGGCTCCCGGTGCATGGAGCCTGCTTCTCCTTCTGCCTGTGTCTCTGCCTCTCTCTCTCTGTGTGACTCTCATAAATAAATAAAAATTAAAAAAAAATTTAAAAAATACCAATCATGTCCAGATATATTAAGGGTATTAGACCTATGTATATTTAATAATTTTGTCAAGGCATAGTATCAGAGTGATTATGGGTAATGGACAATTTATTGGAATGGGCTTCTGATAAGCTTTGAAAAGCACCTTACTTTACATCTTTCTTGTCAGATCAAAGTTTTTGGTTGGCAGTAATAAGTTGTGAATGACTATGTCAGGTTTTACCAAGAGTGACCAGTTTGTGTCTTACTTTCATCAGAAGGCATGACTTATGATATAGGAGTCTGTGTATTAATTGAGATTTTTAATGTATTATTGAGTTTTATGTAGAAAACAAATCTATTGGTAAAGAAAATATATTCAAGTTAGTTCAATCTTTGACAGGATATTTTTCCCTAAAATTTTCAGCTAGCTGTCAGCAGATCTGATTTAGGCTTCACCCTGTCCTTACTGAACTAAGTGACCTGAAACAAACTTCTTGACCTCTCTACGCCTCAGTTTCCTCATTTATAAAATGAATACAATGGGATGGCTTACCTTTCAAGTCTTTTCGTATTTAAAAAGTCTGTAATATTATTTAAGATGAAGGCATTTTCCTGAATCCTCCCTTTCTAGTGATGGTTTTGGGTTTGACATTTTGAAAGAAAGTTATCATTGTGGTCAAATTTGGTCTTGACTGCTTTGAAGATAGGTTGTACATTTTTGGCTCTGTATTCTTCAAATAAAAATTTAGGCCATGTAGGACTATCTAGTTATTCCTGTGTTTTCTTTTGGTAACTGGGCAGCCTGTGTGTTACAATGTGGTTCTGTGATTACGGTCAGTAACTTTGGAGTAAGCAAAGGGAGATTGGTTGATCTAGTTTCAGACTACTATATCACAGAATAGCATGAAGAAAATTGGAAGGGTATTTTAGAAAGTGATTAAATTCAACTCTCTCATTTAACAGATTAAAAAAAATGCCCCAGAGTTTTGTTAGCTTATATGCTGAGCTTGCATCAGGAAAAGAATGTTGATCACAATTTCATTCATTCACTTAATAAGTATTTATGTCAACCTATATTAATAACCTCCTTTTTGAAGACCAGGTTTTAAATACATTTTTAATATACTTACTATGATGTTAAATAACTCTCTCTCGGTCTTTGAAACACCCTTTTCACTTTCCAGATATATTTGGCATTCAAATCTGTCCACTCTCTCTCTTCTTTATTCAGTCCTTATTTTTCAAGCTGATATTATATACAGGGCACCATTTGAGATGCATACATTCAATGGCAAGTAAAATTTCACCTTCCCAAGTTGAACTTGGAATTCTTTTTAGATATCCATGTAAAAACTTTAGTAGATAGTTAGGTACATGAACCTGGGGATCAGCCATGGCAAAGTTGGAGATATAAATTAAGAAGTTGTGCATATAATAAATAAATAAATAAATAAATAAATAAATAAATAAATAAATAAAAAAAGTTGTACATAGATAATACTTAAGGCAAGAGAATTAATTAAGGTCAGTTAGAAGTTGAAGAAGTTAAAGAAGAGATCTGATTCCCAGGTAACTTCTGCATTTCAAAGTTGGGGCAGTGGAAAGGAACCAGTGGAACAGACCGAGAAGGAATAGACAGGAAGAGAACCATGGAAGCAAAATATTCCAAGAAGTAGAGAGTGGCAAACATTATATGATCTCATTCATTTGGGGAATATAAATAATAGTGAAAGGGAATAGAAGGGAAGGGAGAAGAAATGGGTAGGAAATATCAGAAAGGGAGACAGAACATAAAGACTCCTAACTCTGGGAAACGAACTAGGGGTGGTGGAAGGGGAGGAGGGCAGGGGGTGGGGGTGAATGGGTGATGGGCACTAAGGGGGGCACTTGACGGGACAAGCACTGGGTGTTATTCTGTATGTTGGCAAATAGAACACCAATAAAAAATAAATTTATTATTTAAAAAAAAGTAGAGAGTGGATTTGGCATGATGATGGCAGAAACAGAGTCTGTGGAGTTTTTTAATCTCAGATTTTCTTACAAAATTAGACTAAGATTTGTTAAAGAAAAAAATAATAAACACTATATTCAACAGCAAAAAGTAGGTGACAGTTGTTTAAATGAATTCTAGAGCATAAGCTGATAGAGCAGAACTATTGGCAACAATGAGACATAGGGTGTCTATCACATTTGTCTTAGAGTAGTGGAAGGGGACATAAGAGGACTTAAGGTGTTCCCGAGAGCTTAGTGATCCAGAGATCGCTGTCCCAAAAGGAATAATTGCCAACAGAGTAGAAGACTTGGAAGACATATCTGAGGACAGCAGCTGCAACTGGCAGAGTGCTCTGAGCCCTCATTTCTCTTGGGAATAAATAACCTGATGGAAGCACCCTTCTTAAGGTACAGAGATGAATGGTAAAAGGAAAAAGTAAGGCACAGCACAACACACTGAAGGAAGGAGAATGTTCGGATACCAATAGAGGAGGAGCTCAGAAAACATATCAGAGAGGACTGGAGAGGTGGCTACCCTGATTAAACACACACACACACACACACACACACAACACACAACACACATTTTGTTACTTATAATAATGGTAGAAGAGGAAGCCCTAGAATAACCTAGGGCTTGTTCAGGTCCACCTCATTCCTTATTCAGGAACCTCTTCCTAAAAGTAAATGGGAACATGGGTGGGAGAACAGGCTTGTGGTGGAACCATGTACAAAGATAGAAGCATTCTGAAAAATAGTATAAATCTAACAGAATAGTTCAGAAATGAGAAAATGTAAGAATTAAATAAGAAGAGATAACTGACAGATATAAAAGATAACTATAAGTAAAATAAAAGAAAAATTCATAGTAACATTCAGTTTCAACTTGAATCTCAATAATAGCTAATGATGTTGAGCATTTGTGTCTTTGGAGACATACTGTTTGCTAATGTAAATGGAATTTTTTTCTTGATTTCATGTTTGGATTGTTCATTGCAAGTTTTACAAATACACATGATTTTTGTGTGTTGACCTTTTATCTTATAACTTTGCTGAACTTGTTTATTAGGTCTAATAGTGCATTGTTTATTGGAACTAATAATTCTGTAGTTTCCAATATATATGAAACCATATCTTCTGAAAATAGGGATAGTTTCACTTCATTTCTTTTTTTTTTAAGATTTTATTTATTTATTCATGAGAGACACAGAGAGAGGCAGACATAGGCAGAGGGAGAAGCAGGTTCCCTGTGGGGAGCCTGATGTGGAACTCGATTCCAGGACCCTTGGACTACGACCTGAGCCAAAGGCAGACCCTCAACCACTGGAGCCACCCCGGTGTCCCTCACTTCTTCATTTCTAATCTAGTAATTTCTTAGGATGCCTTTTATTTATTTTTCTTGCTTAATGCCTTTGCTAGACCACCTTGAGTGCAATGTTAAATAGAAATGTCCAGAGTGGACATCCTTGTTTTGTTTCTGATGTTAGAGTTTTAGTCTTTCGCCAATAGTATGATGTTAGTACAGATGTCCCTTATCAGATTGAGGATGTTGCTTTCTATTTTTAATTTGTTGAGTATTTTTTATCAAGAAAGTATGTTTGATCTTGTCATTGTTTTTCTGCATACTGAGATGGTCATTTTTTTCCTTTATTATTTTAATATGGTGATTAAACAGATTGCTGATTGTATGTTGAACCACCTTGGCATTCCTGAGATAAATTCCACTTGGTCTTTAGTGCATAATCCTTTTAAAATGCTTTTGGATTCTGCTTGCTGCTATTTTATTGAAGAGTGGTACATCTATATTTATAAGGCTCATTGCTTTCTACTTTTCTTATATTGTCTTTATCTGGCTTTGGATTAATGTAACACTGGTTACTCAATCTTTTATGTTATCAGACTGAAGATACCTATTATATTCTCATCATCTTTTTAGCTCCAAAGCATAGCAGTCTAGCACATAGTAATAGTGCAAATTAAATATAATGTTTACTGAGAAAATTTGACATAAATAATGGCATCTGGGAAAATTTTAGGTGATCAGTAACAACAAATTTCATAGTATTTGGAGAGTCTACATTTTCTGTCTTGAATTATGATGAATATTACTGAATGTCTCTATATCATTTAAAAATTTATGAAGTGCATAACAGTCAAAATTTTAGTTCTGATATCTAAAATGATTATAGAAGCCCGTTATGTCAGTAATGAGAATTTCATCATAATCCAACATTCATTGATACCTGATATGTTCTCAGATACTATGCAAAGCATTGAACTAATATTCCCTCTCTCTAGAAGATATAGCCATTGTTAAAATGTTCATTGTCAGTTAAAATATAATGCATCGAACATTTTGATTACTTGTGAAATGTCTCTAAGAAAATACTTTTAATGTGAATTGCTTAGTACATTGTACTCTATGCTTTTTTATTAGCATATCAATACATTTTTGATGATTTATGTCATTATTCAGGACTATAGTTACTGAATTATCAAACTTGATCATTGAAATGGTTCATATTCATCTTTAATTTGTAATTATGTAAAATGGTTCATATTCATCTTTAATTTGTAATTATGTAAAAGTAGAATAGATTCTCAGTTTTACTTAATGGATCTAGGTTAATTTGCTTTTACTCAGACTAATTAATTCTAAGTAGCTTTTTGACCTTTTTGGTTCTGTTTCCTCAATTCTAAACTGAAGAGATTACTTACTACTAGGTATTGTCAAGATAGAAAAAAAGCAAATTAGTATCTGTTAAGTGTGGAAAATGCTGGTCTTAGTAAAGTTCAACATATTTCTTTCTGAATTTGAGTTTTAATATGTTAATATATATTGTTAATGTCCATAGTTTGACTTGCTAATTTTATATGAGCTTCTTATATATCACTGGCTTGAAGGTGGAACATATGCATCCCAAGAACTGCCTGAGATGATCCATTATGATATGGAAAGAAGATTGTAGAATACCTATTTATATTTACATATTTTATAATCTCGAAAAGAGAAAAACTATGGTAATATTTAGCACACGGTTTGCCCTCCCTAGGATCAGGATCCCTATATGAAACAGTCACATATTTTTGTGAGGTAACCAGACATGAATGGGAGATCCAAAGTGATGAGTTGATAGTGATGTCTTTATTTGTTTCCTTGTTTTTAACGTAATAGAGTACATAACTTGCCTAACCAGGTATTGGACTATTATGTTACTTACTTTTTACTGAAACAACTCTCAGAGAAATGGAAAAATGACTTTAGAAAGATTGCTGCCATCAGCGATAGATATTCATAACTATGCTAACAAAAATCTATGTTTTTAACAAGTGCTCTTGGTGATCTTTTATATTAAGACAACTTTGGGAAATAGTGACTTAGCCATACTAAGATATATAAAGGCATATACAAGAAAGGGAAATTAAATGTTAATAATGAAATAGAAACTGTTAAGTCAGTAAGGTCTAATAAATGACAGGAGATGATGAATAAGTGGAAGCAGTTAATGGACAAAAATTATTGGCATTATCTTTTATCCTAAATATAGTTGAAGTTTAATTTTCCCTTAAAATCTATTAGGGTCATGATACAGTCATTCCTGCAGTCATTCAAGGTTTCAAGCTGACAGAGGCTGTGCCCTCTGCAGAACCTGGCTTTCATTGTCATCTTGGCTATTGGCATTCAGCAAGCAAGTAGGGGAAGAAAAGGAATGTGTGGAAGATTTTGGAGGAGTTTTGTGACTCAAGCCTGAAATAGTATATATTACTTCTCCCAACCCAATATTCCTAAAATAAATCCCACTTGATTGAGATATGTTATTCTGTTTATATATTGCTAGACTCAGCTAATAACTGAGTCTAAACAAAGCTAATACTTTGTTTAGAATTTGTTTCTATACTTGTAAAAGAGTGGTTCATAGTTGTGTTTTCTTTTAAATATCTTTGCAAAGTTAAGTACAAGGGATATACTGTCCTAATAAAATATGTGGGGAAGTATTCCCTCATTTCCTATTCTCTGGAAGAGTTTGTATAAGATTTCTCTTATTTCTTTCTTTAATGTTTATTAAAAATCACCTGTTAGGTCATCTAAGCTTAGAAATTTCTTGGTCAGAAGTTTTTTTTTTTAATTAATAAATTCAATTTCTCTTATACAAATAGGACTATTAAGACTTTTTGTTTCATCTTTTAAAAATTTTGATAAGTTGTGCTTTTTCCTAGGAGTTGTTTTTTATTTTACACAAAATTTCACTTTTGGGGGTGTATTTTGTAATATCCTTAACTTTTTTTTTTAGTAATAGATGTAGAGTAATGTAATATCCCAATTTGTGTAAGACGTAAATTTGCATTTTTATTTTGCTTCAATTTTATTTTTATGATCTTACTACATTTCATTTTTTCTCTTATTTTGGATTTTTTTTTAAGATCCTTTTGTTACATGTTTCTTTAATCTTTTTACTCTGTCCCATGTCTTTTTAGATTTTCTTTTTGTATTTTGCATAGTTTTATTCCTCTTTTCACTGCAATCTCCCCCCCCCCCCCAAATTTTGTTTATCTAATTGGGCTTTCTGCTGTGTTTCATTTGTTTACTCCTCTGTTGAGTTATTAATAGTGTATATTTCTCAGCTGTAAAGTTTCTCTCATGAATTCTAATTCTCTGATGAAAATTTATATCCTATTTTCATTTTTTCTCTACTTTCTTGAACATATGAATCATACATATTTTTTTTAAAGATTTATTTATTTGAGAGAGAGAGAGAGAGAGACAGAGATAGCAAGCACAAACAGGAGGGGCAGAGGGACAGGGAGAGAGAATCCCAAACACATTGCGCTGAGCACAGAGCCCAACGTGGGCCTCGATCTCACAACACTGAGATCATGATCTGAGTTGAAGCCAAGAGTCAGATGCTTAACCAACTGTGTCCCTGAATCATAATGTATTTTAAAGTCTTTGATAACTAACATCTAAATCATTCATGAGCCTATCTATCCCTTTTGTCTTTTCTGTGTTTTGTTCTCATCTGTTGTCAGCTCTGGTACTTTTGTATTGAAACCTGTACAGAATGTTTGAAAAATTAGAAAGGCTCTACAGGATGTGAACATTCTCCAAAGAGAGTTCATCCGTCCCTTTGCTAGGAAGATAGAATTGGGGAGTTGGTCACCTGAATCCAGTGGTTCTCCAACTTTGTTATGTATTAAACTATTGGTATCTGTATATTACTGGAGAACTAATATAAATATATAGAGAGGCCTGAGTTTATTGAAGTAACACAGTCCTTCTTAGGTCTTAATCCAGGTGCAGAATTGCCATATGCCCAAAGAGATAACCATTGCCTTGTGTTATTTCACCTCTCAGTATGGTTTTCCTCTCGCAGTTATCGTTTTCCATTGTTGACACAATGTCCTCCTTAATGCTTTTAAATGGAACTTTATTTTTTCTCATTGTTTTTTGCTATAGCACTAGTGTGCCACACACCACTTAAGGGTTCATGGATGCAAGAGTCAGTGGTCTTATTTTGTAAACAAGAGAACAAACCATAGTTTAATTTTTTGTTTCTGTTTTTCAGGAAAAACATAAACAAGAATTGGAAGACATGAGGAAAGCTGGTCACGAAGCTCTCAGCATTATTGTGGATGAATATAAGGTAGAGGTTTGGGAGTCTGCCTTCTCTGTCTTTTAAACTCTGTCTTTCTTTCTTTCTTTCTTTCTTTCTTTCTTTCTTTCTTTCTTTCTTCTCTTACTTTAGAAAAAGAATTTATACATATCTGCATATAACCTATGCAAATTATAGAATGACAGTAGTCTTATTTTGGTACAGAATTCTTTTCTTTTTTTTTATTTTTATTTTATTTTTTTTAATTTTTTATTTATGATAGTCATAGAGAGAGAGAGAGAGGCAGAGACACAGGCGGAGGGAGAAGCAGGCTCCATGCACCGGGAGCCTGATGTGGGATTCGATCCCGGGTCTCCAGGATCGCGCCCTGGGCCAAAGGCAGGCGCCAAACCGCTGCGCCACCCAGGGATCCCCTACAGAATTCTTTTCAATTGACTGATGAGTGTTTGCTGAAAACATAATAGATTACAAAAGTAATGCTAGATGTTGCTCTGCATTGGAGAAGTTGTAGAATGTTTATGAATATAGGATTTTCAGCTGAAGAAGTTCAAGAACAAATTCTATAGAATTAACTGCTAGACTAGATTTATCTTTCTGTGGTTCTGCCTCTTTAGAAAAAAAGGTATGATTATGAATCTGAAAAATATTGTAGGTAAAGGGGGTTAAAAAATACTGTTTATATTATTACGGAAATCATGATAAATGTCAATATTAGGGACATACACAGCATTATTCTTTGATTATATGTCTGCATAAGCTTAATCCTTCAAAGCAAACTGAAAAAAAAAAAAAAAAAAAAAGCAAACTGAGAACTGGTGTGTTACAACTTTCAAGATAGCCTGAACTTTAAAAAGTCCAGTTGTTACCTGATGGTTGTAAATTTGCCTCCTGGTCAAGACCAATACTGTGAAGCTAACTTTCTCGTATTGGTGGGAAATAACTGAAAAGGGAGATTTTTAAAAAAATATTTTATTTATTTATTCATGATAGACATATATATAGAGAGAGACAGAGAGGCAGAGACACAGGCAGAGGGAGAAGCAGGCCCCATGCCGGGAGCCCGATGTGGTACTTGATCCCAGGACTCCAGGATTGCGCCCTGGGCCAAAGGCAGGTGCTAAACCACTGAGCCACCCAGGGATCCCCTAAAAAGAGAGATTTTCTTTTCATGTTCAAAAAAAATTATTTTCCCCATAAATTTCATGTTAGATCATTTTTTCCCCACAAATAATAGAGGAATACATTCTTGTTGAAATTAAATTCAAACAATTCTCCCCAAAGGTAACTACTGTTAGCAGTTTGATGTGCGTCCTTATAGAGATTTTTCTCCGTATTTGTATATGTATGTATGCTAATACCATATTATATAATTTTTTGCTTTGTTTTTACAGAAAATGTTATTCTACTCAATCTGTTGTTACTGTATTTATTCAATATGACGTGTATTTTAGTTCAGTATGTATGAACTTATTTTTCGTTCTATAGTATTCCACAGTTTGTGTGTGTGTGTGTGTAAATATATATATGCATAATTGGTTTAATTATACCTGTATAGATAAGCATTTAGTTTGTTTTTGGTTATTCATTACTACAATAAGTTTTTTTTTTTTTTTTTCAAAATCCTTCTACCACATGTAGAATACAGAAATTTTTTATTGTTGATCAAACTTCATCCTTGGGCTTAGTAGAAATTAATTTCAATTTAAGTAGCTAATAATTTAATGTCAGAATGCTTCTTGTGATAATTTGGATAAAAGTATAAAATAAGTAGATCCAGAATTAATTTAACTGAAAATACTTTTTTTTTTAATCCCAAGGTAAATAATCCAGTAGATACGTGTTAGAACATGAAAGGTCATTTTTGTGACCACACCCAATATAGAAACCAGTGCCATTGTTGAGATGGTCATTAAAAAAATGTCAAGTTTTTGCAGCTGTGATTATTGGCTCTTTTTATAATATTGTGAATTTTTAGCTCTACTAATATAAACCAGCTTTACAGTTACTGAATTGGGTAAAAGTATAGGACTGTTTTGAACTATCATCTTTTTTTTCCCCCTAGGCTAAAGGTGGGAAGAATTAAGAAACTGGAATTTATATACTTCTGGGGTATTAAGTGGTATTTTCTTGGGTAAATTTGTATTTTATATATTTTTATTTATGAATCTAAATTAAATATTTTGAAAGCATTTATTGTGTTTGAATTTGTGTTTTTCTGAACAGCTTGGTGTTTGATATTTTAAATCCTTTTTGATTATAGCTCCACATATTTCATATGCTGAAAACATGTTTAGTGTGTATTGTTTTCAATACTGACAGCTAATGAGGTTAAAAACATTAGTGAGAACTTTGCAAATACATTTTATAAATAGTGATTTGGAGAAACTTGGTTGAGAGCTACTCATTTCACCTGTTCTTTGTCTAGTATCATTATTTGATGCCCACTTGGAGAGGATTTAAAAGTCTCAGGCATTAGGTATCATAATTTGCTTAAGAGGATTAGGAATCAGGGGGATCCCTGGGTTGCTCAGTGGTTAAGCACCTGCCTTCGACCCAGGGCATGATCCTGGAGTTCTGAGATCGAGTCCCATGTCAGGCTTCCTGCATGGAGCCTGCTTCTCCCTCTGCCTGTGTCTCTGCCTCTCTCTCATGAATAAATAAATAAAATCTTAAAAAAAAAAAAAAAAAGAGGATTAGGAATCAGGTCAAGTAGCCTACACAGTTATATTTAATTTATCATATACTTATTGCCAGTTAATATAGAAACTAGATAGCTTTTGTGGCAGGGAACTTTGGGTAAATACATTTCATATGGCTTCCCATATCGATTTATTGATGAGCTTCATATTTTGTACAATGATGTTATAGTACTGTGATAAAAAATAAGATCTGATATGTTAATTATTGTATAACATTTTACAACCAGCATGCTCTGAAAACATATAGAGAATCAACTTCAAAGTAATATTGGGAAAAATAAAGTAATCCAGGTAGGAAAAATAGATGTTTTCCTCATAGATTAGATATCTTTATAATTTAAATGTTGATTTGTGACCCATTATGGAACAGGAAAAGAAACAATATTTTATTTCCATTTGAAAGTCAAGCATGAGAACTTCCTATAATTATTTTATTATGTGTCTCTTTTTTAGACAGTAACTTACTTGTTATTGATACCTTTTAAAGCTCCATTTTGTTATATAAACATTTTGATAATTAATATCGAGATAACTCGAAAACAAACAAAAATACAACTTTTAATTATTATTGCTAACAGAAGTTGTATGAACATTCTCTTTGAATTTATTCTTTCCTTAATTCAAGAAACCTTGATTTCCTTCTTTCTGCCAGGGACCGATGTGGATATAGCACTGAAGAAAATAGCTGTATCCTTGGTCCAATGGAATATATATTTACACACCCACCTGTGACCATGCACCAACCATATATAGGTAGTAAGTGACTGAAAACCATAGCTTCCCTTGATGCTTTGACTTCTACCTCTCCTTCCCACGCAGATGTTTACTCAAATATGCAACTGGACTAGAGAAATCTGTACTTTTTTACTGCCATTACTAGCTTTTAGGGATCTTACACTCTTCTGCTTGGTTATCTTGGACTAGATGTGATAAGTCATTTTTTTTCTCCCTCCAATTTGATTTGAGACATTGGTGAGGAATTTGAAAAAAAAAATCATTAGAAAAGATTGTGAAAAATACAAATGAAGTAAGACAAAAATGATAAAAGCTTACAAATTAATGTACAGGAAGATGCATTATTTTTACATTAACCTTTCCTTCCAGAAATGTGAAGTAGACATTTTCCCCCCTATTTTTCCTATTAGTACAGCTGAAAAAAAATTCCCTAGACATTATTTTTATAAAACAGACATAAAATCCTAAAAGACAGAAGGCAGACTACCTAGGACTTTGGGATCCAGGTAACTATATATGACACTGGGTTTCCTGGATTTTCTTCTTCCCTATTTGCCCATTAGGTGCTAGAGAAATGAGCAACCCGGAAATACCAAATGGGCACAGATAACAAATCCCGAGAAAAGGCTGCTGTCTCTGTCCAGAAGATCAGGAAAGCTTCCAGGTAGCAAGACTGTAAAGCATTAGATAATAACCATTCTACTCCTACCAAATACCATAGAAGAAAATGTGACCCCACCCACAGCCCTGCCAACAAAGGCTTGTTAAGGAATGTAGACTTACACCCTCACCAGGTTACAGTGAGGTAACTTTCCTCTTCACTCAAAAACAACAGATATCTCAAAAACAAACGAAAATACAACGTCTTATTACTATTGCTAACAGAAGTTGTATGAATTCTCTTTGAATTTATTTTTTCCTTAATTTCAAAGAAGACTGACTGAGAACATGGATTTTCGGTCCCATTTGACAATAAATCCTCTCCTCCCTGAGTGTCAGGGAAGGCCCTGTAGGAAGCCTAGACTTCCACCTCACCCTGATGGTAGTGGGACACTTTCTGTACTATCAAGGTATCAACAGATGTTTAATGGAAAGTCAGGGTCTTCATTATTGCTCAGTGGCAATAAGGTCAGCCCTCTGAAGTGTCAGTGAAGGTTATTTGGGTCAAGAAAGTGGCCCTCTGCTTCCCCAGGCTACAGTGACATTGGTGAAGGCTTTGTGTAAAGCTGAACTCCCAACCATGTCTAGCAATAATGAGGAGATTCTTGTTCCCCTGCCCTGAGTGTCAGTGTAGAATGAATCAGGAACCTGGACTTAGTACCCGGCTGTTCCTCTCTTGCCCTGTTGGAGTAGTATCTTATCAGAGGAAATCTGCTAAAACAAGATTTAAAATATCCATTTCAAATGAAAATCACTACTCATTAAAAGAACCAAGAAAATCTCATCTTGAGCAGATAAAAGATAATAAACAGAAGCTAACACTGAACTGACACCAATGTTTGAATTCTCTGACAAGGATTTTAAAGCTTCCATCATAAAAATGCTGTAACAGCAATTATGGACATGCTTGGAACAAATGGAAAAAAAAAAGAAAATCTCTGCAAAAGAATAGAAATAGAATCTATTTCTCATGGAAGAAATAGATTATATATAAAAAAAGACCAAATGAAAATTTTAGAAGCTAAAAATATAATACAGTAATAAAAAATTTAGTGTATGGGCTCAATGTCATAATGAAGAAACGGGAAGTAATCTGTGAACTTGAAAATAGAAAATAAGTCACTAAGTTTGAACAGCAGAGAGAAAATAGACTGAAAACAGATGAGCAAGGATTGTGGGATTATAACAAAAGATCTGAAATTCATGTCATCAGAGTCCTGGAAAAAGAGGAGAAAGAGGATAGGGCTGAAAATATATTTGAAGAAATACTAGCTGAAAACTGCCCCAATTTGCCAAAAGAAGTAAAACTACATATTGAAGAAACTGAGTGAACTCTTAAGCAGGATTACCCAAAATAATACTACTACTAAAATCAAAACAAAACCCACCAAGACCTATTGTGATGGTTAATTTTTATATGATAACTTGGTTGGGCCATGGTGCCCAGTTATTTGGATAACATTATTCTGGATATTATTGTGAGGGTTCATTTTGGTTAAGATTAACATTTGTATTTGTGGACTGTGAGTAAAGTAGATTGCCCTCCCATTATGTGGGTGATTCTCATCCAATTTTTAGAAGGTCTTAATAGAACAAAGGATGACCTGTCTCCCTTGATCAATAAAATATTTTGCTAGCAGACAGCCTTTTCGACTTGAACTGCAGCATTGGCTCTTCCCTGGATCTCCAACCTGCCATTCTATCCTGCATGCCGAATTTGCTAGCCTCTACATTTGTGTGAGCCAAGGTCTTCGAATCCATCTTTCTCTCTATATACACATCCTATCGATTCTATTTCTCCAGAGACCCTGACTGCAACACATATTATAGTCAGACTTCTAAAACTAAAGACAAAGAAAAAAATATCTTGAAAGCAGCTAGAGAAAGATGGCATTTCACCTACAGAAAATCAATTAGATTTACACTGGATTTTTCATTGGAAGCCATGGAGGCCAGGAGGAAATGGAACAACATTGAAAGAAAATAACTTCGCTCAGATTTTTATATCCAATGAAAATATATTTCTGCAATGAAGGGAAGAAATCAAGATATTCTCAGATGAAGGAAAAGTAAGAGAATTTGTTGAAGCAAATCTACTCAGAAAGAATGGATAGGGAAGTTATCCAAACAAAAGGAAATGATAAAGGAAGGAATTTGGGAACATTAGGAAAAAACAAAGGAAAGGACAAGATTGTGGGTAAATGCAATAGACTTTCTTTTTTTAAGTTTTCTAAATTATATTTATTAAATTAAAAAATATGTAACATTGTCTAATGTGGTCCTTAATGTATATAAAGGGAAATTTAAAAAAATTATACTGCAGGGTTGCGGTTGCCTGGGTGGCTCAGTCCATTAAGTGTCTGTCTTTAAATCAGGTCATGGTCTTGGGTTCCTGGGATCCAGCCCTACTTCTCCCTCTCCCTCTGCTACTTCCCTGTTTGCGTTCTCTCCCTCTCAAATAAATAAGTAGAATCTTAAAAAAAAGAAAAAAGAAAAAAAGGGGAAAAAAGAAAATTATATTGTAAACGAGGGAGAGCAACAGATAAACTTAACTGGAATTGGTAAAATGCCAACACCAGCAATGGTGTGATATATATATATATATAGATAGATAGATTTTTAAATTTGAGAGTATGGCACACTTATTTACTTTTACATTCTGTTCCATGATAGGTGTGAGATTATTTAGCATTTGATTGCAAGATTTTATTTATTTAAAAAAATTTTTTGATTGCAAGGTTTTAAACTATCAAAATCATTTGGAGCTAGTTTACATTTGTATTTCAAAACTGTAATAAGTTTAGAATGTAATAGAAAAAGCTTTTCTCCATTTGTCACTCTCATTTCTAAGAACCTGAAGTGATCAGTAATGATCACCAGAGAGGAAATTTTACTAATCATATGTTGTTTTGAATTTGAGTAAGCTAGTGATATTTTAATATTTTAAAATTTTTATTTTTGAACAGCTTTATGGAGATAAAATTCACATTACAAATTCATGAATTTAAAGTTTATAACTCTATAGTTTTTAGTATATTCACAGAATTATACAGTTGTCACCACATTGTAATTTCAGAGCATTTTCAACACTCTACATGAAACTTTGTAGTCATTAGTCCTTTAGCAGTCATTTTTTGTTCCCTGCTTAACTGTCTGTTTTCCAGCCCTTGGTAGCTGTTAATCTACAATACGTCACTATAGATTTTATATTCTGCACAATTTCTATATATAGAATCATTCAATTTGTGATGTTTTTGACTGACTTTTTTCATTAGCATTATGTTTTCAAAGTTCATCCATGTTGTTGCATGCATTAGTATTTCATTTCTTTTTATTGTCCAGTAATATTCCATTGTATATACCATATTTATCCATTCATCAGTTAATGGTCATTTACATTGGTTTCACTTTTTCACTATTATGAATAATGCTATGTGGATGTATATTTTCATTTCTCCTGGGTTTATACCTACGGTTGAAATTACTAAGTTGTATGGTTATCTATGTTTAACATTTTGAGGAATTACTAGAATGTTTCTAGCTATTTTATATTCCAACCAACAGTGACTGAGGGTTCTAATTTCTCTCCATCCTTATTAAGACCTGTTATTTTCCATTAAAAAATATTTAGCCATACTAGTGGGTTTAATTGGCATTTAAGTATTTGATCCATTTTGAGTTAATTATTGTGTACAGTTTGAGGAAGGGATGGAACTTTTTTTTTCCCTTGGATATACATACCCAGTTGTTCCCAATATCATTTGTTGATAAGACTATTCTTTCCTCATTGAATTTTCTTGGGAACTTGGTCAAAAAGTAATTAACTATCTCTGTGAGGATCTATTTGTAAACTCTAAGTTCTTTTCCATTGAACTATATGTCTCTCTCTTGATGCCATTACCACACTTTATTACTGTAGCTTCATAGTAAGTTTTTTTTTTTTTTTTTTTTTTTTTTTAAATTTTTTTTTTTTTAATTTATTTATTATAGTCACAGAGAGAGAGAGAGAGAGAGAGGCAGAGACACAGGCGGAGGGAGAAGCAGGCTCCATGCACCGGGAGCCCGATGTGGGATTCAATCCCGGGTCTCCAGGATCACGCCCTGGGCCAAAGGCAGGCGCCAAACCACTGCGCCACCCAGGGATCCCAAGTTTTTGATATCAGGAAGTATACATTGTCCAACTTTGTTCTTCCAGATTACTTTGGCTATTCTAAGTCACTTGCATTTTCATGAGTTTTAGAATCAGCATGTGAATTTTTAAAAACATCATAGTGGGATATAATATATATTTGCATTGAATATGTAGACCAATTTGGGAAGTATTGCCATTTTAATAGCTTTAAGTTTTCTGGTGCATAATTATGAAATGTCTTTACATTTATTTTGTCCTCTTTAATTCCTTTCAACAATCCATTGTAGTTTTTACTATTTTATTTTTTGGATTATACTATAGAATGAATTATTTCTATTAATTTCATGTTCAGATTTTACATTGCTAGAATATAATAATATGATTAATAATGACAGGATGGATTTTGTGTATTCTAATATATATGCTCATTAGTTCTAACAGTTTTTTAAGTAGATTTGTTAGGATTTTCTATATACAAGATCATGCCACCTGCCACCTGCAACTCTTTGCAATCTGGGTGCCTTTTATTTTTTTTCTTGCCTAATTGTCCTGGATACCCCTCCAATACAATTTGAATAAAAGCTGCAAGAATATACATTATCTTAGGAGACAACATTCAGTTATTAATAACCATTTAAGTACAACATTATAAGTGAGTTGTCAATAAATGGTCTTCATTAGGTTGAGAAGTCCCCTTGTTTTCCTAATTTGTTGAAAAAAATTTTTTTGGCTTATGAAAAGGCTGCAGAATTTTATCCAGTGCTATTTCTGTATCTTTTGAAATGATGTTTTTTTTCCTTATGAATATGGTATATCCCAATAGATTTTTGAATACTAAATCTGTTTTGCATTCCTGATATAATCTACTTGGTCATGGGGTATAATTTTTTATATGTCTTAGCATCAATCAGTTTGTCAATATTTTGTTGAGTATTTTGTGTCTTTATTCATAAGAGATATTGGTTTGTAGTTTTCTTTGGTGTCTATCAGACTTTGCTATTTGTATAATACTTTACTCAAAATGGGTTAGGATATGTTCTCTTTTCTCTAATTTTTTTGGAAGAGTTTTTAAAGGATCAGTATTAATTCTTTAAGAATTTTGTAGAATTCATCATTATAACCATTTGATACTGGAATTTTCTGTGTGGGAGTTTTTTGGTTTTTTGTGCATGTGTTTTTTTAAATAAATTCAATCCCTTGTTATTGATCTCTTCAATTTTCTGTTTTGTTCTTGAGTTAGTTTGGTAATTTTATTTTTCTAAGAATTTAGTTCTTTTATCTGAGTGATCTAATTTTTAGCGTGTAGTTGTTTACAGTATGCTCTTACAGTGCTTTTATTTTTGCAAGGTAAGTAGTGATGTCGTCTCTTTCATTTCTGATTTTGTAATTTGAGTCTTCCTTCTCCATTTGATCAATTTATCTAAAGTTTTCTTCATTCTGTTTGTGTTTTCAAATAATTAGCTGTTGTTTTTTTTATAATAAATTTATTTTTTATTGGTGTTCAGTTTTCCAACATACAGAATAACACCCAGTGCTCATCCCGTCAAGTGCCCCCCTCAGTGCCTGTCACCCATTCACCCCCACCCCCCGCCCTTCTCCCCTTCCTCCACCCCTAGTTCGTTTCCCAGAGTTAGGAGTCTTTATGTTCTGTCTCCCTTTTTGATATTTCCCACACACTTCTTCTCCCTTCCTTTATATTCCCTTTCACTATTATTTATATTCCCCAAATGAATGAGAACATATAATGTTTGTCCTTCTCTGATTGACTTACTTCACTCAGCAGAATACCCTCCAGTTCCATCCACGTTGAAGCAAATGGTGGGTATTTGTCGTTTCTAATGGCTGAGGAATATTCCATTGTATACATATACCACATCTTCTTTATCCATTCATCTTTCGATGGACACCGAGGCTCCTTCCACAGTTTGGCTATTGTGGCCATTGCTGCTAGAAACATCGGGGTGCAGGTGTCCCGGCGTTTCATTGCATCTGAATCTTTGGGGTAAATCCCCAACAGTGCAATTGCTGGGTCGTAGGGCAGGTCTATTTTTAACTCTTTGAGGAACTTCCACACAGTTTTCCAGAGTGGCTGCACCAGTTCACATTCCCACCAACAGTGTAAGCGGCTTCCCTTTTCTCCGTATCCTCTCCAACATTTGTGGCTTCCCGTCTTGTTAATTTTCCCCACTCTCACTGGTGTGAGGTGGTATCTCATTGTGGTTTTGATTTGTATTTCCCTGATGGCAAGTGATGCAGAGCATTTTCTCATGTGCGTGTTGGCCATGTCCATGTCTTCCTCTTTGAGATTTCTCTTCATGTCTTTTGCCCATTTCATGATTGGATTATTTCTTTGGTGTTGAGTTTAATACATTCTTTATAGATCTTGGATACTAGCCCTTTATCTGATATGTCATTTGCAAATCTCTTCTCCCATTCTGTAGGTTGTCTTTTAGTTTTGTTGACTGTATCCTTTGCTGTGCAAAAGCTTCTTATCTTGATGAAGTCCCAATAGTTCATTTTTGCTTTTGTTTCTTTTGCCTTCGCGGATGTATCTTGCAAGAAGTTACTGTGGCCGATTTCCAAAAGGGTGTTGCCTGTGTCCTCCTCTAGGATTTTGATGGACTCTTGTCTCACATTTAGATCTTTCATCCATTTTGAGTTTATCTTTGTGTATGGTGAAAGAGAGTGGTCTAGTTTCATTCTTCTGCATGTGGATGTCCAATTTTCCCAGCACCATTTACTGAAGAGACTGTCTTTCTTTCTTCCAGTGGATAGTCTTTCCTCCTTTATCGAATGACCATAAAGTTCAGGGTCCACCTCTGGGTTCTCTATTCTGTTCCATTGATCTATGTGTCTGTTTTTGTGCCAGTACCACACTGTCTTGATGACCGCAGCTTTGTAGTACAACCTGAAATCTGGCATTGTGATGCCCCCAGCTATGGTTTTCTTTTTTAAAATTCCCCTGGCTATTCGGGGTCTTTTCTGATTCCACACAAATCTTAAAATAATTTCTTCTAACTCTCTGAAGAAAGTCCATGGTATTTTGATAGGGATTGCATTAAACGTGTAAATTGCCCTAGGTAACCATTGACATTTTTACAATATTTTTTTTTTTTTAATTTTTAATTATTTATGATAGTCACAGAGAGAGAGAGAGAGAGGCAGAGACACAGGCAGAAGGAGAAGCAGGCTCCATGCACCGGGAGCCCGATGTGGGATTCGATCCCGGGTCTCCAGGATCGCGCCCTGGGCCAAAGGCAGGCGCCAAACCGCTGCGCCACCCAGGGATCCCACATTTTTACAATATTAATTCTGCCAATCCATGAGCATGGAATATTTTTCCATCTCTTTGTGTCTTCCTCAATTTCTTTCAGAAGTGTTCTATAGTTTTTAGGGTATAGATCCTTAACCTCTTTGGTTAGGTTTATTCCTAGGTATCTTATGCTTTTGGGTGCAATTTTAAATGGGATTGACTCCTTAATTTCTCTTTCTTCAGTCTCATTGTTAGTGTATAGAAATGTCACTGATTTCTGGGCATTGATTTTGTATCCTGCCGCGCTACCAAATTGCTATATCAGTTCTAGCAATCTTGGGGTGGAGGCTTTTGGGTTTTCTATGTAGAGTATCATGTCATCGGTGAAGAGGGAGAGTTTGACTTCTTCTTTGCCAATTTGAATGCCTTTAATGTCTTTTGTTGTCTGATTGCTGAGGTAGCTGTTGGCTTTGTTCATTTTCTATTCTCTAATTTACTAATTTCCACTCTAATCTTTATTTTGCATAGCCTTCTGCTTACTTTGGCCTTATTTTGTTATTTTTCTAGTTTGTTAAAATAAGTAGGTGAAATATGTAATATCTTTTCTGATTAATGTAATATCATTTTTTTCTTAAAATAGGCATTTATATTTATGTTTTCCTCTTGATTCTAGTTTATTTCATCCCATAAGTTTTGTTACATTGTATTTTCATTTTGTGTCATGGAAAAGTATTTATAGTCCTCATTGTGATTTTTTTTCTTTAACACATTGTTTCTTTAGAAAAGTGTTGTGTAATTTCTATATATATACAATTTCCCAAATTTTTGGCTGTTTCTAATTTCTAATTTCATTGTAATTGGAAAATTCTTTTTGATGATTTTGATTGAGGTGGAATGTTCTGTAGATGTCTCTAGATGCATGCAGTTCATTCATAGTGTTGTTTAACTCTTCTATCTGCTGCTAGTAATCTAAATATTTCTATCCTTTTATAACAGTGTGGATATCAAAGTATCTATTATTGTTGAATTCCTGGTTACTCTGTCAGGTTTTGTTTCGTGTATTTTGGGGGTATTTTGTTTGCTGCATATATGTTTTTAATTGTTTTATCTTCCTAAGGTATTGACTTTTTTATTATTGTAAGATGTTTGTTTTTATTTCTGGTATTATATTTTTTTCTTCTAATGCTATTTTTTTTGTTTTGTTGATATTAGTTTAGCCACTCCAGCTCTACTATGGTTTTTGTATATTTTTGTATAAATATTGTATATTTTGGGATCCCTGGGTGGCGCAGTGGTTTGGCGCCTGCCTTTGGCCCAGGGCGCGATCCTGGAGACCCGGGATCAAATCCCACATCAGGCTCCCGGTGCATGGGGCCTGCTTCTCCCTCCGCCTGTGTCTCTGCCTCTCTCTCTCTCTCTCTGTGACTATCATAAATAAATAAAAATTTAAAAAAAAAAAATAAATAAAAAATATTATATTTGTATAATATTTTGTATAAATATTGTATATTTTTCCCATCCTTTTATTTTGAACCAATTTGTATCTTTGAATTAAACTGTATTTTGTACAAAAACAATTATATACCTTTTTAAAATGTAATTGCTTTTTAAATCAATTAAGAAAATAATAGAGAAGAAATAACTATTTGTATTGTCTTTTTATTTTTTTTAAAGATTTTCTTTAATTATTCATGAGAGAGATAGAGAGAGAGAGAGAGAGAGAGAGAGAGGCAGAAACACAGGCAGAGAGGGAGAAGCAGGCTCCATGCAAGGAGCCTTACGTGGGACTGGATCCTGGGTCTCCAGGATCATACCCTGGGCTGAGGGCAGGGGCTAAACTGCTGAGCCCCAAGGCTGCCCCTGTATTGTCTTTTAAAACTACTTATGTGATTAACTTTAAGATTAATGTTACTGGCATACTTTATTTCTTCATGCAGATTGAGGTATTTTCCGATTTTACTTGTTTTAACCTTAAGAATTTCCTTTAGTATTTACTATAAGTTATATCTGCTAACAATGAATATATCTTAAAGTAGCTCTAGTTCATTTTCATTCTTTAAAGATAGTTTTCTATCTTTAAAATCTTTTTCGTTTACTTTTGTTGGATGTAAGATTCTTGTGAGACAGGTTTTTTGTTAGTTTTAGCACTTTGAAAATGTCATCCCATTGCTGTCTTTTCTTTCATTGTTTCTGTTGAGAAGTAAGCTTTTATTTATTTATTTTGGTTATCTTATATGTGATGACTCATTTCTCTACTATTTTCAAATTGTTACTGTTTTTGTCTTCCAGCATTTTGACTAGAATATGTTTGAGTATGTATCTCCTTTAGTTTTTCCTACATGGAAGTCATTGAACATGTTAAATCAATAGATTGTATTTTGTCACTTGGGAAGTTATTTATGTTATTTCTTTAAATATTCTTTCTTTGTGTTACTTTCACTATGTACATGTTGGTCTGCCTAATAGTGTCTTATATTTTTCTGAGGCTCTATACATTTTTCTTCATTATTTAAACTCCGTAGTTCAGATTTCTTGGTCATTATTGACATTTCTTCAGATTTATTATTTATGTCTTCTCAATTCAACCCTCTGTTTAGAACCTTTAAAATATACTCATGCTAAAAATTGCTTAACTATCATCTGAGATTTAAGATAGCTGTAATTTCCTGGTAGAGAGTCTTGCATTAATGTTTATAGCTGCTGACTGGATCAGGTAGGTGGTGGTTGCTGAAGGTTGGGGGTGACTGGCAATTTCTTAAAAGAAGACAACAAAAAAAAAAAAAAAAAGAAGACAACAGTAAAGTTTGTCACATCAGTTGACTCTTCTTTTTCTAAATGATTTCTCTGTAACATGCAGTGCTGTTTGATTTTACTTTTGCTTTTGCTTTTAGCATTTTACTTATGGAATTTTTCATTTTTACTGTTTTACATTTCCATTCCAGAATTATCTGTTGTTTCTTTTGTATAATTTGCCTCTTTATTGATGCTGTATATTTTATGAGATGTTATTTAATTATTCAAGCATGATTTTCTTTAGTTCCTTGAATAATTTTTTCTATTGGTGCCTTGAAGTCCTTTTCTGCTGAGTCTAATATGTGGGCCAAATCAAAAGCAGTTTCCATTGACTCCTCTTTTCCCTGTGTATGTGATATAGTTTCATATTTTTTCATGTCTAGTAACTTTTTGTTGAAAACTAGTCATTATAGATAAAATGTAGCAAATTTCTGCCTTTAGTCCTTGGGAGACTTTGTGCTTTTGTTTGTTGATTATTTAGTGAAGTCCATTTCTTTAGAATGGTGCAGCTTCTATGGAGCAAAATGGGTTTTACATATTCTTTCTACTATCAGAAATAACTATTTTAAAGCCACGCTCTCTTTATCTCTTTCCTGATCTCTATTTTTGTGATTCTGACTTGTCTGTATTTTATCATAACTAGCTGTTAGTTTCTATTAATTTCTAGTTGATTGCTGGTATGTTTTTGACAGTGCCCCAGGGTATCCATTGATCCTCAGCCTCATCCAATTATACATCAGTTATACATCAGGGGTAGTTTGTGTGCCAGAGCCTTGCTGTAAGCCTTCCCTGTCATAGAACCTATGGATTATGTACAGATTCTGGAAGAGTACGATGCTTAACTTGCTTTTTTTTTTTTTTTAAAGAGATTTTATTTATTTATTCATGAGAGACACACAGAGGCAGAGACATAGAGGGAGAAGCAGGTTCCCTGTGGGGACCCAGTATCACAACCTGAACTAAAGGCAGACGTTCAACCATTCAGCCACCCAGGTGCACCACTTAATTTGCTCTTAATTGCCTTTGTCACCCAGATCCCCCTTTCACAGCTGGAGCTATGTATGAGGGAAGGAGAGTAGGTACTATTCTGCTACACAGCTGCCATTATTGCTCAGTATAGATCTTCTGTAATACGGAATTCATGATGATGGGACTGTCCAGTGTTTATAAGTGTTAAATATCTCTGGAATAGTTCTTTACCTCAGGAATGTAGGAGAGATGGAAACTGGCATTAGTCTTCTGAGCCCAGCTGAGCAACTGTCCTATAATATAGGGCTGTGCAGGGAAGGAGGATTGTATTTTTTACTAGTTGCCCTATTTATGTGATATAAGCCTTATGCAGCTTGGAGCTGTGGAAAATAGGATCTATTAATGTTCTCCAGGTGCCAAGACCACCAGGAATGGTCTTTTACACTAATAGCTTGGGGAAGATGGGAACTGTCACTCAGCTGTTGAAATAGTTCTGTAAGACTCAGCTGTGGGTGGATGGATGAAGTCCTTAGATTGAATATCATGACTTCAACTTGGTTTTACCAGGTTTCTATAAACTTTGTTGAATTAATGTTGCTCAATATACTGTAAGCCCTTTGATAAGTCTCCAGAGACTTTGAATAATTGTTTTGCTTAAAGATACCTATCTGGGCTAGAGGTTTCTCTGAGCTCCTAACATCACTATTCCAGAAATCCTACCCCACCCCTCCCTTATTTTTTTTTAATTCATATTAAAATAGTGGTTATTTATTACATATGTTTTTCATTTAACAAATTATCCTGGGATCAGTGAATATGTGAGAGTCATGACATTATTTGAATTTCTCATTGTATTGACAACAGTTAAAGATTTACATCATCTTGTCATGTATGAGCACCTCAACCTTTGGATCATTGTTGATTTCTTTTTCTATTGCTTTTGTAAAATGTGAGACTGTTTTTACATGAGTAAATTCTGATATTATAATATGAATCTCTTATGAATTTTAGAATATGCTTTTGGATTTTGTTTCAACCAATTACCATGGATTTAAATATTAATTTAAAGCTTAATGATTTAAATGTTTATCTTATATTTTTACATTGGTAATCAAATAAAAAGAGAAAAACCCTTAAGTTCTAATACATTTGTTTAGCATAGTTTGTTTACCTAACACCATTCAAATGACATAGCACTTTTTAAAGCTCTCAGATGATGTGATCAACAATTTCTGACTTTAAATAGAAATAAGCTATGTTATGATTTCAACTTTTCACAAAGAATTGAAAAATCTGATTCACCTTTAATTAGTCCCATGGGCATACCTTGGAGATATTGTGGGTTTGGCTCCAGACCACCACAATAAAAGTGAATATTGCAATAAAGTGATTCAAGTGAACTTTTTGGTTTCCCAGTACTTATAAAAGTTATTTTTACACCATGCTGTAGTCTATTAAATGTGCAGTAGCATTATGTTCAGAAAATGTACATACCTTAATTAAAAATGACTATTGCTAAAAAATGCTTAACCATCATCTGAGATTTCAGCTAGCTATAATTTCTTTTTGATAATGGAGGGTCTTGCCTCAATATTTATGGCTGCTGACTAATCAGGGTGGTGGTTGTCGAAGGCTGGGGGTGGCTGTGGCAATTTCTTAAAATAAGACAACAGTGACGCTTGCCACATCAATTGACTCTTCCTTATATAAATGATTTCTGTGTACCATGCAATACTACTTGATAGCATTTTACCCACAGTAGGATTTCTTTCAAAATTGGAGGTAGTTGGGGCACCTTGGTGGCTCAGTGGTTGAGTGTCTGCCTTTGACTCAGGGCATGATCCCAGGATCCAGGATCAAGTCCCACATTGGGCTCCCTGCATGAAACTTGCTTCTCCCTCTGTCTGTGTCTCTGCCTTTCTCTCTGTGTCTCATGAATAAACAAAATCTTTTAAAAAATATTGGAGGTAGTTCTTTTAAACCTGTCACTGCTTTATCAGCTAAGTTGATGTAATATTCTTTTTTGTCATTTCACCAGTCTTGACAGCATTTTACCAAGAGTAGATTCCGTCTCAAAAAACCACTTTCTTTGTTCATCCATAAAGACCAACTCCTTATCTGCTAAAGTTTTATTATGAGATTGAAACAATTAAAATATAATAATGAGAAAGTTTGAAATAATGAGAATTACCAAATGTGGCACAAAGATATAAAGTGAGGAAATGCTATTGGAAATATGGTGTTGATACACTTGCCTGATGCAGGATTGCCACAAACCTTCAATATATAAAAAATGCAATATCTGAAGCAAAATAAGGTTAAGCACAATAAGACAAGGTATACTTGTATTTAATGGATTAGCTGACCATATCAAATTGAAATTCAGTTCTTTTTGTGACTTCTTATTCATACAAACCTCAAATCATCTACTGCAGGAACTGGGTAAAGAAAACATACAACCCAATAGCATATTTAAACAATTTTGAGAGCCAAAGTTATTTTGTACTATTATTATGTATTATGTACTCATATTTTATCTTTTTCTACCTTTAATAATGATATATAATAATTTATATATTTTTAATTTTTGAGTTCTTATAAAAGTATTGCATTTCTGCAAAAATTTCTTTTTTTTTTCTGCAAAAATTTCTATTTTGGGACTGCCAAGTACTTCTGTTAGTAGAGCTAATTGATTATTTTGAAGTCAGACAGACCTTGATCAAAGCTCCAGCTCTGGTACTTACTAACAGTTGACCTTGGGCAGTTTCTTACATACAAATTTTAACTTCCTATTGAATAAATGAGAGAATAAACCATAGAACCCATTCATAAGAACATTGTGAGGATCCAATGAGGTAACATTGATTGCTTGGCTGATAATAATGCTATTAGTAAATATTAGTTGTAGTTATCGTTATGCCGATTTTCTAGCATAGCAGTTTTAGTGCATTGTCATTATTTTACAGCAGATTAGTAATTAGTTTACTTTTCAAAATGATACAATGTGAATTCTTTTTTCAGTTTTTTTTTTTTTTTTTTTAGAAATATCCACTTAGGGAAAGAGATTGTGGACCAACCATTCATCCTCGGCTCCTGTTAAAAAGCCAGCATTCTTCTGTTCATTTACAAAATAAATAGCTTGCTCCAGATTGATGAAAAGGACATGTGAAATTGTGTTAAAGTACAGAAGAAAACAAAGCTAAAATTAAGCTAATGTGCTGTATATGCCAACTTTTCCCATAATGTTTACTTAATTTTGTTTACTTTTTCTTCCATGTCATGATTTTAAGAATCTTTTATCCTGATAATTAACAACAGTAAAGTAAATGTAGATCTTGGAAGGCTTTCCATAGGAGTATGCCACATCTAAGATTGTTTACACAAGAATTTTCCTTTACTTGTTTAATTGGGCTTTTGTCTTGAAATTGTCACTCTTCATTATATGCACTGGCTCAGACTTAACAACAATTCTTTTATGTCTATAGTTTTATTTACCAAGGATTATTATCCATGATGTAGATGATCTTAATTTTTTTAAGATAACGAGTAATTTTATTACTGTGATGTTTTTTGCTTAAGAGGGCCCTTAACGGTTGTCGCTGATCAGGATTTCTTAACCCTTTGCAGCACATAATAAATTACTCATGATGCTTTCCTTTTTCCTTTTTTTTTTTTTTTTAAAGATTTTATTTATTTGAGAGAGAGAGAGGGTATACATAAGTGAGGGAGAGAGTCTTAAGCCGGGAGTCCAATGTGGGGTGTAATCCCCCTGGGATCATGACCTGAGCTGAAGGCAGATGCTTAACCAACTGAGCCACCCAGGCAGCCTGTCATGATTTTTTAAATTGCATCTGCCAAGGCAGATTTTCTCTCTAAAAATTCTAAATCGTTTGTTGTTGATGGTATCTAAGTACCTGTATTTTCTTTAAATTTTAAAAGTCATTCTACTACCCCAGTGGGGGGTGAGTTAATCATTGTCTTATCCCTTTGTAGATATTTGCCTATCAAAATATTCTCTTTTGGCCTGTTGCCATTATGTCTCCATTTGTCATATAATATTTTACCTGTCCAGGTTGTGTTTACCATTGTAATCACTAGGAAATTCTTTAGTACAAGAAAGATGAGCGATACTTTAACAGAATGTAAATGACTGCAGGATGGACTGCTCTTTGTTTTTAAAAGTTAAAAAAAAAGCAAAAGTTTTAGCTGTAACCAAAAAACAAATTTATTCCTCATTGTTTTAAAAACTCATGTGCTGTTTTTCCCAATGTGGGATTAGTGATCACAATTAAGAAAAAATTTTCTTTATACTGGAGGATTGGAATAATAGCAGAGAGGGACAATCACAGAAAGTTACATGGAAAAAATATAGGTATTTTTGCTAAAACATGTAATTCTGTAACTTAAGGGAAAAAAATATCTTTTAAAGAGAAAATATCTCACTCTTTCCACCTTTCCACACATCTCCACAGATGTGTTTGTTGCTTGCTTCTCTTTTCAGAAGTATCTCATTATACATCTATTCAGTTAATGCACTGTATTTAAATGCTTGAGCTAATGCTATTTTAGATTCTGATACATTCTTAAAATGAATTTTCTTTTTATCCTAAATAACTTTTGGGGGAGAATTTTCCAAAGGAAGTTGTAGTTGACTCAGTGTGCTGAAGTTCAAAGCTGGAACTATTGCTAACATGCTGTTACAGTGAGTGGAAAGTGCTCAAGAAATTAAGTTCAACATGTTGTTTTTATTTTATCTTACTTTGAGCCTAGTTCATTAAAAATTCCAATTTGACAGAAAGAAGATACAAACATATTTCTTGGTTAACATTTTTGTTTTGCTACTGTATACAGTGACAACAGACTCTGCCGCCCCCCCCCCCCCCGTGTGTGTGTGTGTGTGTGTGTGTGTGTGTGTGTGTGTGTGGTCTTTGCTTTAAGGTAGAGCAGTTAGAAAGTTTTCCCTTTGAAACATTTCCATACAGAGTTTTTAGTTTCATCCTGAAGTTACATTTACAAATTACTTTCTTGGTTCTGTCACAACTTGTGTATTTTTAAAATTAAGTTCTACTCTGTTGTTTAAATGTAAAGAATTTAAATATTTTTCAAATCATAGCAAATATGAGAAGTATTGAAATTTATTGAATTTTGACATTGTTGACAGATTAGCAAAAAATGGTGAATAGAATAGCCTGAAAAAGGCAAAAAAATGCAGTTTGATTTAATACTTAAATGCAAACACCAATTAAATTATAACTATACTGATTTAAGGTGTATTATGTCTTGGCCTTTGGGGATGCCTGATCTAATCATTCTCTGTGTCAGTTTTTGGGTGATATGAAATTTAGTTCCTGGTCAGCACATTCATCTTAAAACTAGGAAAGTTTTGTTTACAGACTTCTCAACATTTAGACCTTTGTTCCCCTCTGGGATTTTGTGTGCGCACATTTGGCCAAACAAAGTAGATTTACAGAACTCATCCTTGCAGATATCCTTATGGATATCTATACATCTCAGGATATCTCCACTAAACTAGACATTTGGCCACATACACCCATTCCTCTTTTACAGTCTTTGTTTCTGAAGCTTGACTGATGTGGTGATCTTTAATTCTGTGTATTACAAACCACATGCTAAAACCCAAAGAGTGCTTGACACCTGAATAGTGCTTATAACTATTGTCTTGACTATTTTCATGAGAAAATAAGAATGAGTAGAGTAGTATTCTCTAGTCTAAGAACATCTCACAAAGAGAATTTCCTGATATATTTGTTTCCTCTTTTTGTTATGGTTAAGTATGAGAGTATGGAATCAGATACACCAGAGTTTTAATGTATAAGGCACATGAATTTTTTGCTATTCATAGTGGAAAATGATATAAAATTCTACATAAACTTAAATTTTTCTGAAATTATCTTGATTAAAATTCTTGATATTTTTATTTCCCATCTTAACCAATCTTGGTTTTATTGAGTGTTGATCTTCTGCATTTTCTTTAAAGTTTAGGTATGGCTGAAATACCTTTTGGTAAGGATTGCTTTGAATTTTAGCAGTGCACCATATGTTAAATGCCAGGGTGGAGTATCACATGCCTGCTGTATTCCGTTTTTCAAAAGCATCTACTTGCTAGTATTTTATTTGAACTCTTGAGTTGTTTGTACTATTTTATAAGGGAGAGCATATTACATTTAGGAGACTAGTTTTTCCCAGGGTGTAGAATTACTTGTATTGTATAAAGTTCTGCTCCAAGGAGGGGGGAACAACTTTGTTTTTTCTTCTTTTGATATTTACCCTTGATTAAAGATTGCTAACTTTTAATGCAGAGAGGGGAGAAACAAGTATTAAGGTGTGGGAGACCCATCATATATATTTTCTTGGATTCCATTATTTTGTTAACCCGAAGGTATGAAATAAATTTATAGTTTCAGTTATTTGATTGAACAAGGATTCTCATAAATTCCAGCTTTTATCGTATGATCAGATTTTTCCTGGACAAATACGGATGTTTGCTTTTGCCAATAGACTTTGGCCTAACAGCATGCTAGATACTAGTGATTGGTTTGGAACTAACGACTTGGCTTGTCCATTCTTATCCCTCCCACCAAACTTAACCTCAGCAGAGGATTGAGAAAGTTTGGTAGTTGAGAATAGTTCTTGTGTGCCTCTGAGTTTCTTGGGCTGAGCCAGAATTTTGCATGCAAGGCTATTCTTGTGGTTTTTCCAGCCAGGCCAAAACCAAAAGGCCTTGGAAATCTTGCAAAAGAAGTTGTTCTAATATAGATTTAAAGTTTCTTTTTCATACTGTGACTGGTATATCAGCCCGAGAGTCTAAGGAATGAAAAGAGAAATACTTCATACTGTGTTGAGGATGCAAATTGCAAGTTTTTGCTTCAGAGTAGATCTTGAAAAATACCTCCAAAGATTAAAAAAAAAAAAAAAACTAAATGAGTAGGATTTATATAGTTAATTGTTTCTTAAGACATGTAAGACCTGCTTTTTCCCCATTGGTTATTTTTGGCTTACCTTCAGGAATCCTCTAGAATGTCATAGGTTAATTTTTTATATTACATCAGGTTAATATTTGTAACTAATGTTGATCAGATTTGAAACCTTTATCAATATCAGGCCTACCTACCTGAGTGTTGTTGATTACTTATAGATTTTTGTTTATTATCACAAAAATCCAGGGTACTCTATAATGAGCACCTTCTATCCAGAGTTAATATCATCTTTCCACATTGACCTGATTGAAGCTTCACCTGTCCTCATGGGATTGCAAGTTTTTTTCAAGTCTTCCTTTTATCCAAGCTTCCTCAGCAGGTTTCTACATCTAATAATAATGCTGGAAGAATAATTATATAGTGATATCTGTAAAGAGTATCATTTCTGTAATTATTCTGGTTAATGTGTATCAGTTACATGGTTATTTTTTTAAAAATTATTCATTCATGAGAGAGAGAGAGAGAGAGAGAGGCAGCACAGGCAAAGGAAGAAGCAGGCTCCCTGAAGGCAGCCTGATGTGGGACTTGATCCCAGGTCTCTGGAATCATGACCTGAGTCAAAGGCAGACGCTCAAATACTGAGCCACCCAGGTGCCCAGTTATCTCTCCTTATTCCAATGAACTGAATCGCCATCAAGATATATCTGGATTCAGGCATTTCAGTTTTAGTGCCTGAAGAGTGTTATGTAATTAGACCTGAGGGGGGAAAAATTGATGTGTGTGTATGTTATAGATTTATTTTTTATTCTTTTTTTTTTTTTTTTTTTGGCCACCAATATTCCAGTTAGTGAAAGACTGCATCCTATAGTTCTTAGAGGCAGAAAAGATAAACTGATGAAAGTTATTCTTATACTCATTTAATTTTCTAAGTCCAAATGAGGATATGTACACAAAAGGCTACTTTAATTTTTTAAATCTTTTACCTATTTAAAAGGATGTAAGAGAGGAATGGTTAGTTGTATTATTTCCTCTGAATTATAAAACACAGGCTCTGAGGAAGGAAAGCAGAGATGTAATAACCAGTGAAATGTGGGAGAGTAGTACATTAAGATGTTTGTGACATTTGTAATTAGTGTGCAACGCAGCATCATAATTTTTGGTTTCGATTTTTATCTTTAAATTCATGTTATTCAGCTTTGGGGATACTTGATATATTAGAATATAGATTTTATACCAAGGGTAAATGATTAGGCCAAAGAAGAATTTACCCTATTATTTTCAAAATATCTTATTTTTTGTGACAAGGTAACATACTTGCAATATAAAATTCAAAAGATATGGAAGCACCAAGTTCAAGGGTTATTCTGTTTTCAGTGTAGCAGGATATTCATGTAACCAAATGTTTTTAGTAATTAGTCCACAGTAACAACCTAATACAGGCTAATGTTCAGCCAGCAAGCACCACTTTGTGCCATTTTCTAATAGTGAAATACTTCTATACCAGTTAGATATTAACAATTCTTTTGAAACATTTTAATGATTTTGTCCATTCATCTGGGGCTTCTCCCTTAGCAGTATACAATCGACCTGGAGCTTGGCATTGCAGGAGGCCTTTGCACCTGTTCTGTTACTGGGGATGGCACTTCTGATTGTTTGGTGCCCAGTCTGGCAGATTTGAAATATTTTATGCATCACCTCAAATATTATCACTTCTGTAATATACAGCTAACTTTTAACTGGAAAAGAGCCCAGTTCAAGTATCTTACCTTATCATCATTCTTTTTAATGATCAAAAGAAAACAAAAAGACACAATTTAATCCCTGTCAATAGTCCTCTCATAAAATTGGTCTTAAATGAAACCTCTAATCTTGCTCCATGTTGTTATCTTTATAGAGGGAAAAAACATTCTTTTCTAATCTTTGAGGTCTATATTTGGCTAATGATGAATCTTGATTAGTTTGGAGGAAAATTCTTCACTTTAATTATCTTAAATCTAGTAATTAAAAAATGATCCTATCTTAAATCCACATAGCATCAGTTTTATTTATGATGAAAAAGTGAGGAATTTAGTTCTCAGATATCAGCAACTGGTAGAACAATCCTATTTTGAAGTATCAATATTAAGAATTAAATTAACAGTCATAATTTCATAGAACCCCTTTGTCATTGACAGAAAAAACTCTATTGTTCTCTCTATTTTATAAGATAAGGAATTGAGCAGCCTGTGTGGCTCAGAGGTTTAGCGCCGCCTTCAGTCCAGGGCCTGATTCTGGAGACCTGGGATCCAGTCCCATGTCGGGCTCCCTGTATGGAGCCTGCTTCTCCCTCTGCCTATGTCTCTGCCTCTCTCTCTCTCTCTCTCTCTCTCTGTCTGTCATGAATAAAAAAATAAAATCTTAAAAAAAAGATAAGGAATCTGAGACACAGAGAAACACAGTGCTTTTATCAAACACATATAAGGAGAGGAGGAGTTTTCTAGAAAAACCAGGTCACTTGAGTGGCTCAGAGGTTGAACATCTGCCTTTGGCTCAGGCCGTGATCCCTGGGTTCAGGGATGAATCTGGCATCCGGCTCCCCAGAGGGAGCCTGCTTCTCCCCCTGCCTATGTCTCTGCCTCTCTCTCTGTGTCTCTCATGAATGAATGAATGAATGAACGAATAAACAAACAAACAAACAAACAAATAAATAAATAAATAAATAATCTTGAAAAAAAAAGAAAAGCCAGGTCACTCAAACCTTGATTCAGGACTCTTCAAGTTATACTGCCTCCCTGGAACATCAATAAATGTATATTTAAGCCAAATATTTCTGACATTTAGATGAGATCCTTTTTTTTCCATGGTCTCTGATATCTCAGAAAATGAGATGCATAGTTCTTTAGTGTAACCAGGTGCTTTGTTGTTTTAGTCACAATTCTTTTTTTCCTTTTCTCTCCCTCTTTCTTTCTTACTTTCATTTCTGAAACTGTAGCTCTTACTCAAGTCACAAGGAACAATATTGTGGCATATCCATGTGGCATATCCATGTGGCAGCTTTTCAGAAGTTAAAAGTGTCTAGAGGCAGACATGCAGAGCCTCTGTGCTGTACTTAATTTTAGAAACTTCTTAATTTTAATGTGTTGTCCATGGCACAAAAGAAATTTCCCTGGGAGACTTCTGTGGTGTTTGAGGTAACAACTCTTATGTTACTAGAATCCCTTAACAACAAGGCCAACAGGAATGATTCCCTCTGTCCTGAAGATTTTCTTTGGCTTTGACAGCCTCCCCAGCACTTTATAACATGGCTAGACTATATTGAATTTCCATGTTTAGATCTACACCCATAATTTAACATTTTTCTTTTTGAATTGTATAGTAATTCAAATACATAGCACTGTAATTCTAATACATAGAAAAACCTGATGATCACTGCAATCCCAAACACTTGAGATCTACAACAGGATAAATTTTTAATAGCCTCAGTGTGACCTTGTTAATTTTCCTTTTTTAACTGAAGGAAAAGAAAGAGAGAAATCTTTTGTTTTTTAAACCATTTTTTTCCCATAATTTTAGGGAGTAGTTTCTGTCCTCTTGTCTAAAAAGAAGTGTGACTAAATCCGTCACTATAACTCCTCAGACATACTTTGGAGAAACATGAACAGTCATTCTCCCCGAAGGTTGAATTCACAGGGCCTAACTTATGCCAGCCTGGGTAGCAGGAGACCATGAACCTAAACTTGAATTTGGAGCCAGTTTTGAGTAAATGAAAGCCTTAAATCCAGATCAAAGTCTTTCTTCTAGAGAGTTATACTCCTTAGTCCTTTTTACATTGCACTTTTAAATCACCTCTCAAGACTCCTAACTCTGGGAAACGAACTAGGGGGGGTGGAAGGGGAGGTGGGCAGGGGGTGGGGGTGACTCGGTGATGGGCACTGAGGGGGCACTTGATGGGATGAGCACTGGGTGTTATTCTATATGTTGGCAAATTGAACACCAATAAAAAATAAATTTATATAAAAATATAAAAAAATAAATCACCTCTCAAAGATAGATTTTAATCACATTATTTATTTTTGTATCCCAACAAAATTTGCTAAAATGTCTAAATATTGTTTTAAGAGAGAGCCTAATATTCTCTTCTAATACATCCATATTCTTTTCTATACATCCATCTCTTCTAATATTCTCTTCTAATACCTTAACCGGATTACTAGCTCACTGATCAGAGGCCTTTAAATATATACACACACACACACACACACACACACATATAAATATATAATATCGGTTTATATGACCTACATCAGAGTATCGTTTTTTTTTTTTTTTTTTTACACTACAAGCCATCAAAGCTAGAGATTGGTGTCTTAGACCCTAAAATTGGCAAGAGGTATTTTTGATTAGTCAAGAGTCATTGAACATTAAGACAATTTGGAAACCAGGCTCTATATTTCGAGCCAAATCTAGTCAGCTGCCATCATTTGAGCACTATGTTAATTTTTACAGTCTTTGTTGTCAGTTAATTTATAAAATAGGGAAAGTTAAGTATTGTAGAAGAACTGTATGCTAATAGAATGTCCAGATGAAATTCAAGTATTACTTGCCAGATATATTTGTAATATATCTATGGCACTTTTTGTGAGGATATGAAAAACACTTAGCTTGTTCTTGACAGGATTAACCCCTGGAAAATTATATTACTCTTACTTTTACTGAATAAAAACAATGTTTATGCATGGTACAGGTATAGGTTCTTAAGTTCCTTGTATATGAGTAACCCAGATAGATCAATCTTCATATTTTTATTTTTCACAAATTGTCCAGGAGAAAGCTTTGAAAGCATTTGAGTGCTTTTGGTACTTTGCAGTGCTGTTCAAAGATATTTTAAAAATTAGATTATAGATACTTCCTTGTTTAAATCCTTTAGAGGTTTTTCACTGAAGTTAGAATAGAATTAAAATGCCTTTTCATGGTTCTCCTTGATTCTGGTCCTCTACCCACTTTTCTGAACTCTGAATCACCTTTCAGGCGTAGGAATCAATAAGAACACAAGTCCCGGGGCAAGAATTTTGACCTGGGTAAGGATAAAAAGAAGCCTGCTATATCTATAGCATCTGGTAGAATTTTCTAGTTCATATAATCCACACTGGCCTTTTTGCTAGTTCTTGAACTCATCAGCCTTAATCCTACCCTTGGACTTTGCACTCTTTTCTTTGATGGAAATGTTCTTCCCCCAGACATTTGGGGAAGAATGGCTGAATTTTTGTTCACTTTGTGACATCTTTGCTCTATATGTGGATCTCCATAGAGCTCTTCTTGACTATCCTTTCTCAAAAATTTTCTTTTCCATTTTTTCTCTTTTTATCCTGCTTTATTTTCTTTACAGCCTGTAATGCCATCGGAAATGGTTTGCTGTCTCCATTCCAATCTTCCTTGTTCTCCCCGCTCGCTTTATCCCCTTGCCAATAAAGTAAGTTCCGGACAGTCTGGGTCACGTCTGTTTTGTTCACTCTGGTATCCCCAGCACCTACAGCAGTGTCTAGAATAAAACATGCATTCAGTAAATATTAGTTGAATAAATGAAGAATGAACAAATAATTAAGTGGCTCTAAAAATAGAATAAGTCCTTAGTTCATGAAGAGAAATCTGCTTTATTGGGTTAGAACAGCTAAAACAAACCAAGAACAAAGTGGGTGAATCTGAATTCAGTTCTTTGCTTCACTAAGTTTTTTCATGTGTATTGGGGCATGTTTCTTTTTTTTGCGGGGAGGGGGGCATGTTTCTTAAGCTCAGTGTCTGTTTCTTTATCTGAGAAACAGGGATGTAGAGTTCATGGAAAAAAAGATGGATGAATTAGTTGGTGAAATGACTGAGATTCATTTTTCCAAATGTCTCAGTCTCAGTCAAGGAGACTCTTCCTTTTGAATAACAAACTTGCTTGCAGTATGTTAGAGAAGTTGGGGTTGTATTATAAGACATGTTAATAGTTTAACAGCCTTGTAAAATTTAAAGTAATATTTTGCTTAAAAAGAGCACTTCAATAGAAAAAAAAGTGAGAGTATCCATTCAGTGTTTTAACTTACTCATTTTGCAGATACGTTTTAGTTTTGCATATTTTATTTTAATTAAAAATTGGAAAAGATCTGAAATAAATTTTTGAAATGCAAACTGGTAGTTTTTCAAGAAAGGTAAAATTGTGCTTGATTTTGAATGACCCTTTACAACAATCAATTTGTACTACTGTAGTCAAAAAGCTGAACTAAGAATATAATTACGGACATCATTAACATCAAAGACTTCATAGTTTCTCTATGAAAAGACAAATAATCAGGCTTGGACATGCCAAAATCATGGTTGGTTTCCTCAGTCCATTCAACACATATTTGTTTGTTTAATGTCTTCTGTGTGTTAGGTACGATTGCAGATGTTTTGGGTAGGTACAACAGTGAATTAAAGATTCTTATTCTTCTTGGGCTTAAATTTTAGAGGGGCTATTTATTCTATGCCTTGCTTATAGCTTGCTCCACAGCTGTATACCTTTCTCCATTTGTACAGTATGAGTCAGAAGATTGATACAGAAAATTTGGGGGGTGGCTTTTAAAAATCCTCTAATTATTGTTACTTAAAATAAGCTACAACATGTTCTTTGAGGTTACATGCTAAATACCAACATGATATTAATGTTTTGAAGACCATCTGGTTCTTTAGACACATCTGCTTTGCAAATCTGGACAAGTTGTTTAATTTGATGAGGCTGGATCAAATCTGTAAGAATTGGGCTATTTCAAAGGAGAAGAAAAACTGAATTTGTTGAGACAGTGGACTCTCGTTTAGATTGTAGCAGACCATTTAGGCTATAGTTCTTTTAAATTCCAGCATACGTTTAATTCCATTAAAAATATATCTGGGACACCTGAGTGGCTCAGTGGTTGAGCGTCTGCCTTGGGCTCAGGGCGTGATCCCAGAGTCCCCACATCAGGCTCCTTGCAGGGAGCCTGCTTCTCCCTCTGCCTGTGTGTTTCTTTCTCCCTCTCTCTCTCTCTCTCTCTGTCTCTTTCTCTGTGTGTGTGTCTCGTGAATAAATAAAATCTTTACTATATATATATATAGCATACTATATAAATATAGTACTGCTTATGAATAATAGGGTGGGGTAGTTTTGACTTCGTATATTTGTTTTCTGTAAATCTAGTAATTGTAGAATTTATAACATACTTTACCTTCCAAAGAATCTGTAGTCCTTTACACACTTAATTCATTCAAAATTTGCCCTATGGGATAGAAAGGATGGACATTTCTAGTCTAAAATAATAACTTAAAAAGTTGAAATCCCTGGTAGAGATTAAATGTACTTAGCAGCAAATTTAATAAATGGACTTTGTAATTATACTTTGAAGCTTAGTGAGCTTTCCGATGAGTATTGGTGCTATTCATACTATGATCTTTTTTTTTTTTTCTTTCAGGATTTTATTTAAATTCTAGTTAGTTACAATATAGTGTAATATTAGTTTCAGGGGTAGAATTTAGTGATTTTTAAAAATACTAATCTTAATCCAAGAATCATCGTTCATCAAACAGCTATTGCCTGTGTCTGGTGTGTACAAGGAACTTTGTAGAAAGCTGCGTATGATACACAAAGATGAGTAAGTTAAACCTACAATCTTGTTTGCGTATTTCAAATTCTTTTAAAAGAAGTATGGTCATTAGTTTTCCTAAGCTCAGTGAGTTAAATCCCCTGGGCTGACACAGACTATACCTGATAGAACTGAGGCTAAAACCTAAATGTGTTAAAAACTAATAAAATTTTCCCTGCCTTTAATAGCATTTTTCATTATAGGATGTTTGTATACATCTTTGTTTTTCTGCCTCTACATACTATGATGGACTTAATGCTTTTTATATTTGTTGAGGGTAGTTCAAAATTGTTTGTAAAGGAAAAATTATTTCAGGTACTTCTTTTAGTGTTGTTTCTTGTATCTTTGATATTTGTAGACATAATTACAGAGGAAAAAATAAATTGCAGGGAAATTTTAAAATTAACGTTCATCTTTATACTTAAAATACACAAGAAAGTTTTAAAGGCAATTATTGTGGTATATTACATTGGAAAATAAGTATCCAGTTTTATAATGATAGAAATCACTGTAAAAGTAGTGGCTAGTATCAATTTGTGTTTGTAGTGTGTCCATAATGATTAATACTGTAGTTCTAAAGAAAGTGTTGGGAAGTTACCTCTTTTATTTCGACTGTGACACTAATATTGCAATGTTCAATAGTAGTAGGCTACATTTTAAACAATCTTGTTACTGCATACAAGGTTTTTTAAATATTTGACATGTGCTTGTTTTAGTACCATCCTGCCTCCACTCTTAACTCCAGCTATTCTTACCTATTTAATATTCTTTACGTATAACAGTGAGCCTTACAGGCAGACTTCGGGCATATTTTCTTTGATACATACCTTGCATATACCTAGGGTATGTGGTTTTCTAGAGAATGTTTCTCTTCAACAACAGACTGAACTCAATGAGGAAAGACTTTTTTTTTTTTAATCTTTGTATTCTTAGTACCTACCTTCATGTCCCTTTTGTAGATGGGTGGATTTAAGTAACTCTCATCTGAGTGGTGCCAAGATGAGAGGTTTGAACTATAAGAAGGCTGGTTACTTCTGCATAGCTTTTCACCATGTTCCATAACCACACCTTTGACTGTTGACTCATTATTCTATAGTGCTTATCTTCTTGAAGTTTGGAAGAAATTGAGTATATGGTATACAAATCAATCACTAGGAAAAAATATCATTCCATTGTGTTTCTTTTTTTTTTTAAGATTTTATTTATTTATTTTAGAGAGATTGAGAGCACACATGTGCAAATAGGGAGAGGGGGATAGGGGGAGGGGAAGGGAGAGAATCTCAGACGGACTTAGCTCTGAGTGCAGGGCTCAACACAGAGGCTTGATTTTACCACCCTGAGCTCATGACCTGAGCAGAAACCAAGAGCTGGAAGCTTAACAACTGAGCACCCAGAGACCCTTCCATTGTGTTTCTTAATTATGATGAGAAAAAGTTTTAGTTCATTAAGTCACCTGTTCCTCCAAAGGATATAATCTACTGGAAATCTATATAATCTACTAAAGCTGGGTATTTAAACTGTGCGATTATTTGAAACCATGGCCAATAGGGAAGTGAAAAGTCCTTTCCATTAAGCAAAACAATTTTGTCATATCCAAGTCCCAAAAAAAGAATGGCATTTTTTCTATCTACAGAAGATGTTGTGAATATACCCAAGAATTATCTATAACTATGATGTTCTTTAAATTTTCCAAGGTCCAACAAACAGTATATGTTGCCAAAGTTAAATTATAATTTTACATTAGCTAGCCATGGTTTAAGAGGTTAAATTTTGAAGCCTTATATAAATTAATCATTGTAGAATCTTTATTATTATTTTTATTTTTTATATTTTATTTTATTTAAATTCAATTTGCCAACAGTTATGGAATCTTTAGAGGATATATAATGTGTAAATGAAGGGCTGAGGCAGTTCTATTAAGCACTTCTTTAAATTTTAGTTAAAAATTTCGCTCAGAGTTTTGTTTTCCTTTACTAATTGGCTAGTAATTATGCAACTTCAGAGTGACAACTATTGAATTATAGGAGTGGTAGCATCATCAGACAGTTTAACATTTGCAAAACAAGGTTAATTATCTGAAAATTTGAGACTTGTCCGGAGGTTTAAAAAAATATTTTTGTCTCAGTTTTTAAAAATATGTGCATATTTATTTAGTTCCTTAATGCATGTTGTTTCCAACCAAGTAAATCTATTTTCAAACAGAGATTATTTAAGAGATTTGGCTTATTTTTCTTTTCTTGGTGCATGTGCCAAAGGTCTGTTTTCTATAAGACATGTGTCTGTTTCAACTTACTATTTTGATTATGAGTAGTTTATTATCCAGATAGACCTTCAAAAATAGAATGTTTGCTAAAGAATTCTTATGTATATGGTTGAGTACATATTTTAGAATGATTTAGGATTTATAAATAGCATGTAATATAATATTGGGAACATGTTAAGTATAACATATAATGCTTTAATAAAAAGGAGAGAAAAAAGATGATAATGTTCTAAGCATTTCCAATAAGGAAGTGCGTGGGTGGAACATCTTCAAATGCTGATTTGGCTTCCCTTAGAACAGTGTTAATGTCCTTATATTTAACTGACTCAGGTTCCAGCATTTACACTACCCACTTCAGTTTGTCCAGTCTCCCAAGTTTTATTACTTTTTATGAATACTGCCTTGAGATTCTGACTTCCACACTTTGACTTCTACCTTTTTATATTAGGGGCGTGAACTTCCTGGGGGGCAGTTCTTTTATGTATGAAATTGCTCAGAGTTTCCATCTGCTTTTACTTGACTTGTGGTCTTGAAGATCATGCTTGGCCCATGGGACATTACAGTGTGCCGAGAGGATGTGGAGTTTTGTCAGCCAGTGAAATATGTCTGTTTTTTTTTTTTCTTTCTTTCTTTCTTTTTTTTTTCTTTTCAGCAGCTTTCATACACTCCTCATCCTGTGTGGTCTTCAGTAAACTGAATTTATATTTAACAGAACTACTCACCCTCTTTATCATTTTCTATGACTTGGCCTTTTTTAAGGAGAAGGTGTGTGGAAGTAACATCTGAGCCAAAAAGCTGTAGTGTTGGCAATAGGAAAACCTAAAACTGAAAGCTTCAAGTAGCTTATATATGAATGTGTTCAATATTCACACATGTGTGTTTTGTAATGCTGAAGAGTATCCTATTTAAGATATGTAAAACTGTCAAAAAAAAAAATCCTTATGCCAACAGTAGACTCTGTGATCCAAATGACTTTTTGTGCTTGTTTTTAGGCACTACTACAGTCTTCAGTTAAGCAGCAAGTAGAAGCTATTGAAAAACAGTACATTTCTGCAATTGAGAAACAAGCACACAAGTGTGAAGAGCTGTTAAATACTCAGGTAATAAAATTGCACATCCATTATATATTGACACTTTTCTTCTAACTCTCCTCCCCTGAGAGCTCTATAACTGTTTATTCGGTTTCGTGCCATTTACTTTCCCTGGTGGATTTTGGAGAAAAAAAAAATATGCTTGTGTAAACTTAATGTTAAAGCTTGGGAGATTTATAAAAGACTAAAAATAGAGCTAAAGGCCTAAAATGCCTGACTCTCCCACAAATTAATGATGATTCTTATGTTAATTTCTCACTTATAATATTATTCAACAAATAACAGAGGCAAAGAGATGACTATGAGTGTATTAGGGCATGGGAAATGAGTTTTAGGAGTCTAAGACTTATAAATAATATTTAAATTTTTAAAGGCACTTACTCATGTTTGAGTTACTTTTCATCACATATAGGCACTGGTTTCTTTTTGAATTTTTTGTTTCTCTTCTTGATTTAATGTCTTAGAAGACGTTAAAAACATTATTCACTTATTTACATTGAACAAGCAATTGAAGGACATTTGTGGAGGTGTTCTATAAGTATATATTCTCAGAAATACTTTTCAATAACATGGAATTTGGTAGGTGATAATAAAATAAGATTTATTCATTTATTTATGAATTTATTTATTTGAGAGAGAGAACAAGCACACACACAGAGGGAAAGTAAGGCTTGGACCAGACCCCCCCCTTTGAGCAGAGACCCCAATGCCCAGGAGCCCCAAGGTCATGACCTGAACTGGAGGCAGACACTTAACCAATTCAGCCACCCAGGAGCCCCAAAACCAGCTTTTTTTAAGGGAGCTCTTTTATATTATGGGAAGAAAATACACTAAGAATTTGGAAAACAGAGTTAGGGTAGAATTTAAATGGAGACTTATAAATATGCTACCCCATCCCTGAGATTGGGGTCAATTCTATTAAATTTTTTCAGTGTCATTTTAATAAATGGCTTGAGAGAGGAAATACACAGGCAATTTTACAAGTTTAATACAACAATTATATTCTTTTGGGTGGTGAAATACTAAGTCATCAGAGGTATGAAGTGTATGACTTTGTAAATGGACAGAGGAATCACAGAGATAAACTAAGGTCACAGAACTGTGAAACAGCAGAAAGCATATATTGGCCAAGATGGGCCAGGTTATACCGTAAACTCTCTGGCTTCAGACAACAAAGATTTAGATCTTACTCATGCTACGTATACACTGAGGGTTGTCTTGGGGATTGGTGCTATGTTGTCCTTACCCTAGTAGTTCCTTTGTGGAACATTACCTGTTATCATTGCACAGTGAAAAGAACCCCAGTCTTTTGCTACTAGTAATTCAATATTCTGAAGTGGAAATGGCACTTTGACTCTCAGTTTTTATCCATAGTACTTCACTTCAACATAATGGGGCCAGGTAGTGAGATCCTACTATGAATCCGGAGGGGAGAAAGCAGGAAATACTTGGTTAGCAGCACTAGTTATACCACAGTTGGCTCTTATGGTTGCCAAATATTCCCAGCCTCCATCTTACAGGCAAATTTACTTACCCTGTCTCCTTAGGAGAAAATCTGAAAGTTCTGACCAGCTATGGCCTCAAGTTCAAAAGTCCAGGATGTTTAGATGATAGGTAGGGAATGATGTCTCTACATTATCAAGTCCAGATATATAGGCCTCTTTGACCTAAAGAACTAGAAACTAAAATATATGTTGTTTACCTTCAACATATTTGGTCTACGGTGGCAATATAAAGGTATTTACTATAAATGCTCTTTGTAGGAAGAATGAAGAATCAGAGACGCACAGCTATTATTAGTATGTAACAATTCTAAAATCTCAGTGGACAGATTAAGTAAGATTTCTATTATGCAGATAGGATTGCTCTTTGATTGACCATAATTCTCTGTTTAGGGTTTAGGCACAGGTTTTCTAGTCCATTGTTCTTTATGATCATATAGATTTAAAATTTTTCAGTATCTTTGTTGGCTGTATCGGAGGATTATACTATTTCTCAGACTGCTTTTTATTATAAAACATTGGGATTCATGGGTCATTTTATTTTTTTACTTAAAAATATTTATTTATTTGAGAGAGAGAGAGAGCACAAGAGCAGGAAGGAAGGGCAGAGGGAGAGGTAGACTCTTCTCTGAGCAGAGAACTCGACTCGGGGCTCCATACCAGGACTCAGAGATCAAGACCTGAGCTGAAAACAGATGCTTAACCAACTGAGCCACCCAGGTACCCTGGCATGGGTCATTTTAGATAGCATACAGTGACAGTTCAGGGTAATGGTTCTTTTGGCTCCTTATCTGTTTGATTACAGTCTGTTCCATTTGTCAAAGGCACACTCACAGTTATTTTATAGATCTATTGCCTACCTTTAATATATTTATATGCTTTTCACCCCTATATTTATTAGCCTATTTATTTGTCTGTGTCTTACTCTTTTTCTGATTAAAAATAACTTCACTTATCAAACCTGGGTTGAAGAAACTCCAGCGGTCTCCTTTTTCCAAACTGTTCCAAATGAAGGTATGTACAGGGCAGTCACAGCCTTATTGGGTCTGTGCTTGGAGACATTTGAATTGATTGAATCTTCAACAGTGGGTGTGGCCAACATATACTAGTTTACTAATTGCTGTAGGGTTGAATTAAGCTGGTCTTTGTTGCTTCAAAGGCCTCCATTTTCTCTTTTATAAGTTGGGGTTGGGAAGGTGGTTATTCCTGCAAGTCCTCAAATTTCTGAACTTTTCCTGTTACCTATAACTCGATTTTTATGAATTATATTTTTCTTGTGAATTCATTGCTGAACTTTCTTTTTCTTACAGTGCCTTGTCAAAAAATAGCCATTTTTTGAGCTAATAAATGAGTTCAGCACAGTGGTAGGTTAAAAGATCAACAAACAAAAGTCAGTTGTGTTTCTATATACTCTCAATGAATATTCAAAAAAGAAATTAAGAAAGCACTTCAGGGGTGCCTGGGTGGCTCAGTCAGTTAAGTGTTAGCCTTCAGCTCAGATCATGGTCCCAGGGTCCGGATTGAGCCCCAAATCTGGCCTCCCTGCTTCTCCCTCAACCCCTCCCTCCTTCTGATTTCTCTCTCTCTCAAATAAACTCTTCCAAAAAAAAAAAAAAAAAAAAAAACACATACACACACACACAAAAGAAAACAAAAGAAAACAATTCGGTTTATATTAGCATCTTAAAGAACAAAATACCCGGCAGTGAATTTAACCCAGAGGGTGAGAGGTTTATCCACTAAAAACTACAAAACTGGGGTGAAATAATTAAAAATAACGTATATAAGTGGAAGGATATTCTGTGTTCATCAATTGGGAACATTGGGTGAAGAGCAATACAAGATTACCTCAGGATATTTTGAAGATCAGAAGCAGTTCTGTATGATGAAAGCTATTTAAAAACCAAACACTAAGAGGGGTTGTGACCACTAGGTAAAATCACATAAAATGTAGAAACAGTGATCTCACACTTGTTTCTCTAATCATATTTTATTAGATGCCATTTGAAATTTGAAGTTAGTAAACTTAATTTACAAAAATAACAGCTGGATGTTTCCTTAGAAATAGTTTAGCCTTTGTGGGTATGTGTGTGTGTGTGCACATGTGCGGGCATACCTTTCTCTTTTTTTTTTTTTTTTTTCAAATTAAGAATTTATGGGAAACGCAAGTAAACACTCATTCAGAGTAATTACAAGCAGGTGTCTGGAAACTGACTGCCTGACTTTGTCACTTTGTAACTATGTCACTATGTAACTATGTTAGTGTGTCACTATGTAACACACTAACTTTGTGTTACTATGGAATGTCCTTAGCCTCTTTGTGCCTCATTTTTCTTATCTTTAAAATGTATACACAAGTAATTCCTACCTCATAGAATTGTTATGAATATTATATAACAAATATATATATTTGTTATATATAACAATAACAAATTGTTGTTATTTGTTATCTGATCAGATTCACATAGTGCTTAGACTAAAACCTGACACATTCTAGGTGTTCAGCTGATACTGGCTGAATTATTTTCATCTTTGTTATTCTTGGTCAAGATATTCTTGGTCAAGGTATGCCTACTCCCAAAACCAGGGTTAGAACTCACGTTTTCTTTTTTCCAGCCTGTAAAAGAAAGGCTACTTATTTTTTAGTTCATATATTATCTGTGTTTGATTGTAAAAAGTCAACCTATTTTAATTTTTATGCATTTACTTTGGGGCCTCATGTAGTATTTGAATGCTAGATCAGCATTTTGTCTTTCACTCTCTTCCTTATTTAATGAGAGCCTTTTATATGACTGGCATTCTGCTAGATATAACATGGATATAACATGAGCAAGACCCAGTCCTTCTATTAATATTAATAAGCAGGGGGAAACCGATGATACTACTGTAAAACTGTGGTAAATTATGATGAAATAAATGTTGTGTTAAAGGGCTATATAATTCCTTCATATATGGTGAGGGACCACTTATTGGACTAATGATGAGTTCTTTCAGGGTTTATGGGTCTAAGTGAGGTCAGAACTGAGAATTTAGCAAGAGAGGTAGATGGAATAGTATATTCACAATCTTTAAGATGGGAAAGTACAACACAAATGTTTGACAAGAGGTAGTGAGGCTCTTTGAGACTGCCAAATGAGAGATTTTATTTTATGCAGTAGAAAGGATAATAAAGGGCGTTGTCTGCCAGGTTGTCTGACTGGACATTGGGTGCTGTTAAAAGACACTAACTAGAGAAGTGACATTTGTTGAGATTTGCATTTTAGAAATATTACTCTGATAAAGTTTTAAAAACACTTGATGGAAGATAGTATTAGAAACACATAAATCAGTAAAAGGGCTACTACAGTTCTCATAGTGGAAATGGTGGTGGCCCAAACTAAGGTGCGTGGGAAAGAGAGATTTTGATGGTTTTGAGTCATATTAAGGGAACGGAAACCAGAGAATTTGTGGGAATAGAAGAGAGGAAGTCAGTGTTGATTGATAAAAGATATATTTACACACACACACAAACACATTTTATATACATAAATATGTATTTATATACATGAGTATGTTTTTGTGGATGGTAACCAAATCTTTGGTTTTGGCAGTTCACTGAAATAGGAAATTTAAGACCTGCAGCATGGTTAGGGTTGAAAATTTTGTGTTTTGGACATGTTGAGCTTGTAGTGCCTGTGGAATATTCAAGATCAGAGTATGTAAGAGAACTGAATACAGAGTCTGGAACTATGAGAAATCTGCTAATTATGAATTTTAAAGTCATAAATATATAGAAGGTCAGTGAAAGTATGTCTGTGGATGAGACCAGAGAATATATAGAATGAAAAACAGTTCCACCTAAGGCCTTGAGAGGGACCTCAATATATAATGGATTGGGTAAAAGAGCTCATGAAGGAAACTATAAACTGGCAAGAGAAAAAGGAGGAAACCAAATGCCTACAATACCTAGGTCATAGGAAGAGCATTTTTACAAAAATGTGAGTGGTTAACATTTTCAAATAATGCAAAATAAGCAAGGTCTGGATTTACAGATGACTGTTGGTTAGGGCAAGAATGTCATTAACAATAGTTTCACTGGAATGGTGGAGGAATAAAGTAGATAATCAGATGAGAAAAAAAGGAGATGAAAAAAATAGAAAAAGACAGGTCTTTGAGAAGCTTAGATGATAAACATAAGAAAGCACTGTAGGTAGAGGGAGCAATTAAGGGGAAATTTTTCCCCTTTGTATTTTGGCCAAAAATTGAGCTCATTTAAGGATTTATGGGCAAGAGCCAATATAGAAAAACTAAAGATTTAAAAAGAAAAAAATGGATAGATGTCCCTAAGACCGAGGAAGTAATGAGTAGAGGTTAATTTTTATTACATGAGCAAGTATTTCAATGCATGCAAGTGTGAATTTGTGCATGTGGATGAAGGGTTGTATATGTGCATAGATATAAATATAATTTTAAATATCATTCATACTTTTGAATTATAACATCATTAATTCTATTTCTGGGTTCTTTTCCAGCAGCAGTTGAAAAATCAAAATTTCTATGAAGGATATATATAATATATTATTATAATCTAATAAGTGCTATTGATAGAAGTATATGGAGTATTACCAAAGCACACAAAATAAACTATCTGCGTTCTTACTTTGTCCTTACACTTTAAAAAAAAGAAAACTGAGTTTTTCTTACAATGCCTTGTCAAAGATGGCTAAAAGTCACCAACACATGTTTTTAATATATTATCTTCCAATATCTTCCCTTAGAACTAGAAGTAGTCATTTGAATCAAGTACAGAATATAAATTCCACCAAAGTTAGGTTATGTGTTTATTTTATATTTTCCTTTATCTTCAAAGCCAATCAGTTTTTTTGGGATATGCTCTTAAGTACAGTAAAATAGGCTTGTTATTGAGAAATGTATACATCCATATGTCCAGTGTCACAATCAAGATACAGAAGATTTCCGTTAACCCCAGAAATTCTCACATGCCTTTTACAGTCATCCCCCCTTAATAGTAGCCCTTAATAGTAGCCCCAGGCAACCACTGATCTGCGTTTTCTTGCTATTGATTACTTAGCTTTTATAATTTCATATAAAATGAATTAATGTGAATTTTTTGATAGCTACCTACTTTGGTTCAGTATATTTTTTGAGATCATGTGGTTGGTTACCTGTATTCGTAATCTATACATTTTGATTGCTGAGTAGTATTCTGTATGGAGATACAGTATTTTGTTTATCCATTCACTAATCCTTGGAAATTTAGATTGCTTAACATTTGAGGCTGCTGTTAATATTTACATAAAAATCTGTGTGGGAACATATGTTTTTATTATTTTAAAATATTTAGGTTTGGAATTGCAGGATCATATGTTAAGTCTTTAACTTTACATCCAACTTCCATACTGTTTTCCAGAGGTTTTTTTGACATATTATATTCTCATTGTAATGTATGAGAGTTCTCTTTGATCTGAATCCTATCAGCACTTGGTATTGTCAAGGATTTCTTTTTTTTTTTTAAGATTTTATTTATTCATGAGAGACACAGAAAGACACACACACACACACACACACACACACACACACACACACACACACAAACAGGCAGAGGGAGAAGCAGGCTCCATGCAGGGAGCCTGATGTGGGACTCAATCCTGGAACTCCAGGATTACGCCTTGAGCCAAACGCAGATGCTCAACCACTGAGCCAGCCAGGCATCCTAAGGTTTTTCATTTTAGCTTTTTGTCTTCCTTGGATGGGGAATGGTATCTTACTGCATTTATCTGAATAACTATTGGTGATAAGCATCTTCTCATGTGCTTACTTACCATTTGCATATTTTCTTTTGTGAAGTGTATGTTTCAGTCTTCCACTCATTTTATTTTGTTGTCTACCTTCATAATTTTTAGTTGTTTTTATAAATTCTAGATGTCAGTCTTTTGTGATAATATGCATTATGAATATTTTCTCGGTTTCTGGTTTCCTTCTCACTTTGTTTACGGTGTCCTTAGATAAATAAAACTGTTTAATTTTGATGAGTCCAAACTTACCTTTTTTTTTTTTTTTTCTGGATCATACTTTTGATGTTGTATCAAAAATCTTTGCCTAACCCTAAGTCAAAGTGGTTTTCTTCCATATTTTCAATAAGAAGTTTTATATATTTTCTTAGGTTATGTATGTGATCCATTTTTTTAATTTGCTTGGTGGGGTGTAAACCCTAAGTCACAGTGGTTTTCTTCTATATTTTCAATAAGAAGTTTTATATATTTTCTTTGGTTATGTATGTGATCTATTTTTTAATTTGCTTGGTGGGGTGTCATGAGATAGTCAAGATTTTCTTCCCTTCCAATGACCTCCAATATGAATATCCATTGATTTCAGCACCACTTTAAACACACACACACACACACACACACACACACACACACACAAAAGTATCTTCTCCTTCATTGTATTGCCCTCACATCTCTGGAGAAAATAATTTGACCATATGAGAACAGATTTCTGTATTCTTAATTTTCTTCTCCTGACCTGCTATTTTTCAATCTTGGCAATATTGATATCTGGAGTTGAATAATTCTCTGTTACGGAAGGCTGTCCTATGCACTGTAGGATATTTAGTAACCTACTTTACTCCACCCCCTAGGTGCCAGTAGCATGTGCTTTGTTGTGATAACCAAAAATGTCTCCAGATATTGCTAAATGTCCCTTGGGAGAATGCAGGTAGTAAGTCACCCTTGGATGAAAACCACTTACGTGATCTCGTTTTCTAACTGTATACCAATACCATACTCTCTTGATTATAGCTTTATAGTAAGTCTTAAAATAATGTGTGTAAGAACTTCAACTTTATTCTTGAAAATTGTTTGGTTAGCCTAGATGATATGCATTTGCTTATACATTTTATACTCACCTTGTCAGTCCATTTAAAAAAAAAGCCTATTGTGATTTTGATTGGAATTGCATACTCTATAGGTAAATTTAGAAAAAAAAAAAAAAACCTTCCATCTTAATGATATTGAATCTTCCAATATCTGTGAACATAGTATTTTTTTCCATTTTATTAGGTCATATATAATTTCTCAATAATGTTTTGTAGTTTTCAAGATACGGACACAGGCATACTTTGTTAAATTTATTTGTAGGTGTTTCAATTTTAAAATGCTATTTATAATAGCATTCAGATTTTCTTTGCTAGTATATTAATGTAGTTGTTTTTGTATATTGATTTTCATCCTGAGATCTTAGTAAATTCACTTTTTAAGTCTGTAATATATTTTTTTGTTCATTTCCTAGGATTTTCTCGGAAAATGTCATCTGAGAATTATTCAGTATTCCATATTATGCATAATTATGCTTTGTTTGCAATTTCTATGTTCTTTTTTTTTTTTTTCCTTGCTATTTCACTGCTAGGTTCTCCAGTATAACACTTAATACATGTGGTGACAGCATCTGGACTTACTGCTAATCTTGGGGAGAAAGCATTTAGTCTTTCACCTTTAAGTGTAATGTATTATAAGTTTGCCACTGATGCCATTTTTGAGGAAGTTATTTTTTGTTACTATTTTTCGAGAGTTTTAAATCATGACTGGGTGTTTACATTTTAATTTACTTTTCTGTGTATATTAACATAATCATGTGTTTCTTTTCTATAATGTTATATCTTATATTATTTGATTTTATCTATCAAATCATTGTTATGGTTATGGGATAAATCCTATTGTTAATGAGAAATTTCCATTTTATATATTGCTCTTTTCAATGGGATAAAATTTTGTTGAGATTTTTTGTGGCTATGTTCCTGATGAATATAGGTCTATCGTTTTGTTTTTTCTTATGGTATCTATTTCTGGTTTTGGTGTCAGAGTAAAACTGACTTTGTAAGTAAGATTTCTTCCTTCTCTGTTTTTGAAAAGGATTTGAATATGATTAGTATTCTTTCTTTAAATATTTGGTAGGATCCCCTGGGGAAGTCATATAGATCTGTATTTTTCTTTGTCGAGGTTTTTAATTAGTAATTTTCTATTTATTCTTCATTAGTTTTAATAATTTATGTCTTCAAAGGAACTTTGCATTGCATTTGAATTGTTAAATTTATCAGAAAAATGTAATGGTATCTGTTAGTGCCTATATGTTCCCTCTTCTTTTCCTCATATTAGGAATTTATATCAACTGGTTTAAATTTACTACTTTGTTAATATTTTTTAAGAAGCAGTTTTTTGTTCTATTGAATCTTTATCTTTTATTTCATTACTTGTCTGATCTTTATTATTCCTTTGAGTTTTTTATAGTTCTTAAGATAGAAGTACAAATACATGATTTTAGAGCTTATGCCAGCTGCTGATTCCACTACATTCCACATATTGTAATATGGCCTGTTTTCATTTTCATTCTACTTGAGATGCTCTAAAAATTTCCGTGATTTTTGAACCTATGAGATATTTATTTATTTATTTATTTATTTATTTATTTATTTATTCATGCATTCATGCATTCATGCATTCATGCATTCATTTACTTATTTGATTTTACATTTTTATTTAAATTCCAGTTAGTTAACATACAATATTAGTTTCAGGTGTAGAATTTAGTGATTCATCACTTACATACAACACTGTGCCATTAGAGTTGTGTTGTGTTGTTTACATTTCCCATATTTCGTTGTTTTTTTTTCTAGTTTTTCTTTTTTAATTAATTTCTAATTAAAAATGTTTGTATTGAGAATATATTCTATACTAAAATCATTTATTTTCAACTTATTGAGACATTTTGTAGCTTGACATATATTCTATCTTTATGTATATGCTGTGTGCACTTGAAAAGAACGTGTGTTCCACTGTGGTTTTGGGTGCAATGTTCTATAAATATCAAATTAGGTCATTATGGTTGATAATGTTTTTCAGTTCTTCAAAATTCAGTGATTTCCTTCTTTCAGTTACTGAGAAAGGAGTATTGATCTCTCTGATTATAACTGATTTGTCGCTTCTTTTTCCAATTCCTTCAGGTTTTATTAATGTACTTTGGTACTTTGTTGTTGAATGCATAAATTTATATGTTATTGAATTTTTAAATTTATACGAAGTCCAGCTTGTCAGTTTTTTTCTTATGTATCACTTTTTTGATGACCTAGCCTAAGCTAAAGTCAAAAAGATTTTCTTCTGTTTTGTTTTAAAAGTTTTAGTTTAGGGCAGCCCCAGTGGCTCAGCGGTTTAGCACTGCCTTCAGCCTAGGGCGGGATCCTGGAGATCCGGGATCGAGTCCCATGTTGGATTCCCTACATGGAGCCTGCTTCTTCCTCTGCCTGTGTTTCTGCCTCTCTCTCTCTGTCTCTGTCTCTGTGTCTCTCATGAATAAATAAATAAAATCTTAAAAAAAAAAGTTTTAGTTTCTAATTTCAATTTTCCAAACTATCCAGTGGTTTTTATATGTGGTTCCAGATATGGATCAAAGTTTTCTCTCTCTCTCTTTTTTTTTAAATATATGGATACCCAAGCATTACAGTCTTAATTGCTGAAAAGACTATTCTTTCACAGGTAAATTTTCTTTATATCTTATTAAAAATCAATCATATATGTGTGTGTTTATTATTTAACTCTATTGGTTCCATTTATTTTTCTCTCAACTCCTATACTACTAGTCTTGAAATCAGATAGCGTAATTCCTCCAATATTGTTCTCATATTTCAGAGTTGTTTTGGCTCTTCTAAGTCCTTTGCATTTTCACATAATTTTTATAATTAGCTTTTCAATCTGTACAACAAAGCAGGCTGGGATGTTATGAACTGTTTTTACTCATATTAGTTCTGACACCAAATGTGTGGATTGTAACATCAAGCAATTCCTCTAGTTCTCCAGCTGGCTGTTGTATAAGTCAATTTAATTTTGACACTATCCAGAGTTAGTGCAGACCTCACTGGTTAAGGGCTTAGTCCCATATGACTACCCCCATGGCAGATGCCATTTGCAAGTTCTGCGCCTCCTATATCCCTGACCAACTGGCTATAAATCAAGGAGTTCCCATGACTCCCTCTCAGGCTAGTCAATAAATCCCTAGACCTCCTGTATTTATGATCAAATGACAGTAAATTGAGGGTTTCAACAATCCCCTCCTTAGGTTTGATAATTTGCTTAGAACAGCTCACAGAACTCAGAAATGTTCTTTATTTACTATTAACATTTATTGCAAAGTATGCTGCTCAGGAACAGCCAAACAGAAGAGATGCGTAGGGTAAGATATGGGGGAGAGTATTGTGGAACTTCTGTGCCATCTCTCAGTGTGTCACTCTTCCAGCACATTCACCCACCAGTCTAGATACTGTCTAAATCTAAATGTTGTTTAGAGATTTTTATGGAGATTTCATTACATAAGTATGATTGATTAAATCATTGGCCATTGATGATTGACTCAATCTCCAGCCCCTCCCCTCTCCCTAAAGATTGAAGAAGCCGGTGAGGCTGAATGTTCCAACCCTTTTATCACATGGTTGGTTTCTCTGACAATTGGCTCCATCCTGAACCTACATAAGGGCCAACCTTAAGTTACTCATTAACATGAACATAAACTCAGGTATAGTTGAAAGGGGCTTTACGTGAATAACAAAAAATGCTCCTTTTACTCCTCTCAATAAGGAAATGCCAAGAATTCTAGAAGCTCTGTGCTAGGAACTGGGCATGAAGACCAAATATATATTAATTATTCTATCACAGACATTGCTTGGGATGGTGTTGAACCTATTTGGGTGTAATTAGCAACTTTACAAATTGTCTTTTTACCTAAGAACATGGAGCAATCTCCACCTATTTAAGTCTTTTAAAATTTCCATGAGAGGGCAGCCCAGGTCGCACAGCGGTTTAGCACCGCCTTCGGCTGAGGGTGTAGTCCTGAAGAACCAGGATTGATTCCCACATCTGGACTCCCTGTGTGGAGCCTGCTTCTCCCTCTGCCTTGTGTCTCCGACTCTCTCTCTCTCTCTCTCTCTGACTCATGAATAAATAAATAAAATCTTTAAAAAAAATTCTCTCAGAAATGTTTAAAATTTTTCACTGTTAAGGTTTAGCACATCTTTTGTCAAATTTATTCCAAAATATTTCATTTCTTTTTTTTTAAAGTAGGTATCACACCCACGTGGAGCCGAATGTCAGGCTTGAACTCACAACCCTAAGATCAAGACCTGAGCTGGACACTTAACCAACTGAGCCACCCATTTCTTATTTTTTTAATGATAATTTGACTTTTATATTTTTTTTCAACTTTGGTTACCCAGTGCCTGTTGCTTGTACAAAGAAATACAGTTGTTGTTTACCAGTCTTGTATTCTGTGATGATGCTAAAATCACTTATTAGTTTTAACACCCTTCTTTGGTAGAGTCCATAGCATTTTCTACATAGATGGTTATTTGCCTGATAATAAAGATACTGTTGCATCTTCCTTTATAATTTGATGTCTTTTGTGTTTTCTAACTTTTGCACTGGCTAAACCTCTTGTATAGTATTGAAGAGAAGGAATATCTTTACCTTTTGCTTGATCATGGGAAGAAAGCATTTAGTCTTTCATCCTTAGCTATAATGCTAGCTATAGATATCCTCATAAAAGCTCTATTAGGTTAAGTATTTTCTTTCTATTCCTCATTTTTATTCTGGGAATAGATGTTGGATTTTGTAAAAAAAAAAAAAACTATCTATATATATATATAGAGAGAGAGAGATTTGGTATATGTGTACTTTGTCATAATATTATCTTCCTTTAATATCTATAGAAACTTTAGTGATGTCTCTTATCTTGTTCCGGATATTAGTAATCTGTGTCATTGTTCTCTTTTGTGGACTATTTTGTAGAGATTTATTGATTTTTAAAAATCTTTTCAAAGAACTGGGTTTTGATTTCATTGATTTTACTCTTTGTATTTTTTTTCTTATTTCTATATCATTGACTTATACTCAGACCTTGAATATTTTATTTCTTTAATGATTTCAATTTGTACTTCTTCTTGTGTCTTAAAACCAGAAGCTTAGGCTGCTGGTTTGAAACTTTTATTATTTATTTATTTAAAGATTTTATTTATTCACCTGAGAGAGAGAGAGTTAATGAGAGAGAGCACAAACAGCATTGGAGCATTGGAGAGGGCCAATTGGGAGAGAGAAGCAGACTCCATGCTGAACGGGGAGCTTTACATGGGGCTCGATCCTGGGATCATAACCAAAGCTGAAGGCAGACGCTTCACCGACTGAGCCACCCACATGCCCCTGAAACTTTTATTTTTAAATGTAGGCATTTAGTGGTATATTTCTTTCTAAGTACTATTCCTGGTGCATGTCTCACTTTTTGTCTTTTCTTTTTTAGAGAGAGAGAAAGAATCAGGGGAGGGGCAGGGGCAGAGAGAGAAGTAAGGGAATGCTTGGTGTAGAGCCCAAAATGGGACTCAGTCTCACAACCCTGAGATCCTGAGCTGAAGTGAAATCAAGAATGGGATGCTTAACCTACTGAGTCACCCAGGCACCCCTTCTCACATTTTCAAATGTCATGTTTTCATTTTCAGTGAGTAAAATTACTTGTAATTTTTCTTTTGATTTCTTTTTTTATCCTTGGGTTATTTTGAAGTGTGTTATTTAGTGTTAAATATTTGTGGTATTCTACATATATTTTTTTAAATTGGTTTCCAATCTTATTCTGATGTGGACCGAGAACATACCTTATATTATTTAAATACATTTTTGAGATTTGTTTATGGCCCAGGATATGCTCTCAGTAAATGTTCCTTATCTACTTGAAAAGAACACACATTCTTCTGTTGGTAGAGGTTTTTTTGTTTTTGTTTTTGTTTTTTTATAAATGTCATTTAGATGAAGTTTTTTGGTTATGTTGTTCAAGTCTTCTATATTGTTACAGATTTTCTTTCTAGTTGTCTGCCAGTTAATGAGAGAAAGTGTTGAAATATCTGACTATGCTTATGGATTTGACTCGTTTCCCTTGCAGTTCTGTTTTTTCTTAGGAATTTTGACATACTAAACATTTAGGATTAAGTCCCCTTCATATAATTTAAAATTATAAAAATGCCTTTTTCTGATATGTTGTTTATTAGGAAATATACCTAGATATTAATATAGTTTCTCTACCTGTCTTTTGATTATTGCCAGAGTAATATATTTTCCCCTATATTTTACTATTTTTCCACTTTACTTTTTTTTTCAAGTTATTCCCCTTTACTTTTAAACTATTTCTGTCTTTATGTTTAAAGTGGGTTTGTTGTAGAAAGCATTTAGTTGGCTCTTACTTTTTTTGTTTAATCTAATAACCAAAGCCTTTTTATTGCTGTTTTTGAAACTCTTTACATTTAATTTGATTCTTGAGACTTTGGGGTTTAAATGTATGATCTTGCTGTTTGTTTCCTATATGTTCCATGTTTTCTTTGTTTCTTTTTTTTCTTTTTATGCCTACTTTTAGATTATTTTAATGATTTCATTTTATGTTCTTTGTTGGTTAATCATGTACAACTCTTTGTTGTGTTATTTTGTTATTAGGGAAGGTTGGCGAACACTTTTTGAAAGTAGATAGATAGCAAATATTTTATCCTCTCTACTGAAACTATTAAACTCTGCTGTTATACTGAGAAAGTAGCCATAAACACTCTGTAACTGAATGGCCATTGCTATGTTTCAGTAAAAGTTTATTTACAAAATCAGGCTGCAGATTAGATTTGAACTGGAGACCATAGTTTGCCAAACCTCTCTTGCTGTAGCAGGACAGGAACTGGTTTAACTTGGAGAATTTTAGGATCTTGAGTTCTTGATTTCCTTTTTATAGTATATTTTTTTCCTCAAGTTTCCTTTATCATGAGAATCCCTTGGATTCCTTGTTAATAATATTCCCTTTCCTGCAGTTTGATACAGTAGTTCCAGTGGAGCAAAGGAATATATAAATGTTTTGAAATTGGCAATATTTAGATATTTTTAGCCTATAAAACCAGCATTTTTATATGCTTCAATCTGTTGCATTTTTAACAAGAATCCAGGTGAGTATCTTGTTTCCACCATACTAGGAAACATCATTTTGGACAATGTTTTCTAAATTTCCTGATGATGAGAATACTGGGGATATTTATTTATTATTCAGATTGATAGGATTCTCCTCTATTTTTATTCTTAATGATTTAGTTGGAGCCCAAGTGTATATATCTTTAACAGGCAAATCAGGTAATATCTATGAGAGAACTTTGAGAGACACTATTTTAGTATTGCCTTTGTATTGCTGATCTTCAGCAACCTTTATTCTTAATTTCTCATCCTTCAAGTTTCAGAAGTATAGAGGAAATGTAGTAGGAAGTTACTCCTACTTTTTTTAGGTGTCTTTGACCTCAATCAATTAAACGGATATGTTGAAGAAAGAATATGTTATTATTGATGTCTTGTGGACTGAGAAACACTTCAAATGATGTCTTTTATTCTTTATTAGTAGTTTGGATTAGAGCATCTGTATAATTTCTTTGTACTTATTTTTAAAAATCTCTAAATTAGGGGCAGCCCCAGTGCCGCCTGCAGCCCGGGGTATGATCCTGGAGACCCGGGATCGAGTCCCACATCGGGCTCCCTGCATGGGGCCTGCTTCTCCCTCTGCCTGTGTCTCTGTCTCTGTCTCTCTCGCTCTGTGTCTCTCATGAATAAATAAAAAATAAAATCTTTAAAAAAAAAATCTCTAAATTAGAGTTAAGTGTAGTATCGAATAGGTACTGTGTAAGGATTAAGTGAAGCAAAGTGCCGGTATATAGTAATTATTCAATAACCAGTAGCTAGAGTTATGTGGAGAAATCTCTCGATTTAGTTCGTTTGTTATTTGTTATTACAGTTATGCAAAGGATGTCCATTATTCTGAAATACAAGAAATAGTTCACTATTTTTTTAGTGAATTATTTTTTAAGATTTTCTATTTGAAAGAATGTTTAGATTTTTAATCTAGTTACAATTTCTATCAGCATTTGGTAATTGGTTTTTTTGAAAACATAATTTCTGTATACATTTTGGAAAATTTCTTCTCCACCAATTTTGAAACTTGGTGTATCACATCTTCTTGCAACTTTTGGTAATTAAATAGAATAAACAAAAAATAATATAATAGATAAGCATTAAGATTTACCTGGTTTCATAGCAGAGGAAAAATAGTTCTTTCTAATATTCTCCTAGGTTTTCTGGCCACGGCCTTGTAAATTGAAGTGACAAAAGAAAAATTAACAGGAGATAACCATACAAATTTATTTATTTATTTATTTATTTATTTATTTATTTATTTATTTCAAATGTACTTGATATAATTTTACATGACATGGGAACCTTAATAAAGAAATAAAGAACCACCCCTCCCCTCCCCCCCGCAAAGAAACAGTTAAACTTGAGCATTTTTTTTACTAGATTCAATGCGGAGTAAAAATCATAGAAAAACATGATAGGTCCAAAGGGTGGGTGCTAAGGGTAGTAAACTGGGTGCAGTTTAGCAAGATTTGTTATTGGATTCTTTTTGTCATCCACCTGTCTTTAGAAATAAGGAAGCACCCTTTTTTCAAGGTAAAAGATGGGCACTTCTGACATGAAGGTCTTACCATTTGCATCCGGGGGGGTGGTAGGTGGAGGCCAAAGAATTCTTTCTGCATCTGCCATTTCTTAAATTCCTTTAGCTTAAAATATTTAGTATGTCAAGGTGCCAGAATTTGGGATAGTGTGTTCTGAACCCCATCAGTTTCATGATGACATATTTGCTTCAGATCTTTTAAATTTGGGGGGGAAATTACAAATAAAGCTAAGTCTCGCTTCTCTATCATACTTCCCTTCCTTCTCTAAAGGACAAACATTTTACAGATATTACCATGTTTTTACTCTTGCCTCCATATGCTCATCCATGCTTGTTCAGTATTTGGTTTTAGTTCTTAAATTCCCCCAAACATTATTGTTTTTATTTATTTTTTTATTGTGATATACTCCCCTGTTTTTCTTTACCTTGTACTGCTTGCCTTCTCTCTTTCATGTGTTCAATTTACTTCTTATATTAGCTTTATTAATTGCAAAGTATAACCATTATTAATACTTGTTTTCTGAAAATTTTGTTACACCATAATTTTTGAATATTTCAGTACTATGTAAAATTTTGTAGCAGTTGTTTTCCCTGAAGAATTATTCCATTGTCATTAATATATAGTGTTTCTTATGAGATGCCTAATGTTGCTTCTATTATTGATATTTGATAGATAATCTATCTTTTCGCTTTGGTTTTTTTTGATAGCTCATTTTATCCTTGATGTTGTATAATTTTACTCTGATGAGCTTATAATTTATTTTTAAATTTATTATGTATACATCCTCTACAGGGACGGCAGTGATAGCTAACTACCCACCCAAACTTTTTCTTCTTATTTAGCATATGGTTGTCACTAGCTGGCTGCTGCTCCCTGAGGGATCTTTTCCTATACCTTTGTGGTGTTGGTGTAATTCATAAAATCCTTTGTTTGCCTGTATCCTTCCATGAAAGGAAGGTAAATCCCTTTTGGATTCAGTAGTTTAATGTATGTCATGATTTTTCTTGACAGTAAACAAACTCAAGTAGATTAGTTTTTTACCAGTGATTTGGAAGTGCAAGTAATATGTGTCACTTCCTGGCCAAGATGGTTAAGTAGGTGAGCTTTGCCATCTCTTTTCTCTTTTGCCTATAAGAGAAAAATATTAAGATTTTTGTCAATGGCAGAACCACAGGTATGGGGAGATTGTATCTATGAATTATCACTTGGAGGGAATCTGTCATTTGAGACATTTCCATGAAATAGAAAGAAAACTTTTATTGTTTTAAGTCAGTGAAAATTTTGGAATTATTTGTTGATAGCAGCTAGCTTTACCTTAATACATCAAGACTCATTTGGCATCATTTTCTTTATTTTTAAAGATTTTATTTATTTATTCATGAGAAACACAGAGAGAGAGAGCAAGGCAGAGACACAGACAGAGGGAGAAGCAGGCTCCATGCAGGGAGCCCGACCTGGGACTGGATCTTGGGTCTCCAGGATCACACCCTGGGCTGAAGGCGGCGCTAAAGCGCTGAACCACTGGGGCTGCCCGGCATCATTATCTTTGAAAAACTTTTATACTGTTAATAAAACCCAAATTTTACCACAGAAGTATATATATCTAGAAATATGTTGCAAAGTTTAAAGATAAAAATATTATTATAATAAATATAGACAGGAAGTCAGACAGTTTGAGTCTCAAGTAAAATAAGTCCTTTGTTTAGGACAAGGTAAAAGAGTTTGTTTTAGTTAAAAATGGGTAAGATTTAAATATGAATGTATGAAAGTGTCAACAAAAATTTTTTTTAAAAGTACCCCAACATTTAAAGAATTGGTTTAATTTTTAAGATTAGCTTTGAGCTAGAATACATTTAAAATGAAAGAAAATTATATCTGGGTTTAATTAAGATTAAGGAATTCATGATTTAATTTTGGTGTCCTGCATATCACACGTTTTTTTGTTTTGTTTTGTTTTGTTTTGTTTTGTTTTGTTTTGTTTTGTTTTGTTTTTTTGTATGGGACTGGCATTTGACCACAGTAGGCTTTTTATTTGAATGTTAGTGTATTACATCTCCAGATTATAGGAAGTTATAAAATATTTCCTATATTCATTTAGAGAAAAATTGGTAACGATAAGTTGTTATACAACACCCCCTCTCATTCTGCTTGGGCAGAACAGAAAAATACTGTGGGAAGAAAAATTTTTACTCCATCCTTCTAGGTTCTTTTCGCTGGTCTATTAATTAAATTGACATAGAACAGATTACAGGAGAAAAACAAATTTAATTATATGTATACAGGAACCCCCATGAGAATATGAGTCCCATAGGCAATCAGGCTTATATTGCCATCCTGAGCTGAGAAGAGGGTAGGAGTCTGAGATTTCAAATGGCAAGAATATAATTCACAGAAAGATAAACAAGGAAAACAAATGTGTCCATGCTTTACAGATACAGTGGGACACAGAAATTTGCTCTCCAGGCCCTGCCAAGCTTCCCCATCCCCCAGTTTATTATCACACTTAGCCCATATTCTTTATAGTTATCTCTGATGTTAGTTCTCTTCCTGGAACAAGACCTCTAAATTCTTTCAGGCAGTTAAGGGGGAGATAAAAACTCTTCCTGAATCTTTTCAGCCTTGAATGACTTAAGCTCAAAGTGATCCATGTGCCAAAGTAGCACATTTTGGCAAGAGGGGCTTGTTCTGAACGCTTTCACACCTTAAAAATAGAAAAAAAGAAACAGAAAAGTACACAGAGAAACAAATCAAGGGCAAGAAAGTAGAAATAAAGCAAGGAGCATATTATTTCATCACATGCTAGTGAGATTTTGCATGTGTGAATCCTGTAGAAACAATGAGAAAAGTATTTAATCTTGTTCAAGGCATTAATACTTTAGGACTAAAAGCAAATCTTTTTGGTGGAGTGGGGGAGGTAATTTTCGTATTGGCCAGAGAATTTGGAAAACAATTAAATGGATATAAGCCAATGGTTTCAGGTATAATTAGCTAGCATTTTGGTAATATTACAGGCTACAATAATCAAGTTATTTTTTAAAAGATTTTATTTGTTTGACAGAGAACATATCAGGGGAAACAGCAGACAGAGGGAGAGGGAGAAGCAGGTTCCATGCTGAGTAGGGAGCCCAATGTGGGGCTTGACCCCAGGACCCTGGGATCATGACCTGAGTTGAAAGCAGATGATTAATTGACCAAGCCACCCAGGCACCCCTCAAATTATTTTTTTTTTATAGTCTACATCAGAGTTTAATCTACTTTAATCTCTTTTTTTCCCAATTTTAAGTCTCATCTCTTGACATCCAATTTAGGAGTTGGTTTGTAATGTTAATTTTTGTTTATAAAGTTCATTTTAAAATGAATATTTTAAAGCAGATTTTATTGTTAATAATGATATACATATGAAATCATAATCTACAATATGTGAAATGTGATTTTATATATCATAATTTGCAAATAGCATCTTACTTTATTTTTAAATATTTTATTTACTTATTTATTCATGAGAGACACAGAGAGGCAGAAACATGGGCAGAGGGAGAAGCAGGCTCCCCACTGGGAGCCCAGTGTGGAACTCAATCCCAGGACCTCAGGATCATGCCCTGAGCCAAAGGCAGATGCTCAACCACTGAGCCACCCAGGTGCCCCTTGCAAATAAGATTTTTAAAATGAAATATTGCATTAAGAAAGCTGTATTTCTTTTAAAGATTTATTTTAGAGAAAGAGAACGTGAGCAGGAGGGTCAGGGGAAGAGAGAGATGGAGAGAGAATCTCAAGCCGACTCCATGCTGAGCATGAAGCCTGATATGGGGCTTGATCTAACAACCCTGAGATCATAACCTGAGCAAAACCAAGAGTCAGGTGTTTAACCAACTGCACCACCCAGGCACCCTGGCTGAGTGTATTTTTAAGTTAATTTTTTTAGTATAGAAAAAAATTGTTTTGCACTGAAGTTTGTCTCTCTACCTGAAAAAATTCTTGCTCTGGTCTCTGTTAATATATAGTGGTTTGATGATTAATATGGAAGATATGATTCAAAAAACCCAAAATAAAGTAGAAAAAACAGTGTTGAAATCTGAAGAGTTTCATCATATTTTACAAAGTAAGTCTATTTTTTTTCCTGATTTTATTCCCTAAAAAGCTGAATATAATTATCAGGATACTTTTTGAAAATTCAATGATCAAAGACTATACTTTCAGGGATCATTTCTATAGTTTGAAAATTCAGTGATCAATGTTTTTTTTAGTTTTAAAACCTTGTTTGTGAAGCTCATAAAGCAGGATGGCTCTTCAAGCTTTATGTTACATTTGGATGAGGAGTTGGCACCTAACAGCATTCCCCATCCAGTTCTTGCTGGAGCCTTCCAAAAATTTCAAAAGGATACTGGTCTTTACATCTAATAAACTTCTGAATAACTTTTTACCTTCAAAGCATTATTTGTGACAGATAGGGATTATGCTCTGTCATTATTATTATTATTGTTGCACTAGTTTGGTATGTATGGGCAGGAGCTATTTGGGGAACTTTTTCTTTTACCAGTCATTTCCTACACAGAAGCTTCTTATGTGTAATCAGGGCATATTATTCAAGAGGATGATCTAGGGAAAATGTTAGTGAATATGAGGAGTGGTGAGACTCAGTAGATATAGATGCAGGCACTGAACAAGGTGAGACTAAGGCCACCAAAGAAATAAAATAAAGATCAAAACCAACAGGAGGCTTTCTGTACTGATAGTGCTCTTGCAAACATGGTGAACGTTTCCTAAAACTCGCTGGACCTTCTGCAAGAAGTGTGGCAAGCACCAACCCCACAAAGGGACACAGTATAAGAAAGGCAAAGATTATCTTTATGTCCGGGGAAAGTGGTATTATGACAAGAAGCAGAGTGGCTATGGTAGGCAGACTATGCCAATTTTCCAGAAAAAGGCTAAAACTACAAAGTAGATTGTGCAGAGGCTTGAATGTGTTAAGCCCAACTGCAGATCTAAGAGAATGCTGGCTATTAAAAAATGCAAACATTTTGAACCAGGAGGTAAGAGAAAAGCCAAGTAATCTAGTTCTGGGCTTCATATTTTGTTGTATTATGAAGATAATAAGATCTTGAGATTAGGTTCACTTCATTTGGTTAGAGTTGGTCTTTTAAGAGGGAAATTAACTAGTGCCATCAATAAAATTCCCCTCCCTCATAGGGCAATTTATGCTTGAAAAAAAAAAAAAAACCAGGAAGAGGGCATTTCATATGTCTATATCACTCATATACATAATATCACATATATGATAAAAATGTATATAATCATCGATATAGTCTGCTGTGTCTGGGTACTGATGAATATGGATAAGACATCTGTTGGCTAAACTATAGCAGGCTCCTCTAAACCCCCTTTTTCCTAGGATTCTATATTGGCCTCATGCTTGTCATACTTGCATAGCCCAGTATTCGTAAGAATCCTGCTAAGTCAGTTAGAGAGAGAATTCCTCCAACCCTTAATATCTGATCATATTCCTTGCCCTCCATCTTTGATATCTAAATCTTGACTAGCCTTTATCAAGAATTCTGTTATATCAGTTTAGCAAGAATCTCCCCCTACGCTTGATGTCTCATATTAATTTTCAATCAACTAATCCCTTCAACTGGCATCCCTGGCTGTAAGTCCCTACTTGTTCTTGTATTCAGGTTGAGCTGATCTCTTTACCCCAATGCAACAGCCTTAGCATCCATCACAATAGCCTTGAACAAAGCCTTTCTTACTATTTTAACGAGTGTCAGAATACTTTTTTCCTTAACAGTATATATACACACACACATACTTAAACCCAAATAATGTGGGTGGGCTCTCTGATCAATTGAAGGCCTTAAGAGTTAAGTACTACAGAGTTTCCTGAAAAAGAAAAATTCTTCTTTAATAATGTAACACAGAAATCCTGCCAGAGTTTCCAGCCTGACTGGTGCCCGCCCTAAGGATTTCCTACTTGATAGCCCCTACAATGTGAGCCAGTTCCTTAAAATCAATCAACATCAACCACCCCCCACTTCCGCTAGTCCTTTCCCACTTTCTCTTTCATTTTCTCTTCCTTTCTCTTTCTTCTTACTTCTCTCCATGTATCCTATTAGTTCTTGACTAAATTTGTATTTATTTACTATTCTTTGAGATTCACATAACTTTTTAAGGGTGGTTAAGTGCTTTGTTGTGCTTTCTATAAATGCTGTGTGCTACTTGTCCATTGGAGTTTTGTCTAGCTATATAGTCCCTGAAAGTGTTGAAAAACCTGTATTTGCATCTATCACTCTTATTCAGCTCTGTACCTTAGATATTACAAATGCTTTCTGTAAATCATATGATTGATTGATTGATTTAGATAAATATTGAGGAAATCTGGTTGTCATCTTTACTATTTCCAAAAAATGCTATAATTACATCAAAGTAGCCAAAGTTCAGTTTTCTTATAAATTCAGAAGTTCATTCAGTTATAATAATTCATTACTTTCTTGGTAATTATTTTTTATACTGCAGTTTACATGGGTAATATATAAAAAGTAGTTATCAAAATACAAATTTCAGAAGAATTAGTGACAGATATTACCAGCCCTTTTTTCTTTTTACTTAATTTTATGCACAATGGTTATGAAACAATAACAACACTAATTTTATTACTTTTGTAAGACTTAGGGTATTATTATTCGAATTCATTCTTAGTAAACCATCAGGATCACTTGACTCTCATTCATATAAAATAGGCAGAAAAAATGTGCCTTGAGGCCATTTATCTGCCAGGATAAACACATTTTTATTACCTGCTAATTATTCTCCCAAATGTATATATTGATATGTTAGCAGATTGTGGCTAGCCATAAAATTGTTTTTCTCTTACCACACACTTCACTTTTCTTTATTCTCCACATATAGTAAATTTAAGAAAATGAATAAGGAAGGCAAATTTTAAATTAAAATTACTATACGGAAAATAAGAAGAAGCTTACCTTCTGTTTCTCTTGAATGCATTCTTTGAGAGAAAAGACACATCATTATGCTCATTTAAAGTAATGGAAGTAATGTTCACATTGAGAAAGCCATGGAAAAAATAGTTCTACTAAATGTTTTACTCACTGCTTGGGGAAATATTTATAATGCTGATAAGGGAAATTAGAACTTGCTAACTTCTGTTGATTTTTTTTTTTCTCTAATTCTTGTGTTGGGTTTTGTTTTGTTTTTGTTTTTGTTTTTATTTGTTTTTCTTTTTCTTTTTTACCCCACTAATCTCTCTCAGTACAAAGATGACTCTTTTTGACAAAGGACACAGTTAAAGGGAGCAGAAGCCTTAGAATAATGAAAAGATTGCAATTGTGCATTAGCCTCCTGATAATATATACATAATTGCCTGTTTAGGTAAATTGTGATCAAGGAATTTGCAAATAGAAACAGTGAAACATTTTCTATTATATTTTAAGGCATTTTATTTTATTTATTTATTTATTTATTTTATTTATTTTTTTTTATTTTAAGGCATTTTAAAACAATAACCAGAATACTATAACTAAAAATGGATAAGTACTCTTACATTTGAAAAAGAGTATCACAAACTGGTGATTATAATGATGGTTCTTTTTTTTTTTTTTAAATTTTATTTATTTATCCATGATAGTCACACACACAGAGAGAGAGAGAGAGAGAGAGAGGCAGAGACACAGGCAGAGAGAGAAGCAGGCTCCATGCACCGGGAGCCCGACGTGGGATTCGATCCCGGGTCTCCAGGATCGCGCCCTGGGCCAAAGGCAGGCGCCAAACCGCTGCGCCACCCAGGGATCCCTATAATGATGGTTCTTATAATGATTCCAGAATGAATTCTTAAAGAAAGAATGGTAACTTCCAGAAATGAGATTGATTTCTAAGAACATATTGTTAGGTTAAAGTTATCCTTTTGGGGGACAGATTTACTAGGCTAGTAAGGAAAATGGGGCAGGAAAGGTTATCTAAACTTTAATAAAATTAAGTTTCTGATAAGATCAGTTTATAAACAAGAGTATGAAATATATGAGGGGCAAAGGCATTAGATAAATTGATTAAATGAGCATACCAAATATATAAATATATGGATTGATATCCATTTAAAAGAAAAGTCTACAGTAGAATGCCACAAGGTACTGTCTTCATCTTTATCCTGTCAGTATTGTCAGTGATTTGGTTGACAATATTAATAGCATATTTTTACATTTGATATAACAAGAAGTTGTATTTAAAACACTTTAAAAGGCTGGAGTAGTGGTATTATATCCAAGTGAAATTCAAAAGTAATGAATCTTAATGGCTTAAACTTAAAATTAATTTCAGCATTTGTACAGGTTTAGTAGCCTAACTTAGCTATCCCACATGTATTTAGGAGTGTTATTTATGTAACAGTAAGTTTTTTTTTTTAATTTAACAGTAAGTTTTAAAAACTAATGTAATTTTAGTCTGCTGTAATTGAGGTTAGTTTTCTGAAAAACTGGGAAGAGGAGAGTCCCAGTCTAATTTGAATTCATATTACATAACTCTCTTTAACACTGCTTGTCATACTTACAAAAGAATAATTTTTTATTGGAATATTGGAACATATTTACAGGATAATGAATAAAGAGTTGAAGGGACATGAACATGTATAATATGAAATACAGTTGAAAGTATTTGAAGTAAGTTGCCTATGTGGAAAATTGTTATATGGATAAAAGATCAGAGTTATTTTGGATCATTATAGAACTAGGGTCGGTGTATTGAAACTAGAGGGAAACCTTTTAACCCAACATGAAAATACAGAGTTTTATTAGAGTCCACTGAATTGTGTGACATTGATATGAAATCAGGTGTATTAAGCCATTTCTATCTGTATAAATGGCTATTTCATATGGTTCAGTTTAATAAAAGTGATAGTGAATGAACAGTGTTACTAAGGTAACAAATTTCTTTGAAATAACCTAGTCATAACATGGATGGACAGTAATTTAATGGATAGTATATCTGTTTATCTATTATATATGTACATTGTGTGTGTGTGTCCGTGTGTGTGTACAAAATGTGGAGGGATTTCAAGTATTGGATGAATAATCAGATTAAGTGTCTTTTAAATTAATTTCTGATCCCAAGATTTTGTGATTCTAGAAATTGAATTGAAATTTGCATTTACTGTGCACTGAGTAGGAATTCCAGATAGACATGGACATGACTATAGTTGACATTGTCTTGACCTAGAATGTCTTCATTTGTCTAGATACATAAACATATCTTACTAAATTTAAAGACATGTTAAGACAATGTTTTATATAGTGGTGGGCAGTTTACTGCAGTGCTTAATAGGAATTTTTTAAAAAAACTATTTCTGTCTTTATATTGAGTACCTTTTCTTTTTAGACAAGATTTTATGTCTGTAAACCAAAATCCTGAATATTTTTCTTGAGACAGATTGTTTTCTTTTAAATATCTACTCTAGATAAAATTAATGCTTTGAGTAGTATACTTATTTTATTAACCTCCTGATGAAGTATTGAAAGTGGATAGCAGAAATGATAGTAAAATACTTTTTGTAGAAAAGTTATCTTGAATATTGATTTCTACCCACTAAATTTCTTCTGTTTGCTCAGAGATGTTTAAAATAATGTATATTCTGTTTTAAATAATAATAATTTTGGTGAGAAAAGGAAGCCTGAGGAAGATCTTTAAACAAAAGATCTCTGTAGGGAGGCCTGGGTGGCTCAGGGGTTGAGCGTCTGCCTTCTGCTCAGGGCGTGATCCTGTAATTGGAGATCGCATCTCGCATCAGGCTCCTTGCAAGTAGCCTGCTTCTTCCTCTGCCTGTGTCTCTGCCTCTCTCTCTGTGTCTCTCATGAATAAATAAAGAAAATCACTTTTTAAAAAAAATCTCCGTATTTAATCAGTTCTCTATCAAATAAGAAATTTAATAATTCAGACCAGAAAAGTATTCATGATTTTTGGTATCTTGAGATTAAAGCTCATGAATCACAAGTTTGATGTTAGATGAAGTATAGTTTTATTACCTGAACTCTTAAAGTTTGTTTCAATGGCCAAATGGTTATCTGAATCAAACTCTGTAATAATATTCTGCATTTAAATTCTCATCATTTGAGTATTTTCAAGGTCTGTTTCAAGAAACGGTGATTCATTAGGTATCTCAAAAGTTTTCATAGATGCTTATGAGTTCTCCATCTATCCTTATTAAGTCTTAGCCATTCTAAAGCCCCTAACACTTTCATAGTATTAAGGGCAAAGACAGAGGAAATAAAAAAGTAGAGTGAGGATTATAGTTCAGATTATAAATTATGAAATTTACCACAAGTAGCTGTCCAATAAAGCATGTACATTTACATTATAGAATATGTACATGCTCTAAACATTTTACTATATTAACTCATTTAGTATTTATATTTTACTTTAAATATTACTGGAATGAGAGAAATATACTACCTCAAACAGAACTAAATGAATAATGTAGTTATGCCCAAAATAGTAATCCTGTCAGCTCTCTTCAGAATAGAAGGAGGAAAAAAAAAAAAGAATAGAAGGAGGATCTGGAGTAAATAGAAGTCTCTAGAGTGCCAACAGCCTCCAGCTATTCCAGAGCAGCTCCTTCTGTTTACATTATTATCCTGTACTATCCATTTTCATTTTTTCCCTCAAATGAGCCCTTTTTCCTAGTAGCATATACTAGAGGAGTTCAGCTTCTGGTAACAACATGTGATTTTTTCAGGTCTGACCATAGGCAATTATAAAGGCTTTTTACCTGGCAGGTCTCACAGGAAAAATCCACACCTCCCACCCTAGACTTGGTATACAGCCAGTGCATTGTAGTATTTGAAGGGAGTTGTGTTCAAGTATTCAGGTCCCTTTAGCTAGCTGTGAACTTCATATATTTGCATTTCTAGCTCAGACACCTTCTTCCCTAGATTTCTTTACCTGGGGTTCTTGAGTACCTGTCTTCTTCTAGTGCCTCTGCTTAGGCCTCCTCCTTAGGAGGAAAAGAATCCTTAAAGATAGTTTGCCCACTCTGACTGACTTATTCAGTACATTTCCACTCCTCATCCTCATCCCCAAGGTCCAAAAAACACGAGAGACTTTGTTCAGAACTCCTCAAGCAGGGAAATGATTCCTACCTCTGCCCTGATTCATGTGGCCTTCACTTTGTGTGCAGTTTCTTGAGGGAGAGGAGTGGGCAGGGGAGGAAGGGAAGGGAGGAATCATCTGTTCTCTGGTTTTAGCCACTTGCTTATACTATCACAGTAAGTGATTAAAACCTTCTCTGTTGCTTTCATTCTGGCTGTTGCTGCTTAATCAGCATCTCCCATACTTCAGAGTCTCCGCAGATTGGCTGAGCTCCTGACAACACTACTGCCATGGTTGTCAAAATACAGTTGTTGGGTTAGCAGCTTCAAAATCTGTATTAGTTGGGAGTTGGTTAGAAATGCAAGTTCTCAAAAAAAAAAAAAAAAAAAAAAGAAAGAAAGAAAAGAAAAAAAAGAAATGCAAGTTCTTTAGCACTACCTCAAAGTATTGACTCAGAAATTCTGCTCTTAGGCCCATCAGTTTCTAACAAATTCTGCAGGTGATTCTGATATATGCAAAAGTTTAAGAACCATTAATAATGTTCCCATTACACATTGTTTTATGAGGCTTCTTTACCATCTATTAAGTTCCTGTATACCTAGATCTGTCTCTGAGCTGTCTCTCTACCTATCATAAATATCTTAGTATTTTCATACTATGTTTTATTATAATGTGATATATCTTAAATATTGCATGGCAAATCCCTGCTTCTTCTTGATTTTTTTCTTTTTTTCAATACTTTAAATATTTCATGCCACTCTTTTTTTAATTATTATTTTTTAGCGTGCATGGTTTCTAAAGAGAAGTCTACTATAATTTTTATCCTTTTCCTCTTATAAATAAAGTGGCTTTTTCCCCCCAAGATTTCCGATTTTCTTTGATTTTTTTTTTTTTTTGTCATTTGAATATGATTCACGTAGGATATGTTCTTTTCTTCTTTCTTTCTTTCTTTTTTTTTTTTATTTATAGTCCTTGGTATTCTCTATGTTTCCTGAATCTCTGGTTTTTGTTTCTCTTTAATTTTAGAAAATTGGCAATTATTACTTCAAATACTTCTTCATTCTGTCTTCTTTTGGTATTTCAATTGCACATATGTTATGCCTTTTAAAATTGTCTCATAGTTCTTGGCTGTTCTAGTCTCTGTTTTTGTTTTACATTTTTTTGCTTTTTCTCTTTACACTTTAGGAAGTTTTTATTGGCCTGTCTTCATGATTAGGATTCTTTCCTTGATTATGTTGAGTCTACTGATAAACCTATCAAAGGCATTCTTCTTTTCTGTCTTTCTGTTTCTAACATTTTCTTTTGTTTGTTTCTTAGAGTTCTCATCTGTACATTATTCTCCAATTCTTGCATGTTATCTACTTTTTAAGTTAGATTCCTCAACATTTTAATGATTTTTATTTCAAATTTCTAGCCTGTAAATTCCAAAGTCTCTGTCATATCTGAAACATTGTAGTGCTGTTTTTGTCTCTTTAGATTATGTAGCTTTTTAGCATGCCTTATAATTTTTTGTTAAAGGATTAACATGTTGTATCATGTAATAGGAATTGAGGTAAATAGACTTTTAGTGGAAAGTTTTGTTAATTTGGCTAGGAGTGAGTAGCTATGTTTAATGTTTTCTGGTGCCAGATGGTTCACATTCCTTAAAGGTCCTTCTCTGTGTTTCCCCTGTTGTCTTTGGCTTCCCTAAGAACTCCTCCTTAGGTAGAGTCTGCATCTTAACAGCTCTTTCAGCTGTTATCCACTATCAGTATACTAGAGCCCGTTGGTTTGGTGATGAGGTATTGGGGAGGGAAAACATTCTATAATCTTATTAAATTTCTGTCTCTTAGAGTATCTGTGACCGTCATAAGTGTTTGTTGGCATTTCTCCCTTTATGTGAGACAAGAAGACTAGAGGGGGCTGGATTCTTAGTCATGTCTTTTCTTAGGTGGAATACTTTATACGATTTTGATAAAGTCTTTTCACCTAAAGAAAGTCCTTTCTTATGGATAATGCTAAGGGCATATTTCACAATGGCTGTTTTTTCTACTCCCCTTGCCAGAGCCATGAGGGAAAATTTCTTGGCTTTTCACACTGAGATCCTGATGGATTTCTTGGGGAAAAAACCCTCACAATAGTGTGGGGAATCCCCTAAGACATCAGCTCCTAACTGTTCTCACTCCCATACTCAATTTCACTCAGTCTCAGCAGTTTTGCAAATTTACCATTAAGTGTGTTCTTACCAGTGTCTGTGTCCAGCAGTTTCTGGTCTAGGTAAGAAGATTTTGGCTCTGACTCAGTAGATTTGCCTGTCACTGTAGGTTTTGGGGTGACATTTTGCCTTGTGACCATTCTCTAATGGACCTTAGGCATCGATCTTTAGTTTTTTCAGCATTTTTCTTCTTTTAAAAATTAGAGTGATGATTACCAAGCTCTTTTTAGCTCATGCTGAAACCAAAAGTGTAAAAAATATATGTTATATTATTTACTTTATCAAATTTGTTTTAGCCATCAAAACTTTTCTTAGATTAAAAGCTTCTGTTGAAGACTTTGCTAACAAATAAGACCAATATAAGAATATAGTGTCTCTAGTTGAGGTCACTAGTATGGGGATGAGTTGAGTTGAGTATGGGGATGTCTAGTACTCCATTGGACATTTGAAAACTATTTGTCCCTTCTAGTAAACTAGTCAAAATGAGGGCTGAACCCTTTGTAACACTGTTGTTTGTTGGTCAAGCATTCTTTTACTGATGTTACTACTTAATATTATATTTTTGTTATATGATATGCTCATTCATGATCATTCACAGTGTTTACTATATGCCCTCATGTACTTTATAGAAATATAGTTTATTATAAAGGAAAAGAAAGGAGTATGTTGTATTTTAAAATATGTGCTTTATGTGACTCTAGAAAATAAATGTTCTGCTTGAAGAAATTCCCCTTATCTAGGGAATATGTTTATCTTGCACAAGGAACAGAAAGAGGCATTGTCTTTTTATTTTCTACATTGTTTTTCTAGATGAACATATAATCTTTCAAGAAAATATATCAAAGGTGTTGATATGATTATTTCATTTCCTATCTAAAAGATATTAATGATATGATAATCTTTCCCAAGATGTTATTCACCAGTTTTTATTTCATGATAATTATAAAGTTTGTGTGAGAAAATTGCCAGACCTTTCTTAAGTCTTCTTATAACTTGAGACTCTTAGAACTCTCAGCTAAATTTTGAAGAGGGGGCTGGTGTCTGATATATAATTCTTTTTATTAACTTTCCAATTTCTGTCATATATATGCTTCTGACCTGTGTTTCAACTGAACCAGTAATTTAGTCCATTACTGGTCTGTGTAAATCTTACCCACAGCTATTTCCCAAGGTGGTTTTGGGTCTAACGAGTGGTTGGTGTTGATGTCCAGCAGGAAATCTTGCAAACCAGATGATTGGTGTGGTTCAAACTGTAACCTTGTTAAAGTACTGGTCAGGTTGCACTTAGGAGTTATTTAATTAGTTTCCCAATAATATTTGTGTACAATTTTTAGGTGACCACTACTTTTTTTTCCTTTCATCATGGTTCAGAGAAAGACAGTTGCCTGTTGTTATCAGAGTCAGATATTAATCCAGTACTCTTTTTTCTTTAAATTACCTTTGGGCAGTCATTTTAATAATTACTAGACTTCTCTTGAACACTAGTATCGATAATGATACCATAAGAGCTTTCAATGTACTAGGCACTGTACTAGAAAGTTTTTTTTTTTTAACTATAAGAACATTCTCTGCCTCTAAGAAACAAATGTCTTATTATGTGAGACATAAAAATGAATTAGAATACAATATAATAAATAATACACTAGTGGCAGAAACAAAGTTCTCTGAGGTTACAGGTAAGAGAGTAGGCAGTTCTTCCTCAGTTTTAGGGAAGGATTAAAAAGGTGTAACATTGTAATGGGATTTGCAAGAGTGGCCTTTTACTGGAGGCAAAACATAAGAATACTGTAAGTAGACAGAAATAGTATGAGTTCAAAATTAACATAAACCATATATGTGTTTTTTTTCTTCAGGTTTACTGAAGTATAATTCACATACAGTCAAATCCACCTATTTTAGGTGAACCATCTTTTGAATTTTGACAGACTTCAAAAGTTTTACAGTTAACACCTAAATCAAGATTAAAAAACATTCTTATGACCTCCCCCAAATTTCCTCATTCCCCTTTTATCTGTATATGTATTTTTAAGAGATTTCAAGTAGAAGTTTTAAATGAAAAATTTTTAGCCTTACTTTTCTGATACTGAATAATTTTATCCAAAAAAGTATAATTTACCAAGAACATTTTTTCTAGTCTTCCACATTTGGGTTATTTTTTTTTTAAGATTTTATTTATTTATTCATGAGAGACACACAGAGAGAGGCGGGGGGCAGAGACACAGGCAGAGGGAGAAGCAGGCTTCATGGAGGGAGTCTGACATGGGACTTGATCCCTGGTCTCCTGATCACACCCTGGGCTGAAGGCAGCGCTAAACTGCTAAGCCACCCGGGCTGCCCCACATTTAGGTTATTTTGATGGGTGAGTTAGTAGTTTAATTTAGGAAGCACTATTATGATAGTTAATCATTTAAAAATGTACAGGCTTGTATTATTTTAAACCAAATTATAATACCTATTTCCATTAGGAAAAACGATGAAATTTAAAACCATAATATTAAATACACTGCCTTTTTTCTGTGATTTTATTTTATTTTATTTTTTTTAATTAACTTTTATTGGTGTTCAATTTACCAACATACAGAAAAACACCCAGTGCTCATCCCGTCAAGTGTCCACCTCAGTGCCCGTCACCCATTCCCCTCCAACACCCGCCCTCCTCCCCTTCCACCACCCCTAGTTCGTTTCCCTGAGTTAGGAGTCTTTATGTTCTGTCTCCCTTCCTGATATTTCCCAACATTTCTTTTCCCTTCCTTTATATTCCCTTTCACTATTATTCATATTCCCCAAATGAATGAGAACATACACTGTTTGTCCTTCTCCGATTGACTTATTTCACTCAGCATAATACCCTCCAGTGCCAAGTCATGACAAAGGAACAAACTGATGGTTTTAAAAAGAGATGGTGGAAATGGAACAATGAGACAAAATAGCTAAAATGAGGTTGTGATATACATACAACACACTTAATGACAATAGTATCCTGAATACATAGGATTTATTCTATTTTGTCCATCATTCTTCACACATCCTTGTATAATTTGCAAAAAGCGGATATATTCACTACCCTAAAGAAGCCCACAGTCTGGAATGGGAATCTGATTTCTAGGATTATATTTACATAAAACATTATTAGAAAAAACAGATATTCAATTGAATTTGCAATAAAGAAACTACTTATACATTTGGAAAGAAACCTAAGGTGATATACATAGATTCCACTAAATTTCTTTATATGAAAATATTATTAGAATTCACTCTTTAAATGATAATGACTGTCATTACAGGATAGATACTCTGTTAGTGATTTCCACTGTAATGAAGTACATATTTCTATTTACATTAAAAATTATTTTATACCCTTCTGTTTCTCTGTGAAAGAGAAATGTTCTGCCCATGCCAGGGGTGTCTTGTAATTTCTCAACTCTATAGTTGACTGTGACTTATAAGTGCGTCTAATCAGCATAAAATCATATTAAAAATTCCCAAAAAATCCCAAGTATGACATTTTTAAATCTATTAATTATTGATTTCTAATACTACATTGTGGTCAGAAAGTGATATTTATATGACACTTTATTTTTAAATGTAATAATTACCCACAATTTGGCAAAATTTTATAAATGTTTTATGTATGCTTGAAAACTGTGTATTTTCCACTATTGGGTTAGTGTTACATATATATATCCCTTTATTAAGCCTGTTATATTCAAAGTTTATGCCACCATGCTGATTTTCCACTGCCTGATCTGATTATGAAAGAAATGTATTAAAATCTTCTACTGTAATAATAGGACCACCAGTTTTTCTTTGCAGTTGTGACAGGTTTTGCCTTTTTTGTTATGAGGATATGTTATCATGTGCATATAAATTTAAATTATTCTGTATTCTTGTTATTTTGTAGTGATGTCTTTATTCTAGGAATTCCTTTTGCCTAAAAGCCTGTCAGTGATATTAATATAACTAAGTCTCGTCTTGGTTAGAATTTGCCTAACCCTCTTTACCATTCATTAATTATCAGTCATTTTTGGGTTTCAATATATCTCTTATAAGCAGGATGCAGCTGGATTTTTACTGTGAATATGACATGACAGTCTTTTTCTCTTAATTCGACTTTATTTTTTAGAGGTTTTATTTTTTTAAGATTTTATTTATTTATTCATGAGAATACACAGAGGGGAGAGAGAGAGAGAGGCAGAGACACAGGCAGAGGGAGAAGCAGGCTTCATGCAGGGAGCCTGACGTGGGACTCGATCCCTGGTCTCCAGGATCACACCCTGGGCTGCAGGCGGTGCTAAACCGCTGAGCCACCAGAGCTGCCCTATTTTTTAGAAGTATTTTATACTCACAGCAAAACTGAACAGAAAGTACGGAGAGTTCCCATATACCTCCTGCCCCACACATGTAAAACCTTCCCTACCATCAACATTCCACAGCACAGTTGTATATTTGCTGCCATCGACATCTATACCATAGTGGTGTCTATATTGATATATTATTATCATCAGAAGTCTACAATTTACATTAGGATTCATTTTTGGTGTTTTACATTCTGTGGGTTTAAACAAATATATAATGACATGTATCCACCACTGTAACATCATTTAGAATAGTTTCAGTACCCTAAAATTCCATTGTGCTTCAACCACTAATCTTTTTTACTGCCTCCATAATTTTGTGTTTTCCAGAATGTCATATAGTTGGAATATTACAATATGTAGCTTTTTCAGATTGATTTCTTTCACTTAGTTGTATCCCTTTAAATGTCTCCTATGTCTTTTCATGACTTGATAATGCATCTCCTTTTGTGCTGAATTATACTCCAGTGTCTGAATGTACCAAAGTTTATTTATACATTCAGCTACTGAAGGATCTCTTATTTGCCTCCAGGTTTTGGTAATTATTGATAAAGCTGCTATAAATATCTGTATGCAGGTTTTTATGTGGGCATATGTTTTCAGCTCATTTGGGAAAATAGCAAAGGGTGAGATTGCTGGATTGAATGGCAAGAGTATATTTAGTTTTATAAAAAAACTGCCAAACTGTCTTCCAAATTGACTGTACCATCTTGCATTCCCACCAGCAATGAATGAGAATTCCTGTTGCTCTGCATCCTCACCAGCATTTATGTTTAGTGTTTGGGATTTTGGCCATTCTAATAGGTGTAATAATGATACCTTGTTCCAATTTGTAATCCTCAGATGACATATGATTTTGAACACTTTTTCTTATGCTTATTTGCCATCTGTATCCTTGGTCAGGTGTCTCTTTTGGTGTTTTGCCTATTTTTCAGTCACCTTCTCCATGTTCTCATTTTTGAGTTTTAATAGTTCTTTATATATTTTGATTAGCAGTCCTATCATATGTGTCTTCTGCAAATATTTTCTTTTAATATACAGCTTGATTCCTTATTTTCTAGATATTGTCTTTATCAGAATAGATGTTTTAAGTTGTAATGAAGTCTAGCTTATACATTATTTCTTTCATGGATTGCGCCTGTGATATGTATCTAAAAAGTCATCACACACAATGTTTTCTAGATTTTCTCTTATGTCATCTTCTAGGACTTTCATAAATTTGTGTTTTACATTTGCATCTGTGATCCATTTTGAGTTCATTTATGTTTCTTTTGTACTTAAATTGTCAAGTGAAGTGTCTATCATGTTAATCATGATAGTTCTTATCATGTGTTTATATTTATCATGATAGATTTTTATCATGTTTATCACAGGAAGTGTTTATGATAAAAAGATACTGAATTTGATTAAATGCTTTTTTTTGCATCTATTGAGATGAAAACTGAAGTGGATAGCACTGGAAAGTCCTTCTGTATTTGTGTGTTGTTGATAAACTTTTTTTTTTTGTTTTTATCATAATAAACATTTCTTTCTCATTCTTGTAGTTTTACTACACATGTAATTCTGAGTTAATAGTAATTACCACTTTTATAGGCAGTTAATCATTTCTTTATGGGTGCTGATACAGAATCCCCTTTTGCTTTGAGTTCTGCTTTTTCACCATAATATTACTTGGCTTGAATTTTTAAAAGAACATTTTATGTTATTTATTGTTTTTTTTTTTTAAGATTTTATTTACTTATTCATGAGACACACAGACACATACACACACACACACACACACACGGAGAGAGAGAGAGAGTGGGGGGCGGGCAGAGACAGGCAGAGGGAGAAGCAGAAGCAGGCTCCATGCAGGAAGCCTGACGTGGGACTCGATCCCGGACTCCAGGATCAGGCCCTGGGCTGAAGGCAGGCGCCAAACTGCTGAGCCACCCAGGGATCCCTTTATTGGGTTTTAATATGGAAAATTGCTTCTATCTCATTCTCTCTATTATTTCCCTCCACAACTCTAATATATTAAACTTTCTTGATCTATCCTCAGTGTCTCTCATACTTCTCTAGCATATTTTTAATTTTTTTGTGTTTGTCATTTTGTGTAATGTCTTCACATCTGTCTTCCTGTTTTTATTTTTCTGCCTAAAATGAAGTTTAAGACAAACATTGAGCTTTAATTTTCAGTTAATGTATATTTCATTTCCACATTCCATATGATTTTTTCCAAGTAAATGTGTTCATTTTTATGGTGTCTTATCTCTTATACTGTTGACACTTTAAAAAATAAATGTGTTTTTTTGCAAATAATTTATATTGAGTCATTCTTGTGTGTGCTGTTTTTTTAAGGTCTGATTCTCCATAACTTTCTTCTCACATTCATGGTAGCTTGTTTCCTTGAATATTTTATGTTTTATATCTGTGAGATCCTTTTTCATTGGAATTTTAATTGTGATAATTCTTTGATGCTTAGGTTCAAGGTCTATTCTTCTATGGAAGAATTATTTTGCATCTGACAGTCCTTCAGGGGCAAAGTTTTAGTTATGGATATTTGAGATACATGATGCACTGAAATTTTTGCCCTAAACCTACAAAGAAAGTAGCATGTAATTATGAATTATCAGGGAACCTCCCTCCCCTCACCCCATGCCCCCAACACAAAACAAAAACCTTTCAGATCCTCTTTGTTTTGTGGGTTTTTTCTAGTTTATCTACTTAGAGCATTACCTTTCAGGCATTGTAGCTTTATACAAGAGTGTCCTAACTTTTCCTCTTTTAATCTCCTAGGTTTTGTTTCTGTTTGTAAGCATGGTCCTTTAAAAACAGAATTCTAATATTTTAGTATTCCTCACATCTCCTAAGAACATTCACTGTATTCACAGCTTGCTTACTTCCATGAATTTGTGCTTTTTATCAGTTTTGCCTGTTTACTTAACTGTCTTATCAGCTCAGTAATATTCAAGGGGATGTTTTGTATTTTTTATCCAACATTTCTATACTGAGTTTTCCATAGTATATTTTGTGTGATGTAACCAGAAAAGTATAGAATTCACTTTTTATTTATCTCTTTGTTTAATGTAAATGTAAACATTTGGTGTTATTAATGAGCTTTAATAATTATATTCATAATTATTTTAAAATTGCTGAAATCAATAAATAGCCTGGCAAGACAATAATGGTTTAAAGTACCATTTTCCAAAGCATACATCTCAGAGTAGATATCTAAGATATTCTAAAACATGTTAATGAAACACTCTTAGGAAGTCATGTGTACTTTATTCTTATATAGTGGTTTAAAATACTCATCACCTTAATTAAAGGTTCTACCCCAAAGTAGACAGCTTTTAATCAGTCTTCTTCAATGCATAAAACTCTTTTGAAAGAGAGTATCTATTAAATATGTAGAGAAATATGAAAATAGTGATATAGCAAATAAATGTAGAAGAAAATAAGTTGGTCATTAGCGTGTTGAAATGACTTGAAGATAAATTAGATTGGAAAAGAGTATGTTTGGGTTAGATTTGAGTTCCTAATGGCTTATAAGATTATACCATAGGCCAATAGGGTCAGATTTGAGAGCTAACATTAAATATTTACCCACAAAAGTATACCTAATCCAGACTTTCCCATACGCCTCTGTTTTGCTGTACCTTGTGTAATTTAACAAAAAAGAGTAAATTCTTAATTTTCACAGCTTTTAAATTTTTTTCTAAAATGTAGACAAAATGCATGTTGATTATTTAATTAGTATTTTAAGCATACCTTAGTCCTGTCCATCATTTCTCCTTTACAGATCAGTTATATTCCTACTGCGATTTTGAGTACTATCCTTTGTCTATTGAATTTATTAAAATTATAGTAAAATTTTAAAAGAATAATCTGTCCACCAGGTTCCCAATTTCTTGTGATCCTTTTCAATATTTATTCAAATACATATAATATTACATAGTTATAATAATGATGATGGCCTTAAATGATCTTACGGTTTTTCTTCAAGTAATGTATTTTATAAACATTATTCTATCGTACTGCATAAGTTTATGCTTAATGACCACACGATACTTCTTTTATAGTTGATATACTATCATTTGTTGTACTGCACTCCTTTGTTGAACATTTTTTAAAGTTTTGACTTTTGCACTTTTATAAGGAATTTTATTTTGTGCATCTTTATGCATGTTGTTTTTATTCTTTTGCATTATAAGCAGTCTTCTGTTTTTGTACAAGATGTCTTTTTTTTAATTTTTTTTATTTTTTATTTATGATAGTCGCACAGAGAGAGAGAGAGAGAGAGAGAGAGAGAGAGGCAGAGACACAGGCAGAGGGAGAAGCAGGCTCCATGCACCGGGAGCCCAACGTGGGATTCGATCCCGGGTCTCCAGGATCGCGCCCTGGGCCAAAGGCAGGCGCTAAACCACTGCGCCCCCCCAGGGATCCCAAGATGTCTTTTTAAACATATGCTAACACTGATTAATAAAGTTACCTAATTTAAGAGTTTTCATTCCCCAGACATCTAAAAATTATGAAATCAGTAATTATACCTTATTTATTTTTTTATATATACTTTACCTTTATAGATAGATTACTCAATTACATTATTTAAGTATTAGAGATCTTGTGTAGACTGTCCTTAGTTCAGGGACTGTCCTTAGTTCAGCGAATAACCTATTAAGGGCAATAGTTCTTTCATTTCAACAAATTTAAGATTTCCATTTTATCATAATTGCATTTTTTTTAAAGATTTTATTTATTGATTCATGAGAGAACACAGAGAGAGAGGCAGAGACATAGGCAGAGAGAGAAGCAGGCTCCATGCAGGGAGCCCGATGTGGAACTTGATCCCAGAACCCCAGGAATATGCCCTGAGCTAAAAGCAGACGCTCAACCGCTGAGCCACCCAGGCATCCCAGTAATTGCATTTGTTTTATGAAACATATGCTCTTATCATTTATGTCAACACTTTTTTCCATTATTATATATATATAAAATACATATGTGTATTATATATTTATGTATATGTGTGTGCACGTGTACACAAACACATAAAATATGGATAAAACTGAATTTTTGATATAGGAAACACAATGCAAACAATGAGAGCTATGCTCCTGAAACTGATTTTTGTCTGGCAGATCCTCATTCTACATAAATTAAAATATTCTGTCAACTTACCTCTAAAAATAGTCTATTTTTGGGATATTACTGTGCAGAGTATAAAATCAACAAGCATGAAGGAGGTTATAAAATCAACAAGCATGAAAAATTGAGAACTAATTACATAGTATTTTTTGATGATAAATTTTAGGAGTAGGAAACACAGACTAGACTTAAGGACAGTTAGTATGATATCACTTTGGTTCCTGGAAAGTACTACATCAGTTGTAGTATGCTCTTTGGGAAGTGAGCATAAATCTGTTTCTTTTTTTTCTTTTTTACCTAGGGGATTATCTTAAATACATGGGTCATTTATTTCAAATGTCCATTTGAAAGACACAGTTATGTTGAAACAAGCTTATTGTATTGTGCTTAGGCAAGTGAAAGGAATAATAAGATTCCGATGCATTTTCAAAAGCTATTTCACTTGAAAATGGTTGAAGCAGAAATATTCTACTTAAATTTAGGATTGAGACATATACTCTGCATTTAATAATAAGTACACTATCCAAATATAGAAACCTCGTAGTAGGAATATAAACTAGTCCTACCTTTTTTTATGTTGATGTATCTGTCACTCCATTTGTCTCATTCTTTTTTATTTCTCCCTTAAAGATCTGTTTATATAAGACGAATAACTTATTTGTTTACATTTCTCATACCTATTAGAAATATGTCTATTTAGGTGAAATAAACCTAGTGTAGCTTATATTAGAGTTTTATTTTATTCAGTTTAAGAAGTTTATTGATATTATTGGGCTTGTGGTAACTGCTTTGAGTAGATTTAATCTCATAGTTTATCTTTTTTAGGTTTTCTTTCTAAACAATATTTAATGTGTTGTCCCATGAATGGGTGAAATGTCTGCGACTTACTTTACATTAAAACATTTATTAAATTTATTCAATGTCCGTAAAGTCATGTTAAACAGAGGCATATATGAGCTTGTGCTTTAAGACTGCCTTACCAGACTGCTTGATCTTGTTCAATGTCTGTGCTTAACGAAAATGAAATGATACTTCTTGAGTTTATAGTACAGAATAGATACTACACACACACACACACACACACACACACACACACATCCCATGAATAATATAAGGTGAAGTTTGTGGACCTGTGATAAATAGATAACTGTCCTGAACATGAGCTTCCATGATTGCTTAGTCTAAAATTTAATATACAAAACAGTGTCCGTATGTGATTGTGATTAAATCTCTTTACAATATCTCTTGTGACTCAAATTCCAAGAAAGAAGAGATTTTTAAATATTTTTTACAGGAATCAAGTAAAAACCACATAACCTCCGTATTTATATTTGCCTCTGCATCAAACATTTTTCACTCAGAGGAATTTACTCCAAAAGGAGGAAAAAGCATAATCTATTTCTGAATGCCTTTTGTTTTAGGCTAAATTTCAAAGGACTTTCCTTGAGACCCTTATGTGAAACATCTACTCTATAAGATAATGGAACTGTTTTGTTTGCGTTTATTTTTTTCAATATCATAAAAAAAATTGATATAAATTTTAAGAATCTGTCAACAGAATATTTTAGATAAGCCAAAGATAGTGAACTCTTCATGGTTCTTAAATGAGATTTCTTGGTATATATTTTAATTAATTTTCATAGTGCCTTTTAAAATGCTATAGGTGGTATGTCTTGAAATTCTAATGAAAGTTACTCTGTGTGTAGAAGTCATAAATACTTGGACAAGAATCTTATGATTGAATATTGCCATTTGGTTCAATTTTGTCTATGAGTTATGTAACAAATGTGTCCAGAACATCCCCACCTTGGAATGGACAGCTAGTAAGGTGCAGAAGAAAGTATTTACCATTCTTCATACCATCAAAAACTATGTGATTCATTTCAAGGGTGCTGGTACCTTGGACAATGAAGGAATTCTATATTGAGGCGGAAAGTGGGAGTAATAAAACAATCCCCAAATATGCTTCATACTTTATTTTAGATAGAATAAAAGAAGGCTGAAATCTTTTTGGCCAAGCTGTTTCTTAACATTTAATCTCTAGTTTACTGTGATTACCTGAAATAACCTCTGGCCCAAAGAGGAAAGGCATCCCTACCTTTGGCAGACTCTTAAGACAACGAACAAACCTCAAGTCCAGTGCACTTTCTACTACAGTCTTATAAGGGCTGCAAAAAGAGCCCTAATCATGTTCCTATTTGTGCAGATAATAGTAGTAATATTTGAAAAGGAGTAGTAGGGTATCAGAAGTAGAAGCAGCATTTATGAAGATATTCAGCATACTTAGAGTAATGAAAAAAAGTGAGATACCATTTCACAGTTACTAAGTTGACTATAATAATAAGGAAAAAAAGGAAATAACAAATGTTATAGAGGATGTGAAAAAAATTAGAACCCTTGCACATTGCTGGTGAGAAGGTAAAACAGTGGAACAATTATAGAAAACAGTTTGGTGGTTCCTCAAAAAATTAAAAATAAATTATGTGACCAAGCAGCTCTACTCATAGGTATATATTCAAAAGAATTGAAAAGAGGGACTCAAATAGATTTTTACACATGAATATTCATAGCAGCATATTCAAATAGTTGAAAGGTAGAAACAACCCAAGTGTCCATCAACAAATAAATAGATAAAACAAAAGTGGTATATGTATACAATGTAGTATCATTCAGCCCTAACCAGGCATGATGTTCAGATGCATAGTACAACATGAATGAGGCTTGAAAACATTATGCTAAGTGAAATTAGCCAAACAAAAAGATGACTACGATTTGATTCCACCTATGTGGAATCTCTAGAATGGGCAAATTTGTAGAGATAGAAAGTAGATTGGAGGTTACCAGGAGCTGGGGTAAGAGGCCAATAAATCATTGCTTAATGGGCATAGAATTTCTCTTGGGGATTATGAAAAAATTAAGAAATAATGGCGATGATTCCATAGCACTGTGAATATAATTAATGTCACTTGTCCATCTTGAAAAAGTTAAAAAAAATTTTTTTTGTTGTTGTGGGACACCCAGGCAGCTCAGTCAGTCAAGCATTTGGCTCTTGATTTCGGCTCAGGTCATGATCTCAGAGTTGTGGGATTGAGCCCCACATCAGGCTCTGTGCTGAGTGCAGCATGTGCTTCAGATTCTTTCTACCTCTCCCTTCCCCTCTGCTCCACCTCACTTGCGCTCACATCCTCACTCTCTCTCTCTCTCAAATAAAATCTTTAAAAAAGAAGAAAAAAAAATTTGTAGTATATATTGTACCAAAATAGAAAAATGGAAGTAGAAGTAGTAGTTTGTAGTAGTGTAATAATAGTATCTAACAATTTAAGATCTTCTATTGGACAGGCACTGTGCTAAAGTATTTATATGTATTAACTGTATCTTTCTATCACTGTAAACATGTTTTATCACTACAAAGTTCATATTAGTAAATGAAAGGCAAGAAAATTATATTCTGATTCTTGAGAATTCTATGGCCATTTTGTGTTTAATTGCTATCTCTTCTCTTAAAGGCACTTTTTAATTTTTTTATCCTATTAAGTTTCTTTCTGTTGTTTTAATTAACATGCAGTGTTATATTAGGTTTCAGTGTAAATTATTGTGATTCAGCAATCCTATACACTGTTCAGTGTTCATGATGATTCAGTGTATGCTATAGTTATATTTTTTTCTTCTAACATTTCACTTAAAATTTGTATATTGTAGTTTTGAGGGAGTGATTCATTTATTTATTTATTTATTTATTTATTTATTTATTTCCAAAGCATTTTTGGTACCTAAAAAGTTATTTTGAAATGAGAGAAAAAAATTGGTTGTTAATGTATTCTTTGAAGACTTTTTTTTCATATAAAATGGTTCAAGAGAAATATAAGAAGATGGTATTCTTGATTCATGGATTGTCTATTAGACATTAATGTTCCTAAGGGCATGCTCCCTAAAAACTAGTACAGTATCTGGTGTTGGTAGGCACCAGGCAAATATTTCTTGCATGAATGGCTGAACCAAAGGCGTTAGTGAATTTATAAATTTATATATAGGTACAGAAATTATGTATAACTTATAAATTTATATACAAGAGTAAACATAAACATAGGATAATTTGATATAAAAATAAGGTATTAAAATATGTAGTTGAATTTTTACCATAAAGATTGATCATCTAAACAATTTTAAGAAAGGAATAATAGAAAATCAACATGTACAGGATATTCAAATTTTTTATCAAAGTTCTTAACTCTAACAACTAAAGATTACTTACAATACTTACAATAGATATGATGCTATATCATAAACATTTCCTGGGACCCCTGGGTGGCTCAGTGGTTGAGCATCTGCCTTTGGCTCAGGGCATGATCCTGGGATCCCAGATCGAATCCCATGTTTCTTCCTCTACATGTGTCTCTGTCTCTGTCTCTGTCTCTCTCTCTCTCTCTCTCTCTCTGTGTCTCTCATGAATAAATAAATCTTTAAATAACAAAAACAAAAACATTTCCTGTATTTCATCAGTTCATCAGAACAATCCTATAAAATGATTTCTAATCCTCATTTTTCAGAAGATTATACTGAATTTCAGGTTTAAAAAGTTGTCAAATACCATATAACTAGAGAAGAGCTAGCAAGGAGAGCTAGTATTTGAATCCATGTTTTTATGTCCCTGGGCCCATAGTTGGTGCTATTATTCATTATACCCAAAATATAGCAGTATAGTCATGGTCAGATTTTATAGAGAGGTTTATTCTATCTCAAGTCTAGAAATAGGAAAGACAGCAGTCATGTTGAGAGCAAAAATACATTGCAACCTTAATTTATATTGAAATAAAACAATTTGAAAAGTTTCAAGTGAAATGTCTACAACTACTGCTTTTAGTTTGGGATCTTCTTTTTCCTGGATTCAGGTACTCTGTGACAGGAGCAAAGCCATGATTATAAGATTATAATTTAATAATATTCACTGAAATAAATTGGTATGGATTATAAAATGTTGTTAACTATATTTTAGTGAAAGATATTTTCAAAATTATTATTGAAAAAGGATGTTGACATTCCTTCTGATGCCTTTACTTTTTTTTTTTTTAAGATTTATTTATTTATTCATGAGAGACACAGAGAGAAACAGAGAGGCAGAGACACAGGCAGAGGGAGAAGCAGGCTCCACACAGGGAGCCTGACCCGGGACTCTATCCCTTGTCTCCAGGATCATGCCCTGGGCTGAAGGTAGACACTAAACCGCTGAGCCACCCAGGGATCCCTAAGGTCTTTATTTTTGAGCAGCAACTAATCTTTTCTTTTATATATAAAAAAATCATTTTCATAAGTGAATTTTATTACATTTTTTTTATCAGCTGTTTGACAGGAAGTCTAGTTAACATTTTTGAATACCAGATACATTACATATATTCACTTAATTCTCATAAATGTGAGGTTGGCATTACTAGCCTTACTTACATAATAAAAGGACAAAAAAGAGGCTTAGAAAATTTTAAGTTGTAGCTTTCATAAGTGAAAAACTAGTGACTGACTCCAGATCTGTCTGATTCCAATGCCCATGTTTGAGGCAAACACGATAACCACTACACTATGGAAATAAGAGTCCAATATCCATATTAATTCTGATGAGGTACACTACCTCCCAGGGAGATGTCCCCAAATATAAATGTAATTGAAGAATACCTTATTTTCATCTTCCAGAAATACATAATGCAGTTTTTATCATTGTGGTTTAAATATTAATCTATTCTTTCAGAAAAATCTCTTCCCTGAAAGTATGTGTGTTGTTGAGAAAAAGAAAATGTGTTAGCTGATACAGGCTTTGATTGCTGAGTAAAGTTTTTGGCTCACTGTGTATATTTCTTGGGATTCCAATGGGAGAGATTCAACTATCTAAATATCCTACAACTACCTCAATAAATTTAAAAAAAAAAAAAAGTTTATTTGTCAAGGATGAGTTTTTCCCTTCCAAGTTTTTGTGGCCTTGCCATCTCTGTTACCTTCCCTTTAGGGGCCAGATGTGGGAGTAGGGGGAAAGAGACATACCGTGACCAAAAAATAACTATAAGGCTAGGTGAAGAGTATAAATGTGTGACTGAAACTCAGAAAGTCCAAGAAGCAGTCCAGAGAGATGGAACAGAGAGAGCCCTTAGTTGTATGTTGATTCTAGAGAATCTAGTATAAAGATCTGTGGATTTTGTATTCAGGCCTCCTGGGCCCCAGTCTCAGTTTAATTATTAATTAGCCCCATGAATGTAAGCAGATTATATAACTGCTCTGAAACTCAGTTTGGAAATCTGTCAGATGTAACTAATAAGACATTTTGGGTTGTTGTGAGGATTCGCAATAATACTTGTAAAGTTTCTAACACGGTGCTTTAAAAAGTGATTCTAAATCTCAATAAATATGGTGAATTAAATATACTCATCTCTTCTACCTCTCTGTACCTCTCCTCCACAAAAAAATTGTGCACACAACACACACACACACAATGATAGTAAAAGGGACCAAAACGAACAAAAACAAACTAACAGGGATGAGATACAGGGACCAAAACGAACAAAAACAAACTAACAGGGATGAGATACAGGCAAGTGGCTAAAGAATTGTAATCTTAGCCCACTGAGGTGAAACCCATAGGAAGCAAGCCGCTATGTCCTGCAGAACCTTAGAGTGCCTCAGGAAATAGGTGCACGAGGGAGGGGCTGCTTAGCTCTAAAAGCAGGAGGAATGGTTGAAAGTCTCCATGCACATCATTCTTATTCAGATACTTAACTATACATCCTAGTAGCACAAAGGAGTAATCAAACTCAAAAATCTGACCTCATAAAGAGCAGGAGTAAGGCAGGGAATCAAAACTGAGAGATTAAACCAAAATCTGTTTTACCAGTCAGCTTTTTACCCACACCCCCTTCAAGCATATCATACCAGTGAGAAAATTGGGGATTTTTTTTTTTTTTTGTAGACAAAAAGCAGCTTTAAGAAGAAGGTGCTTATAGACCTGACATTTGGGAATTGCCACCATAACCATGAAAAAAGCCAGCTTTTTGCAGTTCTCGTGAAGCTCCTCCACATACACAGAATTTCCTACCAGCATTTTCATGTCTGAGATGTTAGCATGCATGGACTGAAAAACATGACTAAATTTTGGAAAAACATCCTAAATGAGAAAATTACTGACTCAAACCAAAAAAAAAAAAAAAAAAAAGGAACTTTGAAGAAACTTTGAAGAGATAATGTGGAAATAGAAGGGCCCTTGCCCCCTCCCCCATAACTATAATCCGTGCATTCAAAAAGAAGAGAAAGAACAGAAAAGATGCAACAAAAATCCCTGTTTTCAAACAAGGAGAATGATGAAATAAACAGCCATGATTGGCTCATAGATACCAAGTATTGTTGGTATCCCTGTGACAACAGTGGCACAGTGTCCCTGGCTAGTTGATATCCAGTCAATGAGCCTGTTCTCCAGGAGAATCTGCCCTGTCCTTTGTCCTACTATTGTTAGCAGAGGTGTAATTTGGCATTTTCTTTCTGGAATAGTTTGAGGGCATGCACCAAAATATAAACCATACTCGATCATCAACCTAATACCACCCCTAGGAATATTTCACAAGGCCATAATTGTATAAGTTGGCAAGATGCATGCACAAAAATCAAGATTTTTTTTAAAAGGGAAATATTGTAAACATACATATGTATAAATAGGACATGTGAAATGTATAATTAGTGTAATAAAAATAATGGCATAATTATGTTTATATAGAAATAATAGTCGAGTTCAAAAACACTATAGTAGTTATAAGCTTATTATATAAAATGTTTACGTGGAGCTGTATATTTATGTAGAGAGCCCTCCTGAAGGATGTTTGCCTTTGGGTGATAAAATTCTGGGTGATTTTCACTACTTCTTTGCATTTTTCACAATCAGCATATGAGACTCTTATAAAAATAATATATTTTATGTTTATATTATTCTTGATTAGCTACTTGTGGGTTATTCATTTTATAAATTATGTTTAATTTTAAGAGTTAACTTCTCACATGCCAGTCAGTATCTTTCTGAATCCTCTCTCCTAATATTAATTGTTTTCAGAGAAGATCTTATTTTAATGTTATTCTGAAAAGAACAAAATTAGAAGTATAGATTAGTAAAATTCTTTTAAAGCCTAATGCGCGAGGCTTTACCTGACATACAGCTTTTAATAAGAAGCTTTTAGTTACTGTGTAACATGTAGGTAAAACTGAGGCCACGTTTAGTTAGTAGGTAATTATTCCTGTTGATAATGAGTATACTGATACGATTATTGCTAAAGTGATTCATTAGAGACCTGGCAATTTACATAGCTTTTCTAAGGCCCAGATCTAAGGCCCAGATGGTCTGAAACAGAGAAGAGTATTGCCTGATTTAGCAGTTTGTTGGGAATATAATGTATAACTACATGTAAAGCTCTTTAACAATGCCTGAAACCTCAAAAATGCTCCAAAAATATTAGCTATTTATTACCTATATGTATAAGAAAAGTCAGTAACCTAGTTATATTTTCTCAAGTAGATCAATGATTTTACTTAGAGTGTATTTTACATAGGATTCTTCTTTCCAATGGTAATATTGAGTGTATTCTTTAGAAGATAACTCAAAAATAGTCTTCCATCATAGTGTATTGTCAGAATGAAGAAATAATGTTCAAGAATGAATTTTCTAAACATTGTGTTGCCATTTTAGGTAACCTACCCTCCTTAACTAGTTCTTGGGCCACTGGAGAAACTTGGCCTACTTACAATCAATGACAATGATTTCTATTATTCTGACTTATCAACATAACAATTCTTTTTAAGAAGAAATAATTTTCAAAGTTATTAATGACTCTGAAAAGTTTATTTTTTAGTTTAATTCTAATAGTTTTTATTGGTTCAGTTTCGTTATGTTTACTCCTATCCTCAATGCCTAAATTGAATGTTTTTGGCCTCATTCAAGAATTGTATTTATCATTTCTAAATCTAATGATTTGCCTAGTATACCATTTTTAAACTTTTTCTCATGTGTGTATTTTAAGTAGGATTAGGTATTTTTTTTTTTTGATTCAGTGATATTTGTGGGCGTTTAGACTTACATAGAACACAAAATTAAAGTCTCAGTATATAGCATATGGTAAGTCTGCTGATGTGTTAGCTGCTTTTCACAAATTCATGTGGTACCAATAATTTCTCATAATCAAGTCATGATTTGTATCACAGTTTGGGTGTGTTTTAAATGGAAAAAGATCTGTGATTTTTCCTATTCTTGAAAAATAAAGGTAAAAAGTAACATTAAAATTAAAAATAGGAATCATATGTTCTCCTAACTAGACATGACTATTTTGTCACTTATTCTTCATGTAGACTGCCTCCCTAAAAGATATTTTAACTCAGAACAGCTTTGAAAAACAGAGATCCATTTTAAAATATTGGGTATTCAAATAAGACCCTATTTAAAGGAAGCTTCAAAATCAGAGAAATCAATGAAAATACTTTTCTTTAGCTTTAGTAACTGAATGAGAAATCTATGTAAGTAGGAATATATATTTTCTTTTTTGTTTTGTTTCCTCATAAGAGCACTGTTCCAGAACAAGTATCTTGCTTCTCTGTGTTGAAGATATTGAGGCTACAAAAGTTGAATTATCTTAGAAAACTCTTAATTCCAAATGCCCAATCCATGATAATTGGCTTATGCTTATAGGTGCTCTTTTGCTAGCACATTGCAGTAAAAGTAAATGCATGAATTCTGCATATTGTAACATTGGCTATCACATAAATTCCTTTGACTGTTTTGATTATTTTCTGAATCTATAGTAAAGACGTGGAGTGAGAATAATAATAAATCTTGCATTTTTTTTAACAGTGCTTTACTAGAAACACAAATAATATGATAGTTGTTCATCAAATAAACATTTGTTATTATCTGATTGCTTCTTTTGCTGCAAATTAATAATTTTAGTGAGTAGTTTTTCTAAATTTAATTTTAATTAAAGACATTTTATCATTTTCTAATTCATTTCCAATTTGGAATAATTATGCTTAAGTTAGATCCTGTGTCATATACTTAACTGAGTTTGGGGCCACGAAAAGGTCTCTTGGCTGACTGGCAAAAGGTGAATTCAATGGCTTTTTTTTCTTGTAAGTCTTAGTTTTAGCAATCTACCCATTGTTTCCTCTAATGACTACTTCCGTACAACCAGGCAAATGAATTCCACCAGTGCTCTCCTTGTTGGTAGATTATTGGTCTCAGAGCCATAATCATAATTTATTTATCTTTCCTTGTAGCATCAGAGACTCCTTGAAATGCTAGATACAGAGAAGGAACTATTAAAAGAAAAAATAAAGGAAGCTTTGATTCAGCAATCTCAAGAACAGAAGGTAATACTTGACGTTTGTTCAGAGTGTAGAAAGAATGTGTTCTATTACCTCAAATAATTACCTCAAATAATACATTAACTGTCTACCCAACTGTCTTATCATTTCAGGATATACTGGAAAAATGTTTGGAAGAAGAAAGGCAAAGAAATAAAGAGGCATTAGTATCTGCTGCAAAGGTATTTCTATCTGTAATAATGGGTTTCTTTGTAAGTAAGTGGAACTTAAAAACTGAGTTCATGGGATCCCTGGGTGGCGCAGCGGTTTAGCGCCTGCCTTTGGCCCAGGGCACGATCCTGGAGACCCGGGATTGAATCCCACGTCGGGCTCCCGGTGCATGGAGCCTGCTTCTCCCTCTGCCTGTGTCTCTGCCTCTCTCTCTCTCTCTCTCTCTCTCTGTGACTATCATAAATAAATAAAAATTAAAAAGAAATTAAAAAAAAAAAACTGAGTTCATCAGTGGTATAGTCAATCTACTTTTTGTGTATAAAGCCTCATTAAGAAAAATCAAAGAGTTGTTTTCTTTCTTGTTTTTCCTGTTAAACTTAGGATGCTGCTATCTATCTTTATTATTGTTAAATTAACATTATGCAGGACTAGAATGCCATCAAAATACCACATATTTAGATTATTATTGTTAGAGAATATCTGCTGGGACGATAGTAAGCACTTGGTTTTTTTTTTTTTTTTTTTTAAGATTTTATTGATTTATTCATGAGAGACTCAGAGAGAGGCAGAGACATAGGCAGAGGGAGAATATCGGGCTTTTTGTGGGGAGCCCATTGTGGGACTCGATCCCAAGACGCCGGGATCATGACCTGAGCCAAAGGCAGATGCTCAGCTACTGAGCCACCCAGGCATCTCAGCACTTGGTATTAATAGGCATCATCACAAATAATGTGTGTATGTGTATATATATTTATAAAAAGATATGTGATTTTTAAAGCCAACTTTGAAATACCTAAGTAGTGTATCCATACATATTAAATATACATATGCCAACACATACATACATAGCACTAACTTTTGAGATTTAGATTTAAATTTAGTGAGCAAATATTTTGAAAGTTTCGTATTTGCAAATCACCGTGCCAGGGGTAAAACCTGAAGGATGACTGACTTTTTTCTTAAAGAATTTACAATCACATAAGTATTACTTATTACCAATTAGGAAAGTGGAATGCATTAAATTATCATACATATATGGATAGTACTTCTGTATAGACACATCGAAATTTTTGAGTGTAGGTATGACATAATTAAAATTTACATTAATTTGGGGGAAATTAGAAGCAGATAGGCTAGAGGCAAGGAAAGAATTAATAGAGTGTGTCCAAAGTCTGTGTTAAAAGATAGTGAGTAGCAGAAATAAAGTAGTGGTAATAGTTTAAAGGAAAGAAATAGACAAAAGTCTAGAAATAGGAGATAGAATCAGCATCTGTTTTTGGTGTGGATAATACAGAAGGAGGCCAGATTGGGAGCCCCCAGAAATATTGCCTCGGAAACAACATGGAAAGTGGTACTATTTGTTTGGTATAGAATTTGAGGTGATCGTGATCTATTCAGATAACAAAGCTAGTAGGCAACTGAATCTACCCCTGGCAACTCAGAGAAAGAAATGACCTGAAAATGCTAATACGGTTTATTTTATTCAGCAGATAGGTGGTAATAGTAACCATGGAAATTATTGTTATGTAAATCACCTCACCAGAGAGTATAGAGTAGTAACAAGTGATGTAAGATCTGAGCCACTCCAGAATTTAAAATCCAGAGAAAAAAGGAAGTTAGAAAAAACTGAACAGAGTCAGCCATATAAGTAGAAATAAAAGCAGCATGTTGTTATGCAAAAAAAGAAAAGGAAAACAGAAATAGTCAACTATGTAGAATGTCACTTTGATGTCAAGAAAAATAGTGATTGAACCAAAAAAATATTATTTGGATTTAACAAAATGGAGAGCATTGGTGAGCACATAGTAAGAGAGTAGTTTCAGAGAAGAATTGTAGAGTAAAACAGGAGTTTAGAAAATGGTAACTCAGCGTTGATAACTTGTGTCAAATGTGGCTAACTGGAAGAAAAACAAAAGTGTAGGCATCACAAGTGGGAAGACCATGGACTTTACTGCATCCCAAAATATGATGGTTTTCTTGAGAGAAATTCTTATTTCAACAGTTTTCATGGAAAACCATTTTACTGAATAATGAGGGTTATGCAGACTTTAGTATTTGGCAGACATTTTCTCCAAAGCAAACAGAGTGAGCCCAGTATCTCCAGAAAACTAACAGTTTTTGTTGCCAATGATAAAAGTTGAGCTTTAAAGCAAAATTATAATTTTGGAAAATGTGTATCTGCTTTCAGATACTTAAAGACCTTTTTGATGAGATTGATGGTGATATTAACAAATGTGACCTTCGTCTTTGTTATGATATAATGAAATGTGTCAACATCTAGAGGAGATGCATAACTTACTGAATCAATACTTTCCAAATAAAAATCTTTAAAAAAAAATCATGCATAAATAAAGGACTCATTAAAAGTGCAAGAAAAGAAAAAGTGGCAGAAGACAAACATCTTATGGCCACTGTGTGATTTTCCTTAGCACAACTACCCTTTAAGAACTACCCCTTTTTAGGTTTTGGTATGGAATCATCAGTATTCACAAAGATCTAAACTGGCTGCTAAGTATTACTCTCTTTTCTACTGCATATCTGTGTGAGACTAAGTTTTCTTTATGTACTTAAACCAAAAGCCATACTATAGATTTAATGCAGAACCTAGCTGTCTTCTGTTAAGTCAAATATTAAGGAGGTTCACAGATATTCTTTTCACTTCTTCATTTTGGAAAATACAGTTATTTTTATAAAATATATTACTTATTAATATACAGTGCATTTAATGTTATTATAAAATGAATTAATATTTTTATTTTGTCTTGGTTTTTCTAATATAGTAATACTAATATGTATAACCAGCATAAACAAAAGCTCTTTGAAGTAAACCATAATTTTTCAGAATGTAAAGAGATTCTAAGATCAGATAGTTTGAAAACTGCTACTTTAAGCTAAGGCTTGGTTTCTGTGAAGTTTAGATGTGCCTTGGGAATAATGTATGAATATTTGTACAAACATAAGTAATTGATTTGATTTTACACCAGTTATTAAGTATGCATAAAAACAGCAGTGTCAGAACTAAGCCCTATAGAATTCAAGTTTTGTACCTTTTAGATTAACCCAAATCTTTCTTATTCAAGAACTTATATAGTCACTCATTCAGATGTTTTCACTTGAGTCATTATTTGTTTTGAAGCTTGAGAAAGAAGCAATGAAGGATGCAGTTTTAAAAGCCATAGAAGAAGAAAGAAAAAGTTTGGAAAAAGCCCATGCTGAAGAAAGGGAGTTATGGAAGACTGAGCATGCAAAAGATCAAGAAAAAGTATCTCAGGCAATTCAAAAAGCTATACAAGAACAAAGAAAAATAAGTCAGGTTAGTAAAATTAACTCTTCGTAAGTACTTTTTATTTTTCTCAAAATGAAATTTCCTTATTTTATCTTAAAATTACCTTAGTGGCTATTGATTATTTTGCCTTTAAGAGTAATATTTTGAACTAATATTTTTTAATATATCAGTGTACCTTCTACTTGCTGATATTGAAAATCCAGAACTTATAATCTTATCTTTTTATTATTTTTTTTAAGTCAGAATCCAAACTTATGTTAAGCATTGCAATATATAAATCTTCGGTTTAATTTTTTTTTCCTTTTTTCACAAATGTACACATACACATGCAATTAATACAAAAGAATATATGTAGAAAACAGTTTGATTCCATCAATTATGTCTAATGTATATGTCTATATATCTGTGCGGATAATAGGACCTCACAGATAATCCCCATGGTTTCATAAAAAGTATTACATATCAACAAATATGGCCTATACAAAATAACTTATCTGCTTATCTGAACAATTAAAAACTACAGTACTTGCATTTTGCATAATTGAATTTGCATGGCTCTATTTTCTAGATGTTTAGTTTTTTTGTTACATAGGCAGTGAGATACCTGAATAAATCTTCCCCAAACAAGTATAAGAAGCAAAAAATAACATTTATAGAACTCTGTTTTCCATGATTAAAGTGTTACATGTACTACCTATCATTGTTTACTCAATCATGCATTATAAATGTAGATAAAACGACTAACATTTACCAAACAACCTACAAGATTTTCTTATGATTCATTATCTAATCTTAATGAAGCCCTTAAAAAGTCAGTGCTTTTAACCTCCAGGATAAATGTTATGCACTTTTAAAAAAAATGTCACTTAAATATATTCCGGAGCACATAGTTACAGATCTTTAGGTAGTTGTGGTAAGAAAACAGAAGTGTAGTGACAGATTTTATTCTTTTATTCCCTTGCTCTTTTCTATGGGAGTAATGATTGCTTTCTAATTCTTCTCTTGTTAGTGCTATCAAATACATATTGAGCACGTATTGTATATAAGATGTTTAATTGTCAGTTCAGTTGGTTGGAATTCTGTGCTAGTAAGGTCAAGATCTTTAGTTCTGATTTGGGAGAGTTTACTTAAAACTTTTTGTGACCACAGACCATTCCTCTAACCCCACATAGATGTGGGCTATTAGTCACCATGAAAATTGGGCAAGAGTGCATGAATAAATCAGCACATGTTCATCACTCAAACAGAAAAGTATATATCATAAGGGCATACTTCTCTGCTGGTTTATCAGGAGCATTTTTGTCTACAGAAAACACTACAGTATATGATATACTTTAAAATTTGTTTGCCAGTTTCAGAGTACTGTGAAGGGTAATGCAAGCATGACATGAATAAACACATTTTATTTTCTTTCAAATGTTTGCATATTTTAGGTGCATGTGAGGAAGAGAGTATGTTGGTGTGGTGTGGGTGTGTATATGGGTGTTTAACTGCTTTGTGGCTAAGAGTATTAAGAAAGAACATATATAGCAGAAAGAACAATGTTTCTAGTTAACTTGCAGGTTTTCAAATGTGAGCTCTTAACGTCAAATGTATTCAGTCTTTTTTAAACAGCTGCTTTCATTTTCATGTAGTTGTACTAAAGCAGCTACAACCAAACAATTGTCATTCCATTAGCCCCTTAGAGCTTCATAGTCCTACTCTAGAAAATTGACAACTTACTTTTCTTGGGAGTCATATGATACTTCTATAGCTTTTGTTTATTTAGGCCAGTAGGCATACCAATTGACATGGTCAAACTTACTCGTCAGTGTTTTCACATTGATAATTGAAGTGACTGCCCGCTATGTTCTAGGGACTGTGCTTATTTCTGGTGATAGAGTAGTAAGAAAATACTCAACAACTTGCATGCCTACTTGTGAAGAAGACTGACAAAAAAGTATTAAAGCTATAATAAAATGTAGTGGTTAGTGTTATGAATTTAAATGAAGCAATGTAAAGTCTGGAGAATCAGGGAACCAGTATATGAATAGGGTAGTCAGGTAAGAACTAAGAAGCTAGCATTTGGGGACACCTGGGTAGCTCAGCAGTCTGCCTTTGGCTCAGGGCATGGCCTGGAGTCCGGGATTACCACTAGAGGCTTCCTGCATGGAGCCTGCTTCTCCCTCTGCCTGTGTCTCTGCCTCTCTTTGTGTGTCTCCCATGAATCAATAAATAAAATCTTAGAAAGAAAGAAGTTAGCATTTAAGCTGAAGCCTGCATTGAAGTGAGCAGCTTACTTTTTGAATCATTGGGAAAAGAATGTTTCAGGCAGGGAAATAGTTAAGTACAAAGGCTCTGAGGTGTAAGATAATTGGCATAATTAAAACTTATGGTACTGCTATGGATACAGAACAGACAGACCAACGGAATAGGATGGAATATGGAATACAGAAGGACATAAGATTGTTCTGTAATTTATAAATCTATAAAGGTAATGTCACAAATTATGTAGGATAAATTCCTGTAGCAAATTATAGTTAATCTGAGTTGCATGGAAGGGGGCCCAAACTGTGAATTTAGTGAAATTATGAAAACCATATATATGTGCAGAGTCTTCTGCAGAAATGATCCATATAGATTCTCAAAAGTATCTTTTTTTTATTATTTCAAAAGTATCTTTCTAATTAACCAGAAAAGATTGAAAATATTTGTAACTAGCTGCCCATTTCTTTCTGGACTTTGCACACTAAAATGAATGTCAGGTAAGTTAAGTGTTTAAACTTATAAACTTAACTTACCAAAAAGCAATTGGGCAAATACTGGTATTCTTTAAAATGGAGTCTAAGCACTTCAGGAGTGATAAACTAAAGATACCTGCAAATTAGCTTCTTCTCCATGAAGGCAATGAAATCACTAGCAAAAAATGTCAGAATCAACTTTTTCAGAACTCTGGATATTAACCAAAGGCTTCAACAACCCAAGGAGTATTTATTCAGCAAAAATAGTTAAATCTCACTAAGAACAGCAAGCTTTGTAGATTTTTAACTTGCTTGACTCCCGTCCCCTTCTCCCTAGTTCCATAATAGTAGTCTAACAACCATGGTAGCTATGAAAACCAACAGTGTAGAAGCCACTGGAGTGGGTAGCCAAAATGTGAAGCTCCATAAAAACAAACAAACAAAACTTTTCTCCAGGGAATCATTACTGTTGACCCATCTGATATCTTCCCAGAAAGTCCCCATTTGCTTAGAGCTTGCTTATAGTGGGAAAAGCCCCATCCTCAGAATATTTGTCACAAACAATGAAGTGGCAATTGTGTAAACTGCCTGAGTTAGAAATACCACTTGGTCAAACAAGACCCTGGCCAGAAAACTTAAAAGGGAAATTTAGAAAATGTGACCATTATTGATGGCTTTGAAAAGTACTGACTTCTGAAAATAAACCTGGATTTCTTGAAGGTCACACACATACACAAAGTTGTGCACATGCCCAGGAAAGACCTGAGAAGACCCAATCTCTCACCACTAACTGATTTTGATTCTATTCAAGCAAAAAGTAAAGACTAAGGAAGAGTTAGTGTTAAAGGCAGTGTTAAAGGTGTTAGCCATCACACAAAGTCCCTTGGCAAATGATGGATCACTGATCTAGTTCAACATATTTAAGGATTTGCTGTGTAATTATTTGCTGACCCAGCAGAGCTAACCCAGCAGAGCTTTCCATGGCCACATGTGACAAGGAATACAGATTTTGCAGAATTAAGTCAGAAAAGTTTCTAGACGAATAACAGCAATAAAAATTATTCCTGGGAGATGAAGGAAATCTGATTGCTAAAGTTCCTATATTGTATTATTTTAATGTCCATTTTTATTAATAGTTTGTGATATGCAAAGAAACAAGAAGGTATGGCTCATGTGCAGGAAAACCAAAGCAGTCAATGGAAGATACGTTGATGTTGGACTTAACAAAGACAAATGTGCTATTATAAATATTTAAAAGAACTAAAGGAGATCATTTCGCAAGATTTATAATCCTCCTCATCTTATATATTATATGTATGTATGCTCTTCAGAAACTAGCACTAGAAATATTTGAAGGACTACTCTGTTTTTAAAAGTGCCCTGTTTACTGTAAAAGCAAGATTGCAGATAAGTGAATGTACATTTATTTTCCTTCCTACTATTACGTATAGTCAGAGAGTACTTATCATTTGTTGGAGGGGAAAAGGCCCTAGACTCTTATTTTGTAGTTTATAATTCTCTTACAGCATATATCAAATTCAAATATCTATTTATTTGACTGTCCTACTCAACTGAGAACTTCCATAAGTGTCTCAATCATATTTATACTCGGGAGACCCTAGCCTAATATGTAGTTTATGGAATGTGTTCCAGAATCATTGTCCTTGAATGTCAGGATCTAAAATATCATACAATTAATTCAGAAAGATGACTTATAAGACTTAATTGTATTCATCCAAAATTCTCAAGTAAATATATAGACATCGTTTCATTAATTAATCACATTAATTCTACAGAAAGGCAAATTATAAAAAGCAATGAAGTATTACAGGTTGGTTTGTAAAAAAATTCCTTGAAGATAATTAATCATCCAAAATTACCAAAGTTGCAGGACCAGAAATATAATTTCTAAATTATAGAAGCTAGGCTACTAGTGATAGGAATGTGAAATTCTGCCTCTTGAACTTGTTCATACCCTTATAATCACAAGATTTTAATTGTGAGTTTCAGATTTATATGTAATGTCTTGTAACTACTTTTAGGAAAATACCTGGAATATTAGGCATTTCAAAAGTTGACAGAATGTTATTGTTTCCTTTAACAATAAAGAAAACAATAATAGTTCTCCATGTTTGAGTTTCACTTAACTTGGCTTTAGTCTATATAAATATTTTAGGCTACTAGCTAAAAACCTATTTTTATGGAGTTTTTTCTTCAGCTTTGGTTGTGGGAAATAATAACGTAATGGTAATGTAGCAGTAGTGGTGAGGATGGCAATCAATCTAATACTATTGGCTCTTATTAATTCACCTCTATGTACCAGGCAGTTTTCTCCTTGTATCATGTGTGATCTCATTCAGTACTCACAAGAGGCAGACATAATTATCTCCATTTTTACAGATATAGAAATTAAAGCTTAGGAAGATTATGTAACCTGCTCAAGGCGACAATAACTCCTTAGAAGAGACAACAGGCTGTATTCAAAATCAGACAGCATTATTGCAGAGGCCCTGCAACTCGCCCCTACACTGTTCCCCCTCCCAATGTTCTCATCTTAGAATAAAGCACAAAATCATCTCATTGACCATTTAATGTATCAGTTTTAATAGAAAAACTTGAAGGGACTGTTTTCATTTCTTTTTGTATTCAGTAATATTTATTGATATTACCATACATCCACCTTGTTGGAAGTTCTGGGCATATAGCACCAAACAAGATAGACAATGTCCCTAAGGCACTCGTAGAACTTACATTTAAGTTGAAAAAGATTCACACTGAATAAGGCAATTCCATATAGTGATATGGGCTTTGGAAAGGGTTATGTGTTTAACTGAGAATGGGTGGTAGAGGTCCTTAGATAAGGAAATTGGGGAAGAAGCCAGACTCAAAAAAGGTACATGTTAAATTCTATTTATATGAAATTTTGAAGAAAGCAAAACTGATTTAAGAGGAAAGAAATCAGTAGTTGAGGAAGGGGCACTTTTTGAAAGTGATAGAAATATCTTAATCATAATTGTGGTGATTACATTTGACAACACTTACCAAATTATATATTTTATAGTGATGAACCTAATTGTATTTAAATACAAATTAAATAAAGCTTTCTTTTTTAAACAAATAACTACCAGAATAAATTCTTGGCTAGATGGCAATTTGAGATGGTGAGAAGGGTTGAGTTTCATGGGGATAAATAATCTAATTCATGCATATTAAATTCAAGGTGCCTATTCATAATCCTAGAGGAAATGTTGAGTAGGCAGTTATAAATGTGTGTCCAGAGTTCAGGTGTGTTGTCAGGGCTGGAGCCCAAACACTGGCATTAATAACCATAGAGATGGTATCAAAGCCAAATACATAAATAATAAAAATCTTCTGGATGAGCAGGACTCTATATGACATTCTTTTACCTAATGTAGCCATCTTCTTCCTAGAAAAAATATGGCCACTTCAGATTAACTGTGTAATAGTGGAAATAGTCTCATACTTATGATGGTTGTATTCCAGATGATACTGTGAAGGTGTTAAAGTTACTGTTGCTTCCTGTATCACACTGCTACCCAGCTCAAGTGGCCAAAGCTTCATCTCCATTTTCTAGGAATCTCAGGGTCATGAGTGTAAATAGCAGCTCCTGCCATCTTCTGCCCACCTCCTTTCTGATTTCAGAGGCCAGCATTCATTTTTTTCTCCTCATTCTTTAGCAGCTAATTGTGATCTGGAGAGACTAAAGAACTACTGTCCAGGGAACTACAGAGTGTTTGAGTACTGATTGAAGGGAATGACATTATGAAAGCATGGAAACTGTGTTTTTAACCTAAGATTTAGGTCACATCATAGCACTCAATAACTAAAAGAATTCTGGAAATAAAACTTAGAATTAACAGCGATTAGCATCTTTAGCCACCAAGACACACTAGAAATAAAGAAAAGATGCACTGTGGCAAAGTGAAAAACAGTATAAACCTAAGTAAATAAAATTACTTGGAAGAAAAGTAAGGGAGACAAAAAGCTTTGGCTTTATAATTTACCTGTAGATTTTCTCTGTGTAATACAGACATGAACTGAAGAGAGAGATAAATGTTAAACTATGACAGAAAACACAATTCCCTAAGATTGTGGCACATATTTCTCCAAATTTATTTGAGAGATAATTTTGTTTGGCCTTGGTCATAAATTAAGACTAAGTCATAGTGTGGATTGTAGATTTGAGGTTTTTTTTCTGAAATATTGAGAAGAAAGTTAATGACTCTGACTCTTGGTTTTCATATTAAATTAATTCTGGGTCCCTTGAAAATCGTTGTTAACAAAAGGAAAGTACATTTGTTATTGACACCAAAATGGGCAAAAAGAAAGAGTCATTAATTTTGCTGTTCTAGCAAAGTCCTGTAAAAGGACTCCAGGGCATACAGACACTTAAACTATGTCTGACGTTGGAAGCTCTTCATAATAGTTTATAACCACAGCCACTGTAATTTGGGGTTATGTTTCCCCCAAAGCCACAGACATTACAATCAGTGGTTAAATTTTCTTTAAGAAATTCAGCATTGCCACCTGACCCTTCTTTTAAAAAAGGAAATAGCATTTCTATTTTAGCTTAGCAGGCCAGATAATTTCACAACACTGAAATAATTTTTTTGTATTGACTTACTTAGTTTTGATTCATTAGTTTATTTTAAAATTTTTATTTATAAAACTTTGATAGCCGTAGTTAATTAAAGGTAAAATCTTAATTACATTTTTGTCAAAAGTATTGCACTTAGGTAGAAGTGAACACATAGTGCATCCAACTCACCTTCTCATCTCTCAAGACCCTTCCCTCCTGCTCTACTTCCTATTTCATTCAATGAGGTAACAATCTACCAAGTTGCCCAATCCAGAGAACTGGAGATTTTCCTAAACTCTCCCTCTCTCATCTCCATTTTAACACCTTTTTAATCATTAAAACCTTTCCATTTTACCTGATAATAATCCTTAAGCATACACACCTCCTGCCTGCCTGCTCTCACTGACTTAGCTGCAGTTCTGATTGTTTACCTTGACCTCCTACATCGATATCTTTGCTTCCAGTTTTGTCCCCTTTCAATTTGGAATAAAAAATGAATGAGCTTTAAATTCTTCAGTGCCTCTGCAATAGCCTATAGAAACATTCAGGCTACTTGGTGTGAGCTATAAATCTTTCAGAACATAAAATATAAACTGTCAGCGACCTGGTCCCCCTACCTACTCAGTTCATCTTCTGCTATTCTGCTTCACAATTCATGCTTTTAGTACCAAACTGCTGGTCACATATCATGCTATTTGATGGTGTTGGGCCTTGAGTCATATTGTGCCTTCACCCTAGAATAACAATGGTTTCCTAACTTGCAGAATCTACTCTTATTTAATAACTTTGCTTTTTTTAAATCCAAAAAAACATCTTCTTATGTTTCTTAGTTTAACTGAAGTGTTCTCTCTTCTTCTTTGGCATTTAGTATATAACTACACCACTGCCCAGGCATATTATATTTAAAGGATTGATTTCTGTCTCTTCTCCACTAGATTTAAATACCCCAAATGTAGGAGCTGAGTCTTGAAAACTGCAATGGGTTATAAGATGGTAGAGAATCAACACTATTTTAAAGAGACATGTTAATCTTTAAAAATGCACTTGATTTCCATCAACACAATTTGGGTCTTTTTAGAGTTTTGATTGCTTTTAAATGGAACATTCTACCAATAGTGGGGTCACCACAAATAGTGCTTTGGGTGTTATGAATCTTTAATAAAACATATTAATCAGATTTTCTTTTGAGTGTCAAACTGAGATTATTCTTATTATTCAAGGAAATAATATTCAAGGAGAAGAAAGCGTAATTACTTTTAGCTTCAGCAAATGATTTCTTTGAATAGCTAGTGTGGATTTGCTGTAAGGTGATGAGGGGGTGCATGAGTCCAAATAGAATTTTTAGGTAAAGTAGTATGCTCTCTTTCACTGGACTGATGGAAGCATCACATTCATTTCTATATACATGTTTTAAGAGAAATATTTCCAAATCAGAATTGGATCATCTTAGACATTTATTGGTGTCTCCTCAGCGTCAATTCCTTTCTTCCCAAAGTAATACTTTTTATTTCTTAGCCATGTGGTTTAGTGAGATTTAACCTACTTTCTAATTTAGACAAAAACCCTTATTTATTCAAGCTAATGATTATGTCCTACCCCTTTGTTAACAAGTCCTAAAAAAACACACATATTCTGAGTCCAGGCTAGAAGGCTCCATTTTGGAACTTCTTCTTCAGGTATATAAACATTGTCATTCACCTTGGGAAAATGGGAAAATCCTTGAAACTGTTATATAACCATCTTGGGACCATATGTGTAGAACTTTTATGAAAATGGATCCTACACCAAAGGCGGAGCTAAGAACTGGAGATGAAGAAATTTGCATCCTTGATTACTTTGCTTGAACACTAAAGGAAGCTTTCTCTTAGTTCTTTCATGTGAGGCTACAAATTTTTTTTGGCATTTCATGAATTTTCTGTGATCAGAAAAAGAATTGATTACCAGAATAAGTATGCTAAGAAGTAGGTGGGGTTAGATGTGAGTCCTAGTTTGTGTTCATGTAACAATGCCTACTTTTTAAAAATGTATGAAGCTCCATTTTCAGATCTGTAAAGTGGGATTAATAATTAATTACAATTAGTTATTATAAATTATAAATACAGTTTTAATAAATATAAAATCTTTATATTTATATTATTTATGTATTATTTAAAGATAAATTATAATTATATAAAATAATTATAACTAATTAATAACCTGCTTTATAGAGTTGTGAGGTCCTTGGAAACATTTTTAAATGAAAACTGAGATAGATTTGTGAAACAACTTTAGAGACTATAAATGTCATGCAAGGGATCCCTGGGTGGCGCAGCGGTTTAGCGCCTGCCTTTGGCCCAGGGCGCGATCCTGGAGATCTGGGATCGAATCCCACGTCGGGCTCCCGGTGCATGGAGCCTGCTTCTCCCTCTGCCTATGTCTCTGCCTCTCTCTCTCTCTCTCTCTCTCTCTCTGTGTGTGACTATCATAAAAAAAAAAAATAAAAATAAAAAAAAAACCTTATTAAAAAATGTTTAAAAAAAAAAAAAATGTCATGCAAAAAAGTACTGTGGTCAGACCAGTAACAGAGCAGAAAACCTTATCACAACTATAGAAGGAATTGGAGTATTTAGTTCAGAGAAGAGAAAAATAAAGCTATAGTAACATTTTTCACCTATTTGAAGGACAGTCATAAAATGAGGCTTTTTTCTATTTAACTCTGGGGGGACAGGTTAGAAGTAGGTAAAATAATTTTAGTTCAGCACAGTATAAAGCTAGCAAATCACAAGTTATGTAGCAAAAAGGATAGCATTTTTAATCTAGGATTGTGAAGAATGGATTGAGTGGAAGATTGAAGAATGTATGCATTGCAAATATAATATCTACTGTCATTTTCTTTTTGGTTTGGGATTTCAGTTTCTATTTTTGTATCATTATAGGTACATGGCAATTTCCAACTCCACAGACTTATACCTAGTTACTAATATTCTAGAAATTGGCCATTCTTAGTTACTGAAAATGCTCTTCCATTTTTATTCATTATTATTTTATTTATTTATTTTAGATTTTTTATTTTATTTATTTGACAGAGAGATAGAAAGAGCCAGAGAGCACAAGTAGAGGCAATGGCAGAGGAAGATACAGAAGTAGGCTTCCCACCGAGCAGGTTGCCCGACATGGGGCTTGATCCCAGGACCCTGTGATCATGACCTGAGCTAAAGGCAGATGCCTAACTGACTGAGACACCCAGGTGCCCTGAAAACTCTCTTTTAGCAGTAATTACTGTAAAACTCCCTTTAATCTATTTATATTGCCATTTTCTAAACATATAACTTAAGTATATACCTGGGTATACTTGCCTCTCAAACTGGTTCTGAGTATGAAATGAAAATACACATCATTATTTTGTTAACTTTAAATTCCAGAATCTTGCATTGTAAGTATCATTAATGAGTTTTATTGACCCAGCTGAAATTCACTCACTTACTTAGCATGGTATCTGGAACATAATATGTGGTAGTGTTGCACAGATGGCTGCTGCCATTTCGATATGTTATTATTACTATTATTATCCCTATGATTGCAACTATCTTAACCACCTCTGTCATTTTAACACCTAGCAGAGTACTATGAATAGTAAACAGTGAGTGAATGGATGTTTATTGTGATTATGTAACACTGTAGTTTCCAAAATGATAAAGGTGCCCTGAGATGCTACAGTGAACTCACAAGGATGCTACCGGATATTTTAAATATTAGAGGGGAACACACAGATACTTGGGATCTTTTGAAAACCAGGTTAACTACTAGTTTGGCAGTACTGGTTTGTCTTACCTTCCTTTCTAGTACATCATACTGTAGTGAAGTTGGGTTTTGGGGTTGCTGTGATAAAAAAAACAAGTACTATGCAAATATCCATGTGGAACAAGAAGTAAGAATGTCATTGTATGATCTTATGCCAAGATATAAGGAGCTGTGCAATTCCTGCTATGTACAAAATTACATGAATGAATTGGGGTTAGAGATAAGTAATATCTGATTGAGATAAAATGAGTAAGTAATTTGGGTTAGAGATAAAATTGAAGTATTTGTATTTCAATTTTTGTTTATCATCTTTTCAAATGGCTACTATGTCATGACCTTACTAGTTAGTAAATGAAACAATTAGATATTTCCACTGTGACAAAAATTATTGAGGTAGCAAGGGAGCTGTGAATTGAGAAACTTTGGGAAGCTTTCACCTAGGGTAAACCCACCATACAGGTGCTCTGAGGAAAACAAATATAAGCTACAGTACCTACCCTTAGTTGGTTTTCTTTTACTGGGGAAACAAATTCACTCATTTATTGAAGATGAATTATGTATCTATACTCTGTGCCGGATACTATATTAGAGTTCTAGTCATAAAGAATATGAACTGTAGTAAATATAATCCCTGATTCCAAAGAGATCTCATTGATAAGATAGACAAGTAAAGCAGTTATTACAGTTATAAGGGTTTATCTTTTTAAAAGATTTTATTCGTTTATTCATGACAGACACAGAGAGAGAGAGAGAGAGGCAGAGACACAGGCAGAGGGAGAAGCAGGCTCCATGCAGGGAGCCTGACGTGGGACTAGATCCCGGAACTCCAGGATCACGCCCTGGGCCGAAGGCACTAAACTACTGAGCCACCCAGGGATCCCTACTGTTTTAAGTTATAGAGTGCTTTGAGATAGAAATATCGGGTGTCTCTGAGCACATACAAAGGAAGCTAACTCACCACCCTATGAGAAGATGTGGGAGGTCTAGAGCATGCCAGGGATGTACAGATGATGATACTCAAACTAAATTGTGCTTAAGGAGTACATCTGATCATCATAGGAGGAGGCTAAGGGGAAATCACTTCAACCAGAGAAAGATGGCATATCCAGGGAACTACATATCAAATACTTGCTATGTGCATGACCAATGGTAGTTTATGCAGAGATTAGAAACATGAATGAGACTCTGCCATTGTGTTCAAGGACCTTATAATATACTAGGGAATATGGCAAATGCATAAATTGCTCCAGTATGAGGAAGAATGAGATATATGACAAAGCTCATCTGTCTGAGGCATTTGATAGGAATTATGATAGTGGTTGTCTCTGGTAGATGGAACTTTCTACAGTATATAGTCACTCTTTATCTTGATCTGGGAGTGGGTGAATGGGTGGATATATATATATATATATATATATATATATATATATATATATACATACATATACACACACACACACACACACATATCCCCACCCCACTCCCTGTGGGATTTTTTTTAATTATGTTTATTTAGCATATGTACACATAAAAGAGAAATCACCCTCTGATCCCACCCAGCAGAAAACATGCACAAACCCAACGTATACGTGGAGGGAAAGGGCCCCAGCCCCAAGTTAGTGGTTGGGATGCAATCCTGGGAGTCCCAAGCCCCAGTCAAGAGAGGGCTGGCCCAAAATAGCAGGTAGACCCCCTGTTGCCAGCCCTAAAATAAGTGTGCACCATTGCCAAAGGTCTGTTTGATGCCCTCAAAGTAGTACCACTGCCAGCCCTGCTGTTGTGTCCTCTCTTCCTCAGGGGCAGGGATGCCTCTGCCCTCCATGCACAGCTCAGTCTCTCCATTCTTGTCGAGGAAGGTCAAGGTGATGGTGGCAAAGTGCCCTTCTGGCCAATAGAGATAGATAGATAGATAGATAGATAGATAGATAGATAGATAGATAAATGAAAATCCATTGAGCTGTACATACACTTAAGATTTGTGCATTTCACTATGTGTAAATATTTTTAAAGCTAAGCACAAAAAAATAATGCAGTCATTATTAAAATAGTTATTTACTTAAAAAACTGTGAGAAACATCTAAGGGGTACTTCAAAGGAAAATCATAATCTTAAATACATATATTAGAAAATAGGAAAAAAAGGAAAAGAATGAGCTAACACCTAATTTACTAATACAGTTAAAAAAGAAAGAATAGGATGATCGAAAGAAAATAGAAAGAAATAATAAAGTTTCTAACAGAAATTTACAACATGTATTGAAAAGTTTCAAAATATTATCATTTTAAAAGGCATGTAATTCACAAATCTTTGACAAGATTGATGAAGAAGGATGTTTTTAATAAACATTGTCAGAGGAATGAATAAAGTGACCTAACATAAATGCAATACAAATTTTAAACATAATGTAAATGACTTAGTACCAATCAGTTGTAAAGTTTAAATGAAATGAAAACTTATCAAGAAAAATATAAATTCTAGAACTGAAGCAAAATTAGAAAGTGGAACAGTTTTATGGCTATAGAAGAAAGTATAGTCTAAAAATATTCATGTATCTCTAAAAATAAATATAGATACACTTTTCCAGTAGATGATACTTAATTCAATGCCCCCTGGAGTGTTGGCTGGACTTAGTTGTTCATGTCTAATAAATAAATTTTAGAAAGGGAAAAAATGTCAACTTTATACCAGAGAAACCTGGCAGATACCATGTTAACCAAATGACCAAGGTTAACACTGCCAGTGATAAATTATGTTTAAGGCCACATTCCCCTGATACAATATAATGAGAAGCATGCTTCATCTCTGTGGTATTCTTACCCCAAGTCATAACCCTAGTCTAACCATGAGGAAAAAAAAAGAGTTAAACCCAGATTTCTTCAAAATACCAGAAAAGTCCCCTTCAGAAGTGTCAATGTCCTTGGGTGCCTAGGTGGCTCAGTTGATTAAGCATCTGCCTTCAGCTCAGGTCATGATCTCGGGGTCCTGGGATCAAGCTCCCTGCTCAGCGGGAAGTCTTCTTCTCCCTCTTCCTTTGTGATCTCTCTCACTTTCTCTCAAATAAAGAAAGAAAGTCTTTTTCTTCAAAAAAAAAAAAAAATTGTCAATGTCCTAATAAGGAAAGACCAAGAAACTGTCAGAAATTAGAGACTAATGAGATACAGTGTCTGATTGCAACGTTTCACTGTGAATTAATCCTGGAATAGAAAAAAGACATTAGTGGAAAACCTGATGAAATACAAATAAAATCTGTAATCTATTCATTTTTATTGTGTGATTTCTTGTTAAATGTACCATAATGATGTAAGATGTTAATATTAGGGGAAGCTGGATGAAATGCATATGAGAACTCTTGTACTACCTTTGCAAGTTCCTGTAAATCTAAAATTATTTCAAAATAAAAAGTTTAATACATTTTTCCTAATGCATATCTGGTTAAAAAGAGCAGACAGGGGGATCCCTGGGTGGCGCAGCGGTTTGGCGCCTGCCTTTGGCCCAGGGCGCGATCCTGGAGACCCGGGATCGAATCCCATGTCCGGCTCCTGGTGCATGGAGCCTGCTTCTCCCTCTGCCTTTATCTCTGCCTTGTCTCTGCCTCTCTCTATATATATGACTATCATAAATAAATAAAAAAAAATTTAAAAAAAAAGAGCAGACAGGATACTTATTTTTATCCACTCTCTTCTAAAACTCCACTGAAATAAAACTAGTGAAATAGAACCCTAAACTAGAAACTGAGAAGACTAGTATATATTGTAGAGACTCCTAAAGGCTTACTTGTTAGTGGCACTAGAAATTTCTGGAAGTGGGAATGAAAGGTGAAGGCTCAACTAGAAGAAAGTTTGAAAGTCTATTTAATAAGCAGCTAGCCCTCATGTATTTTTTTTTTCCACTTCTGACAGAAAACTGGAGTTAATTCTCTGGAAAAAATAAAATAAAATGTAGGTTCTCTGAACCAGGGATCACCAAAGTAAAGTGGACATAGGGCTGAGAGGACAACAAGGTAAAAAGTTTCATGCTACTTATGGAGAACCATAGCCATTTTTCCTATCACAGGTCTCAGAATGCTGACAACCAGACAGGAAATTGGAAGATTCTTTTCTGAGGAATTTAGACAGCCCAAGATAAAAGACCTAAATATATTGGTATCAGAAATTGCCCCAAGGAAACAACCCAGCCAGATTACTCTGCTATTAAGATCACAGTCCATAAACCACAACTGCAAGCACAGAGATGTTACTCAGCATTTTAGTGCTCTCTTCTTTAAACATGAGCAAATAGTCAAGTATGAACAGATAACTTCCCATGAAAAGCAGGGACTAAAACAGATTCTGTAAAGTGTGGAAAAGTAAAACAACAAGAACAACAACAAAAACTATTATCAAGGTTCTTAAAGGTAGGAGAAGATTTTATGTCTATGAAACAAGAGGATGCTATTTTTAAGTGAAGTAAAAGATTAAAAAACTAAAATATAAAGTTAAAAAAAATGAAGTTTTAGAAGTCTTCCAGAAACAAGGATGTAAAAATACAAAGAAACAGAAAATAGGAGTGAAAAGAGTAGAAAATTAGCCAATGAACTTAGGAGGTTCATTAGCTGAATCAGAGGATTCTTGAAAATCAGAAAATAGAATGCAAAAAATAACATTTTTAGTATTATTGTTATTAAAGTAAATCTCCCTAATTGAAGGACTCATATGAGTTTCTAGATTGTAAGACCTGAGTTTCTAGATAGACCTATAACTAGGTTTGTCATGAAATTTTTAAGAAATGGGGATAAAGAATATGTGTAAAATTTCTTATAGAAGGAAAAGTTTATACAATTGAGGAGGCATCAGAATGTAATCGGACTTCTCAAAAACCTTTAAAATTGTAGAAATTTCCAAGCTAGAAATACACACTTAGCCAAACTATAAATTAAGTGTGAGGGTAGAATAGAGTAATTTTTCAGACAAAGGAAATATCAATACTTTTATTTCCTGTGTGCCTTTTCTCAAGAATCTCCTGCAGGAGGTTTTCTTACAAAACAAGAAAGAATAATGGTATCCAGATAGCTGGAGTCACAGTTCAAGAGAGATACAGTGCATTTCCAGAAATATCCATGAGGGAGATCCAGAATAGACAGCTATGTAACAGACATAGAGAACAACCAATCCCATTTGGAGATATGTACATGAGATATACCTCCAAGAAGATAAACATAATAGAATGTCTGGTATCTTTGAATATACTGAGAAGATACTTAGACAATTAGATAGGAATTTGGGAATCAGTTCACAATGCTATTTGCTCAGGCCAATATAATGTGGCTACAATAACAGGATCATTTCTGACCCCATGTCCTTAGAGAAATGGATCAAGAGACAATCGATAATATTATGTGGGTGCTTATATAACAAGTGAAAAAACTTCACAAATTTTATTAAATAAATTCAAAATATAACGATAAGTTTAATTAACTAATTAATTAATTATTTTAGAGAGAGAGCATGGGGAGGGGCAGAGTGAGAGAATTTTAAGCATATTCCCTGCAAAGCACAGAGCCTGGCTTGGGGTTCGATCTCAGGACCCTGAGATCATGACCTGAGCCGAAACCAAGGGTCAGACAATTAACCAACTGAGCCATGCAGGTGCCCCGATAATATTTTTTTAATAATATTCATCTAGTGACAATAGAATTCTCTCTGGAGAGGATAGCATTTTGCTTCATTGTGGTTCAAAGTTATATACCCTATCATGAAAAATGGTTGCAAAGTTCATTAATGTTGATATGTTAAGAGATTCTATGTATTTCATCTTTAAAAATGCGTGAATTAGATACTATCAAATATTGGTATCAGTCAATGAGCATATTTAATTGAGCAACATTTATAGAATTGGGTTATTCAATTTTATATTTTACTATCATTAGAGTGTAGATTAATTACTTCCAATCGAAAGTTAGTTGAAAGTTTCTCAACTGCACAGTAAATGGATTTTGAAGTACAGACATTTTATTTGCCTTTGCATCAATATCTGAAAAGTACTGATGGAACTACAGTTTGAACTCATAAATTTGTATTGAAATGGAAGTCTCACTTTTTTTAACTATAAGGCAACTTGACTCATGGTTCAAATACTCATTTTCTAAGGTACATTTTCACAACCACATGCAACATTTTTAATAATACAGAATTATTGAATATGCATACATTGTGTATAGAAAAAAAAGCACACAGTTGCCCCAGAGAACTTCTGATACTATGGTTTATAAGCCCGCAGACCAGAATTGAGTTGGTTGCTGAAATTTTTTCCATAATTTAACTGTGTTTTAATGCTTCACTAAATTACACTGAAAAAGAACAAACAACCACAGATCATTTATTAGTTCAAGATTCTATGATAACTGAAATGTATGGCAGGTTAAGAGATACTAAAACAACTATACTTTTAAGCAATAAGGAGAAATTAAAAGTCATATACAAAATGTCACATAAACTTTTAGCCCTAAATGATATTATTCATCATGATGTATTTAATTGTTACAGAATAGAAATGGATTCCAGTCATTCAGGTTTTTAAGAAATTAGTGTATAGACCTCTTTTCCTCATTTAAAAACTAGCTATATAATCATTTGTATATGACTTTCTATATATATTTTATTTTTTATTGCATATATTTTAGATAATATTTAAAATATGATGAGAAACATAACTGATATATTTGAACAAATCATAACATATATGCAAATGGATGTTTTTCCCTCCAAACTATTTACCAGATATGATCAGTGGTTCTCAACTGGAGGCAATTTAGTGAGTAGATGCCAGATATGCTGCTTTTCACAGGACATCCCCCAGAGCTCCCAGGAAAGAATTGTCAATAGTGCTGAGGTTGAGAAAGCTGCCTTAGAGAATACCATGTTCCAGTGATGTAGCCATTACTAAAATATTCTGGAAAATACCCTTTATAATAAATCGCCTATTTGAATATACTCATTGGTGACAAATCTTTATTCTTTGTGAGGTGTATTTTATTTTAGACTAATTCTCATGTCTCGTAAGGAATTCAACAAAACAGGCAGATATTCACAGGCACTTTGTATAAATGCACTCAAAATTCACTAATTATTTCCAACTAATTCAGAATTTGGTCTGGTTACAAATTAGATGGCATAAACTTTACTTTTGTAGTATATTCAAAGAATTTATTTGTTGGCAAGTATTTTAAGGATGGATTTCACAACCTTGACTGTCAACTGACTCCCAGCTGGAGAGGAAAATTGAATTAAGAGAAGCTTTTTATGAAAATGGTTATCAGCTCAAAAAGGAAAGAGGATTGAGCAGATAATAAACTCTCAGCCCCTCAAAAGCCAATGGAAGAACAGATTACTAATTCTTCATGTTTTTTTCTGCATATACCCTTTTTATTTAAATTGATGTTTTTCATTCATTTGGGGAATATAAATAATAGTGAAAGGGAATATAAAGGAAGGGAAAAGAAATGTTGGGAAATATCAGGAAGGGAGACAGAACATAAAGACTCCTAACTCGGGGAAATGAACTAGGGGTGGTGGAAGGGGAGGAGGGCGAGTGTTGGAGGGGAATGGGTGACGGGCACTGAGGTGGACACTTGACGGGATGAGCACTGGGTGTTTTTCTGTATGTTGGTAAATTGAACACCAATAAAAATTAATTTAAAAAAAATAAATTGATGTTTTTGCTTTCAACCAAACAAGTCAAATTTACTGATTTGACCCTTGCTAGTTAAACATTCTGATTGATATTTAATGTGCTGTGGATTTGTCTTTAATGTTTAGATAATCCAGGTCTACAGTTCTTTTTTTTTTTTCAGGTCTACAGTTATTATCTGCAGTTATAAAATTTCAAAAACCCTGAAAACTAAGGCTTTTATGCCTCAGCTGTTGACAAAACCTGACCTGAACCGATATGAAGCTTTTTATACTTTTAATTTACCCACATAGTATGAATGTTCAGACTCTCTACTACAGAACTATTAATATGTTGTATTTCAGGGGGCTTAGTAATATTTTACGCCTTTCCAAAATATGAAAATTTTCAAATTTCAAATTAGTGTGAAACCAGTAAGAAATATAATAGTAGATTATTTTATTTTAAATAATTTAATTTGTTCTCATTTTTGTCTTTGAACATTTATCATAGGTTTTCACATTAATCTCCCCAAATAATTAGGGAAACAACTTAGTACTCTGTTTTATCAATGGAACTAAATCTTAATGTATTCAGTGACTGAAGATAAAATAGTAAGCATTTTCAAAGTTACCACCATATAAGGATTTGCAGATTTGTGGCTTCAATTTATTTTAGGAAAGGAATTTTCTATTTTAGGAAAAGAATCCAAAAAATTATGAGCATAGCCTTATTAAAGTAGGAAGAGGAGATATGATCAGGCAAATGATAAAAGATGATATGTATTCTGCTAATATTTCTATGAAACATGCTGAATATCACATAATCTTTTTAAAATATAGAATCAAATAAGATGTCATTCTCCCTCAAATAAGCAAAGGCTTTAAAAACTAATAGGACTGAATATAATCAAGGATGTAAGAAAACAGCCATTTCCATGGGCTGCTTATTGAAAAAATAATGTGTGCAAAAGGTCAGAAGCCTTAACAGGACCAAGAATTATATCCTTTGGCCGAAATGATTCTACTTCTTGATTCATCGTACAGAGATACCTAACATGCACCAAAAATCTATATTGGATCCTCATCACTGCTTTATTTTATTAAAAACAACCAAAATCCACATGAGTAAGGATTGATAGAATAAATTCTTACATATCCCTGTAACAGAATGTAAATCATATTATGAAGAAATGTATATATAACACATTAAAATATTCAAAATATATTTTAAGTGTAAAACGTCAGTTAGAAAATAGTATGTACAGTTTGAGCCTCACTCTTTATACCCGAGTGTGAAGATGTGTGTGTCTATGTTGTTTTGTGTTCATAATTTTCTATATTTTCAAATTTTCAACAGTAAGTATATTCACAGTAGGAAATTCTTAATATTATTTTGTATTTCCTGGGTTATATACACATATCTAAAATTAATAGGGAAAAACTGAACAAAAACCAGCATACACTACAAAATGAAGAGTCCTCAAGAATAATAAAATGAAACAAATACTCCCGCAAAATTTCAAGGCATTTTCCCAACTGATGGCCTATGAAAAAAGGATGCTACCTATATAGATAAGTACAAGTTAAAGAAGTTTACTTTGTGGCATTCGTCCACTCCATGATACATTATTTTAGTATTATTTTACTTTCTGAAAAGTATTCTACTTCTTTTTCAGAATTTTAGCCTTTTTTCTCATCTGAATTTCTGAAATCTCCAAGTACTTGATTGCAATTTCAGCAAAATAGGAAGTACCACTTTCCTCCCCAGATTCTCATTTCAAATATTAGCACAGAGGGTGGAATTTTTACCTCTTATTCATGTGTCCAGCTCTCAACAACTTAACCTGGCAGAAAGACCAAACTAGCTGTAAATCTTCACCCAGACCACACTTGATTACTGTATGATGGGAAAATTAAACGTGAATAAAACAGCTAGAGCATTAGGGTGTTCTTGGAAGAATAAACACAAGTTGGAAGTCTTATGTGGATAGTGCAAAGTACAGGAAGGCAATCAATCATGTAAACATCAAATGAAAGGTTGGTAAGGAAGCCATTGGAGTCTGTCAGTCGCTCCCTGCAATAAATGGCTTATTCCATTTCTTTTCCCTTTCAGTTTAGAAAAATGAATCCTGTGGAATCTCTAACATCCTAAAAGATTTTGTAAATTCTTATTACTGTTTAAAGATACACTTTCAATGGAATGAGTATAACCCATTGCAGAGAAACTTTAGTTTATATGAAACGGACACAAACATGTCATAATGCATACCTCGCTGACTATTTTTCCTCCTCCCACAAACAGGAAACTGTTAAGGCAGCAATAATAGAAGAGCAGAAGCGAAGTGAAAAGGCTGTGGAAGAGGCAGTGAAGAGAACAAGAGACGAATTGATAGAGTATGTAAAAGAACAGAAAAGAGTAAGTATCCCCTGAAGGGTTTTAATTTGTGCTTCCATAAGCTGAAACATTGGCTTTCATACAATAACATGACATTTTAAAATATTTAAAATGTCCTTTGTCATCTAATTTAAGAATCTCTGAGATTCTTTTTCTGATATCATTATATATTCTGATAGTTACATCTTTAAACATAAATTCCATCTGTCAACAAAAGCAGCACGAATAACTTCTTGTTAGACTCCTAGAAATGACCTCTAGCATTTCCAACTTAAATTACCTCATGAAGAAAGTAGACAGTTTTAGATATTTAGATTTTTTACCATAAGTTTGTTCATTTCTTACACTGTTTGTTGAAATTTGCATACACCCTTTAGGCCTTCTGACTGTGTTAACACCACTGTGGTTCTAGTAGACTTCAGTACAGTTACCAAGTTAAGGTTCTTCTGTCATTGTTCCATTTTGGAAACGTAATTCAGAATATGCTTCAAAGAATTCAGACTACATATTGAAGCTTTACAAAATAAATGTCACTTTGGTACAATGTGTGACTTATTATAAAGGTGTCAATCTGAGCAATGGCTGAAGATCATAGGTCAAACTTAATTTGTAGTCTTTTCAACAAATCTTTAGTTTCAAGTAACAGCTAAGATAAGAAACACATAAGATGTCTAATGTAATCTCTGTAATAAACGTATTCTAATATAGTACATAATAAGTAATATAAATTTTCTTATACACAGTGTTTTGTGTTTTATTTATATGTTTGGTACAACATGTCATATTTTATAGAAGTAATATATTTAAGGATTATATAATATATTAGGTATAAATATATAAACATAGCATTTACCATGTGTGATATGTAATATAACATATTAATAAAAATATAAATAAAGCATAAAACTGTATATGCTATTTCCATATGTATCCCCAAAATGCTTATTTTCAATAGTCTGATTTAAAAGTAGTCATGCAGCAAAGGAATTATAGATGCTTTCCACATATGTACAGCAACACAGTAGTGAAAGAACATAAACTTCAAATAAATTCAAGATGTCTTAAGGGTGTATCCATTTTTATCAAGTTTTCTTAATATATGACCAATTCTTACTTGAGCCCTAAATCTGAACACGAGATTATAGAACAAAGCAAGCCTTTCATAACATTTTAGATTAGTATTTTTAATTAAAATGGAAAAGTTTTTTCTTAAAAAATTCAAAATTCTTTACTTTCCCATCAAAATGAGTCATGCGGCTGCCATAACAAATGTTTAAAATGAGAGCAAGAAATAGCCTTCTAGGATTTATCTGGTTCCTTTGTGAGCAAATTAAACCTTGAAGAGAATTGACAATGAACTCCACCAATTTAATCTGTGTGTTCTCACAAATCCTATTAAAGAATTAGTATTCATTTGTATTAGGCCAAAGTTCTCACATGTAGAAACATTTATTAAATAACAACAACAAAATCATGATAACATTTGGTTCTATTTGCACCAAAGTTCCACTTCTTTATGCGTATTCTTGTATATGGTAAGGAGAATAAATTTAATATCGACCTTACAGAATAGTTAGTAATAATAAATGTATGATAAAATAGGACAGCTAAAATAAGGACTCAATGATATGTGCTATGACTTTTATCATTTTCACTGCACTATTGGGGGGGGGGAGCAGAAACTCCTAGTAGCGTTATTTTTTGCTAATGAAAAATGTGCTTTTCAGATTAATATTTGACATTCTCCTTCTGAAGTTTATAGTGTGATTCTAAAAGTTTATTCCAGAAGATTAGAACTGATTTAATCAGTATACTAGTAGGAAGTTTATTACTTCCACTTAGAGGTTTGGGAGTTATTTTTATATCACATAGTGGAATACTTTCAATATTTGAATGTTTCCATCTCTTCAAACAGAAAAGCCATAAAAAAGGAAAACAGAGAAAATATCTGAAATGGAGCACCAACTAATTACTAGACCTCTTTTTTATATAACTTTTTAAAAATTTAGATTCTCTATATTCTTCTTCTTTCCAAAACTGGATTTTAGTATTTCAAGTTAATTTGTATGAATATCTTTGGGCTTGGAAATTTTTCACAAAAAATAAGATATCTCATAGCTTATAAAGTCATAGTTAGAAGAAACAAAAGTTTTTTAGCAAATTCATAATCTTCTTGTCTCTTTCCAAAAGACTAAATTAGGGCAACTCATCTCTACTTCTTCCTTTGTAAGATGGATTTCTATTTGCATCAGAGAAGAACAGTTTTCCAGAACAAGAATTTTCCTTTCTCCTCTCCAGCTTTTTTTAACTAGAGAGTCAACTTGAGATTTTCAGCGTTAGACACCTCAAAAGCCCTATAGACTGTGGTTCCAACTGGGCTTATATTCCAGTCTGTGAAGTAATCTTCCCCTTTTGAAGTGTTCAGAAATCTTTGAAGGAAGAAGTCTAATGTTGTGTTAGTTCCTGTCTTTATATGTCTATTGTCCTAAACAATTTTTTCTTTGACATCATCTTACCCTTACCAAGTTCACTAAAAGGCTGAAATGAAGACTCTTTTCCTTACATCTTCCCCTTTAGTCTTTTACTTTTAAAAGATAGGGAAACAGAATGAAAAATCCAAATGCTTAACGTTGCAAATAACTTATAACTTGCTCTACAGTATAAGATGCAGTAGAATCATAGATCATAGAATCAAAGGCATCCAAAGGATGCCTTTTTTGTGTGTCTGCAGTCAAGTTTTTAATCAATTGTCCAGTCCTTTTAAGTATTAAAATTATATGAAGAATTAGAATTAAAATTACATAAGAATTAGAATTATACTGAGAAAATATTTTGCTTTTAAATGCCATTTACCAGTTATCCTTAAGTCAATAGAGATACTACCAAATTTTATAAGTACTACTTATCCATCTAATCTAAACATCTTCAATAAGACAAAGGGGCTATCTATACATGTACTAATTAAGTGAAGTATAATTTACACTGAAATTCCATACTAAATTATTTACTAAGTTGGATACATAGTACTTATATTGTTAGTCCAAGTCATAATAATAACCAAAAATTTAAAATGGAATCAAAATATCCAAAAAAAGAGAGCTTTTTAAATAATCAACCAGAAAGATAATTCAAATTAATAATGGATTTGTTCCAGTGATAAAAATGACCTCCTTTTAAGTATTCTAAGTAATAGAGTTTTTTAATCCTCTATAAAATCTATATTGCTAAGCCTAGAAAAAGATTGTTATTATGTTGAATTCACAGTTAACTTGGAATTGAAAAACTAGTGTTTTGTAGCCTCAACTATAATAAATTTTCCATTAGTTTATAAAAATTGTCTTTTTTTAAAGATATATTTATTTATTTTAAATGACTATTTTTTAAAAAAACATTTTATTTATTTATTCATGAGAGACACAGAGAGAGAGAGAGAGAGAGAGAGAGAGAGGCAGAGACAGAGGCAGAGGGAGAAACAAGCTCCATGCAGGGAGCCCAATGAGGGACTCGATCCCGGGACCACAGGTTCACAACCAGAGCCAAAGGCAGATAGATGCTCAACTGCTGAGCCACCCAGATGTCCCTTATTTATTTATTTTAGAGAGAGAGAGAGAGCACGTGTGAGCGGCAGGTGGTGGGTGGGTGGTGATGGTGTGATGGAGAGAGTGAGAGAATTTCTAGCATGCACCCTACTGAGCATGGGGCTCCATCTCAGGATCCTGAGATTGTGACCTGAGCTGAAATCAAGAGTCTGATAGTTAAACAACTGAGCCATCCAGATTCCCCTAAAATTGTCCAATTTTTTAATAAATTTAGAAAACTTCACTATAATTTTTACAACAGTAAAGAAAAGGTAAATAGGAAAATCTGAAAAGATTTTACAATAAATTTATCTGTGAGTCAGCTACATATCTTTAAGTAAGTATAGTGATTTGCATTGGGAAGGCCATAACTGTATTTCATTAAAATTTACATTTTGGTCCACACTCTGTTGAATCATTATAAATTCTACATAAGAGATTGCAAACAATAGCCCATGGGTCAAATCTGGTTTGCTACTTGTTTTTGTAAATAAAATTTTATTGAAACACACAGCCATACCCATTCATTATGTATCATTTTTTAGCTGGTTTCATGTTGCAACAGCTGGGTATATCAGGATCATATAATGTAAAATATTTACCATCTGACACTTTATAGAGAAACGCTTATCAACTCATATTCTAGGCCATCAAAATCATTTTGTGGAGAAAATTTCTTCCTTTCAGACCTTTAAAATATTTATTTTTTCATTATGCCTCATTATAACTAGACAATTGAAATTCCATAGGTGCCATTCTGGAAAAGATTTTTCTCTTGATATTAATTACCAGATAAGGTATTATTATAATATATTCCATCTTGTGATTAGTGGCATAAACTGTATTTTAGGCTAAAGGAGATTATAGAAAAATGAGATAGGAAAGACCACATCCCTTGACACTTCCCTAGAGAGGAAGAATTTGTGGTTTATAATGACCTATGGCCCTTGGATTAGAATGGAGTGTTCCAACCCATCCCACAAGTTAAGACTGTTACACATGAGCTTGCTATGAGGGAGGAAGTGTGAATAACATTCAGCAAGCAACAACTACTCACAGCCAAGCAGTGATTCCTAAAAAATAAAATCTTGTCCAAATGTAATAAAAGATTATTTTTTTTTCCTCTTAAGAACCAGAATTATGGCCTGTGTTTTCTAAATCACCTCCAGGAAAATAATCTTCACTTTAGAGGATCCTTTTAATTTAGATCTTTAGTGAAGACTAAAAAGCAATTATCTTCACTTCAGAGTTTTTGTGGTCAAGGCATTGTCAGAATTTCTTAATTTTAAAAGGACTTTTTTAGTCCAGTTTTGCTACATATTCTTGAGTATTTGCATCTCAAACTAATTATTAAAAGATGGTATTTGGCCAAAATGAACTCTCTGATCAGTTCGACAGTCACTTGAATTAAACATGATTTCAAGACAGTTATTTAATATCTTACAGTGCCTTACTTTTCTCCTCTTAATATTATGGAAGTTGTACTGTCTGATCTCTAATATCTCTTATGATTCTAAAGTCTATAAACACTATGCATAACATTTTCCTTGACAACTGATAAATCATTTGAGGGGTTTTGAATCCATGGCATAAAATTAGTTGCATCATACTAGTTCTTTTATACATTATTTATGCATTAGTGTGGAAAATTACACTTTCTGACATTCCTTCTGCCTTCAGCCTTCTGCCTCATTTTCATTCTAATTAATTGGCCTAATTAATTTCTACTCATTCTGGGGCAGGCTGCATATTGCCTATGCAAGAAGCATCTGCCCTTCTAACTTTTGATTTGGGTTTCATATAAGAAGATACTTTTATCTGACCAAGGCATATTAAAATGAATATATCCTCTCATGTGCTTGTTGTCCTTTCATTCTTACCTCATTTTTTGATGCCAAAGGAATTAAACCTACTCTACACCACCTGTATTTCAAGTTAACCCATAAAAAAACTTATCTTCCAAATTTATAAAAATTCACCCATTTCAAATGATACAATAACAAATACATAGAAATATATATCGATTTGGAAATAGCCAGTGCAAATCATTTTGCCAATTGATGTTTCACGAGGTCATAAATTTGTCTTCTCTCTAAATTTAAAGAATAGAAAACTTAATTCAGAAGGGATTAGTGAAATCAGTGAAGTGAATGGGTTTTAAAAGGTTTTATAGTTTATATGGGTGTGATCTAAAATTTTTACTTTTTTTAATCTTAAAATCTTTGAAAACCTGTTTCATACAGTATACCTTAAAATAAAACTTATTGCCATCCTTCACTTTATATTTTAATAAAATTTCTTGATCCTCTTCCTTATTTTGCCATAGTCAGTTACATAAGAATTACCGTGAAAAAATTTGCTGACGTATGAACAATCATGATTTCTGGTGAGGCAGATCACTATGGATCATTTCCATTTCAGTAATTGAAAAGATATTATAGATACAGCTTAATGCTTTCCACAAAGCCCATTGTATCTGTTTCAGGAAATAACATTATGTTCCAACGTAGAATTAAAATGACAATTTAGGCATGTACATACATACATTAACTGATTAGGTACAGCAGTTAATGCACTCTTCTTTAACTGTTTTGGGAATAGCATTTTTTTTTAAAGAAAAAATTGTTTTTTTTTTAAGATTGTATTTATTATGAGGGACATATAGAGAGAGGCAGAGACATAGGCAGAGGGAGAAGCAGGCTCCCTGCAGGGAGCCCCATGTGGGACTCATCCCAGGACCCCGGGATCATGACCTGAGCCAAAGGCAGATGCTCAACCACTGAGCCACTCAGATGCCCAAAGAAAAAACTTCTTAATCAAAATACAGTAAGTGTAAATACTTGTGTTGGGATCATTTAGTACTTAAAAATGTTTATCTCTGATTTTGTGTAGTAATTTAAAGTATTCATTTAAAAATTTCCAATCACTTCTTGAATTATTACAATGACAATTGGTTTTATTCTTCAGGGAAAGGTTTTAACTTTTTCTTAAATACTAAGATGACTTTTCTCCAGCACTATACTAACATTCTTAAAATTTAGCTGATGATAAGAATTGGTTCAAATTAAGGACAAATCAAAAAAGCCAAAGTGTCAATTTTAAGGTATATAATGGCAATTAGGAATTGACACACTTGATGGATATACTATCATTGAAGGCCTGTCAGTTAGATATCACTTTTGAGATGGGCCAAACCAAGGGAAGCTTTTACTCAGAACAGCTAAATATCTCATCATATAAATGGTGAGCAGCTGGTCAAGAAGGACCAGAGGTCAGACCCAGAGGAAGCAGTAGCTACCATAGGCCTCAAAATTGAGATGATGATAACAATGATGCTGAAAGCTAATACTTAGATAACATTTACTATATTCCAGCCACTAGTCTAAGGATTGTGTGTGTGTGTGTCTGTGTGTGTGTATGTGTGTGTCTGTGTTCATTACTCACAAGAATATTATTAGCCACCAAATCATAAAACTAGAAAGTGATAGTCTGGCTCTGAAATCTGAGCTATTAACCAGCAGTCTCCCTCTGTGGGCAAGATGCAGCAATAAAGACTAGGGGCAAAAGTTTGTGAAAATGTCGAAATGAAAATTTCAGGTTAAAAGCTAAGAAAAAGAGTATAATAGAGACCCATGTTTCTCTTTTGTTAGCTGTATGGCAGATAGCTGTGGAGGGCCAAGAGCAACATGCTCTTTAAAAGGCTAAGTCTTGTTTTAGAAGGGAAGTGTAAGACATGTTAAGTAATTACATAAAGACAAAATAATAGCTTGAAGCAATAGTAAACACCATAACACATGGCAGTGCTTGAATAAAGGTCAAAAGCATTATGCTGACATAATTACAATAGAAATCCAGAATATCATTTAAGACTAGGGTGATCAGGGTAGGTTTTTTTGTTTATTTCGGTTGGTTGGAAACCAAAATATTGACTAGGCTATGTAGAAAAAAGAGGAGAAGAGTTTAAAAGATCTGAGATTGTTCAACTGAAGAAACAGTTTCTGTGGAAATTCAATAATATAGAAACCTAAAAAACATTATCTTAATATGATCTTACTGTTAAAGAAATACCTACAAATGTTCAGTGTAAGTGAAATCTGGGCTGTTGAAGTGAAATGTTCTATATCAGAAAACAATATAAAACAGCAACCATTTATTGAGTGCTAAGTTTGTCCAAAATACTATGGTAGCTGCTTTATTTACACTATTTTATATAATCTTCAAAGCAACCCTAAAATAATATCTGCAGTTTATGGACAGTTTATGAGAGTCATTGATATTTGATAACTGCCCAAGATCAGTAAAAGAGAGTCAAGATTTTAACTTGGTTCTATCTGACTGCATACCACTTAGGGAGATTCCCCACTAACTCCTTAATTCTGATTAGATAATTTGCTTTATATGCTGTTTTTCAGATGGCATTTTAGAATTGTCAGTTTCTCCATTAGCAGGCTTTTAATACACCTTTCTACTTTTACAGGCCCCATTTAGATCAGTTAGGTAAATCAGCTCCATCCAGACAAATTAGGAGGAAAAGTAGAAAAACATGGAGAGTGTGTACTTACACACACCTCTGTTGGGCAGTTGCTTGCAATTATGTGTTGCGTACAATTTATAAATTAAGTAGATATGTTTTTTAAGATTTTATTTATTTATTCATGAGAGACAGAAAGAGAGAGAGAGAGGCAGAGACACAGGCAGAGGGAGAAGCAGGCTCCATGCAGGGAGCCTGACGTGAGACTCGATCCTGGGTCTCCAGGATCACACCCTGGGCTGAAGGCGGCGCTAAACGACTGAGCCACCCAGGCTACCCAAGTAGATTTTTTAAAGTAGATTTTTCACCTACTATGAACTTTTGAGCACCCTAGCAAAGACTATTGGTTTAGATTATTTTAAATATTATTTCATTCCTACAGGGTTTTAAGGTTTTAATTTATACAAAGAACAGGCCTGACATTATCTAATTATCATGACCATATTAGGCACTGGTAAAAGATTGACAAAGTGTTAAAATGAGGTTTCTCTAAAATGCATACCATAAACAGGGCTATGAAGTTAAAACCACCACCAGCTTATATAGTAGCAATGATAAGGTAACAATAACTTTGTGTTTTTGTTTGTTTTTTTTTAAACCAGTCTAATTCTACTATTCTAAGTAGTATTAGCTGTATCTTTTGTCAGATTAACACTGTATTTAAAACTAAAACACTTTGCCTATTCTCTTTGGTTCTCACAAAAGTCCTGATGGGTATATTCTTGGAATTAGTACACATTTCTACTCATATACAGGCCAATGCCAGACTTCCTTAAAATTATACTTCCTCTAGGAATTAAAAATGAAACAAAAGTAACATGTCAGAGTTTTTTCAATCCTTTGAAATAGATCCAAATATGCAAGTCATTATTGCAAATAAGTTTTTTATGTAGCAAATTAAGAAAACTGAGTAATGATCCCAACATAATCTTTTTGAAAAACAATTTTGTTAAATTTTGACACAGGGGATCCCTGGGTGGCGCAGCGGTTTAGCGCCTGCCTTTGGCCCAGGGCGCGATCCTGGAGACCCGGGATCGAATCCCACGTCAGGCTCCCGGTGCATGGAGCCTGCTTCTCCCTCTGCCTGTGTCTCTGCCTCTCTCTCTCTCTCTCTCTCTCTCTCTCTCTCTCTATCATAAAAAAAAAAATGACATAGTGTTGGCGTGGATAATATTGTTTAAACTTAACTTTATTCTATTTCAGCATGGAGCTAAGCAGTATAATCCTAGCATTTATTTGTCTGACACTTCATAATGGCTCTCAAGTGTTAATTCTATCTTGGTCAGTAGAGAGAAGAAATTTCTGTCATTTACAAGAAAGATACAAGAATTGAACAATAACAATTCAACAATTTTGCACTTATAAGAGCTTTTGTAAAACATTTATTAAAATAATAACTTTGTGTAAACAATAGGACTATAGAAATTATATCTGTAGGATAGTGTAGGCTTACTACGTAATGGGTTAATGTTCCTTGTGTTGTCTTGCATATTTATGACTATCTGTTGCTTTCCTTTCTTTGACTTATTTTTCAAATGTATAAATAGTTAAGAGATGAGTTATTTTTCACGTGCTGCTTTTTAACTGAAACCTCTAAAATGACTGTTTTTTCATTTCCTTTCTTTATGAAAATCTCAGTAGGAAGGAGATGGTCTTATTACTAAAAGACACTGGGTAGTTTTTACATTTTAAACTACTTGATTTATTATATAGTTGTTTTCCATCATATGTATCTCCTCAGCCATCAGTTCTTTCCTTTGAAAAAAAAGCAAAAATAACAATTTGGTTTGTAACTAATAGTGCCTTGGAAACAGCATGAAAAAATCATTTTCTAAGAGATGTGGTATTTTTCTTCTCATATGAAAACAGAGAAAACCTCCTTGACATTCTGTTCATTGCTGATTCATATGCACTGACATGACCTCTCTGTGCTCCTGTCTTGCTTTGGAAGCCTTGTGCTCACTCTTTAAAGGAAGTCCAATTATTTAATACATGTGCACTCGAGTCTATAACAGGTAGGAAACAGATATATCATTTATTATCATCACATTATTTTTGAATGAAATCCATTAGATTATGGGTGAATTACATGTCTGACTTAGTCTTTGACCAACTTATCTCACAATTTTTCTTATTTTTAAAAATAGGAATATTAAATTTTACTTTTCTTTCTGTGGGATTCATGTACCAATGTATAACTCTTCTTGTTTCTCTTTTTAAAGATATTTATTATCCTATATTCTTTTTCTGGTTATTTTTCATTCATTCTTCTCATCTTTGATTGGTTCAGCTAAGATTCCATGCATGAGATTCCATAACCCTTAGTTTCATACATTAAACTGCAACATTCATATGAGTTTACCCTCTAAGAGCTAATTTTTATCATAGCGTCCCTTTAGCAGAGAATTTGAGATTAACCTAATTAAGATTCTATAAATATATGATGGGTTGTTGGTCTATTTGAAAACTATATATTTTTAAAATTCAGACTAAATTCCTAATTTTAAGCAACAGAGGTTGACTCTGATTAAGTAGAAAAGGAGTTTATTTTATTAAGAGATTATTGGGATGGGAGAAACAGGCTTTGAATCTCAGCTTCCAAAAGCAAAGCCCAGAACCCTGACATAGAACTGGCATAGTAAGGAAATCCTATCGCTGCTGCTTCCCTGCCAAACGTGCCCTCCGCGTGCGCTCCCCCACCCCCCAGAAACTCATTGCTTTCCCTTCTCCACTTACACCACTGCATCTAACAAAGTCTGGTTTTTGGTCCCAAAAAGCCAAAGTCCCTGCCTTTACCTTCACCAGTAAAGAAGGTCCCATATGGAGTTTCATTCATCACATTGCTCATTTCTTGTTGAAATCTCATGGGGGTAAACCTGATTGGTAGACCTTTAATAACATGCCTATATACTGGGAACAAACAGAAGCTAAGTAAATATTCTTTGTGCATTCTACCTCACAGTGACCCAAGTTATAAGCATAGACTATCTCCTGATATGTTAAGGGTTTTCACAAAATACCAAAACAACAAAATACAGCAACATATACTATTCTACATTGCTTGGCTATTCACCATCAATTTATACCCTTTGTCAGTACTTAAACCCAACCTTTAAAATACACCCTTCTTTCATACTTAGCCACATTAACAGTAACATCAAGTAAAATAATAACAGAATACTGCAGCTATCCCTTATAAAAACAAAATGTATTCTTAAAGGGAATGGCATAAAGTCTCTTGCAGCAACTAACCACAAGGCAAGTATAGCTGAATATGAGTGATCTGATCATGTAACATCTGCTGTTTCCTTCTCAAGTCTCATTCCATATGTGTCACATCATTTAATATAGCTTCCTACTGAGCACAACTGATTTAATAGTTCAGTGAATCAGCTAAACCAAGTTCATTTAGGGCAGATCAGGTCACATTTATTTTTTTCCACAGTCCAATATACAGACTGTGATAGGCACTCAGTAATGAACTAAATGCTCCCTTTCAAAGGAACAAGTTTCCTGCCAGATGGCTTTGCTTGAAAACCTTAGAGATCTCTGCTGGTATTCCTTGATCAGAACTTGCCACAGGCTCCATCTAGAATTCTGATAAAATAATAATCATTGTAAATCCATTGAATCTGTTGGTCACAAAGGCCAAGTATATGCTCTGTAGCCCAGATTAACTAGGAAGTCTCCCTTTTCCTTTTGTCCTCAATCAAAGCCAGAGGCTTTCAGGTCACTTCAAAAATAGATGAAAGCAAGATTCCCAATGAGATACATATTATTTTCAAAGACCCACATACCACTGTGCCTCTTTCTTAGTGGCAGGAGGTCCAAGGTACAGTTAGTTATCTAACTTTGCAGAGGTTATCCTGATATGCTCAAGATCACTGGGCCCTCAGAAACTTTACTGAGGTGATGCTCTTGTATTTTCATATGATGTATCTCCCACCTTACTGAACTTATAGCTGTGTTTTATGTATCTGTACAAAGGATCTTGAATGTTTACTTCCTGCTTTTGGGTCCTGGAGACATAATGTTGTCATTGTCGTTGTCCCATGTCTTGGTGAGACAGTAATTGTCTTTGTGAAATATACTGTGGTTCAGAACCAAGTAATTTGTATAGCCCTAAGATGAAATGATTTATTGCTCTATGAAAACAGCTCTTACAGGTGTTCTCTATTGGGAAAGTAGGAAAAAATCATGTGCAGATGAATAGTCATATACCTGGTGCTGAGTGCTAGTAAAGAATGCACATCTGCAGTAGTAGCTGCATATGAAACCACTATCTGATTAAGCCTCAGTAATCTCCTCTCCTTCTCTAGTACCAGCTATATACGCTCTGTGTTTAAGGTCCTAGTGGGTTGGATTTGAGGCAGATTCAGGTTAAAATTCCATTTATCATTTGATTCCCACAATCATCCTTTGTGACCAGTAGTCCAGAGTGGTATTCTGGGTCCCCCGTTCTTTAGAGTTAGTTCAGAAATATTCTACAACAGTACCCCAAAGACCTGGTATTTCCATTTCTTCAATGCAGTTACCTTGAAGGGAGAGGCCAAGCTGAAAGTTTACGGTTGACATCTGTCCTGTCATTACAGTGCATGTCTTCAGGAACTTGCACTCTCTTCTCCACTCAAAAAGCTCTGGGTCTGCGAAGTGACTTAGGACTAGAAATTGGAAAAGACATTAAAAATTTTTGTTGTAGAGGCTGGAGTCCAGCCTCTCTTCATTAAACCTAGATATCTTATAATTTATTAAGTTGGAATTTTTTGGATGCCTGTTGTATGGGTCATTTGATCAAGTAACCAAAGTGGTCAGTGCAGACCAGAGCATTCTGATTACAACTCAACTCTCCTAGCAAATGCAATAACCTTTTCCTCCTACTTCTTGCATTATAAGTGTTTCTGCCTGATGTCAGCCACCTTAGCATCCCATTATCTACATTGAAGGCAGTGTTACCTATGAGCACTCCTGGTCTATAAAAGGTAGTCAGTGTTGTTCACTGATGCTGGCTTTTCCCTCCCTGGGACACTAAGGGATAGCTCTTGGCTGTGATTTTTGCTTTGAACCGAGAATTTGGAATTACGAACATCTCATTATCTCTTTATAAGCTGTGCTATGGAATTAAAAGCACATCATTTGTCTTCATTACTCTTTATATTGTTGTTCCATGTTAGTAGCCACTGGATCTTCTGAAGTCTTGCTTTCATTGGTCACTTCATTTCAAGTGACCATAGTTAATAATGTGTTGCTTTGGTACTGCAGGCTGCCAGATTTTACTTTTTTTATTTTCTTTCTTTCAGAAACCATCTGGGATTTTAGAGCCATCAGCCCTTAGAGAGCCAGAACTAACCATAGATCTTTCTGATTTTCCTGAGGCTAAATTGCCTTCAGCCCCTTCTTAGTTGCAATTTAGTATCAACCAGAGCTTTTCTCTTAAGCAGCAGAAGTTGTCTTGGCTAGTTAAGAGTAAAAAAGCTTATTAAAAGGAAATTGAGTATCTGACCAAATTGTTGAGAGCTGGAGAATCAGGGTCAAGGTTAAGCTTCTAGAAACAATGCTAAAACTATACCACAAAACTTGCTTAGAGATAAATCCCCCTTTGCTGGGACATTCTCATCAAGAACTAGAAGAGCCCGTTGCCAATACAACCATTTCAGTAGCCAAGAGTTGAATGTATCTCATCTTTATGAGCAAAATGGATGTTACACAGAGCTTCCTTCCTCTCATTTTGCTGAATCAAAGTCCATCCACTTGACTCTGATTAGCAGAGCCTTCGGAGTAGAGCAGAATAGATAACTATGTTGTCTGGGTTTCACCTAGGGGAGTCATACCTCATAAGGCTAGAAATTCATCAAACACAGGAAGGGTATCAAAAATCAGGGAACATTACAAATGGCCACTACATATTTTGGGAATTTTTTCCAAGTTGCTATAGTTACTGTAGAAATATTTTTCCAGCCTTTTAGTCTCATAGCTAATTCTAAATATGATCCTTTGAAGTCAAACTACATGGGTTTCATTCTTACTAAAACAGTACTTTAGCAGTCGCCAGGTTCATCAGACATCTTGTAGAAAATTTGCCACTTGGCCACCACAATTTCAGACTTTCTCAAATAATCTGACGTTTCTACAGTTAAGCCCAAATGATGTGATACTGTTCAGAGGATATGAAGTATTTTGGATAGATAAGGTTTTCTTAGGCTAAAAATAGATAGTTTTAGAAGGTATATATAGATTTTTTTTTAAGATTTAATAAGTAAGTGGTTGTTCTTGAGTAACCAACAATTTTATCTTTCATAATTTAGGGACATCTTACATACATTAGTCATAGCACTTGTTTTCATAGAGTGATAGCCACAAAGATTCCTAAAATAAAAAGAACTTGATTAACTTGTCTTTTTACTGAATTCACCTAGATTAAGTTTCAGTTGTGTCTTGTGTCCTCAAAAACATCTTTGTTCTCAGTATTTACATCACCCTCATATTGGTGGATCTCTTTCTTCTACAGCCTCTCCATTTTCTTGCTTTCAGATCTGACCTCTGCTTTTTTTTTCAACTCTAAATTAAAATTGAAGAAATCATAAGAAACTATATAGCAAAGTACTTTTTGTCAAATTAAGTTACATATGTTCTAAGTCTGAAAAGAGAGTCTTTGATCCTTAACTACGTAGTAAGTGTATAGGTTTTGTTGTCTCTGTTTTCACTGGTCGTGTTTACTTCTATCTTTTTTCAAGATTCTGGGCTATCAAAGATTATGGCTGCTCAAAATCTGGCTGCCAGTCAGAGCATTATTATGCTAGTAAGTTTCAAAGTTAGATCCCTCCAATCCACTTGAGTCTTTTCCAGATAATGTTTTCCAATATAGATAATTTTCTGAACATTTGAATAGAAGTACAATATTTTAGGATAAATCCTATATCTAACATTCAGTGTACATTAGGATTGATTCATTAAATGATCACACTATTCTTGTCACCAAAATTTTTTGATTTTTCATATGTTTTGCATGTATAATATGATCATTACCTTGTACCAGGAACATATTAATCATAGTTTCTTTGCCATTTTACAAGAATTTTAATGTCTGCTTTTTATTCATCTGTGGGGACATTTGGCATATAAAATAACTTTGATGCTTAGTTTTTCCTTTATAGTTTAGAGTGCTTATTCATTTAAGATTTAGTGTGACTATAATATATTCAACACTTTGCTTTTGTCCTCAATATTTATTCCATTCCTGTGGTTCACATTTTCCTTTTCTTATGTATCATGTGTTGAAAATGAAAATATCTTGTCTGGGGTGGAGCTTAGCCACTGGACTAAACAAACATGCTCTCCTTCTGCTCTTAGTTGATTTTAGTGGTTAAATTACTAAAAAATTCTGTTAATAAAAAAGAACTTTTACATCTACCTTTTTTATTGTGTACTTTCATAGTTAGTAAAATTTCCTTCCTTTCACCTCTCCCACCAAAATGCAACTTGCTTACTCCTATTTCTTTTATATTTAAGACCCTGACATTAGTAGTCAACAGCTTAATGAAAATAGCATAGATATTCAAGAATCAAAGCTTTTGAATTTAGTGAAAGAAATTAAACCACTGGGCAGCCTGGGTGGCTCAGCGGCTTAGCACCTGCCTTCAGCCCAGGGCGTGATCCCTCAGACCCGGGATCGAGTCCCACGTCGGGATCCCTGCATGGAGCCTGCTTCTCCCTCTGCCTGTGTCTCTGCCTCTCTCTCTCTCTCTCTGTTTCTCATGAATAAATAAATAAAATATTTAAAAAAAAAGAAATTAAACCACTTGAACAGATTTCCAGAACTCATAGGGTATCTATGATGGGCTATCCAACTCATGTTCTTCTTATGTCAGAGGCAGAAGTGCAAGCGGAAAAACCCAAACACATGAATACTGCAAGTTTCTGATTCTGTCACCTCTGATTGTGGTTGAAAGCAAGTCTTATATGGCCAAGCCCAAGGTCAAAAGGCAGAGAAGTACATTCTACCCACCATGAGACCAAGCATGTTGCACAGTCAAATTCAACATCAGTGGAGTAGAAAACTGATCTTCCCATGGAAGTGGGGGAAAAGAATGGGTTTTAGTTGCCAAATAGTAATTTAATCTCTACACCAACTAATCTAGGTAAGCTATCCTCTCTCCTACTAACCTTACTTTTTCATATTGTGACCCCATTTATTTTCTTCTTAGTCCATATCATTTTCTGAAACTATTTTGTTTGTATTGCATTATTTATGCATTCATTAAATAGCATCAGACACCTAGTATGTACAAGGCAGTACTCTATGTACTAGGAATGCATCAGTTAAAAAAACAGACCAAAAACCCATGCTAATTGCCTGTTTCCCTCACTAAAGTATAAGCTCCAAAAGAGAAAGAACCTTGTCTGTTTTGTTCACCACTGTGTTCTCAGTATCTCAGAATAAACTTGGCACATAACAGATATTCAAGAAAATTTTGTTTCATAAATGAAGAAATGCCATTAAACATTTATGTAATCTAACTCCATTTGCTCAGACCCTCTGCTTATTAGGCAGCTCTCTGATTGTGATTTGTTTAAACATTAGGGAAGTTTATAGACTGTATTGTGAATTTGAGTTACTGCAAGTCTTTTGAGAGAAAGATCTGTGCTTAGTATTTTGACAAATCTGAGGTCTGTACTTACACAGTTGAAAACTAGTCCTTCAATGCAGTAAATTCACCATGGTAAAACCACCCTGAGAAACTTAAGAGATAGACACCATTGGCTAAGTATACTTGTAATTCACTTCTAAGCAGATAATGCAGAGGAATTTTAACACAGAATATATGACACCCAGTGTCTCATGGGGCTTCTGCTCATTTTAGATACTTCTCTTTTTTGCTTCAAGATTTCTAACAAAAATAGTTTTAGTGATAAGGTATTAGTTCTCTCTTTAGGCTCATACATAGCAAGCACAAAGGGTATGTGAAGAGCTAAATTAATTAATGGATACTGTTATCAGGTTTTGATCATGAAAAGCTGTGCTACTCATTTGCTTTAGGCTTAAAGCTCTAGTTCAAGAACTTTTACTCCGATTTACAAAACTAAGGAAGAACTTAACAAAAGATTGTCAGGAGATCTGTTCTATAGAGATTTGAACTGCATTATCAATAGTCAAGACAGGAATGTTCCCAACTCCCATTGCTGAAGCTGTAATTGTATTATTTTTACACTCAACCTATTAGTGTCTAATAGGATACAGTCTGGTTCGTGTTTTCAATAAAATCAGTCAGTTCTCACTTTTTCGGCAGCATATATACAAAATTGGAATGATGCAGAGAAGTTTAGCATGGCCTATGCACAAGGATGACACATAAAATAAAATCAGGTCATAGCAATTCTCATATGTACTTCATGTTCTTAAAACTTTTTTCATGCATTAGGCTATGAAAAATACTAGATGCCCTTAATAAAGTCTTTTAAGAGCTACTACCATTTGCTTAAGAATGTGCTAATACTGGGGTGCTTGGGTGGCTCCGCTGGTTAAGCCTCTGCCTTTGGCCCAGGGTCCTGGGATTGAACTTCCTGTCAGGATCCCTGCTGAGAGGGAAGTCTGCTTTTCTCTCTCTCTCCCTCTCTCTCTCTCTCTGTCTCTCTCTCTCTCTCCCCCCTCCCCTTCCCCCTCTGCCCTTCTTCTCAAATCATTCTGTCTCAAATAAATAAAATCTTATTTTATATATATATATGCATATATATACACATACACACATATATATACACACACACAATTATTATACTACAATAGTTCTTAATAAAATAAAAGTGATTATGAACTATTTTATAGAATGGTGATGTAGCACTCTTGAAAAATACAGTCTTATACCAAGAGAAAAAATTCCCAGTATTTTTATTGACAACAGTTCTTGAGAGTTCTGTTGTAATGATTTTATGTATTCTATTCACTCATTAACAAATGCCTATTCAACATTTATATACAGAGTACATACTATAAATAAGATAGATATAATCCCAACAGTGCCAAGGATTATAGTCTAAAAAGGATATAGAAAAAAAACAGAACTTGCCACACATGTAGGAATGCTGAGAGAAGTGGGACAGGGTGCTATAGAAGCAATGGGGACCTAATGAAGTCCTAGTGGATCAGAGAACCCTTCCCAATGTAATGATAACCAAGCTAAAACTTTAAGAATTAATTCTCTCTCCCTATATCTATTGTATAGGGAAATCTATCTTTAAAATATACCCAGATTCTGACTACTACAAGTGTCTAAGCCACCATCAGCTTTTGCCTGGACTTCTACAAAAACCCCTAACTAGCATCTTTACTTCTACTCTTGCACTGCAAAGTCATTTTTCAGACTTCAATCAGATTATATCACTTCTTTACATAAAACCTTGAAATGATCTCATGTCACTCAGAGGACCTGGAGTCATTGCAGTGGCCTATAGGGCTCTCCATCATCTGGCCTCCTGTTTCTTCTCTCATCTCCTGAAAACACCAACCTAACTGTAAAAACACTGCAATTTCTTCACAGATTTTTAGTGTCACATAGCATTCAAGTCAATGTTTTCACAATTTCACTAAACTTGACCTACGGGTGAAATTGAAGAATGAGCCTCATGATTGAATAAGTGGAGCTAACTCTGCTGTGTTTCAGATTTCACCTACATATTATTTTGAGATATCTTTTTCAGCTCTTACAGCCATCAAAACCCAGTGATAAACTACATCTAGAGCCAAATTTCTGTATCACAAAGTACTAACCCAAGATTTTTCAAATATAATGAAGCATCATTCAATTACATTAGTCTCACTTTTTAAATAGTACGTTTTATAACATGTATAACATATTAGTAGAAAAATACAATATATGTTCATAAATTAATAAGTAACCATTTCTTTGGGCTGTAGAGCTTCCATTTTAGACCACTGGTTTTCTCCACACTTATGTCTAAGAAAAGTTAACTATAAAGATATTTTCAAAACAGACAGTGTACTGAGGGGGAGCACTTTTTACTTGTTAAGAAAGTTTCACTGTTTCTTGAAGACTCTGCATTTAGTCTGTTCATTTCTCCTAACTGGAAAACACGTTTGAGAGGGAAAGTCAAGATGGAAAGAGATGCAAAATGCTTGTCATAATTGATTTATACCACAGCTATTTCAGTGCTAAATTACAGTTATTTTAAAATATACCTCACTCCGTAAGGCCTTTGATAAAATGCAGGATGGTGTTTGTCTCATTTGTTTGGTTTTATTGTTGTAATATTGTTAGGAAAGCTATAAGCTTAGGGAATGTAGTAGAGAGCCAATAAGACTTAAAACAATTCAGAGAACAGCCAGATTGCTTAGGGAGTAGTCATGAATGAACTCACTTTTAGAGCAACAATGATAAGCTATTATTTACTTTTCTAAAGAACAGGATTGAGATCAATTCATGAGTAAATTCATCAATAAATCAAATATATTTATATAGTACAAAAGAATTATAAAATTTGACTCATTTTTAAGGAATTATGGGATGATGAGTCTATATATATATATATATACACACACACATACATATGTATGCGCATTGTACAGAACAGCATATGACTTGTAATATGTGACTCAGCTTATCGTTGGTCTGAGCATTTAGAGAAGGGAACATGAAGAAACAGGGCAGACTGTAAAAAACTGTAGCATTGAGAATTGTGGCAAACAGTGCTAATTGCCTACATAATATTAAGTCTCTCCTTCTGCCCCACTAATAGAATCCCGGGGTTTTTAAAACTAGCAATATACACAGTTACAAACAGGCATTCCTCAAACTCCTTGTCAGCCTTTGGTGGCCACATAAGCCAGTTCTAGCCATTGAGGTGTCAAAGAGTCGATTGAGAGAGGCTTCTGAGAAAGCTCTTTTTCTGGTAAAAGTGGACAGACTCCTCTGGCAAGTGTGTTTTGCTTCTTCTTCTTTGTCTTTCCTATCTAGAACACAGATTGATGCCAGAAGGTGCAACAGCCATTTTATGACCAAAGAGAAGAAAAAAAAAAAAAAATATATATATATATATATACACTATTTTAGGAAAATAGTCTGGTTCCCTGGACTGCTTACTCCCAAAAGCTATCGTGCATCTAATAATAAATTCTTCTTCCAGCCACTGTTTGCCAGATTTCTGTACTCACAGCTGAACGCACTTCTGACTGAGAAGAAGGGTTGGGATTTGCATAAGTAAAAATATAGAGGAAAATGCCAAGCATCAAATCACAAGTGGCATCAACAATATAAACATACAATTCAGAATCAGAAATGGATGTCACTTATTTGAACACCAGGTAAAGACTAGAGGCCCCTAGAGTGGTTTGTTTTGACTTAACTGTTTTTAAATATATAAATTGCCTTACTTATTTTGGGGAATTATTTTTAATTATTTTCTTTTTTGTCATCTGTGAATTATCTGTAAGACATGGCATTCTTTTGTCCATTCTTCTTAAATGAAGGCAGAATTCCATAAGTCCACACTTTTAAATATTCAGTAGTCCATAAGTCAAGTATAGACTCCTGCAAGCTTTCCCCCATTATTTTTAAAGACCTTAAATTGTTATCCCAGATAAGCTGTTATAACAATATTGCCTGTCTTCCAACAAGTTTACACCACAGAGATGATATATTCAGAAGAATAAGTCACCTGAACTGAGTGTAATTTCTCAGCAGCATTATGATGGAGGACCATCCTCTATAAAGGATTGGCACCCAGCAATGTTTCAGTGAAATCGTATTTTTAAAAGTATGAAAGAGACTATAAGGGAAAGGAGGGAAAGTGAGTGAAGAAAAATTAGAGAGGAAGACAAACCATGAGAGACTCCTAACTCTAGGAAACAAAGGGTAGTGGAAGGGGAGGTGGATGGAAAGATGGAATGATGGGCAGTTGCCATTGGGTGTAATGGGCACTAAGGAGGTGATGGGCACTAAGGAGGGCACTTGATGGGATGAGCACTGGGTGTTATACTATTTGTTGGCAAATTAAATTTAAATTTTTAAAAAATTGAAAAATGTGATACTATCTCATACTTTTCTTTAGCTATAATAAAGTTTGATTTAATCAAACTAAGGATAAAGAAAACTCTCGATAGTATAAAATATGTAAGGCAGTGAGTGTGTTAGCATAATGTGTTTGAACTGAAAAATGTCAGTTTTACAAAAGGAGGAAAAGCTTCACTTGTCTATTTCCATATTTGGTGTACAGCCTCCCATCAGTTACACAAGCCTCTGATACCCTTTCAACAAAATCTCTTTTCCTACAGTTAGCCTAATCCAGTTCTATTGCTTGTAACCAAAAAAACCCTACATATATAGAGTAGCTGGCTATATCTTATATCTGGGTGAATCTTGTAATTTGATAAGTAGATAGCATTCATCTGGTCTCTGGTGAGAAGGAGCTAGTAGAGTTTTATGTAAGGAAGAGTGGGAATCACTGAGATACCTCATTCCTCTGCTCCCCATAGGAAGTGAATGAATATATAGGCACAGCTTCACATTGAAAAACACTCCCTCGGGCAGCCTGTGTGGCTTAGCAGTTTAGCACCGCCTTCAGCCCAGGATCGAGTCCCACGTCAGGCTCCTGCATAGAGACTGCTTCGGTCTGTCTCTCAAGAATAAATAAGAAAGAAAGAAAAGAAAGAAAGAAAGAAAAGAAAGAAAGAAAGAGAGAAAGAAAGGAGAAAGAAAGGAAGAAGGAAGGAAGAAGGAAGGAAGGAAAGAAGGAAGGAAGGAAGAAAGAAAGAAAGAAAGAAAGAAGAAAAGGAAGGAAAGAAGAAAAGAAAAGAAAGAGAAGAAAAGAAGGAAAGAAAAGAGGGAGGGAGGAAAGAGAAAAAAGAAGAAAAGAAAAAGAAAGAAAGAAAGAAAGAGAAGAAAGAAAAAGAAAGAGAAAGAGAAAAGAAGAAAGAAAAGAAAAGAAAAAAGAAAAACAAAGACACTCCCTCTGTTCATGGTTGAAATGAGCACATTCTAAATCTCATTAGTGTGTGTTAAACTAGGCTATAAATTGTAAAATTAGATTATGGTTTAAATTACTGAAGTAATTGATAGCATTTGAATGTTTATTAAGATTAAAGGTATTGCCATAAGACGTGATATTGAAACTGTCACTTTAGGAATCTTTAATTGATGAACTCTGTTATATGTTCAGGACAATCCATAATACAAATAAATCCCTTACAACCAAGGTCCATAGACTTTATAAAATGTAGAATTACTCACGAGTAGGTTGAGAAAAGAGGGCATACACCTAAGAAGAAAGAATAATCAAAGACCACCCTGAATCAGTTGCTTCTTTACCACCAGATGTTAAAGTATTTCCTAGGAAAATGAACATATTCTGTAATCACTAAATAGTTCCATGCCTTCTATTAATTTCTTTTTAGGAAAGTTTTGAACTGATTATTAAACTATGCATGGAAATGCTTATATCACTTTAAAGGATTCTTAGGCATATATTTCATTTATAGTATGTAGATCAAGAAGAACTGGCCTGTCTGGCAGATAATGTACTTAAGTGAAGTTTAGAAGAGCAGCTTTTCTATAGCTATAAATTAATCTGCCATTATAGTTTTTGGAAACTTGCTACAGAATGCCAGATTGATAATGGTGCTATAGAACAACCTAAACTGTACGTATTATAATTGGTAAAAGCTGCTTTAGTAGTACTGAAGGAACTGTTACCCATTTTAGTATCTGCTAATGGACTTCTTTTTTCCTTCTATTTTTTCACAAAAATCTGGAGTTTGACATAATTATTCAAGACCCAGGGAGTTTTTGACTTTCTTAAATATGCGTTTAGGGAAAAAAAAAATGCGTTTAGTTTTTCCAAATTTTCTTGCTCAAAAAATTGCTACTGTTTGCCTTTAGAATCATTTATTCTAAAATGTGGCAAAACTAGCAGAGCACTGGGTTTTGTATACAAGTGATGAGAAAGAACATATTTTTGTACCCTGCACTGAAATGCCATCGTAGTGGCTTGTTCATATTGCAGCCTAGATGATAGAGGCATGATATTCCATGGCCTTGAAAGAGTTATTCTGGAAAGTAAATGCTAAAGTAACTCAGAGATTGCCATTCTATTTTCCCCAGTGAAAAATGAAATGGATCAAAGCATCTGTAAAGCAAAAACCAAAGTGATTATTCATTTCTTTCCTTGTTTAAGAAACATGCACTTTCACTGTGCTACACTTCTCTCCTCTGACCCTGATGCCAGTAATTGCAGATTCAGATTTACCACACAGAGTCTGACCCATAGCTATACCCAAAGAGCAACCACATCCAAGACACAGAAGGAAAGCCAAAAATAATGAAAGCCTCTGTATCTGAAAAGATGCTTATTTAAGATCTCAGGTAAGCCTATAGAATTGTGGACTCAGGCAATCAGACATCAATCAGACATTCAGTTTCTTTTCACTTCCTTGTATTTCTTGAAGCCCTACCAAGAAGTGCTCCAACAGAGAGCAAACAGAGATGACTGCTTCAACAGCACCTTTGCTCCACAGAATTTTCTTTTGGGTAAACAGTCTTCAGTTCCTATGTAGACTTCACTGTGTGCGGATATGTATTAGGGCTAAAACTAAAAGGCAAATTAATGATAAAACAGACTTCTGAATGCAGAGAGAAGTCACTAAATCTTACTTGCATTTACTTTAAACATTAATTAGATTAGAGAATTTATGCAGATGTAAGACATAGCTACTTACTGTATGTATATACAGTGTTTGGGTTACAAAGCAATAGAACTGGATCAGGGTAATTTTAGGAAAAGGGATTTTGTTGAAATTATCAGAGGCTTGCAGAATTGATGGGAGGCTGTATATCAGACATGGACATGGGCAAGAGAAGTAAATCACCTTTGGAAATTCAGAGGCATCCATGTTAACAATGTTGTTATAATGAAAAAATAAATAGGCCAGGGTATCATTACTAGGAGTGGACAGAACTAACCATTTTCTGTGTTGTTTCTCCACTCAGTATATAAATTTCAGAGAGGGAGCATCTGATTGGGTTGGTTTGCGTTACATACCTGCCCTTTGACTAGAGGAGGGCAAGATACCTAATTACAATCCACCATACTAAATGCAAGAGGTAAGAATTAATTCCCCAGTGGAGTTCAAGTTGCCATGAAGAAGGAGAAATAGGTGCTGGATGCCAAAAAGCTACAAATGTTCAAGACAACTACCATTTTATTCAGTGTGCATGGTTTATCAGTCACTGTGTTTCATATGCATTATCCTATTTAATCCTTAAATCAAGCCTCATAGTAAGTTATTACTTTACAGGTAAGAAAATTTAAGCTATGAGGAAGGCTAAGTAACTTGTCCAAAGTCATACCATTAGAAAATGGCAGAATTGAGACAGAGAACAATTTTAACAGACTCCATGTTCCCTCTTGACAGATCTATGTATTATCATTGGTGATAGTATTTCCTGAGCCTCTTACGGGTTAAAAAAAAGATTTTTTTAATACTATGTGTAAATATAGATAGTATATATATAAATATATATAGTACTAGTAGTACTATGCAATGTACAAAATCTTTCTTTGAATAAAGCTTTGGGAATAAATGTTATGTAAATTCAGAATGTGTAAATTTGAAATGTTTTTTTTTCTGATGCAAATTCAGGGTTTAGTTTCTTAATATAATGAATTTATCAGTGAATGACCAATGGAAGCCTGCACATCAAGCTTTATAAATAAGCGTGCTATCTCTTGGTTTGTAGGAAAGAGATTAATGGAGATAAAAAGTTTAGGTAGCAACTGCCATCTGGATCAGAAAAAAATTTGGATGAAATAGAATGAACTACTATATTCATTTTTACTGGTAGCATTCCTTTGGATCTTTTGGATCAACTTCCTTTACTGAGTTCAGTTTCCCCATCTGTAGTGAAGAAATACTAATAATCCCATAATCCCAAGAATGTAACGATCTGATGAATGTAATATACTTTGTTTCTCAATGTTGGCTGTGTTGACCCTTTGGGCCAGATAATTCTTTGTTTTTGGAGACAGTACAGTCCTTGTTGGATGTTCAAAATCATGCCCGGCCTCTACCCAATAGATGCCAGTAGCACTCACCCTGTAGTAGTGATAACCAAACAACTGACTCCAAAATCACTACCAGTTTTCTCAATGAAATTCTTCTGTTTACTAAAATAAGTTTCCTAAGTTATAAAGATATTTTTCCAAGGGACTTAAAAACTATTTTGAATGTTTTTCAGTTGTCTTCCTACCCTCCCACCACTTTTCTGAATTCATTTTTAGGAGACAGAAAGTGCTTATTATCACTAAACAAAATGTTTTCCTAGCCTCTTGGAGCTCTAGAAGTTCATCTCTTTATACTGTATCCAGATCTGATAATCAGCTGATACTAGTACAAGCCTTATCCATTTGTCTGAAGTCGGATGCCACCCAAAAGAAACTGTGAGATTGAGATTTGTGTGCTGGAAATTTATCAGGGAGTGCCTTTAGGATCAGTATCTGCAGGGAGAAGGAAATAGGATTGGGCACAGGGAGGAGTTGCAATACAGTTGCATGAGGGCTTTAGCTAATTCTGTAGAGCCCTTGAGGCAAGGGGTCTGGATCTTTATACTCCTGTAGTCTTACAATGACCAGTCACTGAAAGTAGGAGTCTCTCAGGGAGAGGACATGACTTTGGCCAAGGAAACAATTCCCTGAGAGGGACTCACCTGAACCCTGCCAGTCACCAACAATCTCAGCAACTAGGGGAATCGGTACATTAGTCCTAAAAGCAGGTACTGGGTGGTGCACTAGAGTTCATCTTTTGTACCAATCAACTCCATTTCCATTACTTAATAAGTTCTTGTAACAGTTTCTTGAGGATTCTGTTTGGTTTTTTGGTCTTCCTTTGTGGGGAAGCCTATTAAAGGAAAGTTGGTGTGATGAGCTGTAATCCCTGCTCTAGCCTGTCTCAGGGCCACAACTAATTTTCATCTCCCTCCTCTACTCTTTGTTCTAGATCTCTCTTACTCTTGGCTGAACTCTACTGTTTTAGGGGCTTGCTGATGAAATAAACCTGACTCCCATCCATAAAACCTCTAAGATGCTGTTGCCACGTGTTTCTTAGGCCACAGCTGTTGAACTTGTCTGTTTACATAAAGATTAGGCAAAGGAGTTCTAAGAGATGCCCTCCTGAGTCACCTGGATGTCAAACATAGTTTTAGACTCCCCATTGTGCAATTTTCCTATCTCCTCTTTTTTGATCAGGATCAGTTACCTCTGACTTCTTTCCTGCCTACAGTTCTACAGCCCAAAGTGACCAGGTAGCAGTAAAAGCTTAAAGTTTAGTGAGACTTATTTTATGTCCTTTGGTGGAACATCATCACTGTTCTAGGAATCAGAACCTCTAAAGCCTAGGGTTTGCAGGAGTGAGAAACACAGATTCTCCATGTCAATTATTAAGAGTGATGATGGGGCGCCTGGTTGCCACAATCAGTTAAACATCCGACTCTCAGTTTCCACTCAGGTCATGATCTCAGGAGTGTGAGATTGAGCCCCATGTCAGGCTCTGGACTCAGCGTGGAATCTGCTTAAGATTCTCTTTCTCCCTCTCCTTCTGTTCCTCCCACTCGTGCTCACTTTCTCTCGCTCAAATAAATGAGTATATCTTTAAAAAAAAAAAAAAAAAAAAGAATGATGATAAATACAGCCACTCTGCTACCTCTTAGCTCCTGGACCTATGAATTCTACTTCTTAGAAACACAGGTCCTTATAATGGTTGTTGACTTAGAGTGTGTTCTGTGTCCTAGAGAATGAATTACAGGATATCATCTCCAAGGTTGAGTCCTGGCTGTATCTTCCATAGACTATTCCATCATTCTCTTAGGCTTGCAGCTTCTGGGCTGTGTAGTCTGTGATAGCACCTTGACTATCTGCCATAGCAATTACGGTATTTCTACTTCATGTTATGTGGACCATTGCTTTCCATTATGCTTCCAAGAGCCATCATAGCAGTGTCTTAGCTGCATCTCATATAGTCTAGCTAGGGTATTAAATCTTGTGAGAGAATGCTCCCATATCAATAATCTCCATTATCCAAACTCATATTCTATCTCCTCTTGATCCAGCACTCTCTCATATATAGTCTCCTGCTTCCTGATGGTACATGTCAACTAAGTCCTACCGTTCCTTTGAGGTATAGTCCCTTTCTTCCCTTAGCAGGGACAGCACTTCCCAGGTTGAGTTCTGACGTAACTTGATCCATGGCATTGGTCTGGGGGCCAGGTCTTGAAAAGGGAGGTATAAATCCTAGTGGTGGGATGTAAATGTGTAAATGAGTGGTGAGGGTATATGTGTCACCCTGCAAGGAAAGTAGAAGGCTATTTATTGTTTTTAAGGAGCAAGGGACTGCTATTCTCTAGATAGAAGTTTTAAATCACAGTTTAATAGAGCTTAGTTCTGGTTAGTGATGTGAATGACTTAGAGTTTTTTTAATATAATTATTTTATTGTTATTTTTTAAACATTAATATATATAGATAATCATTGTATAAATATGCATGTTATTTAAATATGCATGCTTTTTATCTGTATAAAAAGATATCTATGATAGCTAGATAGATACTATCCAAGTGAAAATATTTGGATGACTCTTCAAGGCTGATAATAATGGGAATAAGAAGGGGAAAAACAGAAGACTCTGAAGCACAAAATTACAGAAGTTCTATTTCATATAATATGAATATAATATTTTCATGTTTCAAGGCTACTTCTAGCCCAAACTATTGGTGAAGGAGTATTATTTTCACTTAGATGTAAAAAATCTGTGTGTATTGACTCAAGAACTCTTCTCATATTTCTAGACTGCTAATAGTTTGAAAACTCCAGCAGTGTATCAGTACTTATTCTTGTACTCTTCTGAGAGTAGAGTTATAACAGCAGGGAGAGGTACCAGTATTGAAAGGAAGATCGTCATCAAGAATTGAATGTTGAAATTGAAAAGTATGGAGAAACTGGTTTTTAGATAAGAAATGAAAATAAGAAATAGTTTCCCTGAAAGCCTTTCATGTTCCCTATCCAACTTGCTAATTCTTTTCACATAATTATACTTCTAAAAATAGTTGGATAATGACTTGTTTACTAAGTTAATTTATCACATAATTATGGGACCTCTGTTATGTGCTTAATCCTTTGGCTAATATGAGAATAATTTTTCCCTAGAAGAACACAATATCTAGCCTTCTCTTCAATTTGCCTGAGGGCATGGGCAGGGGATGAAGACTTAGTATGTCTAAAGTAGGTTTCTTGATTTCTACCACCCATTCTCTGCCAGATGTTCTCCTTCAAAGGTCTTTCTTATCTCAGTAAAAGGTACCAGTCACTCAAATCAAAATCCTTAAGTCCTCTTTCCACAACTTGCATAGTGTTCCAACAAAACTGAATAATAGTACACTCTGGAATGATACTGAATTCATCAACTAATCATCTTCCCAGTGATTCATCTCTAGACCAAGCCAGCATCATCTTTCAGAGAGTCAGATACACGTCCAAAATATTAAGTCAATTGCCATATCCACTACTGTGTCATAAGACCAAGCCACCAGCATCTTTACCAGAACTACTTGTTTCTACTTTTGTGCCACCTAACCCTGCTGCAATACATTTTTCATACAGCAGCCAGTGATCTATCTTCTCAAAGCATAAATCTGATCATCACATTACCATGCTTGAAATCTTCCAAAGGTTTACCAAATGTTTCCTCTTCAGAAAGTCCATCCCTGGCTATCTAATCACTCCATGTTTTTCTCTCTGCCGGCCATGCTCTACCACCAATGCCTTTTCTTCCCCTAGCACTTAATCAGTTGCTGAAATTATTTTATTTACTGTTTTAGATTATTGTTTTCTATTTCTCTCCAAGAAGAATAGCATGCTTAAAAAGAAAAGAAAAAAAAAAGGCATGTGTCCTTAAGCAGACACCAATGCCTTGATATTTTATAGTCCTTCAATAAATATCTGCTGAATAAATGAGAGTGGAGGTCACAGAAAGGACTGAGCCTGGGGTGATTCCTCTTACTGAAATAGTTATTCTGTCCGGTAGAGTCTGAGGAAAAGCTGTACTTACTTTGTTTCTTTGTTTTTATAAAAGACCCCCTGCACTGTGTCTGCATCTCATATGTCAACTTTATGTTGAAAAAAATGTGTTGATGTAGTCTCTTGCTGTCATGATGCTGTCAGGCTTCTGTCTCCACCATAACCATGAATGTTACTTGTCACTGGCAGATGAACATGATTTTCAGCCATGAGAAAATAATAAAAGGTTCTTAGTTCTAGGGTATTCTAGGATTTTTCATAATGTTTTCAATGAAATAAATTAACTTCTATTCTTTCATTTTACGGAATGGCTCTGAATGTCGTTAAAAACACACATGTTTGTGACTAGATGGATTTCAGTACTTAACATCTTGTGTTAATCTTGTTTTTTAAATCACACTGCCAAGCACTTCTGCCAGTTGGACCACCCATATCTGGGTTTCTGTGGTGCATTCTTTTACAAATAGGTTCTTTTTTCCAGTGGATTTTCCTACCTTTTCTACAAATACCTGTTTTCTACTTGCAAGGAAAAAGATACCACACTGAGCAACAAGTTTATGCTCCTCAATCAATTTGAAATTTTTGTCAAATTTATTTTTATTTTCCTAATGCAGGAAAACTCATTATATTAGTAGAAAGAATATTTTCTCTAGTTCTCATATCTGATTTAAGAGTGGAAGAGATGCATTCTAGTTAGATGTACAGGGAATATGGATATGTCCTCTTGGAGAATTCAAAATTAATGCCATTTCTCTTCCCAATTCCTGCATTTTCTTTTCCAATGTCATTGACTCTGTCAAGCAAGATGCGTTTAGTGAGGCCAGGTATCTGGCACTATAAAAGGTATTGTGGGATAAAGCAGCGGTTGACCAAACATAATTAATGGGACTAAGCCAGCTTTCTGGCGTGTTTTTTTTTTTTTAATAAAGTTTTATTGGAACACAGCTACATCCATTTGTTTATGTATTACCTATGGCTGCTTATATCCTACAAGAACAGAGTTGAGTAATTGTGACAGAGACCATATGGTCTGAAAAGCCTAGATTATTTACTGTCTGGCTCTCTACCAAAAAGTTTGCTAGCCCCTATATAAATCATGTCCCCCATTCCCATAAAGTTTATGAATTAATTGGATTTATTGTGAAAACATGGAGTAATTGGCAAATCAATAAATACCAAATTGTACGGTACTGAAGAACATAGATACCACAGAATAATTATTGGTTGGGAAATAAATCTCATTTACAAAGGAGCTAATGATTTTAAAATGTTGAAATGTGTAGAGATTCCTTGTACTGCCTTTCCTTGATCATTCTGTGCTTTTCTTTGTCCAGTCCCAGATATGCTATGAAATTAAAAGAAATTTAAAACTTTATTAGCAAAGCTAAAGTCCTCCATAATCCCCCAAGTAGATGTGCTAGAAAAATAGCACAAGATTCTTAAGATCACAACATGCCTAGCATATCATTGATCCTCAGCTATGTTTAAATAAATGAAAAAACATGCAAACTATAAAGGAAGAGAAGTTCTGTGCAAATAATAGCTAATGTTATTGAGTATTCAAAATGTGCCTCCTTCGAATGGTGTTTCTCAGCAGGAAAGAAACTGGCTTTTTTAAGATTAAATGGTAGCCAGAATGTAAACTACTCTGCTTAGTGTCTGACACATGGCACATTGTAACCGCTTAATAAGTTTTTACTGTCACTATTTAGAGGAAGTTGTGTATTTTCTTTCAGACATAGTACTCATTATACTGAGGCGCATGAAAATAAGTAAAGCCCGTAAATTAACCCTTGATTGTCTCACTCTCAAATACTAAGAAAACATCTGTATTTAGAAAATACATAACAGAGTGAGTCACAGTAGTGTAAAACCAGCTAATTCATCAGTGTAGAAACATCTTTTTTTAAATTTTGTTGCACTGATTATTAATAACTTATTAATATATTTTAAGCAGCAAGAGAAATTAGCTATAATACATGAGGTTGTACCTACTAGCTGCTTCCTTTTATAAGAACTTTTTATTTTAGTGTAACATAACTAGAAGACCACCACTCCGTGGATTTTCACAAAGAAAGCACACCTGTGTAACCAGCACTGAGGTCAACAGAATATTGCCAACATCTCAGCCCGCCCCTTCCCATGGCTCCTTTCCATCACTACTACTCTCCCAAAGGGAACCACTCTCCTGTCATAGTCTTTACATAGCGCTCTAAATACTATTTGGGGAGATGCTAGCATGTTCTTTTAATAAGTACACAGATTCTGTTAGGCCTTTGAGAACAATCTGTCACTTTAAGTAGAGAATAGGCTTCTGACTGAAATATTTTATGCTAAATATATAGAGTTCTTTTTACCTCATCAGTAATGTGCTTTGACATGTTTAATATGAAAGCCTTCGGGGGCAGGCAATTATTTTCCTCTTCTTAAAATAGAGAGTAAGGCAGGGTTTAACTACATGAAAAAGTTCATGATTAACAACAGCAGACATGGTCATTTGAGGTCTCACTAGGATGCCCATTAGTCAATTGTGCAAACTTAGCTAGACCTGAAGATGTAGAAGGTGAATTTGAATGACTCTCTGTTCTGCCATCACTCAGGTAATTTTATTTTTTTGTATTTTTCACTAATGTCTGTGAAGAAATTCATATCTCCCCTTCCTTCTCTGCTCCAAAGGCCATAGTAATATACCCTGACAGTTACTTCTGTAGTCCAAATAATGTATGAATGAATATCCTAGAAAATGCTTTGAAAGCTATCAAGTTTTCTATTTTGTAGAGTTATTTCCCCGACCTAATTTTTCTTTGTTTTACTTTATGTTGTATGTTTTTAAATGACTTAAAACAAACAAACAAAAAAGGAGGTTATTACAGTTCTTGTTCCCAAATGTTTAGTTTGGCATCTGATGCAAGGCCTCAATTGCAGGCTCAAGTGCCAGAAGCTCAGGCTGAAAACAAGAATGTGGTGGGCAGGCTTGAGATTTGAATTCAAGAGGAGTGTTTATATTTTCCCAAGAGCCTCATTAACAACCGAAGTCCTGAATGTTACTACCAATGCATTTTAACTGCCTGACTTCTCTGTTTTGTGAAGTAGAGTGTCATCTTATATATCCACGTCTTTACTTTCTCTTCCCTGTCAACTGCCTTGGAAGCCCCAAAAGAAAGGTGAACAGTAAATCCTCATCAAATGCAAAGTTGTGATTTTGTCACAGTCATGGCACGTAATCACACAACAGAGTTTAACTTTTGAATAGTTTCAAAATTAGAAACAACTGAAATGTCCATCAGTAGAGGACTGGTTAAATGAATTATGTTACAGTGGAATGCTGCACATCCATTAAAAGAATATTTAATTCTTTTGTTGATATCTACATTTGTTGATATGGCTATAAAATGTCCTGAATAATATCACCTTGTATAGTCAAATATATTTGGCTATATCTCTCTATATATATATGTTGTCTTGGAAAATATATATAAACAAGTAAAAGACAAAAGTGATTAATTGTCTTCTCTCAGAGGTAGAATGGGAAATATGTTGCTTCCAGATTTATACTTCTTTATTTAAATATGTAATATATTGATTGTGTCATAGCTTTAAGAAGAGAAATCCAATTTAAATAGATAGTTGTGTTGTTTTGTGTCTTTTTTACATGTCTAATATTTCAACCCTTTTTTTTTCTTTTTAAAATATATTCAGAATCCTCTCCAGAGCTTTGACTGTAGGGGCATACAGGTTTGACTTGGGTGTTCTAGACAAGAACAGGGTAAAGTTTTGCTTTTCCATTTGAACCATTCCACAGTTAGAAGGAAATGCTGACCAATGAAGTCAATGCCAAGATTGACAGTGGCATGAAGGTCAGAGAGAGTTCTTTAGCTCAGTTTCTTGCTCATTCATATGGGTCTGTTTTGTAGCTTTAATAGGATTAAAGAAACATTTACACTGAGGCTTTAGGAGAATTTTCACATTGCTTAACTCACTGAACAATATAAAGCCACAAGATTAAGGATGGGATTTATGTAAAGTCAGTAGGGTAAAATGAGTGCACCTTGTTTTCTCCTTGCTGAGAAAGCACTCCAAGACAGTGGGGACACATGCATAATATGTGTAGGCAAGGGCATGTTTCTCAGGGAAACATGTGATGTAACTTAAAGTTCTGTCTTTTTAAGACAAAAAGCAAGTCCAATCACAAGTGGTTTATTGAAAACAAGACTGATGTGGAAAATAATTTGTCTCTCAAATATATTATCTTTATTTGTATTTGCTTCATCTTCCATATATTCTTCATTTTCAACTGTGCATTTCCCTGCCTTTAGAGTACCAGAAAGATTGAAGTTATTCTTTCTGACTGCAATTCAGAGACTCATATTGCCTCTTGTAATTTAGGTGAATATTGACTTACTTCAACAGTTATCTGAACTGGAGATAAGATTAACACCCTCAGGAAATTGACAATGCTAAGCAATAGTACCTAATTAGGACCTGTGGCAGGTTGTAGTTTTCAAAAATGACCATAGCCATGTTCCCAGTCCAACATTCTCTTGCTATATGGTCAATAAGCAGAGTCTGTTTCTCTTCATCTTGAACCTGGGGTTGAACTTTGTACCTGCCTCAACAAATTGAATCTGATGGATGTGACACTGAGTGATATTGAGGCTAGATCAAACAAGGCAATAAGGCTTCCACCTACCCATTTTTCTCCTTTGACATAATCTAACCATTCTGCTGTGACAAAATTCAGGCTAGCCTATTTGGAGGAACCACATGGAAAACCCACATGCAAAGGAGCTGAAACTTCCAACCTCCAGCGGGCATCAACCACCAGATGTGAGCCCTCAGATGATTCTAGCTTCTAGCTTTCAGGTCTTCTAGCTGAGATCCCAAATATTATGGAGCAAACGCAAGCTGTTAGAGTTGTACCATATTCAGATCACTAATACACAGAGTTCATGAGCATAATAAATGGTTGTTTTAGGATAATTTGTTCCGCCACCATAGTAACCGGTACAGGGCCACTTCTTCACTTAGAGAAGAAGGTATCTGTAGACAAGGGCATAATTCTTTTTGAGAGATAATTTTGTATCTCCATGGTGTGGCTTGGATTTAAAGAGTAATTTTTTAAAAGCATATGTAGCTAATGTGGCAATGCACAGAGAAGAATGACCAGAGGACTGGTTATTAAAAAGTACCTGGGCAAACAGATCTTATGCATTCAGAAACCACTAAAAGTCTCCATTAGTTCCCATTAGGTACTCCTTGTGATTCCAGGCTGTTTCAGGATTTGGAATATTATCTAGACTGATGGAGCAATCCAGAATACTGCCTTTCAGAGAGATTTCAACATGCCATTACCTAATTCTTCTAGTTTCAGAAGTACAAAATGGGCAGTGCCAGAAAGCAACTAGGAGCTCTCGCTGCATTAAATCTGACAAAGCTGAGAAAATGAACGGTTCTCAAAACAATTTTCAGTGATAGAAATGAAGAAGCTGGACAGATTTTTTCATATTATTGTTTTGTTATAAATTTCAAAATGTGTATAATTTTCAAGTAATTTCATAAATTATTGTTACTAGTTCTTTTACTCCCCCATTCATCTTGATTATATCTATGTACTGTAAAGATAAAGGCACTGTGCTATACATTATTTATGGATGTAAACATCTTTTTCACATGCTATTTTATTAATTGATGATGAAAAATTAAAGAATACCATACTAGTGTACTGAGCACTTCATAAAATAACTTGCAGTTTCTTTTACTCATTTTAAATCTCTTGTACATAGAGATGCCTGGGTGGCTTAGTCAGGTAAGCATCTGATTCTTGATTTCAGTTCAGGTCATGATCTCATGGTCATAAAATCAAGCCCTGCATCAGGCTCCATGCTAGGCAGGGAGTCTGCTTAAGATTCTCTCTGTCCTTCTCCCTCTGCCCCCCTCCTCTTGCCCTCTTCTCTATCTCGCTCTCTCTCTCTCTCAAATAAATAAATAAATAAATCCCTTGTACATATTATTTTTGTGAAGGCAAAAATACCATTTGAGGGCAGCCTGGTTGGCTCAGCAGTTTAGCGCCATCTTCGGCCCAAGGAGTGATCCTAGAGACCCAGGATCGAGTCCCATGTTGGGCTCCCCGCATGGAGCCTGCTTCTCCCTCTGCCTGTGTCTCTGCCTCTGTGTGTGTGTGTGTGTCTCTCATGAATAAATAAATAAAATCTTAAAAAAAAATACCATTTGACTGTTCAAAGTTTTGAAAACAAATTTAGTAATTACCAATTCTTATTTTGTTCTTTATTCAGCATTTAGTCAGTCCTTATTATGTATCAGGTACTGCTCTAGACCTTGGAGAGACAGAACTATATACATCAAATCCCTGTTTTCCTAGGGTTTTCTTAGGGACCCTACATATTAGTGAAGCATAAGGCTGACAATAAACGAATGTGTGATTTTTGAGGATGTTAAATGCCTTGGGGATCAGAGTGAAGAGCAGGTGTGCTATATTTTAGATAAAGTGCATGGAAGAGGCCTCGGTGATCAACTGATGTTGGCATTTAGGAAGAGACCTGAATGTACAGAGTGATGAAGTCACGCAGTCATCTGGAAGGATATTCCACATGGAGGAAACACCAAGTACAAAGGGCTGATGTAGAAGGGCGCTTGTTTATATTTGAGAAAGGGCAAGGAAGACAGGGTGGCTGGAACCAAGTGAGCGAGGGGAAGACTGCAGGGAGATCAGAAAGATGTGCCAAAAGGAAAGTGAAAAAAAATGACTCCGTCCAAGTTATGAATATCTCTGTCAAATGCTGCTGATGTGTCCAGTAAAATGTGGACTTAAAATGAGCAGTCCTTGGGATCCCTGGGTGGCGCAGCGGTTTGGCGCCTGCCTTTGGCCCAGGGCGCGATCCTGGAGACCCGGGATCGAATCCCACGTCGGGCTCCCGGTGCATGGAGCCTGCTTCTCCCTCTGCCTGTGTCTCTGCCTCTCTATCTCTCTGTGACTATCATAAATAAATTAAAATTAAAAAAAAAAAATGAGCAGTCCTTAACTAATATAATATCAGATGAGCTCACATTGAAGGGACTTTAAAATCATAATTTAATCTCTAACAAGGTATCAGATTTGTAATTAGTGTTTTTTAATTTTAAGTATACGTATTTCAGTACAAGTTTTAAGCATAAGATATTGCTAAGATAAAAATAAGGAAACAGTGGTTAAATACAGAAGTGTAAAGAAAGAGAAGGAATAGTGTAAAAATTCCAGATTGTTAAAGAGTACATTTGTACTTTTTTTTTAATAAATGATGTGGGATATATTTGGGATACATCTAAAAACATAACTAATTGTTCTATTTATGATGTCAACAAGTATAATACACTGGAAATTCCATCCTTTATAACCATGTAACTTATGATTAAAAAAAAAAAAAAAAAAACCTTTAGACAATGGGACGCCTGAATGGCTCAGCAGTTAAGCGTCTGCCTTTGGGTCAGGGTGTGATCACGGGGTCCGGGATTGAGTCTCGCATCAGGCTCTCTGCGAGGAGCTTGCTTCTCCCCCTGCCTATGTCTCTGCCTCTCTCTGTGTGTCTGTCATGAATAAATACATAAAATCTTTAACAACAACAAAAAAAAACTTTAGATAGCAACTTAAAAATGCATAAGGGGGCATACAGGACCAAAATTTTAGAGACCTTGTGCTCGCTTCAGCAGCACATCTACTAAAATTTTAGAGACCTCTAAATCAAACCAATTTGAAAACAGTGTCACAGATTTGTAAGGTGCTGACGTGTAGTTAGTTTTCTCTATTCCATGTAACATGATAAATCTCTAACCTTTATCAGCCATTAAAAAAATGGGTATCCTTGGCCATATGTGTGTCCAAGAGAGTAATATTGGGATGGGGCAGTGTAAATTCTATTTGAAGAACTCCTTGAAGCAGTAGTCAGTAGCATTCTTTCTTTCAGCAAACTATTAAATATTGACCAAGAAGATCCTACTAATTATTATTGCCTTGCAGTATGTGATATTTGGACACCATTAATTAGTTTTGATAGCCCCAATTCCATATTTTATCTGGGAAATTATACCAATGCATTTCTTTAATATTTAGTAAACATTACTTATAAGCAAAACACATGTCTACATGAAGCTTTAATCAAGTTACTTGCTTTTAATTATGGGATAATTCTACTTCAAACTATTTTCATTGAGTCTCTTTTTTGACATTCGTAGAATTTTAACTGCCTTATTCATACTCAAAATCGAACACCTGTAATCTCTTTCATTAGGAGCAAGTTTCTAACACAAGTAATCTTTATTTTTACATTAAATTTGTTCACTCTACCTTCTATTAATAATTTGCTTCCCTGTGGGGATGTGCACTATCTTTGAATATTTTCTTCTAGACTAATTGTTCTAGTTTGTGTCCATTTGTCAACTAATTTATGATTAATTTTTTCAGTAAGTCACACTTAAATATTTGTTGTTGGTAACTATAGTTTTGATATTTTGATTATCTGGTAAATATATTTCTCAATTCTACTTTTCCCTTTTTTGCATTACTGAAGATTATTGAGATGTATGTAATTAAAAATTATATTGTTCTCTTTATAAGAACTTGAGAATACGGAAAATATAGCCATTAAGAGGATCTTTAATACTTATTTACTGTGCTCCCCCTCCCGCTTAACTTTTTTGGATAAAATAGAGTAATGAGAATCAGATTCTACAATGTTGCTTTGCTGTGATTTCTTTTTCAAACTTTTTTTGAAAGGTGTTTCCTTAGCCTTTCCAACATCTTCACTCTTTGATTAGAATGACAGAAGTATACTTTGTGGTCTTTATCACACACATATTTTGTTAACAATTTATCAAATGTTTTTATATATTCTAAGACCTGAATAGCCTTTTACTAATAGTGTTATTCATTCTTCCAAAACAACTTACTAAGGTTGATTTAAAAAGATAGCCTCCCCCCACAAATATTTTCATTAAACCTTTACTTGTACATTAGTTCAGTGTAACAGTCTGAGCTTACACTCTGAAGCCAGGGGCTTACATGTTCTAAATATGGTTTTACTACCAATTCTCAGATATAGAATTTTTTTGATATTTTAATTTCCTCATCTGTAAAATAGAAGTGATGATCATAATTTAGTCAGTTCTTATTTTCCATTCTACTTTGAGACTTCTTCTGAAAATACAGCTGACCCCTGAAGAATGCAGAGATTATAGGTGTTGACATTCCACACGGTTGAAAATCCACATATACCTTTTGACTTCCCAAAAACTTAATCACTGATAGCTTACTGTTGCCCTTATCAATAACATAAACAGTTGGTTAACATATATTTCTTTGTTATGTGTACTATATAAGAGTATTATATACTCTTGTAATAGTGTAAGCTAGAGAAAGGACAATGTTATTAAGAAGGGGGCACCTGGCTAGCTCGGTTGGAAGAGCATTCAACTTCTCTTGGGGTCATGAGCTTGACCCCACACTGGGTATAGAGGTTACTTAAAAATAAATAAACAAACAAACTTTAAAGAAAAAAAAAGAGGAAAATCATAAGGAAAACATTTTTGCAGTACTATACTATAAAAAATCCACATATAATTGGACCCATATATTTCAAACCCGTGTTGTTCAAGGGTAAGCTGTATTAAATTAACCTGATGAAATGAGGGAAAAAATGCTAAGTCCTAATATTAATACTTTGTGCCACTTTTTGTGCAGAGTTTTATACCAAGGACCATTGTAGGTCATTAGCTTTTTGACCAAGGAAGCTATGTGGAATGATCATCAAATAGTGAAATAAAGTTCCCCAAGAGAAGTAAATGCCAGTCAGCTCTTTGTTTTCTGGAACTTCATCCCCACTTTTTGATGATTGCTCCACATGGTTCCTCAGTCAAAAAGAGCAGTTGTAATTTTGTTTCCTACCTGTAGGGTACATGTAGAAACTGTCAGTGATACTCCGAATGTCCTTTTCCTGCTGCCCCTACCTAAATAAGACTCAAATATGTCTTTTCTTAACTAGGGTTCAAAAATCCTTTAAAAATAAATACTGCTTTGGTCATTTTTACACCAATCCACAAACTAATGGACTTTTGGCAATTCCAGATTCAATGCTACATCAGAGGAAGACTTTTATGGCAGAGTATCTAAAATCTGCGTTAGTGTGGTGGTCTTCCTCTCTTAAGTATCATCCCTAACTTTTCCCAGTTTCTCAGCTAAGAATAGTCCAGCCCTACTTTGGGTTCCATGCTCAGCATAGAGTGTGCTTGTCCTTCTCCCTCTGCTCCTCCCCTGATTCTCTCTCTCCAATAAGTAAATAAATTAAACCTTAAAAATACCTATATGTATTTATACACATATATATGTACATACTATTAAAAATAATGGTGAGGGGTACCTAGGTGGCTCATGTCAGGGTCCTGGGATCAAGCACCACATCAGGCTCCCTGCTCAGCAGGGAGTCTGCTTCTCACTCCCCCTCGCCCCTACTTGTGTTCTCTCTTGCTCTGCTCTCTCTCTCTCTCTCAAATAAATAAATCCTTAAAACAATAAAATAAAAAACTGAAAGCATGATGAACAGTAAATGAGCATCAAATAGCGAGTGTGAAACTGATGGAGATTTAATATAAATATGTACATATCAGAAGGTCTGTTCTGCTTATCAGAGTTAATCTGCAGAATCAGCTTGGAGTTTCCTAAGAACAGAACTATCATATTTTACATATAATATTCACAAGTTTAAATTGAGTAGGAGTTTTATATTTCCAGATATCCTAAGTGAACTTGTTTGGCTAGGCAAAATTTTATTCCTATAGTTTAGAATCTATCCCCATTACATGCTTTTTCAATATTTTTAGGATTTTTTCTTTTTTACACTTCTAGTTTGTGAATGCAAATACTCTTATGTAGCAGAGGAAAAAAAGACACTTGCCATTGAAACTTGAATATATATATATATATATATATGTTCAGGTGATCAATATAACCTGATCATTATGATTATTTTATTTAATTTTTTAGCATTCATATACTCATAAGCTATTACAGGAGATTTTATTTCATCAGTTGTTCTTCAGTCCCCACATTACGATGGCCAACTTGCTGGAAATTTTAGTCTCATTCACTTAATATTTTGAGCTTATCCTCAAATTCTTTAGCTCATACTCTAAAAAGTAAATTTTGGTTTCTGATTTGATGGTAGTCATGCACAGTATAAAGTTGGTATATATCTCACTGGGATCTATATTCGTCTTCTAATAAGAAAAACTAGAAATAACAGCATCAGTTAAGTCCAGAGGCAAGCAATTTAGAGCTAGGACGGAAGCTTAACAAAATTATAAAATGATTCAGGATCCTTCTATTTTTGTGCTTTTTCTATCTTTAGCACTGGCTTACATTTTTAAGGCTACAGAATAGTAGCTGGAGCTCCAGTAAACACATTTGTGATGAAGGAGAAAGGAAAAATGGAAAAATTAAAGGAAAAAGAATTTGGGACAGGTGTCTGTCCCATTTTTAAGGAACTCTTCTAAGAGATCCTACCCAGCAACTTACACTCTCATGTCTTGAGCTACCCCTAGCTGGAAGGGAGTCTTGGGAGTGATGGCTTGAGGATGTTCATATCATTCCTGGAACTAAACTGGAATTTTATTGGAGAGAGAGTTCATATGCTTTGCCATAATCCCTGACTTCTGATATCTTCTGTTTGGTGGGTGTTTAATGTTAGGTATTTTTCAGCATCTTCTATTTGAGCAGGTGCTCTTGCCATTTTTAGGCAATAATATCCAACTTTAGCTTTCTTAATTGAAAGCAAACTTCCTTTACTTGTTTACAAGGAGGATGGTGAGGGTTTTCTTACATTCCTTGATCCAGCTGGGAGGCAGCAAGGGATTTTAAGAGGACTGACTTGGTGTTTTCCCACTTGGTTTCCTCAGAAGGATAAATCTGTTTTAAAATATGCCAGACAGATGGTATTTTTTTCCTTAAGACCTCACTGATCAAGTACACATCATAAAATCTTGAATGAAGAGTAGGAGCAGTCCTATATATTAAAAATGAGAGAAAAAAGTCTATTCACACTAACTTCCATTTAATTAAATGGTGTTTTGTTCCATTGGCTTGATTTTGAATACTGAGGATTTCCTAATGGGAATCAGTTATGCATCATGGCTGTAGCGCATCTCACACTGTGTACTTGGCCAGTTGTATTAGTAGTAATGGGGATGTGAAAGTAAGCAAATGAAGACTGTCTTAGTCTCAAAGGTACCACTAGGTGAGATCTGTGCCATACAATGCCTTTATGAATTACATTTCCCTTTTCTTTTGTTACGGACCTAGCAGGAAGTAGTCTGTTGTTTTTACATATGGTCACTGAGGTTTGTAAATTAAGGCAGTGATTTCTTATATGATGTATTTAATGTGCTAGTTTTGCTTTAAACACTTCTGTTGCATTTTCAGGGAAGTATTTGTATATTAATATAACAGAAACTTTCCTGAACCTACTGTTTAGAAAGAGAAGATAATTACATGGTTTAGGGATCCCTGGGTGGCGCAGTGGTTTGGCGCTTGCCTTTGGCCCAGGGCGCGATCCTGGAGACCCGGGATCGAATCCCACATCAGGCTCCCGGTGCATGGAGCCTGCTTCTCCCTCTGCCTATGTCTCTGCCTCTCTCTCTCTCTCTCTCTCTCTGTGACTATCATAAATAAATAAAAATTTAAAAAAAAATTTAAAAAAAAAATTACATGGTTTAATGACTATCTGTGGGGCTTAGGCATCTTGACAGGTTTTTGCGTGAGTGTATGCAATGCAAGAAACTCTTACATGTTTTATAGCACAACAGATATTATGGCAAGGACCCGAGTCATAACTGAAGTTCTTATCTGAGAAGACGATGTGGTATTGTGATTCAGGGAATAGGTTTGGTGTCATACAGCTGGATTTGAATCCTGGCCCTGCCACTCACCCCAGTTATCAGTCTCTAAGCCTCAGTGTCCTCATTCATAGAGTTCCAAAAGAATAAAAATAACATAATACAATGTTTCCCATTGATGCCCTGCATTTAATGTAATCTCCCCTCTTTGAGCCTGGGCTGGACTGAGAGGAAATGAAAAGATTATAGCTTCTGTCTTGGGTGCTTTCTCATTCTCTTGGTGTTCTTTTGATCCCTCTCATTCTCTTTTGGATTGCTTGCTTTGGGAAGTCAGCCGCCATCACATTAGCAACTTTGCTGAGGGGCCTCACCTGAGCTCTGTTACAAATGTATATTTTGAAGCATGTCCACAGCCACTGAGGGAACTTGGAAACAGGTTCTTGCCCAGTTGAACTTTGACTTGACTACAGCCTAGCTAAGTACTTGATTGCAACCCCTAAGTAGAGACCATGAGCCAGAGGCACTCAGTTAAGCAAAACCCAGTTCCCTTGCCCATAAACTGTGAGATGATAAATATTTGTTGTTTTTTGCTTTAAACCACTAGATTTGGGGTGATTTGTTACACAATAAGAGACAACTAATACAACACATAAAGAGGTTCACCTGTGCATGGCAGGTAGCAAGCACTACCTATCGAGAATTCATAACAGTAATCTCAAAACAAGAAAAGATAATACTTAATTCCACATTACAGGGTTATCGATCATGCATTGTAAATCATCTTCAGTATATGTGTACACAGAGCTCCCAAATAAACCTGTGGACAGTCACTTGCCTATTTTTGTAGATTGACACATATAAGGCAAATTTTATCAGTCATCTGAGATTTTAAGATAGGATGGAGAGATCAGACCCAAGAGGTCATGTAATTCTTTCTTCTGCTTCAAAATAAGATGAAATATATGTTGCTGAAGATCAAAACAAAAGAGGAGATAGAGAGTAATTAGCAGATATTGTTCCTTATAGTAACACAAAAGAATTGCTAAAAATATTTAAAAAGATGAATTGATAAAAATACAAGAGTTTGTGTTTGTTACTTAAACATTTTATTACTTAACAGTATTTGTTTCGGATCCTCATGTTTATTTAATTCACAAAAAAGGTCATCCTACATATTGCAATATTTGCAGTAACCAAGTGCTTGAAAAAAAATGTAGAGAAAGATTATTTCACTGTTTGGGAGCATGTAACAAATTGTATTAAAAACTTTGTGTGGAATGTCATATTAAAATCAGTTAGTCTGCCTTGCCAGAATCAATCTATCTTATATTTGAGATAAACACTCTGCTTGCCAATGAATTCTAGAAAGTAGAATATGGAACTTATTAATGGGGAAATATAACCTTATGGTTTAGAGCCCTAAGATAGAATTTCTGCATAACTACTATTACAGTTTATCTACCTTTACCTTTTTTCCAAAATTTCCCTAGATCAATGGCTTTCTTTTTTTACATTGTTTTGGAAATTTTAAGATTTTCTTTGGAAATTGTCACACTTAGGAGTAAAGCAGTTGTTACCAGAACACCCCCCCCCCCCCAAATTCATTGAATTTCACATATAGAAGTTCATACCATAAAGTCTAGTGCCTACCAGGCAAGTCAGAGTAAAATCTTTTTTTCTTTTTTTTTTTTTAATATTCACTCACTAGTACAGTACATCCTTTTCTGGCCAACTGTTTTAAGATCGAATAAGGTTGTATTCCAAGGTGGTTTGCTTGCACATCAGAGTCTGGAATGCATATTGGTTTATTCTGTCCAGATGATTTAGCGAAGAGCAGAAATGAATATTCCCATTTCCCAGTGGATTCTTATGGCAGTTTGAGATAAAAAGGCAGAACTGCCCAAATATGTAGAACTTATTTTAGATGATTCAAATACAGAGAATTTACTTACCCCAAGACATCTTAAAACAAAACAAAACAAAGCAAAAAAACAATCCTTTAGTTGTGGCCAATAGAGTTTAAGTCTCTTTATACCCGTTTTTCATTTACTATAAAAGAGCATCTGTAATTCATCTTGGGCATGGTAGAAAATTACACAACTTCTTTATATGTTGACATTTTTTAACTATATAAATAGTCAGATAGACTTGAAATACCCTTTAAAATTGAAAAGTATTCTCAAAGAGAAAAGGAGATGTGAACCTTGGATTGAAAGTCTTCATGGGTCATGAATGATGGCCTGCAAATGTTCTGCGAAAGAGGTTGGGCCTACATTTCTGAACTTCAAGGTTGAGGCAACTGGCACTGCCTTAGTTCAAACCACTGCCCTGACATTATATCGAAACTTTTAGAGTCAGAGTTATTCTAAACATGTACTTTATATAACATTATTATCCTAAAGTTGGTTCAAAGTCTCTTTCAACATGATTTAAAATAATGACATAGCTATAGTCCCAGAGAGGAGATTTCATGTCTAAACTCAAGCTTTATATACAGTATATCCCTCTTGCAATTAAATTTGCTTCTCTGAAAATATAAAGAAAAGACTATTTTAAAAGAGAAACTCTATATGGTTAGTATACTAATAATAAAACAGATACCATAGAACCTCCCTTAATGCAACTAGTAATATTACAGAGAAGTCTAAATTTCCTTAGGCTAAATTGATGAAAAGCAGAATTTGAGGATACAGAAGAAAAGTAAAGAGGGTAGTTTAGAGCAAAAATGTTTAAATGTTACACAATAAAAGTAATCACCACTCAAGAATAACTTGCTCTTCTTCAAGTCTATCAGCCCTTATTATGATGATTTCATAAAACATACCAGACCATTATAGTTATGTTCACGTATTAAGTTTTAGAGTCAATCCATAATCCACTTCCTTCATGTCTACACCAGCGCTAAGAGTGGTGATGTCATTGCACCCAGAATAGTTCTCAGCACCTACTAGGAATGAGTCTTACCTATCCATTGTCAAAAACTCAGGGAGACCCTAGAATGCACTTGTTACCTAGGAGGGTTTTTCTTAAGCAAACATAAACTCAGGTTAATACATTTAAATATATTTTTAAACTATGATTTTTAATTGTAGGAGGACATTTAAGTTTGTGAAATGCATCTCTTAACCACTCAGAGCATCAATTTTCCATAAGTATAAAATGCAGATGTTAGACTAAGAAGTCTCATAATGTCTTTCCACTAAAATTCTATGATTATTCATTAAGAGGAAACTCAATCAACATAGTCTTTTTCCAATATTTGCAGTTTGTTTTCAGTCTACAGAAGTTCTCAAGAAAAATTAATATGTGGTGTATTTTCCAAAGTATGCTTTATGCTCATGCACACATAATTTCAAAGTTTAAAAAGTTTGACAAGTGTTACTCTACTGTAGCCATTTTGGCAGTTAACAATGCTTATGAGCACAAAAGCTCTGAGAAGTTCTAAGGAAAAGAAACTCTTTTTAATCCTGCATTTCTCAAGCTTACTTAACTAAACAGCATAAAAAAAAAAAAAAAAAAAACAGGACATGTGCTACATAAAAATGGTGTTTTGTACATTGTGGGAAATACTCCTCTGGTATGTAAGGACCTCAACAATTTGGAAAAATCATTGTTAGTAGTTTCCTAGGCCTGCTATAACAAAGTACCACAAACTGGATGGCTTAAAACAACAGAAATTTATTTTCATAGTTCTAGAGGCTAGCAGTCTGAAATCAAGGTGTTGGGAGGGCTGTGCTATCTCTGAAGGCTCCAGGGCGTGAACTATTCCTTCGTTAATAGCCACATCACCCCAGTCTCCACCTCCATCTTTATGTGGTATTCTTCCCCATGTCTATCTCTGTGTTTCTCTGTCTTTTATTAGGACACTAGTGAGTCAATGTAGAGGCCATCCTAATGATGGATGTATGACCTCATCTTACATTGTAATTATATCTGCAAAGACCCTTTTTCCAAATGAGGTGATATTCACAGATGTGGGAGTTCGGAATTAAATACATCGTTTGGAGGGACACGATTCAACCCATTACAATAATTATCTGTCAAACCTCATATCCCATTGCTCCTTAGCCAGATCATGTGTTATAGTGCACCAGGTCTCAATTTTCTGACCTTTCTCTCTTATCTACATTCATTCCATAAAGTCTTCTGTGCTTTAAATGTCTTTAGATACAGATGATTTCCAAATTTGATCTTGCCCTGATCTTGTCCCTGAACTTCAGTCTTATTTCCAATATCTGCCATATCTGATAGGAGTATACAAACTAACCCTGTCCAAAACAAAATTCTCATTTTCCTGTGGCCACCTCACTCCACTTGCAGCCCATCACCAATAAATGGCAATATTATTCTAAGAATAACCTTTTATTTCTCTCTTCCTTTCATCTACACTCCTAATCCATCAGCAGCTCCAGTTGATCCTTTCTCAGATATGTTCCCAGCCTGACGTGCTGTTAAGCTTCCACTGCCAGCAGTCTGATTAATGTTATATCTTTCCCAAACCAGAAGTCTCCTAACTGGGTTTTCCTCTTCCACTCTTGTCTCACTACCATCTGTTGTCCCCAGAAACAAAGTGTGATGTTTTTCAAACCTTAAGTATAATCACACTCCTCTTCAAAACTCTGCAATGTCCTCCATGACCTAAAGTGTCCTACATGTTCTGGCCACTGTCTACTTCTTGATCCTTCCTCCCTCTCCCCCTTGCTCATTTTGCTCCAGTTTTATTAAATGTGTTGCCACTCCAGTCAAACCAGATCTGAACCCACATTTTGGACTTTGCTCTTGAAATTTCATCTGCCATAAAATTTCTTTTCTGATGCTTTTGTGTGGTTCCTATCCTCCCTCATTTCTTTCAGCTCTCTCCATGACCACCTCGTCCATGTGCTGTTCTCTATTCATGCTACCCCAAAAGCTTTCGCCTTGTCTTGGTGAAATGCTACTTTGTCATTTTTATAATACTGATCTCTACCTGAAAAGTAGTTTTTGTCTCCTCAAACTATTTATAAATTATGTAAGAACAGAGAATTGTCTGATTCACCGCTGTATTTATAGCTCCTAAAATGGTGTCTGGCACATAGTAGGTGCTGGAGAAATATTGAATAAATGAGCAAATGAAAGAATCTATGAATACTCCTAAGCAGGCTTTCTCCACTACATTCAAGCCTCTTTCCTAAGTGTCTCTCGACAGTCTCTTTTTGTGACAGTCTCTTTTTGTTCTAATCTGCTTTCCTACAATTTCTAACCCATCTTCTCTTTGTCTAAGGAGACTCTCTTGATACCCTGAGCGCCTCTTCAAGTCCTGCCTTCATGAACTTTTCACTGCTACCCTCCTGCCATGATCCCTCCCTGTTTCTGATCTTCCATTGGACTCTGTCTTTACATATCAGCACCTAATTTCTCTTCAATTTTTGCATGTGTGTCTCTCCAAAAAGATTGTAAACTTCTTAAGGACAAGGATATTATAATATACTTTTTTTTTGCTTAGGCCTCAGAGCAATAATGTACAAATAGTGGTAAATCTTGACTTTTTTTTTTATTGATCAACTGATTGAGTAATTGATTAATTGATTGCCTCAATCTCAAATATGTGAATGAAACAACAGCATTAGGGTCTGTTGGGGAGATATATAATAAAGTCAGAAAAAGAGAGGCATTCATATCCAAATAACACCATTAAAAGTTCGGCACTATAATAAATTAAGTGACTGAAGAACTATTTCGTTTCTTATTAAAAGGTAAACAATCTTTCTTATCCAGTATGATGATATTAACTGGAAAATCTGTCTGAGTAATTGCAGTTTCAGATCATCATACTTGACCTTTCTTTAATGCTCATGAAAGAGCTTGTTAATGAATGTAATAACTGAACCGATAAAACTTACTAAACTGATAACATTTGCTTATGGAATCACTTTCCCCTCAGTGAATTTTATATCCATTGTAGCTTTTTGAGAAAATTAGATCACTTTTTAAAGAATAGTTTAATATAGTGGAGGGCATATTGAAAAGTAACAATGATAAAGGTAAACTTAATACTTTCACATCTCTTTCTATATCTTGTTGGTAGAAGCCCCAAAAGATATTGAAATCACAATTAGTACTAAGTGTATTATATGTATATATATTACACATAAAATGCATACATACACAAAAACAGTGTTTCAGATTTTCTGGGATGTAAACAGTGTTCTTAACAGTTCTATTAAAAAGAGCCATATTTATTTGTAATGGACTGAATTGTGCTCTTCAGACCAATATAAGTTTACCATCCATCATATTGTATTTTGAAATGAAAACTAAGACCTAGAGATCTTTTTCTCTTTCTTGCTACAGCATGAAATACTAATGGAAATGTAAATCTAATGCAAGGAGTTACTAGGAAGTCACTAGGAAGTCACTAGGAAGAACACTAGGAAGTGTTCTTTTTTGTTTCCTCCTGACCTATTAACTTTTAGCAAATGTACTCTTTGAAATGGTTTTCAGCAGTATGCAAACTGAAGTGATGCAAAGAGGGAAGAAAGATTTAAAAGGCTGAGGTGTCTGTTTCAGAGACCTCAGAATTTCCAGGGTTTTTTTTCAGCTGAAACAACAGAAAATGGAGGCGAAAACAAAACAGAGCTATACTTTTAGGAAAAGATTGTAAACCCATACTCAGAAATGCTTGCCACCACTACTCTGGACATAATATTGTCGGGATGAAGTCATAGAGTACAAATCTTTGACTCACTTTGAAATGAAAGCCACAAATACAGCACTAAGCCCCAATTTTCAAGGGGCAAAAAGAGTTGAATTATTTTACCAAAATTCTTTTGTCTCAATAAAGGATAAAGTAATGCCTAATAAAACAGAAACTGTTGAAATTCAGGAACTTGCCTAAAACGTCAGCTTGATGGACTTATTTCAGAGAGAGGAATCTGCCATCTTTATAAGTGAAAAGATCTCAAGTGTTCCTCTTCACAGACATGATTTTTGTATCATGTCCAGGAAGGACTCACCAAAACTGGAAGATAGCTCTGGGCTCTGGGATGGCCCAATTTATCTTCCTTCCCATAGGGGATCCCCATTGCTCTTTAAAGTGTTGAGTTCCCATTGATTTAATGGATCCTTGCCTTCAGAGGGTTCTGGGGAGGCATGCTGAAAGATATGAAGTGAACCTTGGAGCTGCCTAAAGCCAAAACCAGTATATCCATCATCATCATCATATAATCCATTAAGTCCACAGGCAAAAAGAGAGAAGTGCTTGGTATGCTTAAATAAATCTTTTTGCCCTTATGTATACACCTACTTTTTAAAAAATTACAGAGTATTCATTCTGAACGTTTAAATACAGATGATTATTGTCACTTAGCAACAATCACAGGTTGCATGTTAATTATGTGTGTTTGTGCAATAGGCCCTCAGAAGGAGAAGTTTCTCCTCTAATATTCATAAATTCTAAAATATTCAAATTTTATTTTAATGCAACTCCTGATTATTCTAGGAGGCTTCTAGAAGACTGAACTATTAAAGCTAATATTTATGAGACATTATTGTAAAAAAACCCTGAAGCCCCCTCCAAAATGAATCCATGTGTCTTATCCTGCCTGACACCATCCTCTACATACAACTCCGGATACAACCATCCTCCCTGATTACATAATTTCCTTGCCTCAAAAAGAAGTGTTCTATTGCTTATTGATGTTAACTCAAAAAAATACACTTTTGAATTTTGCTTGGCTTTTGTGCTATAAGAAAAAAGGGATATCAGACTATCTCTAGTCTGACCACTTCCCTTCTAAATTCAATTTCATTACAAATGTTCACTAATTTATATTCTCCTGAAATATTTGATGGTATGGTTGGTAATATGTTCATTAATATGTGATACATTAAGATTTATCATAAAGTTGTAGTAATTAAGCCAGCATTATATTTGTGTGGGGGTAGATGAATTGTCTAGTAGAACAGAATAGGGAACCCAAAGACAGTTTCTGCCCTATTTGGAAACCTGATTCATGATAGAAGTAACATTGCAGATAACATATGCTTTGGCTTAACCAACTCTGTAAGATGTACTAACGTAGGTATACAGAGATCTGTGTTGAAGGATGTTTATTACAGCATTGATTTAATAGCAAAAGATTAGGAGCAATCCAAATGTCTATCAATAGAATAATTTTTAAATAAATAATAAAATATCTATTTTATAAATGTATATATAATTATAAATATACAGTGGAAAATGTACACAGCCATTTGAAAGAAAAAAAACAGGGAAAACTGATCCTCTCAAACACTGCAGAAGGGGCTAATATATTAGCACCCTTACTCTGGAAAGCAACTTTGTACTATCTATCACAATTTAAAATTATGCAAATCTTAAGATGTAGAAATTTCACCTATTGGAATCTGTCCAAGAGATACCCTTGAATATCTTTTGAAGGGAGTGTACTCAGGTTGTTAATTTCCTCGTGCTTCAAAAATGGGACAAAACTGGAACAAACTTACATGTCTTCATCAGTGGGGAGAGTGGCTACATAAATCGTGGAATACAGTCAAGCAATTTCTTAAAAATGAGGGAAAATTTCCAGTAATAACAGTTGAAACAAGTGATTGTGTGAACCCTCTCATAGTCAACAGTTGTAAGATCTGGACCAAATATTTTTTTTAAGATTTTATTTATTTATTCATGAGAGAGAGAAAGGCAGAGACACAGGCAGAGGGAGAAGCAGGCTCCCCGCAAGGAGCCCGATGTGGGACTTGATCCCAGATCCTGGGATCACACCCTCATGCGGCAGATGCTCAACCACTAAGCCACCCAGGTGTCTCTGGACCAAATATTTTTAAAATCCTGTCTTTACATGCTTGAAAGCATCCAAAAATTAGGTAGAAACCCCTGGGAATGGACTAGAACTGGGTAGTACACTCTTTTATACTATTTGAATTTGGACCAAGTGCAAATTTTTAATATATATACAAATATGAATATAAATATTCATATTTCAATTTGTTTTACATGTATTAAAATAAAACTTTTAAAATTCACCTTCATCTCCTACTTTTAGGTTAGGTCAAGCACATTTTTGCTTTTAGAATTAAACATGGATCTGTCATTTCCTGGTGGATTGATTGCCTAGCTCTGTTTAAGAATTTATTGATTCAGGGATGCCTGAGTGGCTCAGCAGTTAAAAGTCTACCTTCAGCTCAAGGAGTGATCCTAGAGTCCTGGGATCAAGTCCCACATCGGGCACCCTGCATGGAGCCTGCTCCTCCTTCTGCCTCTGTCTCTGCCTCTCTCTGTGTGTCTCTCATGAATAAATAAATAAAATCTTTAAAATAACATAATTTATTGATTCATTCAATCTCAGCAAATATTTATTGAGTTTCTAACATGTGCCAAACCCCCTTCTGGTATACAATAGTGAGCAAGACAAACAAGATCTCTGCTCATTTGTGGTTTATATTGTAATGAACTAACTTGTTTAATAGACATGTGTAAGCCGAGGCATATATTCACCTGAAGGGATCATCTGAGAGAGGAAGGGAAAAAAAGAGGAAAAAGGATAAATAGAAATCCTATTTCTGTATGTTCACTAAAATCCCAAACTGTTAGAATTGAAAGGAGTAGTAGTAGTAGTGTTCCATTTTTTACATGAGCATTTTGCTAAATGCATTTTTATTAACTAATTTTTCAGATATTTCAACATTTTAACCTTCCAGTCTTTCAGTCATTTTAAATGAATATCAGTGGATTATAAAAGTGGAATGTAACAGAATTCTTGTTTGGACTTTTTTTCTCTTATGTTAAGGAAAGCTTATGGGAAGATTATGTCAGCTTTTGCATAAGTATGACAGGTATATACTGTGAAATGGAATTTACTTGGCTTTTTGTTTGTTTGTTTGTTTCTTCATTGTTCTATAACCTATAGGCAATGTGTTGTCATTGGTTATTTTTACACCATGGGCAAGTTGACTTTTTTATTGTTTTTTTATTTCAATTCCAGTGTATAGTTAACATACAGTGTTCTATTAGTTTCAGGTGTACAATATAGTGATTCACCAATTCTATACATTACTCATTCTCACCATGATAAATATACTCTTTAATCCCCATCACCTATTTCACCCATCCCCAATCTAACTCCCCTCTGGTAACCATCAATTTGTTCTCTATAGTTAAGAATCTGTTTCTTGGTGTGTCTCTCTGTCTCATATTTTTTCCCTTTTGTCCATTTGTTTCTTAAATTCCACATATGTGTCAAATCATATGGTATTTGTCTTTCTCTGACTTATTTCACTTAGCATTCTACTCCCTAGCTCTATGCATATCATTGCAAATGGCAAGATTTCATAGTTTTTGTGGCTGAATAATATTCCATTATTATAATAATATTATATATTATTCCATTTATATATACATACACCCACACACACACACACACAAACCACATCTTTATCCATTCATTGATGGATACTTGGGCTGCTTCCACTATTTGGCTATTGTAAATAATGCTGCAATAAACATAGGGGTACATGTATCCCCTTGAATTAGTGTTTTTGTATCCTTTAGGTAAATATCCACTAGTACAGTGGCTGGGTCATAGGGTAGTTCTGTTTTTAACTTTTTGAGGAATCTCCATACTGTTTTCCAGAGTGGCTGCACCAGTTTGTATTCCCACCGGCAGTGCATGAGAGTTCATTTTTCTCCACATCCTCGCCAACACCTGTTGTTTCTTGTGATTTTAATTTTAGCCATTCTGACAGGTGTGCAGTGAAAACTCTTTGTGGTTTTGATTTGCATTTCCCTGATAATGAGTGATGTTGAGCACCTTTTCATGTATCATTTGGACCCTGGGTAAATACTTTAGGGCAGAAAGGGAGTTAGAAACTATCTAGATATATTCAATAATCCTTACCATCCAAAAATTTATTTCTTATATGACTTTTATTATTAAACTTTTGTTCACTATATTAATTTGTTATTGATACATTAAAACAGTCTTTTAACTCAGCAGGAAGACCAGATCAAATAAGTTTCAACAATATCAAGTATTTCTTAAAGTACACCTGTCCCAAGAACTTTCTCTACCTTCAGTCTCAGGACATGATCTCTTTACTTTTTCTTTATTCTGCTAAACTCTATGCATGATGTAATTATACTGTATTTTTGTACTGTGTATTTCTTTTGTTTCTCACATTTGTCATATTTTTATGATCTTTGTGGATATTTGGTCTGTATATTCATTAAGAACTGACATTTTTATATTTTTATTTTCTGAAATCACTGATCAAATTTATATTTTCCAATAATTGAATATCAACCAATATCAATTTTGAAATTGTAATGACTATCATCTCACTTTAAATATTGTAGGCCAGAATTAGTTGACTACATTGTCTCTGAATTTAAAGCACTAGTGGATTTTGTAAATCATCATCTAAAAGGTTTCTCTAGTGGACTTCAGTGGCATAATACTCCTTATCTGTCAACTAAGTATATTTTTTTTCTCTTTTTCTCTCTCTTTAAAAAAACAAAACAAAAACAAAAACCAACAGCTTGATCAAGTCATCCGCCAAAGAAGCCTGTCCAGTTTGGAACTGTTCCTCTCTTGTGCTCAGAAACAGTTAAGTGCTTTAATAGCTACAGAACCAGTTGACATTGAATAAAGAGAACATGACAAGCTAACCCACACTGGCAATGGATAAATCATTAGACCTCTAAAATACATGCTGTGAATTATAAAGATGCTTTTGTTTTCCTTCCAAACCTTGGAGAATTGATTTCCACTTCAAGGGTAAACCAAACCAATATTTAGGAGAACTATCACGAGATCTAATTTATTTTTCTTTTGTTTTTTTCCTTTATATTTAGTGTCATTTTCTTAGTAGCAGTAATTGTAGTAGTAGCAGCAACAGAAAGTATGATGTGACCCAAAAGCCATTGAAAATTGCCACATGACCGAAAGCTAATTAAACTTCATAGCCTCTGGTGGCCTATTATACCATATTTGGCAAAAATAGTAAATATCTTCACTTATTGCTTCACAGTGACTCTTGATAAGATTCTAGAATGTAATCATACATTTATTTGATTTTGAGAATAGAAACAGCATGGACTTCAACATCACTTATTTATCTATGTAACTTTGATATAAAACATTGATAGGACAAAGAATCATTCTGATATTACCAGACCCCTTTTCTGTAGTGGGATCTATGTATTTTCATTGGTGGCAATTAAAAATACTGAACATTATTATATCAATTCAGCTTTGATCTGATGTACTGCTTAAAGGGGTACGTGTGTGATATATGCTTATTTCCTGTTTCTGTTCTTCAAAGTCACTATAAATCAATAAAATCATCTTTCTTACTAATCATATTGTGAACTAATCTCTAGACAGATAATATAACTTAGCCATTTTGTAGAAATTCAGGTTCAAATATAAAAGAGATAAAATCCTTTCCCAGTACTTCAGAATGTATTTAATCATGAGCAATGTACTTTAATGCAAAATCATGAGTTTTTTTAACATCAAGACTAAAATACTGTCATTGAAATGTATACAAACATTTTGTCTTGCTTTCTGAAATGCTTCTATTTCCATGGGCTTTGTACTTTTCTGGGATTTCTCAGTGTAATAAAAAGAACTCCAAAAACTCACTTGGTTATTAGTTTTCTTTTTTTAATCTTTTTAAAAAGCTAATTCTTCTTAAACAATCTTTCTTGCTCAAATTTCTATATCCATGGATGATGTTTTTGATATAGATCCCCCCAAACATCTAAAATAATGTTTACGAACAGTCTTTAAATGTTGATAACTACTTCATCTCCTCTTATAAATTTAAAAAAGAAATTAAACAGGCCACTTGTTTGACATGCAGCATAGTAAATAAAGGAGGAGGGCTTTTAATTTAGGAACAAGCCAGTAACACAGTGTTCTATCATATTTAAAAATCATTTGGTGGGACGCCTGGGTGGCTCAGCGGTTGAGCATCTGCCTTTGGCTCAGGGCGTTGATCCCGCGATCCGGGATCGAGTCCCATGTTGGGCTCCTTGCATGGAGCCTGCTTCTCCCTCTGCCTGTTTCTCTGCCTCTCTTTCTCTCTCTCTCTCTCTCTCTCTCTCTCTCTCTCTTTCTGTGTCTCTAATGAATAAATAAAATCTTTAAAAAATAAAAAAAAATCATTTGGCACTGTGTTGTTGAATTTAAAATGATATTTTATAAGTCACTTAAATATGAGTTAGATGAAAATGAAGCATAGAAGTTCACTAGATCCAGAGAGATTAAGATGCAGAGATAGTAGAAATGTCAAGAAAATATAATGGTGTACACCCCTCTTTCACCCCCTACCACCAAATTGGCTTTTTCTTCTTCTATTTGGGGTTACAGCTTTGCTGTTGACTTAGACTAATTGTTGTCCGAAGTAATTTGAAACAAATTGATAACTGATCAATCTACAAATATTTGCAGAACACCCACAAACATAACCATAAGCTCTTGGATTGCTAGAGTGCTTTTTTCCCACAGAGGTGTCCTTAAAGATAACTAAGAATAATCATCTGGGCAAAGAATTAATTCTTTGAACACATTAAGCCTTCCAATGAATTAGCCGAGTATCTGGTTCATTGATGTTCAAATTCTAGACATCCTCATTAAGGACTATATTTTGTTTTCGCTCTGGCTATCAAAAGGATATATACCATCTCAGGTGGTATTCACTAAGAGAATTAAATGCGTAAATATTGTGCCGTGTCTAAAGGTAAGAGTTTCTCCCAAAAATGTGAGCCCAGAGTCTCAAAGAAAAGTAGTCAAATGTTTTGTGTCTAAAACTTTCTTTGCCTTCTTTATGAGTTTCTTACTTCTTTTTACGTAGCATTTTCTGCTTTTATGTTTAGGTGACTAAGGTACTATTTTGAAAAGACTGAGAATAAGACAGCAGTTAGATTTTTGGAATAAGAAAGCCATTTTCAAACTGTGACTCCATTTTTAATAGCATGCTTGAGGGTTCATTAATAAATAAGTTCTCCCTCCCCCTCCAAATGAGTATCTTCTTTGTGCCAAGTATTTTCACATGGTATACCAATGACCCTAGAAAGTTACAATACCTAGTGAAGGAGATGATGTATCCACATTTATTAGTGGAGAGGTGTTTATTTGCCCATGATGACCAGGTGGAGTTGGGATTCAACCCCAGAGCTTTCAGCATGCAGTTTTACTCTTTCTAGTACATTGGAGATACCTCTCCATGTACTAATATTCTCTCCATGAGAAGATACCTGGAACTCTTACTTCATGAACTCTCCTAACATTATTTTAATCTTAAGAAGAAGACTACTCTCCCTTATAAAACCATTTGGGAGTCCTGGCTCTGCCACATTCTAAGTGTGGAACATTGGACAAGTTGCCTAACCGATTTGAGTCTCAGTTTTCTCTTTGTGAGGTGGAAATAGTGATTTTTATAAGCTCTTTGTGAAAATTAAATTAAGCTTTTAAAATGCTCCATAGAGTAAACCTTGCTAGTGTGGCCACCAGTTCACAATCATCCCCCTTTTCTGGGAGCTGCCCACAAAATCCAGGTGTGGTTGCCCACAAACAACTGGTTAAACATATTATCTAGCCCCTCTAACCTTGATTAACACACAAGTGAAGACCAGACTTCACTGGGCCTCCTGTGAAGAATCATCCAGTGAGACCCTTCAACTGCTACCCTGGGGAGACACATGTGAACTTCTGAGGTCAGAAGTCCCCTGATCCCTGCTTTGCCTGAGTCCTGGATTCTGTGAGATACCCAAATATTCTTCCAGCATGCCAACACCACTTTTTTTCCCCTAAGCTAGCCAGAGCCAGTTTCTATTCCATGCAACCAAAAGAATATTAATCAAGGCAATCCAGCACAGAGCCCAGTGCATAATCCCTGGATACTCGGCACTTGTAAATTCTTCATTTCCTCCACCATACTAATCCACATCCAAAATGGGAACACTCTTTGATTTATTTTAAGGAATGTTAAAAATATAACTGAACCAAAGCCCCTATTGTCTAACAAAGCCAAGTAAATCACAGATACCTAAAACTATGAACAAACAGTGCCCTATTTAGAAGTTCTCTGTCACTCAGAATCTGGAGTAGAGGTTTAAACTCAGCCTTGCTAAATGCTGATTCATGTTCCAATTCAAAGGAGCCTTGCTCAGTGATTGCTTTGAAATCAAAACCAGAACAATGTCCCTATGATCGGTGTTATTCTGCACTGAGTCAAGTATCTATAATTATAACTTTTTTTTTTTAATCTGGCAGTTAAACTGAACAGAATCAGGAAATGCTGTCTGTTCTTTAAAGAGCAATAAAAGCAAAAGAATTATCTATTCACTTAATTAAAATATGGCATTTGCCAATTCAATCTTGAACAAGTAAAGAAAAAGCTATATGTAAAAACCTGGAAAACATTTATAAAACTCCAAAGGAAAAAGGAGAGTTGGATCAAAGCACTCAGCGCCTAGTCTTCTGTTTACATAACCGGCAAACAACTCTACCAGGATTCCAAAGACTCCACTAACAAGAAGCAGAAAGCCAACGTGTTCTGAGTCCATGGGCCACTTACTTGTATCATCACCACCAGCATCATATTAAGTGGGCAGAAACTGTATAAGAACTCCCAGCTGTGACTGCCAGAATCATTTGAAGCCAGGCAAAACTAAAACTGTTCCCTTTATTTAATTGAAAAATAAAAACATTTTCATACACCTAATCTGCCACAATACAGAGCTACTTGGGCATCAGTCTTTCTCTAAAAACAGAAGGAACAACGCTGGTAAAATGTTCTTTGCTCTCCTCTAGTTTTCTGTTCTCTTTTTCTCAGAAGCATTCATTCTTCACAAGTTGATTTCCTTTAAATTTTACCCCCACCCCCACGGTGTGCATTACGCACTGGACTTTCCCTGTGCGCACTTGTACAAATAAATAATATTTTGTGTTAATTGTCGTTTTTATTTTTTTATTTTTCAATATTTATTTGTCTTTTATTATTTTTTAATTTTTTAATATTTTTAATTCATAATTTGTGTTCTCATTTTTGTATATAACCCCTCCTCCTAAAGGGAGAACCCGCATCTGTTTTGTTCATTGTGTCTTGACGGCATTCCATGGTGCCTAGCCTGTGGTGTGGACTTCTTACATAATGGTGAGTTCATAAGTAATGAAATCAATTAAGTAATCGATTATTGCACTTGTAATATAATAAATCTCAATCAAGAAATCAGTCATTGCACTTGTAATAAGTCAACTATTTCCAAGCTAGTAGCTTCTGACTACTAATTTAAAAGATTAGCCAAAATTGCTGGATTTCTAAATGAGGATTCTGTAGGAAAATTACCTCTCATGAAAAAGTTAAGCAGCCTTCTATGACTCAGCAAAACTTCTAAATACTCTGAAGTGAATTCTACACTTCCAAATGCTACTGGAATGACTAAATCACTATATCATAGCAACTTAAATGCTACTCAATTGGTAGAAATGTGCTACCCAAATTTAGAAGCTCTCCTAAAAGTATGAGTGGAGAACATCTGGAAAATGATGTGTGAAATAATTTCTTACAGTTCTAAGAGGTGCCTAGCTGTAAAAGTAAGAAACAGCCTTCCATTAAGAGGGCTGTAGGGTAAATATTAGACTCACTGATCCTAGTACATCTGGTTTCAGTCACAAAAAGACAGGAAGAAGAAAGCTTGAAGAAGAGATTGTATGCGCAGTGTTCTGTGATCAAGAGTAAAAGACTCAGAGGGCCAGTTGGAGTTGTGGTTGAGATGAGAGATGTTTGGGAGTGAGTTAGGTCAGGGAATGTCCAGAGCAATGTGGTTTGAAAGTCCTTCTGATCATGGAAGCCAAAGAATATCTGATAGATTTTTAAAAGTCCACCTCTGACTCCTAATTGTGATACAAACTGGTCTTGTATTTTTAAGAAATACACAGAAATCAAGAAACAAACTCATTCAAAAGGTAGGAAAACTTGACTCAGTCCTGGCAAACATTCAGTTCTCAAAAGTCTGGGAGCTGATTTGAAAAGAAAAATCTGAAGCCACAGAATGTACAAATCACTGACTTCAACACAGCTCAGATACTGCAACAGATTATAGAAAATTCCTTGTGGCAAGATCTATAAGTAAGAATTTTGGGTTTTTGCTCTTGTGTGTTGGTACTGTTCTGTAAAATGTCAGTAACTACTGGACACTGGAAAGCCTTTCCTTCTTTGAAACATATTTTTCCTATATCCTATTTTTATCTTTATTTTCACCTGCTTTCCCTAACTGCTCAAAGTGTAAATTTTTAATTTAAACTATAAAAATTTTAGACAATGATTCATTTAGTAAAATTTTAGTTGTCTCAGTGAGCTATTCTTTAAAATACATTCTATGTTATAACTTTATAGGCAGACCAATATTTATGTTCATGAGCTTTCAGATCGCTATAGGTAAGCAACACATATTTTTCTTACACTTTTCTTGTCTCAGAAAGCAGGGGAAAAAACTTTTCTACTTTGTATCAAAAACTGGCATGTTGGTAGCAATTGAATAAAATGAAGTAAACTAGGTAGAAATATCAAATCAGACTTTTTAGAAAACTCTGGTCTGTTTTTCCTAAGCAATCGAGATATATAACCAGCTAGCTACAGATATCAAAGAGTAAGATTTGTTCACTTTTATATAAATGAAATTTTTTCAGAGCGTTATAGCAATCTACCTAATAAAACCCTTTGCTATGCTGGCACTTCCTTACTTGAAGAAATCTTTTGTAAAGAAAAGTATTTTTTTCCCTATTCCTTATAATTTGAGATACATACTCCCATCAACCAGGTAAGGCTAAAAATTTTATATAACCCATAACACAATGTTAGATAAACCTTAAACTTAACAGGGTTGGTGCCCTCTTTGTTTTAGTCTGTCTACATGATCTCATCTGATTCCATGGCTTTTTATACTGTATGTATGCTAACGAACACCAAATCTGAGTCTTTGGCCCAGTTCTTTGAAGTCCAGAGCCCTATATTCGGCTACCTACTTAATATTTCCACTTGGATGTGGTACTTCACATAGTAAAAACCAATGCTCTTCATCGCCACCCCTCCTCCTCTACCACCCAGTGGTCTTTTCTCTGTCTTCTGTCATATTCCCCATCTCCACCAAGGAATATCATTTATCATCTCCCCTATCCCTTTTTCCCCCCTCACTCCCTACTTCAAAGTAGTCCTGTCAGCTTTACCTGAAGATTTCTCCTGATCCATCTACTTTTTTCCCATTCATTTCACTACTACCTCCCAGACCAAAGCCTTTATCATATCTTGCCTAGACTTTTGAAATAGTTTCCTAAGTGACCCCTTGTTTCCATTCTTGCTCCCAAATAATCACTTCTCCACATTATAGCTAATGGTCTCCTAAGACCTAAGTTTATTAAAACAACGTCTCTATGCAAAAATGCATTCATAATTTCACTTTGAATGCTAAGAACATAACATAGTAGGAATAGAATCAAGTTGTTGGTTGTGGTTGTGTCATTGGGGCAGGGACGCTAATAGGATGCGGTGCAGGTGGTAAAAGACTGAGAAGACAAGGAGAAAGTTGGTAAATGAATGGATAAGTGACCTGCAAGTCTCCAGTGGGTATGTATGTAACCTTCTAGGAGCCAGCTGGTTCCTTTTTCACCCTCTTTTCTTCTATTTGCTTCAACCGTGACCTGCCTGCCTCTCTACTATTACTTACCGTGCAAAGCAGAGTGTCTCTTCTTGATGGTTTACTGTGGGACAGAATTCAACATTATAAATCATCCATAATTTATTATATAACCCTATCCAGGAATTGTATTCATGAGGTGGGAAAAGTGAAAGGAGAAAAGGTACCTCTTTAATCCCCCTAGGCCTTGAGGTAATCATATACCTTTTCATATAGAATTCTCTATACTACAAAAGAATATGTAGTTCCAGGCTATTCTGTGCATTTTCTGACTGAGTTCAGGTGTAGAGTTAATAGGATGTAGGTACAGGGTAATGGAAAAAAAGCTCTGGTTTGAGGCACAGCGAACCAACATTTTCTCAGCCTTGATTAGTCTTCTAGAGAGGAGAGACAGGCTCCTCAGCCCTCATGAAAAGTTTATTTTCTCTTTTTTCTCCTTGCCATGTGGCACCGCCAATCATGCCATTGTGGTGCACACTGACAAATAACAAGGAAGGAAGCCTAAATAAGATGGGATTGGTATCATGAGGGAAGGGAAATGGCAAAATCCAAGAGATTCCAAATAGGAGCAGTAGGAAGGAAAAGAGCCATCTCGTTGCCTACTGCCTGTCTTAGGTAACAGTTTCAACGTGTTCTTTTCTGAATAGCTATCCTAATTGGCATATATTCAATTGACTAATAGAAACACTAGAGAGATGGAATGTGTCAGTTAACCCTTGGGCAATCAACTTTGCTTCAACAAACTGAGATCACTGTCTGGTGGCCACGCTTCATTCCTTTATGAAATCTAGAACACGGAGTACAAATTTGGAGCAATTCCATTCCCATGAAGTAAGTCAAAACACGGATGAGAGTAAAGGCACAAGATGGTCTCCAGGCTTACATTTTGTGCTGTAAGTATTTTTTCAAACTTCTTAAAGAATAAGAGAAAATAAGAGGAAGCCTGTATCTTAGCATGCTCAATGACTAAGACAAATTATAATTGGATACCTTTACTGTCAATCATTTAGCAATGTTTCCTGATAGAACTTATGGAGATGGTGGAAACTGTATATTATATATGCATTGTGTAATAAATATGGTAGCTACTCGGTGTATGTGACTCGAACCCTTCGAATGTGGCTAGTGTGTCTGAGAAAACTAAATTATTTTATTTTAATTAATTTAAATTTAGATTTAGATAGCCACCTGTGACTGGTAGCTACCATATTGGAGAATATGAATCTAGAAATTCCCTTGTCAGGGAAGAAGTGATAACCAGGTTATTTCTCCTGATTTTTAACATAGTTAAATTTGTTTCCTTCCACCCTTTTTAAGATTGGGATTACACATGTCACCAGTATAAAGGCATGTGAAGCACTCTAAGGAAAGGTATGTCACCAGTAAAAGTCTGGGAATCTGTGCTGTTGGTATGTTATTTAATTTTATCACAAGTAAAAGTCAAGAGACCTTATTGAATAACCATTCTGACTAATGCATGAGTCTTGGAGCTAGGAACATCTAGTTTTGTGCCTGCAAATAAAAAGGGTTTATCTGATCTTTGGCCAAAATTACCCTAAAAATCAGAAACTCATCTCCTAAATTTGAGGAACTACTATGGACCCAGTCTTGGTTTGCTTTCGAGAGTGATAAGGATCAAAATGACTTTAATTTTTTAAATTAAGCACATTGAAAAGCCTCATTATTCAATTAATTTAGAATAATTCATATTAGTCATTATTCAAAAATTGAATAATAAGAATTCAGACTTCCAAAACGGATTTCAGATTAACAACAAAAAAAAAAGGTCTTAATTAGTTATGAGTTTTCAAAAATATTTTATTCATACCCTTTTTCCAGTCCAATGACTGGAGTCTGTGGAGAAGTAGCTTTTCACTTAAAAATAATTTATTGAGCTCCTATTACACGTCACGCATTGTGCTAGACATATTACATCCACTTAATGCTTTTAACAGTTCTTTTAAAGAAGAGGAAACTAAAGCTGACAGAGGTTCAGCAACTCACCAGTGATCACAGCTTGTAAAGCATGAAGCTGAGTTCCAACCCTGGACCGCCCCATGCCAAAGCCATGCTTTTCCAAAGGGGAGATCTTGCCTTTTGCCAGCCACATTCGCCTATTTTATGTAATCTAGCCACTCAATCTGTTTGGATTCACTTTAATAATGTATCTCCCTTGAAAGGATGCTGATGATCTTTCTCAGTACAAGCTTGAGGCACAGTCTCTTGGCAACCAGATTATGCTGAGTGGTGTATCACCAAAGCCTGCTCTAAACCCTGTGGCTTCTTGGAGTGTCCGAGTTTATGCTGATAGGGCATAGTGGTGGGAAAATCATTTCCCTTTTAAGCCAAATTCCATTTAATTGCTATTGTTTACCTGGTGGGAAAAGACATGCTCCACAGCTCAAGCACATCAATACTGCTTAATACTCTGATGTAGTAACATTAATACAGTAACATTAGCTAACTGATAAGAAAGCCTGGCTAGGATATAAAATCAGGAAATCAACTATTACAAGATTAGCTCACATAAATGTAGCAATAAAGGTTCTTCCAAAAAACTCATCTTCTCTCAAGTTCTAATCAATTCTCAAGGGAAATCACCAGTCCAAATCAATAACTTAATAGCATGGTGAGCATTATTATAACCTTACATTTTCAGCATAGAAAAGTAGAAATGGCTGTATAATGTAATGTAATTCTGTTCTAAATCTTAGTCATAGATCACAACAGAGAGCCAAGGATGACAAGTTCCTTTCCTCAAATCTTACCTATTAATTGAAATTGATATAGCCCATCAGTGATATTAATATCAGAAATTATATCACATATTTAGTAATTTGGAAATAATATGTCCTCATTGCAAAACTTCACTGAGAGAAGATGTGTGTTGTTCCCTTGTATGATTTATTGCAGTTTATTCAGGATGGAGCCAGGCTATCTACTTTTAAGTCTCACATTCATCATTTGCCAGCTTAATATTTAACCTTACCGTGCCTCAGTTTCCTCCATTTTAGAAACACAGTAGAACTCGATAAGGTTGTTAGAAGATTAATACATGTAAAGCCATTAAAATAATGCCTGGCCCATAATTAAGAGTTTATATTCTGTATTTGTAAAGGAACAAAAGCACTTGGGCACCTGTGTGACTCAGAGGTTGAGCTTCTGCCTTCGGCTCAGTGTGTGAACCGGGGTTCTGGGATCCAGTTCACCATCAGGCTCCCTGCAGGGTGCCTGCTTCTCCCTCTGCCTATGTTTCTGCCTCTCTCTCTGTGTCTTTCATGAATAAATATGTAAAATCTTAAAAAAAAAAAAAAGTGCTGTGTGTTTACATGATCTTCACTCTAAAATTTCTCATTTTTTTTTAAATTTCTCATTTTAAAAAAATTTTTAAAATATTTTTGTTAATATTTTTCATAGTGATAGGTCATTTTAGCTTTTAGAAATACTTGTGTTATATTCATATTGTTAATGTTTTTTCATATTGATAGGATGTCATTTTTTAGCTTTTAGAAATATGTGTGTCATATTGCTTCATTTGTTCTGAATGGTAGTTTTTCTCTTCTGAGAAACCATGTCTCAGTTTATTTAAAAAGTATTTATGATCTGCCATCTTTCAGCCAGATGTCTCATTAGCTTCTAAGCAGCTCAGAATTCTGCAAAACATCTTCAGAGAAGGAGCATAATAATGCTTTACTGAACGACTTTTTCTTCTGGTGGTAGCAAATATTTTGAGAATCCTAAAATGCTCTTTCCTTCAACTCTTTCTCTGAAATTTAACTGTGAACATCTGACTGCCATGCAGCCTCCAGAATTCACTGTTGTGAATGTCTCAGGTATGTTAACCTTCAACAGAGTGAGTCTCTTAATCTCAGCCCCCCTCCTCCTCTTCTTTGCCCAGTCTGCTGCATTCCTTCTACTGTGAAGAGTGGTGACAAATACTAATCTGAACTAGACCACAGTCATATGAAGTCAGATGGAGAACTTGGCCTTGTCTCAAACCTAAAGCAGAGGGGAAGGGTGGAAACTGCTGTCTTGTAAATAGCGAGCCACCCAGAGCGTAAGCCCTAAAAACATGTAAATAACACTACATCCCATATGCTTTATTTCTCAATTTTGTCATGCTACCTTTGCCAGCTAGTTTGACTGAGTATGATTTGCAATGTTATTTTATTGAACATTTTTTGACAATTTGAGTACAGTTTTGATGTAATATTAAATCCTCTTCTGGCTTGGCAGATTGCAAAATTGCACGCTCTGTCTACACATCAAATCCTAGGTCTGGAGGGGAATTCAGACTTGACCTAGTCCAGCACATACAGAAAGTATTGCATTTGAGCTCTCCCATGGCAGACAGTATTTTAAACTATCCTAAATGATAGTCACACAAGAAGATTAATTATAATATTAAAGGTGCTTTAACAAAAAAAAGTTAAAATTAAGCTAGGCTTCCATTTCTTATAAATTCATTCGATTTCTTCTTCTCATTCAAAAATCTGTAGCCAACTCCAATAGCTGGACCAGTTAAGTTTGATCACACTTCTGTGACTAAGGAGGAAACTGTCATAAATTATGCTAACAATTTAATTCTAAATTATTTGTGTCAGCTTTATGTGTCAGGCTTGGAATCAGTCCACTTTTTAATCCATGAAGGTTCTGGTGTTGGTAAAAGGTCCCAGAGAAAACTATTCTAGAAAACTCTCAGAGAATCAGCTCAGTTCGGGCCACCATTTTATAGAAACTCTGGGATGACCAGAAAGTACACTGGTATAAAACTGCAAGCTTTGATCTAACGTGAATTTAAATCATAATTACGTTATAACATTTTTTTCTAAGAATTCCTTAAGGAAAAAAATGTATAGCATCAAAGGGAGGGAAAATTGCTTTAATTGAAGTCTCCATGATTGTAGACCATATATTCATGAAGGAATGAAAACTTACCTCAGAATAGCATTTTGTCAGCTCCCCTTTGGGCCTTCTATCTTCCCAGGTTCTACTATTATTTCCATTTTTTTATTTAATTATAAACAGAAAAGAGATTGCTTTAAAGTGTTAAATAGATGGCTTCCCCCCCCCCCCCAGAGAGACAGAGAGAGGCAGAGACATAGGCAGAGGGAGAAGCAGGCCCTCTGCAGAGAGCCTGATGCGGGACTTGATCTCAGGACCCCGGGGTCATGCCCCGGGCTGAAGGCAGATGCTCAACCACTGAGCCACCCAGGAGCCCCAGATACATGGCATTTTTGTACTTTGTTGTTTTAAAACAAACTCACATTAAGCTTAAAGTTGGCTTTAGTTAGATTAAAATCCCACGTCGGGCTCCTGGTGCATGGAGCCTCCTTCTCCCTCTGCCTGTGTCGCTGCCTCTCTCTCTCTCTCTCTCTCTATGTCTATCATAAATAAATAAAAATAAGTTTAAAAAAAAGCACCTAAGTTATCTAATTTAAAAAAAAAAACAAATTGTGAAGTTCTTAATAATCATCATCTAAAATCAGTTATTCATTTATGAGTAAGGAGTTTCTTCAATTTATTTGTCTTTATGTTTCTCCCCTCTTCAAAGAAGCCTATTTCTGTTACATATTTCCTTGGAAACCATATAAACTCTATGGTAGAGACTTCTGCTCTTACTCTACCCAATTCTCCTCTGTTTTTGGGACATAGGCTACATTACATTTCCCTAAAGCACGGGAGTGAGGTGGAGCAGCGCTACGGTGCTAACGGGCTTCATCATAGGCTTCACAGAGGTGATGTGCACCACGTCCAGGCCAAAACGTTGAACTCCTGCCGCCCACCCAACGCTGTCTTCCCATGCTGAGTGGCAGGGCCAGAGACCTAGTGTTGAGATTGTGGATCTACGTCACAGAGCTGCCACATGAAGGAGAGTTGGCTTGAAGGGTCTCCTACATCCACAAATGATCTTAACTGAATGAGAACTAAACCTTTTTTTGTGCAAGTCACTGAGTTCTGGGAGCTTTCTATTGTTGCCGCATAACCTGGTTATCTTAATGTAAATAGATAAGATAAAACACACCTCAGGAGAAAATCTGACCTATTTACCCTATAACTTCCCTGAGTATCTTACCAAGCCCTACCTGGGGTCTTGTTTTTCCAAAGAAGATCACATCAGCATCAACAATTATTAATATTGATCCAGTGTCTGATGTTTGTAGGCACTACACAAGATACCAGGGATACTGACATGGTGAGGATAAGACCTTTGCCTCGAGATTGCTATAAAAGTACTTCCCAGGGTTGTGTTTAAGCGTTCAAAGTTGAAAAATTGTACTAAAAACGTATTCTCTTGCCAAAAATATGTTCATCTTAAAATGGCAGGTAGACACACACACACATAGTGGGTGTATATGGCATGCGTTGTCAGGCATTCGGTCTATGTGAATGGTACAGACATGCATATATATATATATATATGTACATTTGAAGGGGTAGAGGCAGAGAGAGAAAGATAAAAGCCACCACGTTTTTCAGTTGATCTTTCACTAAATTCCCAAATCCAGACAATAAATTTATAATCAGTGCTGTTGTGGTCTCTCTGCCACTATCTCGCACAGAATAAAAAATGGCTCCCAGATCATCTGAAAATCGCATTGAATTCATTTCCAGCTAGTCTATAATTGGTAACTTTTCTTTCTTTTGAAGGATGGACTGAAGTTGTCTGAAATGAATTAGTGCAATAAGAAAAAAAAATTGCCATTAAATTGTATTTATATGTTGTATTACATTGTTTTGGTAATTCTTTGTACTAAGTCAAGCACAGGTTCTATTAAATTACTGTGAATGCCAGAAAACTGCTAAGCAATCACATAGATGTTTCTTAGTTGCATCTGAGCCTGTCTCTGGCCTATGTTTGACCCTGGGTGCTGACAAACAAACCCTTTGTACTTTATGTAGGTGAAAACACTAATTAGTGGAAAATCTAGGCTTAGCTTTTCTTCATTTAGTTGAACAATCTAGCTCTTGAAATTATCAATACTTAATACTATCGTACTTTTTACAACTAAGGTGTTTTCATTTTACATGCATTTCATCCCTATGATACCTGCTTGGAATGGATAATGGTGTTACGCTACATATTATGAAAGTAAAACTAATTAACTTCTCGAGACACATAGGAATCCCATGAACAAATACCATCCAAACTCCAGTCTGTGCTCTGATGATAGACACCACATTTTTTAATATAAAAAAAATCCTTCCTTTTGCAAATATTTTTCTTTAGAAAATATTCTTTTTTAAGCCACAAGGATTTAAAACTCCCAACTGCTCTTGGAATTGCCTACATAATCTCTAGTAGCACTTTTGGAGGAGTAGTCGGTGGATCGCCTGCATCAAAATCACCAGGGATATTTGTTAACAATGCAAATGCCTGGTTCTCTACCTAAATGTTCCAAGTCAGAATCTTCTGAAGAGGCTTCAGTAATTTTCATTTTTAACTTATTTTCCAGATGACTCTAACACATGATAAAGTTTGAGAACTTCTACTGAAACACAATTACAATCATTATTCCTGAGCACTAGGAGAACATCTCTCGACCATGACAGAGAGGACTCTGACTTTATCAAAGCAACACTTCAATAAGCCCCTTTATGTTAACCTCTCCCCATATAACAAGAATTTGAACAGCAAATTAAGTTTAGCTAATGGTAGGAGCCAGGGAGTTGTGAATGGTAAATTAACAGCAAGGAATAATGAGAGGAATCATTTTTTTTTCTTAACTTGAAGTATAATTTGAAGAAACACTGAACATAAATATACTCATGGGTTGTTTTGTTGTTGTTGTTGTTGTTTTTGTTTTTTCCTCATGGGTTGTTTCTTAAATGACAGTGAATGCTGGCTTTAGGAAATATTTTTAAAAATGTAAATTTGGAGGCTTATGCTAAGGAAGAATTTGAATACACACATGAAGATGAAGCAGGTGGCTGATGAAGAAGTGAGGCAGGAGGTTGTCCTGGATGGATGGAAAGACGGGATAGAAGGGTGTGGAGAGCAACGTTTGAAAATAGAAAATAACCTTCACACACATTCTTTAAACCCAAGGTTAAGTGGTAGTATCCTGTTTTGCAGTTTTCAAAATTTGAGTCACAAAGAAGTTCCATGAATTGCCAAAGGTCAGTCGGTTAGTCAATGGCAGAACCAACCATACTCCAGTGACTCCAAACCCACTGTTTTTTCCACCTCATTATATTGCTTTTCTTTTGTTTTAAGCCTTCCAACTAGTTTTCAGCCCATCTGAGGATATCATATCTAAGTCAATTTGAATTAATGTGGCAGGACCTTGGGTAACCACATTAGTATTTTTGAGCCTTTCTTACTGTTTTTTCCCCTTCAGAATAATTACAAACTGCTGTGTTTTAATTACAGTGACTTTTAGGATGCCCCAGATTTCTTCTAAACATTTGGTTTTTGTATTTTTCTTCCTCTATCTTTTCATTGCAAGAATTCTAAACTCTCTAGCATCCTTTCTTGAAGAAACACTGACTGATAAAGTCCATCTGAATGGCATGATGAAAAAGCACAGAAATAGACTCTACTGAATATTCAGTGTAAATGCTCTCAGGTAGCTTCCCTTGGTTGAAAGCAGTGTGAAGCAATGTTCTTTTCAAAGCCAGTTGGAGACAATTTACAGGCAAGAAACAATGTGGTCTATGTAGAAACAATAATTCTGATTTCCATGTGTCATCTGTGTGTTGCACAACTCTGTAAATTATTCATAGAAACAGAAATTAGGAAAAGGAAGTAATTCTGCAATATGCTGTGATTAAAGAATCACTGAGCATCCCTTACTTGCTGATGGTTCATATCTATGTTTAGAAAGAAATATAATACAGCTGTAATGGAATGGATCCTCCTCCTAGAAAATAGATGATTGTATTATGAAGGCAGCAGTGTCCTTTCCATAAATGACCCAAGAATCAGATTTTTCTTCCCATTAAAAGTTATCTCCCTATGGTATATTTAGTAAACAGAAGAGATTTTTTAGTTTATATTTGTTTCTGAATCATCCCTGATTGCTACTCACCTGAGATCTATATAGTTCTCCTCCCTTCTCTTTGATCTGTCACTGCCACCTTTTCAAAGGATTCCATAGAAGAAAAGATGAACAGGGGCCTCACTTCTCTTCATTGCTCTCTCATTTCTATCTTTTTTTCTCTCTCTTTCTTTTTTGTTGAGGTATAATTGACATGTAAAAGGCTATATACAGATTTAATGTATACAACTCAAAGAGTCTCGATGTAAATGTACACTACCATCACCCATCAAGGTCATAGACATACTCATCATTGCCTAAGGCATCCCACCTACTTTGTGATAATAATGATATAGTATTAATTAATAATAATAATAATAATAATAATAATAATATATTTGTTATATAATCATCTGCTACTGTATAATAGATCTCTAGAACTTATTTATCTTACGTAATTGGAACTTTGTAACCTTTAGTTATCACTTCCCCATATCCCCTCAGTCCCAGCCTCTGGCAGTCACCACTGTACCTCTGTTTCTATGAGTTTGACTATTTTAGTTTTTACATGTAGTGAGATTATACAGTATTTGTCTTCATGTGTCTTACTTCACTTGGTGCAATGTCCTCCAGGTCTATCCATGTTGTTACAAATGGTAGGACTTCCTTCTTTTTTTAAGGCTGAATCATATTCTATTATATGTGTATACCACATTTTCTTTACCCATTCACCTATTGATGGATATTCAGGTAGTTTCCATATTTTGGCCATTGTGAATAATGCCACAGTGAACATAAGAGTGCAAAGCATGTCTTTGAAATCCTGATTCCAATTCTTTGAATAAAAACAAGAAGCAAGGGATCCCTGGGTGGCGCAGCGGTTTGGCGCCTGCCTTTGGCCCAGGGCGCGATCCTGGAGACCCGGGATCGAATCCCACATGAGGCTCCCAGTGCATGGAGCCTGCTTCTCCCTCCGCCTGTGTCTCTGCCTCTCTCTCTCTCTGTGACTATCATAAATAAATAAATAAAAAAAAAAAAAAAAAAAAAAAAAAACAAGAAGCAAGATTGCTGGGTTTTGATGATAGTTCTATTTTTAATTATTTGTTTTAATTGTTTGATCATCCACCTAATATTTCCATAGTCAAAAAAATCCCCCAAACTAAGTCTTTACAGGCAATATACAATAGCCACCCCAGTTCCTAACCTTATGTCTTGACCCAAGTTTTACTTTTCTCTCCTAAATATAAAGCCCTTTATTCCTTTACTCATGGAAAGTGACACCTACTTTCTGCAAAACTTCACTCATCCACAAGGTTTATTACCCCAGGATTCATTCACCAAATTCATTAAATTTCTTAAGGTCAAACTTATTCTTGGAACCACTAAGAAGTAGAAAGTAAATAGAACAAAATCTGTGAGCTGCAACAAAGGTTATGCTTAGAGTAAAATTTATAACATTAATGCATATATTAAAATAGAAGAAAGACATAAAAATCAATAGTCTAAATGGCTACCATAGGAAACTAGAAAAAGAAGAGCAAGTTAAATCCAAAGTAAGCAGAAGAAAATAAATAAGAATTAGAGCAGAAAATAATGAAATTGAAAATACAAAATCAATAGAGAATATCAGTGAAATTAAAAGCTGATTCTTTGAAAAGATGAGTAAAATAATAAACTTCTATTCACGCTAACCAAGAAAAAGAGAGGACACAAATGACTAGTATCATAAATGTAAAAGGAGTCATGACTATAGATCCTGTGGATATTGAAAGGATGCTAAAGAAAACGAAGAACAACTCTATGTCCACAAAGTTGATAATATGGATGAAATGGACCAATTCCCTGAAAGACACAATTTGTCCAAACTGACACAAGAAGAAATGGGCAATCTGAATAGGCCAATATTTAGTTAGGAATTAAATAAATAATAACTTTCCAAAATAAACAGCACCAGGTTCAGATGGGTTCATGGTGAATTCTACCAAACATTTAAGAAAGAAATTATACCAGTTCTCTGCAATCTCTTTCAGAGGATAGAAGCACAAGAAATACTTTCTAATTCATTCTAGGAGACCAGTGCTACCCTAATACCAAAACCAAATCAAGCCATTACAAGATCAATATCTCTCATAAACATAGATGCAAAATCCTCAACAAAATATTCACAAATTAAACCAAAAAAAGTTTAGAAAGAAACACAATGACCAAGTGTGATTTATCCCAAACATGCAAGACTGATTCAACATTCAAAAATCAATTAGTATAATCCTCATATTACATGCTATTGATGATATCATCATTGATCACATCAGTAGATTCAGAAAAAATACTAGACAAATTTTCTACATAGAAAATCTGGAAGAATCTCCAAAAAACCTCCTGAAACTAATTAGCAATTACTGCAAGGTCATAGGATGCAATTTTAATATACAAAAATAAATTGCTTTACTATATACCAGTAATGAACAAGTGGAGTTTGAAATTAAAAACACAATACTGGATGCCTGGGTGGTTTAGTTGGCTAAGCATCTGCCTTCAGCTCAGGTCAGGATCTTGGGGTCCTGGGATTGAGTCCCGTATCGCATTGGACTCCTTGCTCAGCGAAGAGTCTACTTCTCCCTCTGTCCCTCCCCCCAGCTTGTGCTCGTTCTCTCTCCTCTCTCTCTCTCTCTCTCTCTCACAAAAATACATAAATAAAATCTTTTAAAAAATAAAAACACAATACTATTTACATCAGCACCCTCTCAAAATGAAATACGTAGGTTATAAATCTAACAAATAAAAGATCTATGTGATAGGAAAACCGTAAAACTGAATAGTCAAACTATTAAATAAATAGAGATATTTCATGTCATGGAAAGGACTCAATATTGTCAAGATGTCTATTCTTCCCAACTTGATCTATAGATTCAATACAATCCCAATTAAAATCTCAGTAGGTTATTTTATAGAAATGGATAATTCTAAAGTTTATATGGAGAAACAAAAACTCCAGAGTAGCCAACTCAATATTGAAAGAGAAAAACATAGACAGATAGAACACTACACTACCAACTTCGAGACTCACAGGAAAGCTACAGTAACAAGATAGTGCGGTATTGATGAAAGAATAGATAAATGGATCAATGGAACAGATAAAAACCCCAGAAATGGGGGATCCCTGGGTGGCGCAGCGGTTTGGCGCCTGCCTTTGGCCCAGGGCGCGATCCTGGAGACCTGGGATCGAATCCCACATCGGGCTCCCGGTGCATGGAGCCTGCTTCTCCCTCTGCCTGTGTCTCTGTCTCTCTCTTTCTCTCTCTCTGTGACTATCATAAATAAATAAGTTGAAAAAAAAATTAAAAATATTAAAAAATTTAAAAAAAAACAGAAATGGACCCTCATAAATACAGTCAACTGCTCTTTCACAAAGGAGCAAAGGCAATAAAATTGAAAAAAGATAGTTTTTTCATCAAATGATGCTGACACAACTGGATATACACATGCAAAAAAGAAAGTGTCTAGACACAGGCTTTACTCCCAAAACTTAATTCAAAATTAACTAAATGTAAAAATACAAAATTATAAAACTCCTAGGAGGTAGCATAGGAGAAAAATCTAGGTACACTTGGATTTCATGATGGCTTTTTAGATAAAACATCAAAGGCATGATCCAAAAAAGAAATAGTTGATAAGCGGATTTCATTAAAATAAAAAATTTCTGCTCTGTGAAAGACAATGTTAAGGGACTGAGAAGACTAGCCACAGACTGGGAGAAAATATATGCAAGGGACATATTGAATAAAGGACCACTATCCAAAATATATAAAGAACACTTAAAACTCAATAAGAAAACAACCCTATTAAACAATGGTCTAAAGACCTTAACAGGGCAGCCCTGGTGGCACAGCGGTTTAGCGCCGCCTGCAGCCCAGGGCGTGATCCTGGAGACCCTGGATCAAGTCCCACGTCAGACTCTCTGTATAATGCCTGCTTCTCCCTCTGCCTGTGTCTCTGCCTCTCTCTCTCTGTCTCTATGAATAAATATATAAAATCTTTAAAAAAAAAAAAAAAAGACCTTAACAGACACATCACCAAAGAAGGTATATTGATGGAAATAAGCAGATGGGAAGATGCTCTACCTCATGTTTTCAGAGGAATGCACAACTAGGAGATCCCACTACACATTTTTAAAAATAGCCAAAATCTGGAACACTGACAATATCAAAGGCTGACAAGGATGTGGAGCAGCATTCATTGTTGGTGGGAATGCAAAAATGACGCAGTTTGGAAATTTAGTGATTTCTTACAAAGTTAAGCATACTCTTTCCAGACAGTCCAGCAGTTGTGCTCCTTGGTATTTATCCGAAGGAACTAAAAACTTATGTCCACACAGAAGCCTGCACATGGACGTTTGCATCAACTCGATTCATAATTGTAAAAACCTGGAAGCAAACAAGATGCCCTTCAGGAGGCAGGCCGGGAAGCGTCGTGCGGCCTGCAGCCCCCGCTTGGCCCTGCAGCTGGGTCTCCCCCGGCCCTAGCTCCCAGGTGACACACACGGAAAACGTGGCTGCAATTTCAGTGCCCGTGGCCCGGTGACTGGGGCTTCTCACAGCGGCCCCGGGAAGCACCGACCGCAGTGGGCTCACAGGGCTTTTCTGGGAGAGGCAGAGAATGTAATGATCTGACCCCACAGTTACCCAGATGGTAAGTGGAAATGTCTCTGGACACTTCGTGTAGAGTTTTTTTTCCACTATATCACACACAGGCTGTATGAGCCCACACATGGATTAACCGTGACCTGCTTCACTCTGGCTCACATATCTGGGTACAGATGAAAAAAAAAAAATCCATACTTTCAGTTAAACTACACTAATGACTTGGACAGTATGTGGCTAAATAAGATTTCAGAAACTGTTAGCTTGCAGACAGGATTGGTCCTAAGGGCCCATTTTATTTGGCTTCCTGAGTATTTTCTATATATTTAAAAAAAAAAGTGTTGCAATATCTTCAGTTGGGAATATTTTTACATAAAAATCCACATTTTCAGATTCTCTTTAAAAAAAAAACCGCATCCGGCAGCATGACAATTGGCTGAAATGGGTTTGTCATTATATTGTCCTTTCGGTTAGTGGTTTTCAAGCTCAGCGCTACTGACGTTTGGGGCTGCACAGTGCTCTGTTGCGGGCAGCTGTCCTTGCACTGTGGGATGTTTCATAGCGTCCCTGTCCTGTACCCACCAGATGCCAAGAGCAGTAGCACCTTCCCACTGTGTGACAACCGGTTGTGACACTGCCACATGTACCCCGGGGCGGGGGGGACGTTGCCTCGGGTTGGAGGTCTGACAAACCATGCTGGAGGCATTTGAGTAGCGAACCCTGGGAAGCAGCATTCTAGAGCTGGCAAAGATGAAGTGAAACCCCCTCTAATGGTGTAGGAGACTGAAGCCCGGCCAAAGAGGTGACATAACCTGCCCAAGGGGGCATAACTAGGACAACTAGTGACAGCTCTAGGTTGGGCCGCAAGTCCTCTGAATCCTGGTGTGCCTTCCCCTCGACCTGCTGCCTGCCACGGCCCACTGCCTGCCAGCTCCTACCTTCTCTCCTTACTGCTAGGATGGTCCCTGGTCACTCTCCTACACATGCACCCCAATCCCCGCCGTTGTGCTTGGGTCCCATGGAGCAGCTCTTCACTTAAGAGGAGCATCTCTGGGTGTAGGTGGTCCCTACTGTCCCCTCAGATAGGAAGGGGGATTTCAGAAACATTACCTTAGTCTCTGTTCCACTCATTTAACACAGGATTCTCCTCATTCCCGGCCTATTTAGATCACCAGTCTCTTCTGCATTCTTCTGAGCTCCACATTTCCTCTAAAGCCACTTACAAAATGTGCCGCCAGAACCAAATGTTTGCCTGAAGTCATTTGTCACTCTGAAAACTCCTCTGGAATGTGGTCGTTATACAACAGTTGGATGACATTGTTTATACACTTAGAATTTGTTTCACCATCTCAGGTCTCATCCTTTTTGATAAGATCAGTTTAAGAACATATTAACGATTTCCCACAAGAGATTTTTTTTTTAATAGAATAAGAGATTCTTTTGATGTCAGAAAGTTCCAGACAAGGCTCACTGGACCAGGAGCCTCCAGCGCTTAGGTTGTGGTTCTACCACTGTCTGAGCACATGGGCTAAGCAATCTGTAGCCCTCTCAACTATAAAACACTGTGTTTCGGGGGCACGGGAGCAGCTCAGTTGGTTGAAGCTGGTTTCGGCTCAGGTGGGGATCACAGGGTTGTGAGATCGAGCCCCATGTCAGACTTTGCACTCAGTGTGAAATCTGCTTGAGGATTCTCTCTCTCTCTCTCTCAATCTGCCCCTTCCCTCATGTGGACACTCACACACACTCTCTCTCTTAATAAACCTTAAAAAAAAAAAAACCCACAGTGTTCTTTTCCTTTTATTTTATTTACTCATGAGAAACAGAGAGAGAGAGAGAGAGAGGCAGAGACACAGACAGAGAGAGAAGTAGACTCCATGCAGGGAGCCCAACGTGGGACTCGATCCCAGGTCTCCAGGATCATGCCCTGGGCTAAAGGCGGGAGCTAAACTGCTGAGCCACCCGGGCTGCCCCCCCACAGTGTTCTGATGGCCACTTAGACCCTTTGAATCTCTCACATTGAATTGAATTCTTATTTTTTCATTAGAGTCCATGTGAAATTTCTCCCCTGACTCTTGTTCTAATGGTCAGACTATTTCATTTTTGACAGAGAAAGCCCCAAAGACACTTATCGTAAAATATTCCTTTACACACCCACAGGGGGATTGCTCCACAGTTTAATTTGAAATTTTTCTAGTTGTCAGTGAAATACTATCTTAGTACTTAGTAGTGTGCCAAATGGGCAAGTAACTTCACTCAGGGTATGTCCTTCTTGGGTGTCCTGCTGAATGTAAGAATCATCTGAGCGTGGGATGATGCATAAATCACCCTCCTCCCATACCACTGCTATCAATTCTCCCTTCCAACATGGTAGGACGTGTCTTATGCCTTCCTATATTGTGATCTGGGTTGATGGAGCGCTACCATGTGACCCCTCTCTACTGTAGAGTCCCACTGCCATATGTATGCTTATTGTCTTGTTTCTATTCTGGATATATCTTTCTTTGGCATAGTTTCCTACTGTCTTGGCTTCCAATCATCTTCTTTTTTCTATCTGTTCTGTTCTTAGAACTTGAAAGAAAAAGAATCCTTGCATGAAAGGTAATGATAGCAGCACGGCAGTGTGTACAAGGGACGTGGGTAACATTCCTTTGTGTAATGTTTTGGGTCAGCTCATTTATGAGGTGTGTTTGAACCAATGGAGTAGGGGAAGAAATTCCCCAGAAGCCCAGATGCATGCCAGAATTAAAGAAATGAGTTGGGCATGAAGGGCAGACTTCAAATTGGAATCCCCCAACACACACCAAATTGTGCATAGAGAACCGAAAGACAGGCCACCAGTGATAATCTGATCAGGATTGGTTGGGGGACTGGACAGGGCTGAGGCCACCGAGAAACCTTCACTATCTAAAACCCAGCAGGGCCAGGAGGCCAGTGCAGTGCCTGTCCCTTTATCTCCAAACTTCAGTCATTCTTAATCAGACCCACATTTGCGAGCCTCTGTGCGAAGGCACACATACCTTTGTCTTTTGTCTCTATATCTAGAATGAAATCAAATAGACTGATTTAAATTTTTGCTTATTATTAAAAAAAAAAAACCCACCCACATTACCACCAATTGAACCTGGACTTTGTGTCAAACATTCCACCTATATTATTTTAGCAGAAGATCACAGGAAGCTCTAAGGATGGTTGCTAGCTGCCCTTGAGTCTGTGTGCCCTTTTTCTTCGTTAGCAAGACAAGTCCTGCACTGTAGCTGGGCACGTGGCATCCCTGCCCAAGGCTCGGTCCTGTACTTTGTGGTACAGATTGCTGTGACCACATGACCATGTGCTAGCCAATGGGATGCGAGCTGAAAGAGGTACCCGACTTGCAGTTCATGCCCCAAAATGGGGAAGGATTGTGCCCTCGCCCTTCCCTTTCTCCTTTTTTCACTGGCCAGAATGTGGAGGCAAGAGTTGGGAACAGACAGTTTACCCCTGAGGTGAAAGATGAGTGTGGAAGATGCAAAACAGGATCCGAGGAGCCTGGTCCCAAACTGGAGAGCTGGCCTCTCAGCTCTGGACTGGCTGTGTTCAGACCGTATCATGAGAGAGGAAAATCCTGCCTCTCTTAAGTCGCAATTATTTTGACTTTTGTTACAATAGCCAGACCTGTTTTCTAACGAACACTGGCATTCATTTTTATACCCTTTGTGCAAACGAGCATCTGGACCTCAAAGAGACAAATAACTTGCCTGAAACTGCTTATAGAACAGTCCCCTCAAGCTGCTCAAATATGATACTTTCTCTTAGAATTCCTCTCTGATATGGAAATGCCAGTGAAGTCGTGCAGCTCTTCCCCCCACACCAAAGGAATAGCCAAATCTGAAGGAAACGTGTTCTGGAGCATCTGCCTGGCTGAGTGGGCAAGTGTCCATTCTGTTAACTTCCATCCTGAACTCCCACCTCCTCAGAAGCTGAGTTAGTTTTGAGGTTCAGGTAACCTATATGGTAGGTCAATGAATGTTAAAAATGATCATCTCGCTTAGTATTTCCTTAGCAGCATTTTACACTTAAGGGCTTTTATGTGGAGTTTTACGTATTTAAAACAGAGTTATTTAGCACTAGAACAGAGATTATGTTGCAAGATATTTTGTTTGTTTATTTAACATTTTAAAATATTGTGTGTTAGTGAGATTTGGGTTGTGAGAGCCATCATGGCATCTCTGACTTGTTTTCTTTCCAGCAGTACCGAGACGCTTACTTGTGTGATGCCAAAAAATGAGATACGACAGCCAGAGCTTGCTTCAGTCCCCTCCGACAAAGAGAGGATGCATCTTCATGGTGATCTCAGCACTTCTGATGCCATTTGGAAATTTGGAAACAGCTTAACTATATTTGTGAGCCATAACTTGATCTCAGTCATCTCTGAAGCTATTTCCGGGTTAGTCAGAATCGTAAGGGCACTTAGAGGGAGAGGCAGGAGGAGACAATTCTTTCCTTTCTGCATAGGAGTGGGAGTGACTGAGCCACAAATGCCAAAGCTGGGGATGAGAGCAAAGACCAGATGAAATGCCAAGAGAGCCAAGATAGCAAGGAGAGAGGGGTCAGAGGTCAAAACAAACAAGGATCCAACCAGGCTGGGAAGGGTTCATCCACACCACGCCAAAGCTTTTGGAGACTGGGGAAAAGGAAAGTGTTAAAGAAAATTTAGAGAGCTTTCCTTGATATGAATATTTTACTGAATGAGAAATGAACTGGTCACAACGAGGGGTCCTTCCAACCCAGGAATACAAGGCTCAGAGGTGTGATGTTACAGGATGGCTTAGAAAGTGACAATGAGGAAGTTGCTTAACCTTCACAACGATTGGTTATTACGGTGGAGGTTTCCAGATGGCAGGGCATTGGTTAAAAGTACTTACCTTATACCGTTTGAGGAAGATGTTTTCTTTGATGACTATTGGTGGCATTTACAAGGTAAGTTCCATGTATGCTCATAAAATAAACAAATTGAGTTTTGCTTACTTGGCTTAAATAGTTCTGTCTTCTTAGGAGATGTTCAAGCCTGGTCTTCATTTTATTTTCTTTTAATTAAAATAAATAAAAATTGTTGGGTGTCTATTATGTGCCAGAAAATCAAATCCTGTAGATGGTATAATTATCACCATTTCATAGCTGAGAAAAATGGTCTCAAAAAAGTTAGCCCAATGGATGTCACACAACTGATGAATAGTAAATCTGGGATTCAGACTCTGGTCTACCAAAAGTCTGTGTTCCTTCCTTCCATCACAATGACTCCAGAGCAGAAAAGCAGCCAACAGAGGGTAGGTTGTAATGAACTGGATACAATTGACAGGGAGTCAGACCTAGACTTTCTGAAACCACACGGGGACAGGGTAACATCTAGCACAAGACTTTTAGGCTGTCTTCAGGAAAACAGGTCGGTAAACTGCCCTGGGTATGGGCCATGAGGTCCCAAGGTCAAGGCATAGAAGATAAAGGCAAAACCCAATTTCTCTACAAAGTAAGTTAGCTAGAATTTGGGACATGAGCAAGAAATTCAACAAGAGGGGAAGAGTTAAAAAGAAAAGAAGGAACCCAGCACATGGTGGGAGGTGGAAGCACAGAGATGGCCAGGAAGCGAGGTCCTAGAGATGAGGGAGCTGAGAGGTTTAGAAGCATAGAAATGTGTAACATTTAATCCTAAACTGACCGGTTGCCTCACTGTTAATGCCAGCAGTTCCCTTAACTGTCCTTTAAAAGTTTGTCACCCACACTTGCACAACCTTGTGTTTGAGACAGGCTCAAACAGGAAAAAAGAACTGCTTCGTGCAGAGGACGAGGTGAGAGCAGAGAGGAGAACAGGCATGGACAAGAGAGGCATCCATACATGGAGCGATTCGGCTGGAGCTGGAGGTGCCCAGGACACTTATAAACATCCTCCCGCCCACATGTCAAAGATTAACAGGGAGTCTGAAAGACTTGCTGAATGGCTTACCTCATAAGGCATGAGAATTCAAAACAATTTCATCTAAATCTGCAAGGGCAAGTTGACTTTAGCCAACATCTGGTATATGAAAAGAAGGTATTTCTCAAAGTGCTACTCAAGGAAGTGGGTGACCTTGGGCGGCAGTGAATTCCCCATCCTTGGTCGTGTTTAGGCAAAGGTAGTACAAACCCCAGGTGTGGTGGTGGTAGGGCAGACTCAGGTGTCAGAAGGGAGAGACTCTCCAACCTGTTGAACCCTTTCCCAACGCTGAGGGCCCTGATTCTAGGTCTATAAAGGCAACTTGAATTAAGTATCCAAGCAAACGAGTGGGATTTGGGAATGCACCGACAAAGCTCGGAGTGAAGGGGGGAGGAAGTCCACTCAATGAGTTAAAAGTAAAACTGAACCATTAATATCCAGATAAAGTCGCCTGGCTATTGAGACATGCTTCTGGTTCAAGGAAGCCTTTCTTCTGTGCTCCCTGCCACTCCATTCCCAGGGGTGTGGTTTACGCAGCCCAGGGTTTGCTTTTCGAGCAGGTGGATAAATGTGCCTTGTCTTGAATGGGCACTCGAGCTTCAGTGTCTGCGGAACAGGGATCTAATGTTGAGGACTTCTCTTGAGATTTAGGTCTGAACCTGACCACCCTGTGTCCCAGCTCGTGAGGTCCAAGGGCTGGAGGCACCCAGAGGGAGTGAGAGCTCATCAGCTTCGCGAGATGTGGAAGGAAAGAGGGAAAGAATCAACAATCTACAGAGATAGTCAGGAACAACTAGCTCTCTTTTTTCCCCTGCCTCGCCAGGAAAAAAAAAAATCAAACCAGATGCTGCTTCAGTCCTTGACTGTTTGCAAGGACAAAGTATATACCAATGGCTAAAGGACAACTAAAAGAGATCATACGGCAGTGGGGGGCGGGGAGGGGAGATAAAAAAGCTTCCTGGATCTTCTCTCAAAATGTGCCCAGAATAGTATATTCCTGCAAGTTGGAGAAGAATACCTTAGCAAATATGATATCCTGCCAGTGCTCAAATTTTGTCTCAACCAGGGATGAAGATAGCTTGGGTACACGAACTTCATAGATAAACCATAAACTTACAAAAAGCAAACTTTATTCATTTGAATTTCAGCTTGTAAGGTATTTCTCCACCCACTCATAGTAGAACGACCAACCGTGAGTAGTTAGAAGTCATGGGGGAGGAGGAGCTGCAAAAAACTTACATCAACCACAAACTAGATTGTCAGCCCGGGAGAGTTGAGTGTAGACCTCAATAGTTTCTGATATTTGAATTAAGAATAAAAGTTCCCATATGAAGCCAGTCTAGGAAAGGCATTCTTGATAATTCTCTCAAACTCTCTCATGTGTTAGATTGCTCCACTGAGCAGGACTGAACACGTCCCTGGGGGCACCCCCACTTCAATTAGGTTCGAGAGACCAAGGAGTTCAGTTCCTGCCCCAGAGCCTCTTCCCTCTGTGGTAACTAGAAGTAAATAGACAACCTCACCTAGTAGTTCTGGAAGACTGAATCACATTTAAGCTACCTCTTGGCTTTAGAAATGATTTTATTTCATTCAACAAGCATTCTGAAGTCCTTCCTCCAATCCAGACATCGTGCTGGATGCTTTGGAATAGCTTGGAACCTAGTGAATATGATGTTCACACAAACAAATTAAAACCCTATAAAACCACTAAAGTGCAGAGTGTACCATGTACCCAGGTGTGCCTTGGACTTTGGGAAAGGCCTCGAAACAGAAGAGGAGACTCACCTGAGCCTCTGATGATGGTTGAATGTGAGTTTATCAGCGAGAAAGAATAAATGACATTTTGGGAGGAAGGAATAGTACCTCACAAAGAGTGAGAGATTATGACAGTGGCATAAGGAGAACAAGTAGTGTCAGGTTCAAAGTAGTACATTGTACTCTGTGGCTACATAAGAATTTTCCTGGAAAATGAACAAATGCATGGCAAAGGTCAAGTGCTGCTCTGCATTTGAAGTTCAGCAACTCTAGAGATGCTGACTCAGAGCAAAAGGAAATAATACACCTTGACTGTTTGTTTTTGTTTTTGTTTTTGTTTTTGTGATACTCCAAGTGTCAAGGGACTTAGGGATTATTTTCTCTGGAATAGTCAGGGCTGCTTCACGGGTGTGTGACCTGCAGCCACACAGAGCTCCATGTTTAGAAGCCTCTGGTCTTGAATAAATTGCTCTGTGGTTGCTGTCTTGAAATTCTTTGACTCATCATGGTCCAGAGGTCCCATATTTCACTGAGTCCCCAAAATGATGTAGATGATCCTGAGAATAGGATATTTTCAGAGAATTTGAAGTAGTTCAGTATTGTTTTATATAAAATGGAAGGAAGGAGCGGTGGCTAATGAAGTTGAGCATGTAGGCAGGGGAAGAGGTTGAAAAGCCTGGAAGCCTTGTTAAGCATTTAAAATTTGCCTCTGGGAGAAGGATAGTCATGGAAGATATTGAACAGGAAAGTAGCACGAGGAGATTTAACTTCTAGATCACTCTAGTGTGATGTAGGTGAGGGAGGGGAAATGTCACAATTTTTTTCCCATTTAAAAATAATGCCTTACGGGATGCCTGGGTGGCTCAGCGGTTGAACATCTGACTTGGGCTCAGGGCGTGATCCTGGAGTTCCGGGATCGAATCCCACATCAGATTTCCTGTGGGGAGCCTGCTTCTTCCTCAACCTATGTCTCTGCCTCTCTCCATTCTCTCATGAATAAATAAATAAAATCTTTAAAAATGAATAAATAAATAAATAAAATTAATGCTTTTCATTGTTCAAATTTCACTTATCAGGTCCAAATTTTTGATCCATGTTAAAATGGAAAAGTCCTGAGAAGAATTACTGCTATGATTAGTCTACATTTTTAGGGTAAATTGAGATAGCAAGATCTGTGAGCATCTTAGAGAACTCACGGTAGCAAAGAGCGGATGGAAAATAGGAAGCTGAGGGTTCTGTTTGGAGATGGGGGCCATAGAGAGGCTGAGCCTTTAGGGGAAAGCTTAGGCTTGTTTTTTCATTTTGCACAAGACCAACCAGATCCACATGAAAATTTTTAGCCCTTAAAATTGCTTTCAGCACTCCCTGCCCAGAGTCCTTTAGTGCAGTGGTTCTCAAAGTGTGGTTCCCCGGAAAACAGCATCAATGTCATTTTTAGAAACGCATTCTCTGCCCTCCATTTCAGGTACACTGACTCCACAACTGTGGAGGGGAGACCCCACAATCCACTGCCACCAGCCCTCCAGGTAGCCCTCGTGCAGCTGAGAACTGTTGCATCATTAGAAGTCATCTGTGTCCCTAGAAAAGGGGCGGGGGGGAAGTAGACATGCCTGTCTGGTATTAGAACGGATAATCAAACGTGATTCTAATGCCAAGAAGAAATTCAGGCTTTGTCCTAAACATGCTTTTAATGGAACTATATTCAGTGAGTGATGTAAGATATATATGATATATACGATAGCAGTGTCTTTGTAGGTGATGATTCCATAGTTCAAGAATGACTTTAAAAGGTCCTATTTTATTAAACAGACTCTGAATCATGATGCTGGAGCTGACAATGGTATTTACCAAAGCAAGATAAAGATGATTCTTTTTTTTCCCCCTATGCAAGTACAATTGTTTTATGGGAAGCATGTTTCACTTGTACCATCATCTTCCAGAGGATAATCTCTGCTGATAGTACTGGAATAGTTCATTTCTTGGGGCCTTACATTGGTAGGATCACGGCTATGTTAATACGTGTCCAAAAGTTGCTTTCGTTTATATAGTCTATAATATTTCTGAAATGGAGTCTAAGTTGCTGTTAATACCAGCATTTCTCAGATTCTTTCCATTGTCTTCCATGAGTAATCCAATATACATGGAAGGAAAAAGAGTAAACACTTTTGTGATAATCCAAATCTTTCCAATGGAATTTTAAACAATCTGACAGTTCAGTCTTGTTAAAAAGTGATATAAAATAAATGCTTCTTAGCAAACAATTGTCCAGTAAGTATTATAATTCCGTCTCATATTCTCACAGTGGATTGTTTTCTGAGTCTTTCAGTGGAATTCTTTCAAATTAGAGCTCAATGATCTTCTTTATATTTTATCCAAGGTTTGAAACACATGAACCTGTCTCTACTTACTCAAACAATGGCCTCTATTATGGTGTCTTTTTCTTTAAATCCAAATATTATATTCAGCATTTTAGGAATTCCCTATTCCAAATACAGGCAATTAAATTGTCTATAAGTTACTCAGAGCCTTAGAAAATGAAATGAAATAGGAGTTTGTACTTTGAAATGAGTTCAAAAATGTGTACCATTTGTCAATGCTAGTCTCTGTCAAATAGTCCTCATTATCTTCTGGTTCTGCTGTTAACAGACGAAATAATCTGACACAGACTTCTCTAACAAAAATATTTCCTTCTAGGAGAAGCCTGGCCTTTCTCAGTAATCAGGAATCAAATTCTTGACCTTGAAGATGGGAGAAAGAACAGAATGCTTCTTGGTACCACTATCAGCTGGATAAAATTTGAAAACATCCCCCAGGATAAAAAGGGGGACATGCACGGATATTTGTACTGCTTTTACCAATATCTAGGATGAACTTGGAGCCAGTAGGCTGGTACTCCAGAAAAAGAGAAAATCAAGTCGGGAGCTTTGGAAACACACGCCTGAGGCCAGGGCTCAGATGCAAGGGTCATCAGGCATCAGGACTCTGAGTTGAGACCAGAATGAAAAGTGCTCAGTATCACTTTCAATGACTCTTTACCAAACCACCTTTGTATTCACCCTTTTAATTTAGGGTCCCCTAAGTATGGTCCTGTTCTTATGCTCTCATAAACTTCAGTAAAACCAGGAAGTAAACAAGTGTTTATTGAACCGACTTACAGGAAGGAATGAAAGAATGGTGGTGTCCTTAATCATTTCAGGAAATTTGAATATTAACCTAAATGAATTTCTAAGTAGTAGAGGCAGTGGGAAGAAAATGTTTGGGAGCAAGAGCCTCTTTCTAAAAGCAAAGAGACTGGGGTCATAAACTCATCTCTTTTCTCCCCCACTTCCTCCTCCACCTCCCTCCACATAATATCCTTCTTGGTGGCAGGTATAGGACATCCATCTGTGCTATTTTCCTCTTCCATCAGGTTCTTGCCTGGTGCCTGGAACCCACACTGCTCTGTCTTCATCCATTAGTAAGAACGAGGAAATTGCCTACTGAACAACAGTTCTACTTAGATATCCTAGAGGGACTATAAATGCCATCTGAAAAAATCACTCCCTACACCCATACCTGCTGAAGGACCTCTGTTATCATGGTATCATTGCCCAGTTGGCCAAGTGAAGAGTTTGGAGATACTTGGTTCCCTAGGTGGTACTTAAGCTACCATGAAGGTTTGCGTAGGGGTTTGTATGCAGTGTGAAGCGTGGGGGGAAGAGGTGTTTTGGAAAACAGAGATTGTGTCTCAATGACAGTGACAGTGTTTCCATACTGAAGCACCGTAATGCATGTGGATGTTTCAGAAACAGAATAAGGTTGTGCCAGACAGACACGAAGCCCGGAAGCACCATGGTCCTTTCTCCTATAAAACACAGTCCAACAAGCAAACCAAAAGTAATTGGAACCAATTCATATTTTTCCTCAGTTTCTCAGGAGATGGTCAAAGGTGGGCTGGCACAGATGAAGTATGGTTTCATGCCCAAGAAAAGTAGCAATCTGTTGCACAAATCCATTCTCCCCTTATTCACCATGCTTCACACTCATCGCTCCCTAATTAATCTTCTAAAATACCCCCCACTCTCAACTCCCAACTTCAATTCTCATTCTCTTTCCAATATAAATCTTGCAGCTTCTCCAGATTACCCCCAGCTATTAACTTACACCAAACTTCATAATAAGGCCCAGGTGAATGTGTGCGTCTGCGTTGGTAGGGAGCCTCTCCTGGAGTGACGGAAATGGGCTGATTCATTCACTTTGTCTCTGCCTGCCACGCTCCTCCTCCAGCTATCTGCAGGACTTTCTTAAAAACCCCACTACCGAAAACACACAAACAAAAAAGCCAAAGAAGAAAAGGAAAGCCAAACTTGAAAATAAAAAGGTGAGTAGTTTGTCTTTTCAATGTGCTTTAGGTACCTTGTTTAATAGGCTCACACAAGGATGGTTTAGGGAAATGTACTCTATTTGACTCACTGTTTACTAGTGATTAAAAGGCCTAGAGGTAGTGAAGTTTCTCGTTAGTTTGTAGATTTTCTTCCAGGAGATACCAAATAATCTCTGTCTGTTAGAGAATTTCCAAGAATATAGTTTATATCAAATATAGTAGGACATTAACCAGCTTTGTCTCTAATCTAACATTTTTTCTTAGTTGAGCATTCCATTATTAAACTTCCTGTGAATGCTGGATTTTTGAATTCCCTTTAAACCAGTCTTGACATTTTATTGATCCTTTACTAACTACCAAGCAGAATGAATTTTTGACATGTGTTCAGTTTCTATTTATATGAGACTTGCTTTCTGACTTTTTGAAAATTACACTTTAACAACTCTCATGGAACCCTAGCTTCCTTCAGATGCCTGCTCAAATGCCGCCTTCCTGTGGAGGCTTTCCTCGACCACGCAATGGAAAATAAGACCTTGTGTAGATACTCAGCATTTCCTAGCTCCCTTCCTTTGCTTCCCTATAGCATTTATGTCCATTTGATATTTTATTTTGATTTTTCTTTTGTCTTTAGCCACTAGAATGGAAGCTCTGTGAATTTAGGGACGCTACAGCCCACTCCCTGATCAATAACTGGCAAATAACGAGTACTCAATGAACAGTGCATGAATGAATGAATATACTACTATCAGGCCTCCCTGCTCCTCAAAGACTAATTACATTGGGGACAGCCACCCTTATCAACCCTACACTTGGAATTATGGTGTAATAGTAGAAGTACTGAAGTTGTATTTATTTTTCTGTCTCCATTGAGTGATTTCTGGGCCCTTTCGTGAGACAGATACCTCTGCAAGTTTAGCTTTCATCTGTTAATGGGAGCATTAACACACGTGAGAGGCCATAACCTTTATAACCTCACCTGGTGCACTTGAACTTATCATAGTAAAGACCAACATAAAGGCCAATGTAAGTGGCATTATCACTGTTGTCGCCTTGCTTCTCTGTCAGTAGTGAGTGTCTAGGATGACAACTTTCAGGCACTAGGAAGTCTTCCAGAGGCTTCAAGACCAATACTCAACCTGAAAACATCTTCCTCTCACCTGGACAGCACTTCCTGGGAAAACACATTTTTCACGTAGTTTTACTTCAGTACCAGTGGGCTTTTCTCCTCGTATAGCATGTGAATAAAAAAAGGAACTAACTTATGAAGTATTTTACCGTTTTGCCTAAATAAGGGACAGGAGAACGCACCAGGAAGTCTCAGAGCCAAACTGAGCTCAGATGTAAGATACATCTCAGCAACAGCTCTGAGGAAAGCATTTCCTTAAAATACAGATTTGTACCACTTCGACGTCAGAAAAACTTTTTCCAAAACAGTTTTATTTTCCCCTGCTCAACAGCTAGAAATTTCTTAGGAGTGAGTGTCTTCCCTAAAACAACAAACCGTCCTCTTTTAGCTCTGTGCCCTCAGAGAAAATAAGACGACCTCAGAGATTTGAGTTTCCAAAGCCTCAGCACTTGCAGACAGTAAGCAGAATAGCAGGAGACTTCGCCCACGGTCACGATCTGGTGGTACAGTGGGAAATCTGTTTTTGGAAGCTAAAATCAATGGGAAATCCTTGAGCCGGGAGACTCTGAGGTTTAGCAGCTTAGATAGCAGAGCTGGTAATATGCGGACGAAGAGAACCGAAGCAAACCCTGTGTCAGGGAGCACTTCTACTGTAACTACATTAGGAACAGTCCCCTGATGCTTAGCCTAGGGCGTCTCTATCCAAGTTCAACAGAAATTATGAGAATCCTCCAATCACTGCTCAGAAGAGCAGAGAGCATCTTCCATGCGAGAATCAGAAAGTGGGGTGGCCTGGAGCCTCTTCTAGAGAAAGGTTAGAAGTTACCAGGCATTCAAATCAGTTCACCTCAGCAGGAAGACCCTAAGAAGGCTTTCTGGCTCTCCTCTGGATCCTCCCTCTAAATTCCTTATCAACTATCTCCACTTCCCCAGGTCAAGTCAAAGATCTCAGCAAGCAGGAAATATCCTTTTTCTTACTATGAAACAAAACCAAAAGACTGGTTCATGGGTGGTTACCCTTTTAGTATCTTAGTGTAGGTAGGCTCATGTTGCAGAGTATGCTCTTCTCAGAAGAATTGGAAACTTCTCTTCGGTAGGTGACAGCGAACCTACTTGAAAATTATTTCTCCTGTCAAAATAATACTGATGGTAATAGTTCCATGCCCATGCCATGGAGTCAAATGCATTCCTGACTCCACTGCTTACTATTTGTCCGTTTCCTAAGCCAGTTACTTGACCGCTGTGTGCTTTTAGTTTGCTCAACTGAAAGTGGAGATCGACAAGGAAAATAATAACAGCAAACAATTTCAGTTGTTTCCTAGGTGCTAAACATTAGTCCAGTGTTTTACCTTCATTAACTAATTTTACACCTTTAACCTTATGAGGCAGGTGCCTTTGTTGGGTAACTCCTGAGTCTCCTGCACTCTCTTGAGTGCCAAAGACTCTCGATACCTGTGAAGGATGACAATGTGCTTCATGGGCACTATCTCATTTAGTCCTCAGAGCACCCTTATGGGGAAGGCACTCTTCTCTGATCCATTTTACACTTGAGAAAACTGAGGTGCAGGGAAGTTAAGTAACTTACCCAAAGACTCAGTAATGGTGCTGGGAATCATAGTCAGACTCTAAACGCCTTGCTCGTCAATATTATGCATCATGATATTTGTTCCCCGAGAACTCCCCCATTTGTTAAAGGGGAATGAAACCAACTCAAATCATATGTTTGTGAATGGGAAACTTGAACTTTTTTTAAAAAAAGGATGGCTGAAGATCTGCCTTCAGTGCTTGCATCAAAATAAACAGAACTGATAGACACAATCAAAATCTCTGGCTTTAATTTTGTTGTTGTTGGGTTTTTTTTCCCCTTTGGTACAAGATTTTATGATGAAGTTTCCATGAGAAAAGGGATCCTGTGGTCATGTAAAATAATCAACAAAAAGAATGTAGGAAAGGGTACTGGTAAGCCATATGAGGAAATCACTAACAAGATGTTTGTCTCCATACTGACATGAAATTACCCAAACCTATGATTTCACAATCTACAGGATGGCAACAAACTGCCCCCAGAGGGCGCCAAAGTGATCTCTCTCTCTCTCTCTCTCTCTCTCTCTCTCTCCTCTCTCTCTTTTTAAAATCTAAGTCTGTAGATATGATCTGGACCTCCTGCATCTCAGAGGGTTTCTGGATGGTCCTCAAAAAGCCCCTCAGGGCCTTCCTCTGGTTTGGGGTGTGGGCCACGGTCACCCAGAAAGCTAAATGCAGCCGCTGGGTGATAAAAGCCCTGCGGTAAACTGACTTCTAGCTAACCACAGGGCAGCAGAGAGCGTTGAATGCAACCACAAAGTGGTTTGCTGGCACAGAACTTTCCCAACCTTTGGAACGAGATACCAGGGGATGTTGTTTAGTCTCCATCTTGGAAATCTTTCTCTTGGCGAGAGGAAAATTCTGATATCCATCAGTCTGAAATCAGCTGGGCATAGCCTTAGGTGGAGGCAGGGGGGCAAGCATGTTGTCTGTGGGAACTCATAACCTCAAAACCAATGGTCTTAATGGAGCTGCTTATGCAGTTAGTTATGAAACAGGCAGGCATATGGATGCCGGCGGGGATTGACAAACTGCATGGAGACTACCAGACCTCTTTGCAATAGGACATTTGTTTTTCTAAAAATGTTGAGAGAAATTAAATTTTAATGCAGAATTAGGAGTCCTGGGTGAGCTTCCAGCATCTTCAGGTATGCATGAAGCCCCTAACATGCCTGACATGGACTCCAACAGATGCCCTTTGTTCAGGTCACTATGTTGAGACTCAACAGAACCACTGGCCTCTTGCAATCAGGCTGACGCTTTGGGAGCCCTGTTCTGAAGAAATTGAGATTGACAGTGTTAAGACCTTGAGTTTTTTTCTTTAGAATATCGCCACTGCTTATTCTTTAGCCCTGCCTTTGAGCTAGAAATTGATGTACTTGGCTGATGGGACTAAATTACATGAAAGAATGGCTTTCATCATATTGCTCAATTTAGGGATTTCTTTCATTTCAAAGGCAAGGTTAATTACCTCTAGAAAATGTTAAGCAATTATCCACTAATAATAACAGGGAAGATGCTCCTGGAGCAGCCAACTCAAGGTAGAGGGGGGATTTGTGAGGAAGGCAAGAGACTTAGATTTGAATTAATGATGAAAAATGAAAACTATGTTAAGCTTTTAAAGACTTTAATGGGGAGAGACAAGACGGTTGCCTTAGCCCTTCAGCAGCCTTGGCCGTCAGTTCCTTCCATTTTTTTTTTCCCCCAGGACTCAGAGGAAAGGCCTCTTTAGCGAATTTGGTTCACATTCGCTATGATTTTTGCCTGTAACCACTTATAACCTAGTGGAGGTGACTCAAGTCTTTGGTAATCGGTGGAATATTATTATTCCACCGGAATAATAACAAGACCGGAATAATAACAAGACCGGAAGTCTTATTATCAAAGGTGTGAGCTCCTGGGTAAAGCTAAAAAAGAATCTGGGGCTTTTCAGTTGCATCCTATAGGATGTCCTATTTCTCTGCATATTAAAGTATTCACAGTTCAGAGTCTTGCTCTTAGAGTTCAGGGTGAGTGATGCCTTCCAAAAGCTTGGACCTTCTGCAGGCCAACACACACACACACACACACACACACACACACACACAGAGTGCTATTCTATCTCTCCCTCTCATGCTCAATTTCAAGTCACTGAAAAATGAGAAAGGTTCTAAAAAAATTCTCTGCATTTTGCTCAGCTCAAAATCCTGTGGCAGGTGGATATAAAAAGCACAACAATTGACACTGTTCTTTCTTTGATTTTTTTTAGTTCAAGAAGTAAGGCTGTTGTTTGTGTACAGGAGCTTGTTAACACATGCTAGACTTTGTCCTTGCTGTGGAGACAGTTCTCACGCAGCCCTGGGATTCCTTGGCACCTTCAGAGGAAAGCAGGTCAGTAGGTACAAGGAGATGCTTCAAAGAGTGGGCCCGAAGCTGGTGCTGAATGAGGGGCGTGGGGGAGCGATGAGATGCTTCTCTATCTCATTAGAGCCGCTTCAGCGCAGAGGATACCTCTTCTAAAAGCAAGGCTAGCAGGAGGCTGTACACTGTTCAAAAAAATCCTGTCTCCACATGAATGCACTTCAGTTCCTTTCTTTCCAAAAAGAGTAATTCCCTGATTTCACGGGCTAACCATAAGATGATCTTAGAACCCCCAAATTACAGCTCTTTAACATTTCAGTATTAAACTCATATGTGCTTAGGCCTAAATATGATAAAGTTTACAGGAATTGATCTTGAAACTGAAGTTCAGAGTTTTAAGGATTCTGCAAGGGAGAAAATTATTTAGTTGATGAGAAAATTATTTATTTGCAATTATGAACACTGAGAAATCTGGGTTCTCACTTCTGATAGTTAACAGCCACCATCATAATGTGGTGCCTATTTTGGACAGCTTAGGACTTACTGTTAAAGCCTACCTTTGAACATTGAAAGTAAAGAAAAATATGTCATGCAACATATCTGCCAGGTAATACAAGAAGAAATAGAAAACTTTCTAGACACAGAGAGAAATTAGTTAAATTCATTTTACAGAAACCGCACAATCTAAACAGACTTGTTTTCCTTCTTTTTCTTCTGTGAAGTTCCAAGGGTACTTTGTCAACTATGCAAAGCTCCGTTTCCAACCTTTGCTTTTTTTTTTTTTTTAAACCACATTCTAGCCTTTTCACAGCTTTGAATCTACCTGTTCCTGTTTATTTCCAGGTATGAAATATCACTGAATGTTCACTATGAGAGCTGGGAAGAACAGTCAGAAACTCTTAGTCCCATCCTTCCTTTTATAAACAAAGAAACAGAGACTTTGAGAAGTGGAGAACTTTTATAAGTTCCCACAGCTCATTAGTGACAAAACTGGGATGCAAATCCAGACTTCCTGACTCCCAGCCCCCCAGAGTCGAGAGTCGGGATCCGGATAGTACATACGACATGAAATCCTCCCCAAGATGTGACAAGCCACTGCAAGACTCCAGGCAGAAGGTACAAAAGGCAGCCACAAAGAAAGGGAAGAAGATTTTAGATCTTTGGGACACCGCCTCTTTGCTTCCTCTAAATATTAACTCTCTGACACACAGCCCCATGATTCCAACCCAAGAAATCACCCTGATGCTTCAGATATTGAGCTAGGAGTGTTCTTATGTCCACATGAGATGCCATGGGAGTTAACATTTATACCTAATATAAGTAGATACTAAGCCCAACATAAAATCTTTAAAGGCAAATGTCTTGAAGCATCACAATCTAGACTTGGCCTGTGCTTATAAAGGAATGAAGGTTTGATGACTATAGTGAACTCATTCATTCATTCATCTCCTCATTGATTCATCCAATGGACCTTATCGAGTACCTCGTCCATGACAGGAGATACAGTGGTGATCAGGATAGGCATGGCCCTGGCTCCCTCAGCACTTACAATTTCCTGGGTGCAACAGACGTTGAACAAGTATTTAGAGTAAATTATGGAGGAACACACCACAGAACTTCACCAGGAACCAAGTGACCAGATTGATATTCTAACTCAGTAGGTTTTGATGAAGGTAGTTTGGAAAGTGATGGAGACATTTGGGGTTATAATGCTAGAGGGAAGCTCCTGGCCTTTAGGTACCAGGAAGCAAGGCTGCTGAGTGTCTTGTATTTAGTTGTCCAGGCCCTCAATACAGGGAATTTCTCCTACATCCTCTGTGACCTCTAAGTCCTTGTTGGACATTCACAAAGGTGAAAAACCTGCCGAATTACCCAAGTCTGGACTCGACCTTCACTTACAGGTCTACATGAAGTATATTTGTGTAGCTTAAACAGATACGGAATGTTCCAGGAATGAATCCATGCAGAAGATGACATCATGTTTGGTTCAGAACTTACGAGCACCATCTGCAATTTCAGAAAAGCATGCCACTGATAGAAATGCTGCCAATAAATAAAACACAACTCTATCGGGTTACATTTAGAGCTACCTTAGGAAGGTGGAGCAAGTGGGTGCATCAAAATTCATTTAAAAATATAAATTATTTTTTATTACTCCGTTATATTAGGACAATGTATTAACTCTAGCTTATTTTACCTGTGATTTTCATTCCTGGCTGGTTTGCAAAGGAAAGTGAACAAGATCTCAAGGACCAGGCAGAGAATTGTACTGTTTCTTCTCTCTAGTGTCTACGAATGCCTTTGATAGTGTCCCTCAGCTGACAGTTTTTGTGGCTCCCCCTACAGAATTGGGCAGGACAGAGGTGCTTTCAGGTCTTCTCTTTTCCTGTTTCAATGACTCTGGCTTGCAAAGATGAGAGATTGAGGAGAAACCCAGACACGTGAAGGGGTATAGGTGTGACGGCCTACCTCTATGTGATTTTTCGCTGCACAATCCGGAAAGCATGTATCTATCTAGATTTTTGTTTCCTGGAACACAGCACTCAGAGAATTTTTGTAACCTGTGTATGTGCCATCCAGGAGCTTAGAGCCACAAGAAAGAGTTCAGATGCCAGATAATGGCAGTGAATGCAGAGAGACCCAGGAGCCCACAAGCACAGAACATCAGCCTTTTTTCCAGTTCTACCTATGACTCCACTTTTCTGGCTGAGGCAGCGCAGGAGAGAGTCCGAATCAATGATGGGCAGACGTACTGCACCGTGGACTGCACGATGTTTAGAGAGCTTTAGTGTCCCTGGGAATTTGGCATCCTCAGCCACTGTGATGCTCTCAGGCCCTTTCTGATAACCTCATATTTCCTAACCTCCCACAAAACAAGGGTGTCGCAATGCAGGTTTTTGTAGCTGGCCAACAAATTACTTTCTCTATAGATGGAAAGAGATAACAAGACCCTGTTGACTTCATTTTATGCCTGTTGCTGCACAAATTCAGCCACTTGATAGGTTGGACAAGCAAGACAGAACAGGATCCGGGGAAGACAGGCATTGATAAAAGCACGTAGCCCTGGAAGACGGCTGCCCTGGAAGCTTCAACTCCACGTGAATGTAGGACAGACTTGGCCCGTGAGGAAGGACCCCCTGATGTCTACAGTAGCTTATAGTTATCAAGCCACCAGTTTGCCTTCTTAAAGAAGTCTGACTGAAGAACTAGACTCATCTTAGATGACGGTTTGTTGGGGCACCTGGGTGGCTCAGTGGGTTAAGTGACTGCCTTCCACTCAGGTCATGATCCAGCATCCTTGAGACCTGCATCAGGCTCCCTGCTCCGTGGGGAGTCTGCTTCTCCCACTGCCCCTCACCCGACTCATGCTCTCTCAAATAAATAAATAACATCTTAAAAAAAGAAGAGGTGGCATTGTTGTTTTGTTTTGTTTTTAACCTTTGCGATCTTGACTCTCCAGAACTGAATGAGGCCCCTATGGTTGGAGTCTGCGATTTGAGCATTTTTAAAACAGTGTTAGTGGGACTCTTATCTCTGTTCTTAAAGAAAACCTATAGCATGACCGCAGTTGGGATTTTTCACTCTGGGGAGGTAGCCCCTGCGTGTGAGGTCAGCTCTCCTGGTAGTGGGGATGAGATGACCAACTTGTTTTGCCAAGGCCTCCAAATTGTCTCAAATGGCAACTAATTTTAGTTGAAATGGACTTCATCCAAATTTGAACCAGGGACTGAGAGGAGCAAGGCTCCATATCCCATTACCAGAGCTATCCAGATTCTCCATAATACTGTATATTAAATCCTTATAATAAGCTGCTTTGTGAGTCTTGGTGCCGGTTCAGTATTTTCATTGCAGTGATTACCCTATGGTCTGCTGGCCAGCTGAAGCTGGAGTCCTCTTTCCCTTGATACGGTTCCATAACATCTCTCATCGGCCCAGTGAAACTTGTTGTTAAGGGCAGAGCTAATCTATTGCAGCCTGCCCGGCTGCATCATGCCAAGAAACTTGGTGTGTTTCTGTCAGCTATTTCTGTGAGGACAGTTCACTTCTTTGGAAGAGTTTTCGCTCCATCGAGTCAGTGAACAATCCAGCTGCAAAGAATAGCTCTTGCAAACAGCCTCCCCGGCCCATCCTGAAGTGAGGGCCTCTTACCCATACTGACAAAATGAAGGCATTATCTCATATACTGGGTTTTAATACCTGTATGCTTATCTGTGTGCCCCAAAGGGAGTTTGGGGGAACTTCTAAAAGATGTACCAGGAATGACATATCCTTGAGTGACATGGTTTCCTAATTCCAACTCCACATCCACTGCCCGCCCACCACATCAGCTCCTTGTTGGTAGCTTACAACTTGGCGAGGTGCTGGCAAGGCGAGGAGGAGGACAGAGTGACAAACAATGAAGCTGCACCTTTGTGTGATCTATGAGGCGGACCCAAAAAAAAGTCAACAAACCAACCCGTTTGAAGAGGGCCCAGCAGAGCTTGCTTTGAAGGCTAAGGCTGGGGAAGTAAACCCATTTGTCAGCAGTGGGGCAACAGTAGTATTCCAGACAAGGGGCGTGTAGTGAAGTCCTCTCACCTGGCCTGAGTGACCTGGACCCTGGAAGGACACCTCTGAGTCCACCTGTCCCCGCACCTGCCCTCCATCTGGCTTGCCCCTCACCCTTGCGTTTCTCTAGCAGCTCATTTGTGAGACTTTCACTGTGGTGATTTGTCCCTGCGTCTGTCATGATTCCCTGGCCCCTGCTGCTTTTGGCCTTCTCTCCTGTCTTGGGACCCTGTTGTTGGGAACCACATTTGCTTCTCTGGCTGAGCATTTTCCCCTTGCCAATTCTCTAACCCTCCAGCCCCAGGCTGTCTTCTACCTGATTCCTTGTCTCTGGGCTCCAGGAGTGGGTGCCAGTTCAGTCCCAGCCACACCCTCACTCACTTCTCAACAGGGCCAAGGGGTTGGGTTGGGTTGGGTTGGGTTGGGTTTGGTTTCCTCCTCAGGTCCCACCCTTACCCTCTTCCTGCCATTTTGAAAGAAAATCCAATGCTTTAGGCCTCAATAAAACAAACAAACTGACAAATACACTAAAGAGCCAAGTCTGGGTCAGAAATCGAAGCAAAACAAAACTCCGGAGAACATTTCTTTTGTTATAGGATTTGTGCCTTTTATTCTCAGCCCCCAATGTGGTAAGAGATATCAGTGTAGTAGACACATGAGACGCTTACAGCCAAAGAAAAGCTGCTGAGCGGGGTGCCCCAGCCTTAATCCTTATGCCCAGAAGAGGCCTCCATTAACTGGAGATCTTGTGGCTTATACTTTCAGGACATTTTATACCAGCCCTGTCAATAGAAGTATAATATTAGCCACATATCTACTTTTATGTTTTAATAGTCACATGAAAAAATGCGAAAAGAAAAAAAATGAAATAACTTTAAATTAAATAATAAATTTTGTTTAATCCAACAACACCTAAAATATGCTCATTGCAAAATACTACGTAAAATTACAAAATGAATTAGTTCTACAGATCTGCTGTATGGCATATGGGGTAGTAAACGACACTGTATACTGCACTTAAAACTTTTTAAGGCACCTGGTGGGTCAGTCGGCTAAGCATCTGCCTTTGGCTCAGGTCACGATCCCGGAGTCCTAGGATCGAGCCCTGTATCTGGCTCCCTGCTCAGCAGAGAGTCTGCTTCTGCATCTCTCTGTGCCCCTCCCCACCATTCCTTCTCTCACTCTCTCAAATAAATAAATTAAATCTCAAGGGAAGAAAAAAAAAAACCTTTGTAAGTGGGTAGATCTTGTGTTAAGTACACACAAAAGAGCAGGTACAAGGAAGCTTTTGGAGGCGATGGATGTGTCTATTACCCTGATCCCGTGGTGATGTTTTCCTGGTTTTATGCATGTGTCCAAACTTATCAGATTGTGTATATTAAATAGGTGTTCTGTATCTCAACTGTTCCCCAATAAAGCTTTTAAAAAGTATTCATGAGGCACTTTACTTCTATTATCACACTAGGACTTAGAAATGTCCATTCAAATGGTAAATTTTTCCAAAAAGTGTGATGTAGTCCTTCCTATTGAAACAAACTTGTGTTTCATGGAAAGATATTTTACATTGCTTAAGCTTTTTTATTTAAATTAATTACAATAAAAGAAGTCAAAGCATTTCTCGGTTGCGCTAGCCACATTTCCAGTCCTTAGGAGCCACATGTGACTATAGCTAGCGTATTGTACAGCACAGCTTTCTGAACAAAGGCGCTAACTCATAAGCTGCACCTCACATCAGCTCAGCAAAATACAGAAACTATTCCCCCCAGTGAGACAATGATAGTCATTGAACAGGGAGGAGGGAAGGAGGTCCCAACCTCCGCTCCACTGGTCTTTCAAAAGTCTTCACAAATGCCATCCATTTGCAAATTATTTCCTGTAATTTTTACTTTCTTCTTAAGTTTAACTTTCTTCAAAGAAGAAAAAGAGCCACTCAAATACAACACAGATGACATTTACTAGTAAATTATATATATTTTTTAATCCATAAACTTGCCATCTTGGCAACCCAATAAATTTGCCAATTAGTGTATAAAAAGCAAACAGAGCACCAGGCTCCATAAACATCTCTTGAAGCATTAGTTCATGCCTTTGGTCTCTTTTCAGGTTGAATTAGCCTTAAACGTAAGATTTCATCTACTCAAGGATTTTAAATGCTCTCTGTCCATCTCATTACAGGCATACCTTGGAAATATTGTGGGTTTGGTGCCAGACCACCACAATAAAGATATATTGAAATAAAACTGGTCAAATGATTTTTTTTTGTTTTCCCAGGGCACGTAAAAGTTATCTGTATCCTATGTTGTAGTCTATGAAGTGTGCAATAGCATCATGCCTAAAAATATGTACATACATTAATTAAAAAATATATTATTGATAGAAAATGCTAATCATCCTCTGAGCTTTCAGCAAGTCCTAATCTTTTTGCCTGTGTAGGGTCTTGCCTCTGTGCTAATGGCTGCTGACTGATCCCGGTGGTGATTGCTGAAGGCTGGGGTGTCTGTGCCAATTTCTTAAAATAAGACAGCAGCGTGGCTTGCCACGTTGAATGACTCTTCCTTTCATAAATGGTTTCTTTGTAGTATGTGATGCTGTTAGATAACATTTTACCCCCGGGAGAACTTCTTTCAGAATTGGAGTCAATCCTCTCAAACCCTGCCGCTGCTTTATCAGCTGAGTTGATATAATAATCTAAAACCTTCCTTGTCAAAATAAATAAATAAATAAATAATAAATAAATAAATAAATAAAAATAAAACCTTCCTTGTCATTTCAACAATCTTCATAGCATCTTTACCAGGAGTGGGTTCATCACAAGCAAGTTCACCACTTTCTTTCCTCATCCATAAGAAGCATCTCCTCATCCATTTGTCATGGGATGGCAGCAATTCAGTCCTAGCTTCATGCTCCGCTTCTAATTCTAGTTCTCTGCTCTTCCCACCACATCTGCAGTTCCTTCCTCTGCTGAAATCTTGAACACCTCACACTTATCTGTGACGGTGGGAATCGACTTCTTCCAAACTCCTGTTAGTACTGATATTTTGACCTCTTTCCATGAATCATGAAGAGTTTTAATGACATCTAGAATGGTGAATCCTTTCCAGAATGTTTTCAATGGACTTTGATCCATCAGAGCAATCACTATCTGTAATAGTTATAGTCCTATGCAATGTATTTCTTCAATAGCACAACTTGAAAGATGAAATTTGCTCCCTGATCCACAGGCCACAGAATGAATATCATTGGCAGGCAGGAAAATCAAATGAATCTCATTGTACATCTCTATCAGAATTCCGGGAACCGGGTACATTGTCAATGAGCAGTAAGATTTTGAAAGATACCTTTTATTCTGAGCAGTAGGTCTCAACAGTGGGCTCAAAGCATTCAGTAAACTGTATTAGAAACAGATATGCTATCATTTAGGTTTTTTGTTCAACTAATAGAATACACACAGAGTAGATTTAACACAATTCTTAAGGCCCCATAATTTTCAGAGTGGTAAATGGTAACATGAACATCGGCTTCAACTTTAAGTCACCACCTGATTTAAGCCGCTAACAAGAGAGCCAGCCTGTGCTTTGCAGCTCTGAAGCCAGGCATGGACTTCTCCTCTCTAACTATAAAAGTCCTAGGTGGCATCTTTTTGTAATAGAAGGTTGTTTTGTCTACAGTGAAAATCTGTTTAGTGTAGCCACCTTCATTAGTGATCTCGGCTAGATCATCTGGATAACTGGCCTCAGCTTCTGCATCAGCACCTGCTGCTCCTCCTTATACTTTATGTTATGGGGACAAATTGTCTCCTTAAGCCTCATGAACCAATGTCTGCTAGCTTCACACTTTTCTTCTGAAGCTTCCTCACTTCTCTAAGACTTCACAGAATTTAAGAGAGTTAGAATCTTGCCCTGGATTAAGCTCTGGTTAAGCGAATGTTGTGGCCAGTTTGGTCTTCTATCCAGACCACTCAAACTTTTCCTATATTAGCAGCAAAGCTGTCTCACTTTCTTATCATTGATGTTTTCACTGTAGTAGCACTTTTAATTTTCTTCAAGAACTTTCTCTTTGCATTCACAGCTTAGCTAATCATTTGCTGCAAGAGGCCTAGCTTTCAGCCTATCTCAGCTTTCAACACGCCTTCCTCACTATGTTTGATCACTTCTAGCTTTTGATTTAAAAATAAGAGACATGTAGGGCACCTGGGTGGCTCAGTCTGTGAAGTGTCCCACTCTTGATTTTGGCTCAGGTCGTGATCTCTGAGTGGTTAGATCAAGCCGCGAGTCAGGCTCTGTGCTCAGTGGGGGCTCTGCTGGAGATTCTCTCCCTCTGCCCCTTCCCTCCCCTAAAATAAATCTTTAAAACTAAAATAAAATGAAAGACATGCAACTCTTCCTTTTACTTGAACATTTAGAGGCCATTATAGGGTTATTAATTGGGCTGATTTCAATATTGTTGTGTCTCAGGAAACAGGGAGGCCGAGGAGTGGGAGAGAGAAAGGGGAACAGGTAGATGGTGAAGCTGTCAGGACACACACAACGTTTATGGATTCAGTCCCATCTTATATGAACACAATTCACAGGGTCCCAAAACAATTAAAATAGAAACATCAATAATCACCAATCACAGATTACCATAACAAATATAATAAAGATTTTAAATTTTTAAATACTGTGGGAATCACTAAAATGTGACACAGAGACATGAAGTGAGTACATGCTGTTGGAAAAATGGAACCCATAGACTCACTGGATGCAGGATGGCTACACACCTCCAATTTGTAAACGACACAATCCTGTGGAGGACAAAAAAGCAAAGTACAGTAGAAAAGGCCTGCCTGTGCTGAGAGCCTGCTACATGCCATGCTCTGTTCCTTAACATTTGGAGTCATCACAGGAACCTCACATTTAACCCTTTCTGAATTAACTGCTTTATTTTGCCATCCATAACCTCCACTCCCAGCCTTCTGTTCAAGTCTCCATCCCTTCCAAATAAGGGCATTTTCATCACTGCCTTTTTGATGAAACAAGGACTAAGGTGCAGGTGGCTGATTTGAGGGGTCATCCCACAAGGGGGAGTGTGGAGCTGAGATAAGCCAAGAAAGGAGGAGAGGCCAATGAAGGACATTTGATTGATCTGATTGCTACCATTGGCAGATGAGAGCCTCAGTCCCACCGGGGCTCCTCAGGAACCGCACGGCATGTGCTTCAGATTTGTCCCTCCAAAGAGCAGAAGGCTGGGACATTTATCCACTAATGTGCATTCTTTCTTGGGTTGATATTACTCTCCACCCCGAAGTCATAAATTCTCCCACATTTCTGGGCTATCTCCGTGCTAGGAATTTCCAAAACCACAAGGCAGGAAAGCAAAGGCTTTTAGCAGGTACTTGATATAGGATGCTGACAGCATGACTGGAATTGTTCACCACAGCTGGAGCCCAAATCAAGATGGTCCAGGAGGATGTGGACCCAGGTACTCGCCCCACCCCCCCCACCCCCCCACCTCCCCCGCCCAGCTATCCAAGTCAGAAAGCCTGGAGCTGTCCCTTGCATTTGCTCTTGGTTTCCAACTTTTTCTCTCCTCCCCTTAGTGCCAAATCGGGATGAAGCCCCCCTGATAACTTTCTTCTCCAACATATTACTTTTACTCTATATCCGTTGCCATATCTGATTTCGAACCTTCACCATCTCTGGTCTGCAACCACTTCCTGCTCCATCTTTTATGACCATCCCTTCAGCGAAGCTGTTTTTCTAAAATAAGGATGAATTATTTCAGAGGTTTCCTACTGGTAATAGCAGAGGTGACAAATAGACATGCCAACTCTTTTTCACTGGAAACCATTCCCTGGGAGTGTCATGTGGAAAAGGTTTCTAAGGCCATGCCTAGTCTGAGTGGGAAAAGTAGAATGACTAACTCAGTGTTGCCAGGGTTGAGGAAGGAAGTGAGATGATGTGCTGGGTTGTCACCAGCCGTGGTCACGTGTAACACCCAGACTTTTTCTGTGGCACGCAGGACAGTCAGCACCTGACCCCAGCCCACCGTCCTCACTTCTTCCATCTTTTTCTTACCATTCCTCTCCCCTGTCCATCTCTTCAATCATGTAGAGCTTTGAGGCATTTTTAGAATCGACCCTGCTCTTTCCAATCTCCATGACCTTGCACTCGCTGTTCCCCCAACCAGCAATGCATGGCCTGGCTCATGTACCATCATCCCTCAAGGGCCAATCAAAATATACCTCACTAAGAAGACATCTGTGGCCTCCCTGAGAAAATGAGATCCCTATCACCCCAGTTCCTGTGATCATCCACTGCTTTCTGTTTAATTCGGGTAATAATTCTTTGTATAATCATATTTTAATGGAATATCTGCACCTCATTCATCCACCATCAATTAAACAAACAAACCAATACTAATATTATTAATCCAGGTTAGCACTGCATAATCCCCATCATGGAATTCTCTGGTGAAATAAAGTTTGTTAAATGGATCTTAGGCATGAAGCTAAATATATCCTCCTATTCCAACCCTCCTATTCCAGAATGGAAATATTTGTTTCCACAGTTCAGTTTTAGCCAGTAAACCTGGTCACCAGCAGGGCCAGCAAGAAGGTAGTGGTGCCTTGGTCCTGCATAGACATGCACAATGGGAAAACACAAGTTGTGCCTTAGCCTAGGTCATAAAGCAGCAGGAGGAAATAAACACTGACCGTGAAAAATAATAAGACAGCAATAGTCCCAATATTTACTTTATGATTTTTTAAAAAATATTTTATTTTTTAAGTAATCTCTATACCCGACCTGGGGCTCAAACTGATAACCAGATCAAGAGTCCCAGGCTCTATAGACTGAGCCAGCCAGGCACCCCTACTTTGTGTTTTTGATAAAAGATAAATTAACATTTCAAAAAACAACAAAGCAGATGGAGAAAAGCAGTGTGGAGGAAACTAAAAGCAGACCTAAAAGTGGAGGAAGTTCGGGGTAGTGATAAGCATGAGACTTTGCTAAGAAAAAGTGAGCTATAATACATGTTACACCCTTAAAAGTAATCGCTAGGGACACCTGGGTGGCTCAGCGGTTTAGTGCCTGCCTTCGGCCCAGGGCATGATGCTGGAGTCCGGGGATGGAGTCCTACATCGGGCTCCCTGCATGGAGCCTGCTTCTCCCTCTGCCTGTGTCGCTGCCTCTCTATCTCTCTGTGTCTCTCATGAATAAATATATAAAAATCTTTAAAAAAATAAATTAATTAAAGTAATCACTAAAAAATAGGAAATAGAATTATAACTTCAAATTCAGTAAGTGGAAAAATAGATTCAAGAAAGTATGATTATTAGAAGAGAGGAGAAGAGGATTAAAAGTAGAAAAAAAAAAACAAAGAGAAACCATGGTCAATGAAAAAAAAATTAGGTGGAATAAATAAGGGTTAAAATTTTTATGAATAAATGCAAATGGAGTAAGTTTGTCTAGTTATAGAGGGAAACTCTTTATAGATTTAAAAAGCAATCTACCTCTGCGGTGCCTGGGTGGCTCAGTCAGTTAACTGTCTGCCTTCAGCTAAGGTCATGATCCCAAGGTTCTGGGATAGAGCCCCAAGCCAGGCTCTCTGCTTTTCTGCTTCTCCCTCTGCCTCTGCCCCTCCCCACAGCACTCCCCCTCCCCACCCCACTCATCCTCTCTTGCTCTCTCTCTCTCTGTCAAATAAATGAAAAAAAAATCATTTAAAAAAATCTAGTTCTAAGATATTGATCAGAGACCCAGTTAAGGTGAAATGACACTAAATGGCAAATAAAGGATGGATAAGGCTATAGCAGATGTACTAACCCAAGGAAATCTGATATCATCAATATCTATATCCATCAAAATAAAATGGAATTTAATGTTGGGCTATAATACAGCCATTTAAACACATGAATTATAGCTGCATGTAGCAATAAGTACAGATCTCAAAAGCATACTATTTAGTAAGTAAAACAAATTATATCACAAATAAACAACCTGATATGATTTATATGTAATTTTAGAATATATACAAAGTGATGCCATAGTTACTCTATGCAAATATGTAAAAAAAATTTTCAAAAAAGTCTTAAAGGCTAGATACCAATTTATAATACTGATTATCTCTTAGAAATGGAGACTATTTTGCAAAAGAGATACAAATTAAAGAGTACTCTTATTTTCATTTGTAAGTTTTTAATTTTTTTTTCTTTTAAGAAGATGGTGTAATCATACAGTAGTGTAGTGTCTTTTAACATATATTCAGAGGAAAAAAGCTGAAAGCAAATAAAGCAAAATGTTAGTAGTGTTTAGTTGCCATTGGTAAGGATAAATGTCTGCCATTCAATTCTTTGTACTCTGTATTCTGCAAATTTCCAAAAAGAAAAGAAGAGTACAGGGCAGGAGTAGCTGGTCTCCCCAGCTATTATTGTTTGTGATTACACAAGATAAAGACATAGGATCCGAAACCCAGAATATCAAGAAGACCTTGGAAGATTCACAAGTGGTCACAGAAGTGAAAATTTCCAACCCTATCTACCGTGGCTTGTCCAAAGTCACCAATCCTCACAGCACTTAGTGAAATAATGCAAAGAGTTTTGATTGCTTAACATTTTTCTTAATGTTTCTGTTTTTCTGTTTCTCCCTAAAGCCAAGTGGCTAATTAAAAGAATCTTCAATATTGTGAGTTGCCAATGTGCTGCTACTTTCAGATTTCAAAGATCCAGGGGAATAATATTTCATAAGCCTATAAAGAATGTTAAAAGTCCTTTACCATTTAATTACATTACACAAAGTTATGGCTGCCCCCTTAATGGCTGCTGTGTAAGAAAAAGAGGGTTTTGGTAAAGTCCAGAGTGGCCTAGTAAAGCAAGGACTGCTACGTTTTATTGCTTCATGTAACTTCACTTACAAGATATATTTGCAATAAACCTTGCACAATTTTTCATGACCATGTGTATCGGCAGAACTGAGAAAATGGTTAATAGCTGTTCCATTTTAAATATCAGGAGCACATTGCTGTGTTTTAACGCATCATCTGGAATATCCTGCTGTCGTTGAAATCATTAACCAGCTCTATTAAAAAAAATCATTATCCTTTGTTTTCACCAAATGCCTTACATAATTAGTGTCTACTACACAACTTTCCACATTACTCTTTTCATATAATATTACAAGACTATTGTGTTCTATTGGACAAGCTTTTTAAATCAATCAAGTATTTACTGAACATCTATAGATGTTCCCGTTTCTTCTACCTCATGAAACCATTTTATGCCAGTCTTTTACCTGTGTATATGTGTGTGGATACATAGACCTAAATCTTTTTAGAGGAAAGTTCTGTTTTTCAAGGTTAAAGCTTTAATAGGGCTTTTGAAGGCAGCTTTTACTTCGTGACTTCTCTACACATCGTTGAAACAACATGTAAAAGGTACAAAATAGTAGAGAATGACACTAAGGAAATACAGAATAAAGTAAGTCCATTACAGTTTGGGAGCAAATGGGTAAGGATCATCAGCAGACAGGATGTGCTGATGAATTTCTGAAATACAGAAAGCAGGTGGATTGTGGAAAAGCCACAGTCACCACACAAAGGAAGAAATTGGTAAAAGTGAAACCCAGTTTCCTAGTTGAAACCCAAACAAGTTCCAAGCACAGTATTAGTAAAAAAGCAGGGGTATAAAGTGTATAATGTGGGGCGTACATCTGGGTATTCAAAGCAGGCCTGCTGTGGAACACCCTATACACCTGCCTATTCACCTTCCATTCTATTCCCCAACCTGTGCATGTACAAACAACTCTCAGCAGCAGTTTTCCATGGGCCAAAACCAAAGACATGCTCTGAAGAAGTTAAACAAGCTGCCTGGAAATAAGCAGGCTTTAGGTGTGGCTGTACATGTTCCATAGCAAATCTTTCCTCATTTTGGCTAGTAGTGGCCACTCAACCGGTTACCTACCCCCACACCTGGTGACAAGAGACTTACTCTGACTTGTGTACACAGCTCAAGAGCAACCCTCCACCTGGTAGGGAGGTTTGCAGAGAAAACAGACTATTCTTCAGTGAGGAAATCTACCATAAATCAGTCTAATTCCTTTATTCCAAACATAAATGGACAACCAAGAGAGTTGCGGAAAGCCAATGGAACACAGACAAGAACTGAGAAGAAACACACAATTAACCCTAAAGAAAGAGAAGTAATTCAGAAAACAGAAGATAAGTTTTTAATAAATTGGGAAATGTATTAAAACCAAGGACAAGAAAGGCTTATTTGAATTTAAAATTACAATGGCCAAATTTTTCAATAGACTCTGAAAAAGAAACTCATGGATGTCATCCAGATTTCAAAGCAAAACAAACAAACAAACAAACAAACAAAAAAAACCAAGAAAAGAAAATGTAATATGAGCGTTCAGAGACATACAGGATTAATTCAGAAGACTAAACATCTAGAAAAAATTCCAGAATCACAGAACAGAGAAGGAGGAATTTTTTTTTTTAATTTTTGAAGGAAACTCTCCTAAGCTGAAGACATATATTCATTTTTTTATTGGAAGATAGTTTAGAATACCAAACTGAAGTGAAGTAAAAAGATACCCATCTTTCTACATAAACTGCTGAAGTCTTTATACACCGATGATTAAAAGACATTATTACCAAAAGGATCTATAGAGTAGGGACAAAACAAAGCAGGCAATATGGAAAGGAATAAGAATCTGATTTGCATCCCAATTTTTTTTCCGGAAATGTTGGCTGTTAGAACTGGTGATGCAATGCCTTCACAGTTCTGAGTGAAAATTCTGTTCAACTTAGATTTCTATACTGAGTTAAATTATCAATCAAATCTGAAGACAGAGTAATGACATATTGAGACATGCAAGTCCTGAGCAAATGTTCCTCCTTTCTCTCTATAAAAAGTTCCTTCAGGATGTGCTACTGCAAAACCAAAAAGGGATCCAAGAAAGAGAAAGGCCTGAGTGTCAGTCAAGATCTAGCTGCTCTAGCAAAGAAATAACACGAAAAGAGTTCTTAGGATGATTCTGTGAGGCAGGCCAGGAAAGCAATCATTCAAAACTCAAACAGGAAGCCAGAGTTCTCAGCAGAATGTCTTTGAGAAGAAAGAAAATTTATTACAACAGACAACAACTTGGAAAAGCTGGGTGCACTTAGTGATTATTAGAAACAGATTATTATCCTGAGAACTGTAAGGAGGGAAGAAAAAGGAAAGAAAAAGGAAGACCATTAGAAACACTAAGAAAAAAATCTGTACAAGGAAGATAAGGGGTAAATATACAGGAAACTCAAAAGTACAAAAATTTTGAGCAATTAATGGAGCACAGTAACAGAGTTTATTTGAACTTAACATTTGAGATAGTTTCCTGTAAAAGCCTAGATTTCATGTCCTTGAATTACATTCCCTCCTCCCACTTCCAACCAAACTGTATATCTCTGCACTCACTTAGACTTGCACGATCACATCATCAGTGTTGCTTAGATGTTTTCAGCCTTTAAAATCATGTTATTGACAGTGCAGAAGACCTTATTGTAAAAACTAAGCAAAGATAGGCTTTGTCAAGTTTGATATTTTTGGAGTACTGGTAAGGCTGACAGAAATTCAGAGGTAGCAGAGGTAGGACAGAGAGAAAAGAGAGAGAGAGAAGTGTAGGGAAATTCATTTTCTAATCTCGTATGTAACCTTCCTGAAGAAGTAGAGATAGAGACTCTAGCATATTATCTAGAGATTAAAAAAAAAAAACCTAAAACAAAGAACTAAACCTGTAATTGGCAAATATCAGTAGACATAGAGGAGAAATGGAGGTCCAGGCTATCTTGGATGAGCTAAGTCCTGCATCTTACAAAGTGTGGACAGGCTATTTGGAGTCACAGGGATTGCCAAGAAGACATTAAGCAGGAAATTAATGAAGCTTTGGGGCTCCTTACTCATCCAGGCTCCTGTTGGAGCCTAGAAATGTATACAAACTGTGAGATGAATAATTTTCCTTTGAAAGAGTCTCACAGGGTAATACATTTTAGGGCTCCACAAAACCTAAACCTGGCCCTGGAAGTGACAAAATGAAGAGATTGAACAACTCATATGTGGGGGAAGATTTGAGAGCATGGAGTTGTGATAAACTTTGTCCTTTAGTATGACTCTTTAATACTATTTAAATTCTTGATTGTGTATACACATTACTTGTTTGGCAGTATAATTTATTTTGAAGTGTTCATTAGAATGCTTTCCTCCTTTTTGTGCTCATCATATTTCTTTACTGGGCCTCAAGATCCACTCCTTTCCTCATTTCCCTTCTACAATCGCCTTCCCTGAAATCCTCCAGCCCTCACCCTAAACAACTAGACTTAGTCACCCACTTGAGACACATAAAACAAGGGCTACAGATGCTTTAATTAATTCTAGTTGATGCTATTCCAAGTATAAGACAATGAAGGTGATATCTGCAGGACAAGGTTTTTTATTTGTTTTCGATCTCTAGAGAGCATGCTAAACAAATTGCCCAAGTGCTCATGAAGAAGATGAGGGGCAAGGACCACGACACATGAGACTGAGACAAGACACTGAAGCATGTGCTCCACTGCCAGTGCCCCCCCTGCAGGTGGAATGAATGCTTATTTGTCCTTCTCCTTGTTCTTGTCTAATAGCCAAGGACAGTCGAAGTCCCGGAAAAGAGAGGTTTGCTTGAACACTCAGCAAGATGGTGATAGCAGAGTGGCAGCCCTTAGCCCTGAGCAAAGCAAATGTAGACAAAGGCAGGAGAGTGTGACACTGAATGTCCCAGACATAATCTGTATGCTTATTACTGTGAGCCTCTGAAGGGGACAAAGCTTAGTGCCAATGCTCCCCACCTTCCCCAACAAACGTACTGCATATATAATATGTATATCAAACAAAAGGTATTTACTTATGTAAAGATGTTAGATTTTAGGTATTAAAGATACTAAATTAGATATTATATTAAATTATATATTAAAGATGTTATATTTCTTTAAAGATCTATATTTCTTTGTGCAAAAATATCTACCCATCTCTGTTTTTTTAAAGGCTAGTTTGCTAAAAATGATATGGTGGGGTCAAAATGTGTGCACATTTAAAAATGCCTAATGTATTGTGCCTAATTGTCTTCAATAAGCTTTGTGCCAATTCATACTTCCACTGGCAGTGTGTGAGCTTACTTCCTGCAGGCAATGCTATTTTTATTGTCCGTTATTTTCAGAGGCCGCATAATGAGGGGGAAAGAATTTAGATTCTATTCTGCGTCTGCTTCGTAGTCAAGTGTCTTTGGAAGAGCCGCTTCGGCTCCCCAGGCCTCAGTTTCCTCTCTTAAAAATTAAGCCAGGTTGGTTTAGGTCACGTGTGTTCAAAGTGTGGTCCCCAGATCAGCGGTAGCATCTGAAATGCAATAGATGTACAAATGTTAAGGCCCATCCCAGAGCTCCAGAAACTCTGAAATGGGGCCCATTGACCCAATGGGGCCCTTGTTTGAACAAGCCTTCAAGGTGGTTCTGACGCAGCTAAAATTTAAGGAGTGCTGGGTTGGATGATCTCTAAGTTCCACTCCATTGCTAACGGATCTGATCCGTTCATTTGAAGCAGAGAAGAGAATTAGAAGAATTTCCAGTGTGGATTTGTTGGCATGACTCTGGCTTTCATGAGAATTGAACCTGGCACGGATGCTTTTGCATCTCAAAACACTGAGATGCTTCTCAAACATTGTCAACAGAATTACACAAGATATGTCTGATTTTACTGCAGAAAGATGAGATCATCAAACAATGGGCATGGAAGACCGGAAACAATATGGAGTGGTAGGTCAGAGACTGTGGTGACATCAGATAAGCCTGGGTTTGGATCATGGCTCTGATGCTTACTGACTGTGTGACCTTGGGACTCATGTCCCTACCTGCAAAATGGAGATAGCATTGTCAAATTAATTAAACAAGGAGGTCATTTGAGGTGGGTCTAACTCCTTAGCAGTCTGCCTGAGCAAACTGAAACCTAATCTGTTCTTCCTCAACACTGAGAAATCAAAACCTAAGGACAACCTATCATAAACAGCCAACTGAGCCTTCCCAGATCGACAACTTAAGCCATTGTCGGTCAAGTAGCCTCCTTGCTTTGCTTCCGGTGTCTTCTCTTTAAAAAAAGTCTTCCCCTGTAGCTCTTGCAGGTGGAGCACTTCTAACCACTCCTGGTTTGGTGCTGCCTAATTCTAGTGTTATTTCCTCAAATAAACTCTTAAAATTTTTAATATGCCTCGGTTTATCTTCCAACAGTCCATACTTTATAGAATTGTTGTAAACATTAAAGGTACGACAGGTAAAGCACTAAACCCAGTGTCAGGCATGTAGTAAGTGTTCAATGAATGTTACCTATTAGCTGCTGTTAGTAAGATACTAGAGGCCAGCGAAGTTCATCTGCATAAAAGCAATGCTTATTACAGTGCAAAGTCCATGGAGAAAAAACACATGGAACTTGAAAAACCAGACTGGTGAATTAATAGGATCACAAGCAGAGGGGGCAAAGAAATACAGGTGAGCTGTAGAATGGTGGGGAAATGTGCCATAGTTGTATGAAGCAGGTTCTTCAGGAAAGGTCTTGCAGCCATTCTTAACCTCTCTGCTAAAACTACAGGGGGGTAGGAAAGGGTAAGAGTTTTCTTCTCAAATGCCTGAACCTTGAATTTTTCTCATTCTCTTTGACAATGTTGTGTCCCATTCCCATTATTTTTCATCCTTGCACTCCAGGATAGGGCATATTCATAATCAAGTGAGCTCATTATCAGGAACTGTTGGGGGTAAATCTTGAGTGGCTGGAGCACAGTCCACTATCACAGTGCTAAGGGAGTGTTTCCAACTCAAGTGATACAACACATTTACTTGCAAAGAATTATTTTCAGACCCAACCTAGCTTGCCTCCCTCTTACAGTACCCCTTTCCTGTTCCTAGAAATGGCGACCTTCATCTCCATGTGACAGCACTTTTCACTCTTACAGAGTCGACATTAGTGGATTCATTCAAGTAAGTGACATTTCTATGTGCTTGAATTTTCACAATAGAGATAGTCTCTCAATTTTTCTATCCGTTCTGTCGAGAATTGGAAAACATACGACTGTCCCAAGAAGTGTTGGAAAGGAATTTCCTCGTGGAAACACTAATTCCTATAATCATGATCTCATTTTAGAGCAAGGTCACGTGTTTTAAACAATCAATGCTATAAACTTGCTCTACTTTGTGAAAGAGTTTTATCATATGTTCATTTTTGGTGTCACACAAGCCTGTATGACTAAGCTCCTTACCCTCAAAAACCTAGTCTCTGATGTCCTGATGGCTTATTATGGTGCAAGTCTTACCAACTTGCCAAGTATTCACGATTGGCTTGGTGAGGTGGCTTCTTTAACAGGGATTCCAATAGCCTCCAAACAGCCATGTGCTCTTCTTCCCATCACCATGTATTGCTTCATTAAATTCCAAAGCCCAAGTGTCTACTGATTTCAGAAAAAGGTAGTTTGGGAGAGAACCTTAATTTGAAAAACTGGACCCACAAATATTAATCCACTGTATAAAAATGTTTCACCGTATAAGAAAAGGCACACATCATGTGCCTATTGGGATCATAAAAAAGAATAAGACCCAGCATCTGCCTTTGATGAGTTATATAAACAAATGATAAATATATGCATTATTGTAGAGGTATGTATCTAAAGAACCGGGGTGGGAGAGTTTTAGTAGAATTTCACAGAGCATGGTCTTCAAGATGGGTAGGAGCTCATGTGGGTAAAAAAGGGAGAAAGTATTAGTTTCAAAGACTAGCACATGTAAAGGCATTTTCCTTGGAAAATCCTTATGGAAGTTGGCAGGATAGACAAAATCCTGAAGTGTTTGCAAACTAGCAAAGAGTCTAATATGGCCAGAGGGAAGCGTGCATTAAGCAGAGTTGCCATTGTTGAGGCGAAGATGGAGAGAATTTTTTTTTAAATCCAAAAGGGTTGGTGATAGAGTCACATAAGCCCCATATGTCACACTAAGTTTCGACAATCTGTGCGTAGTGGAAAATTATTGAAGGTTACTGAAATTATTAAATTAGCTATGCATCATTACTTTCCCTTATCCAGCAATTTGATAGAGGAGGCTTCTGAAGCCATTCTCTGTGATTCTTGGTTCTGTTAGTTAGAAAACTGTCAATTCAAAAAATTTACTTCGAATCCAATTCTCCTGAAGAAACCAACTTAACTACTCCGATTTCAGTTTTGCTCAATAGATATTTACTTAAGAGTGTCCGTGTGCCAAGCATTATGCTGGGTGCTGTGCGTGCAAGATGGGGAAGGGACGGTCTCCATCCTGCGTCATTTTATGAACTAACAAAGCAACAGACATCTAAGCAGATAATATCGGAAACTGCATACAAAACATTCTGGACTTATCCTGGTTGGGCTTTCATGAGCATCATGAAAGATTTCTTAGATTCCGTCATATTCAACTATTTACTGTGGGTCATTAATAAATCAGAGTCAAAATTCCAAAGGTTAATAAGGTTTGCTAAGAGTAGACGAGGACACAGATGCTGAAGTAATTTCTCTACTTCTCATCCTGCTTCATGAAAACATATTTAAAAAAAATAGGTGATCTTCATTTGGAAACTATGCAAAAGGGAAGGCAGTTTCAATATCAAAAGTAAATTATGAATTTTGGGGGTTGTTTTAGAAATGCGATTTTTAGAGTAATTCAATTTTTAAAGTCAGAATCTATTTCAAAAATCAACTAGTCGAACTGCCTTATTTACCTAATGAGGGAGCTGTTTCCAACTACTTTAAAATGTGTGTTTCAGGTTAGACATAGCGCTTCTTTGTTCATATTTGAACGATTCATTCTAGTCACTAATTCATTGGTGAACATAATACCTCTTCTGTGCAGTCAGTCAGTATAATTCCCATTTTTTTAAAGAGGAAACACAGAGAGGGTAAGTAATTTACCCAAGGCCACACAGCCAGACAGTGTTTGAGAAAGAGCAGAATTTGAAGTTTCTGATTCCCAATCCAAGATGCAGTTCATTAGGCCATGCAACTTCCTTTCAAAAATAGTTATAAACACAGCATGGCATTTTTTTCTTGTTTTAACAAAACATGTAGTCACTGTTTTTTATACTAAGCCCTTGGAAACTCTGGGAATGAACTAGTTTCCTTGCAAATACTTTTTTTTTTTTTTTTTTAAATCTGCCCACACTGGTTTATTATTGCAGGGCTGCTCAAGACTGCATGCGAGGTTGCTGGCATTGTTCTTTTTTTAAGGGAGCAGGGAGTGGTTTACTTTTTGAAATGTATATCTAGAATAAGATTGGTTTACACTCCCTATTTTGCGTAAGAAAACTCGGGCGATATTGGTAAAGCACAGTGCTAGGAAAGGCTCTGTTGCTAGTCTTGCTGTGGATGTTAAGTTATTTCTGACCTTGTTCCAAATATTCTGAGTCCAGGGTATTGAAATCTTGTAGAATAGCATCTTCTTATCTTTTCTTTTAGTCTCTTTATTTATGTGTATTGGAAGAGAAAAAAACAAAAACAACTAAAAAGACAATTAAAAAGGTATTTTGAGACATCCAAATGAAAAATTAAAGGATTCCCGGCCCATAGTAAAATAGCACCAAGTACTTCTTTCCTTTCTTTCCTTCCTTCCTTCCTTCCTTCCTTCCTTCCTTCCTTCTTCCTTCTTCCTTCTTCCTTCCTTCTTCCTTCTTCTTTCTTCTTCTTCCTTCCTTCTTTCCTTCCTTCCTTCCTTCCTTCCTTCCTTCCTTCCTTCCTTCCTTCCTTCCTTCTTTCCTTCCTTCCTTCCTTCCTTCCTTCCTTCTTTCCTTCCTTCCTTCCTTCCTTCCTTCCTTCCTTCCTTCCTTCCTTCCTTTTAAAGGAGTGCTCGCCTGTGCAGGGGGAGGGGGGAATGTGTTTCCAGAGCAGGAAATGGCAGAGGCAGAGGGAGAGAAAGAATCCTCAAGCAGACTCCCTCTCAGTGGGCACCACCCTGGGGCTCAATCTCACAACCCTGAGATCACAACCTGAGTGCCCAAATTGGGAGTCTGATGTTCAACCAACTGAGCCACCCAGGTGTCCCGAAGCACTTCCTTTTCTGAAGCAGAGTTTGCCTGTCAAGTCATTCTGTTACTGATACTGGATCAGTCAACAAATATATGTCTACAATACATGGTGGTTATTGGGATGAATTTCCCTCAGCCTGTCACATTTTCTTTCTTTCTTCCATCTGGCAACCTCTTCCCTCCTTCTCCTCCTCCCCTTCACTCCTCTCCCCACTCTGCTCTTTCCTATTCCCCCCTCCCTTTCTGTCTCTGATGTACTTCCCATGCCAGGACCCTTGCCAGGCACTGGGAGGTAGCAATTGAAGACAGACACCATGTTTACAAACATCTCATCATTTAGTGTTGTTGTTTCAAAAAGGGTTTTCAATTTGCTTCACATGGAAAAGGTTACTTGGCTAACACCAATATGATGATCTATGATCATTTTTCAGTTCAAAGAGGAGACTGATGATAACAAAAAATTAGAGAGGGAAAAACGTCATGAATATTTTTACTCAATTTTGCGTACTGATTAGGATTGCAGACCCTTGAGCCCAACTACCTGAATTTAAATACTGATTCTGCACCTTAGGAGTAATTTCATCTTCTAGTGTCTCAGCTTATTCAACTGTAAAATGTGAATATTAACAATTCCTGTATTGTTTGGCTTCTGTGAGGATTAAAGCTGATAGAAAAATGCCTGATACTTGGTAGGCATCATGTAAGTGTTAGTTATTATTGTGGTTACTATTATTATTAATTAGAGTCTTAAGTCATTAGAAAAATAAGGTCTATGCACTTAAAAACAGAAGAAAGTTTTTACATTATGGCACATTGGGAGGACTGTCATGATTCTGAGCATGATGACCATATCTGGGATTCATGTGTTAACAACAACAACAAAAAAAGATAAATTGGTGTTAGAGATGCTGCAATAGAAACATGTTCAGGATAAGTTTCAATGGGTGCACAGTGAAGAGAAAGATAAAGATCTAACCTTATCTCTACCAGTTATTCTAAAAAACTGAAGCTGCTCCAAGACAATATAGGAGTTAAGAAAAGCGGGATGCCTGGGTGGTTCAGCAGTTGAGCGTCTGCCTTCAGCCCAGGGCATGATCTTGGGGTCCCGGGATCGAGTCCCACATTTGGCTCCCTGCATGAGGCTTGCTTCTCTCAGTTTATGTCTCTGTCTCTCATAAGTAAAAAATAAAATAAAATAAAATATTTTTAAGAATTATAAAAAAAGAAAAGAAAAAGTCACCAGAGATGAGACAACACAGAAGGGATTCACTGACAGAAAGCCAATAAAAATTCCTATCTTAGAGGACCCTTGAGTTCAGGGTACAGGCAGAGACTGGGGACAGACGTTATGGCCTAAGCTCAGCATGTGCCTTCTCCTCCCTACTTCCTTTCCTTGATTCTGAGTACCTGGAGTGATACCCCTACGAGAGATACAGGAGATACTTCAGTGACTTGAAGCATAGTTAGATTGTCACCATAATATATAAAGGGTAGTGCTGATGTCTTTTGGTGGTAGTTTTATTTTCTTTCTTTCTTTCTTTCTTTCTTTCTTTCTTTCTTTCTTTCTTTCTTTCTTTCTTCTTCTTCTTCTTCTTCTTTCTTTCTTTCTTTCTTCTTTCTCTTTCTTCTCTTTCTTTCCTTTTCTATTCATTTTCTTTTCTTTCACATCATAATAATGTTACAAGCAGAGAATTACAGGCTGACCTTTCATCTCCCTTCTCTCTTTCCAACTAGAAAGTGTTGGGAGAAACAATCCTCCCTGGGTCCAGTGCGCCCCTGCACACACTCACTGGATACACCAAGAATCCAAAGTTCTGGTCACTACCTGGGACACTTCTCCACTGTCACATAGTCTCATGCTGTAGTTGTATTTGCAGTTACAGTAGCCTTGGGATGGCATTTGCAGTGGTAACCTTGAAGATGAGATAACGTCTTCTTTTAGGCAAAGAGTATGGCTTAATTACCATACCCTGTACAAGTGATATAAATACCCCAAGGTCATTTATCCTCTTCTATAATTCAATAAAATGCTTTTGCAGAAATCCATCTAATCTCACTTGTGTCACCCATGGGATTTGAGGAGTCATAGGAAATCAATGCAAACCAATATGAAGCTCATGCTGCCTACTGTGCAGTGAGCAATAAAGTCCTTTGTCTCTGACCCATAGGTGTCACATCTTATGTCATCATCCATTCATAAAACAGTAACAAGTCAACTTGTTCACTTGCCAATAGAGTAAAATGTCAGATCCTTCACAGACCATGACAGAAAGTCCATCTGGAGCCTTATAGCTCGGATGTGTTCAATGCAGATTATGCTGGAGTTGTATAAATTAGCAAAAGACACTCATGACATGTAACCTCTTTCTTCTTTTAAGAAGCATACGCAGTGGCCGGAGAGATGAAACTAATGTTAATTCAAAACATATGACAGCTCAAGCTGCCATCATTCAGGATATTCTGTATTTCAATTCTCCACTCATCCCACTCCCAGGTGAATGTATATGTACTTCACTTTTTAATGCTTTTACTCTTCATTTTGATTATTGTAGCTTCATACGATGTTATGAATGTTATGGTATCAGTCAAAAACAGTCTATTGAAATTACCTCATATTCGAGAAGGTCTGGCTAATTTCATACTTGAAATCTATGGTACCATGGCACCAACTACCTCACTATGGGTAGCCTTGCCAATAGGGTGGAGATATTTGAAGCCCACTGGTTAGGCTTCATTTCCTTTTGACTATACTTAGAACTTCACTGCAATCATTTGATTTAGATGCTTTTTTTCTTCAGCCTCTTTGGATGCCCTTTCTCCTCCCTTTTCTGAGTGACAGATAGTCCTTCAGAAATGTGCATCCACTTAATTGGATTAAATGCATACTCAGGAATACTCACTTTTTTTTTTTGCTAAAATCTCTCACATGTTGATTTTTATCCTTTAATAGTAAGAAAGCATTTTTCTTAGGTAAATACATTTAAATTTTAACTACACTATTTAAACTATAAAATTAATACATTTTCTTGGCAAAAAAAAATTCAAACACTATGAAAAGGTATTAAATGAGAAAAAAAGGTTATCCCTTTTTTTGCCATATCTCATTCTGTCTTCTCGAATATAACAACTTTTAACTGTTTCTGTGTAGTTTTTTAGACATTTTCTGAAATGACAATATATAGCAGAGGTTAACATTGAGGCTAACATATGGTCAAAGGAAGGCTACTAGGATGGTGGAGACTTTCATACCAGAAACCTTATACCATGAGGAAGGAATAGGGATTTAGCCTAAGGACAAGAAGAGTTGGAACAGAGGGGCCAGTGAAAGAAATAGAGGCATAGCTTTTGGGAATTTGACATGTACAAAGGAGGTGGGCTCTGAGAATGAAAGAATGTGGGGAAAAAGAGCTTAACTATAATGTTCTAAGCTTTTAAGAAAGGAAATACATTTGTATGTTACTTTTGTAGAGAAAAGCAATGAAATAAAAAGTAAATGAATCTGATGTCTCCAGATGGAGAAGAGTAGGGTTGCTGTATCTAGTAGGCAGATTTCAGCTCAGCTGGAAGAAGAACTTTCTTCTAAGGACTTAAGCTCATCGGGTGTTCTGACAGACGCTGAGTGAAGAACCCTCAGCCAAGGCCCTTCCTTCACTAGCAGGAGAGGAGGCTGTGTTAAATGGCTTCTAAAACTCTATTATACTGTCATTCCTTAAATTAACAATTATTGTTTACTTTGTACCAGGTGTTCTACTAGAGGGCTTAATATGGGTTATCTCGCATTTAACCTTCCCATGACTCTGTGAGGAAAAGAAATATTATGATATATATTATTTCTATCCAAAAGACAATGAAATCACAATTGGGAGTCATTTGTTTTGTTTCATTTTGTTTTATTTATCTTAACTTGAACTTCTCCTCACCCCTGTTGCTTCCAATCCAAGTCTTGGTTTAAACATGGTGACTCACAGACACCAGCCAGTTACAACATTCTTTAACTGGGAAGATATACTGAGAAAATTTGCCTGATGATGTAGTTTGCATAAATGATCTGAGGGGAAGAGCGAGGAGTTCTTCATTTGAAGAATAATAAGTGATATCTATTGGATACTATGCAGGGTGCTAGGGACACCGCGGTGACTGAAACCCAGTCCCTGTCCTCAGGGAGGTTTCAGGTTAGTGGGAGCAGCAGGGAAGTTAACAGAACATTTCAAAGTAGCAAGTGCTTGGCTTGGAGTTAATGCAGAGAGTTAAACTCCATCCAAATTTTGGGGAATCCGGAAGGACATTCTAGAATGGAAGGGCTCTAAATCTGAAATTCTTACCTTGAAGGAAGATGAAGAATTACTTAGGGTGGGAGGGGGCAGGTGGGTCTTGAGATGGGCATTAGAAGGAAAAGGAAGGGTTGAAGCTACACTTTTGGGCAACTGCCAGAAGTTTAGTTTGGCTGGAAGGCACTGTGGGAGGGGTCAGAGAAGCCAGGTCTGAGCTGGAAAAGTAGGCAGAGCCTTTTTATGGCCTAGCTAACGAGTTTGGACCTCTTCCTGAGGGCAATGCTTACTTACATTTATATAATAGCTTTATTATGTATTTATAACATAAAATTGCAGTTATACTTCCCTATATCCAACAATAACCCCTTCATACTTGAGGTAACTTTAAATTGGCTACATTTTATCTAGAAGCGGAAAGTCTAGCCCTTTCCACATCTAGTTTAAGTGAGGCAAGGAATTGGAGCTCATGTTGACATTGACATGCTGTCTCTTCAGACTACTTCACTCAACAAGCTTAAAGACTCAGACTGAAGCAGGTTCCCCCACTAACCTTCATGGGTAAGGCTGGAGTTTAGTGGGTACAGCAGAGAGGGTCTGTCAGAAAGGAACGCTTCCACAGATATCAGCAGTGGAGTTGATCACAAAGACAGCTCCTCAGGGTCCTGGGGTTAGAAGGTTTGGAGAAGATGACAGGCAGATCAAGGAAGCATGGTCCATGAGATGCACAGCCTTGGGGAAATCTTTGCTCAATTTCACATTCCTTCTGGAAGCCTAAGGGAACAGACACAGCCCTGGTTTCCTTCCTTATACTACTCCATGAGCTGGAGGACTTAGGTCTGGGAGCCCATCATGTGCCAGTCTAAAAAAAATGCACTTGTTGGGGTCTGTGGGTGGCTTAGTCAGTTAAGCATCTGTCTTCGTTCAGGTCATGAACCCAGAGTCCTGGGATTGAGTCCTGCATCCGGGGTCCCTGCTCAGAGGGGAGTCTGCTTCTCCCATTCCCTCTGGCTGCTTTTCTGCCTACTTGTGTTCCTTCTGTGTGTCAAATAAATAAATAAATAAATAAAATCTCTAAAAAAAACCACCATGCACTTTACTAGAATAAAAATAAAACATATACAAATAAATACATTTTTCAAGTATAAATAAGCTTATGAGTAGCTACCACTTAACCATTGCCATTCTAAAATTAAATTAGGAGGAAATGAAAATTAAATATGGTTGGTATGAATTTCCAGCTTGATGGAATTGCCCAGATTAGGAGACAGGAAGCCAAGTTCCTTTCTCTGATATACCATGGGCATATTACACTTGGAGGTAAATTCTGGAAACCCGCTTTAGGATGGCTGTTTTTTGGTGATTTTCCTGTTTTGTCCCATGAAGTATTCTGTAGAATTTAACATAAAGAGAACCAACAGGCTGGTAGACTGAGTTCTTAGCAATAGGAAATACTTTCATAAAACAACTCCTAAATAATTCCAAAATGACTTAAATGTCCTCTTCTCTGTCAAAGATTCTACTGACAAAAAAGCCCATAGCTTATCCTTGAACAGCTCCTGGTGAAGGATGTCAGATAACGCAAGCGTTTTCCCCATTTCTAATCTAATTTTATGATTTTCAGTTTTACATAGGAAATCTATGGCATCTGGTGAAATTATCTCATCCTATCTGAATTTAATTCTTTCCATCAGGGGACCCATGTAGATTTCCACTGACTTCACCAAAAATACTGCATATGTGTCTGAGATCAAACAGTGCCCCGTGGGGTTCCTTTATATCATAAAATAATTTTTCTACAAAGAAGCCTGCACATGAAATATTTATATATTCTCGTGATGAAGATTCTCCCCATCCTATGTATGCTGAAGGCAATAGCACCACTCCCTTCCCTCAGTGAAATCTTTATGCGTTTTGAATAAAATAAGGGATCCAGAGGTTTCGGTTTCATAGTGAGCCAGGAGAGATATATTTTTTGAATGTATGCATGAGACTGTGAAGTCAGTAAAAAGACACCAAGGAGGAATGTGGGATGTGTGGGGTACTGTTGAATTTAAACAAGTTAAAAATAAATACACATATACAACACACACACGCACACAGGAAAGATAGATCATAAAAATAGAGGCAAATGGCAGGCAGTTAGAAGACCAGCAGGTATAAAAGATGACAGTGAGCAGTGCTGGGTGCAGAAAAGGCAAGCTTTTCTAGGAAATGATCTGAGACATGAGCCCTGACTGATAGATACCCATCCATGCTATCATACTTAACGAGAGAGATTTGCCACAGAGTTCTCAGAACAGAATCTAGGTGATCCAGTTAGTCACTCATGTAGGTATGGACAGCTCATCCTGGGGCTGAAGATGTGGCTTGGATGAAATCTAAAGGGCAAATGCTTTCCAGGACGTAGCCGCTGGCTTGGAGGATAAAGCAGATTTGAACTATCAATGCTAGTATGTATCAAGTTAGATTTATGGCCAACTGATGTGGATCTAGGAGGAGATTGAGGAAGGAAAGAACTTGGGCTCCCAATTTGCACACTAGAAAGAACCAATATTCACATTCTCAAGCAAAGTCTATTTGTTTACGAACATGTTGTAACAAAGCACCACAAACTGGGTTGCTTAAAACCATAGAAATGTATTCTTTCACAGCTCTGGATGCGAGAAGCCTGAAATCAAGATGTTGGCACTACTGTTTTCTTCTGAGGGCACTGAGAGGGACTCTGTTCCATGCCTATCTTCTAGTTTCTGGTGACAGTTGGCATCCGTGAAGATGCCACACTCTAGTCTCTGCCTCTTTCTCCACATGGTGGTCTTCTTATAAGGACACCAGTTGCATGGGATTAGGGCCCACTCTACTCAAATATGACCTCAGCTAATTACTTCTGTGATTATGCCATTTCCAAATAGTTCACATTGCAAGGTTCTAGGGGTTAGGACATCAATGCATCTTCTGGGAGGATATAATTCAGCTTGTGAAGCAAGGTCAATGGTGAACACAGGAACCTCTGGGAAGTTGGGTCACAGTCGACAGTTAAGAATAGTAACATTCCTGTCCACACAGCCTTAATTTGAATCTGAAGCTATTCTAGTCTCCAATGAGCTGCTGATGAATCCATATGTCTCCTCCTATTTATACTCAAAAAGTGAAAGCAATGAAAAGAAATGAAATAATCATAGAGAGAGAAAGAGAGGGGGAAAAACATGGATGGAAAGTAAAGAAAGATAAAACTTTCAAAGTACTTCCTCCTTCCTCCCTATCACAGATATTGTATCAGTTCAAATCTTAATATTCTACTTAGATATGTGGAGCTTCAAAAAACAGAAACAAATATATATTTGAAATATGGAAGAGAGAAAAAGTCCTCAATAAAAATTATTGTAACATTTCAAAGCATACTGTGCTATCACATGAAATTCAAAGCAAATTTTAGAATTTCTGTTTTCTGTGAAGCCTGACAGTTAAAGAATTACAATAATGAATGGCAGTAGGCTCTAGTCTTGGCTGTTTCATCGTTACTAATTCACCTGTTGGATCTTAACAAACCATGCCAATACCTCTTCTTCTAAGAGGAATCCAACCTTCCTTTTCCTATGCATGATGAGGTTCTAAATTGTGCCTGCGAGCCCATGTGTGCAATATGTACTACATTGTTGCCCTCAAGGGCTTAATATAAATGTAACATCATGTTGTGCAAAAAGAATTTCCCTGTGATTTAATAACTAACATACTCAGAGGGAGCCATCATTTAAAACAGCAGAAGAATGCAAGAACCATTTGGCTGATGAGAACTGAGCCAATTGGGATCAACTACCCTGTCATCATTCATGCAGCAGAACATAAATACGGATCAGATGAAAGAAAATGTGCAGGTCAAATGTGATGGGTTGTTCCAAACTGTCACAACTGAGAGATAATGCTTTGCTTGAGTAGAGAGGAAGAAATAAGTAGACATTTTCTAAACATTAAATACCTGAGTGAAACCAAAGCAGCTGAACTGAAGCAACTGCCTCAGTCTAATGACTTCATTTCTGTCTTATAACTTGGGGAAACAAGATGTCAAAAATAATCCATTAAAAAAATGGAGCAAGAAATGTACAAGACCTCTATGAAGGAAACTATAAATCTTTACCAAGGAAATAAAAGAAGGCTTAAATGAGCAGAGGGGCATGCCACCTCTTGGTTGCACATATTATAAAGACGTCCGATTACTCCAAAGTAATCTATAATGTACCTAAACTCAAAAGTCTAATGGGATATTTTATGGAACTTGATGAGCTGGTTTTCAAATTTATTTGAAAGAGAATACTTGCAAGAATACTTAATAGAAAAAAATTCCAAAGCAGAATAATTATGAGGGGTCTTGCTTAATTAAAATAGGGGGGTACTGGTGTAGGAAAAGGGAAAGTGATCATTTAAGCAGAGCAAGGCTCAATAATCAATCTTTTCATACTTAACAATTTTGATTATGACAAAGGTGGTATTTTGAATCAGTAGGAGAAATAATGTCACAGGAAAAACTAGTAGTCTGTTTGGAATGTGCCGTATTAAAATACTTTATCTAGCTCACATCATTCCTTTAAAAAACTCCTGACAAGGCCGCCTGTGTGGCTTAGTCAGTTAAGTGTCTTCCTTCAGCTCAGGTCATGATCCCAGGGTCTGGAAATGGAGTCCCAGGCTCTATGCTTGGCAGGGAGTCTGCTTCTTCCTCTTTTGTTCATTTCGCCTCTCTCAAACAAATAAATAAAATTTTTTAAAAATATAAAAGTACAGTAAAATAATTTTTAAAAATTAAAAAATCCTGATAGATTGCAAGTGTGAAATGTAAATTAAAATAAAATAATAGAAATATTAAAAGGAAATTAAAGAATTTTAAAATCATACAAGGAAAAGGCTTTCCTCTCCCCTCACCCAACTTAGAAGCTATAAAATAAAATGATTTAATTACATTATATTTTTAGAGTTCTGCGCTCAACAGACATAAAAATGCAAGCCTGACTTGTAGAAAATATCTGCATCACATAATATAAAGATAAATATTCAGACTATATTAAACAGCTTCTATAAATCCAGAAGAAAAGATAAATAACTCAAGAGGATAAAGGTAAGGTCAAAGAAAACACTTCACAATAAACAAGTACTTACAAAGATGATATTCAAACAACCGCCAAACATATGAAAATAAATGTTCTAGTTCACTACCAGAGAAGTTTAAATTAAGTGCAATAAAATATTTTGCCTATCAGATTAGCAAAAGTAAAAATAATAATATTTTCTATTATTAGTGTTATGGCTAGGATACAGGCACTCTCTGTGAAGGAGGATATTCAAAACTTTTCTTTGGAAACAATTTGGTAATGTCTTTAGAATATAAATTGTGCATATTTTTTCGATCCCACAATTTGACTTCTAGTACTGTATCTATTCTAAAACAGTTCAAATATGCATAAATGTAAATATACAAGGAGATTCATTTCAGTGTTGTTTATGATATAAAAAAATTCAAGCTGAATGAAATGGCCATCAATATGGGAATGATTGAGCAAATGAAGGTATAGTCTTCACGTGTAATGCTATACTCAGCAGGATGGGTTAGGTTATGCTGCTATGAGAAAACAAACTCAAATTCTCAGTAGTTAAATAAACAAAGATTTATTTTATTTTTCACCCATGATATTCACATACTCATCCAGCTCAGCTAGGGGCTATGTTCTGTGTCCTCCACAGGCAGATTTAGCTGCCACAGTTTAGAGCATTACCGTTCACTATGGCAGATGGAAAGAAAGTGCTGAATTGCAGATATTGAATCTTCAAGCTTCTACTTAGAAGAAATGTGTGTAGCTTATAGGCACATTTCATTTCATTAAGTGGCCAGACCTAGCTCCCTGGGCAAGGAATTGTGTCCTGATATTGAATTGAAATAATCAGTATACAACACTAATGACTATCATAAACATTATGCAATTATTTTACATCAGGTCCATATGTACTATCTGGAAATACACTAACATTCATCGAATTGCATGCTTAAAATAAGTGAATTTTATGATGTACAAACCGTCTCACTAAAACCATTTTCCAAAAAACACTGCAGAACATGTAGATATTACTTAATATTACATTTGACTCATGTATCAGAGCACAACTATAGTGGTTTAACAAAAAGAGGTTTTTGCTTTTCATATAAACAGAACAAAAAGGTCTGAATATAGGCAGACTAGGGCTGGTTTTAGTTGCTTGAGGAAATTCTCAAGGATCTAGGCTCATTCTGGCTTTGTGTCATCCATTCAGAACATACAGCTTTCATCCTCACCTTTGAAAGATGGGTGCTTTATCTCCAGGCATTGGATCATCATCCCTCCAGGCATCTTCAAGGGATGATAGCAAATGTTCTCTTACTTGAGCACATTGCCAGTCCTGATAAAGTTGCAGTTTTGTTGATAAGAAAGAAAGGGAGAATAGATATTGGGTAGATGACTGGCTCTTCTTATATCATACCTTTTTCATTGGTAAAACAGCATGAACTTTATCCCATACCATTATTTTTCTTTCAAATATGCACCATGACTTATTACACCATAATATAATTATTGGAAAACTAGATTATTTCCAGTTTTCACCATCTTATATAATGCTGTAATTAATGCTCTTGCAAAAAAAATTTGTCTAAACCTGTGATTGCTTCTTTAGTATCTTTTGGGGATGATATCAAGTTTACAAAGAGTTCAACGTGTTTTTTTTTTTTCCTTCTACTTCCAAATTATTATGAAGTAAAACTTAAAAAAACCTTTTAATACTTGACAGTTACTTAGGACCTAAACAAATCTTCCCTAATTTAAGTTACCACAAGAACTTTTTTGTCCAGGACTGGACTTAGAAATACTCAGAAGCAACATTCAGAATAGTAGAGCTTTGAGATGCTCCTAGTGACAGTGTCATTTACATTTGGTGGTGGTGGAGAAAGGTGGCCGTGTAGCCTAACGGTAGTGTAGACAGCACTGCTATTGGAGGGAAAGGTACTGGCTGCAGTATCCGTGGAGTGGGAGGGTAGAGGTAGCAATGGTGGTGAAGGTGGTAGTGAAGGAGATGATGGAGATGATGATGGTGAAGGTGGGGGTGGCCGAGGTGGTAGCAAAGGAGATAGTGGAGGTGGTACTTGGAGATGGTGAAGATCTTCTGGGAACAAGATGATTATCACATTACTTATCACTGTCATTGTCACAGAATAACTTATAGGGCGTTTTTCATGCATTTTTCCACATCCTCTTGGAGTCACTTCCTACTACGACCAGCCATTGTCATAGCATTCAGTTCTATGTTGGATTTCACACTTCACCAGCTGTAACCTAAGGATGCTTTTTCCCAGACCCTTGCTGCATACTTCTTACTTCCTGTCCTGGGGCTTTTGATGCTGCAGCATGCCATGCTAAGAGACCTAGGCTTGGCACTTGTGCATGCAGACTCAAAAAGCCAGGAAACTGACCCATGAGCTATCTTTGACCAAAGTGTAAGCCATCCAGACATGCATTTCATCAGGCTCCTCCAGAGAATTCCACAGAATTGAGCTCCATTTTCCCATACTGGGAGCAGCTCAGCTTTTTATTGACTTTTCTTATTCCCTGCCCAACTTTACTCCTGCTTTTTACAGCTACTTTCTAGAATTGCATCTCAGATTTAGTACCTGACTAATAGGTAGGTAGGTAGATCTAACTAATAGATTAATAGCCTTTGTTTTAGGTTCTGCTCTTAAGGCAAACCATTCTAAGGCAAACCATAAGGTCAGAAAAGCTCTTTCAAGAAAAGTTTTATAGAATGACACTACCAAGGTTGTTCATCCATGGTTCAGAAATATTTTTTTATTTATTTCCTCTACCACCACCAAATGTAAATTTGATCCATTGGATCTTATCCTCCGTGAGACTATTAGTGAATCTCTGGTACCCTACTCTTTAGAGCTAAGTAGGTACCCAGTAGAGCACCATAAATAAATAAAATAATTAATTTGAAGTAGCCAATTTTAAAGTCCAAGTGCAAGCTTATCCATAAACACACATTTCAGTCAGGGATTGGTATCCACTTGTGAAACCAAATTAAAATTATAAAAATGAGCACCCTAGTGGCTCATTGGGTTAAGTGTCTACCTTTGGCTCAGGTCATGATCTTAGGGTTCTGGGATTGAGCCCCTCACCAGGCTCCCAGCTCAGGAGGAAGTCTGCTTCTCCCTCTGCATTCTCCCTCAAATAAATAAATAAAATCTTTTACAAAATTAGAAAATTACTTGCTGAATCCAGAATTAGAATAGGGTTGGTGCGATAAAAGAAATCATGTCCTGAGCAAAAGCTGATTGTTGGAACAACCAATTCGACATGAACAACAGTGTGACTTATTCAGGGTACCCTCTTCTCTGAAAAACAAAAGTATATAAACCTACAAACTTCTTATTCTCAAATGTTTTTTTTCCCTTCATTTTGACTCTTATTAACCTATCATGTTTTTACTCCCCAGTTTGGTAATAATATTACAATTTTCAAGCTTAAATTGATGTTCTTTAACCTTGGTTAAATTTTAAGAGTGTCTTTGTTGGACTCTACATAATCGTAAGGTGACTTCAAATCACAATACAAGGTAGACAATTGTAGGTTGATTCCTGCAGAAAGCTGGTTTCATAGACCCTCCAAGGATTCTTGTATTTTGACATCAAGTTTATTGTTGGGTCCTCTTAAACTGATGATTTTAGTCTTGGAGCCCCACAGATCACCCTCTGCTAAAGAGGATAGAGTCTATCCCTTCAATTTCTTTGAAGTTGCAGAACATGAAGGTGGGACAAGACCCACTGGACCACCTACCCTACTACCACACACACACACACACAGACACACAAATCTTGAGAAATCTTTTCTCAAATTAATAATCATTTCTGAGGTTACAGTTTTAAAATATTGATTCTCATATTTTGATTTAAGTTCAACAAGTAAATTAAAACAAATTTAAAACACACATTTAGGCTGAGTTTTAGAACATATTTGTAATGAGCCACAGGACCACCTAGGACATATGGGACCACCAATAGCCCTGAGATCACAATTTGAGAACCATTTATCTGTACCACAGCAAATGTACATTCTGGCAGAGAATGAAGTGAAATAAATATGTTTCATATTTGTTAATTTAGCTTTCATCTTCCTTTTTAAAACAAACTCCTTTTCATCCTTCTTGATTGGGTTGCAAGGAGTCAGCTTTAACAATGTCATTTCCTCTGTTTCTGGGAAAACAGAATCTAGAAAAAGAAGGAAAAGGCTAACCATGGCCTTAAGGATCCAGCTTATAGCTGATTGGTGCATCTGGTAGTAGTGAGTTAACCATTCCAGGGAGGTGGCTGAGACAACTTAGTACATGTTTCTGAAGGTGATAAATTTTTCTCCAGTATGAGTGTTGCTGTAGTTCACATACATTTCAAGTGCACTGGAAAATTTAAAATGAGTTGTGAGCCAGGACTGGTAGGTGCTACTCTAACATCCAGTCTGCCATTCCTCTTGATATTTTGTCCAGCTAAATGTCTAGAGTCTCAGTACCCTCTCCTCCATTCAGTTCGGTGTAGGCCTGTGCCTAAAGTCTGACCACTAAGATGTATAATACTGTGTTGTGTGTGAGTCCCAGGAAGCCTTCTTGAGAGGAGGATGGAAGCATGAGAACTTTTTGGTCACTTCTTTCTTTCTGCTCCCTGAGATATGCATGTAAAGAAGAGAAGAAGGGATATGCTCCTGGAACTCCATATGCTAAGGATGATGAAGCAGCAAAGTAAAGGGGAGCTGAGCTCCATGGACACTGTCACTAAATGGGGGGGGGGGACCCAAAACCTTGTGTCTGATTTAAACCACTGTTATCTGGATTTTCCTTATCTATGCAGTCATACATAATCCTCACTGACACAGAAGGGAAGCCAAAAGACTACTGTGTTACCAGGAAACATATGAGAGCATAGATACTGCTCCATCCTCATTTCCTGCCTATACTGCCACCACGTATCTGGAGGATGGAGGAGGGGCATCTTCTCAGGTCACAATTTTGGGAGTACAACACAATCTCTTCCTCTTTCTTTAGCTCATTGTCAATTTTTGTAGGAATCACTTTAACAGTAACATATCAGGCTTTCTTTTCTCTTCCTCCTCTTCCTTCCTTCCCTCCTTCTTTTTTCTCCATCCCCCCACCTTCTTCTAAATGTCCTTACTATGTTTGTGAAATTCTTTTCTCTATGAGTCTTGGAGGGATGCAAAGAAATTAAAAAAAAAAAAAAACCACCAGTTTCTCATTTTCCCTGCTCCTGTAGTCATCATCCAGTCAGATGTACCCATATGGGTACTAATGACACGAAGTAATGACACAAAGTCATTTTGGAACTAATGACATAAAGTAGGGATGAGAGATTCTCTCTGGAGACAGTTGTAGGGATGATTGTGTCCTTCAAGGGTAGTGGTGGCAGGGAGCCAATGATGACAACTGTCAATGGCCTGCAGCCAATGACATCAAGGACCACTTCCGTAGTTGGACAAGTTGCGCTTATTACTCTTTACAGCAAAGGGGTATGTAAATCATAGAGAATCATGTGGTATCTTCGTAAGAGGGTGTTACAAAGAAGATATTATAAGATTTAATTGATAATTTCAGGGAAGGTCGAAGAAGGGAGGGTTTACTCATAAGACTCTTCCAGAACACAGGGGCAATTCTATGATTCAGTATTTCAATCTTATCTGTACAGATAACTACTAATAGCTTACTATTACTGGTAACATAAAGAGGTGCTTGACACACATTTTGTGTTATACACATCATATACCGTATTCTTACAATAAAGTAAGCAAGAGGAAAAAAATTAAGAAAATCCTAAGAAATAAAATATAGTGCTCTACCGTATTTATAAAAAAAAGTCCACATATAAGTGGACCCACGCAGTTCAAACCTGTATTGTTCTGGGGCCAACTGTACTAAGCATTAAAAATAATCATGCTAAGTATAAGAGATGGCTGTATCTTCTTTAATACTCACAACAACTGAGGTAGATGCCTTTTATCAGTGCTATTTTATATCTGAGAGGACTGGGGCTAGAGAGATTGTCTCTTGTCCCTCAACACATATAGAAACTACCTTAAAGTCACATGCCCCACTGTGCAAGTGAATACAGTAGCGCTTGGAGAACATTCAGCTTTATCTGACTTTCTGACCCTGCTTCAAAGAACGTAGCCAGATGGAGAATTTCTGGGGCTCATGAGGAGCTCACTGGACACGTAGGGCTAACTGGTGCTGAGAAAATGTGTGCTCTTGGTCCGTGCCAATTTCATTGCTCCTTTGCTGGCCAGGCCCTGAGGAGAAGCCACCGAGTGTGAAGGGCACAGGGCCTGGTTTGCAAGGGAGGACCGGACCTTTAGAGATAGAAATGTGTTTCAGGTTTCAGGTTCAGTTCCAGAGGCAATGAACAAATGATTACATTAGGTTTTCTCCTCAATCCTGACCGAGGTGGAAACAGTTGTGACAGCATGTCAGCGATGTATATTCCAACAGGGAAAAATGGTCTTGAGACTGGCTTTGTAGAGGACAGCTAGACTCTCTTCAGGGAGAGAAGAGAGTGTTGTTACCCAAGCTTTTCTCCAGCACACCAGGAAAAGGATACCTGGAAGGTGAGGGTCTTAGGATAAAATTAATGATGACTTCCATAGGGGTATACTCTGCCTCGGCAAGGGAAGCGCCCTTGAAGGTGTGTAGACACAGACATACATGAGAGCTGAGGAGCCTAAATGTGCACCTCATGCATGCGTTCTCTGTTCAGCAGCATTCTTCTGCTGAGGATTTATGTGTTCTGATGCCTCATAGTGTACAACAACAACAGCTACTACCCTACAGGACCTTCTATGTAAGGAAAGTATTATTGTAAGCAGTTCTTAAAAATCGACTCAGTCTTCAAAACAAATTCTTGACAAAGGACACCATTATTATCTCCATTTTACAGATGAGAAAACTGAGGCATGAAGAAGCCCAGTACTTTCCTATGCTCACTCTACTCACAAGAAGGCAGAACCAGGCATCTATCCAAGGCTTTCTGGCTCCAGAGCACCACCTCCCAACATTGCCTTTTTTAAGCTGCTTTTCGTGGGACTCCAGGAGTGAACTCCACAATAATGAAAACGAATTCCCTTTCTTAAAATTCAGGTTTGACTCAGCTACCCCATCATGAAAGGAACATGATTTTATGGTGATTACTTATATAATCCATCATGGGATTTTTGGAGACATATTTAATGTTTGTATAGCACTTGGAGGCCTATTAAACGTGCAATAAAACGTAGACAAAGAAACATTCTCGGCATTGCTTATTGATGATGGCAGTGGAAGTTGAAGTTTCCTTTAAAGGTTTTTACTACTCCAGTGATTCTTTCTTTGTCGTATTTCCTATGGCCCATTTTGCTAGCTCTCCCATGGAGAAGAAAATAAAATGGCTGAGTGAAACCTCCCACCTACATTAAGTTAGCTACTCATAACTAGCTTCCTTAATCAAAGGAGACCCTCCTTTTTTGATTAATCATCTTTTTATAGTACACTTAAGAGGAAAAAGAACCAAATGAAAATATTAAGTTGGAGGCAGCACAAACTAATTCGATAATATTGCCATTACAACTGAGTAAAGAAATACATGGAGCTCCCCTGGAAATATTTTTTCTGTGAAAATTTATGCCTTTTCTAAAGGCTGTGTGCAAGGGGGTGTTTTTCTTCATACACTCGCAGTGGATGTAATGAGTAAATGTTAGCTTTGTGCCCTTTTTTTTTTGCCCATTAAGAGTTACGCATCATGGCAATTTACAAACAAGAGGGTGAACAGGTAGGCAGGGCCAAAGGAGGTTTGATGAATCAGGAGAAAATGCAAATGATTTAGAAAACATTATCTGGGAGCTGAAATCGTGGAGTCACACTTTCTGAGGATACGGTCACCCCCTAAGTAGCCACCAGTTCAGTCGTGTTGGGGTGACTAGTATCTTTAATGATTGGGGGCCATGGATTCACCCACCATTTGCAACAAAGCACTCCAATATTTTTCAGGAGTAAAAGCACTTTTCACTGGCTGCTCCAGAGTAGCTCATTGAAGTAAGAGCCAAGCGTGTAAACGACCTCCTGAAAGAACTGGCAGGCGTGAAGAACATTGAGCCCCAAAGCACGAGTTGTTTGTGAGGCGCTCCTCCAGCTGAAACCTGGGGAGGGGAGGCCAGCGAGCAGGGAGGCAGGCGGAGGTGGAGGCAGGCGGAGGTGGACGGCTGTCTGCGGGCGAGGGGGAAATGTTTATACAGAGCAAGTTACAAGGTGGACAACAGACAAATCATGGTGTGGGGCTGCTCCAGGGTGAATCTGGAAGGTGCCTTCTTTGCTCCCAAGAGAAAAAGCGAGGTATTAAAGCCAGCAGCATTTCAACCTAAAACCATCTGTCCCATTTGGGGTTAAAACCTTTGCTTCTTTGCAAAGTAGGCACTAGCTCTCCTGCCCCAAATTCCCCTGGGCACGGGGAGTGCAGAAAGTTTTCCTTGGTAGGTAAGTTGTTTTTATGTGAAACCATTTTGGCCAAGGTGGGGATTTTTCACTTGGGTGTCAGTGGTGCCCTTCTGATGTTTATAAAACGTAGCAAATGTACAGTTTGAACAGTTATTTTAGGTAAAAACGTCAATTTCTTCATCGAGTCAGGCACTCTAAGTTCTGTGTTTGAGACAAATTCTTGGATTTTCCAGTGTTGAGAAAACTTTCACCTTGCTTCACACAGTTCTCAGGTTGAGTTATGACCCTGACATCCCTCTGCTCTCTAAAGTGCAGTGATGGAGGTCACTTAAAAACAACTAAAAAGAAAAAAAATGTAATTTTCTATCATGTGGGGGGCGGGGAGAAGATAACACAGGTTCTTTCAAGGTGGAATTTCCCCTGAAACTGGCCTTAATGTTCATTTCTTTGAGACATGGTCACTTGCTAGAACACTCCATTGGGGGCGGCTCCTTCAATATTCTATGCCTTAAGCCCACACCAAAGCTCTTTCCACCTCAATTCTCCACTAACCAATATACCCTTAAGAACACTAAATTGTCCAGAAAATGTTGATGCATGAAATCCTTTGTCTGAATGATGTCCACGGTCCCTCTGGTTTTTGGGGGACATCTTTTGTCCCACTTTGAATGCTGATCTAAATTTCATGTATTTCTCTTTTCGCTGGCTTCCAAAGTTGTTCAAAGTCACCCTTACCCAACTGCATGACTATCTCGAGACTTGAGGTATTGAGCAAACCCTGCTTTGGTATGCTTGTAAGTAGTAAGACTGATATGTGGTGTGGTACTGGCACAAAAACAGACACATAGATCAATGGAACAGAATAGAGAACCCAGAAGTGGACCCTGAACTTTATGATCAACTAATATTCGATAAAGGAGGAAAGACTATCCATTGGAAGAAAGACAGTCTCTTCAATAAATGGTGCTGGGAAAACTGGACATCCACATGCAGAAGAATGAAACTAGACCACTCTCTTTCACCATACACAAAGATAAACTCAAAATGGATGAAAGATCTAAATGTGAGACAAGACTCCATCAAAATCCTAGAGGAGAACACAGGCAACACCCTTTTTGAACTCGGCCACAGTAACTTCTTGCAAGATACATCCACGAAGGCAAAAGAAACAAAAGCAAAAATGAACTATTGGGACTTCATCAAGATAAGAAGCTTTTGCACAGCAAAGGATACAGTCAACAAAAGCTAAAAGACAACCTACAGAATGGGAGAAGATATTTGCAAATGACGTATCAGATAAAGGGCTAGTTTCCAAGATCTATAAAGAACTTCTTAAACTCAACACCAAAGAAACAAACAATCCAATCATGAAATGGGCAAAAGACATGAAGAGAAATCTCACAGAGGAAGACATGGACATGGCCAACATGCACATGAGAAAATGCTCTGCATCACTTGCCATCAGGGAAATGCAAATCAAAACCGCAATGAGATACCACCTCACACCCGTGAGAATGGGGAAAATTAACCAGGGAGGAAACCACAAATGTTGGAGAGGATGCGGAGAAAAGGGAACCCTCTTGCACTGTTGGTGGGAATGTGAACTGGTGCAGCCACTCTGGAAAACTGTGTGGAGGTTCCTCAAAGAGTTAAAAATAGACCTGCCCTACGACCCAGCAATTGCACTGCTGGGGATTTACCCCAAAGATACAGATGCAATGAAACGCCAGGACACCAGCACCCTGATGTTTCTAGCAGCAATGTCCACAATAGCCAAACTGTGGAAGGAGCCTCGGTGTCCATCGGAAGATGAATGGATAAAGAAGATGTGGTCTATGTATACAATGGAATATTCCTCAGCCATTAGAAACGACAAATACCCACCATTTGCTTCAACGTGGATGGAACTGGAGGGTATTATGCTGAGTGAAATAAGTCAATCGGAGAAGAACAAACAGTGTATGTTCTCATTCATTTGGGGAATATAAATAATAGTGAAAGGGAATATAAAGGAAGGGAGAAGAAATGTGTGGGAAATATCAGAAAGGGAGACAGAACATAAAGACTCCTAACTCTGGGAAATGAACTAGGGGTGGTGGAAGGGGAGGAGGGCGGGGGGTGGGGGTGAATGGGTGACGGGCACTGAGGGGGGCACTTGACGGGATGAGCACTGGGTGTTATTCTGTATGTTGGTAAATTGAACACCAATAAAAAATAAATTTATTAAAAAAAAAAAAAGGAAATGGTTCTAGGCAAAAACTCTAACCACAGTTCAGATGAGACCCTCTCTACTCCCTCCAGACATTCAAGTGAGCATAACTGTAATCTGTCACATATTGTATACTTTTTTTTTTATGTGTTCCTTGGCTCCCGTTATCTTCCTTCAGTGCCTGATTGTCCACTTCACCATTAGATGTTTAAGCTTGTTCTCTGAAGTGAGGAGAAGTAATACGTGCTTTTGTATAAATTTCACATAGTACTGAGTCATATAGAAGGAGAATATAAAAAGTCCTTCTTCACTAGTGTGAATACATGAGTACTCACACTAGTGGATATCACTTTCTTACACACTTAAATCATTTGTGGAAATAGGGAGGGAATAAACAGACAGCAAATACTCCATTTTAACCTTCCAATCCAAGCTAACTACAAAAGATTTGGGGGGAGGGCTCCAGGGCTGTTTCATTTATCTGTTAAACAAGAAACCAGTAACGTCATCTCTGACTACTTGTTGCGCGTCTTTACTTTTGGTTAAGAAAAATCTGCTTTTGCTATTCCTTCTGCAATCTCTTGGATACACTCTTTTCCAGGCTCATCTGTGGTTAGCTCTGATCCTTCCTCACTGCAGCTTACTGCCAGTGTTTGTTGATTGGATGCTGGAACTGGAGATCTAGGCCTTCCACAAGATAGTAGGCAAGATCATGGGCAGGTGCTCTCCAGATTTCCAACAGAATGAAAATAGACTCTGTATTAGAAAATGATGATCTGCCTTGGTCTTCACCGTTGCTACCATAACTTCTTGTTTATTTTCTCTTTTTGTCTACAGAGCCCTCCTCTGTAGATGCTATTCATCATGAACACACACTCTTGAATTGTACTCGGACTGTTCTCATATCCCATGTTATATGACCTTCACCCCTGCCTTTCTTTATAATTGCAGGATCTAAGTTTCAATCAGTGATATCTACATAGTGATAATTTCCCCAATTGACTCTTCAAAACATCATAATCTCTAAGAAAATGAAACCACTTGTTCACAAACAGCATTCAGAATCTTCAGCTATATTAGGCATACATGATGAAGTTTGATCTTGGCAGCACAATAGTTACAGTGAGAATGCTTCATAGGGAGGAGATTTATTCTTTGCCTTTGTTGTATCAGTGAGGACAGACCAGCTTCTGTTGCAGTTACAAACAATCCCCAAATCTCAGGGGCTAAACAAAGGTTTATATCTCTTTCCTGCTACACGTCTATCTGGGACTACATCTAGGGGCTCTGTTCCACATTATCTAAGGAAATTATAGATATAGATATATTATATATACAATTTATATATATATATAACAGATATATTATCTATTACATACTGTTATCGATTATATATTATTATAATATAGATATATTATTATCTATATATATCTCTCTATATAATATATATTATTATCTATTATATTTGCTCTTCAAAGAGTTGCTTCAGTTGTGATAACCATATAAAGCTTCAGAGTGTGCACTGCTATGGTGACTCTTGTTGGAGATTTTGCTGTTAGACTTCTAATTAGCTTACATTATCTTATCTTTGCCAAGTTGATGCCTATTTTACTGTCATTTAGGGCTCCGTAGTTTAGCAGTCATTTTATTAACCTTTTTAAAGTATATACAGTTGTAAGAGAAAACCACACACTCCAATCTTGCTTCATCAGGGTCTTAAGAACTTCCAAAGGAAGTCTAGTCCTTTCTTTTTCCCATTGTTTTCTCTATCTGGTTCATTAACTTTATGAAATATTCGGACACTGTCACAATTTTTGCTTTTCACTTTTTCAAGTCCATTGATGCTTTCTTATTATTTATACTCTGATGGAAAGACATGTTTTGTTTTAATTTCTCCACATTCTTATTCTAACTTCAGCATGGTTTTCCTGTGTCCTGTGCATTAGACAATTGAAGAATTCAGCTGCTCTAAAATCTTTTTGATACTTAGGTTTTTCTTCTTATTGTTTATTTTTAGTCCTTTCTTCATGATCATTAACTGTCTTGTTTTAAAAAAGAATTTCTCCCATTTTTTTATAGCCTATGCTGTTTCTCCCCACCTGTTGAATGACATGTAAAAATGTCATGTGTCATAAAAAGAATGACACATAACCACTGTCTTATGTCTTATAAATACAGATGCAAATATTTATGTGTATACTTGACATTCTCAAAGATAATCACATGTATCTGGCATGCTCAAAGAGTGTTTCACCTAGAGACTATTTGAACTATTATTTTAAATGTAAATGTTTCTTCTAATTACTGTCTGTACTTACACCTCTAATTCTCTATGAGATAGAACTTATAGTTTGGTTATACATAATTTTTGCAAAAACTGCCATCAACGTATTAATTATCAAATACAGAACCAAACACAGAACTTCCTTACCTAGGAGCTTAGAGACTCCATGTCTTGTTATTGACCTAATATCTATAATTAGGTCAATTTTTAATTCATTCCCAGTCCATTTGTATGAGTTTATGTCTCTGCTTAAGGACAGATATAGGATAATTTAATCAAACACAATTTAATATAATCAAACGCAATTTATGACCTTTAGTGCTTTATTTCCTAATTCTACACACATATAGTATGTACCAAGGCAGGAAACATATGGATTCCAAATTTGTTTCCACATCTCCATCAACACATAATCTCTTCCTACATAATGTAATACAATATATAGGGTGGTGGTGGTGGTGTGTATGTATGTGTGTGGTTTAACTGGGAAGTGCCTAAGAATGACATATGGAGACCAGCTACAGAGCAGTAGCTTTTGCCCTAATGGCTAGAATGATGCTTGTAAATGGTGCCCAGTTTGAGGTTAGTGGATGGAGCGGGGTGAGAGGCAGGAGTCTTCAGGGTGCTTCTCATCTTTTATCATCATCATCCATCAAGGCTGCTGTGTCGCATAAAACATTTTCCATTCTTTTTTTTTTTTTTTTTGCGACTGTGTTCTGGTACTGCTCAACAGCAGCAACCTGTTGATTCTGGACTGCTAAGTACTCCTGGCTGGCATACGAGGCTGCAGGGTGACTTAACTGTGGGAGACAGACAGAATTGTTTCCAATGTACACCTAAGGAGGCCCTCAGCAAAGCAAACATTGATTTTGGAGGAGTATTTTTTTTTCTCTATATGCTTGCTGCCAGGGGCCTCTAAATAGGATTCCTATTTTTTTTTTTTACCTCTGTTAATATTAACCCATTTAGAGACTGAACGATAAAGTTGAAGCCAGTTGGTCTTCCAAGATGTTGTAAGATGCCATCACCTTCCCAAACAGAGTAACTCCTAGTGAGGATTCAGTAGGTGATTGAACATGAACGAAAACCTTGGAGGCAGCTCTGAGTGCCTGGGTGGCCTCTGGTTTACTGCTGGTTCACTGGGTTCCTCCTGCCTCAATGGGCCAACTCCCAGTATTATAAATCATATAGATGTGAACTTCTTCCTGAAGTAACTTGTTTGCTTTATTTATTTGGAAAATTTCGGTAACTGCTTTCTCAACAGCCAGGCTGTTGAACTTGCCATAACTGAGGCTTACTCAAGAATGTTTAGTCTTAACACTGTGTGGTTTCCTTTAGTGACTCCTGAGCCACATTTTGAAGAGAGACGTGCTGGTACTGAAGTATGGTGAATTCACTTCCAGGTAACCCAGGGGCACCTCAGAATACCTTCGGTTTTGAGACGGAGTGGGTGGCAATGGTGAAGTGGAACCTTTCCCTAAACAAACCAGGCCCACACAACCATAAACATACCCACACCCACATACACCTTGATGTTTTAGGGGTTGAATATGCAAAAAAAAAAAAAAAGGAATGCAGTTTTAAATGGGAATTTTAGAGTAATTTTTAATATTTTTAATGTAGAGATCACCATGTAAGTCTCCCTTCTGCAATAAACCTATTTCACTTCCTCTTGGTGTATTGCATGTCTTCAAAAGTGTATTTGAATAAAAGAAAATAAGTGCCTTAAAATGAATAAAATCATTCATTGGTAGCAGTGATGTGAGTTTACATTTGGGGCTCCCAAGCCAAACTGTCAGAAAAGACCACATTATTCTTTGTAATTTGCCAAACAGCTTTCTGGTGGAGAGCAAAGTAAGAGGGTGAGATGAGGGGGTAGGAGGTGGAGAGGGGATTGCTACTTAAGGATATATCTGAAATGCAGAGACTACTTACATGGCTTCCATACCTGGGGTTAGTAGGTAAATGAGGAAATTTTGGCAAACCTTTAAGTCCGTGAAAAATTTCCTCTAGCTTTTTAAACTAAAGCATTGGTGTAACCTTAAGCAGGAAAACGTAGTTGGTTTTTAGTTTCATGTGGATGCATAGTGACATTTTTTGTGCCTGGATTTTGGGACTTTTCCATATACTCAATTGCATTAGGGAGGAAAGAAAGAGGGAGGAGAGATGCACTGTTCAAGAAATTTGGTGCTCACAGTGCATGAAAAAGACAATATTTTCCAAGACTGTTGTATCCCTTCTGTTAGCTTTTATGGTTAAGGGTAAGGGGACCACTGATGCTCCTTTCCCCATATCCATCCCTCAGTATCCCTAACAGCCTGTAGTTTTTTAGATGGTCTATTTATATTATACTGTCAAATACTGAGCATCCTATATCTGAGCTTATATTCCTTCCCTATCTCTTTAAAAATATATTGCTGTTCAAAATCCGATGTTCTAATAGCCCAGGGAAGAATATGGAGAGAATTAGAAGTGCCAACTTTATGCTTTATCAAGGGCTCCCGAGTTGCTTCAGGCAGAATGTGTAATGCAGTATATTTTTTGTTTTGAATGTACATAGGATGACAATGAGAAGGCAAGATAGAGCAGATGGAATGCGGATAGTTAAAAAAAAAAAAAAGACTGAGAGATTGCAGCAAAAGATGGCAGTCCAATCAAGTGCAGTGGCTTCTATTGCTTTCAGCCACCCAGTTTAGACCAACAGGTGACTATAGGGAAAAATAACAATTCTCTTGCATGATTCCTTGGATTTCCATGTGTGTGTTTGTCTAAAGGTAGGATTTTCTTTCAGAAAATGGCTGCACTTTACAAATCTTCCAACTACTAAGAGCATAATTAGGGGGTTATGAAGAATAGAAATAGGCTCTTAAATAGAATGGCTCCTGGGCTGAGTCAGAACAGTAAACTGAAGATATTAACGCTTTTGTTCTTATTATAAAAAGAGATATCGAAACACTTCAAAATAGTGCTAGTCAAACCTTATTGTGCCTGAAGATCATTTGGAATGCTTGTTGAATGCAGATTCTGAGGTGCTACCCTTGAGGTTTTCATTCAGAAGGTCAGCAATTGAGCATGAGAATTTGCATTTCCTACAAGCTCCCAAGTGAAACTAACTGCTGCCGTGGCTCCCTGGGCCACACTCTGTATAGCACTTCCTTAAAACATTGTTTGCTTGTTTTTTTTTTTTCAAGAAAATGGAAAGTGGGGGTGAAGTAGGGTAGAGGTGCATCAATAGTGGGAGTTAGGTGGGTATTTATTTATGTAGGTAACTCAGGTTTGCACCATGGTAAACAGATTTGGTAGTTGGTTCAGATTTTAGCCCAATACACGTCTGAGGCTGGAAGGTCTTCAAATGTAATGTCTTGAACAGCGCTTATGCTTGGGGAATACTAGCTGAGCACTGAATTAATGAATTTAAATAGACTGGACCCTTCATGTGGTCTTCTGCAGCCTGAATGGGAACCTTTCTGTGGGGTCCCAGAAATAACAGACATGTTGAATATAGAATTGTTTGTGAACTGGGGCAACAGATGGCAGCCAGAAGCAATGGCAAGGCTGACCTCAAGCTCTCTCCATGCCTTGCCTTGTTTTTGGAAGCAGAACTGTGTACATGGAATAGGCCCTAAAGTTCTTAGACAATTTGGAAATGGGTAGGAAAAGGAAAGTCTTAGATGAAAGCCTCTTTTTCTGCTAATAAGATCAGGGATGGGAAGAAGGTTGAACTATTTGTTGGAACTTGATAGGACTTCAGCATTACCAAATTAGCAGAGTGTAATATACTGATTTTCAAAGAGAGATGTCAATCAAATGGAAGATTGGTTACCATAAAGGAAAAAAATCAAGAGGCAAACATGGGTATAATATCTTCAGCAGCGTCTATAGGAGAAAGTGTGCTCTGATTTACAAACAAGATTATTTGTTCCTTCTGGAAATCCCTTTTCCAAGCATAGAATTAATTTATCCGGGTAATTTCAGTTTGATAATGCCTGCTATTTTAATCACCCAGCTCAATCCTCTGGTTCAGACTGAATACTTATTGGCAGTCTTGTCAACACCACAAAAGGCTTCCTGGGATTTTTATTGCAATTTCATTAAACCTATGGATCAGTATAGAGGAGAATCCACATCTTAACAACACTGAATCTTCCAATCCATTAACATAGCCTATTCCTCTATTTACTAAATTATTTCATTTTCCTCAGTAACATTTAGTAGCTTGCACAGTTTAAAGAGCTTTCAATTTTTTTTCATTGGATTTGTTGCAGGTATTTGATGCATTCTTTTCTTTTTTTTTTTTAATTTTTTTTTTTAATTTTTATTTATTTATGATAGTCACAGAGAGAGAGAGAGAGGCAGAGACACAGGCAGAGGGAGAAGCAGGCTCCATGCACCGGGAGCCCGATATGGGATTCGATCCCGGGTCTCCAGGATCGCGCCCTGGGCCAAAGGCAGGCGCCAAACCGCTGCGCCACCCAGGGATCCCTATTTGATGCATTCTGATGCTCCTATAAATAGCAGTCTTGAAATTTCACTTTCCAAGTGTTTTGGTTTTGTTTTTACTTACATGCAGAAATACGATTGATTTGGGTCATGTAAGAGTCTGACTTCATGTTTTCATGTTTGACTTCTGACTTCTTATAAGACCCAGCTTCCTTTTTCCCTTCTGCTCCATATCTAGATATAATTGATAAGAAAGAAAATGAGCTCCCTCTTTTCAGACTGGTGGGAAATTCAAATTTGGCAAATTCCCAGCCCTCCTTCAGGAACTTGTCCCTGGTCCTGCTCTCTTGCCCACTATAAAGGCCTAACCCACTCTCTTTGCTCCATTCAAGCCTGCCTGGACCTGCTTATGCCCTTCTTGCTTTCACTAGGAGTCCTTTGTGCTAACAATAAATGTTCTAAATTCTCTAGGTCTCTGGAATGTCATAAAGCCTCAACATCCTACCTCTTAATTGGGGAGAGTTATAACCTACCTCTGCGGGGCAAACCCAAAACAGAGTATATTTATCTTTTATCTAGCAACCTTCCTAAATTCACATACAATTTCTAATTGTAAATTATTTTAAACTTTATATGTGTAATTATATCACCTGTGAATAATGACAGGGTACTATTTTCAATCATTTATTCTTAAAAAAAATATTTTTTATTGCTTCCTTGAACTAGGTAGGACTTCCAATTTTGAATAGAACTGGTGGTTGTGGAAATCTTGTCTTCTTGCCATTCTCAGGAGTTAGGGGGTTGAGCAGTCAATATTTTATCATGTTATGTGGGCCATTAAGATTTTATTTTGTGGGTATCTTTTATCAGATTATGAAATTCTTGACTTCTAGCATGTTGAGTATTTTCTTTTAAAAGATAAATGCATGTTAAATATGATCAAACATGTCTTGTGGATTTATTAATCACATGGTTTATCTCCATTGTTCATTTACTAGGTGAATTATATTGTTTGATTTTAAGGTAAATTTCACTTAGTTTTGATGTATTATCCTTTTTATATAAAACTAGATTCTGTTGGCTAAGGTTTTGCTTAATATATTCATATTTGTATTTAAAAGAAATGTTGGCCATATTTTCCATTCTTAGTTATTTTCAGGTTTTAGTATCAGGGTTTTGCTGGGTCATAAAATGAGTTAGGAGTTGGCGAGTCGCCTTTTTTTTTCTATTCTATGGAAGAATTTATGTAAAATTGGCATTATTTCTTTTTTCACTCATAGGAAGAATACACCAGTGAAATCATCTACACCTGGAGTTTTGCATGTCATCCTTGTACAGGAGCCATGCTAATCTCTGTATCTTTCCAATTTTAGTATATGTACTGCTGAAGTGAGCATTACATCTGGATTTTTTATGAGAAAATTTTTTTACAATGGACTTGATTTTTTTTTTTTTAAAGATGTAGGCATACACAGATGCTCCATTTCTTCTGGGTCATTTTTTGGTAAATTGTGTTTTTCAAGAATTTCTGCTCTGTATTTTTCAAGTTTGTTGGCATAAAGTTGGTTATTATATGCTTTTATTATCCTTTTGATGTGTATGGGATCTGTCCCATACACATGGATGTCCTCTGCTTATTCCTCATATTAGTTATTTGCATTCTCTTCCTCTCATTAAATGTTGATTAGTGTTATTAATGTGTTCAAAGAATCAAAGCCAAAACTTTTTTAATTTTTGTTTTATTGATTTCACCACTTTTTTATTACTTTTATTCTATTACTTCCTTTGAGTTTAATTTGCTTCCCCTTTCCAGATTCTTAAGTTAGAAGTATAAGTCAGTGATTTTAAATCTTTTTTCTTTTCTAATACCTCTATTTAAGTCAATATATATCCTTCTATTGTTTTCACTGCATCCCACTAATTTTGCTATGTTGTTTTTTTACATTTTCTAATTTGCTTTGTGATTTCCTCTTAAACACATGGGTTATTTAAAAGCATGTTGCCTAATTTTTACACATTACAGATTTTTCTAGTTCTCTTAATTCCATTCCATAATTTAACTCCATGTTGGTCATGGGACATACACTTATGATTTCAGTTCTTTGAAATTTGTTGAGATTTGCTTTATGCCCCAGAATAAACTTTAAAATATGTCTTTTTTGTATTTATTTCTTCAGTTATTGAATGTAATGTTATTTGTGAATATCAAGTTGGTTAGTTGTTTTATTCAAATCTTTTATAGTCTCACTGATTTTTGTGTGTTTGTTTTATCAGCTCTTGAGATGGTGTCAAGAACTGTCAATGGTCTGAGAATTTATTCTATCTGCAATCCAAGAAGTTAATTTGCCACTATTACATGCATCGGTTTGTGATTATTTGAATTTCCTTTTATGTAAACTGCTTGTGCATATCCTTTGCTCCTTCCTTATTGTGCATTTTTTTGGGGTGGGGGGAGAGTTGGTATCTCTAAATTTTATCATGTAGGACCATAGTATAGATCTCTTTAGTTATGCTATTTATTTTTAGGTGTTGATAATTTATCTTGAAACCATGCTAATTCCTCATATACATTTAATACTTTTTATGGATATCCCATTGTATTTTCTACATAGATATCATCAACAAAGTAGAATAATTTTGCCTTTCCTTTTGGATTATGATGGCTTCTTAAAAATAGCATATTTGGACATATTGGTGGTTCTGTTGGTTAAGCTTCTGACTCCTGGTTTTGGCGGAGATCATGATCTCAGGGTCCTGAGATTGAGCCCTGTGTTCGGCTCCACACTCAGTGGGGAGTCTGAGATTCTATCTCCCTCTGCACCTGCCCCCCCCATGCTCTCTATCTAAAATAAATAAATATATCTTTTTAAAAAGTGGAATAATGTTGAAGAGAAGCCATAATAGCAGACATTCTTATTCCTGATATAGGGTGAATAATTCTAAAGTTTAAGTGAAAGAAAAAGGAAGGTTGAAGGAAATTCCATTCTATTTTTAGTGCATGAAGTGTTTTTGTTATGAATGTTTACCTGAATGAGTATATCCCTCCATTTACTGATGAATGAATATGTTGAGAGATCATATGTCTTACTGCCTTCATTCTGCTAATATAGTAAATAGTATTAGGTAGTCTGATGTTGCATTATATGGGAATTGCTGGGATAAGCTTTACTTGATTAGAGCATATTCTTTACACAGTGTCTAAATCAGGTTTTTAGTATAATATTTAGTATTTGTGCATCTATGTTCATAAATGAATTAGTCCATAACTTCCTTTTCTTGGACTCGTCATGTTTGTCTTTGGCATGAAATTTATTTTAATTTTATAAAACAAATTAATAGCTTTTCCAATGTTTCTATTTTTTGAAACAAATTTATGATACTTTAAGATTACCCATTCTTTGAAAGTTTGTTCAGTCACCTTTGGAGTTATTAGGTCTGATTCCCTTGGGATAAAGTGACTTTTAATTCCTTTAATGGTTTATTGGATTTTATCTTTTTATCTTAAATCAGTTTGGAAACTCATCCTTTCATCTAAATTTTGACATAAATTTTTTTCTTAGATCTCTTATGATTTTTGAGACCTGTTTTCTCTTAGATGTATTTCTAAATACATTTTTATTCTATATTTTTAGAAAAGAAAATATTTCCTTAATATATATCACTCAGTGCAACCACCCCTTTTCCTCACTATTCTACAATCCAGGTGAAAATTCTCTTAATAGTTTAATCTTCTAATTGACATGTTTACAAGAAAGACTGAGTATAATTTGATGATGTACATTAATCATGACTTTACAGTAATTGTCCCTTTATATGTAAATACAGGATTCCTTCAACTGAATAGTATATTCTTGTCAAACTTAAGAGAATATTGCTATGACACCATATAATCACATTTTCATAAAACAAGTTCCAGGCAATCTGTTAGTTATAATTAATTGGACTGTAAACTACACGGAAATGAGACAAGATCTGGAAAGTGAAAGATGAGAGTGGTAAGGCAATGCTAAGCGCCAGATGGATATGTAAACAAAACGAGTAGTCTTGAGGAAAAAAGTGACATCTTCTCAATTAGCAGGCATAAACATGTCAAAATTAACTCTGGAATCTGTTTTGATAAAAAACCACTATAAACCAATATGACTAAGTTAGTAGACATTTAGACAATTTATTCCTTAGCCAAAAGGGATGGTGCTTCCTTTCTCTGACCATCAAATACATAAAGTTCTAACATTTTCATATCAATATAATGGCTATATTTTCTTAGACTTTTAATACCATTGTCCACATTATCTAGGAAGATAATTCCCAAGATCATGTTTCCTCCAACATCAAGACTCTGATGTTGGGATCCCTGGGTGGTGCAGTGGTTTGGCGCCTGCCTTTGGCCCAGGGCGCGATCCTGGAGACCCCGGATCGAATCCCACGTCAGGCTCCCGGTGCATGGAGCCTGCTTCTCCCTCTGCCTGTGTCTCTGCCTCTCTCTCTCTGTGTGACTATCATAAAAAAAAAAAAAAAAAAGACTCTGATGTTTTCCTGACATCAATCTCTTCATTTTGAAATTATGACATTGATCTTATCAAGAGTCCTAATCTGAAAAGTATTAGCAATTATTTTGGCCTTTATACAATGACTAGGAGTACATCAGACTTATTTGCTTACGATCTCTGAGAATTCCCTGAACCACTCACACATTATTTGATAGCACATGAGAGCAAGTTAGTGAAAATGAATTAGAAAGCTCTTTATGTAATACTTTGGGGTATAAACCATCAGAGCAAAAGTGGAGTTTGCATTAGATGACTTCCGAGGTCTTTTCCTGCTTTAATAGTCTATTATGATTCTAAGAGAAAGTGAACTCTGATTTACTTTCAAAAGAAAAGGGTACAAAAAAAAAAAAAAAGACTCTGATGTTTTCCTGACAACATCAATCTCTTCATTTTGAAATTATGACATTGATCTTATCAAGAGTCCTAATCTGAAAAGTATTAGCAATTATTTTGGCCTTTATACAATGACTAGGAGTACATCAGACTTATTTGCTTACGATCTCTGAGAATTCCCTGAACCACTCACACATTATTTGATAGCACATGAGAGCAAGTTAGTGAAAATGAATTAGAAAGCTCTTTATGTAATACTTTGGGGTATAAACCATCAGAGCAAAAGTGGAGTTTGCATTAGATGACTTCCGAGGTCTTTTCCTGCTTTAATAGTCTATTATGATTCTAAGAGAAAGTGAACTCTGATTTACTTTCAAAAGAAAAGGGTACAGAGAATCTTACCATCATTTTTCTGCCCAGTGACTAAGTTTTTAAATTGCATAGTCATATTATCATTTTAAAGGAAAGTGTATTGGGCAGCCCTGGTGGCGGCGCAGCAGTTTAGTGCCGCCTGCAGCCCGGGGTGTGATCCTGGAGACCCTGATCAGGTCCCACCTCAGGCTCCCTGCATGGAGCCTGCTTCTCCCTCTGCCTGTGTCTCTGCCTCTCTCTCTCTCTCTGTGTCTCTATGAATAAATAAATTTTTAAAGTCCTTAAAAAATTAAAGTGTATTTAAGAGGTTTTTAAAAAAATATTTTATTTATTTATTTGAAAGAAAGGAGAGATAAATAAATAGATTTTATTTATTTGAGAGCAGGGGAGGAGCAGAAGGAAAGAGAGCAGCAGACTCCCCACTGAGCAGGAGGCCTGACTCAGGGTTCAGTCCCAAGACTCTGAGGTCATGATCCAAGCCCAGGGCAGAAGCTTAACCTACTGAGCCACCCAGGTGCCCTGAAGAACTTTTAAAATTTTCGTATGTTTTAGTTCTGTTGTCTTATCTATACTTTTCTATGATTTCAGCTTCTCTTCTTTATATTTATTTCCTTTTTTATTATTTTTTGCTCCCATGTTTATATCTTCTCCTTACTGATCCCCTGTTTGTTGTAAGTTTGCATTCATTTGGGTGACTTTCCTTGGAAAGAAGATGAAAGCATTATTTGCTTTTTACTAATGTTTATAATATGTGTCCTCCTAGATAATTTTATAGCATAGTTTAGTGTGGGTAAAATGTGGGATAGAATCCTCATTAGAATTGATTGGTGTATTCTTTCTGAGTAATGGTTAAGTCCTATCTCTGTTGTTTGGTGGCTGTATTATGTAAGTTACTTGTTCTCCCCACTCCATAGGATAATAGTTATAGTTTCCTTTTAGGGTCATTAAGAAGAATAGATGGGTTAATATATATAAAGCGTAGGGACCAAGGACGGGCTACCCCAAGATGTCCACTCTGGCATAAAGATTATTTTAAGTTGAAAGAAATAAAAAACCCAGCAGGTGCAGGAAGAGCTCTCTGCCTCCCCCTCAACTGCTTCAGTTTACATTGGAAAGGAGAGCCTGTGCCAGGAAGAGAGCTATTAACAGAGACTCCCCATTACCTCTAAGGAACTTATCTGCATAATTAGGCAATCTTTGTTTTTCATAAAACGTCCTTTTACTGTCCATGTTGGCCATCCTCCCCTTTGTATCCTCTGACTCAACCCCTCTCCATGGTTCATAGAAGCTTCCTGTTGCCTCATTGTCTTTGGAATTTCATGTCTGTGTGAGTTCCCTGTACATATGCCTATTAACTTTCATTTTCTCCTGTTAATCTCGCTTATGTTAATCTGATTCTAAGTACAGCTAAATACGGGGTAGAGGAAGGTTTTCCTCCCTGACAAAAGCATCATAGTTGTCATTAGAGTCAGGTTTTGATTAATTATCTGTACATAGATACTCCTGACTTCTTGAGTTAGCACCGAATTAAGAATATTTTAGGTGTACATATTGATACACTCAGCATGAAGCAAAATCATATATTTTTATCCCATTTCTAAAAACTTTAGAATTCATTTCTGTACATACTATCCAGTTTTTCTTCTGATATAAATGAGTAAATATTTACAATTCCTTTGTAGGCCCTCCTTCCCTTCCAAGTTTGACTTTCCAGTTGGTCCTCTGAGAAGTGACATTCTCTTGCAAGTTACTCTCTCCAGTGAGATCAGTCTATGTCTTCTAGCTATCAAGGACTCATTTCATTAGACAGAATGAGAAAAGCTCAGTGGGATTTAGGGATTGATGATATTCTCTATCTTCAATATCTGACAAAATTTGATAATTCTATTTCTTGGGATTTCACTTTCCCCTAATGTCTTGATTTTCACAACCTTCAAATAAGAGATTGATTAAACCTTCATTGTAATTTAGGTATTTGAAAGTTTGTCTCTGCCTTTGATTTTACTACATTTACATTATAGCCAGTAGAGAGAGATTTGTCAGGACAGTCATATAAACTTCCTAATTCTCTGTCATTCTTGGGATTAAGAATTTAAAACCATAATTCTGTAATAAAAAATTGTTCACTGGGGTTTTTAGAGGTGACCATGCCATCCCACAGTCCTTGTGTTTCACATGCCATATGTAGTATATCAAAGCAGTCACCACTTGATCTGTCAACATCACCACACCTTTAATTGGCATTTTACTCCAAGTGAACAGAGGTAATAATTCGTTTCCTTAGATTATCAGTATCCTATTCTTTAATGCTACCCAGATTGTCACTGCTCAAAACCAGCAAGTGAAATGTAAATAATCTCAAATTCTCAACCTTGAAAATCTGTTGCCCATAGCTACTTCTCTGGAATCAAATACTAGATCTGTCAAGGTTCAGTTGCAGATAACAGAAATCTCTCTACCTAGTTTAAGAAAAATGGATATAATACAGGAAATTAGATGCTTCTAAAAGAATTGGATGATCTATTGGATCATCCAATTACACCAATTAATTGGATGTAATATCCTGTATTACATCATTAGGCTTGGCTTCTATGAAGGACTCCCAGAAGAACATTGCACTATTGACCTGCCAAGGGGTCTATTACTTCTGCCATGGTTAATTATTTGGGAAATCAGGAATCGTACCACAATGGTTGTTTTAGGACCTCACTAGAGCAACCATGATTCATGCCAGCAATCAGATGCCCTATATTTTGCTTCTTGATATGTATGAAGCCTGGTGACCAAGTACTGGGCAGAAACTACATATACAGCCATCACTGTGCTTGCAGCCATAAGGACTACCACCTTCTACCTTCCTGTGATGTACCTTAGGCTTATATTCATGTTAATACATTTAGGCCTATGGCATTTTTTATGATTAATGCAAAGCAATAGACCAGAGTTTAACTATTCCCATAGGATGGACATAGGTTGTTATTTTCCAGAAACTTAAACAATGCAGAAAGGAGTATCTTTGATTCAGCCTCCTAAGGCACACACTGAGAGTTTTTACCCAGCATAGAAACCAACAAGTACAATTTCTCAATCATAGGGCATGCTTATCTTGAGTTTTTTTTTTTAATTTTTATTTATTTATGATAGTCACAGAGAGATAGAGAGAGAAGCAGAGACACAGGCAGAGGGAGAAGCAGGCTCCATGCACCGGGAGCCCGACGTGGGATTCGATCCCGGGTCTCCAGGATCGCGCCCTGGGCCAAAGGCAGGCGCCAAACCGCTGCGCCAACCAGGGATCCCGCTTATCTTGAGTTTTAATAAACACTACTGAATTGTTAAATTGCTTTCCTGAGTAGCTATGCCAATTTATTCTTTCACCCATAATGTCTAGCAATACCTACACACATTTTGTAATTCTATTTCTTGGGGTTTTACTTTCTTGCCAATATTTGATACAGACCCATGCCAGCATTGGATATTATCAAACTTATTTAAATTTCCTACTTTCATGGGTAAAATATTCTACTGTATCATTTGAATTTGTATATCCTTGATTATATGTGAGATTGAGCATATTTTTTGCTTATTTTGCATTTTAATTTCATCTATGATTTTCCCAGTTTACATATTTTGCTCAATTTTTATTGAGTTGATTTCTTTTTTTCTCCTTGATTTGATTTTCCCTCAATCTGGACACTATGCTTTCTAATTTGTATAACTTGTCTACCCTGAGGTCATAAACATATTCTTCTGTATTTCCTTAATCTATTTTTGTAGTTTTGGTTTTTTAATTTTGACTTCTAATTTTTAAGTAATTTATTAAATGATTCATTTTGTCTTCAAATGCTAGTTTTACTATAAATTAAACTTTAATGTATACATGAGTTTTTTCCTTGCTTTTTATTTTATTCCAATGATTGTAAAATTATAAAGCTGTATTCATTTTTATACCTTTAAAATATGTTTTTGTATCTGAGAAAGTATTTCTCTTCTCAGACTTTTCAGAATTATCTAACCTATTTTATTCTTTCATGTGAATTTCTGATTTAGCTTAAACATTTCCATAATATTTATTTTGGGATTTTTATCCGGATAACATGGATTTATATATTAATATTCTATTGATATTATATTCCTTAAAATACTGATTGATTATAACAATATAGTTCTTTTAGTAAGCTTTTAATTTTGTCTCAATAAATCTCTTCTACTTTTTATGTTAATTCATGTATTTGTCAAGGTAAGTTACACTAGATGCTGCACTCAACAATCCCCAAATCTTTCCTACATCATTGTACAATGTGGACCAAGTTGATTGGTGTTATGCTCAACTCAAACATTTTGGGAACCTAGATTGACGGGTCTACCATTGTCAATGAGGACTTCCAGATTGCTCTGTGTCTTACCATCTAATAGGCAAATAGAGAAGAGAGTGTGAAGGATAATTTCGGAGATTTTTTAGCCAGACTGAAGTCGTGTGCATAACTATTGTTGCATTCACAACTCAGTCATTTACTCCACGTTGCTGGAAGAGAGGCAAGGAAAGACTCTTCATGTAAGCCCAAGAGGTAAATAAAATGACTTTGGGGAACTCATAAAATTGCCTCCCCCACCTACATAGAAAGTTCAAGAGAATCAACTAAAATACCACTAAAACTAGTAACAGAGTTTAACAAGGTAAATGGAATCAAGATTGGTTTACCAAAATAAACCTTCTTCTTATATATTAGCAATAAATGGTAAGAATTATAACAGCTAATATGACAAAGGATTTTCTTCCTGTTTAATTTAAATTGTCTCCAAACTGAATGTTTTGGCTCTTCCTTTTTAATGTTTCTAGTCTTTCTTTTTTGTTTTAAATTTAAATATTGGAACGTTCCATGATATTGAATTGAATGGTACTGTCTTGTTTGTTATAATAAAATTTCAAATGGTTAAAAACAAAATAAAATGCTGGAATGCCGCTGGCTGAGTTTCTGAAATGTTTGTCTTGATGGAACTCCTCAAAATGAAAGACACGATTTTGTGATCATTCTCTTGATAATAAGCCTCTACTTGTGTGGCTCTGAGCTCTCTCTTTTCCAAAGAGACAATTTTTTTTTTTTTATTATTGTTGAAGTGGATTCAACAAGCAATTCTGCCTAAAGGTTTCTAGAAATTAAGTTTTTTGTTTTTGTTTTTTGGTATGGTTTTAGAAAATAACAGTTGAATGAAAGCTTAGTGATCATTTAAATAATGACTGCCTAATTTAGTATTTCTATTAGAGTTGTTTCTCCATTTTAGGTACCTGAATAATCTATAAGCTACCAAACTGCATTGTAAAAGTTATTATTGTTGTTATTATTACTATTGTTAGTGAAAATGGCAAAATTTGTAGTCAGAAACCTAGACTTCAAGCTCTTCTTTTACCATATTTTACCATATGTTGAGCCAGTTGCTTTGACTTTTTCCTTGTCTTTTTTTAAAAGTTTTATTTATGTATTCATGAGAGACACTCAGAGAGAGGCAGAGACACAGGCAGAACTCAATCCCAGGACCCCAGGATCACGACCTGAGCCAAAGGCAAACACTCAACCATGAGCCACCCACATGCCCCACCTTTTCCTTGTCTTGAATCAATTTTAAGAGGTACCAAAACATCTTTCCTGCTCAGTGATGAAGACTGAACAATGTGTATATGCTCAGTTTCTATGGTAAGTCTATCTTTTTCAAAGCTTTTTACTACCATTTTGAATACTGATAGCCTTTCAAACCATATGTCATCCATTGATCTCCATACATAGATCCAAATCAGATTTCTAAATTCCTGTTTGAATGAAGGACAAAGGCCTCAAATATACTTTGTCTACCATACAGCACATTGTCTTATCCTTCATATTTGATCCTATCACTGGGTTTTCAATCTTATTGTTCCCTTGGCACCTGACAAAGAATTGATCTTATAAATTTTAAACATTTCCTTTATCTCTCAATTAAATAATGCTACTCTATGCTTGTGCAACCCTGTTTTTAAACCTTTTCTCATGTATATCAGCAGGGTTTTATTCTGAAGCTGCCTGGTCAAGGCTCTCTAAATCTTGTTGATGTGAAATTGTGAAAGTCAGAAAGAATGAATTGATGGGCCAGAAATGCAAGATATGTCAATTCTGAACTGAATACTTTGCTTAGTCATCTTAGGCCAAGATTTCTCTCTAACAGTTTTCTCTCCTGGGAAATAACTTTTGTCACAGATGTAGCACAAATCTACTTCATGGAATTGTTCTCTTCTCATCAATTTGCTCCCCATGAGTGACACTATCTGCTTATGCAACCTTAGTTACATTATTTCTCTAGCACAGCTCATTCTCTCATCTGTAGGTCAACATGACCAAATGCTGACTGCATGGTTATACTCAAATGTCCCTTAGGTCTCCAAGTTGTGCTTGTTATTACTTCTATCCCATTTACTCAGAGGCTAAAGCCAGAAGCTTTCTTGTCAACCGTGATTTCTTTGAATAACCCACTCCCTACCTCAAATCAATTGCCAAGTTCTAGTCAGCTGTCTTATTATCTTCAAATCAGACCACTCCTCTCCATCCCTACCATTGTTCAATTAATTTAGGTCATCATCACTTCTCACCCAAATCTGTGCATTAATCATCTCACTGCTGCTCCTGTCTCTGGTCCGATTCACCTACAATTCTGCCTCTAAATTTCTCTTTGAACAGAACAATCTTTCTAAAGGCCAAATCTGATCAAGTTTTTTCCTTGGTTTAAGCCCCAAATCCTCCATATGGCTTATAAGAGGCTCCATGTTATGTCTTTAACATAACTCTTAGGGTAGAATCACTCTAGATGCCGTTTAACTTTTCAGGAAAACTGAATAATTTTATTCAATCAATGAGTAAAATTAACTTAGAACTCACTGATTAGAACTTATTTATTTTGTAAAGCAATATCACAGAGCCATGAATAATTATAATTTAATTTTTAATTAATTAATTATTTATTTATTTATGATAGTCACAGAGAGAGAGAGAGAGAGGCAGAGACATAGGCAGAGGGAGAAGCAGGCTCCATGCACCGGGAGCCTGATGTGGGATTCGATCCCGGGTCTCCAGGATCGCGCCCTGGGCCAAAGGCAAGCGCCAAACCACTGCGCCACCCAGGGATCCCTAATATAATTTTTAAAATGTACTCTTGTGGTTCTGTTAATAGCTCATTATTGAAAATTGAAATATGAATTACTTAATTGTCTAAGAGCAGAAGCTAGTATGCAATTAACTAATACATTGGTTCATTCCGTTTGCAATTTGAGGGTGACTTGTAAACTAACATTGAACATGTAACTTTTCAATGAAACTCAACTAACCATTTAGAGGATCCTTTCATAGTGAGGAGTTCAGATCTGCAAACAAATATCTTAGACATTTGTCATTGAAATAATCACAGGTTTAGCCCAAATGTTAAGAGATTCGAGGCCAATGTTTTTGAGATGAGTGCCTCAATTAATCAAATAATTGTTCTAGGCTGAATTGATCCAAACGTTTAAAATATTCAAGAGAACTATAATAAAGGCTTAAAATATTCTGTCAGAAGACAGAAGTAGGGATCCCTGGGTGGCGCAGTGGTTTAGCGCCTGCCTTTGGCCCAGGGCGCGATCCTGGAGACCTGGGATCCAGTCCCACGTCGGGCTCCCGGTGCATGGAGCCTGCTTCTCCCTCTGCCTGTGTCTCTGCCTCTCTCTCTCTCTCTCACTGTGTGCCTATCATAAATAAATAAAATAAAAAATTAAAAAAAAAAAAGAAGACAGAAGTAGATCCATTTAAGGGCTCCTAAGAATTCACTGAGAGTCTCCTGGGTGACTCAGTTGTTGAATGTCTGCCTTTGGCTCAGGTTGTGATCCTGGGGTCCTGGGATGGAGTCCTGCATCAGGCTCCCTGCAGGGAGTCTGCTTCTCCCTCTGCCTATGTCTGCCTCTCTCTTTGTGTCTCTCATGAGTAAACAAATAAAATCTAAAAAAATCTAAAAAAAAAAAAAAAAAGAATTCACTGAGCTGGAAGAAGTGGAAGAAGTTACTACTGTAATATTCTATAGTCTTTCCTCAAACCATATCAATAAACAATATGGTAATTGAGGTACAATTTTAGATTGTGACCTATGCATTCTGGGAAAATAGGAGCATTTTTAGGATTCTAGTCATTGATTAAACAACAATTCTGGAAAGATATTAGAACATATTCTTGCTTGAGAACCTTAAAGATTATATGTTATAGGGATATGGACTCCTAAATTCTACTAAGTTATATCCTTGCATCTTTTTTGCCACAATAAAAAAATAGGCTTATCTGGAGAGAGAAAGAGAGAGAATGGAAAAAGGAGCAGGGGGAGTACGACATACATTCAGAGAGAACTAGAGTATACAGACAAGGTAGAGAAAGAAAGAATAGCTGTGTGCCTGCATTTGGATATCCAGTTTCTTATTGTGATTCTTAAGGAGCTGATCTGTTTCCTGCCCTTGAATTCTATATGTACCCAAATATCTTTCCAATATATTTTACCATAGCAACACCTGTGCTATAGTGATCAACTAACTCAATTTTCCAGCAACTGTCCCAATTTTGGCCCAAATGCCATGACTTCTGGGAAATCCTTAAATTCCAGACAAATTGGGATTGACAGTCAACCTAATCTGTAACTGCCTCTTAAAATAATGTGATGTGGGTTTTGGAAACTACCAACCAGGAAAGCCTTAATTAAAACAAAATTTAAGCCACATTCAACTGATGAACATCTATTACATTCAAAACCTCTGTTAATGCATCTTACTTTCTACTTAGTTCTAGTATTTACTACTTAGAACATGATGTAGCTGTGGGCAGGAACATTCAGATAAACAGAGATGAGTTAACTGTAAGTAAATAAAACATTACAGATTGGGATGATCCATGTTGAGAGGAATTACCAGAGTATGTTGCAATTTTCAATGTCAGAATCCTAAATTATAACATTGTGTCACAGAGTTGTTTTAAGAGGGCAAAGGTTATCAAGGAATTCACTGTACTGAAATAATATTCTTCTTCCTTTTTACACATCTATAAAAAGAAAATATTTTGCTCTTAATACAAATATATTATGCTATACATATAGCCCACATATTTATGTATTCATATCTATATATATTTAGCATATATATATATATGCTAAATTAGGGAAGTGTCCTTTGTAAATAGCTTTTCCTCCCTCAAAAATCATGTGACCATCAATATTTGCAGCTAATATGATTTAATAACTGTATACTCTGCAAGAGGTCAATAAATGCAAGAGAAATCAAAGCCATAAAAAAAGCCAAAGAGATGATTACTTAAGAAATGACAGCTGCATCAACCTGAGAAGCAGCAGACAGACCACCCAGAGAGGCTGCCTCTCAGTGGTGGCTCCTTGCTGGCTCCCCACACCCACACCCAGTTTGAGAAAAGAAATGATGACAGCCTAGTTAAGAGGCACAACCCTCACCAATAAAAAGATTGTCAGCAGCTTTGCAGATGGGCTCAGGAAAGCCTCTTAGCCTATAAAACACTTATCTCACCCAAATAGCCCTGTATTCCTGTATCTTTATTAGGGATATCAGTTGATGAAGAGCAGTGGGAACCTGAAAAAATATGGTCTACTGGGGAGATCTTGTCTCCATATTGTTCTTTCCTGCAGCTCTTTCTTTTGATCTTCTTTGCAAATTGTGATGGAGGCAATGAAGTCACAATCATTCTATTTTGTTGAACAGAAATCAAGAGATTTCTATTGTCTTGCTTGACTGGTTAATACCATACTTCTATCACTTAAGCTAATATTTATTGAGTCAGACATTGGGTTAGGCACTTGAAATGGATTATTTCGTTTACTTCACAAAATTGCTTTGGGGTAGATAATATTATTGTTCCTAATTTACAGAATAGAGACCTTGGGGCTCAGACGGTCATAGCAATCTATGCAAGAAAGCACCAGAATTTAAGCCTGGGGCCTAGAATGTATACTCTCCACCTAATCTTGACCCTCTAGTACAAGTCAATATTTTTTAATGTCTATTACTTGAATTATTTTGCACTTTTTTGGGAAATTTTTGGCACTAGATCATTATCCTATGAGCTCATACTAATTATTTCCACATTCATCCAACAGACATTTATTGAACACTTAATATGTGCCAGGCACTGTTATAAGTTTTGAGAAAATACTAGTTTTTTTAAAAGGCCACATATTCTATAATAAGATGGTTATATTCTTTGCTTTTCTTTAATTTTTCTTAATTCTCCTTGATTAGTTATATAAGGATGCTGTTTGTATTCCTACACGTTGTCGAACATATGTGAGTAGTAGAACGATAGTGTAAGTCATGGGGCTTAAATGGTTTTGACAAGAGGTTTGGAGTTTGAGAGACTGCCAGTAAATATGCAAAATGATGGGTGTTTGGGAGAACACCTATCTCCCACTCCTCATAGTGCTCTGTAGAAGATGCCACTGCTTCAGTAACTCTAGTGACCTCTCTTTGCCTGCTCATTCTTCCTTGCCTGATTTTCTGAGTTTAGGAGAAGAACCTGAGAGTGCTTGGTTCAATCTCTTCTATATTTGGTTTGGGATCTTATGCCTCCTGAGAGGGTGCCTTTAAGTCTGCTTTCTTTCAAAATTAGCTCAGCTAGTGGAGCAGATTCTGCTCCTGTGTGTGGAGGTCTGCTAGTGTCCTGTGCTCCCTGTGATGGGTGACGTGTCACAGCTCATTAGGTCTAAAGCTGATGTTCATTCTCTAAAGAGTTCTTCTGGTTAAAAAGCAGTCATTTCTGTCTCTCATTCCTGCTTCTTTCTCTTAATTTCATCTGAACTTGGGATCATGGACCTGTACCTTTTCTGGATCTATAAAGGCTAAATCAGAATTGTCTGTCAATTTGCTAGTGTGCTCAGATCCCACACCAGAGAGACTACCCTATTAATCTCCAGTACATACTCATATGTATCTCAAGTCCTTAAAACATGTCCAATAAATGCTTGTTGGAAAACAAATGGGCTTCAGTGTTTCTCACTTGTAATATAAACAAGTTGGATTAATTTCTCAAGTTCCAGCTAGAACAGATACATGGAACCCCCCCCCCCAAATACAGGAAGGGCTACCACTTCCAGTCTAGACAGAGTAACAAGGACTAAATTAACTGACTTACCTAATTTTTTTTTAAAAAAATGTTGAATCGGACTTCATCAAAATTAAGAATGACTGTTCTTTGAAAGACACTGAATAGATAAATAGTTTCTATTTTGATCGCTGTCTTCAAATTAAGATTATAAAGATCAACCATAGATTGGAAGAGAATGTGTACAAAGTACATATCTGATAAAGATTTGTATTCAGAATATATAAAGAACTTTCAACATTGACAATAAGAAAATGAACAATTCAGTAAAAATATGGGCAAAAATATGAGTGGAGGCTTCACCAAAGAAAATACACAACAATAAGAAGCACTCAACATGAGTTGATACTCAACATCAACTTGAGAAGTTGAGAAGTTGAGATCAATGAGAAGATACTCAACGTCATTGGTTGACTCCTGGCTTTCCTGAGTCTCCAGCTTGAGGGTGATATGCCTGGAGTTTCTTTTGTTTCACTGGCCTGAATATCTACCTTTTCCCGTATCTCGCTAACAGTGAATTATCCATTAGGATGGCTAAAAATAGGGAAAAATGCATTTAAAGCATTTATATTTATCTTAATCATATTTGAGAGTTTTCATGTCTTTCTGTAGGTCAAAGTCTGGTATCCTATTTCTTCTGCCCGAAGGATTATCTAAAGGTAACACTTCTGTGGTACAGGTTGCCTTGTAATGGATGCTCTCAACTTCTGTTATCTAAAAAAAATACTGTGTCTTTATTTCTGGAAGATATTAACTGAGTATAGAGTTCTAGGTTGATAGTGTTTGTTTTTGTTTTTTTCTGTCAGTATTTTAAAGATGTTGCTCACTGTCTTCTTGCTTACATCACCTCTGATGAGAAATCTTCTGTCATCCTTATCTTTGTTTTTTCAGTACATAATGTATCTTTTCTCCCTGGCTGTTTTTAAGATTTTTATCATTGAGTTATAGCAACTCGCTCATAGTGTGCGTTAGTATTAGTTTTCTGTATGCTTCTTGTACTTGGCTCTTGCTGAGCTTTTTAAATCTGTGAGATTATTGTATTTCCCATCAAATTTAGAAAAAATTCAGCCATTATTTTTTCAAATATTCCCACCCCACCCTTGCCATGGGGATTCCAATTGCATGTATTTTAGGTTAGTTGAAGTTATCTCACAGCTCACTGATACTCTGTTTCATTTTTCAAATTATTTTTTCTGTATCTTTGGGGTAAATACCCAGTAGTGCAATTGCTGGGTCATAGGGTAGCTCTATTTTTAACTCTTTGAGGAACCTCCACAAAGTTTTCCAGAGTGGCTGTACCAGTTCACATTCCCACCAACAGTGCAAGAGGGTTCCCTTTTCTCCACATGCTCTCCAACATTTGTTGTTTCTTGCCTTATTAATTTTCACCATCATCACTGGTGTGAGGTGGTATCTTGTGGTTTTGATTTGTATTTCCCTGATGGTAAGTGATATGAAGCATTTTCTCATGTGCTTGTTGGCCATGTGTATGTCTTCTTTGGTGAACTGTGAAAGGATCCTCAATGTCCATTGACAAATGAATGGATAAAGATGTGGTCTATATATACAATGGAATATTACTCAGCCATCAGAAAGGATGAATACCCATAATTTGCTCCAACGTGGATAGAACTGGAGGGTATTATGCTGAGTGAAGTAAGTCAATCAGAGAAGGACAATCATCATATGGTTTCACTCATAAGAGGAGTATAAGAAATAGTGACAGGGATTATAGGGGAAAGGAGGGAAAATGAGTAGGAAAAATTAGACAGGGTGACAAAACATGAGGGGCTCCTAACTCTGGGAAACGAACAGGAGTAGTGGAAGGGGAGGCAGGTGGGGGAATGGGGTGACTGGGTGATGGGCACTGAGGAGAGCACTTGACAGAATGAGCACTGGGTGTCATACTATATGTTGGCAAATAGAACTTCAATAAAAAATATATTAAAAAGAAAAAAATATTTTTTCTGTTTCTTCCAGTAGTTTCTATTTCTATTGCTATGTCTTCAAGTTAAGTTGATTTTTTTTGCAACATCTAATCTGCCATTAATCCTATCCAGTATATTTTTTATTTCAGACATTATAGTTTTCAGCTGTGGAAATTTGAGGGCCTTTTTTTTTTTTTTAATCCATGTCTCTACTTTTTGAACATATGGAATTCAGTTAAAATCATTTTAATGTTCTTTTCTATTAATTATACATCAGTAGTAACTGTAATAGGTTTATTTTTCTCCTTTTTGGGGTTGAGGGTCATGTTTCCCTGCTTTGGATGCCTGGTAGATTGTTGTTGTTGTTGTCTTTTAACTGTATTCTATTTTAAATAAATTTTTCAGTTTAGGACAGTTGTAGATTTATGGAAAAAATATGAGGAAACTACAGAGTTCTTATATACCTCATGCCAAATTTACCCCACTATTAACATCTTACATAAGTTTGGCACATTTGTGATAATAAATGACCAATATTGATACATTGTTATTAACTAAGACCATCTTTATTCATATTTCCTTATTTTTAAAAATAAGGAAATTTCCTTATTTATTTGAGAGAGAGAGAGAGAGAGAGAGAGAGAGCAAGCTGGGAGAGGGGCAGAGGAAAAGAATCTCAAGCAGACTTTCCACTGAGAGTGGAGCCCAATGTGGGGCTCAATCTTACCACCCTGAGATCAGGTTCTGAGCCGAAATTAAGAGTGAGACCTTTAACCAACTGAGCCATTCAGTCACCTCCATATTTCCTTATTTTTTTTTCATATTTCCTTATTTTTTTACCCAATCCCTTTTTCTGTCCCAGGATCCCATTGAGATGGCATGTTCCATTAGGCAGTCATGTGTTCTTAGGTTCCTTTTGGCTGTGATAATTTCTGACTTACCCTATTTCCAATGACCTTGACTGTGTTGAGGAGTGTAAGGTACTTTGTAGAATGGCCTTCAATTATTTGTCTGATATATATATATATATATATATATATATATATATATATATATATATCATAATTAGGTTGGGGCTGTGTCTCTTTGAGGGGAGAACTGCCATTCTAATCACATCATATCAAGGACACATATTATCAACATGACTTAGCACTGTTGATGTTAAACTTGATCACCCAGCAGAGGTAGCATTTGCCAGATCTCTCCACTGTAAAGTTATCTTTCTCCCTCCTTTCCATAATGTACTCTTTTGAAGGAAGTTATTATGCATAGCCCATGTTTAAGTAAGAGGAAAGCTGTGCTTTCCCACTCCTTGAGGGTGGAGTATCTACATAAATTGTTTGGAATTCTTCTGCATGGGAATAATTTTTGATTGGATGCCAGACATGTTGAATTTTACCTTTGTTCTTGAGCTTTGTTGTGGGATGCAGTTATGTTACTTGGAAACCATTTGATCCTTTTGGTTTTGCTTTTAAGAATTGTTAGGTGGGACCCAATGCTGCTTAGTCTACGTCAAATTATTCTCCACTCTTGAGGCAAGACCCTTCCGAGTACTCTAACTAATGCTGTATGAACTATGAGATTTTCCTGTCTGGCTTGTGGAATAAACAATATTTCTGCCTAAGTGCCGGATATTATTCCCTTTAATCCTTTTTGGGTGATTCTTTCCCTGGCTTTGAATTTTTTTCTTACATAAATATGGTGATCAGTACACGGCAGAACAGGCAAGCAGGACCCTTATGTAAGAATTTTTTTCTTACATAAATATGGTGATCAGTACACTGCAGAACAGGCAAGCAGGACCCTCTACAGACCCTTTGAATTCTTCCTCAATGTAGCACTTGCCTTCCCAATCCTCCAGCTTGCTAACTCTAGTCATTTTAGTTCCTTCAGACTCTCAGCTCTGTGTCTTCAACTAAGAACTAAGACTCTGCTAGTGGTCTCTTTTTCTCCTCTGAGATATATAAATGCTTTAAAGGCACTAAGCTCAGGAAAAAGTAGTATTGATTAATTTCCCAGTTCTTTGGGACCATTCTCTTTCATTACCTGATGCCCACACAATGTTTGAAAATATTGTTTCGTATATTTGGAGGTATTATTTTTTCAGGCAGGAGAATAAACCTGGTCTCTTTTAGTCCATTTTGGTCAAAAGTGGAAGTCTCCTCTGTCACTTTTGTCCTCTAACTTCCAGTTATATGGAACCACCTGCGATTTCCATAGTATACTGTGTAAATATCACTTGCCTCTGGCCTCTGCAGATTTTGGCTATCCCATTTCTTTCATATTTCTCCTTCATTTTTTACTTGACACATTCTTTGTCAGCTTTTACATCCTATTATTGAAATCTCTTCATTCATTTAATTTATTGTTTGAAGGCTTACCAGATATTATCATCTTATTTGATTCCCAGAATGTTCAGTTTGACTTCTTAAAGTTTGTCCAGTGAATAAGTAACAGAAGAGGAGTCTGAATTCTGATTATATCACTCCACGCATGTTCCTTTCATGATGCATTATTATTTTCCTTCATAATTTTTGAGCATATATAATGTTTCTAGCCTTGAATTAAAGTGCCTTGGAAGTGGTCCTAGTTCTAGAAAACACAATCTTTACCCTAAGTATCTTAAAATGCAGTTAAAAAGAACATAAACACACTTCAAATATGTAATAGGACAAGGAAGCATAGGACCAAGGGTTAAATGAGGTGGCACAGAGGATCTTTGTATTGTTTCCTAAGAGATCATAATAAGATAGAATAGTTGACCAGCGCTTCATGGATGACATGCGAGAAGAGCAACATTTTGATGAATATTGAGGATTTAACTGGATCAGATATTCTTAATTAGTTTGCTGAGGTTCAGGGGTGCTCCACAAAAGGATTAGAGGTATATCAAGATATAAGTCCCCTCGTGCTCAGGATGCCTGATAAGGACCACAAATCACTCATTTATCTATTAGTATCCAATAGATATATCATCTTTTAGGAAGTGAAAGGATTAGGATAAGGGGAAAATCAGACACAGGAAAAGTAAATGAGGATAATAAGCAGAATAGAGAGGGGAAGCTTGTGATGAACAACCTGAGAAAGCTCAGACATGTGAAGTGTTGTGAGATTGTGGAGTGGCACTTGGATCAGTCACTATATAAATACAATGCCTATTTGTAATACTGTTTGGTCAAAAAAGAATAGGAAGGAAGGAAAGAAAGAAAAAAAGAAAGTAAAAACAAAAACCTAAAAACTTAGGATACTATAGAGAGTGTCTTTCAAATAAAAATATTAGTCTTTAAATTCTTCAATTAATCATTTCTAGTTCAGTGTTTTTATCTTGTCTCTACTTTTCTATAGTTTTAGGACATTAGTTCTTTGAGGAAAGGGAGAATAGTATTTGGTTTTGATTTCATTATCTTAAACATATTTTACTGACGTAGGACAATACTATGAAGTATTAATTAAAATATCTGAGAATATGTGTTTGAACAGAACAAGCTCTCCTCATTTCTTTTGCTAATCCTGCAGACTAGCTTAAGATCCTTAGGTTTTGGTAAGGGGAAGAAGAGATGAACCAGAAGAAAGTACTAAGGTCCTTATGCAGATCTTTCAGCCAGACTTTCATCCTCTTATGCCCTCCCCACATCCCCAAGTGACCTTCAGGGATAGAGGTGGGTAAGCTTCATCGTGGCCTGGGAGAGAAAAGGTGAAACATCTGTGTTGTATGTCTAAGAGAGACAGAAGGGCATTTTCTCAGAGTCCCTGACACTCCCTCAAGGATGCATTATATATTTGACCATTGTAAATGGTCATCAGCATCACAGCATCAGATGTGATGCTGAGACTGGAACACCTGGAGGGTCTCATTGTCAGGGTGGTCAGGATAAAGGAATACTCTCATCGGATGGGATATCAGACATCTCAGCAGATGCAAATATGGAGGAAGAACAATAACGAGGAGGCAATAATATACGATAATGTACAATAGATTCAATAGTAAGCATATCATCCAATGATAGATGCCTCTCTTTGCTCCACGCAAATTCCATTGACACAACTTGGAATACCCCAGGAACTTGGGTGCCATTCTGGGGGGAAAGTCATGGGGAAATTTTTAATTTACCAACAATAAATCTTATCTTACTGGATTTACCTGATATTGATGAAGATTACATTTCCTGACACTGGGCACAATGAGAATTCAAAGTAGGTATCATATTGTTTTGCAAAAAAATAAAGGTTTTGCACATCTGAATACATGATACAAAATTTTGTGCACTCTATTCTAGGAAAGTCGATTAAGCTACCAGCTTGAAGAGATTAAGAAGAGGGCTCTCAGGGTCATAATTCTAACTTTTCCATCAGTTCCTTATGGTGTTTTGCCTCAATTTCTCTATTTGTAAAAGCAAATTTGGCATGTTTCCTTCTCATACACTAATGGTACCTAGGGTAAGGACACCATGTGGTTTCAATTTTTCAGAGTGCTGGTTCAGCTGTGTAAGTTTTACCATCAGCCTTCAAGATAGGAGAGAATTTTAAATAAGACTTTTCCTGGACTTGGCATTCATTTTCCAAGTTTTTGCTTACTTGGTGCCTTATGATATGGTAATGTATTCCCATGACCTTGGGAATCATGTATATTCAAGGTAGAGGCTGATGTGGAAAAAAAAGACTTTGATTTTATTTTTTAGAAAATAACTTGATGCACTGCCTCACCTTTGTAATATGAATACTCTCAACGTGCTGAGTCTTCAGGGTTGAAAGATACTAAATAGGTTTGCTTGGGCACCTGTTGTTGAAAGCTATAAATGTCCAACATACATCAGATGCTTCAGTTGACTTGGTTAGGATCGGCCCCTCACTTGATGGGAAAAGATTTCCTTGTACAGAACGTTCCCTGCCTCCATTCAAGGAGGGAGGCCAGCCAGAGGAGCTGGCTGTTTATTTTTGAGCCCATGTAAAAGGAGCTCATGAGTAGACACCTCCTGCTGTAGACCAAGCCTGGCAAAGAGGTCATCTTTGTTGCAAGTGGCTGAGGAATTACCTCCCCTGCTGATGATTGGGGATATTTTTAGCTACAAACTGAAACTTTTCATTCTTGAAATTGTTTTCATTTCCACCCAAAGAGGCAAACTGCATGAGTTGGGGGAAAAAAAACAAAATAAGAGGCAAAAGCACTAATAGGAGCCGTGTGTCGGTGTAAAAAGAAACCCGATGAAATTGCTTCCCCTGGTGCTGACAACTTGGTCCTGGCACCAGGGTGGTTCTAATAGCTCTAGGCTAAAAGAATCATTTCCATAGTGCAGCCATAATGATAATGTAAATTTCACTTAAGTATACATGATTACAGAAAATTGCACAGAATTGCAACAGACTTTGTGCTGTACTGTTTATGGAGCAATATAGATTTACCTTTTTTTTTTTTCTAAATTCAACTGAAGGCAAACTTTTTTGATTCCAGAAGAGGATAAAAGTCTACAGCATTGTGTTAATGTGTTTTAACATTCTAATGCAGGTTTGCCACACATCTGCTGAGTGCTAACAGTGAAGTGAGAGGTGGGAAAGATTCTTGCACATTTACCAACTTGCAGAGCCCCACTTTGAACAAAGTGTTTTCTAAAGTCTCCAGGAGTGCTCAGTCTATACGTGTTCAGAGCAGAAGGAAACATTTCAAGGTCCTTGCAGTTGAAGGGGTGCATGAAGATACACTGTCCCGCATCTGCTTGACCAGGAACTCCTCGAACACCAGGTGCACATCCCTTGAGGCACTTCTTTGTCCCATCACATATTACTATGGTTTGTGTACATGCTGAGTATCAGTCCCCTCTCCTGAGTTTCTAAAGAGCAGGCGCTGTACTTTCCTCACTGAGCTTGAGCTGGATACCTTATAACTAGTAGGTCTTCAAAAACTATTTGTTGAATTAAGTCAAACTGGGGTAGGGTAATTCCTTATATTAAAAATACAGAAATACTTTGGCATAAAATAATTAAATATGTATTAAAATTTTATTTGATTTTTTTACAATGGCCAGACCATCTGTCTGGAGGGACAGAAAGGAGGTGTCAGGGAATATGGTGTACTCTTGGAGTGTTTGGGCAGGGCTGGCAGAGAACTAACACCCAAAAAGAAAGGGAAAGAAGCTAACTAAAGAGATTACTATCTGTTCACTCATTTACTCCTCCCAGCATCTCTCTGAAGTAGATAAATTAATTTTCATTTTACTGATGAGAACATTGAATTTCAGAGAGGTGAAATACACATCCCAGCCCCATGCCCTTAAGATTTGACTCCATCTCTGTCTAAATCCCAGTCCCAAGCTTTTTCTACCACTATCCCTCAAAGAAGAATGTCTTGCCTATGCCCAATACCAGAAACAAGCTTCCATTTCCATTCCTATTTACTTTTCTTAAAATAACCAAGCCATTTTCAGAAAGAGGAGCTGATACTCAAAGTAATATTTCTGCTAAGAATCCAAGAAGAATCCTATTGATTTCTTTCTATCTTTTGATGATTGACTCATATTATGGGTGACTCCAGGAGTCATGGTGGTCTGTGCTTATAGCTGATTGACTCTTGCATTTCCTTGTGAGTTCTCTGGGATACGACTGCTGCTTCTGGTTCATGGTGAATAATATATCTTGGTGGTAGTAGTAGCAGATAAGAGTGCTAAAGCTAAACAGAAGTTTCTGTGTGGGTGTGATGGGAATGAACACTCAGGGAGGAATAGAAAATGTTTATCATGTAGATTATGCACAGGTTCTGCATGGAAAAAGAGGACTCCTTGTCTATGAGTTGTCTTTTGGAAAAAAAAAAAAAGGAAAAATGAAAAGAGAATGCCTCTTCATGCTACACACATCCCATTGTTCACCAGTGCATCCAGTAGCTAGCATGTTCGTTTCATTTTCCAGGTACAAAAGCAAAAGGCCCTGTGTAATTATTCCGTAATTAGCTGGAAATTACGATCTCATAAGTAAATATCTATAAATATTTCTAGACCTTCCAGCTTGCTTGGTAATTAGACTTGGAGTTCTTAAGAGAATCTGGAATCTTTGAAAATGCTTTCCAACAGTATTTGTTATTGGTGCCATATGAAACAGAGTGTGCCTGAAATGCACTATGACTTTTGCAGTATTTTGGCTTTTAGGCAGAATTCTCCAGGTATGTACAAGTATTGCCAACAACCAAGTCTGTAAGTTGTTTTAGCTAGAATAACTAATACCACATATTGACTTAAAATAAGCACAGATTTGAGGCATGAAAATGGAATCCCTATATTTTCTCTTCGCAATCATAGTGGACACTTCATTACCTCCTACGTGGTTAGAGAACCAGTAGAGGTAACCAAGTGTAGGTGCAAGGGAAGGGGGTTGTGTCTGTCAGTGGCATGGAACCCTGTGTTCCTTGATGAACTCCTCCCAAGGCTTCCCATCCCATCATACTGAGGTTTTCAAGTGTGAAACAATCATTTGGAAAAACTTGAATACAATAGTAAAATGAATTTATATTCAAATACTACCCAGAAAAATTTTCAAGTGTGAAGGCAATCTCTTATGCATCTTTGCATATTCTTTGCTAACCATTACACAGTTCTTGCAATCCTGTGGTTTCTGCCTTTACTGGCTCTTTTCATGTTGCTCAGATGAGACTAGTTGCTCAATAAATAGTTTTGGAATGAAGAAGGGAAGAAATGAGAAAGTGTGAAGGAATACCAGTGTTTATAGTAAGGAGACTGAAAGTCAATGGCATAAGCTTTTCTAATTTGCAAATGAGGATTAAAGGCTAAAAGCTTACTTGCAAAATTACTGAGATGACAAAAAAGAAGGGACGTAATCTCTAAACCCATGTTGTGACAGTAAAGAATTAAGGAGGATTTCTTGAATTTTTATGGAATACCTGATTACTTTTATTTAGAGAAAGATTTCTTGTATTAGATGTTTTGAAACATTTATTAGAGGTCTCATATGTTAAAATTTTTGTGCTAATTAGAATTTAACATGTAGCAATTTCATGCTTTTCAACTTTTCAAATTTATTTTTGGCCAATAAATTCTAGGGAAGTAATTCTCAATTGGTTGGTTCTCCTAGAGATCAAAACTGCCCCCTCATTTCTCCATACATCAGTTCTCAAACTTTTTGGCTTCAGGACCCTTTTATACTCTTTAAAATTAGTGAGGACCACACAGTGCTTTAGTTTTACACAGGTTGTATCACTTTTTAATATTGGAAACTAAAACCAAGAGAGTTTAAAATATTTATTTATTGTATATTATATACATGTACCAGACAAAATAAGTTGAATCAAGCTTCCAAAACTATATTAAACTCCATTACAACCTTTAAACACTGTCATCTTAGAAAATATTTCCTTCTCTTTATTCTTGTAATACCATTGACTAATTAAAATAACAATTAGAAACCCATTACATACTAGCATAAATAATATTTTTAATGAAAAGTAATTTTTTAAAACAAAAGCATTAGAAGATTGACATTATTGACATTATTGACATTATTTTTGACATTATTATTATTATTTTGACATTATTATTTTGACATTTGGTTAATTTTCGGTTTAATAGAGCAGCCCGGGGGGCTCAGTGGTTTAGCGCCACCTTCATCCCAGGGTGTGATCCTAGAGATCCCAGATCGAGTCCCACGTCAGGCTCCTTGCATGGAGTCTGCTTCTCCCTCTGCCTGTGTCTCTGCCTCTCTCTCTCTCTCTCTCTGTTTCTCATAAATAAATAAATAAATAAATAAATAAATAAATAAATAAAATCTCTTTAAAAATTTTTTTTGTATTAATGGAGGATAACTGGATTCTTATATTTGCTTCTATATTCAATCTGTTGTAATAGATTGTTCCATTGAGTTATGTGACGTTAGAAGTTATTCATTGATATTATACCCAAACTTGACAAGTGATAGTTTCTTTTCTTTCTTTTTTTTAAGTGATAGTTTCTTAAAGGTTAGTGCTATGTAGCATCTGGAACCATTATCAATGTAAACATCCTCCATTATATTAAAATCAACTGACCGACCTTGTGCACTTTTACACATTCATGATCTTGTATCACTTACTGGTCATTTACAAAAACTTAGTTTATTGAGTTATGCAGATTTTCCAAATATTGACCCATTTTATTACATGATGTTAAAAAATCACACTTGTTAATAACTTCACTTGTTTCATCTGAGAAGTTTCAAGTATAGGAAAGCTGTAAAGCCACCAGAGGTGGGAAAAGGTTTGTTGGCAATAAAACTATCCGTCGTTTTCTTTGTTGCGACAGCTTTACTTCTTTGTTGTTTTTTTCCATTTTCGGAGACAGTGTCAACCAAATGCCTAAATCTGAATAGTTATAGTTTGTCTATAGATTGGTCTTTTAAGTAAATGCAGTGTTCTGTAAAGAAGAGCTGATGATTCAGTTCATAATTTAAAAATCACAGAAGAGCTTATATTTGAAACAACCTTCATACTTTGATATGAAGCAGACATGCCTTTATGAATACTTCCCTTTTCAACAAATGTTGCAAAGTCTAAGCAATTGACTTAATTAAGTTTGAAATGTTTACTGCTGCATTGATGACAGTCTTAAGTGAAACTGGCTATTTTTTTGTCACCAGTGCCTGAAAGTGAACAACACAACTACTTATACACTTTGATGTCATTGCTTTAATTTGTGCTAAAACACAAGCAGTTTATCCATCATTGAATTTGCAACATTAGTGTGAATGTCAATCTAGTAAAAAAGCATATCATAGGGACGCCTGGGTGGCTCAGTGGTTGAGTGTCTGCCTTCCGCTCAGGGTGTGACCCTGGAGTCCCGGGATCAAGTCCCACATCGGGCTTCCTGCATGGAACCTGCTTCTCCCTCTGCCTGTGTCTCTGGCTCTCTCTCTGTGTCTCTCATTAATAAATAAATAAAATCTTTTTTAAAAAGCATATCATGGCTTAATATCATTATATTAGTTTTTAACCTTTAGACCCATGAAAGGATCTTGGAACTCAGAGGACTCAGACTACACTTTGAGAATAGCTGTTCTAAATAATTAAATATTAAAATGGGACTAAGATTTGTTCACCAAATATGTTTTCAGTATGTATTCTATAGAGACAGACAGCAGTCAGTCAAAGAGAAATAGGTGATTTGGTCTGTTTTTTTTTTTTTCCAAGGAATTGCTGCTCGACAGGCAGCTCTGTTGAGCTATACTTTAAAGCCACATTACCTTAAAAGCATCAAAACTCTCTTTAAAAATATTTCTTGATTTAATGGATTTCTACAAGTGAAAAACAATGAGAGGAAAACAAATACTTAGTTGATGTGGTTTTAGAGATGTTCATGGTTGTGATGCTAAGACAGACGACCTAAACACAGGAAACATAGTGTGAAAAGTGTTGAAAGAGAAGCCCATGCAAGAATCATGGGCTCTCAGGAGAAAAATCATCAGTGGGATCTGGATGGACAGAACTTTGGAAAATGATTCTTCCCAATGGTGAAAAGGGCTGGCTCAGCAAATCAACCATTTGCTATATCCTTATCCCAGAATATCTTAAGTTCTCTCTCCTGACTACATCAATTGCCCTCATCCCCACCTCATGTTTTAGCTGTCATTCACTCTTTGTCTCAGCCGTGAAAAGAACAGCGTATTTTTTTTCTTTCTCAGTAGTAACCTGATCTTAGGCACATACACGCACCAGACAAAATAAGTGGAATTGAGCTTCCAAAACTATATTAAACTCCATTACAACCTTTCAACACAGTCATCTTAGAAAATATTTCCTTCTCTGTATTCTTCTAATACCGCTGAATAGCTGTGGGGCAGTGGGACACGGTGATTAACATCAATAACAAAAGAAAGGTCATCATTTGATTCTTTCCATTACAGTGTTTTAAAAATTAAGACATATTGATTTCACATGGCAGAAGATTATCTAAATATTGAAAGACGATTCATTACCAGTTGTGGTGATTTATAAGTTTTATATTATTCTATGGCTTCTGTCTTTATTAATTTCTTATATTTTGCCACCTTCTGGTAAAGGCCAGTAATTGTTTAGAGACAACTATGGATCAATTATGATAAAAAATACATTTACAAAAACATGTGTATATAATAAATACATATACAAAAGTGTATATGTATGTGTATATTAATATATATTTGAATGACAGTGTGAAGCATAAAAGTTGATACTTTGTGGATAGGTACTTAGATTTGGCTTATTCTAAGTAGAAAGATATCAGTGTCATGAAGTCATCAACATAACTGGGCGATGTTGTTTCCAGGATCCCCCCTCAAAAGCTAATTGTTTAAAGTAATTCAAATGTTCTTTACTTCAAAGGGATTGTCTCTGAAGTTTTGGGATATATATGGGTGGGGAGAGTCCCTTGGTTGTTTCTTTCCACTTCCCATTCTGAATAGAGAGACATCTAAGATTCTGTTATAGCAGCCAGCACTTTGTATCTTGAGTCAAAAAATATTTTATAACACAGGCAGATAGTGGACAGATGAAATGTTTACTTCAATAATATGAGCTAATCTTTTTTCTCCTCCTTTATACATTTATATTCCCCACCCGACTCCTTTTCTCAGGGGACTGGTCAAGATCATTCACAGAAAAACAAGACTTTGTTGAGTTTGGCTTATTCTGCTATTTAGAAGGTGCGACAATTTTATTCCTAAAATGAAAGAGACAGACTTTGTAAGCCAGAACACACAAGGGAAATCCACTTTCCTTGAAAAGTCTGGCATCTTTTTAACCTGGCACTTAAGGCAGTTCTACAAAAGGTCTACTTTCCATTTCCACACAGTGTCAGAGAAATTTAAAGCAAGTCTAAAGGCATAGCTGCATAGAATGCACTTGGGGTTATCAAGACATGAAGAGTACCCACCAAATTTGTCAATTGTTTGGATGTCTTTAGGAACTTCCTCTGCTTATCTGGTACTCCCTCTGCATTCGATCTGGTACAAAGATACTATATATTCTGAGAGAAACTATTGGTCTTCACGAGACAATTGGCTGATTCCTCTTGAGTACCAATACCAATAATTTTCCTCCCTAGAATATTATACCTCTTCTTATTTTTCAATCTGGCGCTGCTACGGGGTTTTCTCAAACTCATTTTGGTAGATTATTATTAGGTATTCAAATAGGAGAGGGTAGATGCTATTAATCTACCTTAAATTTTTATAGTAATTTAAAGCTTGTTAAAATATTCTCAACATATTAAGTCATAAGAAATTTCTCAAAATATCATTAAGAATTTCATCTACAAGTACCCTGACAATGTTGGTGGTATTTGATAAAGCAACCTCTCTATATGCCCAATCAAACATCTTTGAATCCGGTCCTGGAAAAGAGATTTCAGACAGTTAGCATGTTGTACAAAATAGTGTATACAGAGCACCTTTATTCAAAGTCATAGAAGATAAGATATTAATATCAAAACATACCTTAAGTGTCTGTCACTTAAATGTTTTGGGACTATGATAAAAGGCAAAATATCAGAAATGTTGTACTGAGAGGCTATGAGAGTTTGTTGTATAACTGAGGCAATCATTCTTATCAGTATCCCTTTGCAGGTTTATCAAAATGCAGGTAAGGTTTAAATTTCAAATTGTTTCTTATTAAAACTTCAGTCTGTGTGGACATTTGATTGTGGTCGCATCTAAGTGACACCAATGCAACCAGTTGAAAAGTCAGCATTCAGTGCCGGGCAACTGGTTTGATGGACATTTCTTAAGTGAATTGAGCGACTTGGCTTGCTGTTTGGCCAACTTCTTTTTCATGTAGACACAGTCTAAGAGAAAAATAGTTCTACTTATTTCCTTTGGCACTTATCAGGCAAATAGGTTCCTGTAGTCAAGTTGTTCTCCAGTAATAGAACAGCTAATAAATCTAACCTGAAGACTCTTCTTGGGATACCAATTATTCCTGAGTGCTTGAATCTTGTTTTTATCCACTCACAGTTTATAGCAAACCTGGTTTTTCTCTCATTCATAAATCCCTACTGTTCTTGGCTGTATATTAATAGAATTTGGTGATCTCTAAAACTTTGGAGTCTTAAAAAATAAAATGAAATTTCAAGGAATTATACATTCACTGTCCTAATGATTTGATCAGTTGCTTTTTAACTCTCATTCACCCTAACTCTTGATGTCTAGGCAAGAATTCTGTCTTCCTGATCAGTTCGCTATCCAGTCAGATGCTTGCAGAAGCCAATTTTTGGCTTTAAATAGGAGTCATAACAAAGTAACCTTCCTATTTTCTTTATGTGATCAAAGAAAAATGATTGAATTCAGGCTGGACAAAGCTCATCTTGGGAGTTCTATTCTATAAAGTATTATATTTTTTTTAAAAAAGAGGAGTTCTGAGAAGTAAAAATTGCACTTGTAAGGCCCTGTGCTTTCACTGTAGTCACTGTCCAGTAGAACTGGAGCATCACAATGATAATATCATGGAACATTCTGTTGACATAGTGATTTTAAACACCAGCAATTCCCTTTATCCTTACATTAGAAAAGAATTCCATATGTGAGCCTACCAGTTATTTCAATGGAAGGGCCAAGTGGTTTGGATAAAACAAGATCTCAGTTGAACCTTTGCCTTAAACTGAAATTGAACCTGAATCTTGTTTAAGGTTCAAAAAGTTGAGTTAACTTTTTCCCCTTTATTTTAATTTTTGTGCATCTCTGCACTTCCTGATTTTGGTTGGGAGTAGAAACCAAAATACCGCAAGAAAAGCTATTCTTGTTGCATTTCCAGCCTTTCAAAGCCAAAAAGCACTGAAAATCTCATGAAGAAAACAGTTCCCACCTAATTTCCAGCCCCAAAAGGTTCAGATAAGTTTGAATAAACTTTGGATAATGTTGCATCTATTATTTGGAGAATATCTAAGATAGGCACTGATAAAAAGCTTTAAGATGGTAGAAAGAGGGAAGGAAATAAAATGACAATAAAGTGGACATTTCTTCAAATTAAACTAAGGACACTATCTTAAGCAAACCATATTTTGTTTGCTTCATGGCAAATATGCCAAAATATTACAAATTTTGGATGAAAATTTTGAACTCCATTTTCTAACTTAAGTGTTGCCATTCACAAAATACTCTTCAAATTTAGACTTAAACTATTTAAAACATAATCACCAAAAATCATTTTAAAATAACTTCATTTGTTACCACATCAAAGATCTGTGGGAATAAGTCATAATGTAAAATTATAATGTTCCTGGAGCTTACTTGTGTAATGTATCCACTTTTATTCAATTCTGTTCAATATCCACTCTTTTTTTCACCAAGTATTGATTGAATATGTACTATGTGTGAGATTCCATGTAAAGTGCGGAGAAGCTGATGATGGGTAATATAGATATTTTCTCTCAAGTACTAATAATCTGAGGGCAGAGGGGAGCCAGGCATATGAGCAAATGGGACCTAGCAGAGTTTGCCAAGATCTCTGATGGAACTAGGAAGGGAGGATTTGGGGAACTTATAAAGAGGTCTCCAACCCAGCCTGGGAGCTCATGTAAAGTCTCTTGAAGGATTTAAGGTCTCAAGGAGGACGTAGTGAACAGGATAAAAAACATTTCCTCTGGTTCAAAGCCTTTTCCTCCTTCTCTTACTTTTCCACAGAAAACTTGTCAGAATCAGGACTTGGTTGACAGCACTGGGGGCCAAATAAAAAGGACAGAATTGTGAAGGTAAAAATAGAGACTTGAAATTCTGGTCAAGAGTTTGGGAAGGGTGAAGGTCAGACTGGGAAGTTGGAGAAACACATTAGGAGCACCCATTAACAGAGCACAGCAACATGCAGGAGGATGGATACTGGGAATATGAGCAAGGCCTGAGCTAAGGAAGATTAACCTAGGGATAGAAGTCCAGTTTCCCTTCATATTCTGCAGAAACAAAATTGTTATTGTGATTATTGATATTGTTATTTAATGTAGTTAGGTGTTATGGAAAACCACAGGTTTGGGAGTCAAACAGATACAATTTTAATTCCTGGTTCCACATTGTATACCTTCTGTGGCTTTGGGCAATTTATGTAACTTCACTTAGTTCTGTGAGATGGGGATGGTGATCTCCTGTCCTAGGGTTAATGCAGAAATCAAATGAGACCTGTTGAGTGAGTGGGCTGCCATCCTCTTCAGGACACAGCTCTGACAGTAAATGATCATGTCCCTCTCTCTCACTTCAGGGCCCACCCATTTTGCCCATTACAAAATCTCCCTGTGAGCAGCAACATATCCAACTTACTGCCCTTTAGCTCTATCTCCCTAGAAACAGCATTTTCTCTCCCTTCTCACTGCATCATTTGCCGTTGGGGCCTCACAGTTGTTTCTGTTCCCCCAAACACCATTTTAGAAATGAGGAAACAGGCTCAGACAGGTGAAGCAATTTGCCCAAGGGTGCAGCTGATAAATTACAGTGTTAGCTTTAGACCTGAGCCTATGTGAATCCAACATCTGCGTTCTTTCCAGTCATTCTCTCTCTGTGTCTATATAACAACACATAAGAGGTACACATACTGGGAAATTGATTTTGTAGTTTGGTGTTTGGACAGCAAACCAGGCTCCAGCAACACTCACATTGACAGGTCCCATTTTGGGAGAGGTCTCAATGCATTTCCTTATTTTACCAATGAAGTGAAAACAGGATAAAGAAAATCTTCATAACTTTTACTAAAAACTGGGAGGAGTTGAGAGCTAAGCTGTCCTTGTCTCATTTATCCAGGCAAGTGAGTACTTCATTCTTTGAAGATAAATGCATATCTGTTTAAAAATATTCTATATAAACTGTTTCAGGTATTAAAAATATGCAAGGCAAATAATCCAACAGTCAGCATTCTTGCCAAAGAAAAGAAGGAAAAAAAGACTTCACCCTGAATACAGACAGCTCATATGTTGGCCACCAGGGAAGATCTGAAATTTAAGTCTGTCTGAATTCATTGCGTGAATTTGCAATTTTGCCCCGGATTTCTCAGCTTATTTATAAAGAAGGAGAGGGTTTATCATCAATAGCACCAAGGTTGGCCATATTCTTCTCAGAGTGGATGGGTACTTTGTCCAAGGAAAAACATTTTAATTCTCTATGATTTTGTGGCTAAGAGTTTGCCACAATAGGCATATTCCTAAACAAATTGTATGACATATATTTTTATATATTACCATTGCCTAGATTCCTTAAATGAACTTTCTCCTATGAGAGGACTCATTCACCCTAACTAAGGAAAACTTTTAAGACACACTCATAGTTTTCTCCTTGCCAGAAATGGCAGTGTCAGGTTTCTCCAGGGGAGGATGACCACAAATGCCACTCACCAGTTTAAATTAAAGTACTCATCTATAGCTGGTGTTTGAGGTTGAGCCATATACAAATAGAATTAGGGCCAGCCTTTACCAAGATGACTCAAGAGAAATGGTTTGAGTTCTGCAGTAGGCAGGGACTCTCATCTACAGTGGCTTTCCTTGGTTTTTGTGGTGTCCCAAGTGGAGTGTTTTGTGGGCAAAGGGGAGATGGTGAAAGAGTTAGGGGGGTAGGGAATTGATCTTCACATGCAGGAGTCTCAGAGCTCTGCACTCTATTTTCTCATACCATGTTGGGCTGTTCTGACCTGACTTCAAATGATGATTTCCTCCATTTCATGGGAACATTTAGGGAGAATAATAATGAAAGGTACCTGTTACAGGTTGAATTGTGTCTTTTCCAAGTTCATACACTGAAGTCTTAAGCTTCAGGACTTCAGAAGGTGACCTTATTTGGAGAAAGGGTGTTTACAGGAGTAATTGAGATAAAGTGAGTTCAGTAAGGTAGGCCCTAATCCAATATGGCTGGGATCCTGAAAAAAAAAAAAAAAGGAGAAAATTCAACATAGAAATATTCAGAGGGAAAACAATGTGAAGACAGAGAAAAAGTGGCCATCTGTAAGCTAAGAAAAAGTATGGAACATTCTTTCTCATAGGCTTAGAAGGAACCAATTCTGCTGACACCTTGATCTTGGACTTATAGCCTCCAGAACTGTAAGACAATTAATTTCTGTTGTTTAAGCCATCCAGATTAAGTAATTTGTTGTGACAGCCCTAACAAATGAATGTAGTACCATTTGGGCACACTTATTATGAGTCTCTCATCTAATTAGCTCTTCTAGTTCCATAAAAACCTATTAGGTAAGTTTACAGGTGAAGAAACTGAGGCTCAGAAAAGCTAAGTAATTTACCCAAGATCACATATCAGAAGTGGTAGAACCAGGATGGCGTCTTAGAATCTTTCTGAAACTTGTGTGATTTCCATTATGCCATGTACTTCGTAAGGGCAAAAGACTAATACTAGATTATATCAAAATAACCTTAAATATCAAATCATTTTCTTGTCATGGAATTTGGCTCTTGATGCTGAAGACAGTTCTTGTAACTACAAGTCCTTTGAATTGAGCCTGTGATTGTTTCCCAAATTTATTTCCCAGATGATATTTACCAGCACAGGTGTGATGAGATCAAGGTAACTACAGTAAAAAAGTTCTCTAGTTTTAAGGTTTGTTGTTGTTTTGCCAGACCTCTGTACATACAATATAATTGCTATCTTCCCCAAAGAAAAATTAAGTATATAATACTCTTTTCATAAGTTTCACTGCAGGTATTTGTTAATTAGCCCTTTCAAATTTCTGATTTGTTATTGTATTGAGGACCAAATACAATAATTCAGTTAATTTGAATTTGTTTGTCCATCATGTGATTTCACATATTAATTCTTCTTCTACTGAAATACAGTTAAACTTGTCTTTGTAGATTAATAATACTCCTTGCATTTACTTATTAATCTGATATATATATATAGTTGAATATATATTTATATATATGTATAGTTAAAATAAGTGGCACTTATTGTAATTAATAACTTGTATGGCTTTATTCTTAATATTTTTATGTCTCCCATTTCCTATGCTTTCTTATTTTGTATTTTTCCAGTTTTTTTGTTGGAACAGTTGATTTTTTTTTTGTCCATATTTTTTTCCTTCTAGTGGTTTGGGAATGATATATCACATGCCTACTATTTTATAGATACACTCAGCATTTAATAAAAATATTTATTTAGAATACTGAGGAGCCTAATTCTTTATCCCTTTTCCTTTGTATCTTGGACTTACTGAGAAACAGACACAGCAACATCCTGCTAGGAATTAAAACAATATTTACCTCAATGCTGCTAAAATAGGCTAGAGAAGTAGCTGAGCCTGAAGCTGAAGCAAAGCTTCCTATTCCTTCCCCACCTATCAGAAGAGGGGCAGGGAGCAAGAGGCTTGCCCCAGGGTCCTAGCCTCTTAGCAACAGGAAGCAGAGAATCCAGAATAACTTCTGCAGGGCCAAACTCTGAGAGGAGAAGCAGTAAACACAAGAGGTAGAACAGGAACCCCAAACGACTAGCCATGAGCAGACATAACCATCAGTGACTTCCACCCACTCTGAATTAGATTCTACTGGGCTGTTTTAAGGTCTTTGCAGACCCTGGCAACTTGTATTTAAGAGATCCCCCCATATGTCAAATCAAATACTATATATATTTATTTTTCCATTATAATTTTTGAAGGATTTCTTTGTAATTTTGATTCTGAAAGTGGTTAGCTCTGAATAAATCTTAATTAATGCTCAGTTATGATGTATTAGCAATCATTAAGTAGAGTCAGATATTCTGATTACGTGAAAAAATCAATCTATAAATTATTTCCACAAGTATTTTTTTAAAGATTTTATTTATTTATTCATGAGAGACACACACACAGACACACAGAGGCAGAGACACAGGCAGAGGGAGAAGCAGGCTCCATTCAGGGAGCCCGATGTGGGACTGGATCCCGGGACTCCGGGATCATGCCCTGGGCTGAAGGAAGATACTCAACCGCTGAGCCACCCAGGTGACCCTCCAAAAGTATTTTTTGAATATCATATTTAGCAATTAATAAAGTTGATATATGGTATGTTGTTAGGACTGTGACTACACATTTGTTAAAATTTCAATATTTGAGGGGGTTTTTTTTGGGAAAAAACCTTTTTTCCTAGTTCCAACATATTCATGGGTTTGGGATACTGGGCCTATGATTCCTAATGTAGAACACAGTGTGATACATTGTTCTCTGAGGAGTTTATCTTGCCTCAATTCTTTCTGTGCCCTTATTCTGGAGCTACTATTAGGTGGCTGTGAGAAATGCTGGATCAGCTTTATGTCTTCTAATTCCTCATTCACTTATTCTTTGTTTTACTTCTGCATTGCATCCTCAGTGAATTACTGGGCTTAATCTTTTGTCTCTATAGTTTCCCTCGAACAGAATCCATTCGGATACTTGGTCCTTCCTTGAGGTCTTTTTTTTTTTTATAATCTTTCTTTCCATTTCTGAGAGGTTTTGTTTGTTCTTTTTATAACCTCTCATTATGTCATAAATGTGAGATCTTCTGTCATTCTTTAGAAGATGTATTATTCTTTAAAAGTTTTTAAAGGTTGTATTTATTTAGTTTAGAGAGAGAGAATGAGCACAAGCAGGAGGGGCAGAGGGAGAGGGAGAGAGAACCCAAGTAGACTCTGCACTGAGAGGGAGCCCTGAGGTGGGGCTCTATCTCACAACCCTGAGATCACAACCTTAGCCTGAATCAAGAGTCAGACGCTTGACCAACTGTGCCACCCAGACACCCCTTGTTCTTTAAAAATTTGTAATGTCTTTGTTGACATAGAATTCAAATGCCATAAACTGCATCTATAGAAAGTCTGCAATTTGATGGATTTTAATATGTTCAGAGTCGGGATCCCTGGGTGGCGCAGTGGTTTGGCGCCTGCCTTTGGCCCAGAGCGCGATCCTGGAGACCCGGGATCGAATCCCACGTCGGGCTCCCTGCGTGGAGCCTGTGTCTCTGCCTCTCTCTCTCTCTCTCTCTCTCTCTCTCTCTCTGACTATCATGAATAAATAAATAAAATCCTAAAAAAAAATATGTTCACAGAGTCATGCAACTATCACCACAATTATTCTGTGGTTTTGGGGTAGAGTATTCTATAGGTATCTGCTAACTATAGATGGTTTATAGTATTACTCAAATCTTCTGTATGCTCGTTGATCTTCCACTGTTGTTTTATCCATTTCTGAATGAATATGAAAGTCTTCAGCTATTCCCAATGAATTGTCTGTTTCTCCCTTCAGTTAGAGCTCTCTTATTGTTGCTTTTAAATGAAATATCTTTCTCCATCCTTTAATTTTCAACTTACTTCCATCTTTGAATCTAGATTATTCTTACATGGACTGCATATAGTTAGATCTTGTGTGGGTTTTTTTTAATTCAGCCTGGCAAATGCTACCCTTAGATTAGATTGCCCAATTCATTTACATTTGATGTTAATATCAGTATGGTTTCTTTATGTGTGCTATTTTGCAGTTTCTTTTCTTTTTTTTTTTTAATTTTTATTTATTTATGATAGTCACAGAGAGAGAGAGAGAGAGAGAGGCAGAGACACAGGCGGAGGGAGAAGCAGGCTCCATGCACCGGGAGCCTGATGTGGGATTCGATTCCGGGTCTCCAGGATCGTGCCCTGGGCCAAAGGCAGGCGCCAAACCGCTGCCCCACCCAGGGATCCCTGCAGTTTCTTTTCTATGTGTTACATATTTTTAGTTCCTTTGTTACTCTTTTACTGCTTTCTTCAGCACTAAGCGAAAATTTCTAGTGTAATATTTAATTCCTTTACTGATTTTTTCACTGTATTTTATTGAGCTATTTTCTTAGTAGTTGTTTAAAGGCTCACAATAATCTTAACTTCTTGTAATCTTCTTAAAATTTATAATAATTTACATACAATGAGATGCAAATGTTACTACTATATAACTCTATTCCTTTCCCAATTTGGGGGCTGTTAATGTCATACTAATTACATTTGTATATGCTATAAACCCACACCACATTATTATAATCAACACTTTATAATATTTAATGTCTTTTAAAGAGGCTGAGAGAAGAAAGGTGTATAAGTGCATATTTATAATTTATTATATTAACCTTATTATTTATTATTTCTGGTTCCCTTCAATTGTTCATATTTTCACCTGGTGTCATGGCCTTACTGTAATACAGCTTTGCTCTCCACCATCATTTCTGTGTTATTATTGTCAAATATGTTACATTTATATATGTTATAGCTCTAACAATTCAGTTACATACATACTGTTTTATACAATTGCTTTTTATTTTTATTTATTTATTTAAAGATTGTATTCATTTATTCATGAGAGACACAGAGAGAGAGGCAGAGACATAGACAGAGGGAGAAGCAGCCTTCCTGCAGGGAGCCCAATGTGGGACTTGATCCCAGGACCCCGGGATTATGACCTGAGTAGAAGGCAGACACTCAACCAGTGAGCACCCAGGCATCCTACAATTGCTTTTTAAAGTCTGTAAGAGAAGGAAGAAGAAGCATGCAGCTATACTGAGTCTTCTAATTTCCTAAATAATTACATTTGCCAGTGTAGATTGAGATTACTGTCTGATGTCATGTGTTTTCAACCTAAAACTCTTCTTTTAGGATTTCTTCTAAGTCAAGTCGGCCATCAATCAGTTATCTTTTTTTTGTTTATCTGGGCATATCCTTATTTCACCTGTGTTTGAAAGACAGTTTTGCTGGGTATCAGATTCTTAGTTTTCTTTCAGCATTTGGAATATATATCCCATTGCCTTCTGATATCTATTACTTCTGATGAGAAATTAGCTGTTAATCTTACTGAGATTCCTTTGTATGTGATGAGTCATTTTTCTTTTGCTGTTTTCAGGTTTTCTTTTTGTTTCTGTCTTTCAGCATTTTGACTATGATGTATTTGAATGTAGATCTCTTTGTGTTGATCATGCTTGGAGTTCATTGAGCTTAGACATTTAGATTCACTGATCTCTCTTCTACCAACTCAAATCTACTGCTGAACCTGTTTAATAAATTTCTCATTTCATATATTATATTCTCCCACTCAAAATATCCTTTTTGTTGCTTTTAAGAAATAATTTCTCTTTATTGCTATTCTCTATTTGTTGAGACATTGTCACCATATCTTCTTTTATGTCTTTTAGAAGGTTTTCCTTCAGTTCTTTGAACATATTTACAATAGCTCTTTTAAATGTTTATCCACAAAAGCTCATGTCTGGCCAATCTCAAAAGCAGTTTCTCTTACCTGTTTTATTTTTCTGTGTGTGGAACACATTTTCCTGTTTCTGTATATGTATCAATTTTTTTTGTAGAAACTGGACAATTTTAGTAATATATTGTATTTAGATACAGTATATTGATTTCTATGAGCTCTACCCTTCCCTGGCCTTGTTTTTGTTGTTTTCATGGCTTGTACAATTTATTTTCAAAACAGTGTGCAGCTTTTGATGTTGTTCCTTACAGGGCATAGACTGGACAGGTGCACTTTTATTCTGACCCATCTCCCCAGGAGATAGCAGTTGTTTTCAGTGGGCTTTCATTTCGTGTTCTTTTCCTAACCTTACCTTTAGGTTTCTTGATTTTTTTAAAGGTTTTATTTATTTATTCATAAGAAATAGACAGAGAGAGAGACAGAGAGACAGAAAGACAGAGAAAGGCACAGGCAGAGGGAGGAGCAGGCCCCTTGCAGGGAGCCTGACATGGGACTTGATCCCAGGTCTCCAGGATCACACCCTGGACCAAGGGCAGTGCTAAACCCCTGAGCCACCAGGGGCTGCCTGGTTTCTTGATGTTTTGTCTCTATTGACATCATACTAGGCTGTCGGTCCAGACTAATTGCTAAGAAATAGTCCTATTGTTTCTGACAACAGCCTATGGCGTATATTGTCCCTCATTCTGATCCAACCAAACTCAGGCCCCTTTGTAGGAGTACTCTTTGAGGACAGTCTTTGAGACTTGCTCTGACCACAATATAATTCTTGTTAGCTGTCTTTTTCCTGATTTTCTTGATTTAACTCTAGGTTGTCTACTGTTTTGCTTGTGGATACCATGGAGTTACAAGTCTCTTCTTAATTTCTCTTACCAAAATCTCCACTTATTTTTCAATAGAATAGTTTGAGCTCTTCTGTGTTCTGTACCAGATAGCATCATTTCTATTAAGGAGAGCTACAGAGTTTTCTGTTTTTATGATCTGTCTCTTCCTCCTGGGAAGAAAGGTACAAGAAGAAAGGTACAAAGGGTATCTTTGCTGTGGAGCTCGTGATAGGAACAATGGCTCACTTCTCTTAGAGTAACACCCTTACTCTATAAGTAGAGGGATATATTGGGTAATAATCTTTGGACTTCTTGGCTGTCTCAGTACACAGCCCCTGTTCTATAAGTGATCAGGACAAGGGTTACTGGAGTTTAATATTGCATTTGGGATAAATATTCTGTCTAACAAATTGGGTCTGGGTAGAAGGGAGCCCAGACCTCTCGTCTGCACCTGTCTATTACAGAGCTTCTGCAATACAGAACTAGGAGTAATAAGAAATACTGGCAGTGTGCTTCTCCAGGAATAATAAGAAATACTGGCAGTCTGCTTCTCCTGGAGAGAAACTATTGCTCTACACAGGGAACTGTGAGGAGAGGAAGCCCTGTGTTCTTGATTGCACCCAGTTGGAGTAGAGCTATTATGCTGCTGAGCTGAGGGTCAGGGAAAGGGCATGTTGTGGCTCAAGTGCCATGACTCCATGTTCTTATCAAGAGTTAATGTATTTTATAGAATAAATATTTCTCCATTTGCCATATACCCTTAGGACACTTTTCAGGCACTTTAAATCATTATTTAAAAATAATTTTTACTAGTTATAGTTGTTTTGCTAGGGAGAGGATCCATATAGCTTCTCATGGCTAATAATGCCACTCTGAGCTATTATTCTTTTTTTAGAATCCTACCTTGATCATCTGTATTATTCATTTATTTGACAGAGAGAGAGAGAGAGAGAGAGAGAGAGAGAGAGAGAAGGAGAGAGAGAGAGCACAGCAGGAAGAGTAGCAGAGGGAAAGGGAAAAGCAGACTCTCCGCTGAGCAAGAAGATCCATGCAGGGCTTGATCCCAGAATCCAGAGATTATGACCTGAACCAAAGGCAGATGCTTAACTGGCTGAGCTACCCAGGCACTCTGATACTTGTTCTCCTAATGATAATCCATCTTAGAAGCACAATGGAACCAACTGGGAATCTATAAAAAATATTAATACTTTGGGCCCACCCTAGATTTTTGTTTGTGGTGCAATCTGGGCATCAAAATAAAAAAAAAATCTTCAGGTTTTTTATGCGCATTTAAAATGGAGGAACACTTTTACATATATTGAGCTTTATGCTTCTTTTTAATGGGCTTGCTTTTTCTTGTTTTATTGTATTTTTCTTTGTATTTATTGTCCCTGTTTACTTGTTAAAGAATGCTTTTTCTGTTTCATATATTTCCTATGATTGTGGGAAAAAATAAGGACATTTTTAAAATAAATATTAAAGAATATTCAACAAATATTCTGGACACTCCTGACAAAAGTGTCCATCTTCTGGAGTGGAGGACCTTATTCAGTATGGATATGGCCAACACTATGGTCTCTTTGCTAAACGTGCCTGCATAGCTCTATTCAGGAAACATTTCTACTGACTAATACTTGCACAATTCAATATAGAAGATAGGCCTGCCTATGTACTTTGAGTGAGTCCCATAAAGACTTCTTCTGCTCCTTACATCCTTTAATTCCAAATATGAAGAACTCTTAGAGTATTTCATATAAATGGAATTATATAATATGTGACTTTTTGTGTTTGGCTTCTTTCACTCTGCATAATCTTTCCCTTTTTAAAAAAAGATTTTATTTATTTATTCATGAAAGACATAGAGAGAGAGAGGCAGAGGCATGGGCAGAGGGAGAACAGGCTCCTCACAGGGAGCCCAATACAGGACTCGATCCCAGATCCTGTAATCAAACCATGCCCTGATCCAAAGGCAGAGGCTCAACCGCTGAGCCACCCAGGTGTCCCAACTCTGGACAATATTTCTGAGGTTCATCCATGTTGCATTTTGTTATCAGTTCTTTATTCCTTCTTATGGCTGAGTAATATCCCATTGTATGTATATATTATGATTTATTTATCCATTTATCCATTGATGGACATTTGGTCTAAGTTTTGGCTATTGTAAATGGTGATGATATGAACATGTATACATATGTTTTGTTCTAAAACAAAAACAAAAATAATTCTTTGGGGTAGACTTTCTAGTTCAAATAGTAATTCTATCTTTCAATTTTTAGGGGTGGAATTTCTAGCTCATATAGTAATTCTATCTTTAATTTTTTAAGGAACAACCAAACTGTTTTTCACAGTGGCCAAATCATTTTATATTCCTCTTGGCAATGTACAAACATTTCAATTTCTCCACAACTTTGCCAATACTTTTTCTTTTTCATTATGGCCATGTCAGTGGGTGTGAAGCAGTATCTTTTTACGGTTTTGATTAGCATTTCCCCAATGACTAATAATGTTGAGTAATTTTTTTCATGTGATTTTTGGCCATTTGGGTATCTTCTATGGAAAAAATCTATTTGAATACTGTCTTAATCTGTTTGGGCTGATATAACAAAAATATCATAAACTAGTAACTTATAAACAATCAATATTTATTTTCATGATTCTGGAGGCCAGGAAACTCAAGTTTATGATGCCAAAAGAATCAGGCTCTGATGAGAGTCCACTTTCTAGAAGGCTGTCTTTTTTCTGTAACCCCACATGATGAAAGAGGTGAGAAAATTCTCTGGAACCTCTTATATAAGGGCACTAATCCCATTCATGAGGGCTCTTCTCTCATGACCTGGTATTTCCCAATAGCTTTACCTTTTAATGCCATCACACTGGGGGTTAGGATTTCAACATATGAATTTGGGTGGGAGGAACACATTGAGACCAGAGCTAGCATTTTGTCCATTTTTAAATTGGGTTACTTGTCTTTTTTCTCATTAAGTTTTACAGATTCCTAACATATTCTGGACCTTTATCAGCTATATTATTATTATTATTATTATTATTATTATTATTATTATTATTTTGCATTCTGTAGGTTCTTTTCAATTTCTTGATAATGACCTTGATGCACTTGCAGGTCAGGTAAGATTGCCTAGAGAGGCTCTCATCTTGGCTAAGACTCAAAGCCTACGTAAGAGTTAGCTGGAAAAGAAAGAGTTGGGGGTTGAGGGTAGCAATGACCAAAGTATTTCAAGCAGAGGAAACAGCATAGTCAAAGTCCCAGAAACAAGAGATCACGGCATAATCAAGTTAATAGAAACAAGTCAGTATATCTGGAGAGGATGGGAATCAATACACTATGAGGAATCTCTCAAGTCAGGTTAAAAAGTGAAGCCATTATGCTGAGGACAATGGGAATCCAGCAAAGTGTTTTAAAGAGAGAACCAACAAGGATGCCTGGGTGGCTCAGAGGTAGAGCACCTGCCTTTGGCTCAGGACGTGATCCCGTGGTGCCAGGATCAATTCCCACATCGGGGTCCCTGCACTAGATAGATTACTTTGCTAGCAGAGGGAATAATGTAATGTTTATGAGGAAGAAATGGGCATCTAGGAATATAATTTGTTGAAAGGATGGAAACAGCAAAGAAGGAGAGAAGTAAATGTATAAGAGTATTTTAGAAGATGAAGTTGACTGATCTGGATGACTGCTTGGATAAGAAGAGGACATTAGGAACCACTTGAAAGATTTAGAACCAATGAGTGTTATTGACACATGTAACCATGTCTTTGTTTGATTTTTTTATATAACAGGCACAGGACCTGACTCTCAGTTACTCACTTACCAACTAGTTATTTAGGGCTTATGAAGTCAGTTACTGTTCTAGGCACTCACTGCTAATGCAGCATTAAAAAAGATCTGTCTTTGTAGATTTTTCAGTCTATTAACATAGTGTATTGAAAGAAATAAAAGAACATGGCTGGAATGTAAAGAATGTATAAGAGAGTGGTACAAAATAGAACTGAAGAAGGCAGGGACCAGACTGTGCAGATCTGGATCATCAAGGATTTTGGAACTTTTCCTAGAAAACCAGGAGTCATTTGTGGCAGAACAATACTACATGACCACAAAGATTTCTTCTCCTTTTCTTCCTTAGTAATATGGTTGTAGCTGGACATGGGGCCATCTAGGAAAAGGCTGTATCTCCAGTATCACTTGAAGCTAAGTATTGCTAAGTTATTGCTAAAGCCAATGCCAAATGATATGTGCCACTTTTTAATTTGAGCATTAACATAGGTGCAAACTGCTCCACGTTCTTTCTCTTCTCATGAGTTGGGAAACCAGTGCCCATGACCAAAATTCTATAATGTGCAGACAAGAACAGAGTTCTAGACAAATTATGGCCCATGGACAAAATTTGATTGTCCACTGACTTTTATAAATAAAATTATAATGGGGCAGAGCCACATCTGTTCATTTACATACCATTTACAGCTAATTTTGTGTTAAAATGGCAGCGGTTGTAATATAGTCAGGAGACCACATGACCCAAAAGTTTGTTGGACCCTGCCCTAAGAATGAAAGAGAAATAAAATGGAAGGAATTTCAGCTCTGTGGAAATAAACTGTCTACCAACCTAGACTTTTCTCTTTGGAGCTGTTACATGAAAGAGAAATAATACTTTTATGTTACTGAAGCTACTGAGTTTTGAGCCTTCTTTTATAGAAAAGCTTAGGCTTTCATAATTACACTTTTGAAGATTTTAAGCTGGGAATGATAAGCTTTACTGTCTTCTGTATGAAAAAGGCTTCAGGAAGGATAAGAGTAGTCAGGAACTTGTTGCAATCATGCAGATGTGAGATAAAAGTAAATTAAATCAGGCTGGTGATGGATAGAGATACAGTGAAATTGATTTACTGGACATAGTTAATAACTATGTTAATAAATACTAACTTTTGGCACATGGATACTCAATAAATATTCATTGTGCAGACCAAAAGGAAAGTCACAAGAAACCATGTGCTCTGATGGCTTTCATACTCTGTACTTGGCACTGATTGACTGGCTGTAGGCTGCCCAAGAGGGTGGGTATAAACTTCCAGATACTTTCCACTGTCTCTAGGTGCAAGATAAAGTGAGTGGGAGCCCTAAGGTAGCCCCTCAAAGAGAGTCTCAGGTGTAGAGACAGAAATGTGAGAAGTAAACCAACAAAAGAGCTGAGGGAATGGTGGCCCAGTACCCTGGGGGCATCGTGTGTAGAAACAGAAAAAGAGATTCAAGTGGCTCTCAGCTGAGCACCTGAAGTGTCTGCTATATCCTGTCAGATAAGACTAAGGAAGATTCTGCAGAGGAAGCATTTTGTGAGGTGGATAAGTAGGAATTTGCAGAGTGGATAAGGGAGAACCTGCCTAAGTGAAGAGTTGCAGATAGGAGGGTATAAGCACAGTGAAGACTAGCCAATGTTTCTACCTGCACAGCTTTGTGATAATTATGAAGAGTTTCTCATTACGCCTTGTAATTATTTTGAAATTGCCTTCAGATATTTTATCATTTCATCCAAAAATATTTCAGTACGTAGCTCTAAAAATAAGAACGTTTATTTATTTTATTTTTTCAAGATTTATTTATTTATTTGAGAAGAGAGAGAGCAAGAGCACTTACACAAGTTGGGGGGAGGGGCACAGGGAGGGAGAAAATCCCAAGCAGGCTCCCTGCTGAGTATGGAGCCAGACACAGGGCTCAGTCTCACAACCCTGAGATCATGACCTGAGACAAAATCAAGAGCCGACTGCTTACCTGACTGAGCCACCTAGGCATCCCTAAAAACAAAAACTTAAAAAAAAAATGTAACTAAAATAACACTATCACATTTAGAAAAATTAACAGCGATTCCTTGCTACTATCAAGTATCTAGTCAGAGTTTATATTTCCCCAACTTCATTTTATATATATGAAATATAAATATACTATATATACTAAACATTAAATACATATTTATATATATACATAAATGTGCATATATATGATATGTATTGTCAGTGTATTTGACTCAGGATCCAAATAAGGGCTACACGTTGGATTTCGTTGGTATGTCTTCTAAGTCTGTTGCTTCTACAGGTTCCCTATGAGCACCCACCTTGCTTTCCCTAAAGTTTATTTGTTAGGAAAGCCATGTTATTTGCTTAATAGAGTTGTCTGCATTTTGGATTTTTCTGATTGCATTTGGATTTTCCTTAATTGACAGTGAGGTCTCATTAAAATATTCCTCTGTCCTATATAGTTCCTGTAAAGTGCTAGATATGTCTAGAGAGTTGATAAGGTTTAGTTTTCTTTTTGTTTGTATGTTCCTTTGTTGTACAAGAACACTTCCTAGTGTGCAGTTATATTGTGTAATGTCCTACAAAATTAAATAGTGTTTATTGGGGATCCCTGGGTGGCGCAGCGGTTTGGCGCCTGCCTTTGGCCCAGGGCGCGATCCTGGAGACCCGGGATCGAATCCCACGTCGGGCTCCCGGTGCATGGAGCCTGCTTCTCCCTCTGTCTGTGTCTCTGCCTCTCTCTCTCTCTCTGTGACTATCATAAAAAATAAATTAAAAAAAATAAAAATAAATAAATATGTGTTTATTTAATAAGCCAACTTTTAGGAATTTACCCTTAAGAAACACCTCCCAAAATATCAAATGACTTAGTAATCCTACTTTTAGGAATTTGCCCTCAAGAAACACCTTTCAAAATACAAAATAACATAGGTAGAAGGCATATTTCTAATAGCAAAATATTGAAAACAATCTACATGAGCATGTGTAGAAAATTGGTTGACCACACCATGGTATATCACACAATAGTGCCGTGTGGCCATTTGAAACAGGATGAGGATCTCTATGAACTGATATGAAATAGTTTTCAGGATTTATTAACAGAAAAAAAAGTCAAGGAGCAAAACAGTAGATACATCACACTACGGTTTACATATGAAAGGGGAATATAATACACATATATTCATATACTTGTAATGCTTATTTTTATGAAAAGGAAAGGTCTATAAGTCATGAATGAAAGCAGATAATCATTACCTCTAAGGTAAAAATGGGGAGGAATAAACAAAGGGATGATGTCATATGAAGTTTTGACTTTTGAGTTATGTAAATGTTTTATATATTTAAGCATGACATCTGTATACTTAAAAATAAAATTAAATAAAAATTATAGCATAAGAAGTGATTTCTAATAGAACTTTCCCCCATATTCATCCTTTTATATTCTGGTCAAACTTTCAGTGTGGATCCCCTGAAAAGGGACCTCTCACTTTAGCTCACTCTATAAAAATTTAGAGTTCTCGAAACCTGATTTTACATTGCACCATTCCTGAAGGTCTGCTTTGAAAGAGAACCTTAAAATCACATAGTTGAGAGTACATACACAAAAATAACTTGATCAAATACTCTATAACTTCATATCCAAAGTATTGTTTTAAACAGTCTCAAAACAAAGCTATTCATAAAGGGAGGTATTTCTTATAACCCGAATTAGCAAGATGTTCCTTCCTAAACTTAAGAAAGAGAAGGTCTACAACAAAATAAATATTGTAGGCAAAATTCCTGCTTTTCTTCTCTGGATTTCAGGTTTTTAGAACTGTGTTAGGATGGCATTATCCTACAATTCATGGGGCGGTTAAAAGCATTCACAGATAATTTGAAGAGGCGTCTGAAGGGAGTAATTCCTTCTATATAGTGAATATGGAAAAAGAAACCAACGATTTAACAGTCCTAGCAGGAAGTGCATCTTCCAGAGCACACCACGAAGGAGAAAGAGCTGCTGTGATGAGGGGAAACGATGGTGTGGATACTGCTGACCGAGACGCTTTGAAAAGTGGTCGAATGGCCCAGATGATGGAGTGCAGTTGTCAAATATGCTGCTTTGGAGGTGTCACATTATTTCTCCTCAGTTAAAAGAATCAGCACTGCAGTGCCAGGAGTTGGTAGACCCCAGCACATGTCTTATCCACTGTTGACACATGTGACCTGCAATATGAGACCATTTTTCAGCGATGTTATGTAAAAATACACATTTGGTTCTGGTTTTAGAGGACAAGTATGTCTGTTTGCATCATCAATTTAAGTCATCAGTGGCATAATGGCCAGAGTCTCATAGAGTTGAGAAGCCATCAGATTTCTCATATCCAGGGGCTTTAGATGAACTGTGGCCAGTTCATCTCAGGGTGGCATCACCCAGAAGCTCAGGGTGTTCTTCAACTTCTAACATTCTTAATCACTTCTTTTCAAAGTTTTCTAAAATTTGGCTTCTATGGAATAGCACTGTCTTAGTTCTTTGAGTCCATTTATCTTCTGTTTTCCTTGTTTTTTTTTTTTTTTAAAAAAAACCTTCATTCTCAGGTGCACTGTGGTGGCTCAATGGGTTAAGTGTCTGCCTTTGGCTCAGGTCATGATCCAGGGTCTTGGGATTGAGCCTCACATCGGGCTCCTTGCTCAGCGTGGAGTCTGCTTCTCCCTCTCCCTCTGTCTGCTGCTCCCCCTGCTTCTGCTCTCTTTCTCTCTCTCTGTCAAATAAATAAATAAAATCTTTTAAAAAATCTTCATTGTCCTGCACTTAGATTTTATATCTGGTCATATACACTTTGTCACTAAAAATATACCCTTTCAGTTAATACCCCTGAGACTTCAATAGTATATACAGTTATATCAGATGCAAATTATGACAATATGTGTCTCCTTTTCAAAGCCTTATTCCTCTTTGTTGTCCTATTTCTTTGCCAGGGACTTAAAGAACAGTTTTAATAGAGCTGGAAAATTTGAAATTCCATCATATTTCGTGACCCCCCATTTATTCCATCATATTCCATCATATTTCGTGCCCCCCCATTTCCTGCTGTGACTCAGCGATTACCCAGAGGTACAGAGCACAGTAGTATGGTCACATTGGACCAGTGATGCTATGGTCAGATCCTGCAAATAGTCTAGAGGGAAGGGAGAAGTTTGGAGAATCATTAGAGAAATTTACCTCCTAGTGTTTGAAGCTTTCAAGAGTTATTAAAGATGTCCCCAGATGAACCAGAGAAAACCCTTCATCTGCTGGGAGGCCTTGGGGAAACTAAGATAGCTCAGCCTCCGCAGCACTGAAATGCTGAGCCATAGGCACATGATGAAGGGCTCCCTTCCTCTGTATGCTAGGCCTCAGGAAAATGCACACCTCCACTCTGCTCTCCTAAACCTAATTCATCTTGTCTGAACTCCTCACTGTGGATTCCATTCTTGCTCTGGTGCTCGACCATTTTGAAACTGATGCTTTGCTTCTTGCTATGGTCTCACCTTGCGGCTGTCTATAGTATCTCTTTGGCTCCGGGTCCTGCAGCCCAGACCTGAGAATTGGAGCCTCCATTTCCCTAGAAAGGGACTGTGGACAGACCATGCTTAGGAACATAATCTAAGTATTTTTGGCATGTTATGTTGTCTTCAGTTACTTTTTTTAAAAAGAGAGCTCTGTCATTGTCAATTTGGCTAGCTTTCTAAAGGAAATTGTACTTTTTCTCTTTTTTTTCTTTCTTTTTATGTCTCTTTCTCATCCAATTTCAATTGTATCATTTTTTTTTTTTTTGGTCTTAATTGGTTTTCTAAGGGTTTCATCTATTTTCATTTTTATTCTTTATCTGTTCCATTCTTCCAAATAAGCTGTTTTAGGGATCCCTGGGTGGCTCAGCAGTTGAGAACCTGCCTTTGGCCCAGGGCATGATCCTAGAGTCCCAGTATCGAGCCCCACATTGAGCTCCCTGCGTGGAGCCTGCTTCTCTCTGCTTCTCTCTCTCTCTCTCTCTCTCTCTCTCTCTCTTTTTCTCTCTCTCTGTGTGTGTTTCTCATGAATAAGTAAAATCTTTAAAAAAAAAAAAAAAAGAAGTTGCCTTAGAATTTGTACAGATGTGCTTTCTACTATTTTTGTTTTGTTTTTCACTCTAATTTCACCTTTAACTTTACTAACTTCCTCCCATTGTTTTCTTCTTTTTAAAGATTGCTCTTTTTTTAAGTACCATTATTGCTACTCTCCTAAAGACATTCAATGATGTACATTCTCTTCTCAGTAAATTTTTAGCTTTATTCCATCTGTTTTGTAATGGATTTTCATCTTTCGTTGCTTTTAGTTGGTTTTTAATTTTAGTTTTGACTTATCGTTTGCTCTAGGTCCTATTCAGGAGCATGTGTTTTAGCTTCCAACAGAGAGCTAAAAAAAAAATATCTAAAAGGATAATTTTTAAACTTAATTCAATATCACACACACAATTTTGTTTATCATATTATAAAGTATTGTCTGATCATTCATGTCAGAAAAAGCTGTATTTAAAAAAAAGTCTCATATGAATGAATTTTTATATTAAGTTCTCCATGAATTTCTACTATTTCTTGGTTTGGGTACATTTGGATTTATATCTGGCAAATTGTCTTCATCAATTTTGCCTTTTATAATTACTTCTGTCTCTCTTTACCCTCTTTAAAGCACCAAGTTTTGAAAAACCAGCAGCCAAAACTGCTCCTTTTTGTTTGCATTTCACATGATTGCTTTACTTAGTAGTTTTCGGTTCTCCTAGATCACTTAGGTTTAAGAGTAATGTAAACAATATAAAGCTAGCTTTTGTTTCATTATATTTGGACTATTTCTGGATTTCTTTTTTTTTTGATTTGTTTATTTATTTGAGAGAGAGAGACTGAGCATGAGTGGGAGGGGGAGAAGGAAAGGGAGAGAGAATCTCAAGCAGACTCCTCACTGAGCACGGAGCCTAATACGAAGCTTGATCTTACGACTCTGAGATAGAGACCTGAGCCAAAACCAAGAGCTGGACTTTTAACCAACCAAGCCACCTAGGTGCCCCAATTTCTGGCTTTCAGTAGACCAAATCAGAAAACTAGAATGCTTAGTGTATGCTCACTCTTTTATTTTATGACTTTATTAAGTTCTTTGATCACTTAAGTGTTCCTTCTTGTCCTCTTATTGTTAAAAATTTATTATTCATTTGTATTTTCCCATTATTAATTTAGGAGTCGTATTGTGTTTTTCACTTTCACTAATCGTTACCTTACTCCTGAAACTCATACTCTCTCATATTAGATATGTATCAAATCATGATAGTCTGATTTGCATAAAGATGTCAGTGTACTGATTGGAAGAGCTCAAAATCAAGGTAGTTTTCTCTGTTTCTTTTATTATTGCTTCCCCATTTCTGTTCCTTTTATCTTTCTGGAGATTTTACTATTTGCATGATTGACTACCAGGTTCTATCCTATGTATTTGCTCTGTGATCATCCCACTTTTGGTTTATTCATTAAAGAAACTTTTTTTTGAGAGGGAGCACATGCATGCACACAGCGTGGGGAGGGGCAGAGAGAGACAGAGAGAGAGAATATTAAGCAGGCACCATGCTCAGCACAGAGCCTGATCTGGGCCTCTATTCATGACCCCAAGATCATGACCAGAGGTGAAATCAAGAGTCAGTCGCTTAACCGACTGAGTGACCCAGGTGGCCCTCATTAAAATCTTTAATACGAAAATCAGCAATTCCATTCGGGAGTAGGATCTCCTTAAGTGTGTGTATTATTGTCCCCATTATTTTTGTTATTATCATCTGTCTCATCCAGCAATTCTATTTCATGAGAGGCTTCCTAGCCTAGTTATTCTTGCTATTATCCTCCTTTTGAGTTTTCAATCCTCCTATGTATGTCTTTAATATTTATTTATGGTTTGATATATCTCAGGGTTCACACCAAGACATTGGGGTCTATTAAACAGTGACCAACAGACGCATGGAAAAAGGCAAAGCAATCTGTGCTCTGGTGAACAATTGATGTACCAGCTAATAGACTGACAGTCCTCAGCTGAGTCACCAGCGGCAAGCTCTCTACCCCAGTACTCTTGTGACTCATGGATTATAATTCCCAGTCTCAAGGATAGGGACAGCCTGGCAGAGGTCTGGGAGATTTAGCAGGTGTTTCCAGGAACACATATTTGGTGATCCACGGATCTTTCTTGAGTACAGACGACTCTGATCCTTATTCCTATGTTGGTTCTCTGACTCCCATCTTGTCCAGGAGGGAACAAATCCCTGTGCCTCTGTAGAGATTGTGTTTCAGCACATACATCCAGGCTCTGGCCATGTTTTTGGTGCTGCTCTCCCACTAAAGAGGAGGATCGGAATTGAAAAATGAAAGCAGAAACAACAGAATACTTGCTAACATAGTTATTCTTTAATAGGGAGTTTAGCTCATTTGCACCGTTTCCGTTATTTTCTTTTATTACATAAACGGATTAATTTCCTCTAATCTTTTGGCATGACATGCAAAGTAAAAGTACTATTTTAAATTATGCCTGTGGTTGCATTTGAGTTTTACACATATATATATTTGATCCTACTTTTTTCTAATTATCAAGGCATCCAATTTTGTTTAGAAAGAGTGTATCCGATAATGAAGGGAGATAGTCTCTGGAATCAGACTCTGGGTTTGAGCTCGGTGTCCACCACTTACTAGCTATATGACTTTATTCGTTTCCTCATCTATCAAATGGGGACATAATCCTTATAGTGTTGTTCTGTGGATGGAATGAAATAACACAGGCAAAGAACCTAGGACAGTGGGAGGATGGTGTCCAGCATACAGTAACTACTCAAGAAATGTAATTTCTTGATTTATCCTTAACTCAATGTTTTATCTGGTTTCTATAATCGCCTCCATTCCTTTTATATAAAATTTTTCTGCATTGTGTTTTTCTTTATAATACTGAATGGGGAGGACATTTTAGATTCAGAAAATACTTTTGGTTATAAATCTAGTCCAGTAGAGATTTAGCATCAAGTACACATGGAAACTGAATCCAGCAAAGTACTGTTGCTTTGCTATATGCCTGCTTATTTTTAATGGTGTGATTTATCATGACAGCAGATGATAACAGTGATAAGAATATGTAAAAGGCATTGTGCTATGCTCTTGTTATTGGCGACAGGGAAAAAAGAATAACATTCTTGAATAAAGTTAACTGTAGTCAATTACTGGAACTCCTCAGTAATGTTAGGTTTCACATTTATGAAGTCTAATGGTTCTAAACTACATTTATTAGTGATATTTCTGTGAAAAAATAACTTATCAATTTTCTATTTAAAGTATTGTTTTATAATATGTTTTTCAATAACCCTAGGTTTCTTATCAACATGGTTATCACCATATATCAATTATACTGTTACATTTCTGTTCTGGATTTTGATTCATTTCCTGGCCAGCTGCGATGAACAACCAAATAATATTCTCAGGAAAAGGTCTGTATGTTTAAATGTTTGAATATGAAAATATCTTTCTATCGCTTTCACATTAATCATAATTTAGTCACAAAAATGTATTACAAACTTTTTTTTCTTTCTAGAGTCTTGGAAGATACATTTTTATTTTACTTTAAATAAAAAAGTTCTAAAGTTTAACTATGAGATCCATCTATCTCCTTCTCCCCTCTCTGCAACACTGTCCATTATTTTACATGAAACTCGGGAATCTTTTTCATCTGTACACTCAAATATTTGCTTAACCAAGAGCATTTTCATTAATTGCTATATTTAACCTTTTTTTCTTTCTATTATTCTGCTTATGCCTCTTCTAGAATACCTATAATTCTCAAACAACCTCTCCTTTTTCTTTCACATGTAACATCTTATTATCTTTATCTGAGAACTGAAATATCCCCTATAAATTCAACATTTTCTCTGCATGTTTTCATTTCTTTGTTGACTAAACCAGGTTGTCCCCTGAGGTCACGTTCTTCATGTGTCCTCTGCATCCCACATACATCAATGCCAAAAGGTGAGGGATCTCCCTGCTTGTCTTCACTTCCTAACAATCCATCCCCTTTCCAAGGAAGCAAAGACTAAAACAAAAACAAGGCTAAACAAAAGCTCTTCTTTGAAACTTAGGCCATTCACCTACACTATTCTCTGCCACTGCTTGTTGTGTAATCTATTGACTCCCTATCATTCCCCTTTATTGAGTGAAGAGATTGATTCTAGATTGAGACTTTCTAGTCACCTTTATGAGATGCTTTTGTTTGTTTTGTTTTGTTTTGTTTTGCCTTGCTTCTTTCATAATTTCCTTTTACTCTTTGGTTTTTAACAGTTGGACTGTGATTTATCTAGGAGTGGATCTAGATACATCATTCTACATTTGCATTCCTCCTACTTTGAGTTCTTCATGCCTTTTATGCTTAGATTTGTTTTTGGTATTGCATTGAGATGTTTTCAGTCATTTCCTTAAATAATTTTTCTCTCTCATATTTCTTTCTGGGACTTCTATTACATGTATGTTGATATGGTTTATTCCTTCAAAACCTCCCTGTTGCACTTAAGATAATGATCTTTCTTTTTTATGATGTTCTATGAAGGCTCCATAGGATTTGACTCTTGTTTACATTTCAACTTTATTTTATGTAAATGTTTTTCTTTCTCTTGCATAATGCTCAGGTTACATGGCTTTATAATTACTCTTAGATCAAAATTTATGAAGGAAGGAATGTATGGTTGTAGGATTGATGGCTTCAGTTTTTATTGGCTGTTGCCCAGGAGCCATGCTCAACTCCTAGTACCCACTCACAATTCCCATCATGTCAGGAAGTTCCCCAGGAATACCTCTTGCTTCTGCAAGGCCCACGAAGGAGACAGAGTGCAAAATGAAAGGAGGCTACAAGGCACACCAAATTCTACTGACAAGAAGTAGGCTAACAAAACTACTCAGCTGTAAACCCATGCTACCTTTCATGGAAAAAGAAAGATAATTCTGAAAACAGACCCAAAGGCCCAGAGGAAGGAATCAAGAGCCACAATAGAATTATTCCAGGCCCTGAAATATAATCAAGAAACTCAATATTTACTTAGCTAAATTTCAGAATTGCTATGGAGCAGTGACTTCTTTGTATCTTTTTTTCTTTTTTTTTTATTTATGATAGTCACACACACAGAGAGAGAGAGAGGCAAAGACATAGGCAGAGGGAGAAACAGGCTCCATGCACCAGGAGCCCTATGTGGGACTCAATCCCGGGTCTCCAGGATAGCGCCCTGGGCCAAAGGCAGGCGCCAAACTGCTGCGCCACCCAGGGATCCCTTTTTTGTATCTTCTATTTCACCTTATGAAATGGGAATGTCTATAGCCACTATCCTATCCCTATCTAACCATTAAATATTTTAGGGGATAGAAAATTTATCTATTTAGTTTTACAGATCCACAGATTATAGAATCTCATGAGAGGCATTATAGAATCTCATGGGACCAAAGAGTCTCATCCATACCAAGACCTGTAGATTATGGCTTCTGAATAGATACTGTAATCAGACAATATCTAGGGGCAAGGGGTCCCTGGAAAAGAGTGGATCTATTTTGCTGATGACAGGAAAAAGAATCATTAGGGACCAGAGGACAAACTGTAGCAGACTGCCTTGTAAGACGGCTTTCCATATCCCCACTTCCTAATGTTCATGCGTTTGTGTGATCCCCCCTTTGAATGTGGACAGGAACTATAACTTACTTCTAACCAACAGAAGATGGCAATGGTGAGGGATGCATGTGACTGCATGTACATAATTATGTGATTACATTAGACAAGATAATAGCTCTCATCTTGCTGGGGCCTTTATCCCCCTTGCTGGCTTTGTGAAGCAAGAAGCCACTTTGGAGAACTTGACATGGCAGTCACAGCAGATAGCTGTAAAAAGTGAAGAGTGACCTCTGTCCAAGATACAGCAAGAGAGCTGAAGTTCTCAGTCCTACAACCACAAGGAATGGAATCTTGCCAAAAACCTGAGTGAGTTTAAGAATGGATCCTCTCCATGTAAGCCTTAGATGAAAGCACAGCTCTGGATGATACCTTGATTGTGGTCTTGTGAGATATGGAGCAGAGGGCCTACCTAAGTCATATCTGAACTCCTGACCCATAAAAAGTGTGAGCTAACAAATGTGTGTTGATTTAAGCCACAAACTTTGTGGTAACATTGTTATACAGCAATAAATAAATAATACACTGTTCTCTATTTTTATGTATTTTGAAATATTTATAATAAGTAAGTTAAAAACATTTACTTTTAAGGACCCTATTCCATTTACTTTGTGTGACTTTTTATAGGCTTTACTTATTTTCTTGATTTTGTTTGCCAACTCTTTCTTGGGAAGAGGTCCCTTCAGGCCCTGGGATTTGCTCTCAGAGTAGACAAATGCTCTAAATCAGTTCTCTGTTCCCATGGATGTTAGAAGTTCCCACTGCAGCCCATTTACTGACATTAAGGTTGGTCTTCAATACCTGTTGAATGTGATGCCCCAAAAGCATTCATGTGTTGTGACTCTACAGATCCTAGGTAGGGATCTTTTCTTTCTAGGTAGGAATCTAAATTCTCTGGTCTTGTGACAGCTTGAGATTTTAATGCAGTTTATAGGTCTCCTCCTATATAGTGCATAAAAAACATCACCTTCAGTACCTGCTATGCCAGTATGCATTTTCGTTATGCCCTTCTTACAATACTTTTTCTTAGGTGACTAAGTTGTCCCAGGATACAAAGTTTCTTTATCTTTGCATGCTACTCAACTTCCTGCAATGATGTCTAGGAGTCTAGTTTCTAAATGGAGATAAGAAGAAAAGGTTGCCAATGAAGGAGAAGTACTGAATGGGATGGGAAAGCAGAAAATGGCAGTAATTTTGCCTGGCCCACAGTTCCTACGCATTTGTTGAATGGGCTCTGATCTTCCTGAGTAGTACACACTTTCACCCTCTGGATTGGGGAAAGTTTTTGTTACCTTCTTTGAGGCCTTCTGTCCAGTTCTGATTCAGAGGGTGGAGTATATGTTGTGTAATCCAAGAATATGCATTTCAATTCCATTCTCATGGGTGATTCATTCAGTGGAAATTCTCTCTGCACATTGGGCTATGGTCTTTCTTATTTTTTTATTTACAGGACTGTCATTACTTTGTCTTTTTGTTTAAATTTGTGGATATTTTAATGTAATGGGAAATTTTAAAATTTTTTTAAAAAGCTGTGTTACACATAGTGTCTGTTACTATCTTAACTTACAAATCTTAGCCTCTTTTTTGGTTTTAATGAAAGGCTGTGGGATTAAGAGAGGACATTGACCTTTTAGATGCCTTTTATATTGAATTCAGTCTTGTGTCTATCACATTTTTTCTCTTCTTTTATTTTAAAAAGCTATAAAGAAAATGACATTTCCTGAATATTGAGTATGTCATATATGCCAGATATGGCACAAGGCATTTTCACATAAAATTTTTCTATCTAGTCTTGATAAAAACCCTGTAAGTAAGTGTTTTTACATTTATATGAAGAAACTAAGTCATAGGAAATGTAAAACTTTTTTCATAAATGCATATGTTGAAAATAGAATTTAAGCCAAAGTCTTTTGACTTCAAGTGTTGTAGTCAAGAAATTCAATGTCCCAGTTATGTGGGCAAACTTGAGTCAATTTATCTGCTCTCACATTGATCAGGGTAGGTAACATCCTGCCTTCTATGTGGTGGAGCTTTGAATATCTTGGGTCTTTGAACTGGGATTATATAAATGGAATGAACTGAACAGGGCTGCTAAACTACATCTAGCTCACTCAGATGAGCTCCATGTAATCTGGATACCTGCCAATAGTGCTTCCTCCATTTGGACACAGTAAGGCTGTTGGCTTACCTTTCTTGGTGCTGATATATTTTGGTCAACCCAGATTCTGGAGTATAGTTGGCTTGGTTAAGTGGCAATGTCTTTCAACCTTCTCATGCCTAAAAAGGCACTGCCTTCTCCCTTTGCAGCATGTCCCATTTGGCCTCTCACTCCCACTCAGGCACAGTTGCTTTACCATCCAAAACTCAAATCATTTCTTCTGGATTTTCTTGTTCTTCTCTTTTAGCAAGTTCTCTCAACATTTAATCCCACATTTCTTCTCTTAGGGTACTTTGAGTCTCACTTACTTTTCTATCTTGGTAACCACTCTTCCATGTACTTTTCTAGACATATCTTCAAAAATATTTGAATCAAACCACATCCTAGCTATGTATTTCTGCATTTCCAGGGGAAAAATCTTTTTTAAAAAATATTAAACTCTGTTAATCTAAAGCTTTCCACAATGTCTCTAACTGACACTCTAAATATTTGTACTATTTCTGTGTCAGCATAATTTGCAGGGGGTAGACATCACTAGTATCAGCTGTCTTTAACAGATTTTTGGTCTTTGTTTTAAAGAGGATTTCAGCTACCTTTCCTTCTACTCTTGTCCAAATGCAAATTATACCTATGGTATAGGAGAGGCCTTCATTTCTTGTTATTTGTTCCATAATAAAGTCCTTTTCTGTGGATAAAGCTGAAATATAGATCTCCAAGATTCCTAAGTATAATTAACACATGGTGGATCAAAGGTAGATAAGCCATTCAATTTTGGGATCAATCCTGCTTTAACCCAAGATGAAGGTCAATACTTAATATTCCAAGATTATATATTGTTCTTATATTCTATTTTTATGTCGGTTTATTTGTATTGTATGAATATTCCAATATTCTCCTATTAGTTTACACAACTGATTGAGAAATACAGCAGAGGGTAGCAGACTGTTTAACTTACTAATACATAGGTTGGTAAATTTCTCTATAAAAGGCCAGATAGTAAATATTTTAGGCTTTTGGGCCTTATGGTCTTTATTGCAACCATTCAGTTTTTCCATTGTAGTATGAAAGCAATGATAGACTATATGTAAATGAATAGGCTTAGCTGTGCTCCAATAAAACTTTTGTTTGTTTGTTTATTTTTTATTATTTTTTAAAATTTTTTATTTATTTATGATAGTCACAGAGAGAGAGAGAGAGAGAGAGAGAGAGAGAGGCAGAGACACAGGCAGAGGGAGAAGCAGGCTCCATGCACCGGGAGCCCGACGTGGGATTCGATTCCGGATCTCCAGGATCGAGCCCTGGGCCAAAGGCAGGCGCTAAACCGCTGCGCCACCCAGGGATCCCCTGTTTGTTTGTTTTTTTATAAAAACAGGAGGTAGACCACATTTGACCTGTGCGCCATGGTTTGCCAACTCCTGTTCTAATGCCTGGACAACTAGAACATAGAAGCTATTCTCAAGTCAACTTTTGAAAGAACTAAAGAAACAATCAAAGTCATAGATATAAATGTCTCTGGCTAAAGCCCAAGGTTCAAGGCATGCATTCTGACTCCATAAAATGCCTCTAAGCATGTCTTTTGTTGCTTTTATGTCTTCATCTACTATTCTATTTCCTGTCTTCTTCTTCTCCAAATCCATGATCCCTTGAACCAAATACTGGGATCATGATGGGAGAGACCATACCTTGTCTCCTTATCCAAGCTCTGAACCACTTGAGAAATGAAACAAGGAAGTTGACATGTGGAGACCAACATTTCCCTTTTGCTGCCATGAAAGACCAAATCAGAGGCTGTGAGTTTCCTAGTGTAGAGTGAGTCCCAAATGTAGACACTCTTATGAGCCTAGAACTCCTGCTCCCTATGGGCAGCTTGCATTCCAGAGAAAGGAAGAAGGAAGGGCTCTGCTTAATTATTCTTTCCATGTTTACCTTTCAGGTAAGTAATTCCACCTAGCCTGGGCAGGAGTGAGGGAGGCAGCCAAAAAGGGCTAGAAGTACTGTACCAAATGAGGTTTTCTCCAAAGGGGAAAGGAGCATTCCCCAACAAACAATGTCAGCCCAAGCCATGAGTTCAAAAAGACTGTTCTGTGTTGACATGCATAGGCAACATATGATACAACAGATGACGAAAGCAGCGGGATTCTTAGGTTGAGTGACATTCACACAGCTATTTAAAATCTTCATGCTTTAAATAGTGGTCCCGCTCTGTTGCTCCCCAAAGGATGTGGGAAAGTCAAGAACATTCTCAAAATAATTTGTTTGATGAAGTTCCAGGTTTCTTATCATAATAATTTCTTCTGCAATAACCCAAAAGCCTGGAGAGCAGCTCTTACAGGTCTGCAGCATCATGATTAGCAATTCTTTCTCTTTTCTTCATCACCACAGAACTGTGATGGTCAAATAGAAGTCCTCAGTAAATATTGCTTAAACAAATGAATAAAATCAACCTTCTAAGGTTTTGATTTCCTATCCTCATTATCTTGTTTAAACAGCAATAAGTTTCTCTTTAACAGGATCTGCCCATTCTCTTAAAAAACAAAAAACAAAAAACAAAAAACAACCTTCTCTTCAGCTCATAGAAATTTAGATTCATCTTAATATCCTACTTTTCTAATTCATTGCTCTTGAAAAAAAGATGGGAAAGGAGCAGTATCTGATGCATGAGACATAGCCAGAGGTGATGGTATAACTGAAAATGGTTGATAATTGTTGTAATAAAGAGCCGTCTGCTAATTTGTTGCTAATTTATATTTGGAAATTAATGTTGTCTCTGAGGTGTTTAATGAGGGCAGGAAAATATAGAGGCTCCTTTAAAAAGGGAAAATGAAATAAAAAAATAAGTTTCATATTTTCCTTGGTCTGTTGCTTAAGAAGGTTACTGTAGGAAATGTAAATAGACCACAGGAAGCTTTAGAAACTCAGCTCCTTGATTGGAAAAATGGAAATTCTGTTTTTTATGGAAATAAAGTAATTCTATGAAAATACAAAATACAGTTGGTTATCATTTTAAAAAGGTTAGTCTTTTGGATTATGGTTTCTTTGATATAGTACAACTCTGGCACAGGCCATTCCAAGTATATTTCTGAAAGCAAAATAAATGGAAAACTGTTTTCTCTCTTCATTAATGTCTTGCTGTGTTCTATTTGTGGAATGCCAAGAGAAGGAGCACACAGAGTTTCCCTGGATCATTTTCAGAGAGAGAAGGATGAATGGGGTAAGGGAGTAGACCCCGGAAGAAAAGAGTCACTCAATTTGAAGAAATAATGCTTCCCCAGGCTTACTGCACATTTAGATCCTCTAATTGTGAGAAATAACACCTTTCCTAGACCTTTGGTACCATTTCTTTTCAGTGAAAATTATCCAAAAGAACATAGCAAGTAGAGAAGATTTTGTTTGTTTGTTTGCTTACTAACTATAAAGTCCTCATGACCCTAGCAGGCTTATAAATTATTCTTTTTGGATTACTTTTTTCATTTCCCCTCCAAACACACATTTCCTGCCCTCTCCATTTGTCTTGAACATTGTACCATCTCTTGGTGAATTTTAACTCAACTCCTTTTCTTTCTTTGAATAAACTTGAGTGCAAAAAACTGTAATATCTTGAAGAAGCTACATTTAAATACTCATATTTTTAAAATCAATACATTTTTAAAGATTTTCTTTATTTGAGAGAGCGAGAGAGCAAGCATGAATGGGGGACAGACACAGAGGGAAAAGAAGAAGCAGACTCCCTGCTGAGCAGGGAGCCCCATTTGGGGCTCTATCCATGACTCCAAGATAATGATCTGAGCCAAAGGCATACACTTAACAAACTGAGCCACTCAAGCACCCCTAAACAATATATTTTGATCAATGACTATATGCCAAGGCCTGGTGACACAGTAGAGAATAAGTCAAATGTTGTCTCTGTCCTCATGGGGCTTAATGGATTTCTGGAGCACCTAGAACAAAAGTCAACAAACTATGATGCATGGGACAGATGTGGTCCATTGCCATATTTTGGAAATATAGTTTTATTGAAACAATCATACTCATTCAGTTACAAATTGTATATAGCTGCTTTTGTGCTACCATAGCCAAATTGAATAGCTGCAGTTTAAGTATTGGGTTGGCAATACCTAAAATATTTACCACCTGGTCCTTCACAAAAAATATTTGTCAACTGTTGCCCAGGAAGGAAAACTAGTTCCTATTATACATAGAGCTAAAGAAAGAGACAGCCATTAAAGGATTTCTGTGGAAGAGTATATTAAAGCTTCCCAGTTGACTCTCAATATTCACTCTGTACTCTTTTATTAAAAAACACATTCCATTTGCAGTTGGGCATGCATCACCTGGAATAGAGACTACACTTCCCAGTCTTCTTTGCTGATAGAGATGACCTTGCATCTCAATTCTGGCCAATGAGATGTAAGCAGAAATATTATGTGCACTCTTTAGAAGTTTCCATAAAGGAGAGGATGGATCTTTGTTTATGGATCCTTCATGGACCTTGCTGGTTACAGTGCTTGAACTCAAATAGCCATCTAGGACCCTGAAATCCGGAAATAGTGATATGGGAGGAGAAAAGACTCTGATTTATGGAGCCAATCATGCTAATTTTGGACTACCTCCCATTGAAATTCATTTTTGTGAAAAAGAAATAAACTACTGTGGTTATGCTAATGCCATTTTGACTTTTCTGTCAAATGCAACTAAACTCTAGGAGAATTTCTATCTAATATATCTGATGTCCAGTTTGTACTCCCCCTCTTTGGTCAAACCTATGATTTTTTTACCTTTTTATTGAGGTGTACTACACAGAGGTGTATATATGTCATGTGTATGGTTCCATAATTTTTTACAAATAGCACAGCAGCATAACCAGTAGCTATATAAGATAGACTATTTCCAGCACTCCAAAATGCCCCTACTCTTTCTTCCAATAGCTTTCCCCACTTATGAATAACCAGTTTCCTGATTCCCAATTGCATTTGTTACCTTTTATTGTTTTAATTTACTAGACAAATGGGTTGACACAATGAATAGTCTCCTACATCTGGCTTCTTTTGTTCAATATTATGTTTGTGATTTTTATCCATATAGTGGAATGTAGCTGTGATCATTCATTCCCATTGCTGAATAGTATTTCATTGTGTGACTATACCACAACTTATTTATTCATTCCACACTTGATGGACATTTGTGTAGCTTCTAATTTTTTGATTACTACAAACAGTTCCATTATAAACATTTCTGTACATGTCACTTGATGAACAGGCATACACATTTCCTTCTGGTATATACCTAGGAGTGGAACCATAGGGTTTGCATAGTTTCAACCATAATAGATATTGCAAACAGTTTTCCAAAGTGACTGAACCAAGTTGCACTCCCACCAACAATGTATGAAAGTTTTGATTGCTATAAATTCTTGCTAACACTTGGGATCCTCCTTTTTCATTTCAGATATCTTGATGTGTATATAGCTGTATTGCATTGAGTTTTTATTTGCATCTTTCTTATGACTAATTGTATAATTTATCTATTGCCACAATAGTGCTACATAGCAAGCAACCACAAAATGTCAGTGACATTTCACAGTAAGCATGTGTTGATCCAGAGTAGAAAGTCAGCTGGGGGCTGGTTTGGCAGGTCTGCTGTCCTTGGCTGGGATTGTTCACATACCTGTGGGTGTCAGCTGACTATCATCTGATTTAGGCTGGCTGCAGCTGGAGCAACGGGGGTTACTCATCTCTCTTCTACACATCTCTCAGGTCTCCATCCAGCAGGCTAGCCCCAAGATTCTCATGGATATGGCACAGGTGCAAAAGCAAACAAGCCCAATTGTGCAAGTGCTTTTCAAAACTTTGTTTGCATGACATTTGCTAATATTCCATTGGTCAAAGTGAGTCATACAGCCTTGCTTGGATTCAGAGTCAGTCAGTACTACAAAGTTACATGGCAAAGGGAGTAGAGACATGAGTGGAAGAAGTGAGCCATGTTTGCAATGTATTACACTAAATGAAGTTCAGTACTTTTCAAATTCTTATTGGCCACTTGGGTATCTTATTCTGTGACATGGCTGCTCAAGTCTTTCCCATTTTCCTTTTGGGTTGTTGGTCTTATTATGATGTATAGATTTTTATGTTTCTAGATATGAATCTTGTTGAATATATGCATTATGAATATGTTCTTCCCCTCTGTGAACTACTTATTTATCCTTCAATTATGTCTTTTGAAAAATAAAACTTTTTAATTGTAATAGCCAATTTATCAATGTTTCTTTATGTTTAATCTTTTCTGTGTCTACTAAAATAGTCTTGCCTACCCAAGAGCATGAAGATATATAGTTATGTCTTTTTTCTAATATCTTTATTATATTATCTTTTATAAAAAATAATAATTCATTTGGAACCTGTATTTTTTAAAAGACTGAGATAAGAATCAAAATGCATTGTTCCCTTACAGCTATCCAATTAACTAAGTAGCATTTATTAAAAAAACAAAAACAAAACAAAACATCCTTTTCATACTGTGGTATGGTCTCACCTTTGTCATAAATCAGACAGCCATATATGTATGAGTCTGTTTCTATACTATTTTTGACATAATCTTGAAAATATTATAGCCTAGTTTTGTCTTCATTTTGAGAGTTAATATCTAGTCCTGTTTTTGTGCCTAGAGAGATGTGGTAAAGATCAAGTTGAATGAACCTGTAGATTCTCACACGAAGTGAATTTTTAGCAGAGAATATGACTTTGAAACAGGGCAAAAGTTTACTTCATGCTATTTTTTGACTGGACTAAGAATAAAAATAAATATCTCATGAGGAAAACTATTTTTTTCCAGTATAGTGTATTGGGCAAGCTATTTTTAAAGTATTTGCAGTTCAAAATTTCTCTTTCAGTTGAATCCACAAAGCTTCAGTGATTACATCTATTACTAGGGTGATATCTGCTGTGTATAATAGTTTTTGATAGTTCTCATACCAAGATTTAGGAGAGGCATCAGTGTATAGAAGACTTACTTCCTTGCCCTCTGCCCAAGATTTATATAATAGAATAATTATTGTTTTGTGTAAAAACAAAAACTTTCTTATTGGAAAGAATAGTACAAAATGTGGGCTTGAAATTTCCAGATGGAGAATCAGGTTTAAAGAATGTCACTCCAAATTTTCCAGACCATTTGAAACTACAGCCTAATGGACCAGAAAGGGAAATTTTCATCATGATTTTCCTGAGTTAATCTGATTCTCATTTAGGCCAGAAACCAAAATGTTTTGTTACTGGCGTATTGTCTGCCAGGAGTGGCTATATACCAGAGATGTACAGTCTACATCTAGTATAAACACCAATGTTTAAAATTGGTTATCTGATAAGCTACTTGATGGGATCTTACTAGAGGAAGAAATGGCTAGAAATGCAGGTGTTTGACTTGTAGTTGCAGATGAGTGAACAAATAGTTCACCAAAAAGAGCTTGGACAATCTTAAAGGTCCCATTCTAATTTACCTGGGCAATATTTTCTCTGCTATAATTCCTCAGATAGGTTTCCCCTCCTTTTTTCTTCCAATATAAGGATGATTTTTTAAAATATATTTATTTATTTATTCATGAGAGACACAGAGAGGCAGAGACATAGAGGGAGAAGCAGGCTCCCCGTGGGGAGCCCAATACAGGACTCAATCACAGGATCCCGGGATCACTACCTGAGCCAAAGTCAGACACTCAACCACTGAGCCACCCAGGTACCCCTAAAATATTTTAATAAATCAGAAAAATAGACTTAATTTAAGTTATATCTATTGCAGGTGAGGAACTGTGAAAACTGCAAAAAGGAGGCAACATCTAAGGTGGGATACAACTTGGGAAATAGTATTTTCTTCAGAGAATTTCCTCTGTGTGCCTTGATTCAAGGACAGAGAGGGAAAAGCTTAGAGTTTGTCCTCTTTCTATGCATAAAAGAAGAGCCATTCCTTTACTGCCATTTAGTTAGTAACCACGCTCAGCTGGTGTCGTAGAGGGGTCACTGTCAGTTGATGAATGAATGAATGCTGCCTCGAATTGCTTTTCAAAATGCTTATGTGTATATGCTGCCCCTTCTCAACTGACTATCAATTTTCAGAAGATAGAAACTCTACTTTCATTGCTTTCGAATTCTCTTCTCTGTTCAGCATGCTACTAAACATAAAGTAAATACTAAAAAATTACTTAGAATTCAAATTATCAGAATTAAGAAGTCCTACTGTTCCTTTCCATTTTCCAAATGACATTTATATCCAATACCTAGAGAAGAGAGGTATAGTATGTGGTGAAAAGTTATGAGGACTTGGATCCCGACTGTAGGAAGCTACAGCCTTAGTGGGACAGAGCTGGACAGAAGCAAGAGGAGATTTAAAGAAACTAGTGAAACAGTTAAAAGGTAAACTGGAGGGCAGCCCCAGTGGCTCAGTGGTTTAGCACTGCCTTCACTCCAGGGCATGATCCTGGAGACCCGGGATCGAGTCCCACGTCAGGCTCCCTGCATGGAGCCTGCTTCTCCCTCTGCCTGTGTCTCTGCCTCTCTCTCTTTCTCTGTGTCTCTCATGAATAAATAAATAAAATCTTTAAAAAAAAAAAAAGGGGGAAACTGGAAATAGGATCATTCAGGGTCCAAGGAAGAAATAAAAGAGTTGTCAGTGATGTCAATGTCACAGAGAGGTCAAGTTGAGGGAGGCTCAAAATAGATCCTGAAATTTGGTAAATAGAAGGTCACTTGTGACTTCAGGGAGAACCATTTCAATAGAATAGCCAACAGCAGTGAGGTCAGCAGTGTTGCGTTAAGGAGTGAGTAAGAGGGGACATGGGGAAACATGAGTAGAGACTTTCTCTCAGGAAGTTTTAAGTGCTTTGAAGAACAATTCGTGTTGTAGGAGTTCAGGGAAGGAAAAGAGCAAGGAAACTGTATAAAGGAGATATGGTGATGGGGAAGAGAAATTTATGACTTATTAAGAAAAGAGCACAAATAATACTTTGAGGTTAAAATAGCCCATATAAAAAAAATAAAATAAAATAGCCCATATAGGAATGACATCAGGAAAGCAAAAGAGGAGGAAGTTATTAGAAAATCATGGTGATGAAGGCTTTCTGACATGATATTGGTTGAGTGTGGGAGTATGGGGAGACAAAGGTTTGGAAATTTCAAGCTCAAGTGATGAGCAATACACAATGCCATGAACAGGGAGCTGTGAAGAACTACTAGATTCTTCAGGAGGCTTGGAATGAGTTTAATCTAAAAGCTAGTAACCATGAGGTGTTGCAGAACCTCCTGGTGTAAATGTCAGCATGGCAGTTGGACTTGTAGGCTAGGGGAGTGATTTCATGGCATCCGTTCACTATATCCCAGTGCTTGGTTTCCCAGAATTTGACAAACACAATCTCTTCAATTTATCTGTAACAACCTTGTTGGTTACTGTTGCTCAGCTGACCCCAAAGCAACCTTCCTAGTCTCTATCACTAAAAGCCTTTTTGATAGTTTATCTAATCATCGTTTACTATACAAAAGTCCCTCTTCTCTTGTGGCATGATGCATGAAAAGCACTTGACAGAGTGCCTCTCCACGACAAGTACTCAACTAAATGTAATGTTCCTTGACTGCAAGCCTCTCATTACCCCTTCCTCAAGCAAAATGCTGCTTACTCTTTGTCAATTTTCTACTGCTGCTGTAAAACAATGACTGTAAACGTAGCCAATTAACACTATACAAACTTATTTTATTGTTCTAGAAATTGGAAGTCCCAAGTGGGTTTCTCTGGACTAAAATCAAGGTATCAGTTAAAATCAGAACAGTGTCCTCTTCTGGAGGAGAGGATCTGTTTCCTTGCCTTTTCCAGCTTGTAGAGGCTTCCGACTTTGGTTGTCTCCTCTTCCCCCTCCATTCATGAATTCAGCAGTATGAGTCTTATATCTCATTGTTCTGATATGGACTCTTTTTCTTCTCCCACTCTTAAGAACCCTTATGATGACACTGGGCCCACTCATAATCCAAGACTTTCTCCCCATCTGAGGATCAGCTGAATTACCAATCCTAATTTCATCTTCATTCTTACTTTATTTCCATGTAGCATAAACTATTCACAGGTTCTGAGTATAAGGTATAGTTCTCTCTTTTTTTTTAAAGATTTATTTATTTATTTATGATAGACAGAGAGAGAGGCAGAGACACAGGCAGAGGGAGAAGCAGGCTCCATGCAGGGAGCCCAATGTAGGACTGGATCCCGGGACTCCAGAATAGCACCCTGGGCCAAAGGCAGGTGCCAAACCACTGAGCCACCCAGGGATCCCGGTATAGTTCTCTTTGGAAGGCATTATTCTTCCTACCATACCCTTGCAGGTCACATGTAGGTATCACCTCTTCTGTGAGCATAGAGTGACTCTTCAGGATAAAGTGAATCATGTCCTTCTTGGCATTTCTTCCACATGTAGTGACTACCTCTTATGACAGCCCTTAGCAAATCATTCCATGTTATTTGTATAATAGTCTGACACCTTTATTCCAGGTGGAAAAGGCCTTTGTGTCTGGCAAAGAGAAAGCTCTGAAAGAAAAATTGTTGAATTAACAAATGCAGAGGAGGTAGACAGAATTTTGGTAGGGTTTTATTAGCAGGGTGAAGTGTATATGATGGAGAAGTGAACTTGAGGGCCATTTTATGATATGATGGGGATAGATGGGTGAAGATCAGATAAATACCAATGTTTCGAGTCAAGGTTGAGATACCAGACCCCATGAAATGGGCACAATGAACTAACTAAATTCAACAATGTCTGGAAGTTGTGTAATTTTATTTTATACTGCGTTGCAATTTAGGAATAGCTCATTTATAAACCTTACCTAATTAGAAAGAGAACCTAAAATGAAAGGAAGGCTATATGTAACAACACGTCTTAAAGAGACATCACCACCACACAAAATCCGAAAACCAAGAAGTGTTTTCTTTTTCTCTATCTTAGTATAGAAAACTAAAACAAATAAATAACATCAATTTAAAAAACTCCATCCTTTTTTATCCATCACTCTCCGGGAAGATTGGTGTTTTGATTTAGATGATAAGGATAGTCCTATTTCCTTCTTAGCTTGAGCTATCCCTTGGGTGGAGTAGGTCAACGTTGGGTTGTATGAGTGTGACGCACATTTCCTTCAGGCAACAATCAATTTCCTTTTTCCGATCTGCGCTCCCCACACACCCGCTGATAAACAGTCTCGTCTCCGAGGGGAGCAACTCACCAGGAAGGGAGTGCCTGGTTCACATCTGACCAGTCCGGTTCCCAGGCCTGCTGGTGGTTGGCCTACGGCAGATGAATAAACTGTGCCCTAGTTTATAACTTTGGGTGGTTATTAGAATGAATCAATTTTCCAGGACCAAGTGAGAAGTCTAATAAATATAATGTATCTAAAAACACATCAAAGACCAGCCCTTCATCACAATGAGCCCAGGAGGATGTAACCTCTCTGAGGCGTGTCTGTGCTTGTGGCTCTGTCTGTGAGTGCTCCTGGGATGGTTAATTTTTGACTCATACAGCTGTGCTGCGTAAGCGTTGGGATTCTTCTACGTGGCAGGCAATCGGTAGTCACTGGAGCTTCTTAAATCATTAGAGAAGTAAGAGGGTAAAAATGGAGACTTAGAAAGATTAATCTGATGTCACCATGCCTAAGGGATTAGTGGGTTAGGAAAGACAGAAGGGAGTCAGTAAGGTGGCTGTGAAAATACTGCCCTGAATGGGTAAGGGCCTGGACCACTAAACACAGAAAGTGGGTGATGTTAAGACACCGTGAAGGAAGACACGGACTACTACCACGGATGTGAGTATGTAGAGGAAGCAGCCACTGAAGATGAGGCTTGGATTTTGGTTAGGGACACAAGAGTGAGGCTAATCTGACAGGATCTATATTCAGTAAAATATATATTTTATTTTAAAGATTTTGTTTATTTATTTGACAGAGAGAGAGAGAGAGAGAGGGAGAGAGAGAGAAAGAGAGAGCACAAGCAGGGGGAGTGGCAAAGGGAGAGGTAGAAGCAGATTCCCCCTTAGAGCCTGGGGCAGTGTGTGGCTAGATCCCAGAACCCTGGGATCATGACCTGAGCAGAAGGCAGCCGCTTAACCACTGAGCCACCCAGGCACCCCTGGTTATATGTTTAATAAATTTTTTTCAGTGGTCTCTAAATTGAAGCTGTGAAATAGCTGTAAAATAATTTTCTTTAAAAAAAAGTCAGGTCATTTTATTTTCAAGAGATTTGTTAGTATGAACTCAAAGAAAGGGTACCTAGACATGCTCTTGACTATAAGAGCAATTTCATTGTTTCAAAACCTTAGCTCTGTTGCTTTTTCACTGATCAGTAGTAGCAGATACATTATTTTGAGAAGCAAGCATAAAACTGAAATAGGGCTCAGATTCATAGATAATGGTGGTGGCATTGGAAAAAAAAATGCGATTGCTACTAGGAAAGAGCAGCTTAACGTGATGGGTATGCACCAAGTCTCTTCTGAAGTGATGCTAAGTGCCTAGAATCATGCAGGAAATGTTTTGCAAAGCCACCGGGAGTCCTAATACCTGGGAAGCATGGCTTGTAGGTGAAATCTGAGCAGGCTTTTAAAAAGCCCCTGATGGTACCAAACCATGTAGCATCTTCTGGAGACTTACATTTCATTTACAGTCATTAAATTTTGTGTACACACTCTGGCTTGACTCCATATCCAATACCCCTTTCAAAAGTCAAATGAACAAAAAAAGTAAAGCTAAGATAAATAAATAAAATTCATAAAGAACAAGTGCCTCATTGTCTGCCCTGGCAAATTTACCTGAAGCTGTTCTCTCTCTCTCTTTTACACACACACACACACACACACACACTTTTTTTTTTTTAATCCTTAATTGAAAAATTGAGCCTCCAGGAGCCAAAACATACACTGCAAAGCTAAAGCCGTTTGAGCATTGGCATCTCCAAGAACCTGGCACTTGTGACTGCTGTAGCTAGTTTTCGCACTGTGAGGCTGCTTTTGATTTATTACTGTCATAAAACAGGAATAGGTGTAGTGTTATGATGATTTGCGATTTGTTCCTAACTCAAAGGGCTCTGGTGGCCTCTTAAACTTATTATAACAACTCCCTATTAGGAAAATGCAACTAACTTGACAGGATTCATTCCTTCAGGTCATACAGAAATTGCAGGGGGTTTCCCTCCTATGTGTGAGGTTTGAGGGAAAGGGGAGAGTGAAGAGATGGAAGAGGGGAGCATGTGGCCACTCGATGCCCTCGCTTCAAACAATCAACTCAGAGTTGGAGGGGTTGAGTTTCATTTAGCTCTCTCTTTGTGCAATTAAGAACATTTTTAAAGAGCCATTTGCATTCCCATTTTATTTGCTCATCTTTACATTTTTCACTCTCCTGTAAGGGTTCCAATGGGCCAGGTTTCCTGCCAGCATGACAACAATATCCATGCTGGCTCATGGCAGCTTGATGGGGCATCGGGGAGAGCACCACTCGAATGGGCCGCCCACGACCTCAGCATGAGTGAGTAATTGTAAAGGCTCCCCACCATGTGTGTTAATACTTAGAAACACAGAACTGAATGTCAACACTTTGCCTCTCCCGAGAGTGCTCAGATCTGAGCACGGAGGCCGAGAGTAACACCACACCAACCTGGAGTTGAGAAAGGAAAGTATATGTTATCTGTTTTAAATCACTTGTCAAAAATGAGTTTTTCTTGAGCTCTCTTCTTTGGGGAGAAAAAAAATATAGAAGAGTCTTTGGCATCAACTGCCTTGCCTTGGCGCTGGGTAGCAGCTATGAACACTGACACTGGACACCCATACCAGAATGGCGCACACACTCATCATTGCTCAAAAACAAGGCATTTACAGATCAAAGATTGGGTAGGAGTCCTTGTTCTGCTCTTCTGATCCTCAGAAATCCTCAAAACTTGTCTAAATTCCAGTTTTCTCACTGACAAAGGGAGCTTAATCTTTATCTACCTAACAGGTCTGTTGCAAGGAAAGTCATGCTAGTCCTTGCTAGGGGATGTGTGTGTGTGTGTGTGTGTGTGTGTGTGTGTGTGTGTGTGTTAAGGGTGGAAAGGTTCTTTTGCATTGTGCAAAGTCGCATTGGAAAGAGATCCCATGTCCACAGAAGAGCTAAATTAATACTCATGATAGAATCTAGCCCCTGCTAGAATATTAATCATCATCTGCAGAGGCAAAAGCGTTAAATCCTTTGGTACAATTTCTGTGAATAAGGAATTTCTGAGTGTCTCACCCCACAGATTCCTCTGCAAAAGAGAGGTTAAAAGTGTAGGAAACAGATATCTGCGATGCTTCAACTTTCAACTTTTCTTCCAGTCCTTCCAGTTATAAAGTGCCAAAAGAAATGGTAGTGCTGCTGGGAGGCTATAATGATGGCCTGACTGGCCTGACCCTTCTGTGGACCTTGGTTGTGATTTTACATGATAGGCTGCACAGAGCCCTCTACCCAGGTTTGATCAGCTTTTATCAAACTCCACCCCCCCCCCCCACCCAAGATAAAGTAGTTTACCTCAGCTTAGTTTACTGGAAATTGCACTGTATTGGGAACTGAGATGACCCAGTTCTCATACTGACTCTGCTACTGACTCTGAACAAATCGCTTAACCTCTCTGAACATGTTTCCTGGTCTACAGGATGTGATGGGGCAGGGGCAAGGGTAGCTGCGTAGCGGTAGACGAAGTGTTTTCACTCTTGAACTCTTTTCAGTTCAGACATCTCTGATAACGGTGTCCTAACGCAGGGGTGGTCAAATAGAACATCTAGAACATGCTTAGTCTCATAGATGGGGAGTAATAGAAATGGCCACCAATCATTTAGCTCTTTGTATGTGCAAGGGTCTTTTCTAAGCAATTTACACACATTATGTGATTTTCTTCTCGCAACAATCCTACAAAATAGATGGCATTGCTATATGCAATTTACTGATTATGAAGTCGAGATATGGAGAAAGATTGGTTTTCCCAGATAACACCTCAGGTGCAACATTTGAACCTCGATTGTTTGGCTCCAAAGTTCATGTGCTTTAGCTTCAAACTTTAGGGGCTTTTTGCAACATCATTTATAGAAAAATGTGAAAATCTCAATAGGAAACAACTCCATGATTGTTTTTTTTTTCATTTTTTCTTTAAATTCCATTAGCCAACATACAGTACATCATTAGTTTCAGATGTAGTGTTCAATAATTTATCAATTGTGTAATAATCAATTGATTATTAATAATTGCCAAGAGCTTAGAAGTCTGGTGAACAGGCATTCACACTGAGTGTCTGCTGATCTTGATAGAATGAATCCTCCAGCATTCCTGAGTTCCAGAGTAATGTTTACATTTTTTTAAATATAATGCCTAGATACCTTCTCAGGACTCCTAGCAGGGTAGGACAGATTGGGGACAGATGCGATCTTGCTTCTCATTGAAAGGCCCTATAGTACATGCTTTTCCCCAACCGAGTTCAACAATTTTAATATCTAATCTTCCACTCCTCACTTTCTTGTTTGCTGTCTCCAGAATTTTGTAAGTCTTTGGGAACAAAATAGAGTAAAAAACTAGAAATGCTAATGCAGCCTGCCACAATAGGTGCTCAACAGAAGCTTAGAGAATTAGTAAGTTCACGTTCCTTACCCTGTCTCTTCATACCTCTTTTGCGTTCCTAACTAATGACTACATCAAATGCTCTGGTTCTGTTGTTTTGTTTTTTCAGAATAGTGTTAGTGGTCAGTAAATATTAAACAATTGGAAGTCCAGAAATTATTCCAGTGCGATTTGAACCAGAGGACTTAACCAAGATGGAGCTGAAAGCTCTGCAAATATTCTTTCTGGCAGTGTATAGCATTTCTTTTTCATGATCCAGCCCTGAGCCAAGACGAAAAAGAAGAAACAAAAATGGAAAAGATTTATAGAAATGCCCTCTAGTATTTGAGCTCATAAACATGTGGGGTCTGTAGTTTGCAGTTCTTTTATTTGAACTCGATGGTTTGAACCGGTCAGTTTAACTCACCAATCCCTGTCCCAGGCACATCTACAGGATTTTTCTTTGCTAGACAGTGGACACCTATGACATGCCCAGCTAGAACTCCCACAGCAACGGCCCTCCAGGAAGTTGCTGCCCTGCTGGGACCCTAACCTTCCTTCCAGAACCACTGAACGACTTCTTCCCTGTTTCTATGAGGCTGACACACCTGCTTTGAGTATCAATTTGCCTGTGCCTCTGGATTTCCAGGTGGTGATTTTTATTGCTTTCCAAAGCATGAAATTTGAACTTGCGTTTTCCCTGATGTCAGATTAGCAAAAGCACCTTAACAGTGAGCTTTTTTAAATAAAGCAGCTATTTCTGGTGGTTACCTCATATTTTAAGAGCCCATTAGAACTATATAGAGAGTTTGCTAAAAGGCAGGGAGAAGAGTGTTAGACATTTAAAGTTTCAACTGGTCATCTAGCTATTAAAATATTAGGTGTAGACTGGCTTACATACTTTTTTATGTTACAAACCACACATCTGAAGATAGAATAATAAGCCTCAGAGGCCAGAGATGGAGTTTCCTTGTCTATTTTTCAAAGCAAAGTAGGAAACTTAACTTTATGCTAGAGGAGGGGTATGGAGAAAAACAGCTCTGGATGGCGGAAGACGGTGCTGGTGGCTACAGTGGGAGGTCATTTTGCATTTCAAGTCACAGGGGCACAACGTGGTCCTTATAAACTCATAACCTGTTTCAGCAAACACGAGTAATTACAAACAAAACACCACACAAGTTGAGATTTTACATGCTACCTCATTTTACCAGGCCTGAAATGTAAAGCAAATAAAATAAAACTCTGCCCCACTTGCCATGCAAATTGGTTGCCTGGGGTATAATTATCTGATTAGTCCTTGCAAACCCTTGCTTGTATGTGCAAATTTGATTTAGAGGCCTTTCCCAACACGATAGCTAACCGCGTTGCATAAACATTGCCTCTGCTGTGCAGAGCCCAGGGCCGAGACAATTTCGCAGATCTGTTATGGTTGTTTTGTGCATGAAGAAATGGGGCTTGTGGGAGTCAGCGGGCCAGCTGTGAGCCTACAAATAACCTCCATTGCCGGCTTCTATGCTCCTAGGAAAGCATGCCTTTGGGCCAATATTATATTTTTCATCTATCGCAAAAGCTTTCCTGCAGCAAATTCAAAGCCTTCCTGGCACTTTCTTAAGGCTTTCTTTTAAATCAGTAGATATCTGGGATCTTTATTTCTATCTCTGTCAAATAATGATACTTATTTTTAAAAAATGTTTTCATAATATCTTGTCAGTTGGACAGGAAGGTAAAAACATGGCCAGGTGATGCCCTAGCCTCTGTTGAGTTCAACCGTTTCATTCTGCAGCTCAGAAAACTCAAGTTCAGAGGGACAAGGGCCTGTTCAGGTAACAGGACACCCAGACCAAGTTCCAGATCAGCTGCCACCCTGTCAAATGCTCTGTTCAAGTCACGGGCTGCCTCTCACAGTAAAACCATGGTGAAGTTTGTACTGGGTTTTATTGGTCTGCAAACTGAAACTGAGAAGTGTATAAGGGATACAGCTGAGATTCTGAATGTGGTCCCCCCCCCACTCCCTACCCCTTGTCCCATTCTTCACTCAAACCATTCCCTTCAAAGAACTTATTTTTGCCCTTCGCTTAAGTATGGGCAGGGAAGGATACAGGAACATCTTTGGTACATTCTCAGCTGTGCTACCCAGTGTGGTAGCCACCAGCCACATGTGGCTATTTAAATTTAAATAAAATAAAAATTCGGGGCACCTGGGTGGCTCAGTCGGTGAAGACACCAACTCTTGATTTCGGCTCAGGTCATGATCTTGGGCTCTTGGGAGGGAGCCTCAGGTGAGGCCCTGTCCTCAGGGTGGGTGTCTGCTTCTCTCCCTCCACCATGTCTTTCTCTCTCCATAAAATAAATAAACACATCTTTAAATAAAATTAAAATTTTTGAATGACTTCCTCAGTTGCCCCAGCCACATTGCAAATGCTCAATAACTATGTGTGGCTCGCAGCAACTATACTGACCAGCACAGGATATAGGATATGTTCACCATCACAGTTATTTCTATTGGATGGTGCATTCAGGATATGAAGTTTGGCCCTCTCCATCCTCTGACTTTGGCCATGGCTGGGAACATTTTTCACAGTGATTGGTGGGCTGAAAAACACCTCTCTGAAGAAGTCCTGTGTCTTAGTCTGGTAGGGCTCTGTAACAAATACTATAGACTTGCTGGCCTAGAACTTACAGTTCTGGAAGCTGGGAAGTCCAAGATCAAGGTGCAGACAAGTTCCGTGTCTGGTAGAGACCTCTTTCCAGTTCACAGATGGTGCTCATGTCCCTGTGTCCTCACGTGGCAGAGGGGCAACCAGGTTCTCTAGTCTATCTTTTATGAGGGCACTAATCCCGTTGGTGAGGACTCCACTCTATGACCTAACCATCTCTCGAAGGCCCCAGCTCCTACTGCCATCACATGGGGCATTTAGGTTTCAACATACATATGTCGGGACACAGACCTTCTGTCTAGAGCATCATGACTTTGTGTCACAATCTTAACGCCACCATATGTGAGGTTGATTTGTGTGTGCGGGAGTTTGAGTTTTCAGGCTTTTCAAGTTCATACCAATATTTCTTTCTCAAATAAACAAACACACACATATTTCTGTTCAGTCAGATTCCTAAGGAAGAGAAATTAGATGCCATACTGTATTGGAAACATACCTTCAGACAATTTAATGGAAATGCATCACTTTCATTTTTACCTTCTAGTGAAACTAACCACTATTTAAACATGAAGCAAAAAATAAATAAATAAATAAATAAATAAATAAATAAATAAATAAATAAATAAACATGAAGCATTTTAAGGGTTGTCAGTTTGAGCTTAATTTTCTGTACTAAGGGTGGGACCATAAGAAACTAAATTTTTATGTCACCTTACTGATGCAATGAATGCTATTGAACCACACAGTCCGGTGAAAGTGTGTTGTCATCCACACTGCGTATAGGAAATATCAAATGTCACCGGAGACATTGGTATTTACAGGCAAACTAGTTTTCTAAATTATTTGGGCTTCTAGAACTGCACCATTGTTGCAATGATTTACCCCTCAGTCACTTGAAATGTGTTTGATCTTTCAGGTTTTAGAAGAGCAAATAATTCCCTAGCACTATGATCTACTAGAATAAAAGCCTTTGTAAGGTTAGGGAAATTAAAATAGTGAAAAAATAACACAAGGACTGACGGAACACTGGAGTATGAGAAAAATGTAAAATTGATTCAATGTCATTTTTTGGTGAAGGCAATGATGACATATTTCTTCTCTAGAGGCAATAGGTATAGTGATTAAGAGGGCAGACTCCAAAGTCCACCCTACTCACTAGATAGGTTCCAAAACCCAGTTCCACAATTTTCTAACTGTGTGATTTTGAGGAATTTAATTAAGCTCCCTGAGGCAAGTCTAGGGAAGCCTCCTTATAAGGAGGATTCTGTTGCAAATGGGCCGAATTTGTGAAATAATCCCAAATCAGGTTTCTGCTTATCAGAGCGTCCTCTGCCCCATTTTCCTTTCTCCACTCCATCCATCCAGCTTGCCATGTGCAAAGCAAGTGCTCCTTCTTGCAGGTCGGGATCACCTGTTTTATGCGTAGAGTGCAGGACTCTCCTACTGATGCTGAGACCTTCGTTTTTTTTGTTTTTTTTTTTTGTTTGTTTGTTTTTTTGTTTTTCCTGGACAGCACCTGTTTGCCCTTCTAATGAAGGTGATTGTTCAGAATGTGTATCTGACAAGATCTCTTGAATGGATATTCATTCTACTTACCCAGTCCTGTGGGGCATAGCTCAGATGTCCCCCCTCCTCCCTGCACTGCTGCTGCTGAGTAGTCCTGACCCTGCAGAGATCAGCCCTCCAGGCCTGTTCTTTCCTTCTGTCTTCCAAGGCATAAAGGACTAGCAGGAACTTCACCTAAGTAACACGTCACCCTTTACCTAGCCCGGATAAGGCTGTGGCAAATGTGAACTGAGGCAACAATGCTTGAAGTTGTCTGATTTATTACTCTTTGCAGAGTTCTTTATATAGTCATTTGCATGGGGCACTCTAGGGAGCAGAAGTCATTTAAAACATGGCCCTTTCAAGAAGGAACTTAGAATTTATTTTAGGAGGTCAAGCATACAACTGAAATGTGTGTGGCAATAGTAAAGATAGGCTTCTGGATTCCATAGCTATTGGGGGAAAGGTTCCAAAAGCTGGCCTACATGAAATTTCTACCAGCTTGCTAGGAGTGAATATTTCCTTTCAACAGCATTAAAACTTCTTTATGTGTTTATGGCCAGGGGAGATTTAGGTCCACCCTAGGAGAAGGTCTGGTTCCCAGGAGATAAGCTGAGTTTATGATTGTGAGGAAGGGAGTGAATATAGCTACACTTCCTGGCACCGGAGGAAGAAGGGTGAGGAAAAAAGATATTCTTTTAATAATGTCAGTGGGGTCATACAAATTGCCCATGGTGAATGCTCTTAAGTTGAGAATGTAAGTAGTCATTTATTAAAATTTGTAACTCATTAAAACTTGTAACTTATTAAAATACACATTTTTCCTTGGTAATTGGTGGGTGGCTAATGTGGTTATGCTCTTTGGTGGAAAAGGTCACTGAATAGTTTCACATTTCTGACTCCTGAGACTGACCCCAGAAATCTATCCTAAGGGGCTGGGAAAGGTATTTCAGGAACTCCCCAAGCTGACTAAAATATGAGGGGCCACAATGTAGGAGAGACAGACTATTGGTACCACAGTGAGTACAAAAGGAGATCAATGAGCATCATGGTGGTGAGGTAAGATTCATCAAAGGATCGAGGCCTTGGAGCATGGTCCATTGTGCTTTGCAATGAAGGGTACTTAGTATAAAATTAAGTCAAAACAGAAGAAAACTGGACAGGAAAAATAAGTTGCATGAACTCCCACATCACAGGGTTTAGGTTCCCTCATTATCTTAACCAAGCCCACTTTTGTATCAGGTTCCCAGGTCCTGCTCCCTTCCAGCCTGGGAACTCTCTCTCCCACCCTCTCCCTTGCCTCTCCCTTCCACAGGAGACGCCTTGGTCACACAGTAAGAATGGGAGAGAAGTGAGGAGAAGGGATGATGTCATCCTATGTGTGAAAGTGTGTATGATGGCTGAAGGACTTTCTGGAATGTATTTTCCATGGCGGTTTCCTTTCACCTTAATGGTGAAAGAGAGTCAACATGTACCAATCTCATATACGGGTTGCCCTTAGTCAGATGGCCATGGCGTGTTCAATCAGCTCCAGCTGAGTAGTTGATGTAGAACAGGGCTACAATCAAGGTGAAAGAAATGAAGCACTCCTCTTGGGTGTATAATGTAGAGGGATGCCAAAAAAAGTCAATGATCAACAGAAATAACATTTTAATATTTAATACAATATTTAAAATACAGAATTGGTGCAAAAACCCACAGGGAATGCTGGAGAAGAGAACCAGCAGAGCAACTTGAAAGAGGCCTGATCCTCATTACAGAAGTCGTGACTCACCTCATCAGGATGGCTGAGGCTAAAAAGCAAAATCTGGATGCAGCAATTAGGGAGCCACTGCTCTGAGCTGTGGCAACAGAGCAGTGGGTGTTTCATGCAAAGGGAGGACAGGGCGAGGATGGCAGATAAGAAAGCGGGGCTTCTAACCACTGTGGCCTTAACCACGACCTTTAGAAAGAAGGGAAAGAAGACAAACCTTCTCTGGGAACCCCAGCCACTTCTCAACTTCATTTTATTCTTGATGTTCATGCCACAACACAGTAGTTACTTAGCCATTTCCATGACTGTGTTGATCATACTATTAAATATACTACGGGATGGATGTTATGATATAGCTCCCATTGTTGTCTCATTTATATGGTGGACACACTATAAGAAAGTGGTTAGGACGTTAGACTCCCTTTTAAGTTGTGGCTGTTGCTTTCGTAGCTGCATGTTTGGCCAACCAGTTATCCATCTCTTTATTCTGCAGTTTCCTGATCTGACACAGGAGAGAAGACTACCATGTGGCGTGGTTGTGGATAATCATGGCATGAATATATAAAAACCACTTCAAAAGTGTGTGAATGCCAGCACTTAATGCTACCACTTCTTCCTACTTTGCTGGTGAGCAGCCCATGAAGGGAAGACTGTCTTCTATTACTTGGTAATAGCCTCCCCTCCCGCCTCAAGTCACCAGCCCCGTGGAAGGCTTTTGATGGCTACTGGGAAAAATGGGCATGGACAAAGAGAAAGAAATACTGCCAGGAGGAATATATGAAGATAACAGGTGGTGGAAGAGGTGAGAAATAAAAAACTAATGGTTTAAAGAGAAAATGGGGTCTGTTTTTAGAGTGAAAAAAGAGATTTGGTATAAAAATACTCTATCACTGTGGCATTTGAATTAAACCTAAAAGGATGGGACAAGTGAGCATGAAGCAGCCCTTCCAGCTCCTGCTTACATTGTTCACACTGTGCTCTGATCATCCAGGCCATCAACAGAGTGAGTGCAGGGGAGAGCTTTTTGTAAATCCTAAAGCCAGAAATATCACTATTGAATGTAACTAGACGATCTGTGAGTCTGAACAGGAGTTGCAAGTAAGCTTGAGTGATTTTCCTGTGGACCTAGGTTTAGATCTGAAGGTTTTTCACCTCCTACCCTATTTGAGGGGACACACCTTGTGTCCCAGGGTGGCTATCCAGGTGGACCAGCACATTCGTACCTTAGCTTCTGTTTTCTAGGTTTGGATCTGGGTTTGTTGGATGAAAACAGAGCCATTTCAAGATAAGGTAGTTTGATAGGACCTGATCTGGGGATTCCTGCTGGGAGCTGGGTGGGCACTACCTAGATGCTTAGGAGTGAGGTCTGTCTTGGAGTGAGCCTTCTAGAATCCATATTTAGGGGAGGTTCTTGCTTAGCATCACCAGCTGAAGAAGAAACCAGGGTCTTAAAAAAGGGAGTTTATCTCCAACTTTTTCACAGGATCAAGACTGATCAGAGGTTCATGCCTAAGTATTAGCTATGGTTTGAACATCACTAAATTCCTAATCTAATGAGATAGTTCCTCTTACCCCCTCTTAAATTTAATTGCATTACACAAGAATAGATTTTGATTGGGGCTGTCAAAGGATGCTCCAGGCAAATGGGCAATCCCAAGAGACAGATCTTGTCTCCTTGTGAGCTGTATACCAGTTGGGTGATACTGCACAGATAGTATGAGGAAGCCTGGGCTGTGGGCTTCTGGAACTTAGCACAAAGTATGGGTTTATTTTTTCTACCATAAAGTTATGGTGAAGGTTCTGTCTTAGGTCCTCAGTGTGGGCAACGGAGTGAATACTACTGCAGAGGAAAATGGAATAGAAGTGCCAATTGCTGCTTTTTTGTTTTTCTTGTTACTCTCGTGGGCTATTTTGATCAGCTTCTGTGTTTGTTTATTTTTTAAGAGGGAGAAAATAACCTTTCTTCTCAAAATTTATCCTTTGAAGAAAGGCTCATTGGGAAAGTTAATATTTTTCTCCCCTTCTCTCCAGAGTCCTTCTGACCCACCTAACCATGACAATCAGCAACACACACCTCGAAGTTAGTTCTATAAAGATAAGTTTTTAAGGAAGAACATTTTCATTCGCCTTGAGAGGAATAAAAATTTATCTATAAATCTGAGCTGAGGCAGAAGTTTCTGCTCAATATCAAGTTATAATATTCTTTGGAAGGTAAAAGAGATGCACATGATTTTTGCACGATATGAAATACAGGCAATAATAAGACACATTTTATAATCAAATCGTGCCATATAAATATTTTGAGATATTTAATGCTTAAGTAAGTCATTTTGCAATTGTTTCAGCTTTGATGTTTCAGGCACACTATATGACCTCTGAGATTTCACTAGTTTAACTACTTTTCTCTGCCTAACAAAGGTAACCAGATGTCAATGGGAAAATGTCACTGCGTCAGGTAATAAATACATCAGTGAAGACACAATTTAGTTTTCTCAAATATTAGGAGTGATATACTTTATAAATCATTAAAATACTAAAAAATATGATTCCTACTGTAGTTACAATTGCAGACCCAGTGACAGACAGTACATGTGACTGTTAATTTTATATGTCAACTTGATTGGGCCATGAGATACACAGGTACTCATGCAAATATTGATCTGAGTGTTTCTATGAGAGTGTTTCTGGATGAGATTAACATTAAAATCGATAGACTGAGTAAAGAGATTGCCCTCAGAATATGGATGGGCTTCATCTAATCGGTTGAAGATCTGAGTGGAACAAAAGATCTAACCTCCCGATCTTTACCCTGCAGATAAAAGGAAATTCTTCTGCAGTGAACTGGGATATTATAACTCCTCCTGGTTCTACAGCAGCTTCTGTCCTGCAGACTCAAATTTGGACATCGGCTCTACAGATTTGGACATCTTAGCCTCAATAATCTCATAAGCCAATTTTTTTATAATGAATCTCTTTCTATGATAATCTTTTGGGTCTGTTTCTCTGGAGAGCCCTGACTAATGCAACACACCATGGTTGACATTTTTCTATTTCTTGACTTCTTGGAGTATCGTATCTAGTGTGTAAGTATTAGTGATCAGGATTTTAGATAGAGATTCATATCATATAGACAGATGTATCTTCATGGGTTTTTTTCTCTTTTTTTTATGCTTAGCATTACATCATGTGTGTGCTTTTTCTTTATCATACAGTTTTCAGAAAACATTTTAAATACTTTGTAATATTTCATAATAGAAATATGCCGTTCTCTTTTATTTGATTTGAGATTATTTTTAGTTTTTACTAGCATACACAAAAAGTTTTGATGAACATGTTTGAATGCAAAATTTGGCCTCATTTCTGATTATTTTCTTGTGATAGATTCCTAGGAAGGGAATTATTAGGTCCCATCTAGATTCTAATTGACGGTGCCTAGAAGTTTCTGGGTCACCTGAGCAATATACCAAGTTCTAGTAACGGGAGGATGATTAGTTACGATACAGTGAAGTGGCTTAAACAAAGATACTTACCTGCTCTTCCCCGCCATCAGAATCTGCTAGGAGTAGAGTCCAGCTATCAGTATTTCAAAGACCTTTGCAGGGGGTTTTAATGGTCAAACATGGCTGAGAACCCCTTGAGAGCCTCATACCTGTTCTTGAAGACTAAGCAATATGCACACTTCTCTTTTTTCCTCAGTTATAGCAGCTACAATTGTTTCAGGGATTCAGCTCCAAAATGGATTCAGTGTATCATTAATGCTAAGCTCCCTTCTCTGTCCTCCTGAACTCCAAACTTCATTTCAACCTTCACTTTTCCTATAACCATGATCTTGACACTATTTTGAAGCTCTTCCAGCTGCTCGTACTGATGTTCATCCAATGTCAAGGCAGTGAACAACATCCCACTGTGAACTCCCTTGAGGCCAGATTCGCAGATGCCTTGCTGCCCTGTTTAGAGGTTGATTCTGTCTGTCTTGAGAAAGGCTCTGAGTCAAGACTTCCTTCTTTCAGAATTGACTTGCCTTCCTTCCCCTTTCCCATGCCTTGCCCATAATTTCCTTTTCTGAGGTCATGGAACCATATAAGACCATTTCAGGCCTCCTGTTAAGATACACCATACTTAAGAACCTTAATCCTTCTCCTTATCATTCTTTTTTAAAAGATTTTTATTTATTTATTTGAGAAAGAGAGAATGATAGAGACAGCATAAGTGGGGTGGAGGGGCAGAGGGAGAGGGAGAAGCAGGCTCCTCGTTTAGCAGGGAGCCCCAATGTGAGGCTCAATCCCAGGACCCTGGTGTCATGACAGCAGCTAAGGCAGATGCTTAACAGAATGGGCACCCCCATTCTTTTTTTTTTAATAATAAATTTATTTTTTATTGGTGTTCAATTTGCCAACATACAGAATAACACCCAGTGCTCATCCTGTCAAGTGCCCCCCTCAGTGCCCGTCACCGATTCACCCCCACCCCCTGCCCTCCTCCCCTTCCACCACCCCTAGTTCGTTTCCCAGAGTTAGGAGTCTTTATGTTCTGTCTCCCTTTCTGATATTTCCCACACATTTCTTCTCCCTTCCCTTATATTCCCTTTCAGTATTGTTTATATTCCCCAAATGAATGAGAACATGTTTGTCCTTCTCCGATTGACTTACTTCACTCAGCATAATACCCTCCAGTTCCATCCACGTTGAAGCAAATGGTGGGTATTTGTCGTTTCTAATGGCTGAGGAATATTCCATTGTATACATAAACCACATCTTCTTTATCCATTCAACTTCGATGGACACCGAGGCTCCTTCCACAGTTTGGCTATTGTGGACATTGCTGCTAGAAACATCGGGGTGCAGGTGTCCCGGCGTTTCATTGCATCTGTATCTTTGGGGTAAATCCCCAACAGTGCAATTGCTGGGTCATAGGGCAGGTCTATTTTGAACTCTTTGAGGAACCTCCACACAGTTTTCCAGAGTGGCTGCACCAGTTCACATTCCCACCAACAGTGTAAGAGGGTTCCCTTTTCTCCGCATCCTCTCCAACATTTGTGGTTTCCTGCCTTGTTAATGTTCCCCATTCTCACTGGTGTGAGGTGGAATCTCATTGTGGTTTTGATTTGTATTTCCCTGATGGCAAGTGATGCAGAGCATTTTCTCATGTGCATCTTGGCCATGTCTGTGTCTTCCTCTGTGAGATTTCTGTTCATGTCTTTTGCCCATTTCATGATTGGATTGTTTGTTTCTTTGGTGTTAAGTTTAATAAGTTCTTTATAGATCTTGGAAACTAGCCCTTTGTCTAATACGTCATTTGCAACTATCTTCTCCCATTCTGTAGGTTGTCTTTTAGTTTTGTTGACTGTATCCTTTGCTGTGCAAAAGCTTCTTATCTTGATGAAGTCCCAATAGTTCATTTTTGCTTTTGTTTCTTTTGCCTTCGTGGATGTATCTTGCAAGAAGTTACTGTGGCCGAGTTCCAAAAGGGTGTTGCCTGTGTTCTCCTCTAGGATTTTGATGGAATCTTGTCTCACATTTAGATCTTTAATCCATTTTGAGTTTATCTTTGTGTATGGTGCAAGAGAGTGGTCCAGTTTCATTCTTCTGCATGTGGATGTCCAATTTTCCCAGCACCATTTATTGAAGAGACTCTAACCCATTCTTATTAAAACACTGACAGGATCTTTTTAGCCTGAATGAGGATTGTGTCTTTTGCTAATCCACAATACAGTTATCTATGATAATAAGAGTCTTTCTTTTCAGGAGTATTAGCATCTCAAGGAAAGGTTATTAGAGAAACAGATCCTAAATATAAAGAAACAGATCTTCACAGATGATATTTCACAAATTGTATGGTTGTCTGGTAGGGATTTAGGGGAGATTTTTGATAAGGGTGGCCCATAAAATGTCATCAAAGAAATAAAAGTCTTGTGCATTTAGTGAATGAGAGAGACTGCAATTATGATAATAATAGTTCACACCTGTAAGAACCCCTTAACATCTGAAAGGCCATGTTTTTATGTAGCATGTAATTTAAAATTCAACAACCCACCACACCGATGCAAGATGTTAGTAATAGTTGAAACTGAGAGCAGAGGGAAAGGGAGTATATAGGAACTCAGTACTCTTTGTTCAATGTTCCTGTAAACCTAGATCTGCCCTCAAATTAAAGTCTACTCCTGAAAAAAAAGTTCAACAGCAATATGAGGTAGGATTTATTCATCTGCATTTGACAATTGAAGAATGAGAGGTGTGAAGCTGAGCTAAAGGTAAACCCAGATCTGTGACTCAAAGGCAGAGCTCGTGACCCTCACCTGTACTGCCGCATTTCCTCTCCCGTGGAAGAAATCCACGCACACTTACTTACATTCTTCCTTCACATTCACATTCAAGGACCTTGGATAAATTTGTCCCTGAGTTAGAAAAAAACCCCAAACAAATCGACCAATCGAGAAACAAAAGCAATGTTCAGCAAAGAGTCAGTATGTGAACCTGCAGAGGACTTGTACAGAGAACCCAAATCTCCTTATGTTTAATCTTTCCTTTCAGTGACAAGAGTGTGACCATGTTTTAGAGTCTCTCATCACTCTGAGTTAGTTCTAAGCAACCAAAATCAAGTGCCTCCACCTTTGGTAGAGAGATTTCCTTATGCCAAGAATAAAGAAAACTATTCTTCGCAGAACCCAAGGGTGTAATCAACGAAGACGCCAGCATCTCTGTTGAAAGATCCACCATTTGTGTTTGTGATGGCAGAGGAGGCACAGAAAGCTTCTGAGAGCCTGTGATACTTTTAGCAGGCATCTGGCATTTGCGGCAAGACCATTTACCCAGAAAACTGCCTACTCTTTCAGCTTGGTAACCATGGACTCTAGCCAGAAGTGATTTTGGCTCCTACTCGTCCTTTCTAAATTCCTCTAAAGAGTGAGGGAGAGAGAGAAGGAGTGATTTTTTCCTTTTTGGTAAATTAAATTAAAATAAACAAAAATATCTACTTATGCAGGTTGAAAATCCTTGGATAAGCACAAAGCTCTGATTGTATGGGTAGAAAGCTAGCTATTTGATCAATGTAAACACACACATACAGACACAAAACTTTTCTTACTTTTTAAAATGGGTTGAGACCTCATGGCTCTGAAGCCAGGGCACACAGATTTTAGCTTACCTTTTTTGGTCTGGCACCTTCCTTCTGCTGGCAATAAGTTTGGCTTGTACAGTGAGATTTTGAAGAGAGGTCTGAGTTTGATTAATTGTGCCTTTATGAATAACATCCTCAGAGGATTCCAGGCCATGTTCAGATTCTTGACTGCAGCAGCCATGGAGCATTGGTATATGGTTAAGCTGTTCCTCGCAACAGAAGATTCTGACAAATCAGAACTCTTCCAACCTATAGCAGTCATTGCCTTTTTTTTCCTGTAGGATATCCCTAACATTTTCATTTTCCTCACTCTTCAACTGATTTGTCAGTTTACTGAGAGGCATCAAATCCATTTGGATATGCAGTTCACTCCCTTCTGGGAGGTGGCTACTTGTAGATTTGGGATGTTCTCAAGAGTGAAGAGACGTCTAATTAGAGAGTTAGGACAAACAGAAGAGAAGGGAGGGGGGCATCCGATATCCATAGCTGAGGTATTTCCTACTAGTTCAGTCTTAGAGTCTTCCTTTGGTGAGAGTTACTGTCTGTGGACTATTCATATTATGGAGAATCAGCTGCGGTAACATTCCTGGGCCACACCCACAGCGAATCCAGCTTCTAGATGGAGGAACTTTCTTGGTTGGTCTGTCTGCCAGTTGGTAAATGCATTTGAGTGGAAGATCAAATGGCAACTAATGTTTTTTCCTCCTCAACGGAGACCACCAAAGGGGGGGGGGGGAAGCCATTAATCTTTCCTGTGTTAATTGAGAACACTGAATGCCATTATGAAACCATTTCCTTTGGAGTCACGCTACTCATTTGAATCCCAGTTCAAGTTTGTTGAAATTGTAATGGTAGTAGGCGTTATCATGTCACAAGGTACCATGTTACAACATGAATGCTTTTCATTCTACATGGTTCATAAAGCAAAATAAAGTTTGAATAACCAATAGTGTGAGTTAGAACTGGTATATGAGTACATATTTTCAGGAGAAGAAAATGTTCTAATGACAATATACTGCGATGGTAATTCAGGAAGTTTTCTCTTCACCTTCCTTTTCAAGATGCAAGCTATTCGTATTATATTCTGATTTGCTACCTCTTTTCTTCAGAAGAGGCAAAAAGCTCAGTACTATCACACATCATATGTATGTGTGTTTTGGAGGGGAAAAAGACTTGCCTTATTGGTTTTTAATCAGCAATTTCTCTAAAAGAATTATTTCTAAAAGAATAGTCATCATTGTGGAGTTTACTGTATGGGAGGAATCCAGAATAACTAAGCAACTGTCAAGTAGAGGAGTTTATTTGCAATTCCCACTCAATCTTCTTTCTTTTAGAAAATTCTCCCCTCCTACCCTAGCTGCCAAAGATAACACACTAACTTCTGCACGTACAATGCCTCAAATTGGGATTTTTGGACACTACCACTGCTCTGAACCTTTCTTACTGTCTATCTTCCCCTCCACCTCCTCTCAAACTGTATCATTAATTCCTTCAGAAACAGTGACCAAAAAGAAATAAACAATTTCATTCGGTACCAGGTATCTCATAGGAATAAAGATCTTCAGACTTATATGAGACTTATTTTTTAGCTCAGAATTTCATATTTAAACTATCAATCAAAGGGAAGGGCATAAGGAAAGTTGTTTTCAGAAAAGCAAGGCAAAGACCCAAAAGATAGCTTCTACAGACCATTTCTTCAAAAGATTCTTGGACACATAGGCCTGTTAAAATGGTTCTGCACCCAATTCCCAATTCTGGTGGCGGCGGGGAGGGGCTAGGGGGTGGTTTCCCATGCCACCAAACAATTCTGGGATACCACCTGAGTGTCCTGCAATCCAACTTAATTCTGGGACTATCTTCTAGGAGATGGCATCAGATTCCATAGGTTAGAGGTCAGTCCCACAATACTGTTCTCTTTCTCCCTCCATTTCAGGTGCCTCTTTCAAGCCCAGGTTTTCCATGTACCTCTGACCAATAGACTGTAAACTGTAAACCAGAGGTTCTCATGACTCCCTTCTTGAGTTTCATTAATTTGCTAGAGCAGCTCACAGAACTCAGGAAATCCATTTGCTTACTAGATTACCAGTTCATTACAAAGGATATTAAAGGTTAAGAATCAAGAGTCAAATGAATATACAGGTAGAGTGAAGTCTTAAACAAAGGAGCGTCTGTTCTAGTGAAGTTGAGTCCCAACATGATGGCACATAGAAACCTTCTATTTCCCCAACCTGGAAGTTCTCCAGACATCTTCCTTTGGGTTTTTGTGAAGTCTTCCTTACATTGGCCATTGGTGATTGACCAGCCCCCAGCCCCTCTCCCTTCCCTGGAAAACAGGAGGTCAAAGCTTCCAATCCTCTATTTATAGTTAATTCTCTTGTCAACCAGCCCCCACCCTTAGCTGTGGTCTAGAAATCACCTCATTAACATAAACCCAGTAGAAATTGTGGTAGAAAGGGGTTTGTTATGAATAACAAGACACGCATTTCACTTTTATGATTCTGAAGGGATTTCAGGAACTCAGGACAAAAGACCAAATGTTATAACAAAATATGCTCCCGTTACTCTTATTGTTTAGGAAACTCCATGCATTTTGGGAGATCTATGTCAGAAATGAGGATGAATGATGAACAAAGACCAAATATATACATACTCGTATTATATGTGTGTGTGTATCTTAGTATATCATATCACACCAATAAAACAAGGTTGTAAATCAAGAAAAGCAAGATGTGGTTTCTAGGAACCATTGGATTACAAGCAGGAAAAAAGTGGCATTTTATCCCATATTCATTGATTTGTAGCTGCCTTAGAAAATTCGGATTGGAACCTAAGAGAGGATAGAGCCCTCTCTCTCCATGGCTGGGGAAAATTTGAGGTTCTGTTAGTGGCAAAAGACAGATTATAAAAACAAAGAGAATTCATTCCAGGTTGATTGCAGGATCATTTCTATTTGAGTGGCATAGGGATATTGATATTTAAGTATGATGTAGATAAGACATAGAGCAAAGAAATGTAAATATAGCTCACTATGCTTTCAGAGTTGAATAATTTTTACATGGGCACGACGTAAAGGTTGTGAATTGGTTTTTGACTTCGAGAATCAACTTATAAACAAAGCACAGAAGATAGCCATAACTAGAGAATGAAAAAGAAATATATTTTTTAAAGATTTTATTTATTTATTCTTGAGAGACAGAGAGAGAGAGAGGCAGAGACACAGGCAGAGGGAGAAGCAGGCTCCATGCAGGGAGCCCAATGAGGGACTTGACCCCGGGTCTCCAGGATCAGGCCCTGGGCCAAAGGCAGGCGCTAAACCGCTGAGCCACCCAGGCTGCCCCCCCAAAAAATATTTTTATTTTAGAAGAAGGAAGCAAGTATTAGAGTACTAGTGTCTTCATTTCACAAAATGGGAAGCTGGGCACTCTCCCTGCTTAAAAAATGCAGTGAACTCTTAAACACAGGGCTTAAAGTTGCATGTAACCAGTGGAGATCTGCAGGCAGTAGTGTTACTGTATTTAGATTAGCTAGTGTGTCAGTCAGGATTCTTAATTGTAAGCAACAGAACCACCTCTGGCTGACTCAGGAAGAAAAGGAAAGCCTTTTTTGGAGGACAGGAGAAGCTGGGGCTTGGTGGCCAGAAGCACTTTAAAAAATGCTGGCAGTAGAAGTGGTCTAACAGCAGAAGTCCTTGGTTAGCTGAGCACAAAGCAGGGCAGTTTGTATTTTAAACACAGCTGGCATGTGCAGCTATTTATACTATTGCTGCCACTGCACCCAGGAACTGAATTTTAGCCCCAAAGTGCTTCTGGGTCTTCATACCACTATCTGAGGACCTTCGCTGTCTGGGCTTTCAGAAAACTGATGTTTTCTGGTGCGTCCTGGCCCCTATTAGGTGCCTGGCGGGGATGGGTGGGGCAGGTGAAGTCATCCCCACGTTATTTGGCTGGTGGGTCCCAGGGATGGAAGGGACTGCCTGTGCTTCTGCTTTCCAGTTTGGACCCTGGAGCGGTGGCATTAGCTCACTAGTCTATCACCAGGGAACACTTGGTTCTTCTGTCACCCATGGTGGGGGTGAGCCACAGCCTGGGAGGGGAAGGTGCAGATGCTCATTGGGGCCAGAATTATGTAACCTCTTTTATCACCACCAGGGCGTGTCTCCTCAAGCTGGCAAGGAAGACAAGAAATAGCTTTCAAGTGTTTCATTTTAAAATCTCAAGTAAATACATTTTTTTAATTTCTTCTCACTTTGTGAAGCTTTTGAGCTTTATTAATTTTTTTTAACCTGCGAGCATAACATTTTAACCCATCAGCATCAGAAGTCAAGAAAGATAGGCAAGTCATTCAAACTTTCTAGAACTCAAGTTCCCTAACTTGTAAAGTAGATTCACTCTCCTCTCAGCTTCTTTTCATTGAACATTCTATGACTGTATGACTGAACTCAGCAAATCCAGCTTGTATTCCTGTGTACTATTTGCATTTTTCTCTCATTATTAGAGACACTGTTAACAGTTTCAAGTTTTAGACAAAAGTAAACATGTTATCTTTACCATTATGCCCCTCCCAACCATAGAAAGAATCTCTTGATTGTATCCACCTATCGGGTCAGGGAGAAGGATATAAGGAAAATTTGTTGTGTTTTGGTAGCTTCAAAACAAGTCTCCACATCATCCATCCACGATAGCCAAAAAGTGAAATGGCCTAAATATCCATTAACTGAGTGAATGAATGAAATGTGGTATATCTGTCCAATGTAATATTACTGGACAATGAAGAGAAATGAAGTACTAATATATGCTATAATAAAGACGAATCTTCAAAACATTCTAAATGAAGTAAGTCAGGCACAGCCGATCACATTCTGTGTGATTCCATTTATATGAAATATCCAGAATTCACAAATCCATAGAGATAGGAAGTAATTAGGATTGCCTAGGACTGGGAGTGGAGAGGGTTGAGGTGAATGGGCGTAATTGCCAATATGTATAGGAGGTTTCTAGAGGTGAGAATTATTCTGAAACATTTGTGGTTGCATAAAAAAACCATTGAATTATAAAATTTAAATAGGTAAATTTATGCTATGTAAATTCTATCTCAGTAAAGCTATTATTTAAAAACAAAACACATCTAGTCCCTCCATAAAGGTTTGGCTATAGGAGGAAAGGGTTGGTATTGGGCATCTATCTGTGTGGTGAGACCTCAGGATTGGCCTCCTAAGGTATGTTAGCATGAGCTTGCAACACATGTGTATTTAAGAAACTTTGACCAAGAGTTGTAAACTTTAAGGCTCAAGTTCATCAAAGAGTGTCAATTCTCACCGAGGAATTGCCTATAGAGGTTCTGTCCTAGCCCCATGCAGGAGGCAGTGGGGAAATAGATCGGTAGCTATAGCCGTCCTCTGGGTGCAGCCTCTGGGGCTGACCCTTACTGGCACAGCTGGGCTTCACCCCATGAGCTGTGTCCTCTCCCACAACAGTGCCTCTGCTCCCATATTCTTGAGAGATCATGTGTATTTCCAAACCTTCTCATTAAGCTCAGCAGCACAGGCCATCCTGTCTTTGAAGAAAGGCTGCAGCAAAGAAAGAGTCGCCTCATCATTGTGTCTCTCACTTGGTCCCCATTCCGTATTTCAACATGACTCATCAGTGTTGGCTTTTGCAGGGCAACCAGTGCCTCAGGGCTTTGAAGGGTCAGCACAATGGGTGAGAGCTGGAGGTCTTCATAGACTGTGGAGCTTGGAGCTCCCTGGATAGATGGCGACCTGAAAGGGATTAGAATAGGCTTCTCTTTGCTTTTCCCAGTGAAATGGGGGACATTGAATACTGTATCCTGAGGGCCACTTGGGGCATTTTGTTTGGTCTACAAAGTGAGTAGAAGTCTACAGTTAGGACTTCTCTTGTTCAGTCCTTTATCCAGTTAACATTAGTGTAATATCTACACACTCTGCTACATTCCAAGGGGGCCAGAGGGGGAAAAAGCTTCACACAGTGAAGCTGCCCTGGAGTTGCTTAGGGTCTGCTAGGAAGTTAGGCATGAACCTAGAATCTGGTGCACTTTGGTTTGGAGCATGTGATAACTACTTAGATAAGGTAGTTCTTAAAGCTATTATCCAAATGATGGAATTAATCCATAGAGGCAAAGAGCTTTTATAAAATGTTATTGACAGGATGTGAGTCCCCCAAAACAGAGGATTTTAATGTGCAGCCAGAGTTGAGAACCACTGCTCTCAACAATTCATTAAAAAGTTTATTAGGGGATCCCTGGGTAGCTCAGTGGTTTAGTGCCTGCTTTCCGCCCTGGGTGTGATCCTGGAGACCTGGGATCGAGTCCCACATTGAGCTCCCTGCATAGAGCCTGCTTCTCTCTCTGTCTCTCTCTCTCTGTGTCTCTCATGAATAAATAAATAAAATCTTAAAAAATATATCCTTTAAGAACTCCTCTACCCCATAAGGATAAGAGCTTAACATACATATAATTGTTTAAAAAAAGTTTAGAGAGAGAATTATTTTCTGACTTGTGAATTTAGTTATGGGGAAAAAACTTTTTGTCAGGCCACTGATTTAAATAAATAGTTCTCAGACTTTTTGGTCTCAGGACCATTATGGTCTTACGAGGATTCAAAGAGCTTTCTTCATTATGTGAATTCTATCTATGGATATTTACAGTATTACTGTTCTAGACATTTAGATTGAGAAAATTTAAATATGTTTTATATTAATTCATTTAACAAATAACTAAAAAATCCAATGCATGCTCACACCAAGAGCATAGTCTTATGAACAATAACTATGTTTTTGAAAACAAAATGATTCAGTGAGAGGAGAGGCACTCTTTCCCATTTTTGTAAATATCTTTTTTCCTCTGGCTAAATAAGAGGCTGCTGGATTCTCATCCCTGCTCTGCATTCATTGAATCTGTTGTGATATCTCACATGATGTAGCCTCGGAAAAACTCCAGTAGACCCTCAGGAGAGAATGAGAGGGTACAGCAAATGACGTTTTCACATTTTTATGAAAATAGTTTTCAATAGCAGGACTCCACTCAGAGTCTCAGGGGTCCCCACTATTGACATCTTTACATTCATTCTCATAACCGTGCTGTCATCTAAGACAAACTAGGAAACTGAGGCTTGGGAAGGTAAAGAACTGGCCCAGGATCACACGGTGGTGACAGCAGGGCTGGGATTTGTCTGCAGGGAGTTGCCTGCCGGAGTGGGAGCTCTGCCACTATGTGAGTCCCATCTCAACAGCTCACACAATACTTAATAGTCATTTAATTTCTTCACTCATCCACTGCTCATGTTGATAGGATATTGTTCCCTTTAGACTTGTTTGAGGAACTTAACAAACTCAAAAGTAGTTATTGTTAATTTTTTTCAAATGTCTCAAGGCAGCCTTCTAATTCTTTTGGATTAACAAGAGGCATTTTAGAGTTTCAACAGTTATCAAATGACTCTTCTCATCCTTACAAATTGTAAGTTATTGGAAATGATCATAACACTGGCAAGAGATTGCTTTATTTTTTCTTTTGTTTTAAATACAGTTTGTTCTATTCTAACCCAATACTTGACATCCTAATAAATTTTGTTTTACTAAAAAAGCAAAAGACTAAAAGACCCAACAAACTCATTGTTTCAGTAAAGTACAAATGGATAGAAGATAGAGAGTTTCATATTCACAGTAAAATTTCATGTGGAAATTTTAATAGTTTTCCTTTTTTAAACCATAAGGATATAGCTATAAAAGCTACAACTACTGAGCAAAATCAAGCTCTGATTACATTCTCCCTTCCTAGAAAACTGATGTCTTTTCCACTTAACCAGCAGCACTAATCAGTATGTCTAACTTGTGCCTATCACTTCATTTTCTAGAAGTCTCTTTTGTTATGGTAAATAAAACCCAGAGTCACAAACAAAGCAATTGCATTGGATAGCTGTTTTTTGTTGGTTATGTTATTGTCTCTATGTTTGTTTGTTTTTTTTTTTCATTTTTGCCTTTCCTCCTAGGTGTCAGTTGCAAGTCCTACATCCCAATTAAGATTAATAAAATGTCCCACGTAATGTAATTTGCATTTACTCGGTATTTTTTTTTTTTTTTTTAGTTTTATTTATTTATGATAGTCACAGAGAGAGAGAGAGAGAGAGAGGCAGAGACACAGGCAGAGGGAGAAGCAGGCTCCATGCACCGGGAGCCCGACGTGGGATTCGATCCCGGGTCTCCAGGATCGCGCCCTGGGCCAAAGGCAGGCACCAAACCGCTGCGCCACCCAGGGATCCCGCATTTACTCGGTATTAAGTCAAATCATGACTATTCATGTTGTAAGAACTTAAGCAGCAGAAGAAATAAATGGCTGTTCTGATGTTCTCATATACATGCTAAAACATTAAAATATGTTTAAGCCCTCTGACATATAAACACTTTCTCATTGATCATTTTTTAGTAATTGTTAAGAGAAAACTCTAAATGCAAACTCATCTCCAGGATAACTGCAGAAAAATAAATGAGAAGCTTACTTTAAATATTTCCCCCTCATCCCCCAAGTATCCCATTTAATCTTTCTTTTTTGCCTTGTGAATCCTAGAATAAATGATAGGGACAATTAAGATCATTCTTTCAAAGTTTTCAATTGACTAAAATATCCGGTTCCAGAGCAACAGTCTTTATAGGTTATAACAGATTCAAATAGCTGTTTGTACATTATTAGCCATATTTATCCTTAATTCTTTTACTCTGAATTGCCAAATTTTAGAATTTTTTTTCTTTCTTCTAAATTTAGGTGAGAATTGTTATTGTACATACTTTCCACTTTGATATTATATTATACTTTGAAAATAGCTTTGCGGAAGAGATTGGTAACGTGGTAAAAATTGGGAGGAAAATTCTGAAACAGTATCTTCAAGAACTCTTAAAATTGAAAGTTTCCAACTGCAAAAAATATATATAATAATAAGCTTATAACAACCAGTTTATTATTATTACTTTTGTTATTATTATTAGCAGTGGTCAAGTTTCTCAAAAATATATGCTTAGAAACAAAAGTTACCTGTATTTTGTTTGAATAAAATTTAAAAAAAAAATTTTATATTTCTTTTCATACACTTATGTTTGAATATTTTTCTCATCTAGTAAAATATCAAATACAATTAGATTAGCACAATTTTAGAAATATATACTATCTAGTTTCCACTAACGTACAATCACAACTTGCCAGTTCGTAAAAACAGAGCTTTTTGCTTTTTTTGGACTCAGCATTTTTAGTGGATATGATAATGATCTTATCAACAGGTCTGCTGATTCTCAGAATGGAGGAAAACAAAGTCTTTCACCTGGCAGGCCATCGCATTAATTCCAGGACTTTTATGGAAATATCTTGCCAAAGTAAGAAAAATGGTTCTTTTATATTTGGGTAAAATGAATCTGATAAAATAGTAAAACATGGAATTTTTCCCAATCCTTGCCAAATTGTTTGAGCTTTCTATAACATACAAAATTATTTCACTTTTTGTTTGAGCAAAATAAAATTCTCAAGATGGAGATTTTGCTTGTAGGGCAATCTATAGATTTGACATGGTAACTGGGCTTCATGGCAAGATATGCAATTTTGGTTTTCTTTGCCACATCTATTTTAATCTAATTATATTTTAAAGGAGATTTCTTCATTGAATCTTTGGGATCAAAAGAGCTGTAAATGTACAAGTATTTGTTGGATATCACATGGAAAGCCATTATATGTGTCAACAGGGAGCAGTTCACTTACAAATTTGAATGCTTATGTTACCTGAGGGCTATCACATTTCTTTTTAAAAGAATGTTTCTTTTTCATAGCCTCATTTAAAGTAGACTTAAATTCCCCTTAGCACTTATTTTGTCACTAAAATAAAAGTTATCATTAATTTCCAAACATACCTCAAACCACTGTGAACCACAGGCAAGGTTAATGCCTAGAAACACACCTTCATCATTTTTATCATCCTGTTAGGTTTGCCTTCTTATAATTGTGTAGGCATTTATTTATTTTTAAGGCAAACAATTTTATGTATTACATAAATTGAAATACATTTTTGGATTGGTTTTATTTGTCTTATTGGTTTTTATTTTTTAATATAACATTTATATATACTTAAAGTAAACATGATGACTTGATATATAGAAGCCTAGCGAAATAGTTAAGACAGTCAAGCTAATTAACATATTAGCTCCTCACATAATTACCCTATTATTTGGTGATGAGAGCAATCTAAATGTCTGAAACTGTGTGAATGTGGTAATCAAATTACAGTGCAACCACTCAACAGAAAACCCATGATACAGTAATTTCCCTTTACCTGAGATTTTGCTTTTTGCAATTTCAGTTACCTGTGGTGCATCGCGGTCCCAAGGCAGATTATCCTCCTTCTAACAGATCTTGACCTCCAGAAGGGCAAGAGTAGCCTAATGCTATGTCACAATGCCTATGTCATTCGCATCACTTCACCTCATCATAAGAAGAGTAGAGTGTATAGATTTTTGAGAGAGAGATCACATTCACGTAACTGACTATAGTATATTGTTATAATTGTTCTATTTTATTATTGGTTATTCTTGTTAATCTCTCACTGTGCCAAATTTGCAAATTAAACTTTATCATAGGTATGTATAGGAAGAAACATAGTATATATAGGGTTCAGTACTATCTGTGGTTTCAGGCATCCACTGGAGGAAGTCTTGGGACAAATTTCCCCAGTAACTGGGAAATTCAAGAAGCTGAACTTCTAGCACAGATGAATCTAGACCTTCAAAGAATATAGGTCTCTTTCTCCCAGCTGTTTCTCTTTCTATTGGCTTTATTCTTAGGTAAGTGCTTTTCATGCTGTGGCAAGACATCTAGAGATAAATCCCAGTTTTGTAAACTCCTGTGAAATTAAGTGCCTCTTCTTCACTGGCTCCACAACAATTTGGCTCTTCATTGGCCCACGGTTTGGTCATGTGCCCACACTGAACTAAGCACTCTGACTCGTTAGCCAGCCTTGGGTCAAGAAACCAAACTTGGGAGCCAGGGGTACTAGCACATATACATGTACCCTGACTATGTTGGGATTTCCCATAAGCAAAATCAGAACGTTGTATCCAAACAGACATTGGATTCTGGGCAAAAATAGCAGATGTTACTATAGTAGATATCAAATCATATCTTCTTCCCTCTGATAGAGCCTGATGCTTTCATTGATTTGCACACATGCACATAGTACGGTCTCAGTAGGCAGTTGTTGTACATATGTTTACAAATTGCCAGGAGCCTACAGGAATGTCCTCCCTCCCTTTTTTTCCCTCTGTAGGTGGGTGTCATTAATACAGGTGTGCAAACCCAACTGTTAACAGTAATTCCCATCTTGGCTTCCCTGTTTACCCCTACAGCACTATTGCAAATTGTTGCCATGAGAATATAGGTCTTCTTTCAAGAATATTATTACCATCACCACCTGCTTGTTGCGCAATATGCAAAAGTAAGTAACATCACAGTGGAAGTCACTGAGTGTAGTGGATGCTTACAGCAGCCTATCCAAATATATATCAACAGTTAGAGATGAAAACGTATTTTTTATACAGACACACTTAAACCAAATCACAGAGTCATCTTTTAACAAGAACAGGGTAAACACTTGCATCAATCCAACTAATTGCTAGGCTGACTTAACTACATACATGTTCAATATCATAAAGGAAAATAATATCCCTGTATAGAGAATGCTCAAGGCAATACTTTTTTCTTAGTTTTTGGAACATAACTTCATTCTGTGGTATATTTTGTTCTAGTAATGATGAGCCAGTTCTAGGGGAAATAGAAGCAGGGAGAATGACAAGATTGGCTCCAAGGACTTGATTCTTGCAAATTTCCATCATTCCTACCATGACATGCCTTTTGTTAACCTCAAAAGATCATGCATGACCCAGTTGGGGTAGATATTTTTGCTTCATTGTGTATCCTACATAACGAGCCATTTGTGTTATGAATTTCTAGTCCTATTCTCCCAAACAGCATGATCTAATGTCTTCTTTAAGCACCAACCTTAAAGCAAGCCTTACTGTGTGCAGGAGGAAGGAATGCTTCTTTCTGGTCTTTACTGAAATTAGTCTGTGAGACCTTAGTTAGACACTGGATTCTGACTTTAAGAAACAAAAAACAAATAAACACACACAAGGCCCAAACAGAAACCCTAAGAACATTTTATATACTAAGAAAAAAGGTCCTTCTGAGCCCCCTTCTCCCTGCCCCAGATCCTTTTTCCACCAAAAAAAAAAAAAGCATATAAAAAGCATATAATCTTTTTTGTCTGTGGAAGTTTGCCCTCCTTGAGCAAACATTTTTGTGCCAGTCAGTTTAGTTCCCGGGGGTGGCAGGGGGGAGACTGTTTTCTAATTGCTGTTCTTTAGGACCTGAATGTAGGAAACATTCGTGCTCCAGCTTCCTCCTTCATCTAAAAATGTGTTTGTAAAATGCTCTCCAAGTGAAGCAAGGGCACTTAGATCTGCAGTGTGGAAAGAGTCAGAGGCTGGGCTGTAACTCACATTCTGTGTTTAGGCATATGGGAGTTCTAGAATTCATCTTCTCATCCAGGCCAAGGACCCTGATTACAGGAAAGTGTGTTCACTTAGCCCTGGCACAATGTCTGAGACACTAATCTTAACCCATTCATTCACCCACTCCTTGATCCATTCAATTTTGGGGAAGCAGCTCCAGCTAAATGATGACCAGGATCAATAGTCTTCACATCTCCATGCTTTGGTCAAATGTGGAGAATGACAAAATCTGCCACACAGGGTTTTTGTGAGGTATGAATCATTGATAAAAGCAGAGCTCTCAGCACAGAGCCTGGAACCCAAAGCCAAGCCTGGCATCCAGAACAAAGTTTTTCCTGAGAACACTACTTATTTTTGAGTAGAAAGAAAAACATGACTTAAAAAATGAAGAAGGTGGAGATTTTTGCTGGATATTCTGTTGGCCCTAACGAAGTAGCCACTAGCCACATGCAGCTAGTTATGTTTAAATTGAAAGTGATTAAAGCTAACTAAAATTAGGCATTCAATTCCTCAGTCACATTAGCCGTAAGTCAAGTGCTCAATAGCTTGTACCTCAGTGACTAGCAAATTAGAGAAGATACAGAACACCTCCATCCTCACAGCAAATACTCTCCATATAGGAATCTGTGTCGCTCTTTTGCTTAATTTGCCCTGTAAATTATTCATCCCCTTGTGTGCACAAAGCATCGTGTTATATTCAGTGGGGTCACAAAGATGAATATCCCTACTTTGAAGAGACTTGCAAGCTTACCATCTAAAAAAAAAGTAAGACATGCTCATAATTAATGACAACACACACCCTGTGCGATGGCACAATATTTAAGTGCAGTACATGGAACTAATAATATGGATCTCGACAAGAGTGAGGAGAGCCTACAAGAAAGAAGCTCCTGTTAAAGATAAAAACTGTAGGACTTTTAAAAGGATGTCATCTAGGATGTCAAAAAAAATAAAATAAAATAAATAAAACTCTAGGATGGAAGCAGGAATCAGTCCCCGTGGCAGGGTAGGGTGAGTGGCACATACCTGAGTTGTAAAGAGTCTTATATCAGAAAGCTTTATAATCATGCAGCTGTAAAGCAAATACCTACCAATTCTTCCTTCAGAAATCCTGAATGGGATAACTAGCACAAAGCTTGAGGATAGTGGTCTTTCATTGAGTAATGGGAAAAACTGCTTTCAACGTGAGAGTGCTTCACTACGGAGATTATTAAAACATCAACTGATATTTTTCCCAGCAGGGGAAGCTGGGTACTAGAAAGAGATTAGGGATCTAGACTAAGGGAGGAAAGAGGATTCTGGAGAAAGGATATGTGGAGACCTTATTACCTGGCTGTCTCTGGAAAGGGGCTGAAGAGAAAAAGCAGCTCCAGGAAACCCCCAGTGGGCATGAGCCCTGGTAGGAGAAGCAATGAGCGCTCATCATTTGTCAGTTTCTTTTCCATGTGAATCTCTACCAATAATAAAGTTTGCCCACGTGATCACCCCGTAGATACTGTGCTTTGGAGAAGAAAGCGTGGAGTGCATGTCAGGCATTTGCCCCAGGAGAGAGAGAAGAGTCTGAGAGTCCGTTACAAGTCAGCAGGCAGTGATTGGGAGAGAATACTGGAGCAGCACCCAGACTTCACCTTCAAGATTTGTGAGTTTTACTCTAACTTAGCAAATTGGCATTTAAATTTCCTTACACCAGGCTTTTGAGGATGTAGCTATTGTCAGCCACGGTTTGATCACTTACAGAGCAGGGAATAAGGCCATGCCATGTGGAGAGCTCAACAAGTACTGCCACTCTTCAAAATTCATTTTAGACATTTCTGACGTGAGTTGGCTTTCCATGGGACGTACTCCACTTTCCAACTTGGTAAGCAAATAGAAAGATTTTGCGGTGGCTGGGAAGATTTTGTGGTGACTTTTGTGATGGTTATTAAGGAATACCCACAAGTGGCCTCAATTTCATCCATTTCCAAACAATTGTACTTTTACTCAGAGGCAGAGGGTATGGAAATTCTCTATTTCCCCACTGTGGAACCCCCCCAGTCTAGTGAGGGAGTCAGAGATGGCTAGTAGTCCCCCATATTGCTTCTTGGCCAGAGCAACAGAAATTCCTCTTTCAGTTAGGCTCATCATCACCTGTGAAAGTGGCTATTGTAGCAGTTCTTCAGCAGCTGGTGTGGCCCTGAGTCTAAGATTAGCTAGCAGCGTAGACAAGAGACAGATATGTCTAACATCAAGGATGTTTTCTTGAATGATGCCCCCCTTTTAGTTTCATTTCTCCCCTTCCTGCTGGCATAATGAAGACCTGCTGGTGAGCCATTTGGTTGTTGCAGAAAGGGAGATACCCCAGAAATAGAGGAGCAATAAATCAGAAGGAGCCTGGATCCTGACACCATTGCAGAGCAGAGCTGCCTCATATGTTTGCATTTATATAGGAAAAGAGAACCTCTGATCTTCTTCAAGATGTGTTTCTTTGGGCCTCTGTTCTACTCAGCCCAACTAGTCACATAATAAAGCCTGTCATTAGAAAAGAAACTGGTACTTGTTAATCACTCAGCATTATTATTGTTTAAAAATACTAGTGGAGGGATCCCTGGGTGGCTCAGCGGTTTAGAGCCTGCCTTCGGCCCAGAGCCTGATCCTAGAGACTCAGGATCGAGTCCCACGTCCGGCTCCCTGCGTGGAGCCTGCTTCTCCCTCTGCCTGTGTCTCTGCCTCTCTCTCTATGTCTCTCATGAATAAATCAATAACATCTTTAAAAATAAAAGATTTATTTATTTATTTGAGTGGGGAGGGGCAGAGGGAGAAGGAGAGAAATCCTCAAGCAGACTCCCCACTGAACTCAGAGCTGGATGCAGGACTCGATCCCAGGACCCTGAGCTCATGACCTGAGCTGAAAGCAAGAGCTGACGCTTAATTGGCTGAGCCACTCAGGTGCTCCTGAAGTTATTTTTTTGATTGAAAATATATACTGCTATTTGATATTCCTACAAATCTTCATCCAGTAAAACTCTTAAAGCCCACATGAACAGTTAATTGGTACACTTTGCTTTAAAGTTTGCCAAACTACATATATCTAAACTTTTTCCGCAGGACAATCACTGCCTTGCCATTTCAAGATACAAATTAGACAATGTTTAAAAAGAGTCCTTTCTTATCCATGTTACTCAGATGTCAGCTTGGGTCACCTTGCCCTTAAGAAGTCCAATGCCTTCCCCCAAATTCCTTTAATTTGTAGGTGTTTGGTTTCTTTTAGCTACAGCTGACTCATCTGGCTCTGGTTTCTGCCATGTGCCAGGGTTGTCCAATCTGTCTCTGGCAGCTGGGCAGTTCTCTCTCCCTGCAGAGCCCCTCTCCCTTGGTTCCCTTTCCTCTGAAGACCACTCTCGTGCCACAGCTGTGTGTGTTAACTAGAGGTCTAATGGCAACAGTAAAAGGATATGGAATCATCCCACAGTTAATTTCGAACTGTATATTAGACTGCCTTGTTCTTCAAAAACCCTCTTGGCCTCTTTCACCAACTGAGGTTCCAGTTACCCACCACTCTGGCCTCTACATTATTCTTTCTCCTGTTTTTCTCAACTAGGTCTAGTTGACTTCTTGGACAGAGTGATTTGTTTTCCCATTGTAGGGAATATCTAATCCGTGTCCTCAGGCTCACACTTTCCTTTTCTAAATATTTTGTCACAATATTTTCCTAAAAATGGCTGTAGTCTAGTGCCTACTGACTACATTTAGACCCATCAACTATTCTCATGGGTGAAATGAAATTCAATCTATCTCATTTTGTGGTTAGATAGTTTACTTTTTTGGTTTATGACTTCATTGTTTAAATTTTAGGAAAATTTTATAATGTGCTAGTTTTTTAAAAAAATAGAATAGAATACAATTTAATATATTGTAATCTCAAACCGCTATGGCACTGTCTTAATATTATTGCTTTACTTCCAAATGCAATCATGCTTATCTTACCTCCTTCTGCTATCTGTACTCTCTGAAGGATCATTTCCATGAGAGTGATAGAAAGTCTTTAAGATCTTGACCTTGAGCGCTCCAATGTGACTCCAGCTTCAGATTTCCTTCAAGTCCAAGTCCTCAGGAATGGCTCTTTGTACCTCATCTGGCACTAAATACTAGCTCTTCTTTTGCATTCTCTTATGTCCACTTCACTTACCTCCTTATTAAACCCTGACTCCACACACTTACTCAAATGCATTTCTTGCCATTGCAAAATTCTCTGCTTCTGCCATTTTCCTTTCTCCCTGAATTTTGGAGACATATTCTATACCTTGCCTTCACATCTTCTGTAGCTACGAAATACCCCTCAGTTGTGAAAAAGTATTTAAGGTGCCTTTTTTTTAAACTTGTAAAAGAACCCAATTTGTTTTTCCGTAGCAGATTTCCAGAGATTCAAGGCCAAATATAAGAAGCTTCTGGTTACAGAATCCTGTTCAAGATCATATCCATTTTTCTCTGCTAGTCATATTTGCTGTTTATGTAAGTTATTAATGTTCCCATTAGAGCTTGGAAGATTGATCATATTGTTCCCCTCTTTTCCACTTGGCCCTCTGGAGGAAAAAGTTAGATTTAAAATAGCAATTTAAGGCTGATTTTTGGGGCACCTCGGTGGCTCAGTCAGTTAAGCGTCTGACCCTTGATTTTGGCTCAGGTCATGATCTCAGGCCTGAGATCGACCCCTGCATCAGGCTCTGTGCTCAGCAGGAAGTCTGCTTGAGATTCTTTCTCTCTCTCCCTCTCCTTCTGCCCTTCTCTGACTCTCTCTCTCTCTCTCTCTCTCTATCTAAAATAAATTTTAAAATCTTTTTAAAATGGTGTTAAGACTGATTTTTGAACACGTTCAAAGGACATTTGCTATTGGTCAATTTCTATACTCCTCTGACACCAATGACCAATAGGACCCATTGACTCTTGTGTTCCTTCTTGGGTCCTGTCATTTTAGATTTAGGATTTGGGAGGGCAAAGAATTTAAGAGGGAAGGTTTTATTTTCAACATTCTGGTATGCACAAGGACTTTTAAATGCCTTATTAAGATTTCATAAATGGGTTATTAAAGTACAAGTAAGTACTTACTTGGTAATGAGTATTTTAATTTATTTACTTTTCAGGGTAAGAATTAAAAAACAAATTTTGTCAAATCATTTGCCAGAAAACAGCCCACAACCCTACCAGTACCTTTGGAGACCAGGGTACATCCCACCCTGCCCATAACCACTAAAACCCCTTCTTGTCAGCTTGCGATCCAATCATGAGCAGCTCAGTGGGTAGGTGAGAGTTGTGTATGATGTATATGCAGGGAAAGGAATTAGCACTCAAAATGTTTCGTGTATATGCTCTCATTTAGATCCTCACTTGCAAGGCAGGAAATAGCACAGCTCCATTGCAGACTGCAGGATTTATAGAAACCTTCCCAAGAACGCCGAGGTGTGTTCAGCTGTGAGCACTAGCTTAGGTCACTTGGTCCCTCTTCCTCCGGTCAGTCTTTTCACAGAAATATAGCTGGCACTATACTTCATTTCTGCTGAATTTCTATAGTTATTTTAGCCTACCACATAATGTAAACCTCAATTATATGCTTTTTTATGTTAATATTGTAATTGTGTAGTGTGAGGAGCTTTCAAGACATCGGAAGGGGAACAGAAAAGCTTAAAATGGAATGTTGGCTTGCTCTTAACTAGCCATTTGGCTCTGCCCAAATCACATCCTCTCTGAACCTCGGTTGCTCATGTGAAAAATGAGAAAAAAAAAAAAACTTAACTTTGCTCAGTTTTTGAATGATTTTATGTAAAGGCAACTTTTGCAAGTATTCCCTAGACAAATATTAGCTATTATAAGTTGTCACATATTTTATTTTTATCCCCTTCAATATAAATGGTATTCAGAAAGTGTGTATTAAAAATTAGGAAGGGTCTGAGACTTTACCCTACTTGCAAGCTAATAATTTAGCCTGTCACAGTTTCATGGATGCTCATGGTAAACATAATACCCCTGGATCAGAAACAAAAGACAATTTATTACTGATAGCAATGGCAGTGGACAGATTATCAACATTCTGATATCAGTTCTTCAAGTACCAATTCCCACAGTGAAGAAATCCAGAAAATGTCTGTAAATACAGTGAGTTGCTTTACAGGGTGGGAACCAGTTCTTTTTAAAGGCAAGTAAGTATGTCTGCCATTTGTTCTATAGGGAGCTTTTTCCCAAAGTTGTAAGAAACCTACCCTTAATTCTGAAGGACCTTAACTCCACCTCTCAAGACTGCTATACAAACACCCTTAAAAATATAGTAGGAAGAGGGACGCCTGGGTGGCTCAGCAGTTGAGTGTCTGCCTTTGGCTCAGAGCATGATCCTGAAGTCCCAGGATCGAATCCCACATCGGGCTCCCTGCTTGGAGTCTGCTTCTCCCTCTGCCTATGTCTCTGCCTCTCTCTGTGTGTCTTTCATGAACAAATAAATAAAATCTTAAAAAAAAAAATGCATAGTGGGAAGAATAAAAGGTAATCCATGCCTTGCTCACAAAACATACAGAAGTATCAGAGACTTATGGAATATTGTCTTGTAGCAGTATGCTTTATGATTTATAATCAAAAGACAACTTTAAAATTTAATTACTGAGTTCCTGCTATAGTTGAATAATTGGGATATTATCATTCTACGGTACACAACAAAAAAGCTAAAAAAAATATGCGCGGCAATGGTTTTCATACATTGGATAACAGAAAACAGAAGGCTCTGATCACTGAGAGAAGAAAAATGAATGAGTGGAGCCCTGCAATTGCTCTGGTTCTGTATTCACAGGCTTTCCTGGGCCTTTATGGAGGTAGGGACCAGATGGAGCTATTCCAAATAAAGCATACAGACTTGCTGAATTAGCAAGATAGAGCTCAGGAAAGCATGCCTGGAATTTTTAGGGAAGACTATCCAAGAAAAGGGAGATCCATAGAGAGAAAGCTCCAAAGATCAGCATAAAGATTCTCTTTTAGATGGCAGCTGAATATTATGCATATACATAGGATAAAACTCTACGAGGCTAGGCAAAAAAAAAAAAAAAGATTGTGGAGTCATAAGTAGTTCCTAGAGTTCGCACAGATCTGGGAGACCTTCAAGTTCTAACCACCCAGAGTAGAGCATCCTTGTTAAATACCTGAACTAGAAAAATCATGCCTTAGTAACAGAACTAAACTTCCATTAGTTTAAAGCTACTCTAGATTCTCTTTTTTAAAAAGCTTGAAAACAAGCCTCCAAATGATAAATTGGTAACAGTAATTTACTATCTGTTAGAACAAAAGCCAACAATCTTTGAGGAATACAATAAAATCTAGTACTTGAGAACATGAAAACACAATCCATAAAAATTTCTACACATATAAAGAAGCAGAAAATGTGACACATTAACAGGAAAAACTAGAAATAATGTAACACATTACCAGCCAATAAAAAACATCCAGAAATGACAGAGATGATGGAATTAACAGAAGTTTAAAGCACTTAATAGATGTATTTTTAAAATGTTCAAGAATTGGGGCGCCTCAGTAGCTCAGTCTGTTGAGCATCTGCCTTCAGCTCAAGTCATGGTCCCAGAGTTCTGGGATCAAGCCCTGCATCTGGCTCCCTGCTCAGCAGGGAGTCTACTCTCCTTCCTCCCTCCGTTCCCCATCTTGTGCTCTCTTTCTCTCTCTCTTGGTCTCACTCACTCTCTCAAATAAATAAATAAAATCTTTTAAATAATTAAAATAAAAAACAAAATGTTCAAGTATTTAAAAAGAAAGTGTATGCGTAATGAATAGAAAAATGGAAGATGTTTTTTAAATTTCCAAATGGAAAGGCACCTGGGTGGTTCAATCAATTAAGCAACCAATATTCGGTTTTGGCTCAAGTCATGATTTCAGAGTTGTGACATTGAGTCCCATCTTGGACTCTGTGCTGAGCATGGAATGTGCTTAAGCTTCTCTCTCTCCTCTCCCTCACCCCTTCCCCCTTCCCCCCAGGCATGACTGTGCTCGTTCTCTCTCTCTCTCTCTCTCTCTCAAAAAAGAAGTTCCAAATAAATGGACCTTCTAAGGATGAAAAATACAATATCTCAAATTAAAAATTCACTTTAAGAGATTAAAAGCAAGTTAGAAATTGTGAAAGAAATGGTCAGTGAACTTGAAAATATAGCAGTCAAAATTATCCATGATAAAGCAAAGAGGAAAAAAAGACTAAAAATTGTAATAGAGCCTCTGTGAACTGTTGGAGACATTATGTGTAAGTAGAAGCCCAGACGAGAGAAGAGAGAAAAAGTATTTGAAGATGCAATAGGTAAAAAGTTTCCAAATTTAATGAAAGCTATAAACTTACAGATCTTAGATTCTCAACAAACCCAAGCAGGATAAATAGAGAATTTTGAAAACTGCTAATTAAAGAAAAAAAAAATAAAAGCCACCAGAGGAGACATTATATACAGAAAAGTAAGGATAAGAATTATAGCACAGGGGCACCTGGGTGGCTCAGTAGTTGAGCATCTGCCTTTGGCTCAGGTCGTGATCCCAGAATCCTGGGATCAAGTCTTGCATCACGCTCCACAGGGAGCCTGCTTCTCCCTCTGTCTATGTCTCTGCTTCTCTCTGTGTGTCTTTCATGAATATATAAATAAAATCTTTAAAAAAAAAAGAACTGTAACACATTTCTTGCCTGAAACTATGCAAAACAGAAGACAGTGGAATGAAATCTTTAAAATTACAAAAAAAGAGTTAACCTATCTTTCTACAGCCAATAACAATATACTTTAATAATTAGAGGCAAAATAAATAATTTGGCAGATTTTAACAAGTTGGGAATATCATCCCCAGTAGAGTCACACTATAAAAAATATTAAATGAAATATTTCAGGTAGGAGAAAAATGGTACTAACTGGAAATTTATATACAAAAAACAATGGTGGAATTAGTAAATAAGTGGGTAAATATAAAAAAATATTTTATCAGGGATCCCTGCATGGCTCAGCAGTTTAGTGCCTGCCTTCGGCCCAGGGCATGATCTGGAGACCCGGAATCGAGTCCCATGTCAGGCTCCCTGCATGGAGCCTGCTTCTCCCTCTGCCTGTATCTCTGCCTTGGTCTCTCTCTTTCTCTCTGTGTGTCTCTCATGAATTAATAAATAAAAATCTTAAAAATATATTTTATCTCATTTAAAACTTTCTTTAGAATATAATTGACTAAAGCAAAAATATTAACAGTGAACTGGGGATGCTTGGGTGGCTCAATGGTTGAACGTCTGCCTTTGACTCAGGTCGTGATCTCTGGGTCCTGGGACCGAGTCCTACATTGGGTTCCCTGCAGGAAGCCTGCTTCTCCCTCTGCCTGTGTCTCTGTCTCTCTGTGTTTCTCATGAATAAATAAATGAAATCTTAAAAGCGAACAAAAAATTGTGACATTTACAGGTAACGGTAAATTATGTCAAAAATTAGTACAAAGGATGGAAAGGAAATAAATATAAATATAGGGCTAAGGATTGTCACATTGTAGATGAAGTGGAACAGTATTAGTTGATAGCAGATTGAAATGTTTTAAAGACTCATTTTTTTTCAAACCATGCAGGAATCAGTAACAACAAAAAGATGTATAGATGATATATCAATTATGAATGTAAAGTAGAAGAATAAATATTAGCCAATAAATTCAAAAGAAGGAAGAAGAAGAAAGGGGAAAAGACAAAGAACAAATGGAAATTAACTAGCAAGATGATAGAATTAAAACTGATCATATTAATAATTACATTAAATATAAACCATAAAAACACTTATTAGAGGTCAGATATCATGAAACTGATTAGAAAATCAGGATCTAATTATGCATTGCCTATAAAAAAACCCGCTTGAAATATAAAGACATTGATAAGTTAGAAGGAAAGAGGAAAATTACATACCATGAAAACACCAATGATAAGAAAGCTGAAATGGCCATATTAACATCAGAGAAATTAGCATTGAGAACAAAGAATATTACTAAGAATCAAGAGGAACACTTTTTCATTATAAAGAGGTCAATTAATTCAGAGGACATAATAAGTGTTAGTTATATAAATAAATAAATAAATAAATAAATAAATATATATACATATATATAAAGTTATAAATCTTTATAGATAAAACAAGAACTGAGAACCAAAGGGTGAAAAATGGTCTCCTTGTAGGTACTGGTAGAGAAACTAGGAATAAAATCATAATTTAGAAGCATTGAACAATGTTATCAATATCTTTTCCTAATTGATATTTCTGGAAACTATATCCAGCAGCTACAAAATACACATCCTTTTGAAGCACACATGGATTTTTTCACCAAAATAATCCATATACTGGACTTTAAAGCAAATATTAATTAATTTAAAAGAATTGAAATCAGATAGTTTGTTCTCTCATCTCTATGGAATTCCATTAGAAATAAATAACATAACAATATCTGAAATAACTTCAAATATTTTGAAATATAAAAGCACTTCTCTATTAGTTACTCATGGATCAAAGAAGAAAGCACAAAACAGAAAATATCTCGATTGAATGAAAATCACACAATACATATAAAAATATTTAGGGGAAAATTTATAATTTTAAATATTCAGTTTAGAAAAGAGGAAAATTCTATATTAACAGTCCAAGAAACTAGAAATAAAACAACTACAATTAGAAGGAAGGACATAATAAACACAATTTCAGTATATGAATATATAAGCATAACGTCAATTAATATAAAGGGCACAAGAGATGAAAAACAATAAAAATGAAAGATTGCTCTTTTACAATATCATCAAAATCGGTAATCATGTAAGTAGGCTGATCAAAAAATGCAGAGAATCAGAAATTACTAGAATCAGTAATGAATCACTACATACAGACAGAAGGCATTAAAAAAATATTATGAAGAGCTTTGTGCTAATAAACTTGAAAACAGCTGAAATGGACAGTTTGAAAGAAATAAATCACTGAAATTAGCATAAGGAGAAATGGAAGGTTATGTTTCTGTATATGATATAGAAAGTCCCAGGTGAACGTCACTCCACTAACATTTGGAAAATCTGGGATAATTTATAAAATAAATAAAAATAAAATACTTGAATAATATATTTTCTTCAGCCCATCAGAGGGCAACGGATCTGAATTCTAGAGTGACCAAGTACTACTAAGGAGAAATAGAATAACCAAACTCCCTTTTGGCAAAGAATGGAAGAAATGGTCATCATCCAAATTGGTAAGAAAAATTCTGCTAAAATTTTAACACACTTGTAAAGACAAACTAAATATGGGCCAGCATATTTGTTTGTAATATCTGGGGGTCTCAAGCATAAAGGGGCTTAGCAGTCACTCACAATCTCTTTTGCATGGAATCTCTACCATACATGCATGAGAAAAATGGAGTCAACACAAAAGATAAAGAATCTCTCTTAATGGAATAAGCGAATACATGATGATTAATAGTAGGAGACAGGAACTGGGAAGAAAAAATTCTAAAACATGCATCTGTTAAGAACTTCAAAATTCCAAACACATAACACAACTCAATTAGAGGACCAATAATCCAGTAAAATCTGGTCAAAAGATTTGAACAAGCACTTCATCAAAGAAGGTATACTTAAGGCAAACAAACACAATGAAAAGATGTTCAACATCATTAGTCATCAGAGAAATGCAATGCAAATTTTATTGAGATATCATTTACATAGTACAAAATTCACAGTTTTAAATTGTAAGGCTCAGTTGTTTTCAGTATGTTCACAAGGTTGGATAACATTACTACTATCTAATTCCAGAATATTTACCTCATTCCAAATAAGAAATCCCATACCAATTAGTGGTCATTCCCTATTTTCTCCTCCCCCATTCCCTGACAACCACTAATCTACTTTCTTTCTCTATGGATTTACCTATTATAGGTCTTTTATATAAATGGAATCATATGGGCTTTTGTGACTGGCTTTTTTTCATGGAGGATGTTTTCGAGCTCTCTCCATTCTGTAGGATGTAGTGCTTTATTCCTCTTTATGATTGAATAATTTATGCAAATATCACACATTTATCACATTTGTCTATCCATTCATCAGTTGATGAACATGTGGGTTGTTTCCACGTTTGGACTGTTATGAATAATGCTGCTAAAAATATTTAAGTACAAGTTTTTGTATGAATATATGTTTTCATTTCTTCTGCATATATAGCTAGAAATAAAATTTTTTGGTCATATGGTAACTCTAGGTTTATCTTTTTTAGGAATTGCTAAATTGTTTTCCACAGCAGCTGAATCATTTTTCATTTCCATTGACAATATATTAGGCTACCAATTTCTCTGAATTCTTCCCAACAAATTTTATATTTTTGTTTGTTTCTTTTGTTAAAATATGACCATTCTAGTGAGTGAGAAGTAGTTTTGGTTTTGATTTGCATTTCACTAATAACTAATAATGGTGGTCATCTTTTCAAATGCTTATTGGCCATTGGAACATCTTTGGGCAAATGTCTATTCAATTCATTGTCCATTTTTGATTGAGCTATTTGTCCTGTTATTGTTGAGTTCTAAGAATACTTTTTATATTTTGTAAGAGTACTATATACATATTGTGTGTATATATCTATATAGTATATATAGTATATATACATATACATGTATATATTTACTACTAAATATACTACTAAATATATGTATAATATAGTACATATATATGATTTTCAAATATTTTCAAATATATATGTTTATAAGTGTGTGTATATATATATATATATATATATATATACTACTAAGTATATATATACAGTTTGGAAATACTTTTTCCCATAATGTGGATTTTCTCTTCACTTTCTTGAGAGCATTATTTGAGCACAAAAGTTTTTAATTTGGATAAAGTTAAATTTACCTATTTTTTCCCCTCTGGCTCCTTATGCTTTTGATTTTATATATAAGAAACCATTGCCTAATCCAAGGTCATGAACATTCACTCTCATGTTTTATTATAAAAGTTTTATCTCTACATTTGGGCCTTTGGCCGCTTTATTAATTTTTATGTAAAGTATGAAGTATGAGCTCCAGTTATGTTTCTGCATGTGAATAACCACTTGTACCTTCAACATTTTGTTGAAAAGATTATTCTTTCACCATTGAGTGCTCTTGGCATACTCGTAAAAATCTGGTGACCACAGATTAATGGTTTATTTTTGGACTCTCAATTCTCTTTCATTGATGTATATGTCTGTCAGTACACTAGCACAACATTCTCTTGATTACCATAGCTTTTTAGTAGATTTTGAAATTGGGAAGTGTGTGTTAGTTTTTATTTTATACAATAGTTTGGCTACTCTGGGTGCATTCCAATTTCATATCAATTTTAAGATGAATTTGTCCATTTCTGTAAAAAAAACAGCAGTTGAAATCTTGATAGGGATTGTGCTGAATCTACAGATAAATTTGGGGAGTACTGACATCTTAAGAAAGTCTTCCAATTCACAAGCATGAATGTCTTCCCATTTACTTAGGTCTTAATTAATTTCCTTCAACAATGTATTGTAGTTTTCAATATACAAGTCTTATACTTCTTAGTTAAATTTATTCCTAAGTATTATATTATTTTTTATATTACTGTAAATGAACTTGTTTTCTTAATTTCATTTTAGATTATTTATTGCTAGTGTATAAAGATACAAATTATTTTTTTATGTGTTGATCTCGTATCCAACACATACTGGACTTACTAGGTGTAATAGTTTTTCTGTGGTTTCTTCAGGATATATATTATCATGTCATCCTCAAATAGAAATAGTTTTACTTCTTCTTTTCTGATCCTAATGCCTTTTATTTCTTTTTACTGCCTAACTGCCTTGGCTAGAACCTCCATTACAAGGTTGAAAAGAAGTGGTTAAGAATAGACAACCTTGTCTTATTCCTGTTAGGGGAAAGCTTTCAGTCTCCACTACTAACTATGATGTTAGTTGTGAGTCTTTCTTTTTTTTTTTTTTAAGATTTTATTTATATATTCATGACAGAGAAAGAGAGAAAGAGAGAGAGAGAGAGACGCAGAGACACAGGCAGAGGGAGAAGCAGGCTCCATGCAGGGAGCCCGACGTGAGACTCGATCCCAGGTCTCCAAGATCACACCCCAGGCTGAAGGCGGCGCTAAACCGCTGGCCACTGGGGCTGCCCAGTTGTGACGTTTTCAAAGATGTCCTTTGTCAGCGTGAGGAAATTTCCTTCTATGCCCGGTTTGTTGTGTATTTTTCTTCTTGACTTTCTTTTAAAAAAAAATTGTTATTTAAACTCAAAGTAGTTAGCATATACTGTGTTATAAGTTTTAGGGGTAGAATTTAGTGATTCATTGTATATTTTTGTCATGAAAGTGTGCTAGATTTTGTCAAATGTTTTTTCTGTATCTATTGAGATATCATATGGTGTTGGATGTTTACCTTAATATGCAATATTTACATTCATTGATTTTCATATGTTGAACCCAACCTTGCATTCCTGGGTTGAAACTCACTTGGTCAGGGCATATAATCCTTTTTCTATGCTGCTGGATTCACTTTGCTTGTACCTTATTGAGGATTTTCGCATCTATATACATAAAGGATATTGTTCTATAGTTTTCACGTGATATCTATCCATTTTGATATCAGGATAATACTAACCATAGAATAAGTTAGGAAGTGTTACCTGACTCTTCTTTCTGGAAGAGTTTGTGAAGAGTTGATATTAATTCTTCTATAAGCATTTGATAGAATTCACCAGTGAAGTAATCTGTTCCTGGACTTCTCTTTATGGGAGATTTTGTGATTACTAACAGAATATATTTACTTGTTATAGACCATTCAAATTTCTATTTCTTGTTGAGTCATTTTTGATAATTTTGTCTTTCTACAACTTTATCCATTTCATCAAAGATGTCCAGTTTCTTGACATATAATTGTTTATCATATTCTGTATTTCTACTTGATCAGTGGTAACATATCTTCTTTTATTTGTGATTTTAGTAATATTGATTTTCTAAGTGGTTTTCCTTCCATGGTTTATGAGATACTCTTCTATCGGGTTCTCCTATTTCTCTAAATTTATTTTAAGTGTCTTTTGATGCTCTCTCTTCCTCTGTTTCTTAGATAACAGTGTTCCCTAGGACTCTGACAACACTGTTTCCTATTCTTATTCTATAAATTTCCCTAATCAGTATCACCTACTACCATGGCATAAAATGCTACCTGTATGTTGATGATTCTCAATATTTTATTTCTAGAGGAAATCACTCTTCTGATATTTAGACAGTATGTATAGCTAGAAATTTCAGTTTAATATGCTGATGTCACCCCAACATGTTCTAAGCTAAAGGTGTCTATCCAACCCCATAGCCTAAATAACCATGGCATCATTGCTGTCCCCATTGATTGATAAAGCCAAAATCCTAAAACTCCCAGCAGTCTTTGGCCTGCAACTATAAACTGAGAAAGTCCCTTGTACCCACCTGTTGCAGTTGTGGACCACAGCAGGGTGCCTGCTCTCAGAAATGTGGATTGATAGCAGTCCTGTGCGCAGATCACTGCTGCTGGAATCGATCTTTGCTCAGAATGTATCACTTCCTTACAATGTTGAGAAGGTGGCTTCTTTTCTATATGGTACACTAAGCTAAGGGCATTCTGAATCAAAATTGTCCTAAGTTCTATGAATACATCAGGACAGCCACATCTCCAAAACAAGTTGATTCTAGAATGACTTGGTCAGGTATGCTGGTATGGACAACTATTTTTTTTCCAGTCCTTGGATGCCAGGCTTATCTACTGGTACATCATCATGGTAGATTCTGTCTCAGGTAAATTCTATCTCAATAACTTCATCTCATTAAAAAAAAAAAAGATTTGCTTATTTATTTGAGAGAGAGTGAGATCACAGGAGGGAGAGGCAGAGGAAGAAGGATGGAGAAATCTCAAATAGACTCAACTGAGTGTAGAGCCTGATGCAGGTCTTGATCTCAAGACCCTGAGATCATGACCTGAGCTGAAATCGAGAGTCAGATGCCTTAACCAACTAAGCCCCCCAGGTGCCCCTTCCTCTCCTTAAACAGGGCTACCTCAGGTGAACTAGTATAATTTAATTCTTTTTAATTTAGAAGACGAAGATCTCAGTCCATTTCCTCCTTAGAAGGCCTCTATAATCTTATGTAAAATAATTTATTTTGCCTCCTACAACTTCCAAACTATATAAGTGGTTGTGTCAGAATTAAGTTAAAGAAGCCATCCATACCCTAGATGTCCTTTTATACACTAAAGAGCTGATTTCTATAAATTTCTAATGAACTACAAATTATTTTAAAAATAACTTGATCAGTGTGTGTGTGTGTGTGTGTGTGTGTGTGTGTGTGTGTTAGCACTGAAAAGGAGAGAGGTCAGCTCAGGGTTCTTAATTCTGGCTGCATCACTAACTGCTGTTGACTTTGGATAACTCACATAAAAATCTCCGTGCCTCACTTCCTTCATGCAAAAAATGGAGGGGTGGAGCTACATAGTTGTTCTGGTTACTTCCAACTCTAGATAATTCTATAATTCTTTTTGATGACCTAAACATAATTTGTAGGCAAACACACCCTTGCATGTTGTTCCGGAAGCTTCATTTCTGACCATTAGGTTCATTCTTGGTCATCAGCTTGATTTAGCCAACTTCTGATTACCCATTCACAGATGCCTGTGGATTACCCATGGGTGGTCTGGCTCTTCATAAGCAATAGAGTAGACTGGGGGCTGCCTCAAGCCCCACCATAGGCCAGATTCATCCCAATACAGAGCCAGAACCATGCCAGTCTCCACAGGTTGGTAGAGCCCAAGGCAAGGTATCTGCAGCTCTGTTTCAGAATGTTCATGTCAAACTGCTTAAAAGTGTGTTCACAAGCACAGATTCCTATGGCAGCCTAACAAAAAGGAACCAAAAGAAGATGGAATGCTTCACAAAATTCCCTTAGGCCCCGGACAGGAGCTGCTTTTTGAGACTGTCATGAGACCGAATGCAAGGGTGTAGCCCTTTCATAAAATTGCCCTGCACTGTTTGTGTTTTCCTGATGTATGGTGCTCATGTCGAATCAGAACTGAATCCAAGCCCTCACCCTCAGACACAACGTGAGTGTTTTGGGAGGTTCCAAACATCTTTGGTTTGTTTTTAAATTTTAATAAGTTCAGTACTTCCTGGGTTTGGCCAGGCCAGACACACCACAGGACGTTTCCAGCCTGAAACCAGAAAGCGTGCAGGCACTCACAGAGGAGACTGATGCAGCGAGCTTTCCATCCCACTTGCCAGACCTAAAAGCATCTCGTGTGGTTAGCTGACTCGTGGTGTACCTACCCAGAGCGCATAACATATGAAAAAAGATTTTATGTATTAGCCATGTCCTAGCGCACTATGCGTGCATTCGCCCTCATATATCCGCTACTTCTCATAATATTTCTAGGAAGGAAGGAAGACTGGCCTTCTCATTAAGTAGATGAATGTGAACATTTCTTGACAGCAAGGACAATGTTTCCATGTTCAATTTACTATTAAAAGAACTCCAGTAGTAATTGCTGTTGATGAGGAGGAAATTGAGGCACTGACATTTTGAATAATCCAGTTCAGTGCTGTGAGTCACCCATCCACAGTATTCAGTTTAGCAACTATGTAATTGAATGCTACTGCCCAAGTACCAGGATAATTATAGACACTGCGGAGGATTAGGAACTTGTAAGATGTTAGGGCTTTGAGAACCAAGTGGTCATCCAGGAAACCACGACACAGTATCAGGCCTCCACTCCAGAGTGGAGACAATATTAGCTCCCATGATTCCCATGGCAAAATAAAAGGTGTAGGGCAGGTGCCTCCTATAGCCAACTGAGCTACCTGTCTGTTTCCCTTCACAGCTAAGCTCATTTCTAGAAAAGTTCATATTGACAGTCTTTACTGTCTTAACTTCTCAGCTTCTAGGAGGAATGCTCAAACCTTCTCACTGTTAAGTCCAAATGGGCACTTTCTGTCTGCATCTGATTTGCCCTGTTGGCAGCGTTTGACATTCTTCCCAGCTTGTTCCTTCTGGAAACTCTCCGCATGTCCAATATTAAGTATATTGTCTCTCCTTTCTCCCCCACTACCTCACAATCCCCTAAACCAGTCTTCTTCCTAAATTTCCCGTCTTGGCAAAGAGCATCACCATCTATCCAATCAGTCAAGCCAGAAATGGCAATAAGTGGAAGATTTGGGGGTGGGGTGAGGAGATAATTCATTAGTTATCCCTTTTAGTCACACTTCTGCCTAATAAGTCACAAATTTTTATAGAATTTTCTTTATTAACCTCATATGTATCCCTTCTTCTGAGTCAAAACTATTGGCCTTATCATATGTCACCTATTTGATGGAAGATATGGCTTCTGGCTTTTAGATTCATTCTCTGTCAATCCCTCTAGTGGGCTGCTGTCAAATTTACCTTTCCTCTCTCCCAAAAATAAAAATTGTAATCAAGCTACCTCCTCCATTTAAATTTGACTACACATTCCTGTAGGAAAAACTCAAAGTCCGTGGTATGGCATGCAAGAGCATTAGTGATCTGGCCCCAGTGGTGTCTTCACCTTCTCCTGCCCCTTAGTTATTCTCAAAGACCTTGGTCCTAGGACAGTACCGATGCTTTTCCATACGTCTGCATCTTTGTTTCTGGTCAAAGCTCATTTACTTTTCTATTCTCAAGAACCTCCTCTTTTTATCCTAGTCCAATTTGTCCAAACCTCTATTGTAGCACTTACCAAGCTGTGCAGCTTTTACAAAGGCAAAGATTTAAAACAAAACAAAATAAAATAAAAACCAACCAGGCATGTTTGGAAAGCTACAGGCAAGTTTCACTTGGTTGAGCTCAGGGTCTTGGTGATCCTCCAAGATATGGAACATGAGATGAAATGGGTAGTCCTTCACGGATTTTAATTGGGGAAGTTATTTGATCAGATTTGCATTTTAGAGCCTTATTCCATTTGTGTGTAAGATGTTTTGGAGAATCTCCATAATTATTAGGGCCTGAAGGAGAACGGGCAGTTGTGGGTAAAAAAGGATGAGGAATTACTGCAGAGATATTTATACAGTAAATTTGGCAAGTCTGATGGATTGATTAAGTGAATTGGAGAATTTATCCATTGATTCAATAATTATTGGGGACTAAGCATTGCTGCAGTTTCTAGAAGTACAAAGAGATTATAAGACAATGTTCCCACTCTTATAGAAACTTATTATAGTGAAAAACAAAGTAGATCAGAAGTGGACTCAAATATATATAGGAGTTTAGTAAATGATAAAGGTTAAATTCTTTAATATGTAGTTTTAGAACAATTGGCTGTTTGGGGAAAAACAGATATAAAACTGTATTTTCTCATCAAATTCAGTTCCAAATAAATTGAATTCAAAATGTGAAATAATAAAAACAATAAAAATAACCAGAGTTTAATATGTATATAAATTTACAGCTTTTAAACCTTCCTAAACAGAGCACCAAAGACATAAACTACACAATGAAGAGCAATGCAATTGAAATCTCTTTATCACAGAAATATAGCAATGAAGAAATAATGGCAACATAAAGGTATATAAAGATCTAGTATGATATAGAAACTTCTATTACAGTATTACACACTTGCTTTTGATTTGGCTTATTCCAAAGGCTGTCAGAAGAAAAGCATGAGGATCTATTTGAACATTTATATAAAAGAGAACCGTGGTGCTAACTTCTGAAATGATACAAAGAAGATTAGCAAGACCTCTGCATAAAGATGACGTGCAAATTCCTGAAGTGTTCCATATTTTTTAGATGTGGAAGATGTTCCTGTCACCATGGAGTGAGACCCTTGACCCTATTCAGTCCAGAGACTTGATCTGAGATGCCACACGCCAGCATTCCCACTCCCTGGTGAGGGTTTGGAATAGGTTCTTTCTCTCAAGCTGTTGCGTCAAGTCACTCGGATGTGGATAAAACACAAAGGCAGGTGAGAGAGAGAGAGAGAGAGAGAGAGAGAGAGAGAACCATGAATCTTCGATTGATGTTATGAGGGTGTTAATTGAATACCCAAATCACAGTAACGGCTTTGTACCAAAGAACTCTAAAAATTCAGAGGCAGGGATTGGGGTACCTGATAAAACACCTCAGACAAAGAAAAAAATTACTCAAGGCTAATAAAACATTCTTACTCTGAAGTTTTCCCCTGATGTACTTTTGTCTCTGAAACTGAGTTCCAGGAGCCAAATAATTTCCAACCATCCAGTAAGCAATCAATGAGAACCTATTATGTTCTAAGGCACTGTATTAGACGCTGTCTTTTTCACAGTAAGTACAATTGTCTTCCTCAAAGATGAGTACGACAATGCCTTTGCCCTCAAGAAATTCATGGACTAACACTTAAGGAGGGGAATAATACCTACAGTGCAGACTGCATTTTCCTAATACCGAATGCACTTAATTTATTTCATGATGCCAGCCTGGCTGGGTTAAGGAGCTTACGGAGGACACTGAAGAGAGAGAGATTTTTATTTAATGGCTATAGCGTAAGCCTTCCTTTTCGTTTAGATGGAGCCTCGGTTTGTGAGGCTGTCAGCACAACACCTTCTAAAATATCACATTCTCTTTCCATGATGTTTAAGAGGCAAGTGATGTGAAGTGAGAGGAAGTGAGAGGAAGAAAGTGAAGCTTATTAGTTTGAATGAGGTCATCAGAGTCACTCTGCAGGATCCTTATAGGAATAGAACAGGGCCCAGCGCAGACCCCTACCAATTAAAATGATCTGGATGGAGGCAAACATTGTGGTGAATGAATATACAGAATGTCATCATGTTTTCCTCAAGTATGCTTTTACATGATAAACCCTAGAAACGTCTGAATTTTGGTTTTGAGAGCATTGAACATTTACTATGGCAAGAAGGCCATGAGTATCTCCACGTGGGCGTCTCTTTCCCAGCCCAAACTTCACATCCCTAAACCCATCCATGCCCTGCCAGCTTCTGTTCTTGGGTTTCTTCCATCTGCCAGATTTGACCGCTCCTCCTTGTCTGATTTTCAAATGTCCTCCAAGTCTTCATCTTTGGGGATGATTCTCCCTGATTCTTTATAAAATGTTTCTGTGGGGCTGGATGAAATTAATACCTTGGCTTCAGGCGCCCACTTTCTTGACCTTGTTCACCTCCGGCTGGCCTTACGCTCCCCCTACCCCATTCCCTTGGCCACCACAGCATCTCCACGATGATGTACTACAAACACATTTTTTGAAATTTTCCTCTTTTCCCCCTCATTCAATGTTTCCTCAATATTTACCTCTTTCCAAGACTAATTCTCAGAGTTTTGGGTAAAGGGAAGCAAAACAAAACTAAACAAAAACAGGCCATTCAGGGACCTACTACAGATCTACTAAGCTAGGAAAGAGGTCCAGACTCCAATTCCTCTCTTAATTGGCTTCATGACTAAAAGCTGTGTGGGGACCTGTAAATAGCAATTCGAAATACATACCGTGTTTCCTTGTCCATTATCTCCCCACCCCCTTCCAAATCTGAGGTAAGCTAAGGACACAGATTCTGGGATGCTTGTGGGTTCTTTCTGACCCTCGGTGATTATTAAACAGCACATTTGGGTTAGGGTTTTTTCCCCTGCATTGTGGTTTCTGTGATTAAGTGATGTACTACATAATGTTCTTGCAACTCCAGATGCCTGAAATATTTTTACTATTTATGCATATTCATTTTTTTATTTTTCTACAAAAAATTTATTTTCTACAAAAAAGAAAATAAAGAGGTAGTTGAAAATCAGAGATTTGTCTTCTCTCCTTGTTAAAAATCTGGCAAAAAAAAAAATCTGGCAAAGTCTTTAGAAGAGCCCAATGGGGTAGTGTTCCCAAAGACCAGTACTTTCCTAAGTAAACAAAGGGAAGCTCTCTCTTCAGTGAAGTCACCCTCTGCCCACCCTATCAGGGAATTAGGCAGAGTGTCTAAAGTTTGCACAGGTTTGCTGACTGGCGAGCAGTGGGGGAAAGGAGAGGGAGGAAGGGGAGAAGGAAATGGAGAATGAGAAAAAGAGGAAGGGAGAGAAAAAGAAGCAAGCAGAAGATAAGCAAGCAGCTATGTATTCACAGTGAGCCTGAGTTAATTTAAGATCTTCCTTCACTTGTTGGCCCCTGGAGTACGGTAGTGGTCAGTTTCCCATCTTGCTCTAGGCCACATGATTGCTTCACTTTATATCTACTTCTTTTGTATTGGGGATTAAAAAAAAAAAAAAAGCTGGAAAAAAAAAAAAAAACAGTGATGCTGAATCTTTTGACATTGAACTTTGCAAAACAATAAAAGACACAGCCAGGACATTTTTTTCCACAACAGTTAATTTGTATGGTTCCCAGCACAATTTAAAAGTGGTTTAGTTTCAAAAGGGTAAATGTTCAACTGAGCATGTCCTATTCAAAAGAGTCTTAAAAATATACAGAACTGACTGTAAGAAAAAGACCTCCTCAAGGTGGTATATTTTGCTTGAATAGGGAAACAAAATCAAGCATGGCCTCACTCTGTTGGCTTTGTTTTTCCGAGGTTATTGAAGAAAAGAGAAGTTTGCCAAAACTAAACAAAATGCAGAACAATTTCTTTGAACCTGAGAACTCTCCAGTGCCCAAACATGATTAAAAACCATCTTGGTTAAGCCCCTTTGATCGGCCTGCCTGTCGTAAAACCTGTTCTGAGTCTCTGGCAATTACAGTCTTATCTGTGTGGTCCTTTCCTTTTGAGAACTTTCAGCATGATGTTGTCCTGCTGGGGCTCAACTAATTGCTTATGGACGATGTGATATAGAGAGCTTAGTGCCCATCAAAAATGATGCCACTGATGTACCCACACCCCCAGCAAACCTGAGCAAAGGTGCGTTCTCATCTCTCCACAAAAGAGACCTTCTGAGAAGAAAAAGGGAAAGAACTGAAAAGAACACGAGTGACTCCAGGACAGCATGGAGAAATATGCAGACAAATACTTGGCGTTTTTTCGAGTTTTCTTTATTAAAGACTCTAATTGAATTTCATTGACTGAAGTTGAAAGCCATGTCTAGAGCACACTGTAGATCTGTTACTTTCCCATTCTATTTATATGTCTATGAAGTAGATCATTGTAATGAATACAAATGGGCAATAAGTACAAAGTTATTGCATAATTTTTCAAAATTTTATGATTGCTTTTCCTATTTCCTCTTAGAATAATGGCCCCTCTGTGTAGCCTGTAGACCATTCACTATATCTTCAGTATATTTTACCATTTCAGCAGATTTTAATTTATTAGAGACATACTAGAAGTGGTATGTAAACAATCCACAGAACGAAGCTGATTTGTAAGACATGGACAACCTGAACCAGGATTAAGTTACTTCTGAGATCACTTGGTGAATGCAAAAATACATATGTATTTTTCTCTCTTTTCCCCTCCCTGCCTGCTTCTTGATTTGGCCAAGACTGGGACTTGGGGACTGGAGGGAAAACCAAATTAGAGCCACCCACCGACCCATAGCAAACAGAACAGAAAATGTCGATCTCATGATGGGATGTGTAACAAGATGGAAAGTTTCTCCATGGGTTTGCGTTTCTAAGCCAGACTTCGGCAAAGGTTCAAAGCTGCCAGCTCTGAGTAAACAAACACAGCTTTACAAGATGAAGTAGGCTAATGGCTGCTCCAGCATCTGTGGGATGGCCTTGGACGGAAAATGACCTACCCTTTGCTTCATTCTGCTCGTACTCCTTTTACTTTATTCCCCTTCTCTCTGAGACCTTGAACTCCTCTTTCCATATGATCACAGTGGGAAAAGTTGTCAGATGTGACAATTCCAGGACCCCTAAGCCTACATCAATGGCCCCCCTTTTTAAAAGATTTTATTTATTTATTTATTTATTTATTTATTTATTTATTTATGAGAAACACAGAGAGAGGGGCAGAGACATAGGTAGAGGGAGAAGCAGGCTCCCTATGGGGAGCCCCATGCAGGACTTGATCCCAGAACCCTGGATCACGACCTGAGCCAAAGGCAGATAGATGCTCAACCACTCAGCCACCCAGGCGTCCCAATGGCCACTCTTTGTAGTGTCATGTTCAGGATTGTGGTCTTTCCCTCTCAGTCTCTCCTCTCCAGTTTATTTTTCCAATTGACTTTGAGCTCACAGCTGAAGCAATTTTGACCAACTATGTGTTCACTGCTCTAGACCTGACCAAAATGGATGAGGGTCTCGGTGTACTTTGGAAGCACCTTAGGGGAAGCAATCCACTCTGCCTGACAGTGCAGGAAAAGGCTTCATGGGGGAATAACACAGGCAGTGGTACTTGCAGAACTAGTTGAGGCTGCAGAAACCGGAAGCTAGGATAGCATATGATGGACAAGCATTTGCTTCTTATGAATCATCATTTAGACAGAGCTTGAATAGGTGTGTGTGCTTCAATGGAGATACCTATTTTCTGTGAATTTATGGTCTTACAATTTTAAATATGAATATTCACCTAAAAGGGGAAGAGAGCATGGAAAGCTAAAATTAATTGCAGGAAATGTGTGATGCATATATTTCTCTTGGCTTGAAGACAGCAGCTTAAATCTATATTGAAAAGAATTAAAAATTTTAATTTAAAAAGCTTCTATAATATGGATTTAAAACTAGTAAGGATACACTGAAAGACAAGGCACACCAGCAGTAATTGGGCCTATGAAGTAAAGCAGGACACTTCAAGCCATTTTTCTCATAAAATCCCTAAAAATATTTGGAAAAACCATGTACTTTTGGACATATTTTCAAGTTGAAATCTAAAAAATTTCAAAATGAGTTTAAATAGTTGCAAAAGATCTAATTTATGAGGCGCCTGGGTGGTGTCGTTGGTTAAGTGCCACTCTTGGTTTCCGCTCAGGTCATGATCACAGGGTCCTGAGGCTGAGCCCCCTGTCAGGCTCCACGCTCAGCACAAGGTCCGCTGAAGTTACTTTCTCTCTCTACCCCTCCCTTCCACTTGCACTCTCTCTCTCTAAAATAAATAAATCTTTAAAAAAATGTAATTTATGATAGTTTATAACACTGTTTTATTTTATTTTTTTAAATTTTTTTAACAGTGATGTTTTAGATGCATTTTAAGTTAATCAAATGGCATCTAAATAGTATGTTGATAAATACTCATCTGTTAAAATTTTTCTTTTTTTAATGAATAAGCTGATCTTCAGTAGAGAGAATTTTTTCTCCTTGAACTTTTATTTCTGTCCCACTTTCTCACAATATTTGTTTTAGACTTGAAATTATTTTATTGCTGAAGTCATCATATTTCTCACAACTAAAAAACTATATAAATCCATTAAAAATTACATTGACATTAGATTCTAAATTCAAAATGCTTATTTTTGAAATGAGTCTTTATAATTATCACAAAATTAATAAAACTATATAAATTTTAGAAAAATTATTAAATATTAATATAAATTTTGTTGGAAAGCTATTTCTTTTTTTAAAAAGATTTTATTTATTAATTTGATAGAGAGAGAGAGAGAGAGAGAGAGAGAGCAGGAGAGGAGCAGAGAGGGAGGAGAGAATCTCAAGCAGACTCTGTGCTGACCATGGTGCCCACCATGGGGCTCTATCTCAGGACCATGAGACTGTGACCTGAGCGGAAACCAAGAATTGGAGGCACAAATTGGGGGGAGGGGCAGAAAGAGAGGTAGAGAGAGAATCTCAAGCAAACTCCATACTGAGCATGAAGCAGATGCAGGGCTCAATCTCAGGATCCTGAGATCATGACCTGAGCCACCTAAAATCAAGAGTTAGACACTTAACTGACTGTGCCACCCACGTGCTCCACAAAGTTATTTCTTTTTAAGATGGTTGAGACTTTTGTTTATTCAGTGAGTTGATGTGTCCAGCTATTGTTTATTATAAAAATGAGCGGTATTTGGCATCATTCTTATCTGTATTTATTTCTATTGTGATAGCTGTAAGTGCTGAGAAAGCTTGTTCTCATAAAAAAACAAATGAAGGGCTTTTGTTATAGCAACATCACTCCCTTTGAATTTCTGAATTTGATGCCAAATATCACATGGTGATATAGCATAATAATAGTTTTTATTTTTTTTTTAAGATTTTATTTATTTATTCATGAGAGACACAGAGAAAGAGAGAGGCAGAGACACAGGCAGAGGGAGAAGCAGGCTCCATGCAAGGAGCCCGATGTGGGACTCGATCCCAGGACTCCAGGATCATGCCCTGGGCTGAAGGTGCTAAACCGCTGAGCTACCCAGGGATCCCCAGTAATAGTTTTTAATAACCATCTGCTAATAAAATGGTTAGTTCTTCAATTTATGGAAAGCAAAGAATCTTGATAGTTACTAACACTAGGTGCTGGGGCTCTAACAGTAAACAATTTATAATCTAAGGAAAAAAGGTTCCTGAAGCTAGAATCCTGAGAAACACCTATTTAAGGAGGTAGATGATGAAAAATAACCAACAAAGCAAATCAAGAACTAGGAGCCAGGAAGTAAAGTGTTATGGTGTTCAAAGGAGAGGAGAACTTTAACAGGACATGTACTTAACAAGGTCAAAATAATTCAGGGAAGCAAGCTTGAGGAGGATTGATGCCATCATTTCTTTGACGTTCCAAAGAGAATAAAGAAGTTAATTTTTTCCTGTGTGTAAAACCACAAATTTTGACATTTTAATCAGTTATGGAGACTCTGGGATTAGGGTAGCTGGCACTCTATTTTTTTTTCTTTTATCCAAATCATTTTTTATGTGTGAATCTCATTTAGGATTTTAATTCCGATGTAGTTGTCTATTTGTCTATATTTGGGCTGATTGCAGGTTATCACACTATTATTTTGCACAGAATGTTGATTTTACATAAGGCAAACCCTTTTACTTTGTTCTTTATTGAAATTGTCAAAATTACATCTTCTCAATCATGAGTTGTACCATTTGTGAAACTATTAAATTAGTCTATTTCTTTAGTTCTTTTTATTGTCTTCAGCAATGTTTCTGTGATTTTCCCTATAAAAATTTCATGTCTCTTGTTATTTATACTTAGATACCTTAAGTTTTTGTTGCAAATGTGAATGAATGGATTTTATTTTCTCATTGCACTTTTGAATAATTTTTTATGTTGATCTTTTAATGAGTAGTAGTGTGGAATTGTCTTAGTTCTTAAAAGTTTATTGGTGGATTCTTTTGCATATTCCACATAGACAATCACATTAACTACAATAGAGATACTTTGACCTTTCATTTCTAATTTTTATTCATTTTATGCCTCTTGTCTTCCTGCATTAGATAGAAACTGCAGTAGAATGTTGCATACACGTGGCAATGCTGAGCTTCTTACTTTATTCCTAATTTTGTAGGAAATGCTTCTAAAATTTCACCATTAAATATGATTTTTATTGCAGGTCTTTAATGGATGGCTTCATCAGATGAAGAAAATCCCTTTCTACGCTAAGTGGGTTAAGTGCTTATATCACCTATGTACGTTAACTATCAAATGTTTGCATTTACTTAGAGAATCATATTTTTCTCTTTTAATTTATAATCATGTTTTATTACATTATTAGATTTGTTGATGTTGAACCATCATCCTTAGATTTCTAAGAATAAGTCCATTTGAATATGATGTGATATTTTTTAATCATTGATGAGTTCTACTTACTAATATTTTATTTGGGATTTTTAAAGATATGTTGTAAGTAAAATAAATCTATAATTTTGTTTTCTTGTACTTTACCTTTCTATTTTGGTGCCAAAATTATGTTAACCATAAAATGCTATTTGTTTCTCCTCTTTCTGTACTTGGAAGTTTGGATATGATAGAAATGATCTCATAATCACTAGGGAAACTTTCTGAGCTTTTGATCATCAATTCAACTTATTTAATGATTGATTTAATTTAGTGGTATTCATATAAACTGGTCTGCAAATATATTGACAAAGTTATTGATAACAATCTTATTTTTTAAATTTCAACTTATCTTTATATTTAGTTATTATTCCTTTATGGTCCAGTATCGTTGATTCATGACTTTCCTTCCTTTTGATTAGTCTTTTTTTTTTTTTCCTTTTGATTAGTCTTATGTTTTGCTTCATGTAGCAGTTTGCAAATAACTACTTGTTGATTTTTATTGATCTTATCTGCTGTGCCTTTGTTTTCTAATTCATCTGATGTCTGCCCTTACCTTTATTATTTCCTGCCATCTAGTTCTCGTGTGTTGTGTTTCTTTCTTCTTTCTTTTTTTTTAAAGATGTATTTATTTATTTGAGAGAGAGAGTGAGCATGAGCAGGGGTTGGGGCAGAGGCAGAGGGAGAGAGAGAATCAAGCAGACTCCCCACTGAGCCCAGAGCCCAGAGTGGGGCTGTATCTCACAACCTGAGATCACGACCTGAGTCAAAACCAAGAGTTGGATACTCAACCAACTGAGCAACCCAGGTGCCCCTTTCTTTCTTATTTGGAGCACTTACTCATTTATAGTCAATCTCTTTCTCCTTTTCTTTTAAGAAAGTGCCTTCGATTTTTCTTCTTGTATCAATGTCTCCTCTCGCTGTAGTTTTTACAAGTTTGTCTTCATTCTCTATATTCTTTAGTTTCTCAAAAGTGTGTATTTGTCCAAGTTTGTTTTAAATGTTTCCTCTTGGGATGCCTGGGTGGCTCAGTGGTTAAGCATCTGCCTTTGGCTCAGGGTGTGATCCAGGTGTCCTGAGATTGAGTCCCACATCGGGCTCCCTGCAAGAAACCTGCCTCTTCCTTTACCTATGTCTCTGCCTCTCTCTCTCTCTCATGAGTAAATTTTAAAAATCTTTAAAAAAACGTTTCCTCTCAGTACTTGGAAGCTCTTTCAGTTTTTAAGACTCATGTGTTTCTTTAGTGCAGACTAATTCTTGGCCCTTACCTCCTCACTGCCTCCCTCCATCCTCTCACCAATTTTATTTGTGTTAGGTCATGGATTTGGGATTGGCAGAATCATTTTCAATGAGAAATTTAGTTTTTGTTCATTTGTCATTTTTTTCTTCTTCTTTTTTTTCTCCTTGTTAAATGTGCTCTCTCTCCTCACACCTCAGTGGTTTTCCTATTTTGTTTGTACATGTGTCAATTCCTTTGGGCTCCCTGTTTTAGAACCAAGTTTTCTAATGGCTTTGGGGTTCCTGTCCTGCAATGACATTGGACTATTCTAGATACAGTCATAAGGCTAGTTAGCAGTTTGGCTTAGTTCCTGATCACAAAACTGTCTTAGTATTTCTTTCTCTTAGACCTAAAATACTTTGCAAAGCCACAGTCCAAGCAAAAGGCTAATAGCTATTTTTAAAACATATCTTAACATAGAGTTCAGGGCATTGATATCAAGGAGTAAGTCTTGATCTCGTCCTCTATCTTGCATGGAGGACTTTTAGTATCAGTTTTCCTTGAGAAGTCAAGATTTGGTTATCATACCTACTCTTGGGCATGGAGGCCAGCAAGGTTGTGACTTCCATCATGCTTATTGCTTTGCATCTCAATTCTGTTTTTAGTTTACTAGAAAGTATATTTCGCTTTTGAGTATGTGTGTCCTTTTAGTTGTCTCTTTTAGCAATTTTATTTGTTATTGCTATATGGATAAGAGGAAGAAGAATGATTAGTAGACTTGGGATCAAGTAATAATGAAAATAAAGTGAGATTTTAAGAGATTATAGAAATTGGGCATGCTAATTTTTAAGTGCTTCTTCATGTTAAGACTCTACATGTATCTGAAGAAGTTCCCTTGATATCAAATTTTTTGATGAATGTGTATTGATTTGGCTTAAAAAACAACACAATTAAGAATCAGTATTTTTCTAAATGACTGATTAATAAGTAAGACCATTGCCATCACCTCAGAGCTGGAGCTCTCTTGCTCCATGCCATCCTAATCCTCACCTGCTGTGGAAGATGAGGTGTAGATCAGGGTAAAGTTATGCAAAATATGCAGACAAACCACTCAAAGCAAGTGTCCTTACAAACCTTTTTACAAAAGGAAATTTAAAAATACACAGATATATTCAAAGCCCACTTGTTAACCAAGAGCATCTAGCACTCAAGTATAAGAAGTCTAGACAGTGAAAACATTAATGTAGTGAGTTTATATTTTAGGAAATGTGAGGACCTGATAAAGGGTTCCTGGGAAATCAGAAGTAATATTCTTTCATTCAACAAGCATTACCCAGTACAAACTGTATTATAAGAAATAAAACCCGTGTTCAAGAGGCCCACAGCTTTGAGGAGTAGAAATTATTTAAATGCTGAATCATTAGCTGAGCTATGAGCAGAGAAGCTTTTATCTTGTTTGTTCCTCTAAAGCAAAGTAATTCTTAAAATTACTTAAAGTAGAAAATGTTCTCTTTTTGCCTTATTTCCAGGAAATTCTGAGCTAAATTTATGCTTAATTGTATCACTAAAATTTGAAAATAATTATCTCAACCCTCCATCTATTGAATTTTGATTTTTTTCAAATGTTATCTCCATTATGGAAATCTTTTAAATTATTTCAGGAATTACAGTTTTAATGGGTGGATTGAAAAAAATAAATTAATAGCATTTGAGCTGGGTGGGGAAAACTGACAGAAGCTGCTCATACCAAGTTCAGCAAAAGTCCTTATATGCCCTCACCTCAGAAGCGGAAAATTGCCAAATGTATTATACTTGTATTTATATGTTATATAATGCACACGAATAACGAATATATTCTTACTGTCTCACTTCCTTCCTGGGAACTCTTCAAATGGAATTTTATGTCTGGTTAGGAGTAATACAATTTAAGAAGGATGTGGATATACTGGAGAGGTTACAATGGAAACTACTTAAAATGATGGGAATTCTAGAAACCATGGTCTGTAAAGGAAAATGGAAAGAAAAATGAGACTTATTCAGCAAAAGGAGAAATAGTGCTAGGTTAAGAAGAAGATGAAATGAGGCAAACCGGAGGAAAGTCATTTTTAACTACAGCAAGGGCAGATTAGATTTTTTGAAAGATCCATTAATTATTTTAGTTAAGTGTTGGAAATACTTAGGGAGGTTAAGAAAATTTTTCTAAATGGAAGTTTCTTATAAACCACCCTTCCCCTCAATACTCCTTTGCGCTTCAGTCTTCCCGACAACGAAAGTTTACTTGTCTTTAGACATAACACAAGTAATAGGGTCAATGGGAAAGGACCTACCCACATGCCCATAAAGGAACTGTGTCTTTGACCCTGGAATTGCTGTCAACTATCTTTTTTGGTAATTTGGAAACTAAAAATATTCTGTTCTTTCAATAATACTGCAGCAGATGACCACCAGAATCCAGCAAGGTGTGGATGGGACAGTGGAAAAGGCGAAAGATCTCCTCTTTAGGAGACAGGAAATTTCCAGTCCAGGCTCTTCTACAAACTGGTGGTTAGTCACTTAATCTCTTTAGGCTTTGTTTCTTCATCTCTGACATTAGGTGAAAATGGGAGCATGAGGGACCTCTGAGGGCTTAGGGCGTTCTGATCAGTTACAAGTCCATGGGATTCTGAGACAATTTCTGGGGGTCAAGCAGGAGCAAAGAAGAGAGGATAGGATTTTTCTTCAGCAGCTTTCACCAGCAAATTGTTGCATAAGCATGCCAGCTGAAACAAACAGCTTTGTGGGCTCCCATCACAGTGCCCTGCTGCCCTCATTCCTGAACTCTGCTGTGACCACACAGAATGCTGCCATCATTGGTGGACTTTGACCTATGGCCTTTCCGAGCCGAAAGGAAGAGAGATTATCAAGAATCTGGTTGCCTGTCTCTGACCCCAGTCCCACCCTGCTTGGCTGCCATCATAGCCTCAGCATAGCCTCCTCCAACAACTGAGACCTTTATTTATGCTCCAATTAAAAAAAAAAATGCCTCTCAAATGCTCAGATAGCTACTTTGATTGCATTCAAGCTCTCAAAGTTAACTAAACCCAATCCCTCAAAGCCTGGAGACTTTGAATTCCTTTTTTTTCCTTTTTAGCGTTGGCACATTGTGGTCCTGCCCAGTGTGGAAACTGCTTCCACATCCTTACCCCCTGTTCACACTTTCCCCATCAATCTGATGACATGAAACCGCTTGACTCATAAACAGGACTTAGAGAAACAGAGGTTAAACCACGGGCACCAAAAGTGGTTGTGAGTCTGTGAGTGTGGAAAAAGTGGGAAAATCCACAAGCATGTGGCTTTTACCATCTGCCTCAAGTGCTGAACTGTAGAACCGTGTTCAGCAAGAGCCTGCTATTTAAAATGATACAAATACTTTGCCCCCTTTTCCTTGGTAAAGACCAGTGCGTTTAGCCACAAAATTACCTTCTCTTCTGAATTTCCAGTATCTGTCCATTTTCTTTTCCTTTTCAATGACAACAGGAAGACTTCTAAGCCTCTATTAATGTTGTTCTATATGGCTGCTCTCCTTCTTCCACCTCTTATATATTATCTAGTGAGCCCGTACAGTAAGAATTGCTGGAAACGCTTATACAGTATATACTATGTAGCAGAAACTGTTCTAAGCACTGTATGTATATTAACACACTTCCTACTTAAATCAACCTCATGATACAGGTGTTGTCATTATCTGTATTGAACACACAAGGAAATCAAGTACGGAAAGGTTAAATGACTTTTCCCAGGTAACAGAGCAAATGAGTGGCAGGGCTTGGATTTGAACTTGGACTTACCAGCTCCAAAGTCTGTGCTCCTAAGAGAATCATGTTCTGAGAAGGACAGAGGCAGAAACTAAGAAAAAAGATGGTGCCATAGTGATGGCACCAAGATTTATCAACGCATCTTTTTGGGGGGTCAACCCATAACAAGAAGTTTTGAAAAAAGTTGACCTACTAGGTCAACTTTTCATAGGAGAGTACGTCAGGCACAACTACAATAAAAATTACCTATTTCCTTACTTTGTTTTTGTTGTGTTCCTGTAGTGTGTGCAAAACTGCTATGCACTAAGCAGGTGCTTTGCACCCTTCAGTTTATTGTGTTACAGTGAATGCACTAAGAGAAGAGACCAGAATCACAGGTATCGAGTTCGTTTTGTGGCAATAATGAGATTTTCAAGGGGAATGAATGTGATAGTTCACATACAGTCACTTGAATGGGTTAAGTCTGAACCCCTGACAGGTAGCATCATGTGACTGGACATTTTCGAGTGCTTTCCTGAAGGCATCTATACATGTAAACATGTATAGAGATGATTATACATGTGCAGGGAAACACATTATAACATAGATTTTAATAGTTATACTGTAGGTACAGTAAGCATAGTATACCTTATGTCCCCTCTTTACCCTCAGCCCTCCACACCTTTTTTCTTTTTATTTTTAAGATCTTATTTATTTATTAATGAGAGACACACAGAGAGAGAGAGCGAGGCAGAGACACAGGCAGAGGGAGAAGCAGGCTCCATGCAGGGAGCCTAACATGGGACTCAATCCCGGGACTCCAGGATCATGCCCTGGGCTGAAGGCGGCGTTAAACTGCTGAGCCACCCAGGCTGCCCCCTCCACACCTTTCTGATTGATAATAAAGGTGTATCTATTTCACTTGATCATTAGCTTTTAGTTTACTTCAACAAACATCATGATGAGCACCTACTATGTCCCGGAGAGTTCCTGTCCTCAAGAAGTTTACTCAGTCCAGCAAGTTGATATAGTTTTCATCATTTTAGGGCACAGACTTAGCCATCCCTAAATTTGACACTGATTTACAACTATAAATAAATAAAGTCCTTCGTTTTGACTGGTGGTATCTGAGAACATGTAAGAAAAACTCTTTCTCTATGAGATTCAAAGGTAGTGCACAAAAAGGAAAATTCATATATTTTATTCTTCTATGATTCATCATCAAGAGGGTTTTTTTTATTTTTTTGGTACAAATGATATCAGAATATTTCCTTCCCTTACATCTTCTCACATTATGTGGGTCTGTTCATCGCGTGAGTCATATGGTTAAAACTTTTGAAAATTTCTGACTTAACAATAAACAGTAAGAGAACAGAACTCCTTTATCTTTGGGGTTGGGTCTCCCGTCATTTACAGACAGTAGCCCAGAGCAATGAAATGTATGAGTGACTGACTGGGGGAGGGTGGTGGGGCAGACATTCGCTCAGTCTCTGTCAGTATAATACTTGTCTGAGATCAGTTTATCTTCCACCTCTAACCTCAGCAGATCTGTGTCTCTGACCTGAAAAATGTGGGAGAATTCAGCGGGTATGGGAAGATTTTTCTCATGAAAAAAAAAAGGTGCTTTCATTTTATAAGAACATAAAAGAAATGGATATGCTAGGATTACTGCATGAGTTCCCCAGAACTGTCACAACAAAGTGCCACAAACTGGATGGCTCAGAGAACAGAAAGGTATCGCAGCACAGCTCTAAAACCTAGAAGTCCAAAATCAAGACGTCAGCTGGATTGGTTCCTTCTGAGAGCTTTGAAGAAGAATCTGCCCCTACTCTCTCTCTTCTTCTCTGGTAGCATTAGACATTCCTCGGCTGATAAGTGACATTTTCCACGTGTCTTCACATCATCTTCTTCAATGAGTGTCTTGCCCTGTGCCCAGATTTCCTGTTTTTATAAGGACACCAGTTTTATTGGATTAGGGCCCACTCTGCTTATCTCAATTTAACTTGATTATGTCTGTAAAGACCCTGCTTCCAAATAAGGTCATGGGAGGTATCCAGGACTTCAACGCATCTTTTTGGGGGGTCAACCCATAACAAGCACCAAGAAAACAAAATGTTGTGGAAGTTTACAAATAAACCTGATAGGGCAGCCCTGGTGGCTCAGTGGTTTAGCGCCACCTTCAGCCCAGGGCGTGATCATGGGGATCCAGGATTGAGTCCCACATCGGGCTCCCTGCATGGAGCCTACTTCTCCCTCTGCCTGTCTCTGCTCTCCTCTCTCTCTCTCTCTCTCTCTCTCATGCATAAATAAATAAAATCTAAAATAATAATAATAATAAAAAAAACAAATAAAACTAACAAGTCTGCATGGCTTGAATAAAACCCTCTAGCTCTCCTTCCTCATATAGCTTCCATCCTTAAGTAGATTTTTGCCTGACTTAAATAAGAAGGATTGTGTGAATATAATTTTTCACGTCCTCAAGCTCTGAACATGTTTTGAGATGGAACCATGGATTTATATCCATGTTAGGGAAGACCTGGGGCAAGAAGTCTAAATCATAGGGCCAAGGCTGTCATTAATTAGTTTGTTTCCTAAGCCACCTCTTTTTCTTGAGGCTCCATTTCCTGATCTGTCAGATGAGCATTAATACACATGCCTTACATATCCCATTAGAATGTATAAACCCTGCAAGTGTACTCACTTTAGTCCATTTTGTTCCCTCCACTATCCCACGTGGCAGCTAGACGAGTTCTGGCACATGATCAATGATTACTATTTGTTATGTTCACAGGTAAAGGAAGAGACTTTCTGCATGCACTAAGTTCACACTGTGAATACACAGGATTTAAAAGTTAGAATGTTCTGTACTAGAGAGAGTTTGTGGCAGGGAGGAAGAAGTACAGCTATGGTGTCAGCAGACAGGTGTCAGGCTTTAGTATTGCCAACTCACTGTTCTAATCCTTAACTGCAAAATAGGGGGAAAGTAACCTCTAAAGTCCCTTTCACTCTAAAACTCTAAACTCCATGTTTTTAATGACATGGAATGTATCATTCATGTGTGTTCCTAAGTCCCATGTAGTAGAGGTGAGCCCTCTGGTACACATCATAGCTGTTCTCTCAAGTTTTCTTAGACCTGTTATTAATCGGAACCCTTCCCCTTGTGTATGGCCTGAACTTGAGCCACACCCTTGAGAACCAGCTGAAATGAAATCCACCCTGAGGTGTTTGAGATGGAACCATGCAAGGGGAGTGGATGCAATATTTGGTCAGGCTTTTCCTCATATGTATTCTTCTCCACATTTGGTGCAGAATTTCAAAGACGTTTCATGTGTAGGAAACAACCAGGACTGAAAAGTAGTGGGTTTGGATTACTTTCCCAGAGTAGTGGGAATTTGGAATTCTTATAATGCAAATCAATACTAAGCCCATTTAGAATCAGACAAACAAAGTGATGATTATTTTATGTCTCTGGGCCCAGAGCAAATCCACTTCCAGCTAGTCTAATACCTATTAACATTTACAAAGTTCTTTCTAGTAAAATACAAGTCTTTGGGGAATAGCTCATGCCTAGCTATTTCATGCCTTTTCACACTTGGCACAAACAGATCTAGGTTTTGATGTGGAAATTCTTCCTTGTTATAAGAATTCTGATTCTTGAATCTCCTTCTCCCTCTCACTCTTTCTCCCTCATCTCCTACAACTACCTGGTGGTGAAAGAAGTCAGTGGGAAACAATCCTGTAAGCCGCACAGAGCTTAACCTGCAAGCAAAATCAGCTCTGTTGTTGGGGTGATGACTGAGATGGGCCCAGGCTCCCCTTGCCTGGGATAACGACTCTCATGTGCTCCAGACATACGTGCACTGTCTGTCCGGGGCATGCCTTGGGCACCTCAAGTACCTCTCTTCTACATGTTTCTAATAATGTTAACTGTTCAATTTCCCCTTCCAGTCCTGTCCTATGAACAACACATCCCTCGAAGTGACGACACAGACTCAAACAGGAATCACCCACCTCACACTTACCAGTATGCTTGCCTATGGACTCTAGTAGGAAATGAGTTTCTGATGTCTTAGATGGAAAGTCAAACATAAAAATCCTTTTAGCCATTAGTAATCATGGTATCTTCTGGAACATGGACTCTTTGAGCAACAATATGATTTCTTTTGAAATTTTTCTTCCTTGACCAGGGAAGTATCCGTGTAGCATGAACTATATCAGGTACTCAGAAAGAAAGTGAGCACCACACGAATTTGCCCTCAGACACCTCATGATTCCAGATGGAGAGTAGATGGGTAAGGAAACAATCGTAAACTAGTGTGAACAATATGTAGGCAGATTGGTAGGTAGACCATATCATCTAGGGGAGGATTTGTTCCACTTAGGGGGGTTCTGAGATGGTTGGTCAGAGAAGGTCGAATCTGATCTAGCATTGAAAAATGGGACGGAGGTAACATTCCAACAGAGAGAGAAAAACATGAACGAAAGCAAATTTGGGTGTGGTAAAGCAATACTGAATAGTTCTGCATGGCTGGAAGATACAATATTTTAGGGGGAGTGGCCAGAAACAAACTGGAAAATTTGGACCAGGTCTTGAAGCTCCCACCAGGCCCGAAAGAACTTCTCTACTAATGTGTCATCTTTTGGCAGCTCAGCAGCTACCCCTACTGGCGAGGCACAGATGGTATCCAGAGTTTTGAATAGAGTCTTCCCTTTGATCTGGAACAACATCTGAAAGTAGGCCCTATATATCACTACCCAGCTCCCAACTTTCGCCCTCTTCCATGAAAAGACGATGTGAGGTCTAAGGCTTCATCTGGGATCTAGTACAGTTCACCAGCTACGGATTTACAGCCAAAGCCATACACAGCAATGCAGAGCGTACCTTACATAGAGATGGATTTGGGATCCTGGTGTAAGTGGTTGGGGCTGCTCAATAATTTTGGATTCTGCCCAAGTAATTTCCATCACAACCAGCAACTGGTGTTTCAAGCAAATGTAGAATAGGGACTCCTGCAATAGAATCTGTGTCGTCCTCATCCAACAGTTCATGATATCTATGGTTTTCACTTCAAGAAAAATTGTAGTACAGTGTGACCTCCTTTTCCCTTTAGCTGTCTCTGTCTCATTGATTGAGCCATTCAATTTGTAATACCAGTTATGTGCCAGGCATGACCAAAGACTTAACCCCATCAAGAGAGAAGATTTCTACTTTCAGAGCTGCAGGTGATTTTTGTTCCAAAATTCGAATTAGCTTTTCCAGTATTTCCAAAGGAAAACTCTACTTTTCTTCTTCAAAGATATTTTGGATCATTAGGGTGGAGGAACCCCTTGTCATCCTTCAAGTTAAAGGGGTGCCTACAAGAAGTAAATCTATGCAGTGTTTTCCCTGGGGCTTAAGTAGAATGTCTAAAGGGGCCTGAGTTGAAAAACAGGATTCTTTGGCAATTTGACCAATTCTTTCAGCATTAAGTACCAGTTGGAGGATTGCCAAAGGTAGGAAGTTTATTCTCTAGGAGGGCTAGGAGTCCCAGGTTGCTCCATTTCCAGACCACAGGAGATGCTTCTCTAGCTTTGGGCATACACTTCTCCGGAAAAAAAAAAAAAAAGACAATATTTACAGAAGTCATTGCTCTTCATGCTATCTTCAAGAATGATGTCCACCCTTAGCCCAAGATTAAAAAGAAGCAGAGGAGAGAGCAGAGTAATAATCACTTGAGGGTGGGTTTCTGGCTGTTCCCACTGCCAGGACAAGTCTCCAGCAATCTTCCTAACTGTCTGAGAATGATGCAGTGGACCAGCCTGGGTCAGACTCTGAGGTCATTCAATAATTTCAGAACATAGCCCAAATCCATGTGCTCAGGCCCCTCTTGGTAGCTGTTTTGGTCTAGCTGGTGAGCGATAAAATGCAGGTATCAGTAGCTCCATTGTAATAGGAAGAAATTGAGCAAGAGCAGGGAAAATACGTTTAGTACATGACCAATTATAATCCTTGTATTAATCTGCTCAGGCTGCTATAACAGCATATCTTAGATTGGATGGTTTAAACAACAAATATTTATATTACAGTTCTGGAGGCTCAAAGTCCAAGATCAAGATGCTGGCCATTTCGGTTGTTAGTGAGAGCTCTCCTCTGGCTTGTGGACAGCTGCCTTCTTGTGATATCCTCACATGGGGAGAAAATCTCTCTCTCTTCCCCTTAATATAAAGCCACTGACTAATCCAGTCATGAGGGCCCACCCTCATTGCCTCCTCTAACCTTAAGCACTTCTCAAAGTCCTCACCTCCAAATTGGAGGACCTAGGGGCTCCAACGTGTGAATGTGTGTGTGTATGGGGGCTGGAGGGGCACAATTCAGTCCATAGCAGTTATATAACAGAGAAAAGGGCTCAGCACAAAACTAGAAAGGAAAAGCCAGATACCTTTAGTTGCGACTGTTTCTTGTTCTTAAACTGTGTCACTGAGGGTGGAATTAGGATTCTGGTCTGAGCTGAAGTCCTTTTCTGTATCATCAATGATAGACTTTTACTCAACAAACCAAATGGACTTCTACTCATCCAAGTATTACCGATCACTTTTTCCTTGCTATAGGCCTCAACTCATGTCAACTGCTGGACAGTGTTAAAGGAAAAAAGATAGAAAGAAAGAAAGAAAGAAAGAAAGAAAGAAAGAAAAGAAAGAAAGCAAGCAAGCTCAGTAAGGAGACAAGGCAAATAAGAAGATGCTCAGTAAAAATATACAGCAGTATAAACTAAGCTGTCTGAAGCTCTCTAGAGTAAAACAAGAGATTAAAAAGAGAGAGAGAGAGAGAGAGAGAAAGAAAGAAAGAAAGAAAGAAAGAAAGAAAGAAAGAAAGAAAGAAGAAAGAAAGAAAGACCAGCCCACTGGAGTCTTCTGCACTCAGAGCTGGCTTCATGGAAACATAGAGAGGTGAACTGGGTTCAGAAGGGAGGATTTTGGATAGAGGGAGAAATGCTAGACAGAAGAGAAAGCATGCTGAGTGTGCCTAAGTTGTGGCTTACATCAGGGTCAGTGAAGAGACCTACCATGTGGATGCAGAAGACGGTCCCTTTATTATGGTGGTCCATAATAAGATCCATCGGTGGAGCTTTTTTTCTACTACTTTCTAACTTCTGTATAGAACCAACATTTTTGTTCCTTGTAAAATCAAAAAAATTCCTTAAAAGGATATTTAAAAGAAGACATAAGGAATTATTGGGTGTCAGGAACGGAATTAGCTGTCAGCCTTACCCTTCACCAGATGTGATATCTGAACAAACTATTTAACCTATGCTTTCATTTCTATATGTGCATAATGAAGGGAGCTCCTCTCATTAGCTTGCTCTTGCTTTTACTCTCTTTCTCTCAGGATTGTTGTGAGAAATAAATAAGGCAAAGGTTCCACTTCTCACGGTGCCTAGTGTATAGTAAGCATTCAAAAATTGTTAACTTCTGGGGCCCCTGGGTTGCTCAGTAGGTTAAGTCAGCCTTCGGCTCAGGTCATGATCCCAGAGTCCTGGGATCATTGAGCCTGAGGCGGGATCCCTGCTCAGTGGGGAGTCTGTTTCTCCCCCTTCCTCTCCCTCTGTGATCTCTCTGGCTCTCAGATAAATAAATAAAATCTTTAAAAAATTCCCTCCTCCTCCCTTAATAAGTGGAAAAACAAACCACCATCTAGGTGTATGAGAATTTGTAGCTACCAGAGAATAATCTCAAGAACTACTACTGTCTTTTAGTTTCATTTTTTAAAAACCCCAAACTTCCAAAATAAAATACACTGGGAAAAGTTTCCATCGTTTGGAGTTTTACAAAGCCTGCCTACATGCCAGGACTTCACAGAAAGTGTCTGGGTTTTGCACTTAGGGAATCAGTGTCTCCATGATGCACATAAAATATGAAGAGTTTGCTTCTCATCAAGCCATGGAAGAATGACTGATTGTACAATGCCAGACGAGATAATTAGATGGTACAGACAATAGCTATTATCACAAGCACTAACACATGGTAACTTGCATGCTACTGTGCCAGAACTGTCAAGAATCCTCAAACTATATATCCCTGCAATACACTGAAGGAATCACTTCAGAGCCGAAGCATCTGCAGGAGCAAATGAGGGGCAATTACTTCACCTCCAAAATAAAGAGAGTGATTTGATTGCCTTAACTTACACTTGCTTAACCTTCTTGGCTGAAGGATAGCATAGCACAATGTAGAAGTGCCCTCTAACGTTGCTTTAGGGGAAAAAAATTTGGCTGTGGGTGGGGAAAACCTGGCCCCTGATACTTGCAGGTGTATTTTTCTTGGGAAGCAAGATTGCTAGAGAAACAAAAGATTTGGTTCGTTTGGCTTGGCAAGTCAAAAATGCAATCCTAGAAGAAGACTTTATTTAGAAACTTTATTTTTCCCCTGTTAACTTGAATAGTTTGTGGAAGAAAAAAAAAAAGAACTATAAATGGTTCATAAGTTCGCAATTATTTTTGTTTTGGTTTTAAAAACAAAATATACTATCCCCACCCAGGTAGATCTTGCTATAGATTAATTTCACATTTAATTGGCTACTATTCAGATCCCCACAAAGCTGCAGTTTAGGCTGGGAGATAGAATTTTAAAGCATGTGAGTATACAGAATGGGCTCTGCTCCCTCGGTATTGCTGCTCTAGCCTGAATCTTCAACAGTCCTCTCTCCCCTGGGCTTTGTCCTAAGTCTGTAAGTATGTCTATCTCTCCTTTTAAATATACGCCTTCCTTGATTCTGCTCTTTCCATTAATCTCCAAATTACTGATTCTTGCTTCTCCCCACCACCACCTTCCGTATACTCTTCAATCCACTATAATCTGGTTTTTGCCCCATCACTACCATGATACTCAATTTGCTGAAATCACTAGAAATTACCAAGTTCAAAATAGACTGTATTTTTTTTTTTTAAGATTTATGTATTTATTTGAGAGAGAGCGAAAGATTGAGCATGAGCATGAGGGGCAGAGGGAGAAGGAGAGAGAGAATCTCAAGCACACTCCCCGCTGAGCAAAGAGGCAGACCTGATCTGGGGCTCAATCTCACAACCCTGAGATCACTACCTCAAGTGAAACCAAAAATAGGATGCTTAACCAACTGCGCCACTCAGCACCCCAAAAGACACTGTATTTTTATAGGATGCCTCTGAGTAATGAATACTGTTGATTGCTTCCACCTCCTTGGAACTACTTTTTTTTTTCCCTCCTCATCTCTTCTCTGGTTTCATCTCCTTTCCTGGCTTCCCTCCCACATGTGCAGACTACATTTTCTTCCTTTCTATGCTCTTGCTGGGTGATCTTATCCACACCTATGACTTCAATTTTCCCCTGAATTCTAGTGGCCACCAAAACAATATTCCTAGCCCCTTTAGCTTTCCTAAACTCTAATTCCGTATTTCTAGTTGCCTAGAGGACAGATCATCCTGACTAACCTGTAGGAACCTCCAATTCAACACTTTCAAAACTGAACTTACTGAATTCTCTCATAACTTGCTGCCCTCCTATATGCCAGAGCAATGAATGTCATTCATTTGCTTAGGCTACAAATCTTTGGGTTATTTCTGAATATTTTGACCCTCCCAACACTCAGATCCAACCAGTTACAAATTCTTATAAATTGCATTTCATCAATATATCTTGACTCCTTCTTTTCTTTCTCTGTTTTTGCCACTTTAATTGAAGCTCTGTTTCTTATCTAAGACTATTACAATGAATTAGTCTTTTTCTAGCACTTCCTATCCTCTCTGTAATCCATTATATATGTCCTATAAGAGTTAATTCTTTGATACATGTTAATTCTTTTTTCATGTTTCTCTGCTACAAAAGTGTACAAATAAAACCAGACAGTAGATTCTGTTGTACAAGACATAAATTCCAAAATTCCTGACTTACAGAAGACAGCAGAAGAATCCATTCACTATCTGGTCCTTCAATTCCCTTTACCACCCTGCATTTACAACACCATTCACTCCACACTTTTGCCACAACATTGCCATATCACACTAAACTCATTCGTGGGCTTGCCTTTCTTTTATGCCCTTCTCTTCACCAGAACAGGCACCTTCCACCTTCCACTTGATGAACTCCTGCTTATCTTAAATTATAATTCAACTGTTGGCACCTTTATAAAATTATACTGACCCCTCTGAGCTGAACTGGTAGTGACTTCCTTTAAATTTCCTTTTAATTTTCTATACTGCTACTACCAAATTTTACAACATGATTATTATATTGAATTGCTTACATGTAAATCTCCCATCAAAGTTTGTTAAATCCTTGAAATGAGTGAATGTGTCTGACTTATTTTATACCTCCAGCATTTACCACAACGCCTGCCACTTGGGAGTTGGTGAGTCTGCGGAATGAATGAATGAATACATTCTATAAAAATGCAACACTACAATCTTTGGTTAGACTTATAAAAAAACAAAGCAACAACAACAAAAAAACCAGCTCAAGACTTCTAGTGTTCCAAATCATAGGTCTTTATTCTTTCCGTTTTGGAATGGTCCTCTCCAGTGGCTTTGTCTTTCTTTAAGTATGCAAATGACTACCTTGTGGTACTTGTATTTAATCTATTTATCTCACTTTATTTAGATAGAGGATAGGAGCTCTGCATTCTATGGTTTCAGCTGAGCATGACGGGAAATAATTTTATATAGATGAGAAGAGAGAAATTACTTAACAAATCTCCATAAGAAGATGAAATTAAGCTTCTTCAGCCCTTGTTGTTTGAGAGAGATTTCCCCCAGAAGCTGCTCTGCAGGCCCAAACCTTTCTTACCCATCACTATCTTTTTCATGAACCCAATTTCCTTAGAACACATTTCTTTTCCTCACCTTCTTGAACTTATGCCCAAATTTATTAACTGGGTTAGTGAGCTCACTTGTTAATCAATCATTATATTAACATTTCTAAAGCCTGCTTTTACATATGGTGTATTTTCTTCCTCTGTTGGGAAGCATGGGGTTACCATTCAATATAAAAATAAGTTTTGGGGATAGGAGAATCTCCTTTATTCCATTATTCTATTGTTTTTCCCCAGAACCTTATGAACTAAATCCCATGATACTGATAAAGCAGCTACATAGCTAACAGGTGCTAATGGGTTCCATTTGGCTCTAAATTACAAGGCTGAGAAAGTAATTTAAAGACCTAGAGCTGAATTATTGACCAGTCTTCATTAGCATCTTTAAAGGACCTTGGGAATTAAAAAAAAAAAAAAATCCAATCAGATCTAATTAACCTTTGAAAGGAGGGTAAGTTGAGAGTCATAGTAAGGAAACCACCTGAGACTGACTTGAAAACATAAAGAATGAGGCAAGGAAGATGAGAGATTGCATTAAAATATGTTATCAAAAAATAATTCTCTTTTGATCAAGATTTGGGGCATATTTCATTTTTATGATGGGAAGTCATACCTAGCCAGGGACTGTAACCTATGGCATCTCTAAAAAAAAGTCTCTGCATATCCCACACAGAGTAAGAGCCATGTCATGGCAGCCGAAAGACATATTTTTTGTGCCAACCCAGAAAAACAGCAGAATTCAATAAAACAATGTTCTAGGCTAGTCTTTACCAGCTACCATCAGTGACAAAAGTAGGTCCACTCAGGTTACAGTTATCCTTTCCCTCACACCCTGAGACAAGCCCCTCTGTGCCTTATCCAATTCTGAGCCCCTAGTTGGTTTTCTTTTCATCTGACTCCTTGTTTTAATCTAGAGAATTTTCCCCAGCTTAAGTACTACCCCTAAATGGGTTCACTTAAGTCTTTTTTCTTTTTTCTTTTTTCTTTTCTTCTGCAGAAATAGAAACATTTTCACTTACATAATTACCTTTGCCAACAGAACATGGAATCCTGCAGGGAGCAAGGAGGCAATATGAAAAAGGGTAGAGAAACAAATTCACTGAAAATGACCAATAAGAAGGAAAGACATATACAGACAATAATCCACTTTCCTATTAGGAAAAAGTAAAAGATAAAATGATATTTTCGACACTCATGTTACCCATGTTTCCTTTGCTTTTCAAACCCTGGATGGAGCGTTATTGAATCATATCAGTGAGCAGCATGGAAGGTGGGCACTGGAGGATGGGACCTGAGCACTTTGTGTCCTCAGGACAGTGATCATGTGGAAGAGAAGCTAAGGCTTTTCCTGCACTCATTATTAGCTGCAGGGATCCTTGTCTGCAGAAGGGCAGTTTGTTCACAAGGCCAATATTACTCCAGGGTAATGCATGGGCACCTTGTCCTTGTGAAGAAGGAAGGGGTGGTCATGAAAATAATTCTAAACACAGCTTACGGGAAGCCCGGGTGGCTCAGCGGTTGAGCACGTGCCTTCACACTCAGGGCATGATCCTGGAGTCACAGGATCGAGTCCCACATCGGGCTCCCTGCATGGAGCCTGCTTCTCCCTCTGCCAGTGTCTCTGCCTCTCTCTCTCTCTCTCTCTCTCTCTCTCTCTCTGTGTCTCTCATGAATAAAAAAATAAAATATTTTTAAAAAAAATAAATAAACACAGCTTACTTAGAGTGGAGAACAAACTGAAAAGGATGATTTGACTCCTTAGTGTAAAGTGTGTGTAAAGCGCTCTGAGCAAGATGAGCATTGCAGTCATTTTCGGGGATATTCTGCAAGGCAGGACATCTTCCCCAGCCCAAGTCTGGATGATTTTCCTCCCTTCCTTCTTATTCCTTTCTCACCTTTCATATTCCTTCCTTCCAATCTTTGACAATTATGAGGATGATAAGCTGATTAAAATTACTTCCATGAGAAAATAATTAATAATGGTTATAAAGTTTATTGAATTTCTCATTTTGTGCTATGCACTTTCTCAGTATTTCATGTGTCATCTATTGGATCCTCAAACTTTGAAGTATTTTATTACATTTTTATTATACCCACGAGTAGATGAGGCTCAGAAAGGGTAATGTTGCCCTCGATCAAACCAACAATTTGAAAGAGCCAGGATTCAAACTCAAATGTGTCTGTCACCCAAGACTATGCATCTCCTACCATGCTAGGAGCAAATGAAAAACACTTTGTGTCAACTTGATTCTTGTTTATCAACCATACACTCAGTATTCCCTTTGTATTGTTTTGTGCTGAACAATATTGTTTGGTCATTGCTTGGAAAAATAGAAACAAAAGCACGTTATTTTAAGAGGGAAAATGATAGAATATGGAGATGGTTTGCTGTACCCCAGATAGAAAATACATAGCTCTCAGGAGGAGAACCAAGGATTGGAGAGCTGGGATGTCTTCTTACTTCTCAGCTCTTCCCATCTTAGATGTCAGTTTCATCTTTACCATGCTCTGCAGACAACTTTTCCCTGTATTTCAGTCCAAATGGTGGTGAACAGGTATGCTTATAGGCCTGGGTGACAGCTATTGAAAGATAAGTCAACCCCAAGCCCAGAATCCTATCTTTCCATTTCAAAAATTTTAGAGAAGTATTCTTATTGGCTTAGCTTAAGTCATGGACTTATATTCTGGACCAATCAACTGTGTTTAAGGGACTAGTGTCATGTTGTACAAATGGATGCTCCCAGAGGCTCACAGCCATTACACGTGCTTTTATAGGAGACTGTTATGATACCTAGCCAGTATATGGTAGACATGTATTAGGAATCCATTAAGCATTGAGAACATATCCATGGATGAATCACCCAATATCTAAGAAGCTCAAAATGCTTGGGCTGGGGTGTGCAAATGTTCAAAATTCAGGAATGTAGGTAGGAGTACCTTATCTGTTTATTGCCTTACCTTAAGCCTCAACTCCAGTTCAGCCAAAAGTGGTAGAGAAGCAATGTCTCTTCCTTCACACATCCCTGAATTCTTGAGTCAACTTCTAAAACATGAATGACAGTTTAAAATGCCAGTATATTCCAATTCACTATTACAAGAAAAGTCATTGAAATTATCATCCTTCAAATATATTCATCATAAGGCATGATTCAGACTAATAAACACTTTTTTTGACAAAGAGGAAAAAAAAGCCTAATCAAATCGTCCATTAATATGTTTCAAAAAAAAAATCCAAATAATAGTATGCACAGATTTTCCCACATTTTTATTCTCTGAAACACTTCAGTTAGATGAGAAATTCTATATAATACATTCCCTCTTTGGATACTGACAGAGAGTGTTAAAATTTCAGAGAATTTCAGACTTATTAAACTTTGTTTAATGTAGCATTTGCCTACCGATTTAATGAAGGAAGATCTTACAAGTATTAGTATTATCATGAACACAGTTTGGAAAACACTACTGCAAAGGCTATGAAATAATCCCATGGAAAGATAGATTTCCTGTAGTTCCTATTTTACTGAACAGAGTTTCACTGGAATTCCAGAAAGATCTCTATTTTTAAAGCTAAAGTTGTCAGAAAAAGTAAATCACTTTCCTAAGTTCTATTGCACAATAAGTCTAAAAGTCAGGTCTCTAACTCTTATGCTCTTTCTACGGGTCAACACATGGAGCAAGAGCTTGTTTGAGGTCTAGCAAAAGAAAAATAGTCAATTCATATGACCTTTTATGTTTTCCACAAAACTCACCAGTGGATTTCGTGGTGCAAAGGGTCAACTCTTCGGGAGGTAGATTTCTACAGAAACCATAATTACTCAGAAATATAAACCCACCAGCTAACCAAACTCCCAACAATGTTTCAGATCCTAAGACTATTTCAAAATAACAACTATACTAATAATAAAAATAGGTTTAAATTTGGTTTTATTTTTTACCTATAGAAGAAAGGTTAGGAAATAGGAGAATTTACCTGTTGACTCTACTTCATACTATAGGAGTTTCATCCCCCTGAATTTCCACGTTAGGAATTCTGGGAGTTCCCTATATGATTCCCACAAATACCCTTGGTACTTCTACCTTTGTATCCACTTCTTTTTTCTTTTTTACTTTTTTTTAAGATTTTATTTGTTTACTCATGAGAGACAGACAGAGAGAGAGAGAGAGAGAGGAGAGAGGCAGAGCCACAGGCAGAGGGAGAAGCAGGCTCCATACAGGGAGCCTGACTTGGGACTCGATCCCAAGTCTCCAGGATCACGCCCTGGGCTAAAGGTGGCGCTAAACCGCTGAGCCACCAGGGTTGCCCTGTATCCACTTCTTTCCTAGCATGTTGCCAATATAAAAGTGATAACTAAGCTACTAAATGCCAAGTAAAGGCATATCTGCTGCTATTGATGTTATTTGCATTGATGACATCAGTGCCTAAAACCAAGAGGGCTGATGTCTGCAGATAGGTGTCAGCAATCCAGCCAACACTAGACACTACTGCTGCCACAGCTGGAAACCCATGGCAACCATGGGGGCTGCTGATGCCTGTTTTGCTGACTTCCCAGCCATTTTCACCTTGCATTCTCAATATCTCACAGAGACGATAGAGAAATCACTTTTTAGCTTTATTGGCTTTTTGGTACAGTCCCTTTACCCAGTAACTCAACCGGAAGACAACAGTGACAAGGCCCCAGGCAATGTTCTCTCTCCCAGACCTGTTTTATGCAACTTGATCCAAGTCAGTGTATGTTGGCTTCTCTTTGCCTTGGAATGAGATTTTTCCTGAGCGGCTTCTCAGTCTTCTGTGGCTTTCCCATCAGTTATTTAATTTTCTCAGACATAGGACAGAATCCTAGGATGGACACAACAAAGAATCCGGCTAGAACCCTGGCTGTAATAGCCTCCCAGCTGTTCTCATGCAAAGTAAGTAAGAAGGAATCTCTCCATCACTGACTCTACTAAACAGTGTGCAACCGTTATGGGTTGGGCAAGCCCAGCTGCAATGAGAGTATCATTTTCCTAAATAAACATCAGTGTTAAAAGTAAGAGCTCCATGAAGTGGTGAAAAAGCCCTGGCCTGGGAAGAGGACATCTGGACTCTGCCTCATTAATTGTTTGGCCTCACTTGAGTCTGTTAATCTCTCTGGACTTTGACTTCCTAGCTTGTAAAACCCAGTGCTCATTCGGGTCACTAAGCGTCTATCTAGCCCTGACATTTTCTACTTGACTAGGTGAATCTAGGTCATCTAATTTCCACAAAGAACACTAATGTTAATTTACTGTCTTTATTGAATAAAACATTTATTATGACTGTTCCATCTGAGTCACTTTTATCCACCTTATTTTATAAATAAATTGAAGTCTGAAAGTTTTATGTTAACGTATATGCAATGCTAGTATAAGGGTTCCATTTAGAAAAAAAAGAGATGTCAATTTGCAGCTGTTTTTTTTCCACATATTTATCAATAATTCTTTATTGCCCTTGTCTTTCACAACCAAATTATATCAATATTTTGACAGCAATACCCTTTGCATTCACATTGCTAACTACCTAATTTGGACCTTCTTTGTCTCTGTCCTCAAGTACTTCATTGCTCAAGGAGCATTTTAAATGTATCTCTTCTTCTAACCTCCTCGCCACCCCCAATATATCCTCCTTCCTCCTGGCAGATTATTTTATTGAATATAGACCCATTCACATCCCTACTGTTCATATGGATCACAGAATAACATCTGAACTCTTTAACCTGGCATTCAAAACTCTCACAATATGGCTTCAACACACCTGTCAAACTTTATTTTTTCTAATCATCTTTCCTTATATTAAGCAAATGGATTTACTTTCAGTTCCTCCAAACACTTCAGAATACTTACACCTTAATTAACCTTGTTCCTTGGTTCACACTGTCTGTACCTCTGTCTGAGACAATTTTCCCTCTCAGTACATTGAAATCCTCTCTGTCTTCAAAAACCGAGTTCCAGTGAAACCTTTTTTTTTAAGCATTGCTCCATGTCATTGGAAGTGGTCTTTCTCCCTAAATCATCTCGTACTTTATAAGTATCTCTACTTTGAAGCCTTTATAAATATATTGATTTTTTATTTATTCAATCTTTCTTCTCCTTCTAGGCAATAAGCTCAAAAAGGGCAAGAATAATGTCTATTTTTGCTTGTCGTTCTGTTCCCTAGATCTAGTCCAGTACCTATCACACTGTGGGTGCTCATTAGGTAATTATCAATTAGTTGAATGAACATCTCTTAACACTCATTTTCTAACTCATGAGGATAAACATTTGTATCCATGTCTTTCATAGTAAACTATTATCTCCTTGAAAATAGTATTTATGTCTGATTTAGGGATATCTTAAAGAAAAATTCCTTACATGTTGAAAGTATTTATTTACAAAGATTATTATCAAACATTATTTATAAATATTTACTAATTTATATTTGATTAACAAGGCAATTTTAGGAAAAAAAAAACGTTGGAGTCATATAACTCTGTGTTCGCACCCTGGCTTTGTAAAGCTAGATAAAAAATGTTCAAAGATATCTTCCATTTAACATAAGTATTATGCTTTACAACCTAGAAAATGGCTCTCATATATATCTCAGTTGATTGCCAATGTTAGATAGTGTTATAATCCCCAATTTTAGATGAGGAAACAGAGAGGTAAAAATAAGACAATTAAAAAAAAAATAAGACAATTCAGGATTAAAAAGGCTAGTGGTCATTCAGCTACTAAATGGAAACACAGAGATTCAAACCAAGGTTTTCTAAAGCCAAAGACTATGTCTTTTCCATTCCTATGAATATATTGACAGTATATAGATGCTGGCCAATAAATCTGTGCCTTTGGATAGCAACAATGTCTTCAGACTTCAAGCCTCTTTTAGTGCTTTTCCACTGTTCTGATCTCTGAAGACACAAGAAAGAGCTTTTTTGGAATTTCTGGTCTCAAGATAGAAAGGTAGGAGTAGTCCCCCCTTATATGTGGGGCCTACAGATACCACTAATGTGGTTTCACATTCCATGGGTTCAGTTACCCTTGCTCAACTGCGATCTGGAAGCAGATGATCCTCCTTCTGATATGTTGTCAGAAGGTCAAAGGTAAACTAATGCTATATCAGTGTCTACATCCTTTACCTCACTTCATCTCATCATGTAGACATTTTATGATCACACATCATCACAAGAGTAAGGGAGTACCATGCAAGAAGATATTTTGAGAAAGAGAAAGAGAGACCACACTTAGATAACTTTTATTACAGTATATGTTTATAATTGTTCTCTTATTATTAGTTATTGTTAATCTCTTACCATCCCTAATTTATAAATTAGACTTCATATATAGTATGTAAGTTGGGACATAGTGTGTATATATATATATATATATATATATATATATATATATGGTTCAGTACTATCAATGGTTTCAGGCCTCTGCTGGGGGTCTTGGAACACATCCCCTGCAGATAAGAGATTACTATATGCAATACATTTTGGAGGAAGAGCAGAAATAGTCCCATTTTCATACTTGACACAGAAATTACAGAAAAGCTCTAAGAAATTTTTTTCTCTCTGATGCCTTTTTCACTAAATAGATACAAAATGGAAACTCATCACTTTTATTCAAGCCAGAGACCCTTCTTTTCTTTCTGTAAAACCACTTGATCTCTATATTGAAGCTCAAATCCAAGTCAAGAGAAAAACAAGCTATTATTTATTATGCAGTTTGCTCTTATTAAGTTCTTCCCAGAAATGAATCTCCATCCCTCTCGGACTTCCTTTCACAGGACGCTCTGATCTGGCTCACCCTCACAGCACTGGGCAAGTTGTTTTGCCTGGCTTATTCCATCAATAGAAGCTCTCAGCTGCCTTTTCTCACACTCAGAATCCAGCAGACCATTTTCCTTGGTCATCAACAGAGAAATGGGGAGTCTTCTCTCTTAATGGTATTGAGCTTCTGCCAACCCTTTCTTAAAGATGCTGAATATTTGCTCCTTACTCAAGACATCTGGATACCTTGTGTGAGTAACCCCCTCCTAAGGGTGGTGGGTTGTTTGAAAGTGGATCATTCCAGTAAAAAACATTTAGGCACTTTCAAACAATTCTGATAGAACTTGGTAATTGAAACAAGACAAAACAAAAACCTTCCCAGTTGTAATTTCTACTCAATAGCAGGTGAAACAATAAAAAACTATTGAGCAAGCAAAAGTAATCTGCATCCAGAGAATTTTAATAAATTTTAAAACAAATAAATCCACACAGATTCTCTGGGGTTTTGCCAGCAAGTCTTTAACAATCTGTTTTTAATAGCCAGGCAATATCCTACAATGGCAGACATTGAAGAGTAATGAAGTACTTTGTAAAAAAATAAATAAATAAGAATGATAATAATGCTGAACGCAGTTTCAAAAGAGAGACAAAACACTTTGGCTAAAACACAAGGAGTACTAGAAGTTATTCTGGTTAAATATCTGTCAGCTGGATAGCTGAGTTACAATGGCACTTCCATTCTTATTCCAGAATGGTGTGACAGGTATGTAGCCTCACTATACCACCTTTAATACTTATGAGCCACACAGCTAAAGGCCAATACAGATCTTATTAACATTTGTAGGGAATCATCAGCTTTGGTATAGTTTTCCTTTTCTTTTTTCATAGCCCAAAATTGCCTCAAAACTTCAGAAACAAAAATAAATTTTTAAAAGATACTTTTTTGGTAACCATTATTCTTCTAGTTAGAGTAACACCTCATTTGTCCATCATCAATGAGGAAATGCATATTCTTCACAAATTAATTTTCCAATAAAAGAAAGCAAGTTTAGTGTTCAAAGGAGGAAATTTAGATATTTTTGCTGGAACTCTTTCTAAAAGATATTACATATTGAACAGGATTTGACCTTTTCTGATGATTCAGAGTTATCATCATGAGCATCAATCACTATGAATAGCCACCAACTCGTTCCTCCAGAGTGCAAATATACTGGAATTTCTCACAAGTTAAAAGAAAAGTTCCTTTTGATCCTATCTACTTTGATTTACCCCTTTATTTTCTTTTTTTAAACAGCTTTATTAAGATATAATACAGATACCATATAATTCACATATTTAAAGTGTACAATTAATGGTTTTAGTACAGTCACAGGTATATGCAAGCATTACCATAATCGATTTTAGTACACCTTCAGAAAGAAGCCCTTACCCCTTAGCTATCATCATCCCCATCCTTTGCTACCACTCCCACTCCCTCCGGCCCAAAGCAATATTACTCTACTTTCCATCTTTAGGTTTCCTTCTTCCAGACTTCCATACTGATGGAGTCATATAGTACAAGGTCTTTTGAGACTTGCTTCTTTCATTTAGCATAATGTTTTCAAGGTACATCCACATTGTTGCATAAATATTACCATTTCATTTTTTTATGGCCAAATAATATCCCATTGTATAGGTGGGTATACCAGGTATTTTAGTCCACTTGTCTATTGATGGACATTTGGGTTGTTTCTACCTTTGACTTTTTTGAAGAATGCTGCTGTAAATGTTTGGGCGCAAGTTTTTGTGTGGACATACGGTTTTATTTCTCTTGAGTATATATGTAGGAATGAAATTGTTGGGTCTTATGGAAATTCTTTAATCATTTAAGTTACTTCCAGACTGTTTCCCAAAGTGGCTGCAGCATTTTACCTACCTTCCAGCAGTATATGAGAGTTCGAGTTTCTCTACATCCTTGTGAAAGCTTATTACCTGACTTTTTGATCTAGCCATTCTAGTAGGTATAAAGTGGTATCTTATTGTGATTTTGATTTGCATTTCCCTGATCACTAATGATGTTGAGCCTCTTTTCTGTGTTTAGTGGCCATTTGTGTATCTTCTTTGGAGAAATACCTACTCAGATCATTTGTCCACTTTAAAATGGCTGGGTGGCTTGGGATGCCTGGGTGGCTCAGTGGTTGAGCATCTGCATTCCAGTCGGGATGTGATCCTCAATCTGGGGATCAAATCTCGCATTGGGCTCCCTGTGAGGAGCCTGTTTCTCCTTCTGTCTATGTCTCTTCCTCTCTGTGTGTGTCTCTCATGAGTAAATAAATATAATCTTTAAAAAAAACTGGTTTGTCTCTTTACTATTGAGTTGTAAGGGTTTTTTATTTATTTTATATATAATCTGACAAGTCCTTTATTGGATATATGGTTTGCAAATATTTTCTCCCACTCTACGGATTGCCCTTGTACTTTATTGATGGGGTCCTTTCCTCTTAATTTCCTTCTGTTGTTATGCAGCTACCTGAAAGACATTCCTTATGGCCCACTAAGTCTTGCTTCCCATTTATTTCTAAACTCTACCACAGTGTGGTTCCAACACCCTCCGTTCCTTTGAAACCCTCTTATTAAGGACAAGTTGCTCTGATTAGAGCCAACAAGGACTTCCTTTCTGTTAAATTCAGAGGCTTTTCCTTAATGCTCTTTTTTGTCATTTGACATTTGACAATATTCAATCTTCATTTCTTTGAAAAATTCTCCTTAGCTTCCATGATACCATTTTCTTCAGATTTCACTCTTAATATAATAATAATTCCTTATTTTCCTCTTCTACTCCTCTTCTTCTACCTCCACTCAAATGTTGATGTTCCCTAGTCTAATCTGCCATCATCTTTCCAGAGTACATATTCTTCTTGAATGATCTTGTGTATTCCCATGCCTTCAGCTATACTGATAACTTCTCAGATAAATCACCAGCCTCTACCTTGTTCTAGAGTCCAGCATTATATTTTTCACTGACTGTGAGTTCTCTCTCTTAATCACTTGGAAATCGTTTAGGCAGCTAAACTATGACATTTTCAAAATCCAAAATAACCTCTCTCTAACTGTTTATCTTCCCTTATTCTCATGTCATTGGGGCAAGGAAGTCTGGAATCATTCTCCTTTAATCTTTCTCTTTCATGTTGATCTCATGTTGCTCATCATGTCAGTCTTACCTTCTATTTTTCTAATCTCTTCTTTCACTTATTCACTACTGTCATTGCCTTTTAATAAACTTACATAACCACTTAGGATTATTTTAGTACAGTCTGAGTCCATTCTTCTGTCATCTGTCTTGTTCAATCCATCTTTATTGTTTGAGCCAGCATTAACTTTCTAAAACACAAATCTGGTATTGGCACCTCCTACACTATCTACTTTTAATGACTCCTTTGACCCACAGGATAAATTCAGTCTTCCTTTCATTATGTATCAGACACTTAATTAGTTTTTCTAATTGTCTACATTTCTCTTGTTGTCTTGTCTATCAACACCATAGCCCAGAAATCTTAAACTTCTATTCCCTCAAAATGCTGTATTCATTTCTTTTTTTTTATTGGTGTGGAACAAATTACCAGAAATTTAGCAGTTTAAAATAACATAAATTTATTATCTCACAGTTTCTTTGAATCAGAACTCTGGCACATTTTAGTTGGGTTCTCTACCAAGGGTCTCACTAAGACGAAATCAAGGTGTCAGACACCTGTGTCTCATATGGAAGCTTTACTAGAAAGAGATCCATTTCCAAACTCCCTAAGGACTTTTGTAGAATTTCTTTACAGGCAGCCATATGACTGAGGTAGCTGTTCTATTACTAGCTGATAGAGGGCCCACTCTAACTGGGCGCCACTCTCAGTGCCTAGAAGTGACTCTCAGATCCCTATATAGGCCCTATCCACAATGGATCAGTTTGCTCCTTCAAAGCAAGCAGGAGAATTTCTCTCTCTTTGAACATCTTAATTTCTTTTAAGGGCTCACTAAATTAAGTTAGATTCACCCAAGATAATTTCCATTTTGCTTAACTCAAGGTCAACTGATTAAAAAATCTTAATTCTATCTGTACAACCCCTTTTGTCAATAAATACAACATAATCATATAAGTGATATCCCCTCACATTCAGAGGCATGTTCTGCTCTCACTCAAGGGGAGGGGATTATACAGGGTATGTTCAGCAGGGGTGGAAATCTTGGGGGCCAAATTAGAATTTGGCCTGTCTTATACATGTTTCTTTGTTTTTTTGCTTTTGTTTTTTACTATTCTATGCCTGTGTATATACTGCCATTTCTTTCTATTATAGTCATTCTTTCATTATTAGTTTGGAAAGTCCCTGATTGGTTTTTAAGACCAACTTCAGATGTTACTTATCCCTTAAGCCTTCAAGACAAATCAGTTTTTTGCTTGTCTATCTTCCCATTGCACATTCTTCTTCTATCATAATTGCTTATGTTTCTGCTTTCCCTGCTGCACTGTGATTTTTTTTAAGGACATGAATTACCTTTTATTTGTCTTTGCTTCCCCAACCCCAGCTATGTATTAAGTTCTTTTTTTTTTTTAATTTTTTTTTTTTTTTATTATTTTTTAAGCAGGCTCCATGCAGGGAGCCCGATGTGGGACTGGATCCCGGGTCTCCAGGATCACGCCTGAGCTGAAGGCAGCACTAAACCGCTGAGCTACCCGGGCTGCCCATGTATTAAGTTCTTAATGAAAAAAAAAGTTCTTAATGGATGTGTATTTTTTTTTAATTTTTTTATTTATTTATGATAGTCACAGAGAGAGAGAGAGAGGCAGAGACACAGGCGGAGGGAGAAGCAGGCTCCATGCACCGGGAGCCCGACGTGGGATTCGATCCCGGGTCTCCAGGATCGCGCCCTGGGCCAAAGGCAGGCGCCAAACCGCTGCGCCACCCAGGGATCCCTATGGATGTGTACTGAATGAATTAATCCACCTCTTTCCTGGGCAGTAAGGCCATGATAATCTCATTGGCTGTTGAAGTGAATCAAGCTTTTAACCATGTAGCAAATGCCCTCAGTTTGACACTTAACTGTTAAGCCAGTTTTTTGTTTGGTTGGGTTTGGTTTGATTTTGGTTCTCTGTCTCCCATTATATTATCAGACTGTCAAATGTTACTGCTTCTTAGAGTCAGGGACCCTAACGTAAAACTGCTTCTTTGGAATTGCTGTACCCAAATTGGTATGGACCAGGAAACAAACTAATTAAATATATTAGAATTAAAGACAAAGTATGAATACAATGGTTATATTTTCACTGATTGTCAGAGAGACTCTTTTATGTTTGTATTACATGACCCTTGGCACAGAGACTGCAAAATCAATTTTGAATGTTTTTGTAGGCATCCTTCCAGATTCTTGGAAACCAGCTAGCAGTTTACTGAGTAAGTGACCTTTGACTAAGTGAGGGCCATTTTACATTCACGAGAACAACCATTTTGAAAGGTAACTTTAATAAGAAGCAGCTAAGAAGAAGACATGTCCAACACTTGACTGTCCTGTTTACATAATTACTAACAAATGAAGGTCTTCAATAAACTTCACTGAAAGTCTTAAAATTGGAAAAATGAGCTAACAATATTTCTTCCAAATTAAATATTTGATTCACTTGTTTTTGTCATTTCATTCCCTAGTGGAGTGTCCCAAGTGGAGAGAGATAAGATTCCAAATGTACACTTTAGAATCAGGCATCAAGTCCCCAACAGATCACAAAAAAGCAAAAATCAATGAAGCAGACCTGGTGGAAAAACCTATAAATTCTGAGCTGTGCAGGTTGTATACTTCCAATGGCTACAATGGCAACTTGCCAGAAGCCTGAGGGTCACACTTAATTTGCACATAAATTTATATAAAAACTTTAAATTGTGCACATGCATGAACAAACTTAGCACTCATTTGCATGATAAATGGAAATGTCTTGTTTCCTGTACTAGTTATGAAAGCTCAAAGATGGATAAGCTTTGTCCCCAGACCACTATTATGCAAAAATGGTTCCTCTGGGCCTTTATAGTCTTTGTTTTAAAATAAGCATACAGTGGTATTTTAAGGCCTGCTTGTTGCTGTTCCTATTGCCATGTTTAATACAAAACATGCTTAATAGATAACATTAATGAGACACTCTGAGAAACCAAATTAAACATTCATAGCAGTCTCAATAAGGAAAATTATTATTCCACTCCACAGAGTCAAAACTTCAGTTTGGTTCTATATTATGCTCAAACTACAGACTCTCAAAGACATCTTTATTGGACGAATTCTTTGAATTTTTTTTTTTTTTTTTGTGAGTGATGGGTTAGACTGGGTGTAGACTATGTGTAGTTACCAGTGACACATAAAATAATATTTTTAAATGATAAATTTAATAAGAAGCAAGTACTCAACTTTCACAGTCATCTGCAATAAGGAGGACACATAATATTAGGAAACAAGATAACCATGATATAAAGGACTTACATGGAGTAGGGAAGGATAGGGGTCAAGGTGCATCCAACTTGGATTGTTCTCTTCCTGCTAAAAGTCAGGAAGATCTGAAAAGCCCTATTCATTTCAGTAATCTTGTAAATGGAAGATTTGGTGATAAAAATTATGTGAACACATCTTCTCAAGGAAAGAGTAAACCTCCAGCATTTCAATATTAAATGTCCCTGTATAGTGTGAAATAAGAATAAAAATAGTTGAAACAACAAAAAAAGAATTGATGATAACCAAACATTGAGCAACTATGGATGTAAATTTAGTACTTTTCTACAGTCTGTATGTCAGAAAGGGATAGTCACTAGAATGTGTGTGCTATGAGAGTGAAGATGATGTCTAATATTATCTCTTCTGCCTGGTCCAATTTCAACACATATGGGCTTCCATTAAATCTTTATTGAGTGTGAGAATGATGGTGGATCTGGTATCTAATGCTGTGACTCAGGATGACTCAAAATATGTAGTGTTAGAAGAGAACCAGTGGATAATAAAGAATCAGCATGAGAGATGAAAAAGATTTTGACTCAAACTTGGAGATAAATTCTCTCATTCCTAATGCAGTATTTCATCTTGTGTAGTGAGATAGGATTGATGGTGATATAGAGACTCACGTGCCAGTGTTTTATTATCTATACATATATGATAAATGTATATATATTTCTATATATTATCTATAGCTATTATATATAATATATATATATATATGTTTAGGTTCACAGTAGAATATTCCACAATATTATGTTAGTCGTTTTTCTTTATTATTATTATTTTTTTTTAGAGAGAAAGAGAGGGAGCAGGGGGTGAGGGGAGGAGAGAATCTTAAGCAGTGATGAGGGGTTCAGTTTACTACCCTGAGATCATGACCTGAGTTGAAATCAAGAGTTGGACACTTAACCAAGTGAGCCACCCAGAAGCCCCTACTTTAGTCCTTTTTCAATTCACATAGGTCTTGAAAACCTAATCAAACTGAACTAAAGTGACTCAAACAACACTTTTCTCAGGATTCTATTGGCCAGAATATAAAGGCAGAGTAAGAACTCTTAGAATGATTCATAACAAGAGTCTATTCTTGCATGGCATAATTTTGTACAGCCTGATCCCTTTAAGCTTAATCAGGATAATATAAACAGAACACAATCTATGCTAACAGGCATAGATTGTTATATATTAATTTAAATGTTAATTTAATACGGTATAATATTAATTTAAAACTGAATAATTTTGAGCTTTTGAGTATTTCTAGGAATTTGGGAGTGGGGTAGAAAATCATAAGTAGAGCAGTTTTATTGTTTTAATCTATGTATAGATTTATTTATTTATTTGAGAAAGAGCACACGTGCAAGTGGGGGGGGGGAGAGTCAAAGGGATAATGAGAGGGAGAGAATCTCTAGCAGACTTCCCACTGAGCTAGAGCCTGATGATAGACTCAGTCCCATGACCCTGAAATCATGACCTAAGCTGACGTCAAGAGGCGGAAGCTTAATCAACTGAGCCACCCAGACACCCTGATAGAGTAGTTTATAGCAAATAAACACTAGCAAGTCAAATGATATACAGAAAAATCACCAGATTGAGAAATAACAAGAAACCTTGGCAACTAACTGCATAATGTTTGCTAGAGTCAGTTAATCTGAGGAAGACTCAGTTTTCCTACTGCAAAATGATAGTTGATCTAACTTCCCTTCTATCTCTAATATTCTAAAGCTCTGAGCCTGATTTTTCATTGTTGTATTTTACCACTATTTTTGTGAAATCCATGATATAGTTTTGTAATTCTCCTGCATTTATGCTTGGAAAGAATGGTTTACTACGGGATCATCCAAAGGCCTGGATTGTTTCTCACACATTTGATGACTATAAGTTGTTGCGCTAAACTGATGTCCATGATCGTAGAGCTCATCTAGACCATTGAAAAATAGACATGAACAAAGACTAGGTGGACACAAAAGCAAGTATCTAGTAAGTGGTTGAGAGAGAGTAATAATAAGACCAGTATTGGAAAGCCAGTGACAAATTAGAAGCCAGGAGTCATATAAAGTTGTGAGGTAGATATTGAGCATAATATGTATATTTTATGAGTATAAGATGTTGAGCAGATCCATTCATTGATAGTAAAGACTCTGAAAAGCACAAGAAAGGCAGAAAAGAATGTTGAATGTCTTTCTTTTCAAATGCATGTGGAATGAAAAAAGAGGATTGGTCAATTTTAGAAATGGTTTAAATACTTCATTTACTTTCCAAAATACATTAAAAGCAGTGAACTACCCTAGAAGAATAAAAAAGACTATATTATCCAAACACTCATGCCCAGGAGTTCTGGATTCTAAAATATGATTTATCCTTAGGCTTTCACACTACCAAACTGATTTGAATACTATATTTGGCTATTTCATCAAGGACTTTGGTATCAAATTTTAAAAGACTCTGAAGATGCTTTGTGAAATGTATTGAGCAATAAGAGATGTTTATTCTGGGAGTATTTCTTTGGGAAATTCAGTTACTACTTGGGAATGGATCAACTTCCAAAATCATAACGATTTTGATAATATTCATATCATCTCCTTGAAAGCTGAAAAAATAAGACATATTTTTAATGAAGTTCTAAGAGAAATAGTCTTCAAATAACAAGTCTTTCCATTTATTTTGCCAGAATGATTTCTATGTTTGGCATGGCTGGGATTCCAACTTGCTGGTAGGACTTCTATGAGAATGTCCACCCTCGTGCTCATAGATCTGCAGCCTTTGCCAGTTGTCCTATATTTTGTGTTTAAGCACACCATCCAAAGTAAAACTCACATCTAAAAATATAGTGTAAGGTCACTTGTGACATCTCAATAAAAGTGAGTTAAATTGAATGACAAACCTCTCATACTTGCAGAGTACACATGGTTCTTCAGTAAACCAGTCTGCTTTTTAAAATGATTTTTCCTAAACCTCCTACTTTAATTATTTCTTGTCCTTCCCTCAGGGGCCATTGCTAGCAAAAGACCATAGCAACCTTTTAGATATTTATAAACTATGTTTGTAGATACAATAAAACTCTGGTGCCGTCATCTAAAGAAAGAACCAATCGGGTGCCATATCTTCTGTCCTCTGAATTTGAATGAGATGTAGTCCCTAAATATTCTAAAGGGAACATGAAAAAAAAAAAGTTGCAAGCTAACAGCCAAAGTCATTTTTCTAACAAATACCAAAGGCATTAACACCTTTAATTCATGAGATAGAATGAAGCCATTTCTCATATGAAAGTGAAGTAATCTTTTGCTATAAACTCTAAAGTGTTTTGAGGTCCTGAAACTTATTCCACAAAAAAGTAAGATAAAATTTTCAGTATCACAATGCAAGTTAACATATTAAAAATTCCAAGAAGTCCTGTTCCAAAGAGGCGCATTTACCTTTGCTTAAACCTTTATAAAAACATATCTTACCTTTTTCTTTTTTCTTTTTTACAACACCTATTTTGTTACAAGGAACTATTTTTTCTGTAATCTATGCCTCAAAGAATGCTGTCTTTCCTTTTGTGGAATGAAGCATAAGTGGCCATGATTTTCCTTGCTTAGCCAAAATACTATTAAACAGGCACAAAATAATAACATACAGCTGCCATTCTTTCCATGATTTCCTTTCTCCTAAGGAAAAAAATAACAGATAATTCAGAGTTCATTCTAAGTGCCTCCATTCACCCACCAATCTCCTGACTTGGAATTCCTGGTGTTCACCACTCAGCCTTACAAATTTTGAGCCACTTTTTCTTCTGATATGTGTCTGCCTATCAGGTGTGATTTTAAAGAGTGTCAGATTATCAATAACAAGAATAATACCAACAATATGAAAAGTAATAATACAGCTTTAAAATCAACTCTTAGTGGTGAATGGAGGATATGTGATAAAAGTTTCCATATAGCATTATTTTCTTCTCTCTGGAAAGAATATAGACAGAATATCAAAATAATACCTGAAAGAAGATAGTGTAAGAAGTAACTAGAATAATAAAATTTGTCTCTTGGGTAGTTCTAGTCACTACTCTGTTTATTGTGTTACTACAGGTGTATTTGAACAGACATCTCATTTTCTTCACCTCTAATTATTTCTAATTTTTCTTGGGTCCTTATGATTGTTGAGGATCTGAGTGGGCCATAATGACTTGTAGGAAGCTGCTCAGCAGAAATAATAAAATTGACTTCATGGTGAGCTGAAGGTGGCACAGAGAAAGGGAAATAATAATAGTTATTCCACTACTAAAATTCTGAAAGCATGCCACCATATGGTCTTTCTGAAGCTCCTGACATCCAAGAGCCAAATGTCTCTGGAATTGCTGTTTAAAAATACAAGCAATTGGATGTTTGAACAAAAGTAAAGAAGAGTAATTATTTCAAGATGAAATTTAGTACATTAATGTTTAGACTTCTTTGGAAGGTAAAATACTGTTTGAGAATATGGACTTTGAAAATTCTACATTTTACTAAACCTGCCATTAAAAAAAAAAAAAGGCACTTGAATCCTTATAAATTTGGTTGCCTAACTTTGAAATTAGACTCTGTAAGATAAAAGCACAAAGCAAGGAAGGTATATTAAAAATTCTACTTCCAAATATATGTCCATGGGACCTATGTTAATTTAAAATGTTTAATATATATATAAATTTATTATGAAATTTTTATCTTCAATGACACTAATAGCTTATATGTTTAGAATTTATAAACTGAATGCATTCAAGTCAAGGTATCAATATGCTATGTTTGAGGTTGCACACTTTGAAAATTCTACCTCTTATTAGACCCACCACTTTTTTAAAACGGCACTTAGCATTAGAGGTGTGTGTTTCCTAAGTCGATTGTTGAATTTGGCTTCAGTAATCTTGGCAGATAGTTGCCACCTTCTGATCTTTGTTCTACTTGGCTGAAAACAAACCGGAATATGCCATTTTCCTGATTAAAAACCATCAGAATACCCTTACCCCTTTTTTTCCAGGAAGATTGTGTAGTGAAAGGTTAATAATTTCAATCCTTGCTCTGATTCTTATGTCTATGTGACCAGCATGTTTTCATCTGTGGATTATGTATAATAATAACTTCCCATGGAATTGTTGCAGGAATAAAATGAAGAATAGAATGGGCTTATTTTTCCCAAGGCAGTTCTGAGTTGACTTCTTAGCTGACAAACTGGCCTATGGGGATGCCCTGTCTCTAAAGAAGATCAGAACAGATTGAAGGACGCAGGAAAACCTCTGAAGTCCAGGTTGTGGGGAACCGGATGCCCTCTCCCTTACTCCCAGGATTACATTCTCCCTTCCCAAGGAGGAGTCACCAGTGAAAGAGTCCAGGACTGTGAAAGAGCCCAGGACTCCGAGGACGAGAATGAGCCTGGTGGAGCTGATCTGCCCAACCCAGACCGAGGCCACTAGGATTAATATTGTCTAATTCAGAATCTCCATGAGAATGGGAGTAAAGTGAATGTCTTTTGAAAACAGGACTGGTTACTGCCTATGATCACCAGTCAAAACATAACCAAGAGCATGGAGGCAATCTATTTGTCAACATGGTCATCTTCTAGGAACTAGGAAGCCACCCTCAGGAGTCCATCCTGGGGGAACCTTTCCTGCCTCCTCCTTTCCCAGACTTTACTGAAGCATTAGTGTCTGCTAGTAGGACCTGGTGCTTTTGTTCCCTGCACCACTCCCACGCCTTACCTCCTCAAGATATCCAGTACTCTCCTTCAGGGAGGAGATTTGAGCTTTGTTCAAGCCCTGGAGGAGACATAGCCCTCACGGGTCACGACTCCTAAAAAGGAGTCCTCACATGATTCCTCAGTAGAGAGGGCTGGGTATGAGCAGGAACCCCACTATAGGCTATATCAATGAAGAGGGTGGGTCCCTTCCCCTCATCAAACTTCCCCTTTGTCCCAGAGCTCAGCTCTGACCCAAAGGCTCTTTCATTTAATCATCAGTGTGGAAACTTAGGTCTTCACTTGGGTATATTTTCCCTCTTTTGTGCATTATCTTGTTCTTCAAAACTGCCCTTCCATGAAGGAAGCCTGTGGAGTCAAATGGCCTGGCCGGTCACCCAGAGGTGACTGAGCCCCTCAGACCTCAGTTGGGTAGACAAGTTTAATAAGGCTTTATGTCCTTGAAAAAAAATGAATAAAATGAATTACATGTTTAGTTGACATTATTACTTTTGTTTTCATCAAGTCATGCTTGCTTGCCATCTTGCCTTTATTGATTTTAGTCTCTTAGCCAGAAATGGGTTTTTCCTACTTTTTTTAACCAAGCAAAGTTCTAAGTATCTTTTAAGTCCCAATCTAATTATAGCTTCCTTTATGAGCCTCTCTTTAATGTCTCCTGGTAAAATTAATTGTTCTTTCTTCTGGGCCTTTGTAGCTTCCTTATAAGTATCTGTATTATTTCATTTCTACCAAAGATCTATTACATGTGAGGCACTGTGGAGTTATAAAGAAGAATGTGACTTGATCTCTGTTCTTGATGTACTATAAGCTTGACATATTGCATGAAGACTTTTTGATCTCCCTTACCAGACTAAGAATGGAAAAAGGCATAGCCCAAATCATCTTAGCACGGTATATGCCACACTAAAGTGTTTGATAAATGTGGCTTGAATTAGTTGAATTACAGCAAAAAGGGCTTGTTCTTTACTCTCCTCTAATGCAACTCACTGTGCATGACTGAAGCATCCATATGAAAATAGGCCAAAATGACTCTGTGGCTTGGCAGGGTGTTGCACAGGGTATGGAAGTGCTGGGGGTATAGGTCTAATGCAAGGGCCATTGGCTGAACCTCTCTTTGTATCACGCTACTCTCCAAAAGGAACAGAATAGCTTTTCTTAGAATAAACTACAGTAATATTCTACCTTTTAACTTGCTTTTCTCTTCTCTTCCAAATTTTATCTAGCTCTCTATGATCTAAAACAGTATTCATCATAAACTCTGAAATGTGACACAAATCTCTTCTCCCATGTCCTTCTACTGGGTGTCTTTGAAAACATACCCTCTGTTCAGTTTAAATTGAGGGTGACTAAACTGTGTCACTTGCTCTAAATAGGAAAGAGATGACACTGAAACTAAGCATTTTATTTTAATTCTGAATTACAAAAATTTTAATTTAATTCTAAATTAATTCTGAATTTTATTTTAATTTCATCAAAACCATAACATGTCCACAGCAGTTCATTTCCACATCCCTTTGTCAATCCAGTAGAACAAATAAGGAGATAAATGAATGTTAAATCACACTTTAAAGAATGGAATTAATCAACCTTTCCAACACAATCATCAAGAGGAAGGCCATTAATAACCATTTGGTTTTGAAATATAAGTACCACCAGCACTTCCTCAAGAATGTATCATAAAGAATACCCCTTGGAGGACCGATTTGAAAGAGAAGTCCAAAGAGGTCCTGGAAGTGACTGTCTAAGGAGACAAGGAAAAGTATAATAATAATAATAACAACAACAACAAGAATTCTTTCTATTGGAATACCAAGGGAAACAAACTGAAGCCTATGCATTACTTTGTTAGGGCTGCATAACAAAGACCATGAACTGACTGTCTTTAACAACAGAAATTTATTGTTTCACAGTTCTAGAGGCTAGGAGTCTGAGATCAAGGTGCCAGTAGATTTGTTCCTTCTGAGTGCTGTGAGGAAGAATCAGTTCCATGCCTCTCCCTCAGCTTCTGGTGTTTTTTTTTTCTGATAATCTTTGGCATTCCTTGGTACAGGAAAACATCATCCTGATCTCTGCCTTTACCTTTGCATGGTGTTCTCCTTGTTTCTGTGTCTATGTCCAAATTTCCCCTTTTTACAAGGACATCAGTCACATTAGATTAGGAAGTCCCTTGTGCTCCAGTATGATCTCATCTTAACTAATTACATCAACAATGACCCTATGAATTTGTGAGGAGAGGACACAATTTAATCCACAACAATCCCCTTTTATTATACAGAGAGTTCATGTTGTTTGTATGATTCTGAAGCACACATGGCAATGGGGATTCAGTCCAAGACTGAAATAAAAACAAAAATGAAGACTAAGAATAGATTTCAGCAAAACCCTCAAGAGGGCAACTGCAATCATTAAGGAACCATGTAGGAAAATCTCAACCATTTTTAGTAGCCCCAGAGGAGGCTACTCACTGATATATGACTGCCTGACACATAGCTATAGAACTAAGTTAGTAAACAATTTAAATACTAGATCAGCTTTACTTGACTTCTCAGGCTTGCTTACTTCAATTGTTCCCCCTTGCTCCTTTCAACACAACTCTTCTTCTTTTTCTTTTTCTTTTTCTTTTCTTTTCTTTTCTTTCTTTCTTTCTTTCTTTCTTTCTTTCTTTCTTTCTTTTTTTTTTGCTTGCATGGCAGCTCAATGTGTGCATATGGTGAAAACAGATTAGCTCCCAAATAACTGAGTGCCTTGGGCATTTATAGTCTCTTATTAAACTACCTTGTAAGAGTGAATGACTCCTGTGTCAGTTATGACAGTATTTAACTCAAATAATATACACTCTCATTCATAATGGATTAAATATTTATGGGTTTATGTATCTTATGTAAAAAGAAATACAGGTCTAGGGTATTCTAGTGATGCTAAGAGGAATTCTGACTCTTTCTGTCTTTCTGCTTTTACTCCTACCTTGCAGGATTGTCCTTATGCTATTGCCAGTGGATTCAAATGGCTTTTGCACTTTCAAGCCTCAGGATCTCATTGTGGGTAGGAAGAAGAAAGGGAGAATGACAAAGGCAAAGAGGACAAGGTACACAACAGCCAAGAACACCTTTTGCAATGGAGGATATAAAAACTTTCCTGGAAGTAAAAACTCCCCACTTAGCAAATTTCTAATTGCATCTCTTTCAGACTATGTCATACGACCTTTGTGGCTTCATAATAGATAAAAACAGATGCAATTATATTTTCAGCTCTGGCCTCTCTCTTGAATTCTGTCTTTCACTCCAAATCTATACATCTAGCTCTACCTGGATATCCCAGAGGCAACTTATTCACCATATTATCCAATCCAAAAATAAATTCCCCTCTACTTACATTGCTCCCCCATAGATGTTCTCCATTCTAGCAGACATCCTAAGACAGAATTCTTGGCAATGCTCAAATCCTTTCTCTACATATTGTATTTAATTGATAACCAAGTCTTCTATTCTGTCTCCCAAACATTTCTTGAGCTCCATTTTTTTTTTTTTTTTGCTTTAATTTTGGTCCTTATAGCTCTTGCCTAGAAGATTGTTATGGTCTTCTCAATGATCATCTCACTTCAGTATTTAACGCATTCCAATACAATTTCATATTGCTAGAGAAGTGAATTCCTAAAAGGCAAATCTAATCAGATCCTTCACCACCATCTACAGACATCTTAGTGATATATGTGAGGCCTTTTATGATTGGTCCTATGGCTTTCAATCTGACAAATTATTTGCAATCCCTGTGCACACCAAACTCAGATTGCTGTAACTAGTTGATTAAAGGCATTAAATTAGTAAGGTACAAGCAGAATATACAATTATTCTTTGCCACAATTTCCTTTTCAAAACCATTAGATTAAATTAAATTGTTCTTAAATGTGCTTAGGTAAAATCTTGAGCTGACTCCTTAGTTTACTCAGGCCATTCTTAAATCAACAAATATTCTCTAGTTTCAGATATTAAATCTTCTCATCCAATCTGTATGAACATTTTATCTTTCCATTGTCTAGGGAGGAGAAGACCACTAGTAACCTAAACCAGAAAGACTGATATAGTGGCTACATAAATGGATTTTTGTGAGCACTAATAGATGATATAATTCCAAGGATGTAAGACAGTACCTGGATGGTTATTTAATAAATGAATCTACAAATCAATGAATAAAACCATTGTTTGAATAAATAAAATGTAATTGAAGTCATTAAACTCCATGGTTAGAGTTTGCCTCTAGGAAGGTTTGGGGGAGATCTTAATTTTTTTATTCTTCACAGAGTTGATGTTAGAAATTCACTTTCTAAATGGTAAAAATAGCTCCTTTTTGTGTGTAATTTTTTTAGTGATCCTCAGCAAATGAATCTTTCTGGTGTAGATGCTTTTCAACAGCCTCAAGTGCACGAGCGCATGTGGCCTTCTCTGTAATATACTGTTATTGCAGTATTAGGTAATTAAGATCTCTTTGGGAATAATTCTCCAAATAATTTCCTGTCTATAGTAGTTCTACAATATCCTACATAGATAACAGTTTTTCATTTTCAAGCTCTTCCAGTTATATTAATTATATCAGAATAAAACAATGCATATTGTTTTCTAGCAAAGGGTCACAAGCTAATTTCAACATTTAAGGACTTTTCCAGTAATAATTAACCAATAACTATTAATAAGTAAGAAAGAAGAAAGGGATGTGAAAGATGATAGGGAAGCAGAATTTTGAAATGGGTTTGGAATTTTTTTGCTCTAATATTATCCAACTTATATCATTTTAATTTAGTTAAGAATATGTATTGAGTTGTCTTCTAAGTGTGAGAAATATCATGAACCTTGCTCTTGCCAAAATTCAACTTTTATTGGGAAAGATAGACATTTAAGACATCTTGCAATTTAATGTGATTGATGTTGTGACTATATAAAGTCAGGATGCCACAGAGGCGTATAGAAGGTTCTCTCGAAATAAGGAGGAGATAGCCAAACATATTAAGGAGTGATTCCATTCTAAGCAAAGGGAAATGTATATTCAGTTAGAAACAAGAAATAAAATTGCCCATTAGAGGAAGTAAAGTTTGTCTGAAGAATAAAAGTGTAGAAACAATTCCACATCTTCTCATATATCAAGCAGATATTTTTTCCCTTGTTCTAAATATAATTCCATTTTGAACCACTAACCAACACTGTTCTATAATGAAGTCATCAAAAGGTATGCCTGCAAGATTTGTGATTATTATTTTTTAAAGATTTTATTTATTTATTCATGAGAGACAGAGAGAGAGGCAAGGACATAGGGAGATGGAGAAGCAGGCTCCCTGTAGGGAGCCCAATGTGGCACTCGATCCCAGGACCCAGGGATCACGACCCAAGCTGAAGGCAGACACTCAACTACTGAGCCACCCAGGTATCCCTGTGATTACTATTTTTGTCTTTCCAGTATTGTACTGATGTTTCTCTTTTATAGTTTATAGTCATTTATGAATATTTCAGTGTCTTTTGTTGCTATATCATTTAAAAATATCAGATGATACAGTTACATCTCTGAAAGTGATGGAAAAAAGTTCCCCAACTTTTCAGCCATAAAGAAAATGAAAACACTAGTAAAAATAGTCATGATCAACATTTTCAGAACTCTATAAATTAACCAAAGGCTTATGGAAATTAAGTGAGAATTTATGCAGGAAAAAATGACTGAATCTCACTAACAACAGTATTTGTGCCATTTTAACTTTTCCAATTTCCCCTTCCCCAACCCTGTGCTTCAACCATATTCTCTTCAAGAAATGCATTTTATATATAAAGACAAAAATAGGTTGAAAGCAAAAGATGTAAAAAAGGCAGTCAGTAACCTAAAGGAAGTTGGAGTGGCTATGCTAATGTTATAAAAAATAGACTTTAAGACAAATTGTTACAGGAGATGAAGAAGGACATTTTATAATGATAAAGGGTCAATACATCAAGAAGATATAACAATTGTAAACACATATATACCTAATCAGAGAGCCTTTAAAATACATGGATCAAAGACTGAAGGAATTGAAGAGAGAAACTGACAATTCAGTAATAATAGTTGAAGACTTCAATATCCCACTTTCAATAATGTGTAGAACAATGGGATACTAATCAATAAGGAAATAAGACTTGAACAACACAATGAAAGAACTAGATCTAACAGATATCAATAGAATACTCCACCAAACAAGAATAGAACATATATTCCTTGCAAATGCACAGGAAATACTTATAACTCAGTAACAACAACAACAACAAAACCCCAGATAATCCAATTTAAAAATAGGTGAAGGATCTGGATAGCTATTTCTCAAAAGAAAAAATACAAATGGACAAAAAGCACATGAAAAAATCTGTGACATCATGAGTCATTAAGGAAATACAAATCAAAACTACAAAAAGATACTGCACAACCTTTAGCATTGCCATATTTAAAAAGACAGAGTAACAAGTGTTGGTAAGGAGGCAGAGAAATCAGGACCACCCTACACTATTGGCAGACATTTGAAATGGTTAAGCCATTATGGAAAACAGTCACCTTAGATCTCGGGCAGATGAGGGGAATCAAAGAGGTACTAAAGACAAGTCACCAGAGGTATAGAAAATAGGGCATCACTCCAGAGCTGGGAAGAGCCAACAGAATTGAGGAAAATAACAAGAACACTGAGAAGGTGAGAGATGGGATGGTTGTAGCCAAAGAACCCTTTCTGCCTGGGCATTTCCTGTACACAGATGAATTACAGGACTATGGAGGTATAAACAGGCTCTGTGTCTCTTGCTTAGTTTTTCCACTTATCAGAATCAGAACTCCTCAGTTACTGATTCCAAAATATAAAGACATAGAAGACTGGAAAGTTGTTTCTGAAAAATAACCTGTAGGAACCTCTAATTACCTTTTGCTGACAAAAGCTGTGAACTCCACAAGAAGGGGAGGGGTACTCTCCTCTTGACCTACAACTCATTATGTTAATGGCACTCTCAAATCATCCCTTCAGACATCTGATCTTCTCTTTTATAGGCTAGAAATGAGTGACAGAGATTGATCATAAGTTGGATATGGTCGGCTGTACTTACTTCCTATTATTCTCAGTTTGGGGATTTTAGAAAAAAATTCAAAATAAGAAAAAACATCCCAGCTAGCTTGCTTCAACTTATCAAATAATTCACTGGTTCTATCCATGCTGTTATTTTATTAGTTTTTTAAAGATTCATGTATCTAATTGAGAGACAGAGAATATATGAGTAGGAGAAGAGACAGAGGGAGAGGGAGAGAATCTAAAGCAGACTCCCCACTGAGAGTAGAGCTCAACAAGGGGCTCAATCCCAGGATCCAGAGATCATGATCTGAGCTGAAATCAGAAGTCAGACACCCCACCAACTGAGCCACCCAGGTGCCCCACCATGCTTTTGTTTTAGACTTAAGTAGAAAATGAACCCATCTTTATTATTTAAAATCTTTTAGTTGTTACAATTAGAATATATAATGATGGCTTGTGAGCTCCTTTGTCACAATTTAGATGCCATTTTCTCAGAGAAGCCTCTGTGGATCAGTCTCTTCCTGGAACTCCCTCCTAGCCACTGTCTCAACTACATCTCCAACTTTGTGTCCTTTGAGGAACTTCAGAATCTTTGAGATGACCTTACTCATTTATTTACCTGCTCATTGTACTTCTCTCCCTACCAGAATATGCTTTATTACAATAAGAAGACCTTATTGTCAGAATGCCTGGGTGTCTCATTAGGTTAGGCAACTGATTCTTGGTTTTGGCTCAGGTCATAATCTCAGGGTCCTGGGATTGAGCCCATCCTCAGGCTCCATGCTCAGCAAGGAGTCTACTTGAGATTCTTTTTCTCCCTCTGTCCCATCCTGCACTCACCCTCTCTCTCAAATAAATAAATAAATAAATAAATAAATAAATAAATCTTTTAAAAAAAGAGAAGATCTTATTGTCTTGCTCATTCTCATGTCCTAAATGCCTAAAATAATTCCTGACACATAGTAAGTGCCCGGTAAGTATTTATTGAATGAACAAACAAGCAAATAAGAAATAATTTTTTAAAAACATGGCCAGGTTTCATAATTTCATCTTGCTCTTGGAGTTTTTGTTCCTTGATTGAGTTTCATACCCATTGTATGAAGTTGAGTTTCATACCCATTGTAGTGTCTGTACAGTAGCAGTTATCTGAGTACAGTAGATACCGTACCAGGTAAATTAAATTGACATTTCCATGATAAAACTTTACTTGGAACTGGGATAAGCTATCTAGGCAGCTTCTTCAGGAAACTCCTGTACTCATGAGAAAACTGAGAACAATTGTTATCAAATCATACTTTTGCTTTTTATACATAATCATTTTCGGGTTACTTACCCTTCAAAATAGCCCCCAAATCTGACCACTTCATTCTAGTTTTTCTAACTCTACCTCTGCCTGGATTACTGCAGTAGCATCCAAACTATCTCCCAAATCCAGTTCTGACTTTTTCCAGTCTACACGGCAGCCAGGATGATCTTTCTGAAGCTGAAATGCTGTTGTTTTCCTTCTTTAAAAACATAAAACCCTCTAATATGTTCTACTAACCATTAAGCTAAGGTCTAACCTTCTTAATATAGTTTGCAAGGAATTTTCAACCCACTCTCCTGTGCCCTATATAATTTTATTTCAAACTACTCTCCCAACTTTCAGTTCCTAGAGGAATATTCTCATTCTCTCTCTCTCTCTCCCCCAACTCCTTCTCACCTTCCTCCCACTCACCAAAATATTCTTCATAAATAGAATCGTTTTCTTAATATCATCGTTGGATTGCTCATTGCTAACATATAAAAATACAATTGATTTTTGTATATTGATTGCTAATCTCATATCCTGCAACTGCGCTAAACTTACACATTAAAGTTTTTATCGGTTACATAGGATTTTATCTATAATCATAGATATGCAGATAAACTGTATCTGCATAGATATCTATTATCATAGATATGCAGATAAACTGTATCTGCAAATACAGTTTAACCTTTTTCTTTCCCATCTGTTTACTTTTAATTTCTTTGCCTTGCTCTATTTCCCTGGCCAGAACCTCCAGTACAGCGCTGAATGAAAGTGATAAATGCATGCCTTTGCCTTATTCCAAATCTTGGAGGGAAAATACTTTTGCCATTGTGTGATGTTAGCTATGTATTTTTTATAGATATCTTTTTATCAGGTTGAAGAAGTTCCTCCTTTGTATCAGTTATCTACAGCCTCATAACAAATATGTACAAACTTAGCATCTTAAAGCATCATGTATTTATCATCTGGACAGTGTTTATGAGTTCTTGAAAAGAATGTGTGTTCTGCTGTGTTGCGTGGAATTTTCTATACATGTCACTTAGGTCAAATTGGTTGATGATCTTACTGAAGTTTCTCACTCTCTCATCCCCACTGGCTTTGAGGAAGCCAATGGGCACATTGAAAAACACACCATGTGGCCAGGAGCTGAAGATAGCCTCTGGCCAATGGCCCACAAGAAACTGAGTTCTCAGTCCAACGACTGCTAGGAACTGATTCTGCTAACAACCTGAGTGAGCTGGGAAACAGGTTCTTCTCCAACTGAGCCTCAAATGACATTGCAGCTTTGACTAATGCTTGATTGCCCTTGTGAGGCCCTGAGCAAGGGATCCAGTTAGAACATGCCCAGATTCCTGAGCCTGAGAAACTGAAATCATCATGTGAAGGACATTAATATAGCTGATATAGCTCTCTTACAGCTACTGTTTGTGTTATTATTTGCATGGCACATCTTCCATCTTTTCACTCTGAACTTCTTTGTGTCTTTAGTTCTAAAACATATCTCTTGTAGGAAAGATACAATAGTAGTATTGTATACAACAGTAGTACATAGAGACACTCTATGTCTCTTAACTGGAGTATTTAGTTCATTTACATTTTGGGTTTGTATTCTTTATGTCTCACATTGTTTTTGTTCCTCCATCTCTCCTTTACTGCCATATTTCAGTTAAACGATATTTTTCAGTGTATAATTTAAATTTCATTTTATTTTATTAATGATATGTCTGAGGCTTTTTTTTTTTTTTGCTCTGGAGAGCAAAATCTTAAAAAAAAATCTTCAATTTATTATTATCTCAACACAATCCACCTCAAGTTATTATTGATTTAACTTTAGTAAATTTAACAATGTTGCAAACTGTGAGTTTCTGTCCCCTGCTACAATTCAAGCCTGTCTCCTTTGGTAGCAAAGCTGCAAATTTTGAAGCTAATCCCAAGCTACTAAAACTATAGTTATTATCAGGTTGTGGGGGGGCGGGGATGGGAGAAACCCCTGGTAAATAATCATTGACTCTCATGTTCTTACCTGACACTCTAGGAGTTTTTCAACATAAATGTTTCTCAATTTACTGTCTATCTGTAACCAACAAGAAATGTTTTTTTTCCGAAAATTCCGTCTAGTTTGGGTGTTTTGGGGGGGAGGGAGGAGGGTAGGGTAGCAAATCTCATCACAGTATCATAAATGGAAGTCCTCTTTAATTTTAAACTTATGTCCACTCCTTTTTGACCAAGATTGTCAGATGTTTGTACCTGTTATTTAGTGATTTAAATTAGACCATTTCCCAGCATAAAAATGAGTAAGACTGGACATGATGTCAGCAAGATATCAGAATAGGAAGTACCCTGCTGTATTCTCTCACAGAAACAGTAATTTGGCAGCAATCCATAAAAAAAAGTAGCTTCATGGGATTGTTAGGATTTAGGCAAAAGATTGGGAAACCCTGGTGGAAACCAAGATTGAGAAGGGCCACGCTGACCCTGGTTCTGGCTACAGACACAGAAACAGCCCTGCACCCCTGTTGATTCAGCTACAGCTCTATTTAGACTTGGTCTTGCCACCAGCACCATCCCCAAGTGACCTGGGAGAAGACATGTTCACCCATGCCTTGAGTAGCCAACATGCTGACTTGGTCCTGGCTGTGTACCCTGAGGCAGTCCATGACCTAGATCTAACTTCTCTCTATGGCTTAGGAATAGTCCTGCCCATCCAGGGCAAGAGAGACACTCTCATCTGTGACCCTGAAGACAGGCCTGCTGACCTCCTCAGATTGCAGATTCTGAAGTGGCCCTGTGACCCTACTAAACCATGGTCCAAAAGTAGTCCTGCCCACCAGTGAACCCAGCAGAAGGAACCTGTACCCTGGAGCCGACTGTAGAACTCAGTCCTGGCTATGGATCCTGAAGCAATACCGTGACTTCATCCCAGCCCCCAGTAGATGCAGTCCAAGGTCAGTTCTGTCCAGCTGGGGCCTCATTTGGTGACATGACAAGAGCCCTTCCAGGGTCTTGGTCAGAGCTACACCCATCTGCGAACCTGGTAATACTCTCATCATCTGCAATCCTATCTGAAAACCCAGATGATTTGAAGCACCTTTTCAGGCCACAGTGGTATGAATCTACAGATCAACTACAGGAGAAAAGTGGGAACATTTCACCAATATTTGGAAATTAAACAATACAATCCTGAGCAACCAATGGGTCAAAAAAGAAATCAAAATGAAAGTCACAAAGTATCTTGAGACAAATGAAAATGGAAACAAGCATACCAAAATCGATGGGATATAGCCAAAGTAATTCTTAGAGGGAAGTTTAGAGTGATAAATGCTACTAAAGAGAAGAGAGGTCTCAAATAAACAACTTAACTTTATACAATTTTAATCTAACTATATACTAGAAGAAAGAAGAATCTAAGACCTACATTAGCAGCACGAAGGAAATAACAAAGATTAGAGAAAAAATAAATGAGAGATTTGAAAGACAATAAAAGAGATCAACGCAACTGAGTTGGTTTTTTAAAAGATAAACAAAGTTGACAATATTTTAGCCAGACTAACCAAGAGATAAAAAAGAACCAAAATAAGTAAAATTATAAATGAAAGAGGAAACATTATGACAGATGCCACAGCAATATAAAAGGATTATAAGAGACTGCTGCTAGAATACCTCTAGGCCAACAAATTGGATAAATTCCTAGAAATATTCAACCTAACAAAATGGAATCATGAAGAAATAGAAAGCCAGAGCAGATAATTAATGAATATGGAGATTGAAGAGATTGAAGTTGTAATAAGAAACCTCCCAACAAGAAAAAGTCAGGATCAAAAGGCATCACAGGTGAATTCTAACAAACATTTTCCCAAAAAATTGAAGAGGAAGGAACACTTTCAAACTCATTTTTATGAGGCCAGCATTACTTTAATACCAAAGCCAGGTAAGAATGACACAAGAAAAGGAAACCACAGTTCAATATTCTTGATGAACATAGGTGAAAAACCTTCAACAAAATACTAGCAAATCAAATTCAACAGCACATTAAAGGAATCATACTCCATGATAAAATGAGATTTGTCCCTGGGATGCAAGAATCATTCAACATATGCAGATCAACAAGCATGATACATCGGAATGAAGGATAAACTCCATATGACAGAGTGAAGGATACAAACCATATGACCATCTCAATAGGTACAGAAAAAACATTTGACAAACTCAATAAATTTTTATGATTAAAAATATTGATAAATTAGGTATAGAAGAAATGTACCTCAGAATAACAAAGGCTATATATGACAGTTAACACCACACTCAATGGTGAAGAGCTAAGTTTTTCCTCAAAGATCATGAACAAGACAGGAATGCCCACTCTCATCTATTCAATATAGTACTGGAAATCCTAGCCAGAGTAATTAGGCAAGAATAAGAAATAAAAAACACACAAATTAAAAAAGAGATTAAGCGCAGCCTGGGTGGCTCAGCGGTTTAGCGCCGCCTTCAGTCTAGAGCATGATCCTGGAGACCCAGGATTGAGTCCCATGTCAGGTTCCCTGCATGGAGCCTGCTTCTCCCTCTGCCTGTGTCTCTGCCTCTCTCTCTCTCTCTCTCTCTCTCTCTCTCTCTCTCTCTCTGTCTCTAATAAGTAAATAGATAAAATCTTAAAAATAAAAAATAAATAAATGAATAAATTAACTTGTCTCACTAGATGACGTAACATTCTATATAGAAAATTCTAAAGACCCCATCCAAAAACTATTAGAACTAATAAAAAATTCATTATAGTTTTAGGATATAAAATCAACATACTAAAATCAGCTGCATTTCTATACACTAACAATAAACTATTTGGAAAAAATTAAGAAAACATTCAGTTTATGATAGCACCAAAAAGATTAAAGCACTCAGGAATAAACTTAACAAAGAAGGAAAAATATCTGTATACTGAAAACTATAATACATTGGTGAGAGAAACTGAAGAAAACACAAATAAATGAAAAGATATCCCATGTTTATGGACTAGAATAATTAATACTTTTAGAACACTACCCAAGCATTCTACATATTCAATGAAATCTCTATTAAAATTCCAATGAAATTTTTAGAAATATAAAAACTAATCCTTAAAAATCGTATGGAACCACAAAAGACTCTGAATAGTCAAAGCAAACTTGAGAAGAACAGATGGAGGATCACACTTCCTGATTTCAAACTGTATTATAATGTTATAGTAATCAAATGATATAATACTGGCAGAAAAACAGATACATAAACTGGAACAAAATAAGGAGCCCAGAAAAAAACCTACACATTTACAGTCAACCAGTCTTTGACAAGGACACCAAGAACGCAAAATAGGGAAAGAACAGTCTCTTCAACAAATAATATTGGAAAAAATGGATATCCGCATGCAAAAGGATGAAATTAGATTCTTATCTTACACTATACACAAAATTTAATTTGGGATGGATTAAATCTCAGACTTACATATGAGACGTGAAACCATAATACTCTTAGAAGAAAACATAGGGAAGGATTTTGACATTGGTTTTAGCAATGATGTTTTTGGATATGACACCAAAAGCACAAGCAACAAAAACAATGAGAAGCAAGTAGAACCGCATCAAACTAAAAAGCTTCTGCACAGAAAAAAACATGAACAAAATGTTTTCACCTACAGAATAAGAGAAAATATTTTCAAATCTTGACATTAAGGAACATATACAATTCAATAGCAAATACATATGTAATTATATTTGATTAAATTTACATTTATATGATTTATTTAGATTTATAATTTTTATATCTATTATAAGTTATCCATATAATTCAATATTAAAATGGACAAAGGAACCAAATAGACATTTTCCAAAGAAGACACACAGGTACCTGGCCAACAAAACGGCCAACAGGTACATGGAAAAGATGCTCAGCATCACTAACCATCAGGAAATGCAAATCAAAACCACAATGAAATATTATCTCACACCTGTTAAGAGAGCATTTATCAAAAAGACAAGAGATAATAAAAGTTGACAATCGTGTGGAGAACCCTCATAGACTGTTGGTGAGAATGTAAATTGGTATATCTTATTATGAAGTCTGGAAATACGGCAATATGGAAGTTCCTTTAAAAAATAAAAATAAAATGATCATATGATCTAGCAACCCCATTCTAGGCTTATCACCAAAGGAAATACTATCAGAATCTCGGAGAGAAACCTGAAATCCCATGTTCATTATAACATTATCACAATAGCCAAGATTTTAGAAACAACCTCAGTGTCTATTGATGGATGAATGGATAAAGATGTGATTATACACACACACACACACACAGAATATTGTTTAACTATAAAGATAAGAAAATCCTGCCATGGGCAACAACATGGATGAAACTATAGGATATTATGCTAAGTGAAATGTTGGCCAAAGGGTACAAACTTCCAGTTATGAGATGAATAAGTTCTGGAGATCTCAAGTACAGTAGGATGGCTGTGATGAAAAATACAGTATTGTATATTTGAAATTTCCTGAGAGTAAATCTTTTTTTTATTATAAATTTATTTTTTATTGGTGTTCAATTTGCCAACATATAGAATAACACCCAGTGCTCATCCCATCAAGTGCCCCCCACCTGAGAGTAAATCTTAAGTGTTCTCACCACACACACAAAAATATTAACTATATGACCTGATGAGTGTGCTAATTAACTTGATTTTGGCAATCATTTCACAATGTATATGCATACTAAATTGTCATGTTGCACACCTTAAATATATTCAATTTCTATACGTCAATTATATCTCAGTAAAGCTGGACAAGAATTCATAGTCTCAATTTAGGGGAAAAATTAATTTATAAGCCTAATAACCTATTGTTTAATATGTATCTGTTATACTAAATGATGAAATTATTAAAATAAGTAATAAAGACTTCTTGGCTCTTCTGCTATTTTTGGCATTCTCAGATGCCCTTTTATGACATATATTCAGTTGCTGTTTCAGTTTAGAACATAGTTTCAATTTTCAAATTTAAAGTGAATTTTTAAAAAAGAATAATTAAAACTGCTGGGTTTGGGAATATCTGCAATAGAATATTTCAGCATTAAGCATGAATAATATAGTCTTTTACTCTCAACCGAAATGGTGAATCTGAACAAGAAAAGAAATGGCATTTATAAAAAAAAAAGAAAGAAAGAAAGACAGAAATGGCATTTATAACATTTCATGAGGATAACGAGAAATGATTTTTAGTTTTAAAAAAATCACTGAAATAAATTTACTGGAAAAAATGTAATTAGATTTCTTATAGCATATTCATCTGAGAATATGGGGGGAAGGTTGCCTTTGATGAGAATTCAGTACATATTTCCAGCGATCTTTTTGTGTAAGAAAAAGAAAAACAAATTAGGAAAAAGAAAACTTCAGAAGCTTGACTACCCTGGTACTAGTAAATTTTAAAAATGCAATTTGTTAGGAAAAACAGTCTCTCTACATAAGGCAAAGTCTTGGCAAAAGATTTATCCAGTTCATAAGAATCATTTCTGTAGGTCCACCTAACCACAAGGGAGTTGAAGCATGTGAGAATGTAAATGACGACTTGAGAGGAATTCAAACATGTTTAGCATCAAAGGCATATAATGCAGATGGAAGGGAGGCCCGGTATTGTGCTGTATTTGTTAATATGCATTAAAGCCTCAGTACCTTATGTCATTCCGTCTCCACACCAAGGCCGTGGGACAACCAGCACTTTGTGGCACATTTCATGGAGGACAGGATTGGCAGTGACCTCCCACCCTCGGAAACTCTGCCTCGTGCCATGGGAATGTTCTTGGCCTGCTTGGAGAAGGTAATCCGAGGCTGCTCTTGGGCCACAAGCAGTGCAGTTTAGCAGTAATTACCTGGAAACTCAGCAGAACGATAGAGTTTAAGAAGCCTCCACAAATGAGTAAGTTTTTCCTAGAGAATTTCTCAAGCCCTGGAAAAAAGGTAGCTTATTATATGTAAACATTGCTGAGGGTGTTTGTGTGTGAGAGTGAAGAGTGAAGTGTTTGGGTGGCAGGGACGTGAAGGGAACATTGAAGGAGCAACAAGACAAGACCCAACAGAGATGAAAGGATGACACAGGCTGGCAGGAGGATGGACCTACCGTCGCAGTTGATTGAGAGGAGCCTGGGGAACCCTGAAGCAAAGTCACATAAACAGAACTCCAAGAAAAGTCTTTGAAAATAAAAGGGAAGGCAAGAGCCTCAGGGAAACATGCAGAAATTTCAGGGGGGAATTAGGTTACGTTGCAAAAATAGATATCAGGGGCTCAGTGGTGGAGTGTCTGCCTTTGGCTCAGGTCCTGATCCCGGGGTCCTGGGACCGAGTCCCACATTGGGCTCCCTGCATGGAGCCTGCTTGCCCTTCTGCCTGTGTCTCTGCCTCTCTCTCTCTCTCTCTCTGTGTGTCTCTATGAATGAATAAATAAAATCTTTTGAAAAACAATAGATATCAGAAAGATGGTGGTGCCAGAAGAGTGGGAGCAGCTCCAGGGGGTAAAAAAAAATCATTGCACCCTGCTGCTGCTGAGCCCCAGAGTTTAAAGGAGGACTTTCTGTAAACAGCTGCTGGCCAGATGTCCCAAAGCGAATGGAAAATGATAACACGTATGTAACCACCCCCCCCTTCCAGGCACTCCCCAGCCAAGGACCCCAGTTGGAACTGAATTCTCCGCAGAGGGCTCTGTGGACCTCAGTGTCAGGGCCGCTAATCCTGCCAGCTTTTCATTTGGAGATTTTCTTTCCCATTCTCGGTGAGGGGTTTCCTGAAAGATCAGCAGACTCTATCCTCACCAATGTGACCCACGCTGGGAGTGGTGGAGGGAGCCAGGTCTCCACAGGACCCCGGGGCCTGGGAAAGGAAGGGGCTCCCTGCGTGGGCAGCTGCAGGTGGCTCCCCCGGCAGGGGCAGCACCTTCTCCATCAGCACCCCTCGCAGGGCCCACACTGGGGTGAGGAAGAGACAGGGTGCGCCGAGCGTTTGGGTGGCAGTCACCCTACACCAATCCACAAATGCACCTGTTTCATGGCCTCCAGAGGTGGAATGGGGTGCAACCCTCAATCACAGCGCACACCTCATTTCCCGGAGTTCAGCCAGTTTCTGGCTCAGGCCGAGGGCCCTTGTAACTCACAGACGTTTCCTCTCAGGAGATACAGCCCATCACTCTCTCCAGCAAGTGTCTACACTGGGTGAATCACTCTGGTTAGGTGTGGAGGCAGCCAGATATGGATTTTAACCCAGTCTGTACTACGTATTAACTGTGTTACTTAGCTGCCTAACTGACTCACTCGCTTAGATCTGCCTCGGTTTCCTCATCAGCAAATGTTTCACTTCACAAAGCGGTTATGATGAAATCAACTGCAATGGTTAGTTTTACAGTACTTGGTGTAATCTCCTCTCCCCCGTGTCTTGACTCACTATATCCCTGAAATTAGAGATTGCTGGGAGAAGTCCCACCTCCTTAATGCCAGGTCAGGGACATCTGCAGAAAGGAGGCAGCAAGGGCAGCCCTGATGAGCTCCACTGGATCACATCACCTGGGAGCCAGGGACTCAGGCCTGAGCCTGAATTTCACGGAGCTTTAGGATGAGTGAGGGAAGTATCTCAGGAAAGGAGGCAGCCTCCCGGGAGCTACAGGTTGCAGGCCTGCAGGGGAGACAGACAGGCAATGCCCATACCCCACACAGGGATGTGAGAGAGGGGGTAGCACAAGCACAGCAGCCTCCTCTGCGATTTGTAGTAACGGCAGCCTTTGTGGAATCCACCCTCCTTGCTAACTGAAGGGTGTCCCATTGAGAGCTTCAGCTGTCGTCACTGAGGTGGCTCCAGCATGTCTGAGATGTCTGGTGACTTGTTGGCCAAACCTGCCGGAACCTGCATGAGGAACTACAGAGAGAGAATTAATCATCATTTAAAACTATCAGTATTGGGCAGCCTGGTGGCTCAGTGGTTTAAGCGCTGCCTTTAGTCCAGGGCATGATCCTTGAGACCCAGGATCAAGTCCCACATCGGGCTCCCTGGATGGAACCTGCTTCTCCCTCTGCCTGTGTCTCTGCCTCTCTCTCTCTCTCTCTCATGAATAAATAAATAAAATCTTTTTAAAATTTTTTTAAAAACTATCAGTATTTATTAAGCATTAATTCCATTCTAGATGCTGTACAAAGCCTCCATACACAGTGATGTCATATGAGAAGAGAGCAGCAGGCAGAGGAGGGTGCCCAGGGGTGCAGTCTTAGCTGAGGGGTAACTCAGGTAAGGCTGGCACGTGGTCATGTGGCTTGGACTTTCTTCTCAGCTCCAGGGGCATGTGGAGAGGACCCTGAGGGACAGTGAACAATTTTAAATTTTAGCCTGCCTTCAGCTCCCAAGGACTTCTGGGAACATTGTGTTGGTGGCCACCTGGTGGACAGAGAAGTTTTCAGGGGAAGGCACAGTTGTGACTGGATGAAGAACAGTATTTGTGGACATTGTGAAGGGTTGGGGAATGGGGATAGTTGGGGGAGAAAAAGCAAACAGGGCACCAAGTGACGGCTAACAGGACTTACCTCTGAACACAGGAGATACCTGTGGGGATTCCCAGACATAAATCAGGGGGGGCTTTGGCTTTGGCCCCCAGAGGGTTTGGATAACGTCAGCAAGAGGTGCATTCAAGAGCCAGGGCAAGCCACAAGGGTTGCTCTTCCACCATGGAGCGTGAGCTGACACCGGGTTCATAGCCCAGTCTCGGCAGTAACAATGGCAGCCACAGAAAGAGGAGTGGACAATCTTCCCTTTGAGCTCATCAAAGAGATTGCCTCCCTACCTGTGTGGAGTAGAGAGGGTGTAGACGCTGAGCCACATGTGCGCCCTTGCGAGTCTTTGGAAAACTAATGCAACTTGCTCAGTCAGGGTGGGGGCCACATTGCTGTGAATGTGGACAGAGTCCACTCCTGCGCACACCTGCAAGGCTCACAGCCCTAGTTACCCTCCTTGACCTTGGTTGACCCATGGGTGCCCTGCACAACGTGTGTGTCCAGTTGGATCTTTTCTCATGTATAAAATAGCATTAACCTTTACTTCCTAGGATACATGTTTTATACTAACACTGACTAAACTGAGTCCTGGCATGGCTAGTATCTAAATGCATATTCATGACAACCTACTTAAGCCAGTGCTACTGTTACAGAAGAATCACCTGGAGAGCCTGTTAAAATACTGATGCTGATCCAGTGTTTGCGAGGAAGAGTCTGTCATTATGCATGCCTTACAGGTGACCAGGTAATGCTGCTGCTGCTCCTAAACCACACTTGGAGTAGTGGGGACTTTAACTCTTTGATCCTTGGTTTTCTTATCTGTAAAATGAGGATAAGGATGGTTAGGTTGTTGTGAGGATTGAATAAGATGGTCCCCTTTTACAGTGTCTGGGCAACTGTTGGGTGCTTGATAATAGGATCAAATATTTTAGGACTATATGTTAGTTTCACTTTATGGAAAACCCACAAAAATATACCATGTCTTTGATGTGAATTTGTGTGTTCTAGGACAAATATTTCATTGCAAATTTTGTTGTACATTTCCAGACATTACAGAAATTCCTTTAAATTGTTCATTTTGGTTGTTTATATAGTATCTTCAGTGCAATGAATAAGTGTATTATTATTGGTGATAATGAAAATAATAATGTATTTATCGTCTACATAGTGGTTCTTGTGATCAAACCTTTGGACAAGCTACAAAAGAAATCCGACCCATATTCATCCCTGGTGGCCTTATCTCTATTCTGGTTTTGTTAGCATGTGAAAATGTTTGTTCTGAATGACTGTCTAGAGTTACCTTTCAAGTACAGAATAACTTAATTATGGATCTCCCAATACTGGTAATAAAGTGCTATGAGATTTACAGGTTTTCTTTTTTTAAAAACTAAAAGCAAAAACCATCATTGTGCAGATTCTTCCAATAAAAGATAATAGAGAACTTTTGACTTCCACTTATCTCAAGAGAGCTTAAAACTTCTTTTAGTACATGTGCCAAAGATTTTCTGACTTATTTCTCATTTGAAGTTTTATTTTTTATTTATTTATTCATGAGAGACACACAGAGAGAGAGAAAGAGGCAGAGATACAGGTAGAGGGAGAAGCAGGCTCCATGCAGGGAGGAGCCCTACGTGGGACTTGATCCCGAGTCTCCAGGGTCACACCCTGGGCTGAAGGCGGCGCTAAACCGCTGAGCAACTCGGGCTCCTCTGAAGTTTTATTTTTTAAAAAAAATCAGGTGTTTAAAAATGTCTGTATGATGTATCTATAAATTTATATGTAATAATGATTTTGACTCATTTAAAATGGATTTTCCCTTTAATATTACATCAGATTTTTTTAAACCATTATAGTAGAATATTTCTAATAACTACTAAAAAGTGTTTTAAAAAACTCTTGCTGCTTTTAAGAACACCAATCTCTATTCTCTCTGCAGAACCTATAAAACCACACCACACATAAAAGAAGGAATGCCGTATGTGACTCTCTTCTCGTCGGCACTGCTAATCATGAGGATAAGTAAGAATGAACTGCTTATTTTTTTTAAAAAAAGATTTTATTTATTTATTTGAGAGAGAAAGGGAGAGAATGAGCAGAAGGATGGGCAGAAGGAGAGAAAGAAGCAGATTCCCTACTGATCAGGGAGACAGAAGCGGGAGTCCATCCTAGGACCCTAAGATTATGACCTGAACCAAAGGCAGACACTTAACCAACTGGGCCATCTGAACTGATTATTTTGTAGTTCAGAGACTCTCATCTTCTTCATGGTGGGTGAAGCATTGTTGCCATTTTAAGTTTCCCAAGAAGTTCATCATCATCACTCTAGAATGATGATGGCTAACATTCACTGAACTCTCATCCAATAGTTTTTGATACTGGCTGCACATTAGGGTCTTCTAGGGAGCTGTCCAGTTCCTAGAGTGGTTGTACCTGAATCTCTGAGGCTCAAGCATTCATATTTTTTAAAGTGCCCCAAGTGATTTTAGTGTACAATGAGATTTAAGAAATACTTAACCTAATTAATAGAACATATTCAAAATCTAATTACAGATTAGTAAGAAGAGTTTCACTTTATCATATAATCCTTACCACAATTCTGTGAAATCTGTATATTTGGTGGTACCTTAGATTTAAGCTTAGAAAGGTCACAAAGCAGGACAAAATTCATATATTGAATCCAATTCTGTCTGACTTTCAAGTCTGTAGCAGTTCCTTCCACTAAGCTATGTCACAAGGAAAAAAAATGTGGTAAAATAATGAAACTAATTAAATTAATTTTAAAATAAGTGAAAAGTAGATATCACTCTTTGTGGTACTGGTAAACTTTCTCTGTTTTCTAGAGTGTTTTATTGTAATTTAGGCCCTGAAAGACCCAAACTGATCCATTTTCTAGGAAGAAAGGAACAAATAAGACATCCAAAGAAGATGGTTTTAGGCATAGTAGTAATCAAGATTGATAGGTTAAAAAAAAAAAAGTGAAGCCTGGGTGGTTCAGCCAGTTGGTGTCCAACTCTTGATTTTGGCTCAGGTCCTGATCTCATGGTCATAACATCAAGCCTCTCATTGGGCTCTGTGCTGAGTGTGAAGCCTGCTTGGGGTTCTGTCTCTCCCTGTCCCTCTGCCTCTCTCCACCCACTCCCACTTGCTTGTGCTCTCTCTCTACAAAAAGAATTATAGGTAATAAGTTTATTATATAGATAATAAGTACAATAAGTATATACTGCAAGCAAATATAAGCACATTCATCTAAGCTTGTTAAACACCACAAGTTGCTCAAATAGACATTGCTCAATTGCTCAAATCAAAGATAATGAGTGCTTAAGACATACTGTGGCCTAGGTTAAGCACTATGTATGAGGAATGTGAAGTCTATAGAGAAAGGGAAAATATCAAGAAAGTGAAATGAAACCATGTTTAACATTAGGTTGGGAAGAAAAATATCACCACTCACATGTATTTCAAACTCTAAATTTCAAATTCCTGCTTCCAAAGTTGACCAATATTCAAAGAGCAAATCTGAAATTTGCTTTAGATGCAACAGTTTTATAGCTGCTGCTTAATTAACTTCAGTGTGGTCTCATTTTTGACCACCATTCTAGTCCAAAGAAACCTCATTTGATAAGCCAATAGCTGCCTTTGCCAAGGGTTACCAAGTCAAAATGTTTGCAATAACACCACTAGGATCATTCTAGTCAGGACCACAATACTGAATTAGTATTTGCCCAGTTACCACAAAGCTGACTTAAGACTAAGACTATACCCAGACAGGCTATCATAATAGAATTGTTATAAAAATGACCCTACCAAGATTATGAGGGCAAACATCTTTTTCTTTCTTTTTCTCCAACGACTGTTTCCCAACTTAAAGGGGAAAAAAAATTCAATGCAGATATGCATTGACAAAAGTTGAATTAAGGGTAATCCTTGTTGAGCAATTACCCAGAATATGAGTATCTAAAAGAGACTAGAAACATAATGAGATAGAGAAAATTGAACATATGCGAACTCTTTTTAGGCAGAGAACCATATGAGTCACACAGATAAGCCATAAGAACTCCCACCACTACCACCAGCTGCACTACTCCACTTATAAGAGCATGTTTATGCAATAAAGAGTTTCTGAAATAATTTGCAAAGGGTTCAAGTTAACTGCAAAGCTTTCTTTATGCGGAGCTTCTCTTTTTACAATGTGGGAGCTTGGTGAAGCTTCTCTCTTTTACCAAATTCTCTTTTTGTAAATTTAGGGCCAAAGAGACACTGCCACCTGGTCCTCTTATCCCATCCTCTGACATACAATCTCATCTCTCTTCCAAATAAAAGTGAAGTGAAATACCCGTTGGAAAATGCCTGCCCAGTGCAACCAGTCATTGGTCTGCCCGGGCCATTGGTCAGTCTGATTCTGTTGCTGATTCTTCTATCTTGTTCCAAGCTATGGAACTAGATGTTGAGTAAGAGCAATTTAGACCAGGTTAATTTGTATCTAAAGGAAAATTTCAATTATATATTTTTAGGACCTATGTGCCAGGCAAAAAGAGGAACCAGGTGTGAGCCTGTCCTTGAGGAGCTCTCAGTCTAACCATGGTTGGGATCAGGGGACATGACTGAAATTCTAAATTTGAGCTGTTGTGCAGAAAGTGACAAGAATACAACTACTCTCCTTTAATAGAACAGTGCTACTGTCTTTGAGGAAAAATTGATCTGTCTCAGCAAACAAAAGTTTTAAAGAATAGAATATTCCCTCTTGTTTCACATTTAAATGTCTGTGATTCTAAGGCACTCACTCAGCTGATGTTTACTGAAAATCTCTTGTAATCTAGGCACTGTTGGACAAAGGGAAGCTAAGACTGCTTAAATATGGTAGATGACCACCAGCTCAAATCATGAAAGTAAAGAAATATTTAAGAAGATATAAAGCAGAGAACACAAAGACAATGAGACAAGAGAGAACAGTAGAAAAAGGATCACCTGCAAACAAAAACAGGACAAGGTGGAAGGTTCTATAGTGAAAGATGTCCATCTTTGATCTTTGCAGATGCTGGCAGCCAGTGATACATCATTCCCAACCTCATCCTCTGCAAAAGATTGGCGAATTTTTTTTTCCTTTGGAGAAAAAGAATAGCTCTAAGAAAAGACTTACAGATATTGATATTTGGAGGTACCCTAATTGATTAGCTTGCCATTTGGGCTAATTATGAAAAGTAAAAATGAAAAGTAGAGATCAAAACAGATGAATGGATAAAGAAGCTGTGGTTTATGTATACAATGGAATATTACTCAGCAATTAGAAACGACAAATACCCACCATTTGCTTCAACGTGGATGGAACTCGAGGGTATTATGCTGAGTGAAATAAGTCAATCGGAGAAGGACAAACAGTGTATGTTCTCATTCATTTGGGGAATATGAATAATAGTCAAATGAAAGAATATTATAAACTTGAAAGAAACATGACAAACAAGAAAACATAAGATAACTTTAAAATTGCAAATTTGTTCCATATATTTGGACAGATAAAAAATGGTATTTCATCTATAAAAAAGAATAGGGCATTATAAGAATGAAACAAACAGAGGAAAAGAAAAGGCTTTCAAAAATTAACAAAAATAAACACTAGGAGATCTGGAAAAATAAAGCTAAGGAAATCATTAAGAAAGTAGGGCAAAAAGAAAAATGGAAAATTGGAGATAAAACATAAGAAAATTAGAAGATCACTTCTAGAGACCCAACAGTTAATGACTAGGTATTCTGAAAAAGAGCAGAGAAAATAGAGTACATTATTAAATAAATAATAGAAGACAGCAGTTGGGTGTCTGCCTTTGGCTTGGGTCGTGATCCCGGGGTCCTGGGATAGAGTCTTGCATCAGGCTCCCTGCAGGGATGCTGCTTCTCCCTCTGCCTATGTCTCTTGCCTCTCTCTCTCTCTCTCTGTATCTCTCATGAATAAATAAGTAAAATTAAAAAAAAAAGAAAGAATAGAAGAAAACTTACCAGAATAAGAGTACATGAGATTCCAGCTAAATGAGTGAAAAAGACTGACACTCAGGCACACCAACAACATGAATTATGTAATTCTTGGAATTAAGAGAAGAGCCTCAAGACTTCCAGAGAAATCATTATGTCGTGGAGAAAAGAGGGAATAAACATATTTAACTGAAAATCTCTTGTAATCTAGGCACTGTTGGACAAAGGGAAGCTAAGACTGCTTAAATATGGTAAAACCAATAATCTAGTAAAACCATTAAATGAACGATAGCAAGGTGATGCATTTAAAATTCTAATGTGTGTTTTAACCTTATCATTAAGTAATTATAAGTTAAAATAATTGAGTTTTCAACTATCAAATACATGGGTATAAGAAAATTATATCAGACAGTCGTGTAAAAATTACTTACCTCCCATCCCTTCTTTCTCAAGAGACTTCAAGGGGACATATCCCACTAGAATGAGGGAATAAATCATGAAATATAAAAATTCCAGAACCAGCAAAAGGAGAAATTCAACAATGGAATAAAGCCTAGGGAAGCTCACTCTCTCCTTTCGCTTTATAGCTCCCAGGGTGACAGGGCCATGTTCCTGTAAAGTCCCTGGAACATAATCATAGCCATATATCCTGGAACACAAACATTGCCAAACATGAGTCTCCATTGTTTATCTTATAGCATGTTCTTTACCTAAAGGAAGACTCCAGTAGTCTGAAAAGGTGCAGGGAGCATCACTCATGTATAAATAGTCTAGAAATAACACAATTCAGCTCAATGTAGGGCATACTTGCGTTAGAAGCTGTTAGTAATGCACCCAATCTGACTTTAACTTAGAAAAAAACCACCATTTCATATCCTTCATTTATTTACGAAAAGGCAAAATAGTGGGGGTGATTGTTGCTTTCAAAATATGGCTCAGAAAGACCTTAGCCTTGCCTGGGCTATTTATTAAGAATATAGGTTACTCAATACCAGACTTTCCTTCTGTTTTGTTTTGTTTTGTTTTGTTTGGTTTTGTTTTGCTTTCCTTTCCTTTCTTATTTGCATTTACAAGATGCACTTGGCTCACCTTGGATTTTCCCTGTCCTAATTTTTAGAATCATCCATTTGTCCAAGTCATGTATATTTTAAAGGAAAATATTTCAGGACCAATACCATTACAACGAATCAGCACTGCTTTGGTAGAGGTTCCAGAAGAAAGATCTGAGATAATCCAAGACACTCTAGTTCCTCCTAAATGATAAACTATGGTTCTGGGTGAACCACTAACGCTTACTTTGAATCTAATTCTGGGGTCCACCCTATCACGTGGCCTGTTTGGACTGCTGACTTCATGGTGATGGAGGCCTTTCCTGGAGTCTGTGTTCCATAAATTTTGAGGAGAGCATCCAGAATATTTTCCCTCTTACACACCTCACCTGCATGAGCAGAGCAAGCATCGGACATGTGGGGCATGTGTATATTCCTGCCATGCACACCTGTACTTGCAGAAACCGCACCTCATTTGTACTGATGAATGAAAACCAAGGCAGCTTGTGTCTATTTTTTAATTATCACAAAGATCTGCATTGTAACTTAAAAAAAATCTTGGCATTCTCAAGTGTGAACAGATTCATGTAACATTAGTTGTTCCCCTTTTTTGTTTATAAACTGTGATAGTATCTCTTTCCATCTCTTCCACTTGGGTGCTGCCAAGACTTATTAAGCTGATACGAGTTAGTCATGCTTGGTACTAAATGAGTTAGCATTGTAGTAACTTTAGGAACTTCACTGGCATGTGATTTATTTTAGATAAACACACTTACCTATAAACATTCCAAAGTTAAAAGCATGTTTTTTAAACTAAAATTTGGTAATAAGACACTCTCATTTATTTTCAATCTTTTCACAGTAAATAATCACTCATTGTATTTGAGAATAAAGGAGTTAAAAATACTCATTCTCCATTTTTTCTCTTTTCTGTTTCTTTTATTATTACCTTGTATCATAGAGAAAAGGGATTTAAACATGGCTGCTTATGTCAAATGACTTATTCTTAGAGAAGATTCATTTTGTTTTGCTCCGAGCAGTCTTCAGTGTTGAGGACATTTTCATAGACAACGTGGAGAAGTCCATCTCTGCAAAGGTGACTTCACAAGACTAATAGATATTCTTCTAGGGCTTGACAGAGGTCCTCATTTCTTAGAAACTTAATTTTCAGAATGATCTGATGACCATGTTTTGATGTATTACTTCTGAATGCTGAGTTTGGGTACAGTATCTCCTAGCATTCAGCTTACATAGAATCTCAATAGTTCAAAGAAACTTCAAAACATGTTGTTGAACAGTGTTGTTAAAAAAAAAAAAGGTGGGGGGGATCTCTGGGTGGCTCAGGGGTTTAGCGCCTGCCTTTGGCCCAGGGCGCAATCCTGGAGTCCCGGGATCGAGGTCTGCATCAGGCTCTCTGCATGGAGCCTGTTTCTCCTTCTGCCTGTGTCTCTGCCTCTCTCTCTCTCTATGTCTATCATGAATAAATAAATAAAATCTTTTTTAAAAAAAAAAAAAAAAAGGTATCACAGTTTGACCTTGAGATGGATCTGTGGTAACCATGTTTTCCAGGAATACTGGTCCTGGCACATGATGGGGTTACTGTTAACCAGTAACTAAGATTCCATGCAGCCTCAACCTCAGGACAGGGGAGGCCGGATCCAACTCTAACTCATCTTTGCAGGTTCTAGAATGCAGGGAAAGCCTCTCTAAGAGATTGACCTTTGAGCAGAAACCTGTATGAAATGAGAGAAGAAGTAAGGTGAAGATCTAGGGAGAGAGCAGCGAAGGCAAGGGGTAGATTTTGTTTGCTTGAGAAAGAACAGGAGAGTCATAGTGGCTAAAGCACAGAGGGAGAGATTGTGAGGGGATAGACTGAGCAAGGCAGGGAGGGGTCAACACATAGAATTTTGTTCACTTTGGCAAGGAGCTTCAGCTTTATTTGTAGTATATAGTAGAAATCCATTAGAGGGTTTTGAAGAACGGAACAATGTGACCGTGATGCAGGCAATGGTGGCTTTAAGTCCTCTGTTATTTTGTGTGGCGACCTTCTTCCATTAGGTTTTCCATGTCTCCTATAACCCCATAGGCAAAGTGAGGGGGGAAATCCTTTATAAGTAACTAGCACCGTACATATGTAGTAGTATATATGTGTGTATATATATATGCAACTGGGATAGTACATAAAGACAATCATCTTGGACTCCAATGTTTTGTAGCAGTTTTATTCATACAGTCTTACCTGTTACAAGCCCCTCTCCCCAAATATCTGGTCCAAGTTCCTGCGTCAGACTCCACATAGTTTTGGAAAAATAGAGTAACAAATATTCTGCTATTCTCAGGATTCTCCTTTTAGTCTTACCAGTAGTTTATTGTCTCTAGAATAATGTTTCCAGCGAGTCCTCTTCTGCTCATGGGGTCAGGTTTCTCCTACGCAGCTCCCCGGTGTCCTTGCCAACAGACCTGTGACAGGTCCTTCTCTCTTGTGCTCCAGAAACAGGAACTTATGCTCACCCTCTGGCATCCCTTCATAATGCATGCCAGCAGGGACACCACAGGGCTTCAGAGGAGTCTTGGCCCCTGGATCAGTAACTCGTAACATCAGTCCATTACAGCTCAAAGGGAGTTTTCTGTATTCTCTACCGAGGGACTCCCTTTAACTTTCCAACAGGTGATGTTATAAGACCTCTTGAATAATTAACTGTCAAGACCATAATGTCAATTTTTCTTCTCCTGAAAATTTTTGCCTTCAGCTAGTTTTCTTACCGTCAAGTCTTCAAGGAAGGTGAGTCCTTTTATTTAATGTGGTTTTCTCCCCCATTATTGTTTGCTCACTAAGCAAATACTTCTTTATTAAAGTGGCTCTGTATTTGACATCGGGTGAGGAAGGAGGTACAAGCTCAAACTGAAAAGTCAGAGATGATAAGATGCCCAAAGAACACTTAGATTTCTCGAGTTTAATTGCACCACTGAGGATCTGTTTATTCATCTGCAGTTTTTGTTATTGTTATTTTGCTTTTGGCGAGGAAAGGGCTTGTTAGTGCCAAGGCAAACAAAACTTTCTACCACTTTGTAGAGGTACTGAGAATGAAATGGTTCTCTTTTTCACCAGCAACAGCTTTAGACCTGATTGTCTGAGCAGTTGGCCTGAAGAGTTCCCATAGAAAGGGATGCTTTCACTTCTATTGAGGAGCTCATGGTGCTGTACTCATAAGGCCCTCAAGTGCCCAGAAAGAATGTTTTCTTTTATTCCATGGAAAGCTTCTCTGCTAACTGGAGCCCTGACTGAGTACCTTACCAGAGTTTTAAATGCTATAATCTTCTGCTGAGACCACTTTGCCGCATTTATCGTTTTACACAAATCTTTGATGTGTCTGTCCCACTATCAACAGCCCTTTGCTTAAGAAGGGCTTCGTCCATTTTTTTTTTAAGATTTTGTTTATTTATTCATGAGAGATACAGAGAGAGAGAGGCAGAGACTCAGGCAGAGGGAGAAGCAGGCTCCATGCAGGGAGCCTGATGCAGGACTCGATCCCAGGACTCCAGGATCATGCCTGGGTCGAAGACAGGCGCTAAACCGCTGAGCCACCCAGGAGTCCCAGGGCTTCATCTCAACATTTATATCATCTCAACATTTAACTCTTTTACTTTTCTTTAAAATCTAAAAAATTGGGACGCCTGGGTTTGAGCATCTGCCTTTGGCTCAGGTCCTGGGCTCCTGGGATTGAGCCCCACATCGGGTTCCCCGCGGGAGGCCTCCTTCTCCTTCTGCCTGTGTCTCTGCCTCTCTCTGTATGTGCCTCATGAATAAATAAATAAAATCATAAATAAATAAATAAATAAATAAATAAATCTAAAAAATCATATCCAAAGAAGTCTCCATTTGCTTCCGCATAAGGCTGTCCCCTACCATATTAAGCTCTGCTTTTGCAGCAGCAAGATGCCTGTCCCCCACCCCCCTCCCTAACTGAATAGATATTGCAGCCAAGGATACAGGGATCATTTTAAAACACATGGAGTCCTTAGAAAATTTTAATTCCGCAAACCCACTTGAAACGGTAACGACCAACAGTCTTGCATTTTCTCGAAAGCTCAGGCTGTGTGGTGGCAGAGAAGGAGACAGTGGGCCGAGGCAGGCCTTGCCTGGAGCGGCTCCGGCTGCGTGGGGAGGAACAGTTCATTACTGCTGCCTACATCAGGCGACACTCGGAGGGCAAGATCCTAAAACACTGTGCGTTTCTGGAACAATTTCATTTTTGCAAAGCTCATATTGCTGCCTTTTAAGTATTTTTTTTTAAGTGCCCAATTGTGCCTGCTTTGAAGTCATGCCTTTCTGGTCCTCCTTCCTCTGCTTTCATCATCTGCGCTTGGTTTTAGGGACATTTACATTTAGGACACTTATTTAATTCTGTTTTAACCTCGGGTTTCTGAGTGTTGTACTGTTACTCCATTGTTATGTTTTGTTTTGCTTTAACCTGCTGCCAGAGGTGCCACGTGGGACTGGAACCCACCTTCTGCCAGAAGCAATCCTGAATTCATGAACTTGCCATTTTCTTTGCTCTCCGTGGGACCTGCCAGACAGGCACCTCCGTGGAAGGACTATTTACCCAACACCAACACCTGCCAAGGAAAACAGAAAGAAAAACAGGAGGCAAAGAAGGTGGAACGGGTAGGAGTACGCGTGTGTTTAGAGATTGGAAGAACCTTTCAAAAGTTATTGTTTAGGGGTCTGGGAACATGATTCTTGCTGTTACCAAAAGCATCCCATCAGGGACACATGGTCTAACATCTTAGCTGAGAGGCAGACCTTGAGCTCTTCACTTCCAAGACAACATGAATTAAAATCACAGCAGACTTCTGACAGGGAAACGAACATTGTGATCTCAGCGGGAGTCTCTGTAGGGTGGTAGTCCACTGGATTACAAAATAATCTCTGTAATTAAACACATTTGACCTCTTCAATGTGTGGGAGAAGTCACGGATGAACAGATCGGAGGATTTGATTTTATGCTGGAAGGAGGGTGGTCCTGCTAAGGCAGGGTCAGCTATCGGGCAAGAAGTCAGGAGGAGAAGCATGTTGTTTGGCTGACTGATGCAATCCCCGGATAATTAGAAAACTGAAATCATGTCTTGGTGTTTTCATCATTCCACAGCCCCAGCACACACAGGGAGAGGGGAATGGAGATGTGGTCATTGGTCCACGCTTACGTAAAGCAGAGGCCTTCTTTGCTTGTCTCTATGCACTGGGCTTCTCCCCAATGGTTTCTCCTCCCACCAAGAGAACAAACAAAATTCAGCCTAGTCTTCTCTTCTTATATGTGATCCTGAGAGAAAAAAAAAGACTTTCAGAGAGGAGGGATACATGCACAAAGTGAGAATGCTGTCTTTCTTCCCTTTCGCTCCAGAGAATAGATTGTGCCACCTTGGCTACACCTTACAGAATGATCAACACTCAGTCACATGAGAAGCATGTTAAACACATCACAGCTTTTGGAGACATTATTTTCACAGCTAAGTGTTCTCTGCAGAGAACCACCTGGATGTCTCCACTCAGGAAGATTCCAGTTCAGGCAGGACTGATGATAACTATTCTACACTCTCTCTGGAATCATAGCCACCATCCCTTATCTTCCACATTCTTCTGCAGAGATGAGCAGAGCCAGTGAGGAAGAGCACTGAACTGCCAGAGACTCTGATTATGGTGGATTAAAACCAATGGAACCCTCAGAACCTTGACCTCTCTTTCTCCTCCCGCATGATTTAGTCTCCTCCATGCAATGACATTCCCCTCACATGGTGTAGAGGGCCTCTCCTTTGGGTGTTAGACCTTGTTTCACAGGATCCTAAATATCTATAACTGTAATCCCTGGAATGAGAAGTGTGTCTCATGAACAAGTACATCACAGTCAGGTAAATTCCCTTTTCACTGAGGGATTTCCTAAGCCTGTATGATGCTGTCATGTAATGCAAAACTCTAAGAGTTCCCCAATAGGTAGCGTCTCCAGAATACGTTTGACTATGAAGCCCCTATTGCTGTAGCAGATAAGAGAATGTACTAGTGTCATGCTGCTAATGTTAACCTGGAGGGATCTCTAGGATGACTTGCATTAAGGTTCTGTCCTTGATCTTATTCTCTTCAATATATTTATCAATAGCTTGGATGAAGTCATAGAATGCGTGCTTACCAGATATCCTGAGGAACCAAAATTGAAATGGATGACAAATTTGTTAGATGATGGAGTATGCTGTCAACAAACAGACCAATTTGTTGGCCTGGTGATGGACCAAATCCCACAAAGTGAAATATAATCAGAGAAACTTAGAGTCCTTTCCTCAAGCCCCCAAATCGTAAGTATGGGGTAAAGAAGATGTGACTGTGTCGGGATCTTTATTTGGGTGCAAGAGTGATATGAGATTGTGATGAAGAGGATGAAGAGTTTGAAGCCACACATAGGTTAGAGGCAAGTTTGAGGCAAAATGAAGGCCATTTGTGTCATGTTTGCAATTCTGCAAGAAGGGAACACAGCTTGAGTGAAGTTATGTCCATAAATACTCCATCCTGCGAGTGAACAGGCCGGTATGTACAAGAATGTGAATGGGCGGCACACCCCACACTCCCAGGCTCAGGAAGGGCAGCGTGACTCACTGGAATTGTAATTCAGGAATTGTTACACATTTAAACAATACTCATAACATTCTCTTCCAAATGCTTATCGCTTAAAGTAATTCTGGTTCAACAAGTCCCAACACTTTCCTTGGCTAACGATACCTCCCAAACTGGTGCCCATCACTTCATATCTATAAGCAAGACCTTTACTAGGATCTCACAAATGTACTCTTAGGATTGTCACCTCATCCTGGCTTGCGTGTGTGTGTGTGTGTGTGTGTGTACGTGTGCATTAAAGTTGTGCTTCACCTGAATTGTGAATAGAGGATATGCACAACTTAAAGTAATCCCTTATCGGCTACTCTTTGTTGGAGAGCCAAGACAATAGTAATGATAAAAACTAACACCTGTGGAGTGTTTGTTACGTGCCAGGCACTGTTATAATTGCTTAAAATAGATTCTTTAACTTTCACGACTCTCCGTTTCCTTCTCCCTCCGGCAACCCCTGGCAACCACCATTCTATTCTCCACTTCTGAGTTTGACTATTTTAGATACCTCATATAAGTAGAATCATACAATAGTTGTCCTTCTGAGACTGGCTTATTTCACTTAGCAGGAAGTCTTCCAGTTTCATCCATGTTGCCACAAATGGTAGGAGTTTCTTCTTTTTTTAAGGCCAATATTCTATTGTATGTACAGACCACATTTTTTTTTAATCCATTCATCTGTTGATAGACATTATTGCTGTTTCCATATCTTGGCTATTGTAAACAATGCTGCAATGGGCATGAGAGTGCAGGTTTCTCTTTGAGATTCCAGTTTTTTTGGATGCATACACCGAAGTGGAATTGCTGGATTATACATAGTTCCATTTTAATTTTTCTGAGGAACCTGTATACTGTTCTTCATGGGGGAACCATTCTACATTCCCGCCAACAGTATGCAAGGGCTCCAGTTTCTCCACAGTCTTACCAATACTTGTTATCTTTTCTTTCTTGTTTGATAATAGCCATCCTAACAGTTAGGAGATGTTATCTCATAACCTGGTTTTTAAAATGAGCCCAGGACTGGATTAGACATTTCTCCAAAGGAGGCATACAAAAGGCCACCGCTTATATAAAATGTGCTCAACATCACTAATCATCAGGGAAATGCAAATCAAAACTAAGATATCCCCTGTACTTGGTTTTATCAGGACTTTTAAAATCAAGTTTTGTTGAGGCATAGTTTATAAACAATAAGATGCACTCCTATTAAAAGTACAGTCCAGCGAGTTCTGACAAAAGCATACATACTTGTAACCACCAGCAAAACTATTTGTAAAATATTATTATCACCTTCAAAAAATTCCCGTGGCCCCTTCACCATAAAGTGCAAGCCCAAACGTGGCTCCAGACAACCATTGATCTTTCTATCACAATATATTAGGGTTAGCTTTTCAAGAGTTTCCTATAAGTAGAAACCTACAGGATTTCTCTCCTGTCTTCTTTTACTGAGTGTAATGTTTTTTTCTTTTTAAAGATTTTGTTTATTCATTCATGAGATACAGAGAGAGAAAGGCAGAGACACAGGCAGAGGGAGAAGCAGGCAGAGGGAGAAGCAGGCTCTATGTCGGGAGCCCAACATGGGACTCGATACTGGGTCTCCAGGATCACACCCTGGGCTGAAGATGGAGCCACTCGGCCTGCCCTGAGTATAATGTTTTTATGGTTCATCATGTTGTGTGTACAAATATTTTATTCCGTCATGTAGTATTCTGCTGTATGATTATAGCACAATTTGTTTAGCCATTTACCTGTTGAGGGATATTTAAATTATTTTGAGCTTGGGTCATTATGAATAAAGCCACCGTGAATATTTGCAAACAAGCCTTTCTGTGGACATGTTTTCATTTTTCTTGAGTGATTATAGATTAAAATGACAAGATCATATGGAAAATGTTGTTTAACTTTATAAGACACTGCCAAACTGTTTCCACAGTGGTTGTACCATTTTACATTTCCACCAGAAATTAATAAGAAGTCCAGTTTTTCCATAGTCTTGCCAAAATTTGGTATGATCTGTCTTTTTAATCTTACCGTTCTCATAGACGTGTCGTGGTATCTCATTGTGGATTTAATTTACATTTTCCTGGTGAATACTGACATTGAGTATTGTTTCATGAGCTTATTGGGTCTTCATGTACTTAGTTTCTCATATGTCTCTTTAAATTCTTTTTAAAAGTTGTGTTGCTTGTCTTCTTAGTAAGGAATTGTGAGTTCTTTGTAAATTCTAGATACAATCTCTTTAATCTATAGTGGAAAAAAGCAAATGTTTTGTTCTTTAACTTGCATTTTTATTTTTAAATGCATTTTCAAAGCACAAAAATGTGGAATTTTGATGAAGTCCGTGTTACAATTTTTTTTCTCTACGCTTCATGCTTTTTGCGTTCTACTTTAAAAATTTGCCTGCCCCAATTTGCCAAGATTTTTCTCCTGTCTTCCTTTAGAATTGCATATATTTTGTTAATTTTCTTGCATATATTTTGTTAGCTTTCTTACTTCATATTTTACTGATACATATTATATTGGTTTTCTCATTTTAAGTTCCAGTTGTTTATTCTTAATACAACAAAATGCAATTAAACTTTGTATTTTGACCTTGTTTCTTTTAACTTGACTAAAGTCATTTTTAGTTTGAATAGGATTTTTTTGACCCTTACATTTTTTTCACAAAAAAATTATGCCAACTGCAAATAAAAGCAGGTTTATCTCTTTACTTTCTTTCTAATCTGTATGTCTTTTTAATTCTTTCCTTTCCCCCCTTTTTGCATTAGCTAGAACCTCCAACACAATGTTGAATGGCAGTGTTGAGAATTAATATGCTTGCCTTGTTTCTGAACTTAGGGGGAAATATTTCAGTTACTTATCATTAAGTATGAAATTAGTTTATGATCTTCATGGATTCTACTTATCCGGTTGAGAAAGTGATCTATTTTTATTTTGCTGAAGGCTTTATCATGATTGAGGATTAATTTTTTAATTACTTTTTTGCATCTATTTAAACGGTATTATAACTCTTATTATGTTTTTTATTAATTCGGTAAAGTTCATTGGGTGGCCATCAAATGTTAAATCAACCTTGCAGTCTCAAGACAAACACCACCACCACCATATTGTACCTGTATATGTGTATATATGTATATACTTATATTGCTGAATTTGATATCATAAAATTATTACCATAACAATATACTATTAATACGTTACGTTAAGTATATATGTGTATAAGCATATACACATAGACTAGATATAGTAAAATTATTTGCTCTATACTTCACTGAGGTTGATTTCTATTATTATGTCTCCTGCACAATGTAATCTGCCATTAGTCTAATCCAGTGAGCTACTCATTTTAGATATTTTATTTTTCATGTCTGTGGTTTCATTCGGTTCTTTTTTATATCTCCATTTCTCTCATTGAGTTCACATTTTCCTTTATATACTGTAAGATAGTTTTAACATCCTTGTCTGCTAATCCCATCATTTCCATCTGTTTCAATCATTTTGGTCTTTCTCTATTGAGTGATGTTTCTCCTAATTATGGGGCACATTTTCCTGCTTTAAAGGTCTAATAATTTTTCACTGGGTTCTGGACATTGTAAATGATACATTTTTTAAGTCTGGATTTTGTTGACTTCCTGTACAGACTGTCGGGCTTTGTGTTTAAAGGTAGTAAAATTAATTGCAAGTTAAGTTGATCTTTTTGAGTTTTATTTAAGCTTTGTCGGGGAAGGTCCAGGAGTATGATTTCTTTCTTTCTTTCTTTCTTTCTTTCTTTCTTTCTTTCTTTCTTTCTTTCTTTCTTTCTTCTTTCTTTCTTTCTTCTTTCTTTCTTTCTTTCTTTCTTTCTTTCTTTCTTTCTTTCTTTCCTTCTTTCTTTCTTTCTTCCCTTCTCTTTAGTACAGTTCACACAAAATGTTACATTAGTTTCAGGTGTACATAGTGATTTGACCAGTTTATGCATGATCCTATGCTCATCACAAGTATAGCTTCCATTTGTCCTGATACACCACTATTACAAATATTATTGACTGTAGTTCTTATGCTGTGCCTCTTATTCCTGTGACTTATTCATTCCATAACTCATCCCAGTAGTCTTCACCCATTTTTTCTACCCCCCCCCCCCAGCAACCATCAGTTTGTTCTCCGTATTTGTAGGTCTAATTCTGCTTTTGGTTTATTCATTTGTTGTTGTTGTTGTTGTTGTTTTTACATTCCACTTATAAGTGAAATCATATGATATTTGTCCTCCTTAGTCTGACTTACTTTACTTAGCATAATAACCTCTGGGTCACCCATGTTATCTCAAATGGCACTATCTCAAGGGATGAGTTAATCTAATTCATAAGGTCTGACCCATACAGGATCTCTAATAAATGCCCTAAGCAATCAGTGTAGGCTTGCAACTTTGACTGCCTGGCACTTCATGCCCTGTGTGAGTTCTTGGAACCCTGAAGTTAACAAATGCATTTTCCCCCCAATTGCATGTAGTTTTACCCTGTGCATGCATATCTTTGTGTCAGGAAAGACTCATAGATACCTCTGTGCAGATTGCTAGAGTCCTTCCTCCTCATTGCTCCCTTCTCTCTGAACTGTGCCATGCATAATACAGGGAAATTCTGTTTCCAGCCATGACAGAGTATAAAGGACTAGATTTACCCTCCCACTGCAAGCAAATGAAAAACGGAACAAGATAAATGAAACAACTGTTTTCAGGCATTGGAAGACAGGCAGCGTCAGACTGTAATGCTTGAGAGAGAAAAAAAAAAAAAAAGACCAAGGTGAACTAACTCTCTAGCTAGAAACAAGTTCCCTACTGCCTCAGGGGGAGAATCATCAAAAGCATTGTTTGGTTATCTCACTGAACTAAGGAAGCACAGGTTGGGGCTCAGAGAAAGTGAGTTGGTTGGAAGTTCTGGGACAGAGTTACAGGGAGGAAAGAACTGCGAGAAAAGAGCGAACTTCAGAAATCTACTTGGGAGATTCCTTTAGTTCATCAGACTTTTTGCTTTTTGCTGGCCAAGTGGGTATGGAATCATAATTCAGCATGGTCTTAATTTGAATTCTTCTGATTGCTAATAAGGTTGAGCATTTTTCAATATATTTATTGGCCACTTGTTCTTCCTCTTCTAGTAAGGTGTCTGGTCAAATCCTTTGCCCATTTTTCTTTTTTTTTTTAATAAATTAATTTTTTATTGGTGTTCAATTTACCAAAATACAGAATAACACCCAGTGCTCATCCTGTCAAGTGCCCCCCTCAGTGCCCATCACCCATTCACCCCCACCCCCAGCCCTCCTCCCCTTCCACCACCCCTAGTTCGTTTCCCAGAGTTAGGAGTCTTTATGTTCTGTCTCCCTTTCTGATATTTCCCAACATTTCTTCTCCCTTCCCTTATATTCCCTTTCACTATTATTTATATTCCCCAAATGAATGAGACCATACACTGTTTGTCCTTCTCCAATTGACTTACTTCACTGAGCATAATACCCTCCAGTTCCATCCACGTTGAAGCAAATGGTGGGTATTTGTCGTTTCTAATGGCTGAGGAATATTCCATTGTATACATAAACCACATCTTCTTTATCCATTCATCTTCCGATGGACACCGAGGCTCCTTCCACAGTTTGGCTATTGTGGACATTGCTGCTAGAAACATCGGGGTGCAGGTGTCCTGGCGTTTCATTGTATCTGTATCTTTGGGGCTAAATCCCCAGCAGTGCAATTGCTGGGTCGTAGGGCAGGTCTATTTTTAACTCTTTGAGGAACCTCCACACAGTTTTCCAGAGTGGCTGCACCAGTTCACATTCCCACCAACAGTGCAAGAGGGTTCCCCTTTCTCCACATCCTCTCCAACATTTGTGGCTTCCTGTCTTGTTAATTTTCCCCATTCTCACTGGTGTGAGGTGGTATCTCATTGTGGTTTTGATTTGTATTTCCCTGATGGCAAGTGATGCAGAGCATTTTCTCATGTGCATGTTGGCCATGTCCATGTCTTCCTCTGTGAGATTTCTCTTCATGTCTTTTGCGCATTTCATGATTGGATTGTTTGTTTCTTTGGTGTTGAGTTTAAGAAGTTCTTTATAGATCTTGGAAACTAGCCCTTTATCGGATACGTCATTTGCAAATATCTTCTCCTATTCTGTAGGTTGTCTTTTAGTTTTGTTGACTGTATCCTTTGCTGTGCAAAAGCTTCTTATCTTGATGAAGTCCCAATAGTTCATTTTGCTTTTGTTTCTTTTGCCTTCGTGGATGTATCTTGCAAGAAGTTACTGTGGCCGAGTTCAAAAAGGGTGTTGCCTGTGTCCTCCTCTAGGATTTTGATGGAATCTTGTCTCACATTTAGCTCTTTCATCCATTTTGAGTGTATCTTTGTGTATGGTGCAAGAGAGTGGTCTAGTTTCATTCTTCTGCATGTGGATGTCCAATTTTCCCAGCACCATTTATTGAAGAGACTGTTTCTTCCAATGGATAGTCTTTCCTCCTTTATCGAATATTAGTTGACCATAAACTTCAGGGTCCACTTCTGGGTTCTCTATTCTGTTCCCTTGATCTATGTGTCTGTTTTTGAGCCAGTACCACACTGTCTTGATGACCACAGCTTTGTAGTACAACCTGAAATCTGGCATTGTGATGCCCCCAGCTATGGTTTTCTTTTTTAAAATTCTCCTGGCTATTCAGGGTCTTTTCTGATTCCACACAAATCTTAAGATTATTTGTTCTAAACTCTGAAGAAAGTCCATGGTATTTTGATAGGGATTGCATTAAATGTGTAAATTGCCCTGGGTAACATTGACATTTTCACAATATTAATTCTGCCAATCCATGAGCATGGAATATTTTTCCATCTCTTTGTGTCTTCCTCAATTTCTTTCAGAAGTGTTCTATAGTGTTCTATTGATTTCTGGGCATTGATTTTGTATCCTGCCACGCTACCAAATTGCTATATGAGAGTTCTAGCAATCTTGGGGGGGAAGGCTTTTGGGTTTTCTATGTAGAGTATCATGTCATCGGCGAAGAGGGAGAGTTTGACTTCTTCTTTGCCAATTTGAATGCCTTTAATGTCTTTTTGTTGTCTGATTGCTGAGGCGAGGACTTCCAGTACTATGTTGAATAGCAGTGGTGAGAGTGGACATCCCTGTCTCGTTCCTGATCTTAGGGGAAAGGCTCCCAGTGCTTCCCCATTGAGAATGATATTTGCTGTGGGCTTTTCGTAGATGGCTTTTAAGATGTCGAGGAAAGTTCCCTCTATCCCTACACTCTGAAGGGTTTTCATCAGGAATGGATGCTGTATTTTGTCAAATGCTTTCTCTGCATCTAATGAGAGGATCCTATGGTTCTTGGTTTTTCTCTTGCTGATCTGATGAATCACACTGATTGTTTTACGAGTGTTGAACCAGCCTTGTCTCCCGGGGATAAATCCTACTTGGTCATGGTGAATAATTTTCTTACTGTACTGTTGGATCCTATTGGCTAGTATCTTGTTGAGAATTTTTGGATCCATGTTCATCAGGGATATTGGTCTGTAATTCTCCTTTTTGGTGGGGTCTTTGTCTGGTTTCGGAATTAAGGTGATGCTGGCCTCATAGAACGAATTTGGAAGTACTCCATCTCTTTCTATCTTTCCAAACAGCTTTAGTAGAATAGGTATGATTTCTTCTTTAAACGTTTGATAGAATTCCCCTGGGAAGCCATCTGGCCCTGGACTCTTGTGTCTCGGGAGGTTTTTGATGACTGCTTCAATTTCCTCCCTGGTTATTGGCCTGTTCAGGTTTTCTATTTCTTCCTGCTCCAGTTTTGGTAGTTTGTGGCTTTCCAGGAATGCGTCCATTTCTTCTAGATTTCCTAATTTATTGGCGTACAGCTGTTCATAATATGTTTTTAAAATCGTTTGTATTTCCTTGGTGTTGGTAGTGATCTCTCCTTTCTCATTCATGATTTTATTAATTTGAGTCTTCTCTCTCTTCTTTTTAATAAGGTTGGCTAATGGTTTATCTATCTTATTAATTCTTTCAAAAAACCAACTCCTGGTTCTGTTGATCTGTTCCACAGTTCTTCTGGTCTCGATTTCGTTGAGTTCTGCTCGAATTTTAATTAACTCTCTTCTTCTGCTGGGCGTAGGGTCCATCTGCTGTTTTTTCTCTAGCTCCTTTAGGTGTAAGGTGAGCTTTTGTATTTGAGTTCTTTCCAGTTTTTGAATGGATGCTTGTATTGTGATGTATTTCCCCCTCAGGACTGCTTTTGCTGCATCCCAAAGATTTTGAATGGTTGTATCTTCATTCTCATTAGTTTCCATGAATCTTTTTAATTCTTCCTTAATTTCCTGGTTGACCCTTTCATCTTTTAGCAGGATGGTCCTTAACCTCCACGTGTTTGAGGTCCTTCCAAACTTCTTGTTGTGATTTAGTTCTAATTTCAAGGCATTATGGTCTGAGAATATGCAGGGGACGATTCCAATCTTTTGGTATCGGTTCAGACCCGATTTGTGACCCAGTTTGTGGTCTATTCTGGAGAAAGTTCCATGTGCACTTGAGAAGAATGTGTATTCAGTTGAGTTTGGATGTAAAGTTCTGTAGATATCTGTGAAATCCATCTGGTCCAGTGTGTCATTTAAAGCTCTCGTTTCTTTGGAGATGTTGTGCTTAGAAGACGTATCGAGGGTAGAAAGAGCTAGATTGAAGTCACCAAATATAAGTGTATTATTATCTAAGTATTTCTTCACTTTGGTTATTAATTGGTTTAAATATTTGGCAGCTCCCACATTCGGGGCATATATATTGAGGATTGTTAAGTCCTCTTGTTGGATAGATCTTTTAACTATGAGGTAGTGTCCCTCTTCATCTCTCACTACAGTCTTCGGGGTAAATTTTAGTTTATCTGATATAAGGATGGCTACCCCTGCTTTCTTTTGAGGACCATTTGAATGGTAAATGGTTCTCCAACCTTTTATTTTCAGGCTGTAGGTGTCCTTCTGTCTAAAATGAGTCTCTTGTAGACAGCAAATAGATGGGTCCTGCTTTTTTTATCCAGTCTGAAACCCTGTGCCTTTTGATGGGGTCATTAAGCCCATTCACATTCAGAGTTACTATTGACAGATATGAGTTTAGTGTCATCATGATATCTATTCAGTCCTTGTTTTTGTGGATTGTTCCACTGAACTTCTTCTTAAAGGGGAATTTTAAGAGTCCCCCTTAAAATTTCTTGCAGAGCTGGCTTGGAGGTCACATATTCTTTCAGTTCCTGCCTGTCTTGGAAGCTCTTTATCTCTCCTTCCATTTTGAATGAGAGCCTTTCTAGATAAAGTATTCTTTGTTGCATGTTCTTCTCATTTAGGACCCTGAATATATCCTGTCAGCCCCTTCTGGCCTGCCAGGTCTCTGTGGAGAGGTCTGCTGTTACCCTAATATTCCTCCCCATAAAAGTCAGAGATTTCTTGTCTCTTGCTGCTTTAAGGATCTTCTCTTTATCTTTGGAATTTGCAAGCTTCACTATTAAATGTCAAAGTGTTGAACGGTTTTTATTGATTTTAGGGGGGGATCTCTCTATTTCCTGGATCTGAATGCCTGTTTCCCTTCCCAGATTAGGAAAGTTTTCAGCTAGGATTTGTTCAAATACATATTCTGGCTCTCTGTCCCTTTCGGTTCCCTCGGGAACCCCAATTAAACGTAGGTTTTTCTTCCTCAGGCTGTCGTTTATCTCCCTTAATCTGTCTTCATGGTCCCTTTAATTGTCTGTCTCTTTTTTCCTCAGTTTCCCTCTTTGCCATCAACTTGTCTTCTATGTCACTCACTCGTTCTTCCACCTCGTTAACCCTCGTCGTTAGGACTTCTAGTTTGGATTGCATCTCATTCAATTGATTTTTAATTTCTGCCTGATTGGATCGAAATTCTGCAGTCATGAATTCTCTTGAGTCCTTTATGCTTTTTTCTAGAGCCACCAGTAGCTGTATAATAGTGCTTCTGAATTGGCTTTCTGACATTGAATTGTAATCCAGATTTTGTAACTCTGTGGGAGAAAGGACTGTTTCTGATTCTTTCTTTTGAGGTGAGGTTTTCCTTCTAGTCATTTTGCTCAGTGCAGAGTGGCCAAAAACAAGTTGTATTGGGAAAGGGAGAAAAAGAGAGGAGAGAAAAAAGGAAAGAAAAGAGAAAAAGAAAAAAGGAAGGAAAAAAAGGAAAAAAGAGAAGAAAAAGAGAAAGAAAAAGGAAGAAAGGGGAAAAAAGGGTGGGGGAAGCAATCAGAAATCAAAAAGAAAAAAAAAAAAACCACGGGGGAGTATCTTCTGATTCTGTATACTTTAAGTCCCTTGCCTTCCCCTGGAACTTGTCCGGCTCGCTGGTCTTCTGGGGGAGGGGCCTGCTGTGCTGATTTTCAGGTGTTAGCACTTGGGGGGGGCTGCTCTGCCCCCTGCCTGGTCCAGGGCTCAGTGGGGGTTGTTTACCGCGTGAGGCCCCAGGAGGAACAGCCCCAGTGGCTGCGGCAGCTCTGGAGCCCTGGAGTCAGCCCCCGCAGTAACTCCAGGGCTCTCCGTCTGCAGGGCCTGGAGGCTCCCGGGCTCAGCTCGGGGCAGGAGCGTCCTTGCTGTCCTGGGCCCTCCCGGCCTCTGCCTGTCCCGGGGGAGGCCAGATCCTGGGCTGTGTCCCGGCGCCCTGTGCTCCTGCCCCACAGCCCCCTCCGCGGAGCCGCCGCCCGAGCCCCTCCAAGCTGCTCCGGGTCCCGCGAGCGCTGCAGCCCTTAGGGAGCTCGGCGCACTCTCCCGGGTTAGTGCCCCCAGGAGCCCGAGGGCATCCCCGCCCTCCTGGGTCCTGCTCTAACTCCCTGCGGGCCCCTTTCCACCCGGGAAGGTTGGTGCAGCTCCTGCTCCTCCGGGACGGGGTTCTCCTGTCCTGGGGACACTCGCCCCGGCCTCAGCCCGGCTCCTCGGGGGCCCCTCCCCCTTGGAGGCCTTTTGGTTTTTTTTTAACTTTTTTTTTCATTTATTTATGAATAGTCACAGAGAGAGAGAGAGGCAGAGACACAGGCAGAGGGAGAAGCAGGCTCCATGCACCGGGAGCCCGACGTGGGATTCGATCCCGGGTCTCCAGGATCGCGCCCTGGGCCAAAGGCAGGCGCCAAACCGCTGCGCCACCCAGGGATCCCCCTTTTCTTTCTTTCTTTCTTTCTTTCTTTCTTTCTTTCTTTCTTTCTTTCTTTCTTTCTTTCTTCTTTCTTCTTTCTTTCTTTCTTTCTTTCTTTCTTTCTTTCTTTCTTTCTTTCTTTCTTTCTTTCTTTCTTCCCTTCTCTTTAGTACAGTTCACACAAAATGTTACATTAGTTTCAGGTGTACATAGTGATTTGACCAGTTTATGCATGATCCTATGCTCATCACAAGTATAGCTTCCATTTGTCCTGATACACCACTATTACAAATATTATTGACTGTAGTTCTTATGCTGTGCCTCTTATTCCTGTGACTTATTCATTCCATAACTCATCCCAGTAGTCTTCACCCATTTTTTCTACCCCCCCCCCCCCAGCAACCATCAGTTTGTTCTCCGTATTTGTAGGTCTAATTCTGCTTTTGGTTTATTCATTTGTTGTTGTTGTTGTTGTTGTTTTTACATTCCACTTATAAGTGAAATCATATGATATTTGTCCTCCTTAGTCTGACTTACTTTACTTAGCATAATAACCTCTGGGTCACCCATGTTATCTCAAATGGCACTATCTCAAGGGATGAGTTAATCTAATTCATAAGGTCTGACCCATACAGGATCTCTAATAAATGCCCTAAGCAATCAGTGTAGGCTTGCAACTTTGACTGCCTGGCACTTCATGCCCTGTGTGAGTTCTTGGAACCCTGAAGTTAACAAATGCATTTTCCCCCCCAATTGCATGTAGTTTTACCCTGTGCATGCATATCTTTGTGTCAGGAAAGACTCATAGATACCTCTGTGCAGATTGCTAGAGTCCTTCCTCCTCATTGCTCCCTTCTCTCTGAACTGTGCCATGCATAATACAGGGAAATTCTGTTTCCAGCCATGACAGAGTATAAAGGACTAGATTTACCCTCCCACTGCAAGCAAATGAAAAACGGAACAAGATAAATGAAACAACTGTTTTCAGGCATTGGAAGACAGGCAAAAAAAAAAAAAAAAAAAGGCAAAAAAAAAAAAAAAGGAAGACAGGCAGCGTCAGACTGTAATGCTTGAGAGAGAAAAAAAAAAAAAAGACCAAGGTGAACTAACTCTCTAGCTAGAAACAAGTTCCCTACTGCCTCAGGGGGAGAATCATCAAAAGCATTGTTTGGTTATCTCACTGAACTAAGGAAGCACAGGTTGGGGCTCAGAGAAAGTGAGTTGGTTGGAAGTTCTGGGACAGAGTTACAGGGAGGAAAGAACTGCGAGAAAAGAGCGAACTTCAGAAATCTACTTGGGAGATTCCTTTAGTTCATCAGACTTTTTGCTTTTTGCTGGCCAAGTGGGTATGGAATCATAATTCAGCATGGTCTTAATTTGAATTCTTCTGATTGCTAATAAGGTTGAGCATTTTTCAATATATTTATTGGCCACTTGTTCTTCCTCTTCTAGTAAGGTGTCTGGTCAAATCCTTTGCCCATTTTTCTTTTTTTTTTTAATAAATTAATTTTTTATTGGTGTTCAATTTACCAAAATACAGAATAACACCCAGTGCTCATCCTGTCAAGTGCCCCCCTCAGTGCCCATCACCCATTCACCCCCACCCCCAGCCCTCCTCCCCTTCCACCACCCCTAGTTCGTTTCCCAGAGTTAGGAGTCTTTATGTTCTGTCTCCCTTTCTGATATTTCCCAACATTTCTTCTCCCTTCCCTTATATTCCCTTTCACTATTATTTATATTCCCCAAATGAATGAGACCATACACTGTTTGTCCTTCTCCAATTGACTTACTTCACTGAGCATAATACCCTCCAGTTCCATCCACGTTGAAGCAAATGGTGGGTATTTGTCGTTTCTAATGGCTGAGGAATATTCCATTGTATACATAAACCACATCTTCTTTATCCATTCATCTTCCGATGGACACCGAGGCTCCTTCCACAGTTTGGCTATTGTGGACATTGCTGCTAGAAACATCGGGGTGCAGGTGTCCTGGCGTTTCATTGTATCTGTATCTTTGGGGCTAAATCCCCAGCAGTGCAATTGCTGGGTCGTAGGGCAGGTCTATTTTTAACTCTTTGAGGAACCTCCACACAGTTTTCCAGAGTGGCTGCACCAGTTCACATTCCCACCAACAGTGCAAGAGGGTTCCCCTTTCTCCACATCCTCTCCAACATTTGTGGCTTCCTGTCTTGTTAATTTTCCCCATTCTCACTGGTGTGAGGTGGTATCTCATTGTGGTTTTGATTTGTATTTCCCTGATGGCAAGTGATGCAGAGCATTTTCTCATGTGCATGTTGGCCATGTCCATGTCTTCCTCTGTGAGATTTCTCTTCATGTCTTTTGCGCATTTCATGATTGGATTGTTTGTTTCTTTGGTGTTGAGTTTAAGAAGTTCTTTATAGATCTTGGAAACTAGCCCTTTATCGGATACGTCATTTGCAAATATCTTCTCCTATTCTGTAGGTTGTCTTTTAGTTTTGTTGACTGTATCCTTTGCTGTGCAAAAGCTTCTTATCTTGATGAAGTCCCAATAGTTCATTTTGCTTTTGTTTCTTTTGCCTTCGTGGATGTATCTTGCAAGAAGTTACTGTGGCCGAGTTCAAAAAGGGTGTTGCCTGTGTCCTCCTCTAGGATTTTGATGGAATCTTGTCTCACATTTAGCTCTTTCATCCATTTTGAGTGTATCTTTGTGTATGGTGCAAGAGAGTGGTCTAGTTTCATTCTTCTGCATGTGGATGTCCAATTTTCCCAGCACCATTTATTGAAGAGACTGTTTCTTCCAATGGATAGTCTTTCCTCCTTTATCGAATATTAGTTGACCATAAAGTTCAGGGTCCACTTCTGGGTTCTCTATTCTGTTCCCTTGATCTATGTGTCTGTTTTTGAGCCAGTACCACACTGTCTTGATGACCACAGCTTTGTAGTACAACCTGAAATCTGGCATTGTGATGCCCCCAGCTATGGTTTTCTTTTTTAAAATTCTCCTGGCTATTCAGGGTCTTTTCTGATTCCACACAAATCTTAAGATTATTTGTTCTAAACTCTGAAGAAAGTCCATGGTATTTTGATAGGGATTGCATTAAATGTGTAAATTGCCCTGGGTAACATTGACATTTTCACAATATTAATTCTGCCAATCCATGAGCATGGAATATTTTTCCATCTCTTTGTGTCTTCCTCAATTTCTTTCAGAAGTGTTCTATAGTGTTCTATTGATTTCTGGGCATTGATTTTGTATCCTGCCACGCTACCAAATTGCTATATGAGAGTTCTAGCAATCTTGGGGGGGAAAGGCTTTTGGGTTTTCTATGTAGAGTATCATGTCATCGGCGAAGAGGGAGAGTTTGACTTCTTCTTTGCCAATTTGAATGCCTTTAATGTCTTTTTGTTGTCTGATTGCTGAGGCGAGGACTTCCAGTACTATGTTGAATAGCAGTGGTGAGAGTGGACATCCCTGTCTCGTTCCTGATCTTAGGGGAAAGGCTCCCAGTGCTTCCCCATTGAGAATGATATTTGCTGTGGGCTTTTCGTAGATGGCTTTTAAGATGTCGAGGAAAGTTCCCTCTATCCCTACACTCTGAAGGGTTTTCATCAGGAATGGATGCTGTATTTTGTCAAATGCTTTCTCTGCATCTAATGAGAGGATCCTATGGTTCTTGGTTTTTCTCTTGCTGATCTGATGAATCACACTGATTGTTTTACGAGTGTTGAACCAGCCTTGTCTCCCGGGGATAAATCCTACTTGGTCATGGTGAATAATTTTCTTACTGTACTGTTGGATCCTATTGGCTAGTATCTTGTTGAGAATTTTTGGATCCATGTTCATCAGGGATATTGGTCTGTAATTCTCCTTTTTGGTGGGGTCTTTGTCTGGTTTCGGAATTAAGGTGATGCTGGCCTCATAGAACGAATTTGGAAGTACTCCATCTCTTTCTATCTTTCCAAACAGCTTTAGTAGAATAGGTATGATTTCTTCTTTAAACGTTTGATAGAATTCCCCTGGGAAGCCATCTGGCCCTGGACTCTTGTGTCTCGGGAGGTTTTTGATGACTGCTTCAATTTCCTCCCTGGTTATTGGCCTGTTCAGGTTTTCTATTTCTTCCTGCTCCAGTTTTGGTAGTTTGTGGCTTTCCAGGAATGCGTCCATTTCTTCTAGATTTCCTAATTTATTGGCGTACAGCTGTTCATAATATGTTTTTAAAATCGTTTGTATTTCCTTGGTGTTGGTAGTGATCTCTCCTTTCTCATTCATGATTTTATTAATTTGAGTCTTCTCTCTCTTCTTTTTAATAAGGTTGGCTAATGGTTTATCTATCTTATTAATTCTTTCAAAAAACCAACTCCTGGTTCTGTTGATCTGTTCCACAGTTCTTCTGGTCTCGATTTCGTTGAGTTCTGCTCGAATTTTAATTAACTCTCTTCTTCTGCTGGGCGTAGGGTCCATCTGCTGTTTTTTCTCTAGCTCCTTTAGGTGTAAGGTGAGCTTTTGTATTTGAGTTCTTTCCAGTTTTTGAATGGATGCTTGTATTGCGATGTATTTCCCCCTCAGGACTGCTTTTGCTGCATCCCAAAGATTTTGAATGGTTGTATCTTCATTCTCATTAGTTTCCATGAATCTTTTTAATTCTTCCTTAATTTCCTGGTTGACCCTTTCATCTTTTAGCAGGATGGTCCTTAACCTCCACGTGTTTGAGGTCCTTCCAAACTTCTTGTTGTGATTTAATTCTAATGTCAAGGCATTATGGTCTGAGAATATGCAGGGGACGATTCCAATCTTTTGGTATCGGTTCAGACCCGATTTGTGACCCAGTTTGTGGTCTATTCTGGAGAAAGTTCCATGTGCACTTGAGAAGAATGTGTATTCAGTTGAGTTTGGATGTAAAGTTCTGTAGATATCTGTGAAATCCATCTGGTCCAGTGTGTCATTTAAAGCTCTCGTTTCTTTGGAGATGTTGTGCTTAGAAGACGTATCGAGGGTAGAAAGAGCTAGATTGAAGTCACCAAATATAAGTGTATTATTATCTAAGTATTTCTTCACTTTGGTTATTAATTGGTTTAAATATTTGGCAGCTCCCACATTCGGGGCATATATATTGAGGATTGTTAAGTCCTCTTGTTGGATAGATCTTTTAACTATGAGGTAGTGTCCCTCTTCATCTCTCACTACAGTCTTCGGGGTAAATTTTAGTTTATCTGATATAAGGATGGCTACCCCTGCTTTCTTTTGAGGACCATTTGAATGGTAAATGGTTCTCCAACCTTTTATTTTCAGGCTGTAGGTGTCCTTCTGTCTAAAATGAGTCTCTTGTAGACAGCAAATAGATGGGTCCTGCTTTTTTTATCCAGTCTGAAACCCTGTGCCTTTTGATGGGGTCATTAAGCCCATTCACATTCAGAGTTACTATTGACAGATATGAGTTTAGTGTCATCATGATATCTATTCAGTCCTTGTTTTTGTGGATTGTTCCACTGAACTTCTTCTTAAAGGGGAATTTTAAGAGTCCCCCTTAAAATTTCTTGCAGAGCTGGCTTGGAGGTCACATATTCTTTCAGTTCCTGCCTGTCTTGGAAGCTCTTTATCTCTCCTTCCATTTTGAATGAGAGCCTTTCTAGATAAAGTATTCTTTGTTGCATGTTCTTCTCATTTAGGACCCTGAATATATCCTGTCAGCCCCTTCTGGCCTGCCAGGTGTCTGTGGAGAGGTCTGCTGTTACCCTAATATTCCTCCCCATAGAAGTCAGAGATTTCTTGTCTCTTGCTGCTTTAAGGATCTTCTCTTTATCTTTGGAATTTGCAAGCTTCACTATTAAATGTCAAAGTGTTGAACGGTTTTTATTGATTTTAGGGGGGGATCTCTCTATTTCCTGGATCTGAATGCCTGTTTCCCTTCCCAGATTAGGAAAGTTTTCAGCTAGGATTTGTTCAAATACATATTCTGGCTCTCTGTCCCTTTCGGTTCCCTCGGGAACCCCAATTAAACGTAGGTTTTTCTTCCTCAGGCTGTCGTTTATCTCCCTTAATCTGTCTTCATGGTCCCTTTAATTGTCTGTCTCTTTTTTCCTCAGTTTCCCTCTTTGCCATCAACTTGTCTTCTATGTCACTCACTCGTTCTTCCACCTCGTTAACCCTCGTCGTTAGGACTTCTAGTTTGGATTGCATCTCATTCAATTGATTTTTAATTTCTGCCTGATTGGATCGAAATTCTGCAGTCATGAATTCTCTTGAGTCCTTTATGCTTTTTTCTAGAGCCACCAGTAGCTGTATAATAGTGCTTCTGAATTGGCTTTCTGACATTGAATTGTAATCCAGATTTTGTAACTCTGTGGGAGAAAGGACTGTTTCTGATTCTTTCTTTTGAGGTGAGGTTTTCCTTCTAGTCATTTTGCTCAGTGCAGAGTGGCCAAAAACAAGTTGTATTGGGAAAGGGAGAAAAAGAGAGGAGAGAAAAAAGGAAAGAAAAGAGAAAAAGAAAAAAGGAAGGAAAAAAAGGAAAAAAGAGAAGAAAAAGAGAAAGAAAAAGGAAGAAAGGGGAAAAAAGGGTGGGGGAAGCAATCAGAAATCAAAAAGAAAAAAAAAAAAACCACGGGGGAGTATCTTCTGATTCTGTATACTTTAAGTCCCTTGCCTTCCCCTGGAACTTGTCCGGCTCGCTGGTCTTCTGGGGGAGGGGCCTGCTGTGCTGATTTTCAGGTGTTAGCACTTGGGGGGGGCTGCTCTGCCCCCTGCCTGGTCCAGGGCTCAGTGGGGGTTGTTTACCGCGTGAGGCCCCAGGAGGAACAGCCCCAGTGGCTGCGGCAGCTCTGGAGCCCTGGAGTCAGCCCCCGCAGTAACTCCAGGGCTCTCCGTCTGCAGGGCCTGGAGGCTCCCGGGCTCAGCTCGGGGCAGGAGCGTCCTTGCTGTCCTGGGCCCTCCCGGCCTCTGCCTGTCCCGGGGGAGGCCAGATCCTGGGCTGTGTCCCGGCGCCCTGTGCTCCTGCCCCACAGCCCCCTCCGCGGAGCCGCCGCCCGAGCCCCTCCAAGCTGCTCCGGGTCCCGCGAGCGCTGCAGCCCTTAGGGAGCTCGGCGCACTCTCCCGGGTTAGTGCCCCCAGGAGCCCGAGGGCATCCCCGCCCTCCTGGGTCCTGCTCTAACTCCCTGCGGGCCCCTTTCCACCCGGGAAGGTTGGTGCAGCTCCTGCTCCTCCGGGACGGGGTTCTCCTGTCCTGGGGACACTCGCCCCGGCCTCAGCCCGGCTCCTCGGGGGCCCCTCCCCCTTGGAGGCCTTTTGGTTTTTTTTTAACTTTTTTTTTCATTTATTTATGAATAGTCACAGAGAGAGAGAGAGGCAGAGACACAGGCAGAGGGAGAAGCAGGCTCCATGCACCGGGAGCCTGACATGGGATTCGATCCCGGGTCTCCAGGATCGCGCCCTGGGCCAAAGGCAGGCGCCAAACCGCTGCGCCACCCAGGGATCCCCCTTTTGTTTCTTTATTTCTTTTTCCCCGTCTTCCTACCTTGATAGAAGCGCGAACTCTTCTCCCTGCAGCATTCCAGCTGGTCTCTCTTTAAATCTCAGGCCGAATTCGTAGATTTTCAGGATGATTTGAAGGTTATCTAGGTAATTTGGTGGGGACTGGTGATTTGGGGACCCTAGTCTTCCGCCGCCTTGCCCCTCCTCTGTTTTGCCCATTTTTCTTTTGAGTTTTTTCTTATTTATTGTTTCTTCTACCTTGCTAAATTCCCCTATTTTATCTAGTGATTTGTCTGAAGGCTCTTTGATGTTTTCTACGAAGGAAATCACAAAATGTGAAAATAATGCGTCGCCCTCTCATTATCAATTCTTATGCCTTTTTTCCCTCACTGTGGTGACTCATAATGACAGTAAGTGGTGAGAGTCAATATTCTTCTCCTAAAGTGGTTTTATTTTTATTTTTTTTAAAGATTTTTATTTATTTATTCATGAGAGACACAGAGAGGGAGAGAGGCAGAGATACAGGCAGAGGGAGAAGCAGGCTCCATGCAAGGAGGCGGAAGTGGGACTTGACCCCGGGTCTCCAGGATCAGGCCCTGGGCTGAAGGTGGTGCTAAACCGCTGAGCCACCCAGGCTGCCCTAAAGTGGTTTTCAACATTTTCACCATGTGGGTGTCTGGGTGGCTCAGTCGGTTTAGCATCTGACTCCTGATTTCTGCTCAAGTCATGATCTCAGGGTTATGAAGTCAGTCCTGCTTCAGGCTCTGCACTCACCATGGAAGCTGCTGAGATTCGTTCTCTCCCCCTCCCTCTACCCCTTCCCACCTCTCAAGCATACTCTCTCACTCTCTCTCTAAAATAAACAAATAAATAAATAAATAAATAAATAAATAAATAAATAAATAAAATCTTTAAAAATTTTTCACCATTAAGTTGGTGTTTGTTCTAGGTATTTTGTTTTGAGATTCCCTTTCCCACGTTAGGGATGATCCCTTTATTCCTAGTTTCTCAGGTTTCTTTTATGAGGCATTTATTTGTACCCAAGAATCCTGAAGAGATCTAAAATTTCGCTGTCAACAACTTCTGCCAGTGGAATAATGTTTTATCTAATTTCCCCTTCCCCTTATGTTACTCCAGTTCCACTTCTCTGCCTCATGCAACCTCAAGACCATCATCCTCTGTCCTTGTACAGGGAGTGAAACTCACACACATACTCCACTCTGCACGTTAGTTAGCGAGCTCTGTTAGATAATGAGCTCACTACTCTGATTTTCAGATTGCTTTTTTTTTTTTTTACATATGGGTTTTCTTTTCTTTCTTACTAATGTAACTCTTGATTTCAGCTCAGGTCATGATCTCAGGGTTGTGAGATGGGGTCTGCACTGAGCGCCTGCTCAGGAAGAGAGGTTCTCTCCCTCTCCCTCTGTTCCTTCTCACCCTGCCCCTGTGTGCGCTCTCTCTCAAAAAAAAGGGGGGGGGGAGGCATTTCGGTTGCTTTATTTGTAATGCTTCATGCCTTAATTCACCAATATTCAGCACCTGCAGTCCTCAGTAGCCTAATTTTTCACTTTTCTAGTTACACTGTATTCCTCAGTCATAAATGTTCTAACAGAAACTAATTTCTTTCTAATTCTCCGCCTTGACACAGTTGTGGCAGGTTATTACTCCTGAGACATCAAAAACTTTGAAAACGCCCTTTTGAATAATCCAAAAGAAAGTAAACAAAGCATAGACTAAAGATGCAGTTTTGTATGCAAATTATTTGATAATTCATTATTTGAATATATGTGATAGTTATTTAAAACACTGTTATTATAAAAGCAATAGATGAAAAAAAAAAAGCAATAGATGTATGTCACAAAAAAAAATGAAAATCATAAAAAGTGAGAAATAAAATCCCTGCTCCCTTCCACAGTCTAACAAATCTTACTCCTCAAAAGATGTTATAAATCTTCTTGGATGTTCTCTGTGCATTTAGAACACATACATTCAAGTTTTTTACTTAAAGGAAGTACATTTCACACTGTTGTGCAACTTGTTTGTAGAATCTAAGTCATGTGTGTGCATGCATATATAAAGAATTCTTATGATCATCTATATTCCATAGTGAGGACATGATATTATTTATTTGTTGTAAATTACGCTGTTTAAATATTTTTTACTACTTCAATAGTCTTTTTTTTTTTTTTACTTCAATAGTCTTTATTTGGGCTTTTGCTTTTAATCAAATCAAATTTTAATCAAGAACCTTTTTTTTAAGTTTATATCAGTTTGAAAAAAAAGTTTATATCAGTTTGTATTTACTATGGTAAATATATTTGGCAATTTTACTATACATGATTTTATTTTATATTCTATCATATTATTTTATGTTAGTTTCCCTTTTACCTCTTCTCCTTCTGCCTGTTTAAATTTTAGACATTTAACAGTTTCTGCTTATATTTGTATTTCTTTTATTCTCCTGATAAGTAGTTCTATTACCACTTGACTTTAGAATTTTAAATAGCATACTTAAAACTCTTCCAATTTCTTAATTTTAAACAGTACATACCAGCTCACATAAAACAATGAAAAATTTTTTTAAAAATAAAGGATTACTCCTTCAGTGCAAGCAGAATATGACTAGAACCACAAACCATGGATTTTCAGAAATTTGTAAAATCTGTGAAAATTAGGACCAAATGGAGGCAGGACAAGTTAGAGCCTATATGTAATCCTACATGTTACTTTGTGTTGAATTCAAGAAATGGTTCTTTGTCTCTTTGTCAAATCTCTCATCCCAGGATTTGGGATGGGCCAGAGAAAAGGTTTGAAACCATTCTATGGAGGTTTGACTCCCAAGCACAGACTGGTAAAGAAGAAAGGTCTGGACAAGGTATATCAGAGTTGTGCCATCTTTGATTTTTCTTTATTAGAATCCTCACCCCAAACCAGGTAGAGAGAAGGAAAGCTATAATCAGCTAGAGTTACATCTGATACCATAGTGAAAATAAACATTAAGTCACTGAACAGAAACAGACGGACTGGATAGAACTAAGCTTGCAGGCCTCCTGCTGAGCAATCGGCCTACTTCAGCGTGTGAAGGGAGATATGGAAGGAATTCCTGGAAGATGAACGCAGTTGTTCTACAGAGAAAAACAGCAAATATGCTGAGAAAGTGCTCTTAGATGACACTCCATTGCCAATTCTAATCACCCTCCTTGCCCCTTCCCATGTTATTCTTGAGCAAAGAACAGATTTAGATAGAATATTAGATATTAAAAAAAGAAAATAGTGAACAGAAAGGATTCTACATGAGACCCAGGTACATATTCAACAAAATGGGAACATGGCATGCTGTTATAAGCATGATAATCAGATAATCTGTGAAACGCACTTTAGAAGAATTATGTGGAATATGAGAATATTCCAGACAAACCATTTCCTAGATTTGTGAAGAAATTAGTAAGACAATGAGTTGGAAAGGACACAAGATACCAAGATTCTTACTCTGTAGTTTTTTCAGGCTTCCCCTCAGCCAAAGACACCCTGGGAATCCTACATGACTTCTGAAGTCTCCCTTTTTGGTGCCTTACCCTTCAGATTCCTGGACATCCTCCAGATGCTGATCTCTGCCTCCTCAGCTCAGAAGAACAACTATATCTACTTGGATTCCAGATCCCTACATTGCACTCTGGAAATTGTACACATGCATAGGACTGGGATGAATCAGGGCTCTCACCCCAAGGATTTCCTTTCTCTTAAGGATTGCTTTCTAGCACTGCCTGTTGTCCAAGACCTGGACACAGTTGCCTCATTTTGAGGGGGTGCCTATTCTAAGGCTGTTTACAGAAGGGAAGTAGCTGGGTACCAGTTACTCCATCATAGCCAGAAGCAGAGAGACCATTTCTTTTTCTATCAAACTCAAATTCCTCTTCTAACTAGCACTTTGAAACTCTCATTGCTTTTGTATTTGGGGTTATAGCAGAGTTATATTGTGCATAAAATAAGCAAGAGCATGCACAAATGCAAAACAACATGTCAGAGATGAAGGCTGAAATAACTCACAGCTTCTACTGCTACCTGCTAGTGACAGACAATGCCCAAGCTACGTTTTCTCATGTAGATTTGCACATATTAATGAAAATTCATAAAAAATAAGTTCGTAAATACAGAAGCTTCTAAATTTCTAATTCCTACTTCTACCAATCAGTGCCTTAATTTACTAAATATTGCAGCATGACATCAGAAGGTACATGTGTGATATACAGAAAACTTGAATCACAAAACGGGTGGACGACTTGATCAGGTAAGGAGAACTTCACTGATAGAAATTCCTTCAGAAGGAAAGAGATGAGTGAAAGCTTGGAAAGGTCATGAAGGTGCAGGGGAGGAATATTTGACAAAGGACTCAGGGGGCCCAGGCCTGAAGCAAAGTGTTACCATGTAATAGGTCTACCAAATTGCTAAGAAGCCCAGTAAGTGCTTAGGCAAAGGGCTGCAACCATCCGCAGATTGCCACGCACTTTTGCAAAGTGCTGCTGCTGGAATGTCAAGGGAAGGTTTGAGGTTCCGTATTTGGTAGGCTTTGCCAGTTTTCTTCCTGACTTTTCTAAGTGCGGTCTTCTTAGCACTGAGAACAGATCATTTTCTAGCCCATCAGTGAAACCCTGATCACCGTTCCTCCCTTTTTTAGAACTTTTGGTTGAGTGAGTTGCCAACTCAAAGCAATGGGGGTGTTCCTCTCCATAAAGACAATCTTTGTGATAATAGTCAACAGTGCTGGTGCAGTATTTGAAGTGCTTTCCATGATCAACACACGTGATCATCGCAAGAACCATAAGAAGTAGGTATTGTTATCCCAGTTTTATAGATGAGAAGCTGAATATAAAGATTAAGTAATTTGCCCAAGAGCACAAGGCTAAGAGGTGCAGAGCTGGGAGTCAGAGCCAGCCTGAACCCAGAGCCTGAGGACCTCCCTACTCTGCTTTCCTGCCTCTCGGTATCCTAAAGTGCTTACTAAACGCTGCAGATTCCTGGAGAGCTAGGAATGTCTACCCTACCAATAATTTTCCATAATATTCAGCCTGTGTTGTAGGTAAAACTATATTTTCCCCTCTGCCATGGCTATCACTTTTCAATGGACACCACCTACTTCCTTTTCCCTTCAATGAACATCTGTTTCGCAGCATCTAAGTGACCTGGTTAGAATATTGCAACTGGAGAGAGGTGGGTGGTGTTACAATGAATCCCAGCCAAGGCAAACCTTAAAACCCGGCAGCACTAATGCTCTCCAACACAGTGCACAATTTTGTTTGGTGGACCAGTTTCGATTTAGCCATCCAAGTAACTTGTCACTGCCTGGTTTACATAAGAGAGTGTACTGTGTGTGAGCATGCATGTGCATAAAACTAAGTTTCTTTCCACCTTTATAGCTCAGGCCAAATGGCTCCAGGGGTATAACTTGAAAGCATTGTAAGTGGAAACAATTCTACTTTTCTACCACAGGTTTTCAATGTAAAAGGGATTCTTTTCTATTTAAAAAAAGAATTCGCTAGAGGATAACAGTATTTCAAATTTATGTCATAAAGACAATTTATTACCTTTCAACTTTGAAGCAGCTACCTGATGTAAATCGATTTTCACAGCACTCCTGAGTGTAATGTTAGTATGCCCTGCTCTGCAGATACAGAGCAGAGCAAGTGGTTTTGAGTTGTGAGTGGAGTTGACATTCAACCAGTAACTAAGATTCTGTCCTCTCTGTTAGAAATAAACTTTACCTTCATGCCTGCCCCTGGACATACAAGCCTCTGTGTTCTCTCTGTGAAAGCCATAATAATGAATGGGTTATGTCTTGATTTTCACTCATTCCTCTACTCATTATTCATTCACTTGTGCAAACAAGTATCTGAGAGTTGACTCCAAAGGACTGCGTCAGGTGCTGTGATACAATTATGACCCTACTCTGGAGGATCCTTCTAGTCTAAAAGCTGAAACATACATGTAGACGATGTCACTATGTGCTGCAAGTCCCCTGCCTGAACTATGCAGAAGGGCCCTGAGTCATGGGGGATCGCTGAAGAGGAAAAGGTAGCTGGCTGGGAGGAGGAGGGAAGGAAGCAGAGAAGGCTTCACAGAGAAGGTGGTGATGGAATTGTTTCAAAGATGAATAGGAAGTTGTCACATGGAGGAGGGTGGGAAGGTGCGCTGCGCACAGGATACAGCATGTGTAAAGAAAGGACTACATGGGGATCCCTGGGTGGCTCAGCGGTTTAGCGCCTGCCTTTGGCCCAGGGCATGATCCTGGAGTCCCAGGATCGAGTCCCACATCAGGCTCCCTGCATGGAGCCTGCTTCTCCCTCTGCCTGTGTCTCTGCTTCTCTCTCTGTCTCTCATGAATAAGTAAATAAAATTTAAAAAAAAAAAAAAAGAAGAAGGACAACAGGATGTATGTGCCATGGCCCATTCTGAGAGAGGAGTGGTGTGGTATGATGGGAGCAAAATCTAGAGTGCTAAGCGCCAGCATCAAGAGAGAAGAACAGTCTGAGGCTGGATTGGAATGAACCCTGTATTTTGTGACAAAGAGTTTGTACTTTATTCTGTAAGTTCTAAAGAGCTATGTGTGTGAAAAGCAGAGAGAGGATGAGAGAAACAGAATAAGCAGCAGGATGGTGCTTACTCTTTAATAGGAAATGGAGCACAAATTACAAAATATAGTACCAATTACTTTTTTTCCTTTCAACTGGAATTTATTTTTTTTAACTAAGGAGCTTTTCCATGAGGCAACCTTATCTTTACATGTTCATATATATTTAGAAAATGAGGCATCTTTTAGTTTCTAAGGGCGTATTTGCTCTGGACTTCAAAGCAGGGAGCTGGGTAGCCGCCCAGGACCCCCAACTATATAATACTGGTGTCACCATTTCTTTGTTTCAATATATTCTGTTCAACTGTCCAAAAGACTGATTGGGACAAAACAGCTTCTTTATGGGGCTAAAACAAAATTAAGCTTCTTTGTTCTGAGGTATTGCCGCTAAAAAAAAAAAAAAAGGAAATGCCTTTCTAGATTCCTAAGGTAATGCATTTCTCAGTTTGTGTTTGGGAATATACCTAAATGGTGTCTAAAGTCAAATATAGGGCATGTGATAGTATATGGGACAGAAAGACTGGGGACAGCCAGAATGGGAAATAAGACACAAAAACAAGAAGACGAGACCAATCAACAAATGAGAAGTTGCTGGGGAAAAAGATCAAGGATTCTTTTTTTAATTTGACATATTTTTATTGTGTACAATTCACCCTTTTAACTATTTTTACGGACACAACTCCACGGCATAAAGTACACTCACCTTGTTGTGTACCCAATACCACTACCTGTCTTCAAAAATTTTGCATCTTCTCTAGCCCAAACCCTGTGCCCAGTAAACAATAACTCCCCATTGCTTCCTCCCCTTCCTTGCCCCTGGCAACTATCATCCTTTCTTCTGTTTCTCTGAATTTGATTACTCTAGAAATCTCATATAAATGGAGTCATACCATATTTGTTCTTTTGTGACTGGCTTATTTCACTTAGTGTGACGTCTTCAAGGTTCATCTGCTTTGGAGCATTTGTCAGAATTTCCTTCTTTTTAAGGCTGAATGAGAGTCCATCAGATGTGTATACCACATTTTGTTCATCTATTGGTCTTACAATTGACACTTGAGTTGCTTCTATCTTGCAGATATTGTGAATAATGCCTCTGTGAATAGAAGGGTATAGATATTTGAGCCAGGGAACTTTTTATTAGCAATGTAAGGAGGAAATTGAAGCAACATGCTGCTGAAGGAAAATTTGGCCAACATTAGACAAAGTGTAATAGTATGATGCTATTACAATCCTTGAAACACCCCAGTTTTTATGAAAAGGGAAAATGAGGCCATTTTGTTTACAGGGGGGCCAATATCATTTGGTTGAATATAAAGATGAAATTGAATATGACCAAAGTATATTGAATTGAAGTAGAGGAAGGTATTTAAAAAATAGTAAAGGAAGACATTAATTATAAGTAGGGAAATCAGGAAATGCTTCACCAAGATGGTGGCTTTCAGCTACACTTGACCTTTCTCAGCCAAGACTGCCTCCTGGATGGGACTGACCTTTGGCATTGTGGCCTTGGAAAATCAGGAGGAGAAGTTTCCCAGTGTGTTCAGTAAACTCTGCTTGGTTCATAAAGTTGAACCTCTAGAGAATATCAATTTTTCATTATGCAGCTTTAGTTACACATGCAGAGTGGTTCAGAGAACTGATCTCTATCTTCCCTTGCCTATCCTCTCAGCTCTCCTGATTTCACTTAGAATGCATGACTGGGTGACGGGCACTGAGAGGGGCACTTGATGGGATGAGCACTTGGTGTTATTCTATATGTTGGCAAATTGAACACCAATAAAAAATAAATTTAAAAAATTAAAAAAAAGAAATGCAATGCACTTAAAAAAAAAAAAAAGAATGCATGATTGCAATCAAACAATTCTTCCAGGAAATACCACGCATATGAGTGAGTGCAAACGCTCCTTGCCCTAATACCCTATGCCCACTCTTCACAAAGATGAATTTTAGAATAAAACTTTTCCTCCATTTAAAGACGGGAAGTGAGAACTGACAAAGGCCTATAAAGGGCACAGGAGACTTTTGGTAATTAAAAGGTCCTAAATGTGTAATTTAAATAGGCTCCGAGAAGAAATGGAACCTTCCAGGAGTGTTTGAAATGGCAACTCTCTAATGCAACAGCAGCAGGCAGTAATGGAAAATTCTGCTTTGGCAGAAAAAAAGAAACAGGTTTCATCGTTAAAGATGTGGTAAAATGATTTTGTAAATTAATACATAAATCAGTCAACCTGTATTTTAATTAACTTAGCCAAAAACACTAGGGACAAAAAAATTGTCAGAGTTTAGAATGAAGTATAAATCACTCACTAAGGGGGAATCCCTGGATGGCTCAGCGATTTGGCCCCTGTCTTCAGCCCAGGGCATGGTCCTGGAGTCCTGGGATCGAGTCCCATGTCAGGCTCCCATCATGGAGCCTGCTTCTCCCTCTGCCTGTGTCTCTGCCTGTGTGTGTGTGTGTGTGTGTGTGTGTGTGTGTCATGAATAAATAAATAAAATCTTTAAAAATAAATAAGTAAAAAATAAATCACTCACTAATTTTATGATGTGTAATACACATACAGAAAAGTGCAGAAACTATCGGTATACAGTTTAGTGAGTATTTACAAGTGAACATATCCATATAACTGCTGTCCAAATCCAGAAAGTGAACATTATTAGCACTCTAGAAGGCTCTGACTTGTTACCTCCCCATTACTCTCTGCCCTATCCCCAAAGATAACCATTTTTCTGACTTCTATCACATTGATTAATTTTGCCTGTTTCTGAACTTTACATAAGTAGAAAGAATATAGATGGAAATATATAGTACTCTTTTGTGTCTGGTTTCTTTTGCTCACCATTATTTTTGTGAGATAAATCCATATTGTGTAAATGTCTAGATTTTTCTTTCTTTCTATATAGTGTTCCATTGTGTAGATATACCACAATTTCATTTTGGTTCTTTTATTGATGGACATTTACATAGTTTCCAGGAAAGGACTATTACTAATAGAGCAGCTATAAGTATCCTAGTACATTCCAGGTTTGGGTATATATACATTTCAGTTGGGTACATGCCTAAGGGCAGAACTGCTGGTCATAGATGATGCACATGTTCAACTTTAGCAGATACTACAAAAAGTTTTCAAAAAAAAAAAGTTTTCCAAATGGTGTGCCAATTACAATTTCATCTGCAGTGTACAAAAGTTTGAATTGCTCCACATCCTTGCCAACACTTGATATTTTCCATCTTTTCCATTTTAGCCATGCTGGTGCTAATTTATGTTTCTATCATAACTAATAAATTTAGCCTGTTGGATATCCTCTTTTGCAAAGTACCTTTTCAAGCTTCTACTCGTTTTTTTTTTTATTTGTCTGTCTGTCTTATTGATTTGTAATGATTTTTATACATTGGCATATATTCAGAAAATATCTGTATGGGTGTATGAGTTCTCTGTCAGGTAGAAGTTTTACAATTATCTTTTCCCATTCTTTAGGTTGCCGTTTTACTCTCTTGATGTCTTTTGGTGAATAAAAGGGTTTTCTTTTAAAAAAAAAAAAGATTTTATGTATTTATTCATAAAGGACAGAGAGAGAGAGAGGCAGAGGCACAGGCAGAGGGAGAAACAGGCTCCTTGCAGGGAGCCTGATGCAGGACTCAATCCCAGGACCCTGGGATCACGACCTGAGCCAAAGGCAGATAGATGCTCAACCACTGAGCCACCCAGGTGTCCCATGAATAAAATTCTTTAAATACCTACCATTTGCTTCAACGTGGATGGAACTGGAGGGTATTATGCTGAGTGAAATAAGTCAATAGGAGAAGGACAAACATTATATGTTCTCATTCACTTGGGGAATATAAATAATAGTGAAAGGGAATAGAAGGGAAGGGAGAAGAAATGGGTAGGACATATCATAAAGGGAGACAGAACATAAAGAATCCTAACTCTGGGAAACGAACTAGGAGTGGTGGAAGGGGAGGAGTGTGGGGGGTGGGGGTGAATGGGTGACAGGCACTGAGGGGGGCACTTGACGGGACGAGCACTGGGTGTTATTCTGTATGTTGGCAAATTGAACACCAATAAAAAATAAATTCATTATTAAATAAATAAATAAATATTAAAAAATAATTAAAAATAAAAATAATAATAATATACATTATCATTTTTTTCTGGATGGTTACTTTTTAGAGTCCTTTTAATATTTTTCTACTAAAAGCTTTTTTGCTTTTTTTATATTTAGATCTGGAATCCATATGGAACCGACTGATGTCTTGATATTAGGTAGGGATTAAGATACAGATGCATATGTGTGTCTGTTTTGCTTAGTTATCATTTATTTTTAAAAATCCCTTTCCCAATCATGCTTCATTGTCATCTTCCCAATATAAGATCCATCCCAATATAAGATCCATTGATCTTATATTTGGATCTGTTTTCCCAGTCTCTAATCTATTCCATTCATTGGTATATTTATCTTTAATACTATGTTGTATTATTTACTATAGCTCTATAAAGGACTAGCTATCTAGTAGTATAATTCTTTCACATTTGTTATTTTCCTCCTTCAGGATTACAGTAACTAATCTTGGTTCTATGCATTTCTATACTCATTTTAAAATAACTTTTATCAGGGTGCCTGGGTGGTTCAGTTGGTTAAATATCCTACTCTTGGTTTCAGCTCAAGTCATGATCTCATGAGTCTTGAGATCCAGCCCCAAGTTGGGCTCAGCACTCAGTGGGGAGTCTCCTTGAAGTTTCTCTCCCTCTGCCCATCCCCCACCTCTAAAATAAATAAATCAGTCCTTAAAATTATTTTTATCAATTTTCATAGCAAAATATGCTATTTCAAATTGTGTTAAATCTATGGTTTATTATAGAAAATATTAACATCTCTAACACATTGAATCTTGAATCATTAACATCACCCAACCCCCTATTTATTAGAAAATAATAGAAAAATTAGAAAAGCAAGCTTTTCTCTAATTTCTTTCCGTAATCTTTCTAGTTTCAGTACAAAGTTTCCACATTTGTTTTCTACTTGTGCTGGTAAGTTGAAGCCCCACTGATTTTTGTAAATTGATCTTGTATCCAGCAAATTTGCTGGAATTGACTCTTAAATGGTTTCCCTATGGATGATGGTGGATTTTCTGTCTACACAATTATGTCACTTCTGAGTAATTCTATCTCTTATTTTCCTATTTCTATACATCTAAATATTCTGCACTTGCCTACTGAACTGTCTGGGAGTGCATTCAGTATAATGCTGAATAGAAGGATGCTAATGGGCATCCATGTTTCATTCCCAGTCCTGAGTCCAAGCTTTTAATGATTCATTTTTACTATGTGCAGCTTAGCTATATCATTTTTATAGGTCCCCTTTATCAGATTAAAAAGTTCTCCACTATTTTTCTAGTTTCCTGAGAAAATTTTGAGCTCTTGTTAAACTATGTTAAGTGTACTTTCTCTACTTGTGAGGAGATTGCATGGTTTCTCTCTTTCATTCTCTTATTGAGTTAAAATATATTCGCTGATTATCAATGGTAAATAGTCTTACATTCCTGAATAAACCAAAGCAGGTTATGATGTATTATCCTTTCCATATTTTACTACTCACAATTTTTTTTGGAATTTTTGGATATATATTCTTGAGAAATTGAACTATAATTTTTCTTTCTTATGATGTCCTTGTCATGTTTTGAGATCAAGCTATGTTGATCTAATAAAACAAAATGGATTACAAAAAAAAAAATAAAACAAAATGGAAAGTGTTTCCACGTTTTTAATTATCTGGGAGCACTGGTGTAAGATTAGTATTTGTTCCTCCTTAAATATTTAGTAAAATCCACTAGTGAGTCCATCTGAGTGATCCTGATACTCTTTTTTGGAAAGGTTTTTTTTTTTTTTTTTAAATATTTATTTATTTATTTATTTATTCATGAGAAACAGAGAGAGAAAGAGAGAGAGAGAGAGGCAGAGACACAGGCAGAGGGAGAAGCAGGCTCCATGCAAGGAGCCCGATGTGGGACTCGATCCCGCGTCTCCAGGGTCACACCCTGAGCTGCAGGCGGCGCTAAACCGCTGCACCACCAGGCTACCCTGGAAAGGTTTTTAATTATGCACTCAATTTAATAGTTATATGGCTATTCCAGTTTTTCATTTTTTCCTTTTATTTTTAAAATTGAATTTTGCTAAGAATCCATCCATTTTATCTACCTTTTCAAAATTCATTGGCATAAAGTTCATAGTAAAATCTTATTACTGTCTTTGTAATGTCTCCAGAATCTGCTTTAGTGACTATTCTTTCATTCCTGATGTTAGTAATTTTATTTCTCTTTCTCTATATCTCTCTTTCTGTCTCTCCTTACTCTTTACCCTCTTACTCTTGATGCACATTTGTTAAAATTATATTGTTTTTCTATTAAAGAATCAACCTTTGGGGTTTTTTTTAACATTTTTTATATTTACATTTTTACATTTTACATTTATTTATCATTTTATTTCTTCATTATTTTTTGCTGTCTTTACGATTTTCTTCCTTTTGCCTTTCATTATATTTAGTTCCTTCTTTTTGAGGTGGATGCATTGCTTTTTAATCTTCCTTCCTTTTGTATCTACTTTATGGCTATAAATTCCCTTGTGATCACTGTCTAGTCCACTAGATTTAATATATGTTTATTATGATTCGGCATAAAATATTTTCAAATTTCTGTTGTAAATTTTTCTTTGACCATGGGTCATTTATAAGCACATATTCCTTATTTTTTAAAGGCAGAATTTTCCTTTTTCTAAAAAAATATTTTATTTATTTATTCATGAGAGACACAGAGAGAAAGGCAGAGACATAAGTAGAGAGAGAAGCAGGCTCCCTGCGGGAAGCCTAATGAGTGACGCAATCCCTAGACCCTGGGATCACAAACTGAGCCAGGAGCAGATGCTCAACTACTGAGCTACCCAGGTGCTCCCAATAAGGAATTTTCTTATTATTTGTTTATCCACTTCTAGCCTAACTGTCTCATTGTGCAAGCTGAAACTTTTAGTACAATATTGAAAAGAAGTAGTACCTTGTCTTATTTCCAATATTGTGAATAACTGTTCTGTATTTTTCCTTTAAGTAAAATGTTTGCCACAGGTTTTTTTTTTTAGATATATATTACCATGTTAAGAAAGCAGAACATGTAATCCTAATCATTATGATATACTTCTTTCACTAAGTAATATTCAGAGTATTTTACTTTATTCCACTTGTCTCCTAAACTTGGCCTGAGTTAAGAAAGCCCTCCTTTAAAAAAAAAAAAAGAGTTTATTCATTTATTCATGAGAGACACAGAGAGAAAGAGAGGCAGAGACACAGGCATGGAAGAAGCAGGCCCCACCCAGGGAGCCCGATGTGGGACTGGATCCCAGGAGCTCAGGATCACGCCTTGAGCTGAAGTCAGACACTCAACCACTGAGCTACCCAGAAGTCCCTAAGAAAGCCCTCCTTATGAAGAACAGGGCTTCCAAACCAAGACACATCCCAATATTTTAATTTTCTGCACCCACAATGGATTTCTCTATAAACTACTTCTTTAGAAAGAAAGTAACTTGTTCCTCTGCTGTGGGATTCCGAGAAACAGGTTTCTGGGTCATTTCAGATCTGAGAGCTGATGAGGACCCAGGGGTGAATCTTAAGACGTGGTATTTTTGCATTGTTTTCCACTGTAATTGGGCATTTATTGCCTTTACCCTCCTCCATTCCCCATATCCCCTCCACAGACACACTTCCACCAACAGAGAAAGAGGATCCCCTATCCATCACCCAAGTCATATTGTTTCCTTATCCTATGGTATCTGCATTGCAACTTCCATGTTTGTGGGCTAAAGAGATCCATTCAGTCCCTTTTTTTCTTTTAAGATTTTATCTATTTATTTTAGACAGGGTGGGGAACCCAACTCAGGGTTCAATCTCACAACTCTGAGATCATGACCAGAGCCAAAATCAAGAATAGAGTCCTCAGTTGACAGAACCACCCAGGCACCCCGGTTCGGTCCCTTTCTACTTCCTAAAGTGATTTTTCCATTCTCAGCGATCAGCAAATGAAATATTTATGTGAGTAACAACTTCTGCAAGTACCTGTTCAGTGCAGAGAAAGTAAAGAAACAGTTTGTGCTCCCCTATTACCCTCAGGCACTAAGCAGACATCGCTAATCTTTCACAGAATAAAGTCTGACTATCCTTCCCAACACAGCCCACTGGACTTCAAGAGCATTTCTTCCTTATGACTGGGGCAGACACCTACTCCTCTCCTCTGCAAAAGATCTTACTTTACTGTTAGCCCTAAAGTTGGGAAGCCCTTTGGTGGAGGGTGTAAACTTTAGGTTTCTTCTTATAAACAAGTATAGGATCTCTTTTCAGCCACCCTCTAAAGAGTGGAAAATACTGCCCTTAATATAGCACGATAATACCTTCACTTTTTAAAATGTAGATTTCACTTTTCCTATAGTGAGAAAAATATCAGTATCTCAGAAAATGGGACCAGCTGCCAAAACAGAGTTGTGTTTTTTAATGGGACAAGGGTTGAAATTCACTTGTATCCTTGATATTTTTAAATAGAAAAAAAAATCAAAGCCAGATGATTCACTATATTGTGATTGGTTTTCATTTCATTTCTTCCTCTTCAGTTTCCAATATTCATCTGTCCAGTCTAATCTCATAACTTGGAAGTTGTTAAAAGTCCTTTTTCTTTTCCATCTCTTTTCCTCATGCCTTAAGCTTCCAAGGCTTCTCTAATTAGATGAATAAGTGATAAATCTGTTCATGACTTGTGCAGCAAAGCAAAGGGCTTTCTCTCTCCAGGCTCCCACACATGCCTCCAGAGCAGAGCAAAGGCCTGGTCAGTCCTGGTTCCTCCCAAAGAGGTAAAGGGAACTACATTATAGCTTAAATTGATTGTTCTCTTCTTTGGAGAATTGCTGGCAGCTTCTTTGAGTCATAAAATGCTTTGCATATATAGAGAGTGGGTTGAGTGATCCGCTGAGTAGGCAATCACTCATTCTGTAGAGAAATGAACAAAAGCCTCTTCTAACAAATGTGAGAGAATAAATCCTCTTTTTCTGCTCTTCTTGACTCCTATGAATACATTAGTGAAATGGTCATTCCCATACAAATTAAAATCCATGTTAGTGTTTCAAAGATAGTTTTCACTGTATACACAGAAAAAAAAAAATGGTACTGTGGAATAGCAATATATTGCATGGAACAGGGGGCCACATGTCTACTTTTCTGAATCCCATGACCTTAAAGATTGACTATTGGGTTGTGAAGGGACAGGTCACAGTTGCTAAGATGATCTCAGTTGTTTTGCTCGTGTCTGGATCTGCAAATACTCTCTGGGCCCCTCCAGTCTCTCTTACTTCCCTCTTGCCATCATTCTTTGCTGGCATTCAAGAACAAGCACATAAGGGACTGACACATGAAAGCCCCAAATTTAAGAAAACATGAAGGATTTGGGATGGAGTGGGGAGGCCAGTGCAGAAGAGCCAGCTTCTGTTCTATTTACTTCATGTGTATTTCTCAAGAGAAAGATGTTCCCTTTCCAGAGCCTGGGACCACCCAGGACAGTGAAGCAGTCTTGAGACAGATGGCCTCGTCAGGTGGGCCTCCTTGGGCACAAGTTGTCTTACTTCTCAAGAGATTGGCTGAGAAATCCAGTCATGTTGCATAACAGATCCTGGGGCTTCAAATTTTAACACACACAAATTTCAGGAGGAGGGAAGGCGGACTTAGGGCAATCCCTATCACGTCCTCCTTTCCAAACTCCTTGCTGTTCTACTTGAATCCCCTCTTCTTATTTATTCCTTGGTGCCCCCACCCCCACTGCCACCAAGTCCCTGTAACAGCGCACTGACCTACTTGGAAGTTGGCTGCAGATCTGAGAATCCCAGTCCTTCCCCGGTTTCTGTGGTTGCCACATTCATTACTCATAAAAGACACAGGGAGTCCCAACTCTCCACGGAGCCTCTGGCCTTTACTTTACTTTATTTATTTGTTTATTGATTTTGCCACAGCTCACACTGGAGCCCAGGGAGGGTCTGTCCACTCAACCAAGAAGGCGAGCATGGAAGCTTTGCTAGAAAGAGCCCTCAGTTCTAGCATCTCAATCAGGTGAGAGTTGGGTGCTCAGGGGTTTTTGTTTTGGTTTTGGTTCTTAAGATTAGCCCAACTAAAATGTTATATGTTTTCATGATTGTTCATCCATGTGTAATTTTTTAAAACATGAGTATTAGTAGAGGCAAAGGAAATGAGTTTTCCTGCATGTGCAATATTTAAAAATAACAATGCCAAATGTAAATAAAAAGGGAAGGTACTTCCTGTAAGTTTGTGAAGGATTCTGAAAATAGCTTCAAGCCTGAGCCAATGTTAATACAGTTACACAGCCAGAATTTCCATGAAAGCATTGGTACCTTGGGTGTTTGTACTAGTAAAATTGTGCAAATATCTGCAGCCTGGATGCTCTGCTCACCACAGCTTGACTGTCCCGCACACGGTGACTTGAGATTCCTTAGTTCTCATGCCACTTTAAAACCCCCAATTAAAAAGGTGGCAGTCATGTACCTTGTGATGTCCAAAGACTTTCAAACCTGTGCTGTATTTTATAAAATAGCATGAAACCTGGCTGTGTCACTAAACCAACACACTGAAGGGGTTTTGATCATTCTGTGAGTATAGAGGTGTGTGAGTGTACATGGGGTGGGGGGGGCAGGAGAACTTTCCTCTCCTCACCACACTGCCCTTTACAGTAGCTCCCTACATCATACAATAATGAAAGTCTTTCTCCATATCCAACAACACAGTCACCACTTTTCCAGGTATGTTCTCTTAATTATCTCATTTCATCTTCACAGAAATCCAATGCAGTACAGAAGCCAGAAACTACTATTTTCCCTTCAGAGATGAGGGAACCCAAAAGCTCAGAAAAGATAGAAAATTGAGTAATCCCTGAATGTTCAATTTCAAGGATGATTATAATTTTTAAAAAACTAAGGAGGCCACTTAGAGTAGAAAGTAGTATTTTTCCAAATGAGGATATTAAAGAAAATGCTCATAAATGCTCATCAATAATTATGATAATGGTCAACCCCACACACTGTAGCATGCACTTACCGTGGGCTATGACATTGGATTTCCTTGATGAGAATCCCAGTTCCATCACTTAGCAGCCATGAGACCTGGGCAAATCAGTTGACATCTTGGTGCATCCTCTTCCTCACCTTCAAGATCAAAGTAATAGCACCTATTTTATAAATTTGTTGTGAGTACTAAGTTAATATTTGTCAAGTGTGCAGAGCAATGTCTAGCTTAAGGAAGCACTGCTGCTATTTGTCAAAAAAAAATAGTCTCATTTAGTCCCCACAACAGCCCAAAGAGATGAACAGCAAGGTTAACTTAATTACTGAAGGCCATACAGATAACAGATGGCAAAGCAATACTCTTACCCAGAAAATGTAAGCCTAGAAGCCACAAACTTAAGGGCTATGCCACACGGAGCATTAGCCTTTCAATTTTCTATAAAAAGGGGACATTTTTACCCCCAAAATTAAATAAGATATGGCTTTATGATAAAGGACACCTCTCCTAAGGAAAGACAATTAGAGATTATACAAAGGTATATATTCATATTTATATTTTTATTTCCTTAATATATATGTATACATATATATGTTTGTATACACTAAATTGTATCTCTTTTAAAGTTTTTATTATGTAATAACAAAAACTTGGCTGTGGGTGGTACTGGCCTATGGAGAACATTGGCATTATTGATTTGGTTCACTGAACTAGGGGATCCTTGAACAAACTCTCTTGTGTGTCTCTGAAATCCACCCACTGTCTCTCAGCAAGCAAGGCACAGTAGCATCTGTGTGCTGTTTTTCCAGAAAGAAAATTCCAGATACTGTAACAAATAAAAGCTGTATTATTTCTTCTAGTCTTCTGCTGAGAAAAGAAAGTATATGTCCCATGCAATCTGTGTCAAATAAATAATAGAATCATGAGTAAGCATTTCATGATCCTCCAAAGGATCTATATACCTTCAAATGAGATATAATCAGGAACTCAGAATATACTCAATCTCCTACTACTGCTTTGAAGAAGTCATTGGTTGTCTCTATTCTCCATCCATAAGAATAAAGGCACAGTGGAAAGTCTAGGACCACTCAGACTTGAGATGAGACAAATCTTTTGGCAGAGGGATGAAACCTGTATGGATAATATTTTAATGGAATTTAATAATGGTTAGAGTAGAAAATAAAGATCAAAGAAAAACCTTTCCCTGGTCTCTTGGGACCTTGAATGTTCTGTCTCATTGTTTAAAATGACTCCTGATTTGGGTAAGGTCCAGAACAATTCTTCAAGCTTTCATGGCTAATAAAGTCAGAAAAACCTCCTGAACCTAGTACAGGGGAACTCTTATCCCATGATACTGGGTCTTGGAGTTGGTGACTATCAGGACTTCGACACACAGTCTGGTGTTCTGGCAAACCCTTCCTGAAGGGTTTTCTTCAGCCTGATCTGATCCAGGGGACATAGAAATGACCATGTTCCCTATGGGTCCCAGAAAGACCATGGTTCTGGATGCTTTGCATCCAATCACACTGGATTTATTTTTAAAATATTTCATTGCAGTAAAATGCATGTAACATACAATTTATCTCTTCACATCTAATTTTTTTGTTTTGTTTTGTTTTCGGGGGGAGAAGGACAGAGGGAGAGAGAGAAACTTAAGTAGGGATTGATCTCACAACCCTGAGATCATGACCTGAGCCAAAATCAAGAGTCAGATGCTTAAAAAAAAAAAAAGTCAGATGCTCAAAAGACTGAGCCACCCAGGTACCCCTACCCTTTCACCATTTTAAGTATACACTTCAGGACAGTAAATATGTCTATAATGTTATGCAACTATCACCACCATCCATCTTCATCAACACTTTTAGTCTTGTAAAGCTGAAACTCTATAACCATTAAAAAAAATAATCCACCAAGCACTTGGCAATCACCCTTCTACTTTCTGCTTCTATGATCTTGACTACTTTAAGTGCCTAAGGAAAGATAATTAGAATCATACAGTATTTGTCTTTTTGTGACTGGTTTATTTCACTTAGTGTAATGTCCTCAAGTTTCATCCATGCCATAGCATATGTCAGAATTTCCACACTGGAATCTTCTTAAGGCTCAAAGAAAATATCCTATTTGCCTGATGTATTTTGGAGTACAGAAAAATGGCAAACTTTGAAGGCATTAGCAGGCCTCCCTACTTTTTCATCACAAACACAGATGGAAATACAGAAAATGTATTACTCATACAATTCTCATGGTCTGAAGGCTTTCACCTCTATTACCATAGCAGGTACTATTCTCTATGGTAAGTAATATTTTTACATCTCTGTTCTACCTTACAGTCTACTGTAATTCTGAACTTCCTGAAACACTGATTTCCTTCTGTCATTTCCTAGCAAAAGAGAATGCATGGCTCTTTACCTGTGATTCCATTTCTAATTTTTATGGCCTTCCACCCCCTGCCTATTCCCCTGCTCATGCCTTATCCAGTCTGATTTTGACAGTTTGATTTGTTCACAGTTCCTCCTCCCCTCTCCAACCTTGCCGTGACTTCCCTCCGAGCAGAATGCACTTCCCCACCCTACTGATACTGGGCTTGGATATGTCAGTTTTGCCAAATGGAGTGAATGGAAGTGACAAGTTGTTAGTTCTGAGCCAAAGATTTAAAAGGCATGGCAAGATTCTTTGGGCCCTTTTGAGCTTCTGGCATCTTCCATTACAGAGCATGTGCCAAGTTGTCAGAGATCCTGCAGCCTGAGTCCTAGGATGAGTAAATATGGCTTGTAGCCTAGAGTTAAATCCAGCTGAACCCAGGAAATCTTAGCCAAACTCAGCAGAGGCATACCTAATCTGTGGACTCATGAGCAAGAAATAAATTGTTGTTGGTGTAGTCTATTAAGATTTGGGGCTTGTTTGATACACAGCAACATTGCAGCAAAACTGACTGATACACTAACCTCAAACTATACTCTTCATCTCGAGATATGTCTCTTGCTCTAACTTAGCTTTCTGGTCTCCAAATATACCAGACTTCTCTCTGCCTCAATTATCATCCTTGTGCCCTTTCCCTCTTCTACATTTGTAAATCCCAGGTCAAGCCCCCCTTCATATGTGAGACTTTCTCTAAATTTCCCTCTACAATTTGTAAACGTGTCCTCAAGTTTAATATGGACTGAAATCAATACCATTTTATTCTGATTTATTTCATTTCTAAATAAAACGATTGACTCATCTTCACCTACCATTCTATTTCATGACACCTTGTTGAGAAAGTAGATTATCAATATAGTAGAAAATACTTTGGCATTGAGTCAAAAGGCAAGGGTCAAATCTTGCTTCTGATTAGAAACTTGAGCAAGTTACACAATCTCTCTGAGCATCAGTCTCATCACCTTCAAAATGGTGGCTATAATATCAGATTCAGAGGAAAGCATAAATAAGATGAAGTACACTCCATGCTCTACACCCCTTCCTCACTTACATTCACTAATGTCCACCCCATTCCAATCACTTTGTTTTATTACTTCTGTTGTGAAGAAAAAAAAAATCCTTTCACACATGATTGAAATAGATTTTCCATGCATTTTTATCAAATAGAAAAAAACAAACCAATCACTTTTCTAGTATTTTATGTGACATCAAATTTAAGCCCAGAAGTGCTAAGATTCATGTTAACTATAGTAGAAAGTTAAGATATATTTCCTTCTTTGCAGTCTAACCTAGAAGACAAACTAACAAGCCCACTTTAAAATTATTAGAAAACAATTAAAACATAAATTGTACGGTCTGGATTTTTTTTTAAGATTTTATTTATTTACTCAAGAGAAAGAGCACATTTACTTGGGAGGATGAGCAGAGAAAGAAGAGATACTAGCTCTCCACTGAGGAGGGGCCATGTCTTAGAGCTCCATCCTAGGACCCCAAGTTGTGACCCAAGCCAAAGGAAGATGCTTAACTGACTGAGCCACCTAGGCGCCCCATATATTTTTTAAAGTTCAATAAAAATAAGTAATCCAAGTAGTCTAAGAAGTGAAGAATTTTTTAAGAAAGCACTTGGGCTGAATATTATATCTGTAATATCAGGGTAGGCAGAAGGCTGAAAGAGAGGTGTTCCAGGTAGGGTGTGAATAACATCAATGAAGCCCAGTGGTAAAGGAATGGAACAGTTTATGCAAAGACAGTAGAAATATCAATCTAGAGGAATGGTTTTATGTACCAACCAGAAAACAAAATGAGATTGTTTTAATATAATGGGGCCAGATTAAGAAGAACCAGGAACAACAGTTCTGGTTATTTCAGCAACAACAACTGGGACTTTATGTTGCTGCCAAGAGTAAACTATTATGTGTTCTTGGAAAGAACAATGATCTAAAGGATAGACAGATAATAAATATAGTTTATTATTCTCTCAGCTCTTGATAATTATACAAAAGCATGCTGCACTTGTTAGCACTTCTGCTTTTTTTTCTCCCTCTTAGAGCCAGAAATGTATTTCCCTCAAGTGTAGACCTAGCAGAGGTAAAAACCCTTTTAATCAACCTTTCTAAGAATTATAGTAAATAATGATATCTTTTTTAAGATTTTCTTTATTTGTTCATGAAAGACACAGAGAAAGAGGAAGAGACATAGGCATAGGGAGAAGCAGGCTGCCCACAAGGAGTCCAACGTGGGACTGGATCCTGCACCCCTGGGATCACTCCCTGCCAAAGGCAGATGCTCAACTGCTGAGCCACTCAAGTGTCCCTGATATCTTTTTTTTCCCCCTTATATATTTTGAAATAATTTTTAAAAATCACAGTCTTGGAGTGCCTGGGTGACTCAGTTGGTTAAGTGTCTGCCTTCAGTTCAGGTCCTGGGATCCAGGTCCACAGGAGGCTCTGTATTCATTGGGGAATCTGTTTCTCTTTCCCCCCTGCTGCTTCTACCCTGCCCCTACCCCTGCTCATGCTCTCTCTCTCAAATAAATAAATAAAATCTTTTTAAAAAAATAAACACAATCTTTTAGTATTTATAGTATATTGGTACCAATTCTTTTCCTCATTCCCTATATATCCCATATAAATCCCCTCTAGAGAAAAGCAGGAAGGATGAAGGAAATTCTATAAATGTATCTCATGATAAAAAAAACTATAATACAAAAAAAAAACTATAATACTTAGTAATTTGAAACCCTTTATATCATGATGATCTTTGTCAATTGGGCAAACCATATTTACAAGTTCATTATGTGTATATTAATCTGTTTGAAATGTAGATTTTTATCCTTTTAATTTGTAAAGTTCTCTTAAAGACAATTTTTTTAAAGATTTATTTATTTGAGATAGAAAGAGAGAGCACAAGCAGGGAGGAGGAGCAGAGGAAGAGGGAGAAGCAGACTCTCCGCTGAGCAGGAAGCCCAAGGTGGGGCTCAATCCCAGGACTCCGTGATCACAACATGAGCCAAAGGCACACACTTAACCAACTGAGCTAACCAGGTGCCCAAAGACAATTTTTTAGAATAACCATAGAGGCCAGATGATAAAGAGTTGATTTTGATAGAATTCCTCACAATATTGATAGAAATATTGAGGTTTGAATGTCCCTGAAAATCATATTCCATCTCTCTAAAATTGGCTGGTAGATCAGAAAGCCTTAAGCTGTGACTTACTCTTCTCTCTGTCAGCAGTCATAAGGAAAGTCACCAGTGTTTCTTTTAAAATTTCTTGGCTTTTCTAATATATTCTTACTCTGAAAACAAAGGAAAAATCCCCTCAGTTACTTTGCCAAAATGTGAGTCTGATGTTAACGTACATTGGCTGAACAATAGACAACATAGTAACAATAAGGAAAACTGATTTGTGGATGAAAAGAGAGATGACAGATGCTGTTTGGTTTCATTGTCTTTTTCCTTTGCTGCAACCTCTTTTCTCTCTCCCTAGACCTGAGTCATAGTGACATTAGGACTCCCAGTTTCAGTGCCAAATCCTATAAATGATCCCATTCATGCCATGCTAATGCCATGCTGTGGTGGGCAGGCTCAGCACAGCTTCCTACTCTGAAGTTTGCTTATGTTGCTCCCCCACTCCTGTTATATACCACATGGGACAAAATCCCAAAAACTTGATAGAAATTTTTCTTTCTCAATCTGAAACTAGTCACCTTTGATATCAATGAGTACAATACCCAGAGGGAGGAAAAAAAAAAAAAAAAAAGAATGATTACAGAATAATGGAAATGTTTTCACATTGGATAATTGCATACTCAGTGAACTGGCTTAGGGGATCCTTTGTGCGAAAGGCTGCCAAAATAACAACAACAAAAAAAAAATGGGAGAGCTAAAGAAAAGAATATGGTGCTTTAAATCCGCTCTCTTAAATCTGAACATATGCTCTATCAGAAGTAAATATATGCTAAATCTGATGCGGATTGTAATAGCTTCTGCTCCTAAATCTCTGAAGAGAGAATATTGATTTCCAGTTTGCTTTAATCCACTCCAAAGGGGAGCATGGGACTGCTACTTATTCCTGGTATCAAATGCTTTATAGTAGTTTCCTATAAAGGAACATTCCAGAGAAGCTTCAGGGAAGAAAAGGGGTCAAAGATCTAGGGTGACAATGAATATCATGCCTATCTATAAAAAAGTTAGATCTAATCTTCAAGGATTCATTCTTTCCCGGTTTAACCCTATCTTTCCAATTCGTTCTAGCCTAACCTCTTCAGTTCACTTCACTGTTCCCTTCAATCCTCATCCCTTTTGACCAGCTCTTTCCCTTTATTATGAGAACCACATTTCCAGCCCATGGAATTTTTCCATTCTCTGGCAATTTTTAGCTTATAAACCTTCGGGTACCAACTATCTTGTTGTAATCTCTTTTTGTTGGGTTTGAAGGTATTTTCTGTGATGTCTAATACAATCCTATCTATGTGCCTAGCAGATATTCATTCATTCCTAAGAGACCACTGGACCGCTTTGTAAAGTGCCAGGATAAATTGAACTTTTATAAGAACACCAAAGTCCTACAACAACAGATTCCGGGCAAACACTTTGATAACATATTTAAACGACAGGCACTCAAATACCCACACACTACTTATTTTCAGTAGCAGGAACCTAGACATAGCCAGCGTAGAATTTGCAGAGGTGGGGGCAAGGATGGGGAGGAGGTTGTGGCTGGAGGAGATGGAATCCTAGGATGAGCCAAATAAAACTTTAAGCTGAATCCTTGATTTCTCAGTGGCAGGTATGGCTCAGCAAATAAGGATTACCCTTGGAAATATTTAATAAAAACACCCTGTTCTGTTCTGCTCAGTGGTGTTAGGAGGTAGACCACACTGTTGGGTATAGTCAAGCATTGCGCTTGTTGTTCAGAAATCTGTGTATTCTTTACAGCTCGATCAGTCACACCTAGGAAAACATTCTCCCCTGGATTTCTCATCTGAAAACCAAGTGAGCGGGGTAGCACCTTTCTTACCTGCCACACAGTGTGGTTTTAAATTCAAATGATGGAACCCAGAGTTTAACAAAGAAAGGGCACCCAAAAAGCATTTGTTGAGTGAATAAGAAGGATGACAATTTAACTTGACCACATGTGACTGTGCATCATGCAAATTATTCGATACTATCCTCGTTAAATCAGGAAAACAGAACCAGGTATTTTCTGAGACCTTTTCACATTTCACCTTTTTTTCATGTTCTGATGTTGCTGTTATTATTTCCTGTGATTACATCTATAGCATAATTTTTAAAAGGAAAGGGAAATTTAAAATAATCTGTATAATTACTACCACTTCAAGGAAGTAGAAGGAAGAGATCACACCCCATCTCTTAAGTATGGCCTACTCAGTGACGTCTTTTCCAAGAGTATATCATAAAAAGGGGGGAAAAGAGTAATTTTACAGTAGTTACACACTACTTCAGCCAAATGGTCATGGTTGACATCAACAGGACTAAGTCGTGCTGTTAATATGTACCTTTGATAGTAGTGCTTATACTCTGTCACCTTCCTCCCCCAAAACTTACAACGCCATTCGAATAATGAGATAAACATCAGACACCCCAAACTGAAGGAAATTCTACCAAACATCTTACCAGTCCACCTCAAAATTTTCCAGGTCATTGGGACACCTGGGTGGCTCAGCGGTTGAGCATCTGCCTTTGTCTCAGGGCATGATCCTGGACTCCCCAGATCGAGTCCCACATTGGGATCCCCTCAAGGGATCTTTCTCTGCCTGTGTCTCTGCGTCTCTCTCTCTCTGGGTCTTTCATAAATAAATAAATAAAATCTTTTAAAAAAATTACCCAGGTCATCAAAAATAAGGAAAGTCTGAGCAGCTGTCACAGTGCAGGGGATCTTAAGAAAATATAACCAGTAAATGTAATTGCTATCAAGAGGGGGAATCTTGAGTAGAAAAAAGAACCATAGATTAAAAATAAAAACAATAAACAAAAGAAATGTGAATAACGTATGGACTTACATTAAAAAATAATTTAGCTTCATAATGTATCAATATTGGTTCATTAGTTGTGATAAACACATCACATTAGTGTGAGAAATTAACAACAGAGCATCCTGGATGTCAGGTGTATGGAGACTCTACTCTCTTTGCCACCTTTCTGTAAATCTAAGATTTTTACAATAAAAAGCTTATTTAAAAAGATCAAAGCCTTGATCTCTCAAGTTAACTCCAAGGGGGTCCACGTTTGCTCTGCCTACTTGGTATAAAACCTGGGCACAGTGGCCCTGTCCTTTTTTGAAATACTGACTCCTGAGTTCTTTTTTTAATTTTTTTAGAATTTATTTATTTATTCATGAGAGACACACAGGGACAGGCAGAGACACAGGCAGAGGGAGAAGCAGGCTCCATGCAGGGAGCTCAATGAGGGACTTGATCCCAGGACCACAAGATCATGCCCGGAGCCGAAGGTAGATGCTCAACCACTGAGCCACCCAGGTGTCCCTGACTCCTGAGTTCTGATTGGGATCCATGTGTATGTATGTGTTTACCTTATCTCATATCAAGTAGTTTCTGTTTCATGTACATTAATTAAAACAAGACTATTTTGTAGATGCCAATTTAGACATATTTACTCCCTTCTTATTTAGTAAATAATATGACTATGTTGTGACTAATATAGTATACAGCTCTTCTGGGAAGCATTATTATATATAGCTCAAGCATCCAGAATGCTGCCTGAAACATTTTAGACAAAGAATGATAGTAAGTGAAGTTAAAAACAAAACACTAGGTAGGAATTTAAAGAATTAGACCCTTGGTCCTATTTCTGTTACCAAATCGCTGGGTGACTTAGATAAATCTGATCACATGTCTGAGCAGATGTTTTATTTTAAAGGCATATATTGGGGTTCTGGTCATTCACCTGGAAAGTAGTGTTCATTGGTGCTCACCCCAATTTAATGCCACTTGAGAAAGTTCCCTGAATATATGTTTTTCATGACTCCTTGTTACAAAAAGAGGAACTGGTTGTTTGGCTGGAAGGCAGAAATTATATTCCCAAAGCTGGAGCTATAAGCACAGTCACTAGTACTGGACAGGAAAAAACACACACAGGCGCGTGTGTGCACACACACCCACCCACCACCCACACTGCTTAAGAAAAGTGACTGGATCCACAGAGGCTCTTTCCATTCCTCCATACTTGTTGAAAAGTTTGAGGTGCTAGATGCTACAATCTACTATTTATCTTGGCTTAAAAAAAACAAGAGCAGAGTAATTCTATTCTGTGTTCCTTAAATAGGTGTGGAGGCTGTATGTATGTGCTTAGTCCTTAGATTTTCTCTTTAGTGCTGAAAAATTAGTTCCCTTCTTTATTAATGAGGCATCAGGGGATGACAGAGGTGATTTTTTGGTTGAACTTTCATTGTCTTAATTGCAAATCCAGCATCTGATGCCTCCACTGATTCCTGCTAGAGCCAGGGAGCATATCTCCTTGTCAAAGTAACTGTGCCACTAAAGAAACAGCACTCTGGGAACAGTCATTTAACATGAGTAAAAACAGAATTTCATTTAAGAAAAATCAAAGAAGTAATTCACAAATGATTCCCACAACTCTTTGGAGAAGCTTGGGCAGCCACAATAAGTTTATCATGTTGTTGATACAGACAACAGTCTAAACCACCCCGGGGGTCTGTGGGAAATCAAACCCCAGGGGGCGGGGTAGATAGAAGCTTTCTGGGAGAAATTCCCAGGCAACTGTGAGTGTGGTTCTAAATGAGACTGGTGGGAATTTCCAACATAGACGGCACTTTGGGGGGCCGGGGCAAGACAGAAAATCTTTTTCTTTTGGACTGGGGCTGGGAATGTTTCTTTCAAGCAAAATCTAAGCACCCACCAGTTGGACGGGTTGCTTAGAGCCAAGTTATAAATGATTAATTTTATCAAGGAAAAGAAACAGTGCCTCTTTGCTAAGCTTTGTAACGGGGTTCATATAAATTTGCGTAAAATATTATGTGGGATTAGCGTAGCCAGCCAGGAATCGAGCTACAGGAGCCAAGTGGAGGGTGGGAGCTTAGCCAACAGGAGAAGCAGGAGATGAAGTGGATCAAGCTCGCCAAGCCAAGGAGGCCAGCCAAACCAGAGCTACAGTAGCATAGAAATGAGAAGTGAGAGTCTGGCTCATCTGAGGGGTGTTATCATTATTAGTATTGCTGTTGTTGTTTATGAAATAGAGTTTCATCCCCTCTTTCCCCCAAATAATATTCTCTTTACATTCAAGTTTAATAAGAATATACGATTACTAAAGATGACAACAGGGAAGTTCATTTGCTTTTTAGGTTAAGTTTGACCTAGCAAAGAGATCCAGCAGGTTGGGAGGTGGAAGGGGAAGGACACGCATGGCCCTCCAGCCCCATAATGGCTGGAAGGCAGTAGGGAGACCTAAATGTAGAACACAGAGCCTACATTATTTACCCCCAGAATCCCATGTGAGAGTCAGATCCAGAGGGTCATAACTGTTTTGTCCTGAGACTCCACAAGGCTTCACTTTGGCTTATTCTTTCCATGATGTCTTCCTGGAGCCACTTTCCCTAGAGTTAGGAGTGGAAGCTGTCAACAGTTTTATCAGGACAGGCCTGATTATGTCTCCTCAGCTCCACTCCAGATAGTGGACTTATTCAGCAATATTCCTACTGGGATAAAAGTACAAGGAATCGGTCAGAATTAATACATTGAGGTCACACATCTTCCATTGTGGCCAGATCCAGTCAGAATCTGATGTACACTTGTGGACACCCTCCAACCCCCCATGATCGTCCTGCACTTCTGGCAAAGGTCCCAAGTAGTAGCAGGTATGCTACCCACAGAGGAAGTGTGCCCCTCCTCACATTCCAACAGGTCTTCTTTCCCCTCCCCAGGGTTCCCAACACATTCTCCATACGGAGGTCTAAACCAAAAGGACCCCAGTGATTTGTCAATAGTGGTTCCTCCAGGACAGATGAAGGGGAACCACCCTTCCTGACCAAGCCTGTAAGGAACTGCCCTGCTCTGTCTCAAGAGGGAATTATTTCTGGCTCCACTTCCAACCCCTGATGCACAACACACACAGTGTACAAGAGCACAAGGCACATCCCAGCTCTGAGGGCATTATTCCAATATGACTCCTGTCTGTGCCCCCACCCCCACCCGGCCAACAACAAATGTACAGGCACATGGAGGAGAAACAACCCTTCCGTGCCTTCAGCAAATTCTGTGGGCTCTGCTCAGCTGAGAAGAGGATGACATTCTCTTTACTTTCAGCTGGGGCGAATCTGACGATCTTCTCATAAACACAAACTGAGAGATTTCTTGTGTTCTGGAAAGAGACAGGGTGAAGTTTGGACTTTTGCCCTAAGCCAAGGTAGAGGGAGTTCCCCTCTTGGAAAAGGAAGACTTGCCAGCTATGGCTGGCCTCACAAATGCCTAGAAATGGGTATTAGCATAGCCAACCATGGTCCCTTTGTCTGAGATTTTTTTTCATTTAGTCCTATTTTGGGGGAGCCTACCTTTGATTTGCTGGAGTCGATGAAAATAAATTTTCCTGACTGCAGGTGCCTTCTGGTGATCTAGGGCACAAGAGAACTATAAGCTTCCTGTGAGACTCTCTGGCCCTACCAAATACCCATCTCCATTGCCTGTGTACTAGCTGAGGGGTGTGCTCACAGACAGGAGGCATGGTCTATGACCATTTAGTGAGAACTGGGGCATTTGATGTTTTCTTTTTCTTTTAATTCTCATGACAACTTCATGAGGTACATTTTCATTTTATAGATACAGTTACAGATTTTAAATACATAACTTCCCTGAGGACATCTAGCTTAAGAAGTTCTCATAAGTTCTAGCTTGACCTCAAACCCAGGTCTGTGTGACATCAGAGCCCAGGTTAACGATGCTGGGCCACCTGTTTCATAACGCCCTGAAATTCTGTGTCCCAGAAACTGAGTTCTTAACCTGGCCACTCCGCAAGTGTGTCCCTCAGAATCAGAACCTGATAATGCTTAAGCAAAACTTTTGAGATCTCCCTGCTCAAAAGCACAGCTACTCTTTTTGCCTTCTATAACAAAGAAAGAACCTCAGGTCCCACAGAAGTGATGTGCCTGAGGACACATAGTGACCTGTGGAGCCAACGTTCAAATAAAAGATTTTTATTTTGTCTTCTCCTACAGTCATTTGATAGTGAAATAAAATCAGTAGGAAAGGAATAAAAGCAATTCCTCCCTTTCACTGTGAAATAGAGACAGCCTAATGCTGCCAGGTGAACTGAACTGTTTTCCGTCCTGGGACATGACTAGTATTTTTTCTTTTTTTTTCTTTTCTTTTTTTTTTTTTTTTTTTTTAGTATTTTTACTTCTGTTTGTGAATTTTCCATTTTGCCCCAAGATAGATAATAAGAGCTACCAAGAGTGGAAGATTATTTAGATGATGATTTAGAGGGATGAAAATTACCTTTGCTAAAACTTCAAACAGAAAGAAACCGTTCTATACTTGCTTTTTTATTAAATTTCATGACATCTAAATAATCACACAAAGAGCAATCTTCTACACTTGCTTTTTAATTAAACTTCATCACAGCTAAATAAGCACATAAACTCAGATTTTTCCTTCAGTAGGCGGTCTTGTGCCAAAACTCTCATGTTCAAATCATTCTCAGCTTAGTAAACAAAGCCATTTTCCAGCGTTTAGAAAGTAAAATGATCCATCAGTATTTGCTGATATTAAATGATACTTGATCTCTGTGTACATCATCTGTCTGCTGTATCAGAAACTCCTTACAGGCAGGATTTTTTTTTCTTATTAATCTGTATATCTCAGTGCCTATTTGAGAGCTATGCAGAGAGTAATTGATTGACAAATGTTTGAAGGATGAAAGATAAATGAATAGGGCTGGCTGATACACAAATTATCTATTTCCCTCTTCCAGGGAGTCAGGATCTTTAATTGAAAAACTGGTAGGGAAGGAAAAACCAGATTCCTTGTTTTAAATGTGAAGAAGCCATTCATCCATTAATCCTTTCACCATTTAATTATTTCATATAGTTGTTCAGGTGTACATCCACTCCCCCTGCCATGTCCCAGGCACTGGGCTGGGGAGCTCTTAGCAGCTCACATCCGATGAAAGGAGGCAGATCAGTAAAGGTGGACAAGTCCAATGAGAAAGTAGAAAAGAGAAACATCTAACCCAGTTCCCAGGCCCCAGAACTAATCTTTAATCTTAGGGAAAGAAAATAACTTGGATGCTTGAAATTGGAAAGGCACAAATAAGTTTGGTTATCCTTTGGGTAACCACAAGATGTTTTTCAAACTATTACCCCAACTCAAGGTATCTCATTGTTATGGTTCTGCCCTTGATGACATCATGTCAATGCTCTTCTGCAGATGTCTTAGTTTCCTTCCTCCTACCCAAAGCGTATTTTTGCTGGACAAATAGCCCTCTCTATTCTCCCTTGGGGTCTATTTTCCCAGTCATTGTTGCAGTTGACCCTTCTTTTCTCTATGGTAGATGCTTGCATGATGGCCTTGATATCTGAGAACCTACCATTAGCAGGATTTTGTACTCGATAACGGGCATACAGACATGGATGCCACTTACAAAAAAAACCAAGGAGGTTGCTAAAGTTTTATGTTTGGTTTCCCTGAATCATTTAGCTAAATGAATCTACTCTACCTTTAAGAAGTAGTATGGTTTGGAACACGCTGCCTCCATTTAGATCCTTTCTAAGAATTTTCTCTCCTTTTCCTCAACAACTCCAAAGGGACATGTACTTTATTCATTTATTTATACTTAAATCTGGGCACTTGCTCTGAGGAACACTGTGTTAAGGATTGTCATCATATTCATCGCTGGTGGCACTGACAGTCAGAGGGACTCACAGTCCATTGGGAGGGACTAGTGAGTAGTAGGGTGCTGTTGTGGGGTGCTTTGGAGGCACAGAGGAGAAGCACCTCAGGCAGTGTAAGAGTTAGAAAAGGCATCAGGAGGAAACTTCATCTAAGCCAAGACTCGAAAAAGGAATTTGAATTAGCTTGATGGTAAGATGATGAAAGAAAGTACCAGCAGTAGGAATAGCCTTCAGTTATGAAACATGCTTACAGAATCTGAAAACACGCTTTCACATACAGAAAGACAAATATTGCATTACCTCATTTAGACATGGAATCAAAAAGAAAAAATATACTGCACTTATAGTAACACAGTAGAATGATGGTTAACAGAGGTTGGGGTAGAGGAAGAGGGAAGGTATTGATCAAAAAGCACAAACTTTCAGTTTTAAGAGAAATCTAAGGTACAGCATGGTGATTATAGCTAGTAGTAATGTACCATAAGCTTGGGAAAAAGGAAACATATATTGAAACAAAAACACAAGAATGCAAATGTTCACAGCAGCCTTATTCACAATCGTCAAAGAATGTTACCCAAATGTCCACCAATGGATGAATGGATAAACAAAATGTGGCACATCCATACAATGGAGTATTACTCAGCAATAAAGAGGAACGAAGTGATGCTACTAGGTGGATGAACCTTAAAACGTCATGCTAAGTGAAAGAAACCAATCATGAAAGGTCACATATGATGTGATTCCATTTATATGAAATGTCTAGAATAGGCAAATTCATAGAGACAGAAAATGGATGACTGGTTGCCAGGGGCTGGAGGGTGGGGAAGAGACAGGTGAGGGGACGAGGAGAGAATGAGTAATGGTGTATGTGCACCATTACTCATAGAAGAAATGTAATATAGAAGTAATATCTTGCTTAACACAGAAGGTTTCTTCTATGTTACACAGAAGGTATTCTCTATGGAGAATGAGTAATCATATTTCCTTTCAATATGATGAAAATGTTTTGGAATTTAGAGGTGGTGGTTGTAAAACACTGAGAATGTACTAAATACCGCTCAAATGCACACTCTAAAACAGTTAATTTTATGTTATATAAATTTCAAATCAATTTTTTAAATCAATAATTAGAATGAATAAATAAATATATAAAAAGTAAAAATAGGCTTTGCATCCATTGCTGTCTGAATCCATTGAAATTAAAGGCCAATTTCAGAAAAATAAAAGGATTGTTCTAGAGTTCATCTAATATTTCTCTTTTACTCCTAATATTTTATAATAATAGGAAAATTTATAAAGCACCTTGATATCATTTACCACATAAAATATTCCTGAACTAAGTTTACAGAAGTCATAGAATAAATTAGGAAATGTATCCCAAGCCTGTAGTGCAATGCAAGTATGCCCGAGATTTTAGTGCAGAAGAGGTGCAGAAGAACATTCAAGACAGGGAAGGATAGAAGTGCCATTTTTCTATTGATCAGGACATGAGTAAAAGACAATTGTTTCCTTATATAATGGTCCATGTGTACACAAAAGTGCACATATGGGTTTGTAGTCTATGTCTCTGTCTTTAGAATTACTGTAAAGAAGAACACACGGTGGTAGAAATAGAGAATATTGGAATGAGAAATACAATTTTTACATTTGATTTGTGTTTTTTGAAAAACATTTTAATCTGAAGATTTTATGCAGGTTAATTTTATTATGTCTCTGACATGGAGAATTGGCTACCAAGTGCTGTTAATAGTTTCCCTATCTTGACTTTAAACTCAATAAGTCCAAGACAGTATATCCTATTAACTTGGTTTTCCTATGTTCTAGCATGGTGTGGTTTAACGTAAGTCCTTGACAACTATTTGTTTGGTGAGTGAATATGAGAGCTCCCTGCTTTAATCAGAAAAGACTGCACAAAGAAGGAGGGGTTTCAGCCTGGCAGTTGTTACAAGCAGGGGAAACAGTGAAGGGAAAGACTAAATGTAGGACCTGGGGCTTTGACCTTGGCCCATGAGTACATTTTCATGGCTAAGCTGTCAGTCATACACAGAGAGTAGGTGAAATTTGGATGGCGATTTGTTTGCTTACATTAAAGTGATCAAGGATGCTGTAGTGTGTAGTAGAATTTTTAAGACAAATGATCATGCTGTGGAATCTATAGCTGAAGAACTGGTTTTACAATAAAATTTGTTATATTATGTAGGAGAAGCCAGTGGAATGTATGAACTCTGTGTGAGGATCTCCTGAGCATAGTGTTTTTAAAGAGTGTGGCTTCCTGGTCAGACTCACATCTCTGCTCTGCCATTTGCCAGCTGTATACCTTGGGGTAACTTACTCAACCACTATTCCTCAGACTTCTGATCTTCAATGAGGATAATCACATTTACCTTGCAGTGCTATTGTAAAGGTAAAGTGAGTTAACATACTTCAAAACCAAAGGATGATTGTTGCACATATGAAGTGCATAATAAATGTTTACTTACTAATCTATTGCATGGGTTACAGAGGATCAGGTGGTCCTACCAGCCCAGAAATCTCTGGCATGGTTTACTCTTAGCCTAGCCCCTCCCTGGCTTAAAATTCTCACCATGGAGAATTTAAGTGTAGAGAAAAAGAAAGGTTTCCAGACAGCCATTTTTTAAGTGTGCATAAATTACTTCAAAAAGAGAAAAAAATCATAAAATCATTATGTGGTGGGTGCGATGGTTAGTTTTATGTGTCAGTTTGACTCGTCAGTGGGTACCCTGGTTAAACATTATTTCTGGGTGTCTTGGAGGATGTTTCTGGACGGGATTAATATTTGAATTGGTGAACTCAGGTACATTGCCCTCCCCAAAGTGTGTTGGTATTATCCAGTCCACTGAGGGTTTGAATGAAACAAAAGGTGGAGGAAGGAGGAATTAGCATCTTTTTTAACCCTGCTTCACTGTTTGAGCTGGGATAGCTCATCTCATCTTCGCTGACCCTGAGACTAAGATATATATAATATTGATTTTCCTGGTTTTCAGGCCTCTGTACTTGGAATGAATTACACCACATGCTTTCTGTGGGACTTCTCAGCCTCCATAATCATGTAAGCCAATTCCTCATAATAAATATCTTTCTCTCCCGCCCTCCCTCTCCCTCTCTCTATCTCTCTCTCTATGTATATAATATATTTATATTATATGATATATTTACATTATAAAAATATGTTTCATATATTTATATAATATATTTATATCATATGATATATTTACATTATATAAATATGTTTCATATATTTATAGATTTATGTATATATTATATAATATATTATATGAATATAATTTTGCCAACAAGAAAAATAGATCCTCAAAAGGGAAAAGTTACCTCTCAAAACTTATTGATGTACCCAAGATTATCATTCCATGTATCTACCTCTTAATCCCCTTTTTATTTCACATCTACATCAAATCTTCTTCCATTAATATAATTGCCAAGATGATAGAATGCAGGCTGATGTTTAATGGCCTTCAGAGAAGACCTTGAAAACTGAAGGGAAAGTAGGGAACACCTGCCTTATAGGCAAGGGACAACCCAAAGATTATCAACCAAGAAGCATCCCCTAGATAATAAAGAAGAAGAGAGGAAGCATTGATGATAAGGAGGAAAACATTTGCTTAACACAGAAGGTTTCTTCTATGATGTGAAAAGGTAAGAGGTGCTAGATGGAAGTAATCCCTGCATTTCCCAGGTGTCTGGCTGAGAGGATGAAAAAGAAGAAATGGGAACTAAGAAAGTCTGGGATGACTGAGTCCGACTTTCTTTGGAGATTTCCAGAGCATCTATCCTGGAGCTTCACAGTTGGAGGGAAGTAAACATCCAAACCCAATAAATGTTCTAAAAGAAAGCATCCGGTGCCCGGATGGCTCAGTAGGCTAAGTGACCTGACTCTTAGTTTCTGCTCAAGTCATAACATCAGTGTCATGAGATCCAGCCCTGCTTCAGACCTTCTTGCTCAGCCAGGAGTCTGCTGGCGATTCTCCCTCCTTCTCCTTCTGTCCTTCTCCCCTCCCCCACTTTCTCTCCCTGTCAAATAAATAAATAAATAAATCTTAAAAGAAATAAACAAAAGAAAACAATCCTTGATGAAGAGTTTATTTTTTTAAATTTGTTTTCTTGATGAAGAGTTTAAATGTCTCCTACCCACTTAACAGAAATTGGTATTTGATGGGATTTTTTTTTTTCAGCAAGATTGAAGGTTTTACAAGAAATCTCAAACCCTGTGCAACTTTTCTTCTGAGAAACCTGAAGGTCTTCAAATTTCCATTGTAACAGCTGATGATGATTGCAGTGTGACCCCAGAATAGCATGACTGTGAGTAACGGTCTAGGACATCACAATGTTTTGACTTGATGCTTTTTTTCTTTTCTATAATATGCAAGCAACATGTTTTATTGGTAAAGTGGATTTTAATTTATGTTTATTCTTTGCCACTAACATATTATAAAACCAGTAGTTTTCATAATTTGAGAGAGTCAGGACACCAGATATTTGCTATGTAATTTTTTTTATATACTCAAATGCCTTTAGACAAAACAAGAGCCTAATTTAGCCACCCACTAGCCATGAAAGCATCTGGGGCACATAATATTTTTTCCATGGGGCCTGGATGACTGCTTTTGGTGCTTGTTTATTTGATCTGGGAAAACACTGCTCACAAACAGCATCTGGATTTCAGAGAAGGTTCCTATATTTGCCCCCAAATTCTCCCTTTCAGTCAATGGTATCCAAGTGACTCATCTGCAGGGTCAGAGAGTTGAGTTGCTCAGCAGAGACTAAAATGTAAGACTCCCTGGCTCATTCCCTGTAACCACCAAGCCCTACAATCTCCTCCATGGGTGTGTGGCATGGGAACCTGCATGAGGTTTTGCCAAGACCACCAGGGACTGGGAAGAAAACCAGATCTTATAGCCAAAAGTGGGCAATACAGTTCTGACAAGGGCAAGAGGGACCCTGGAGAGGTTTTCGAAGTTGTTTGTTTGGTTTAAAGAGTTCCCTGCTAAGAGCAGAAGCTGGGGTGCGGTGGGAGGAGAAACTTTTTTTTTTTCCATTAAAAGGTGTGACTGAGAACTTGCAATTTTTGATGACATGTTTCTCCCCGAGAGATCTTCACTATTGGCAGTCCCATTTGAGACACCGATGAAAAGCTGTGGGGCACAGTTTTCCAAGGTCTCCAAGAGAAACGCAACAGTTGTAACTTAATCCAGTTTCAGTGGGGCGAGTAGCTTAGAGTAAATGAAATAAATAGCAAGTGGCGCTTCTCGAACACTTGAGCGGAGGTGAAACAAGGCTAGGTCATGTCAGTGTCAGCTTGACCTGCACCTCTTATCAGCCTGAGAATTACGGCTTCCCCGGTTTTGCCCAGCTCCTTTATTTACTTTACTGAATAACGTCTGGAAGCAGGCCACCTACCTAGCTTGACCTCCCTACCACTGTGGTTTTCAGCAATCTGTTTTCGGCAGATTTAACGCCAATCTCTTTTTGATGATTTATTGTATTGCTATGGCATCATTGAGACACACCTCACCATGAAAGGAATGTTCATGGAACATGGAGATTTCTGTCATTTTAATGAATGCACAATAAGTTTAGACAAAGTGAAGAAATAGCTCATTTCTCAAACAGGCTCGTTAGCTGGTGACCCAAGTTAATGTCTAACTCTAGGCTTCTCACATTTTTTTTTTTTAAGATTTATTTGTTTATTTAAGAGAGAGAGGGAGAGAGAGCATAACGGGGAGGGGCAATGGGAGAGGGAGAGAGAAGGTCTCAAGTAGACTCCCTGCGGAGAAGGGAGCTTGACACTGGGCTCGATGCCATGACCCTGAGATCAGGATGCTGAGCTGAAATCAAGAGTCAGGTGCTTAACCAATTGAGCCACCCAGGTACCCCTGGGCTTCCACATTTTTAGTCTTCTTTTGTTTCTTTTTTGTTTTTAACTTAATTTTTGACATAAGGAAGAAGATTCCAGTTACTCTGCAATGTGTGAAATCAAGCTCAGTTATATTTTCAAACATGGTAAGTCTGCTAAGAACTGAAAAGTATGATTATGTTTAAAGGAATACACAGGTTAATACTTATATAGCAGTAATTACATAGGGCCATGTCCTCAAAACAAAAAGAAAAAAAATCAAGCTTTTCCTTTCTTCTTGTAAGTGGGGGAACCTAATATTTAAATGTTACTAACTTCCTACAAAGACAGTCAATATTTAAATCCCTGGAGTTGGGCAGCCTGGGTGACTCAGCGGTTTAGCGCTGCCTTCATCCCAGGGCGTGATCCTGGAGACCCGGGATCGAATCCCACATCAGGCTCCCGGTGCATGGAGCCTGCTTCTCCCTCTGCCTGTGTCTCTGCCTCTCTCTCTCTCTCTGTGACTATCATAAATAAATAAAAAATTAAAAAAAAAAAAATTAAAAAAAAAAAAAAATCCCTGGAGTTGGGCAGCCTGGGTGACTCAGCGGTTTAGCGCTGCCTTCATCCCAGGGCGTGATCCTGGAGACCAAGGATCAAGTCCCACATCGGGCTCCCTGCATGGAGCCTGCTTCTCCCTCTGCCTGTGTCTCTGCCTCTCTCTCTCTCCTTCTGTGTGTCTGTCATGAATAAATAAATAAGATCTTTTAAAAAAATAAAATAAAATAAAATAATAAAATAAAATAAAAAAATAAATCCCTGGACTTCTTCCATAGATGTATGCTGGATTAGGTTCCCTTACTCTTCTTACTTTTTCTTTTTTTTCTCTCTCTCTGACTTTCTCCACCTTTTCTTCTCCTTCATCCCTTTTTCTCTTCCTCTATCCATAATTTCACACCTCTTGACTCTAGGATACCTTTTTTGTTTGCTTATAATTTCTTCTGCCCTAAATGACAGTGCTTCTCTTGTCTTCTTGTAATATTATATTCTTGAGACTCACAGCTTTCTTTGTCATTTTAAAGTAAATTCATTGTTACAGACCAGATCTATGTTTTATTTATGTATTCTACAGTTCTGAAGAAATGTGCATAGCATTCAGAAACTTTGTTAGAAGCCCTCTCAAATCTTTCCAATGCTTTTATGGTGAAACATTATCCATCCCAAAGCTAGGTATCTTTTGTAGCAGCCATTGTCCAGCCCTGAATGATAATACTGGTAATGAAAAAAATAAAGATGAATATACCAAATTCAGCCTTTAAATAAATCCCACACCACATTTCCTTTCCAACACGTCCATAAAGTCTCATGATTTGGGGAGGCGGGGTTGTAGGTTAGTATAATCATAGCCTTTGGAATAGATAAACCTGACTTCAGATATTGGCTCTGCTACTCACTAGTTCTGTAATCATGACTAAGTTCATCTCTCTCTGCCTTATTTTCCCTATAATGCCTACTCTGTAATACTATGGTGAAGATCAATGAGAAATATCATGCATAGTATTAATATTACTGTATGTCACACAGTATGTGTCCAATGGAGCTTTAATGTGATGGGCAAATATTTTTCATTGATGGGAAAGCAGTATCAAAACTGCCACCTTATGTAACTCACATTATTAACTTAAATAGGGTAAGAAAAAAGCACAATTTCTACAGTTTAAGTTAAATACAACTAATTATTTTTCATAGAGATAGTGTCTTGATTTGAGTCTTAACTAAATTAATTTTATTATAGACTCTGGCTTTGGGACATCTGGTACATTACTCTGGATGTTAAGCTGTCTTCTGAATAAAGTTTTCTCCCTACAGTGGTCACTAGCTGGTTGGTGGCAAGGCAACATTAGTCACCATAATATACTAAGCACATTGTCACTGCAAAGTGATTACCAAGGGGCTCTATTCCATTATTTCTATAATTCCCCAGGACAAATTACCTGAGCTCATTTACAAACCAGGTCTAGTATAAATCCAGAATGTCATAAACAGAGCCCAGAAATGTGTATTTCTCCTGATTTTCTAGGGGCCATGAATACATTTAAGAATCGTAATGAAAGCTATATGTGACATCCATCACTTTTCTTTTTTTTTTTTAAGATTTATTTATTTATTCTAGAGGGAGTGAGCTAGAGCATGCATGCAATGGCAGGGGCAGGGAGGGAGCAGCAATGGGAGAAGGAGAGAAGCAGACTCCTCATTGAGCACAGAGCAGGATATGGGGCTCAATCTCATGACCTTGAGACCATGACCTGAGCTGAAATCAAGAGCTAGAAACTCAACCAACCTACTGAGCTTCCCAGGCCCCCCAACATCTGTCACTTTTCTCATCAGTTGCAGAACCTTCCTGGGTTTATAGTTTTGAAATCTACACAATTCAAAAAATCACAGGTGCTGAGTACAACTAATCTTTACTAGATGTCAATGCCTTCATGAAGGTGAAGAATATTAGTAGAAAATGTCTATTCATGTCTTAGAGTGGAGGTGGGTGGGGGGATGGGTGAAATAGGTGATGGGGATTAAGTAGTGCACTTGTCCTGGGGAGGAGGGTTGTATGGAGCACGGAGGGTTGTATGGAGGTATTGAATCACTGTGTTGTACACCTGAAACTAATATTACACTATATGTAAACTAACTGGAGTTAAAATTAAAACCTAAAAAAACAAAAACAAATAAAAAACAAAAATAAAACTGAATATAAAAGCAATTATCTTGAATTTAAATGGTCTAATGCTCTAATTACTTGAAAATCCCAGGCTGGATTTAAAGAAAAAAACTACTCTTCTGTTTATCGGAGACACATTTGAATATCATGGCACAGAATATTTGAAATTGCAATGATGAGGATATTATATTGTATAAATACTAACCAGAAGAACGAAGGTATATTAGGCAAATTTATTTAATGTCAAAGTAAACTTAAAGAAAAAATATAAAAGATTTCTAAAAGGCTGTTTTCTTTAAGGTAAAAAGCTTAATTCACCAGAAAGAGATATCAATTATAAGTGTCATGTACCTTATGAACATAACCTCAAAATATATAAAGAAAGGCTGACAGAAATAAAAAGAAATAAATGAGTTTATAATTAGAGGGAAATTTTAACACAGCAAGATAATAAATATAACAAGCAGACAAGAAAATACATCAGTAAGGATGTAGAAGATTTTAATAACATGATTAACCAATTTCTTAGTTGACTTGGGGGCACCTGGGTAGCTCATTGATTGTCTGCCTTTGGCTCAGGTTGTGGTCCTGCGGTCCTGGGATCGAGTCCCACATCAGGTTCCCCACAGGGAGCCTGCTTCTCCCTCTGCCTATGTCTCTGCCTCTCTCTCTGTCTCTCATTAAGAAATAAAATCTTTTAAAAAATTACAATGAAAATTGGGAAAGATTTTGATCTGGCTGAAAATAAAACTACATATCAAAACTTGTGAAATGCCACTAATGCCATATTTAGAAGTTTACAATGGTGGATACATTTATTAGAAAAGAAGCAAGTCCCTACTTACAAGGGGGGAGGTTTCTTCATTCCCTCCTCTTGTTTGGGCTGATTTTAACCTTAAAATCTTAGGGAACATTTATTTCTTCAGTTTGGAGGGCCCGACATTGCTGAGTTAATTCCAGAGCTTGGGTAATAAACAATCTTTCTCGGATGAACTGGAGCGGCCAGTTGAGGATGCAGGGGCCGAAAGTTAGCAGCAGGAGCAGGATAACTAGAGGGCGCATAATGGTAGAGATTAGGGTGGTCATCCAGGGAGACTGATTAAACCAGCTTTCAAACCAGCCCTGCTGGGCCTCCCCGTCCCTTTGTCTTTTATTTAGCCTATCCCTGAGTTTGGCCATGGAGTCTCTGATGACTCCAGAATGGTCTGCATAGAAACAGCATTCTTCTTCTCCTAGGGCTGCACACAGGCCTCCCTCTTTCAGGAGTAGTAAATCCAAGCCTCTCCTGTTTTGAAGTCCTACTTCTGAAAGTGAGGTGAGGGACTGTTCTAACTTAGAAACGGACTGCTCTAGTGTCCGCAGATCCTCATCTACAGCTGCCTGGAGTTCTATATAACGTCGTGAGCCCTGGATCAGAGCAGCTGCGCCAGTACCAACCCCAGTAGCGACCCCTAGTCCCAACATAACGGCTAGGGTTAGGGAGACAGGTTCGCGCCAAAAACGGGTGGGATGTTCATTATACTGATTTTCTAGAGTTTCAGCAGGGTGATAGAACACCCTGGGTATGATCTGCACCATGACACAGAAGTCGTTTGAGCTATTTAGAACCTTAGCTGACACACAGGGGGTGAGGCCTTTGTTGCATGCCCACCAAGTTCCCGGCTGGGGCTCCAGGTAAGAGTCAGTCCCTAAAATCGGGGCGGTAGTATTGCAGAGTTCCTGGTAACCCCGGGTGAGTATAGTTAGCAAACGTCCAATAAACCCTCTTGCTAATTGCAAAAAAAAAAAAAAAAAAAAGAAGCAAGTCTGAAAATAAATGAGCTATCATACATCTTAAGAAATTAGGAAAAGAACATCCAATTGAACAGAAAGAAAGTAGACAGAAGAAAATAATAAAGATAGGAGAAATTAATGAAATAGTAAACAAAAAGGCTAATAAAGAAGGAAGCTTCATTTAAAAAAATATAGCGAAATTAATCAATGCTGGACAAGACTACCAAGAAAAGAAGAAAGAAGGTACAAATAAGCAATGCCAAAAATGGAGAAGGGAGCAGCAGTGCCGAAGAGCCTGCGAACCTCTGAAAAAATCATCAGAGGCAATAAAATGATGTTGAGATTTGCTTTAAAATAATCCAGGGGAAGGGGGTAGTGGGAAGAATATGGATGAGATAAATTGGCATGTGTTAAAAATTGTCAAAGCTGTGAGATGAGTACCAGCTCTCTAATTTAGCATATGCTTAACATTTTCCAGGGTGGGAAAGGAAAGGAAAGGAGGAATGAGAGGGAAGGAGGGGGAAATACTCAGTAGAGTATTATTTGTAAAGTGACTATGTGTCTAGTTTATACTTTTTGACCTGATATCCCAACTGCTTCCTATTTTCACTTGAGTTGCCTTTTGTGACAAAACATTAATTTTAGTACTTATAATAAAAGCATCCGGATGGATTGTGTAGACCTCTTCTTTGTACTTTCACCTTCTACTGTGGCTTTATCTAGTGGTGTATGAAATGTATGCTCAGGGCACCTGGGCGGCTCAGTTGGTTAAGCAGATGTCTGCCTTGGGCTCAGGTTATGATCTCAGGAGTCCTGGAACCCAGCCCCACATCAGGCTCTCTGCACAGTGGGGAGTAGCTTCTCCCTCTCCCTCTGTGTCTCCCCCCATGGCCCACTTGTGCTTTTTCTCTCTCACAAATAAATAAAATCTTTAAAAGAAAAAAAAAAGAAAGAAAGAAATGTATGTTTAGTGAACAAGGTTCTCACTATAAAACTGAAGATGTTTATAATCATAAACTAACCCTAACCAGACTCAGTGCAGCAAACACCTCCCTTCACAGGCAGCAAGGCAGGCATTCACTGATTAAATTAGTCCATTTTGCAGGAGGACAGCACCAGCTGACACCGGGCTCTGGGGAAGATAGGAGACTAGTCATCTGACAGCCCCTGTTGGCTACTTGGCATTCTAGTGAGTTATGCCATGATTCATGCTGAGACTATGAGATGCATGAAACCACCAGGCTGCCAGAGGTGGAGTCTATGAGAAAAGTGAAAAATTACAGGTTACATGAGGAATTTATGTGGGAAAACAGCTGTGCAGTCCTGCCAGAAAGGGTATGGGCTAGAAAAATCTTAACTCTCTTGCTATAATGGCTTTGTCATTCATTGACTGGAGTAACATGTAGAACTATCTATATGTTTCTTTTACTGTTTGGTGATGCTTTTTTATTTTCTAAAAAATATTTTTGAATTTCAAAAAGCATATTTGGTAAAAATAAATTCTGGATTTCAGTTTCTCAAGAATGTTGCTGATAAACATGTGGACTACACAAATAGGAGTTTACATTTACCCAGTCATCATGGGAGTCAGTGTTATTCCTGCTACACACACAAAAAAAAGACAGAAGATACAAATTTACTAGTGTATCACTATCTTACTTCGAAATTAATATTTGAGATTATTTCTGAAAACCAAAACGAGCAAAAGCAGCTGCAAAAGGTAAATTTATATATCATGACTTTTCATTTAGATCAAATGACTGGTCTAAATTAATTCCACTCATTTTGTTAACATAAGATTCCTTGCACTCATATGAAAAGTAAAGTGACAGCCATGAATATATTGGCTCCACTAGTTCTCTAACTTCCTAAACATGTAAGCACTGGCTTTATTCTAGTGTCATCAGACACTTCAAATAGAAAATCAGTTAATTCGACAACTCTTCTGTTGTTTACACAGAGTGAAATGCTTGGAAGTTTATTCTGTTGAAAGTCAGAATGGGACAATTTTGTGAATGCTATTATAAATTTTCTTTAAAAGTTCAACAATAAAGACAAGATTATTCATTTCTGTGATAAAAATACAAATTTTGGTGAAACATGACACCAATACAAGGTAAAATTCTTAATTTCAAATTTGTGTCTTAGTCATTAGTTGTGCTACACACATAATTTAAAATTACACTCAAGAAACTACTACTTGAAATCAAAGCTCCAGTTGTCAATACTTACAGATATATATGAATTTTGACAAGGAACTACAAACATTTTGTGATAAACTTATTAAATTTAAATATACATACACCACAGCCAAACACACGTGCTGCCTTTGCCACTCACTATCAGATTTTAGAAATGTTCAAGCCTTTGAAGAAAAACTATTTAGTAATTCAACCTCAATGACCTACAATGCTTTTGAAGTTCTTAAAAAAATAAGACTTCTGAAATTTGTCTTTATTTTTCCAAAATCAATTGTAAATCTTTAATGAAAATATTCATTAAGTGGAACAACAGAAAGCTTTAGTTCTTAGAATTACTAATTGCAATTAGGTAACAAATTTTTTAGAGAGAAATATGAATGTATCCCTTCATTAATAATGGAAGAAGGAACGGAAGAAATTAAATAAGAGAACTCAAATGGTGTGTAAGATTTAACATTAAAACATTATGATTGAGATTTGGGATATGTCAACTTGTCATAAGAATGTTTTGATGGACCTTCTATTTTAAATTGGATAAATTTACATTCTGAACTAGAGTGGAATGAAATTGAAAAGGCCTACAATTTTACAGCATATAAATTTAGCAAATGCTCAAAGAATCGTAATCATAGACAACTTGTTTGATGAATCTTGCTAAGCAAAAACATTTTTTAGAGAGATGTATTTTAAATTTAAGAGACATAATCTGTGAAAATATGTGGACTGATATATTTACACATTTCTTTATGAAAAAATTAATAAAATTTATTCTTGAAAACTATGATCTTTGAAGTACCTCAACACCTGTAGCAAAAGTATGCTCTCAATTGAAAATATCTCCATCTATAGAAAAACATCAGTTGAAATTATCAACAACTTCAAATTTAGAAAGATGAGACTCAATTTTGAAAACACCACAGGAAATACTATGAAAAAATTAAAAATAGTAGGGCAGTATTGTAAAAAAATATATTCTTCAGAAAAATATCAGTGACAAAGTAATATCAGTGATAAGTACAGCCAAGAAACCAACTAAGTAACATGAATATTTACTAAAAACAAATATTTGTATGTCATTTTATAATGTTTCGATACTCAGTATGAAGACTTGTTTTAATAAAAATAGATATGCTCTTTATATTTTATAGAAAGGCTTTTATCTTTGAAAATAGATTGTCAGTAAAACCATTTTGTAAGTACAGCAAACTGTTTTAGGTAAAGAAATAAATATCTAAAAAATTACCCAATTTTAATTATTTGCACTTCCCTTCTCAATCTCAAAAGTGTTCCAGTAGGATTATAAATTATATGATCACTATAATCATAAGCAACTTAAAGAAAATGAACTTAGATTACAAACATCAAAAAATTTCAATTTACTTAAAAATATATGAGTACTGGGGTACCTGGGTGGCTCAGTTGCTTAAGCATCTGCCTCCAGCTCAGGCCGTGATTCCAGGGTCCTGGGATGGAAGTCCTGCATAGGGCTCCCTGCTCAGTGGGGAGGTCTGCTTCTCCCTCTCCCTCTCATGCTCTCCCAACCCTCATAATGCTCTCTTTCTGCCTGTCTCAAATAAATAAATAAAAATACATATACATAGAATTACCAAAATTTAAAGAAGAAATCAAAAACATTAATAACACTATAGTGACCATTAAATAAATGAACTTGGTAAATAAATACCTTTACCTTTGTAACAAAACTTGACAAAGACATTGGCAGGGGGAAAAGGGGTAATTACAGACAAATCTAACTCGTGAACATAGAAGCAAAAGCAAAATTCTTAAACATTGTATTAGCAAGCCATGCCAAGGTAAATACATCATGATTAATTTGGGTTTAGACCAAAGAGGCAAAGTTGGTTTAATATTAAAAAATAAATCAGTATACTTCAGCACATGAAGGAATCATGAAAGAAAAAAATATGGTTATCTCAATATTCGCAAAAACCGTTTACAAATATTCAATATACATTTGTGATTTTTAAAAATTCCTTGTAAATATAAATAAACTTTCTTAATCTGATAACAATATCTTCAAGAAACCTTCAGCAAACACTTTATTTTATGGTAATAAATTCTGAAATTTCAGGAACAAGAATAAGAAGCTTAATATCACAACTTCTCAAAATCATCATGGAAGTGCTATAAGAAAAATAAGAGGTGTAAGGATTGAAAGAGAAAAAAACAAATTATTCTTTTCACTGAAAATAAGATTATATAGAAAGTTCAAACAGGGGCATCTGGGTGACTCAGTGGTTGAGCGTCTGCTTTTGGCTCAGGTCATGATCCCGGGGTCTTAGGATCAATCCTGCATCTGGCTCCCTGCGGTGAGCCTGCTTTTCCCTCTGCCTATGTCTCTGCCTCTCTCTCTCTCTCTCTGTGTCTCTCATGAATAAATAAAATATTTTTTTTTTAAAAAAAGAATTCAATAAGCAGCTTTTCAAAAATTGCTGGGGGGAGATCCATATGCTAAAAATCAATTGCATTGTGTTAAATTGCTAACAAAATGGGAAGTTGAAGTTTTAAAAAAATGTCATTTTCAGTTGTACCAAATAACCACGTTTCTAGGAATAAATCTATAGAAAGCCCTGTAAGATGCTTACATGGAAATTTATAAAGTATACAGCACAGAAATCAAAGAAAACCCAAATAAATAAACTATTGGATATACATGCTTATGAAATGTAAAAATTAATTTTGTTAAGATGTCAGTTCTACTCAAATGGACCATACCCAGTGGTTCTACCCAATGGTTTAACGCAATTGTCACTCCCCTGAAAAAAAAAAAAATCCTAAAGCATTTCTTTAATAACTTCAGCAGATCTTGAAGGGTTGACTCTAAAACTTATATTAAAAGGCTACCAAAGTCAAAGCTATCCAAGAGCCATTTGAGGGAAAACCAGTAAAAGGATTTGTTCTCCTAGACACCAGGAACCAAGACATAAAGTGACAATAATTAAGACAGTGTGATATAGGCTCAAGGATTAACAAATAGGTCTCTGGAAAAAAGTAAAAAGAGTCTATACAGACCCACCCATATGTAGATACTATATTGAAGATGATGGTGTTACTATACAACCACAGAAAAATAATAATCTTTTTGATAAATATTGCTGGGACAATTGGACTTAAATATGAACAAACTCAAATATCCTCTACTTCAATTATATGTAAATATCCATTTTTGATAGGTTGTAGATCCAAACATGAAAGGCAAAACAATAATGTTCTAATGTAAAATATGAGAGTGTATGCATAACCGAAGGGAGAGAAAGATTTCTTTTTTTTTTTTTTTTTTGAGAGAAAGATTTCTTAACCAGAGTATAAAAGACATTATCCTTGAAGGAAAAAGAAAATAGTAAATTGGACTGTATTCAAAGTAAAAACTTTAATTTTTCAAAAGACATCAAGAGAGTGACAAAGGCAAGCCACAGAAAGATGATATTTACCGTCTTTAAGTTAAAGTGTTCATATACAGGATATATAGAGAAGTGCTACAAATCAATAAAAAGATGACCCACTGAATAGAAAAAAATGATCGAAATAATACTTCATTAGCAGCCAATAAATATATAAAAAAAACACTCAACTTCATTGTCATCATCAGGGAAGCGCATATTAAAACCATGGTGCAATACCACTACATGCTTGCCAGGATGGCTAAAATGAAAAAGACTTAAAATAACAATTGATGGGAATGTAGACAACTGGAGCTCAGGGCTGGTCAAAGTATCACTTTGGAAAACTGGTAGCATCTATTAAAGCTGAACATACACATATCTTATAATCCAACAATTCTACTCCACAGAAATGCAAGCACATATGCACCAAAAGATTGGAACAAGAATATTCATAACATCATTATTCATCATAGCTGTACCTGAAAACTTTCCAAATATCCAGTTAGGATATATTCTTCCCTGGGAAATCTATTCATCATTGAAAACAAGCTACAGTTACTTGCACAACTTAAATGAACTTCATGAATATATTGTTGAGTGATAAAAAGTCAGATACCAAAGAATATACACTATATTACTGCAGTGTAGCATTAAAGGTCAGGATACTCATGGAATAAATGATCAGATGTTTTCTAGATTACCCAGATAGCTCAAGGTTTCTTAAAGTAACTTGGGGGAAAAAAATCAGACTTCTTGATCATTGTGTGAAAAATACTGTTTCTGTTTGATAAATCTAGAGTATTGATCCTTTCCCTAGAGGGAATTATGCATGCTTGGTTAGCAGATTTGGGGGGGAAAAGTATAATAATATTTTTTTTGTAATAATATTATTGTGTCATAGTATGTGGGTCCAAATCTTGATTCTACTATTTACCAGCTGTGAGATTTTAGTCAAGTTACTTACCTTTTCTGTGTCTCAATTAATTCATCTGTAAACAACAACAACAAACAGCTGATAACATTTACCTGACAGGATTATTGGTTAAAGAGTTAAATTATACAACACAGGCAAAATATGTAAAGCTCCTAGCATTTAACAGTCACTTAATGACACTCATAAGTGGGTGATACAATTGTTATTATGCACTCTGGTGTTTTAACCATTAAGTTCATGAAAAAGGAAGAGAAATAATATTCCCTGAATCTATTATGCTTCAGGTATGGGATCAGCTTATTTTTATATTTTAGTCAATCTACAAAATAATGTTACTGGGTAAAGATAATTCCTTATTGATCATGTTAGGGAAACCTCATAGGAGAGCTTAAATAACTTGTCCAGGTCCAGACAGCTTGTTTTGGAATAAAGGCCTCCTTTTCATAAATATTTTGAATGTCACTTGTCTGGCAGTACATTTGACACCTTCCCCATGTGTACCTGCCCTTCTGTTTTATAAAGTAGCCTTCCTGTTTTTCAGGGTCAGGAAAACTCTCAGACCCCATTTTTTTTCTCTTGGTTTCATATTTCTTGTCTACTGTCTATCTGAGCAGCCGATCCCTCCCTAAACCCTAATCATTTCCTTGTGGATCCAGACCTACAATTAGGCTAATAGGTAGAAGGATGAAATAGATAGAAGACATTCTATTAGCAGCTTTTTAGCATGTGCCCCTCTACGGAATAAAAGTAAATGGATTCACACCTTAGGAAGAGAAGTTACACTTATCCATCCCTGATTTATCACCACCACCATCATCACCCCCTCCTAGCGTACAGGCTTTGCTGTTGTTTGCAGATTGATTTAAATTAGCCTCTAAGTAACTCAAAGCTTAAATAATGAGGTTCTAATATCCCCAGGCCCTCATGAGGGAGTGAAATTCAAAGACACAGAAACCAGGAACAAGAAAAAAGAGGGCCATTTCCATGTCTCTTAAAAATAAATGCAATATTTTACTTCCATGAGAAGTAAGGGACATGGGCTTGAGGGAAGGAATTCTATAAAGTATTAAGGAACGTCCCAGTGGTGAGGTAAAGGAAAACCAATCATGGCATCCACTACCTTGGCTGAGGCTGCTCTCCAGAAGGGCTGCCCAGTTTTCCTGCGGTAAAAGGGGAAGGAGCTAGCACACATATCTTACGAGCATAACCATAATGGACACTGACGCAGAGCTCTAAAAAAAAAAAATGAATGGGCTAATTCTGACTTCTTGAAGTTCCTACAATTTCTAAGCACGGAGAGTCTTAGATGTCAATTTTCTAGCCTTTTCTCTCTGTAAAAGAGATTAAGTCATGCCACTGGTCACCTAAATTATATAATCAATTTTTAATGCAAAATAATCATTAAAGTTGTACTGTTTTTTGGTTTGTTTGTTTATTTATTTTTATCCAAGTATCATTGATACACAGTGTTACATTAGTTCCAGTGTAAGGATGTTTTGTGGATACAGTTGGCAAACGGAATTCCTTTTCTCTATAACCAGTTTGGCCACATCATTATAGTCAAAACCTATAGATAATCAGGTAGTTTAAGTTAAATCAGACCCCCTCCCCCAACATTTTCAAAACAAATAGATCAGTAGGTGATTATTCATTTCACAGAAGTTTGTTTTTTTAAAGCATCCACCATAGGATTTCTTTTTTTTTAAATAGAAGAGCTGTCTGGTGTATTTAAATTATGATTCTAAAAAACTCTTTTTTTTTCTTTTTTTTTTTTTTTACACCAGGGACTCAAACCAAGTGAAATATCAGGTCGGTCAAGTTGGGTTTGGAGAGTATTTCGATGTTCTGGTTTTGTTCCATTTCAATTGCTTTAGAAAAATTTATAATGTCAGTCATAGCTCAAACTGACTCACAGAGGCTTTTTGGAGGGAGTAAAGTTGAGATTGGGGGGACCTGTGGTTTGTTCACAATGCCATAAAGAAGAATAATTTAGAGTTTTAATTTCTTTCAGACTTGAATCTATTAATGGAATTCCTCTTTCTCTTTAGCTCATAGTTTGATTTTAGTAAACACTCTTAATTTACATATAACTTTTCAGAAAAGAAAACTTCTTTGCCTAAAATGAAGTAAATCTGAAACACAAACTAATCTTTCTACCCTCTATAAAAGTAGAAACCAACAAAAAGCTGCAATTTTTATAATGATATCAGGTATCTGTAAGTGTTACTCAAGCTTTTCCTCTAAACTGAACAACTCAAATGTCATTAACATTCACCCATAATTCCTGTCTTCAACTTTTTCCATCTTCCAGTATTTTTTTCTCTAAATCATCTTTACCTCTCTATCTTTTCTGTAAGTGTAAACCAAATTTGCAGGTAATATGCTAGTAAAGTCTTGACCATTTCTGAGCATATGAAAAATGCTCATTTTGTCAGTCTCTCTCTGTTCAATTCTATCCCATATATTATCTTAACTCTTTTATTTTCCTCTTTTTTTAAAGACAAGTCACATATATGTTTTATTTCTAGATCATTGTCAGATTAACTTGTGTCAAGTAGTCAATCTCTATTTTATATTTCATTGTTTAGATTAAATCCTTGCACTTCTTTCCATTAACCTCATTCTATTATTAATATTCTGTATTTCTTCTTAAAAAAAAACAATAGCATCATCCAGAAGACTTATTTAAGATTTTATTTACTTATTCATGAAACACAGAGAGAGAGGTAGAGACATAGGTAGAGGGAGAAGCAGGCTCCCCACGGGGAACCCAAGGCGAGACTCGATCCCAGGATCCCAGGATCACGACCTGAGCCAAAGGCAGATGCTCAACCACTGAGCCACCCAGGCATCCCATCACCTAGAAGTCTTTTGAGCTAATTTCTACATATATCCTTCATGTCATTGGAAAGAATATGAAATAACAGCAGTCTGAGATCTATAGGGATAACCCCCTGACCCATCCACCCCAGGCACAGAAAAGCCTTGTTTGAATGGAAGAGACTAAGAGTGTCCCTGATGAAGAGCATGGATTTTGGAACAAACAGACCTGAGTTTGAATCACAGCCGTGCTACATTGTCACCATGTGACCTTGGGATATTGACTTAACCTGTCTAAAGCCTCTATTGCTGCCTCTTTGAGGTGATCGCTGAATTACTAGGATGAATAAATGACATAAATGTCATCCCTATGGAAACTGTTAATACATAGTATATCCTCAACACCATTTTCATTATTTTTACTGTCATTTTCTTTTTGCCCTGTGACAATCAGTGTTATGAGAATATATGTCTGATGGAGAGGACAATGAGAAATTGGGGAGCATATGAGCAGAGAAGTCTATCTTTGAAATTTCTGGGAGATTTTCAAATCCTCTGCTTCTCTAAGAGATTCATTTGTTGACACTGACTTAGCAAAGTGGATGATGTAGAGCATAAGACAGCATCATTATCCTTGCCATCATTGAAAGACATCAATCCAGCCATTAAAAAAAAAAAAATGCCATGCTACTGCCTGACCTCTCAGAGCACAACTGATATCATACAAATTGACAAGCAAATGAAAAAAACCAACCAGAGCAGCGTTGCTGGAATAGCCATAGGAGAATATAAATCAATACATATGTTCTATCAAGTATTTCAGGAAGTAGGAGAAGAGTATAGTATAAGCAAAGAAATCCATAGGCACCTGTAGTTCAAAAGAAGAAACAGTCTTCTTTGTATGAAAAGACTGCCTTCAAGTTTTCTTAGGGTGATGGTTGATGGTGCCAGGAAATCACATCGCTTTACATTGCATAAAGACTACGTGTATACAGAACCGTGGATACAAACCCAAGTTGTTTCGCCTTGGAATAAAATCTGACTGTTTTCTACATATTTAACCAGAACATCCATTTGAAACTACTCAACTTTTGGGGAAACATAGTTGTATTTAGAATTCTATTTAACAAATTTACTAATCACTGTGTTAAACATTCATGAGTCTTGGTAAAGAGACTTCAATCTAAAAGTCTCAGACACTGCAGTCAGTTTATACTATTACCAGGCGACTTGCTGGTTATATAGTTATGGTTTCTGAGCCCTTAGTGATTAGGTGTCCAAGCATTTTGATAATGTGCTCCATTATTCTTGGAACTCACTACATGGCCTTTTCCACCTCGGGACTTCACTCACAGGGATTTTCATCGGAACCCTGTTTTATTGGTTAATGAGAAGGGAAATAGTATCGACCCTATCTCTTATTCTACTGTAGGAAGAAGAATAAATGTGCATCCCATGTTTTATAGACATGATTGGCCTTTGTTTTAACTTCTTTTTGTTACTCCTAATACCCTATTATGCTGCTTTTGAGAGAAAGTCCTATTTTATTTTCTTAGACTAGACGTTATGAACTGTTACATCTCTACGTTTTTGTCTCTACAGTCCATAATCCCAGGATGCCCTTCTCCCCTGTCTTTTGACATCTATTCATGCTTCATTTAAAAAAAAAAATAAGTGCATTCCAGGGGCACCTGGGTCGCTTGGTCGTTAAGCAACCAATTTTCTGTTTTGGCTCAGGTCATGATCTCAAGGAGTTGCAATTGAGCCCCATGTCAGACCCTGCACTCAGCATGGAGTCTGCTGGAGGTTCTTTCCCCTTCCCTCTTTCTCTCCCCTTATGCTCCTCCCCCTGCTCTCTCCCTCTCTTTCTTTCAAATAAATATATCTACAATTTAAATTAAAATTAAATATATTCTTTCAGAGAGAGCATTCCATGACCCCTTCAAATTACCCTGGCTGAGCAGAATCAATAGAATCCTACTGTAGATTTCCACGGCATGTTTTTTAACAGACGTCTAGTTGGCACACTAGTTCCATTAGTCTCAGGTGTACAACATAGTGATTCAGCATCTCTGTACATTATGCAGTGCTCACCACAAGTGTAGCTGCCATCCATGCATTACAGGTATTGCTATTACAGTACCATTGACCGGATTTCCTATGCTTACCTTCTACTTCCATGACTCACTCATTCCATAACTGGAAGCCTGTACCTCCCACTCTCATTCACCCATTTGGCCTACTACACTTTGTTCATGCATCCATCTGACTTGTTTATTTAATGTGACTTGTGGAGTACTAATCCCAGTAGGGGCATTTAAGGGCAGCAACAGCAACTCGAGCAGGGACCAGCAGGCAAGGCATCTCCAAGGGCCAGCAGTAGCAGGGATCTCAGGGGATTTTGACAAGACCAGGAGGCATTACCTCAGTGAACTGGTCTGGGAGAGAACCAAAACGGTGTTTGCAACAATGGGGACCAATGCTTTAGTGAGTGGGTCACGCCTGGATACCGCTGAGTAATCTGAAAGGAAATAGAGCCAACAAAAAAACTCTTTGGGGAGAATCATTTTGATCCTGTTTTAACCCCTGGAAAACACTAGATGTATTTATGAACTCATTTTTCCCTTTCAAATTGCAATTCTTGGAGGCAGGGAATGTTTTCTTCTTTCTAAGTCTGGGTTGTGGTCTTGCACATAGAAGCTGCTTAGAAAAATCTATATTGAGTTACATTATTTCAATCAGCTTTTTTGAATATTAGACTAGTTAGATTATTACTTCAAGAATTTCTAGGAGTCATTCATCATAAGAAAAAGATCAATGGTGATTTTCAGTATTTGTCAGACTTTGAAATGTGCCTTGGCTTACATGCTGAACAAACCAGAAGATGAGAACATTTGAGGTTTTACTTCTCTTTCTTCCTGTGCACTGATTAAACTTAATTTCCTATTGTCAGTTTCTCGTCCTTTCTTCCAAAATTGCTTTCAGAAAACATAGCTGTTTTTGGCATAGCTCTTTGCACACGGAACTTTTCTATTCAACTCCGAGCATAAGAATCACTTCATTAAATAATAATAATAATATCCCTAATTTATATATCACTTTACACTTGTGATACACAGACACACATTCTCTCATATGACTCTCAAACCAACCCTCTTTAAATAAACAGGGTAACTATGATTGAATCCATTATCTATGTGGAAGCTGAAATCATTAGAAGCCAGTAAGTCAGAGTTCAAACTAGGTCTTCTGTCTCCATATTTATATTCTTTCCACTGCACTAGAAGACATCACATCCTGGTACTTTCCTCCAACTTTGCTCTGGGAACATCTAGAAAGCACTTGTGAGCTCAGGTTTCCTATTCACCGCCATCTCTCTCTTGACCACATCCCTTCAAACTCTGCCCTTTGCAGATTTTGACCTCTGAGTGTCTCTGGACTTACATAATGGGTTTGTTCTTCCCAGGGTAACCAAGTAAAATATAACAAATACAAGGAACAGCAGAGTGGGCAAACACAAATATGTATTAGCCTATTAAATCATCTATTCCCCAGAACAATGGTTCATAGAAATTGGAGATGGAAAAGACCTATGAGGTCATCTTATCCACCCCCAGGACAAAGCAGGTTCAAGCCCAGAATACTAACAGCCAAGATGTCATTTTGTTTCCAGCCCTGCCTTTGAGGCTCTAGATTGTATCTGCTGCTGGAATCTGCTGGAGGGGAAACAGCAAAGTGATCTCTAAATTGGAGCATAACTGGGGTCCCCAGGGCCTCACTGCTCTGTGCAAAGGACAGTGAACTTGGAATCTATCAATCCTCCCCTAATGGATGTGGTCCTAATCAGCAGTGATTCCTGCAGAGGCTTTCACAGGTGAGTGGCTGAGAATGAAAATCTGAACTCATAAAAGGCCACAAGCTCAAATCCTTTCTGGTCAGAATTGGCCAATGGGAATGTCCTACTGCACGCAGACGGTTTGAATCATGAGGAAACCTGCCAAAACCTGCACCTTGGGTTTTTTTTCCTCTATCATTTCCCAATTAATCACTGAGGCAGATCGGTCAGGGAGCTGGAGTGCTGAACATTGTGAGAAACCCCTCAGGATCCCCTAAAAACATCACTGTTTATAGAGCGACATTAACATAGAGAAGCATCCTTTACGTGGACCTTCTTACTATAACCCTTCTTATTTGAAAGAAGACTTCGTTAAATATTCTTGGAAGAAAGCGGATCCATGTTCTGAAGGCATAGGGAGACTACTGTGCTGAGAGCTTTACAAAAATCAATAATATAATAAAAACAAAAACAAAAAAGGAATAATAACTGAGTTCAGATCTAATCACTTACCAGCCATGTGACCAGCAATAAGGTACTTCCCTCTTTCCCTTGGAAAATGAGAGTGTCAAATCTCTTTGCCTCTAAGATGCATTCTACATCTCAACCCGCCAAAAGAGCCCCAAATAACTATTGATTTTCCACAAAGCCTGTGGAAAAATGACTCCCCTTTTTCTCTGATTTGTCAAGATGCCCTCCACCTGACCTAGGAAGAGAACTTGGAATGGCAAGAGAATGGACCTCCTTTTCATGCTTTGGTTTTCAGAGCTCAAACATATTAGTGCCTTCTATGATGAGAGATTCTAAGAAAATAATCAGTAAGTTCAGAAAAACATGGCACCCTGTATGAGTTCAAATTGCTCCAGAAGCTTTGGGCAGGAAGGAGCTCCAAAGCAGCACCCTCTCTCCATCCCTCTTCCTCTCCATCATCCCTTCCCAGGTCCAGCAGGTCTGTTCGTGCCACCTTTGGGAAACACTTCTCTCTTTTATGCCCCAGGCATTCCTAAAGAACTCCTAGTCTGAGTTCCTGGCTCATTAGAAAGTTATTCAATTGTGGCCTCAGTAGCAGTAAAGACTTAGCTCTTTCAATAACCCATCTTTAGCCAACATTGTGTGTTCAAACTCAGCTTTGTGGGGTGCCTGGGTGGCTCAATCAGTTAAGTATCTGCCTTCAGCTCAGGTCATGATCTCAGGGTCCTGGGATGGAGCCTCGCATTGGGCTCGCAGCTCAGTGGGGAGGTCTGCTTCTCCCTCTGGCCCTGCCCCCTCCTTGTGTGCTCTCTCTTTCTTTCTCTCTCTCTCTCAAATTAATTAATTAATTAATAATTAATTAATACTTTAACCAAAAAAAAAGTTCCTTCTTACTTGTCCCTCTTCCCTTCTCTTGTCACTTTTGGGTCATTGTGTTCATGATACAAACCCTCTCTGTTTCCCTCTCTGAATTGCTCAGTCCTCCCTGAGGACCAGCCTCCACCCCACTCCATCTGTCTCTTTCCTTTCTCCCTGGCCCGCTCCTATGGCCTCACGGTCCCTTCACCATCTGTCAGCAGGTGAAATGTGAAATAAGCCACCAATATACCTCAGGGCTTAAGAATTTCAGGAAAGATTATCCTCACCCCCTTCAGGCCCCAAGTGCTCTATTTCTGAATCATCAGGTGCAAAATACAGTCTGCCTGTCTCTTCACTGGCCAACAGCTGATAACATAATATATTCCACTTGCACAGATTATTTTTTATGCTCTCACTTGTTTTTGTTAATAGGAAAAAGAGGATAGAGTATTGAGAATGAGAAAGAAGACAAGAATGGAAAAACTGAGCAAATGTTTTCTCAGTTCATCTTCGAGCAAATTAAGAAAAGCTGAATCAAAGTATAACTTGCCCTTTACTTGAACCTCTGAATTTTCTCAGGGATAAAAAGGACTGACATAATTGTATCAGAGTGAACTGGTAAATGCTCAAAGCGGGCAAAAATAAGGTAATAAAGTTCTGTATGGGAGGCCAGAGTTGGGAATGACAGCTCTGGGTATATGTGTCACCTACCCCAAGCATCTACAGATGCAAAGGTAGGAGCTAACATCTCAATGATGCAGTAGGAGGAAAAACATTATAAAAGACTCTGGGATCTGTGCTGCAAATGCCCTCAGTACCTTTGATGGGTCTGTTAACCCTCTCGGCACCATGTGTTAAACAAGCATGAGAGCCCAATTACACATGGCTCAGTGGGGAGAATTAAGCTTGATTCTCTTAGGATCCTCTTCCTCACTTGCTGCTTGGTTTGACTACTTTTAATCCAGTGTGTGTTTGGGCATTGGAATGGGGGAAATAAGATTTGTTTTAAATTTCAACTTTTAGATTTGAATATTTGAAAAAAGGAGGAAAAATCAGTCAAGTATTACGATCACTAACCATTCACACACACACACACACACACACACGCACACACACCTTGGTCACCATCTATTTGATACTCAAAGCGTGATTCCTGGACCAGAAGCATGAGTCTCACTGGGCAATTGTTAGAAATACAGAATCTGGAGCTCCTCCCTAGGCCTATGGGCTCAGCAGCTGCATTTTTACAGGAAGCCTAGGTGAATTGTTTGGGCAGCATGATCCTACAGCCATCCTAAAAGGCAGAAAGAGGGGCACAGTGTGACAACACGGAAGGGAGGCATGTAATTGTGGAGACTGTGATAAATTGGAGAACATTTCCTTAACCTTACTTTCAGCCTATGTCAGGAATAAAGTAGGACAGTAATCAACACGTTGCACTTTGTTGTTTTTAAGGCAAGTCTGAATCTGTCACTCTCACCCTAAAAGCTCAATCTGAAATTCCAATAGGTGCCTCCAGCAGAACAATGGTGTTTCACACACAACTGCAAAAATCACCCAGGAAGGCTTTCCCCGGGCAATGTAACTGGGTCTCACATTCCGGTACCCAGTCCAATCAGAGTTGTTTTTCTAAGGATAAAATAAACTTTTAATTAAAAATAAGCCCAAGCAGTCACCCGTGTTGCTCTCTAGTTGCTAACTGAAACAATAATACACTATTTCGTATAAAATGAAAAAGAAATGTCATTTGGTATCTTTTTCACCAAATAGTTTTCAATTGCTGTTTAAGCTAATTGCTTTATTTCCATAGAAACAAAACTTACCACAAGCCTTTCCTTAAAGTCAAAATAGCTTTCCAGGGCTCCATGGCTTCAGCCACACTTTGAAGCTTAAGCACTGTTTGGCTGAGCCTTTCTTCTTTTTGCTTAGTGATACCTGCCTGCAAACCATTCCGTTTACACCCTGCTCCAGTAGCACTGTTGGAGCTTTGCTGGTTGGAGAACAAGGTTTCGGACACCAGCCCCAATCATGAAACAAAACTCCCTCCCCACAGTCTCCTGTGCAGCAGGGAACACGTTTCTCTGATGACACCAGACAGCCCAGCTTTCTTTCTTTCTTTCTTTTTTTTCCCTCCAAGACCCCAAGCTCACCTTTGAGACTTTCCTCGGTATAGATTTCTACACTGACTTCGATAGGTGTCTATACCCTTTCCTTGCTTTTTCAGACACTTCAGGAATTTGCTTTTAATTAAAGGAGATAGATCATTCTCCCCTCACAAAGAGTTTTTGATAGATCTTTTTATCAACCTACAGGGTAGTTTCTTCCATGATGTTACAAAGCATGTTTGTTTGAAGGAGTCTTCATTGGCACCATGTATGAGGATGGCAAATTATAGGGAAACGTGTGTGTGTGTGTATGTGTGTGTGTGTGTGTGTGTCGTCTGTGTGTCTGTGTGCTGCTTTATTCCAACATAATTATCTGCTCATAAAATACTTGAGAGGGAGAAAAGTTTCATGAGGGAATTTTCAAGATCAGAGAACTCAGCAATAGGAGTGGGATCATCTGGCCTGAAGACAAAATTTCTTACCCCCTACCGAGGTTAAGAATATGTGCCCCGAGGCACCTGGGTGGCTCAGTGGTTGAGCATCTGCGCTCAGGTCATGATCCCGGGGTCCTGGGATGGAGTACTGTATTGGGCTCCCCGCGAGGAGTCTGCTTCTCCCTCTGCCTATGTCTCTGCTTCTCTCAGTTTGTCATGGATAAATAAATAAAATCTTAAAAAAAAGAAAAGTGTGCCCCAGAGTTCACAGCCATGGGCCAAGCCTGACTTGGCCAAAATTGTATTGGCAAATTGGGCAAATTACTTATCTGTATCTTGGTTTCCCCATCAGAATAATAAAAGAACCTACTTATTAGTGTCATTGAGAAGACTGAATGAGTTAATATGCAGAGAACACCTAAAATATCTAGCATATAGCAAGCACCACATAAATAATTACTATTATTAGTTGTAGGCTATGGGGGGGGGAAATGAAGCAATTTTCCTAATGTGTTCAGTGCTATACTTGAATTCACCATAATTCTAGGTTTTGCACAATGTAGTTTATTATTTTTTTTCATCTGACAGCCTTGCCCTCAAGAAGTCTTAAGCGTTTCATATTATCCTCCCACCAATTACCAAGGTAATATACACATGCATCCTTCCTGGAATATGGGGGGACTGAGGAACTAATAGTAGAGCTGACTTAATTATAGAAGAAAAACAGAGGCTGGCCTTTGCCATTGCTTTTGATGCCCAGCCAAATACTCTTTCAATTAAAAGACACTTCTTTAAAGCTAGTTTAAATCTGTTTTGACCTTGCAGGGGCCGAGAACTTCTGGTTTCCAGCTTTTCTATTAATTGAACTTGCCCACCAGGCATCTGGGTGGCTCAGCAGTTGAGCGTCTGCCTTTGGCTCAGATCATGATCCCAGGATCCTGGGACCGAGTCCTGCATCGGACTCGGTCCGATGTTCCCCCCGGGAACATCCCCCCCGGGGGGAGCCTGCTTCTCCCTCTGCCTATGTCTCTGCCTCTCTCTCTGTGTCTCTCATGAATAAATAAATAAAATCTTTTAAAAAATAATAATTGTACTTGCCCACCGATAAATAGTCCCACTGCTGGAAATCCCCTCAAAGGCTAAAAAAGAGATGATGGAGGCCTTCATGTGACTCAGAGGGCCTGAGCCTGAGATGATCCTGCACGACACAAATGGGGAACATCCTCAGTCTGTCGTTTCCCTATACTAATCCACAAAAGCAGGGGCCAGGTCTTAGGTTACCGGGTGCCTAGGATATGGTCGAAAACAGGAATCTTTGAGAAACAGAAGGAAAAGGCCTACGTCATCTTCGAAAAAACAAACAGGATGAGAACAAAAAGAAGAAATGTCTTCCCTCTCTGTGAATTCTTGGTTTACTGGAAAAACTGAATTGCTCCGCGGCCACGCTGCTTTGGGTCCCTTGTTCCCTTTCCAAGGTAGTTGTGTGCAGCATGAGCCACAGGCCCCAGAGCCAACCTTAACAAGTAGGTGGTTCCCAGGAAAAGTTTTGCGCCCTCCCCATCTTACACCCCCCCAGATTGTGGTGCTTCTCCAAACTGCCTTCACACTTCTGCCTTCAGTGAATGGAGCTGGAAATCTTGTGAGGGCATGTTTCCTGGAGGGTGATTTTGAGACTTCTTGCTTCTCGTGTCAGCCCAGACCAGAGAGACAAAGCCGGAGCTGGATTGGAGAGGCAAAGAGAGGAACATAGAGCCGAGGAGACATCACCATTCCTAGCAAATGGTCCCATAAAGTCTGGAGTAGAGGCTTCAGTTGGTTCTCATTTAATCTAAACCCATTTATTGCAATATCGTGCACAAGCTATTGTACTTTGTAATCGGGCCCCAAAAAGGCGCAGCCAACTGTGCACGCGTTGCTCAGAGCTGGAATACTTGGGCCGGGAGGTAAGACATGTGCCCTGGTTGGAGTGGGGACAAACCTGCTCTGGTTCCAGATTGCAGCCCCGCACCATGAGCTTCACGTTTCCCTGCCTATACAAACACCAGCACAGTTTGGGAAACGGGTGTCCCCCTGGCTGCGAGTTGGCTGTTACCCTCCCGGGTGGGCTGGGCGCTGTAGGCTTGGACTCACTCAAACACCTCCAAGTACTTCTCAGATGTTTTGGGCTCGGTAAAACCCTCAAGTGTGTTTGGCCTGCTTGTTCCCCTCCTTTTTTCAAGCCCCTGCGTGTTTCAAGGGAAATTTAATCCATATGTTTCTGATACATTTACACTTAACTCATCAAAATATTGTTTCGTGAAAACCACTGGATGTCCAGGGCACTTTAGAAGTTCTTTCAATGGAACTTTTGAAAGCTTTTTTTTCTTAGAAACAGGAAGTCACATTTGTGCCAAAAGTTGAAAGAGCTCGAACCTCAAAAAAAAAAAAAAAAATGGAATTCTATCTGGAGTTCCAAATCCACAGGTTTCCAGGGGGTTCTAAACTTGGCAAACCATCTCCTGTTTTGGAAGCCAGAAACCTATAAACAGAACCCAGCCTTAGGTTCCACATTCTACCCGGGAGCAGACCCACGTCTCCGCTCCATAAAGTGAGAGAGAAAACGCACTTCGCAAGGGAACTGTGGTGACTGCACCTCGTAGCAAAGACAACCTTTGGTGTTTGGGGAGGACCATCCAAACCTGTGTAGGAGGACCTGAGCTTCGTTCGTGCCATGGGATGTGTTTGACTATTGCAAGTGCTGGTAAATTATAGGTTCCCCTATATGCCTAAATCCTCACTTTTTAAAAATAGAAAGTAAGAGATTTGGGCCAAGGGTGCTTTGTTGCTGCAGAGCCCAGATGAAAACCAGGGCCAGGAGCAGCAGCTGATAGTGGCAGGACAGAACAAGGCTTTCCCCTCCTTGGCTGTAATTACTATGACTTTGCATCAAGGTCTTGCCAAGGGGACAGTTCGCAGGCCCTGCCCTCTTGCCCTCCTGCTACAGGTTTCATTTTCCTGCCCAGGGTCTCCAACTTGAGCCCATTAGAGACAAGTTTCGTCATCTGGTTTTTCCCAATATTCATCAGTCCTCTGCCAGCTTCATACTTTAAGAATCTCATAAAAGCTATCTGTTATTGTCCGGACATGATTCTCTACAACCACTCCAAATGAAACACTTTTCATCAGGGTAAAACACAACTACATTTTTTTTTTTTGGCTCAACTCTGGGGCAACTCTAGCTATTGTCCTCTAAGGCCCAACGGAAAGGAGACCTTTTATTCCATGTTTGCACCCCTCTTCTTGCAGACTGGCTTCCCAACCCAATGCCTTGAGAAAGAATCCTCACTTGATTATCTGCCTTAATCCTGAGCCACCTGAGGGTGACCAAGAAGAGTTCAAGTGTTCCTCTGAGCTCACCCCACTGAACTGTCCCCTAGTCCCCCCTAGTTGAATAGACTGAATGCTTGTGTCTCCTGAAAATCCGAAAAATCTATAGGTTCATCCTCTAATCCCAATGTGATGGTGTTTGGAAGTGCGACCTTTGGGAAGTAATTAGGTTGTGAGGGTGGAGGCTTCACAAATGGGATTAGTGCCCTTATAAAAGGGACCCCGAGAGATCCCTCACTCTATCAGCTTCATGAGGATGTACTGAGAAGTCAGCAGTCTGCACCCAGAAGGGGGGCTCCCACCAGTACCTGACCATGCTGGCACTCTGACCTCAGACTTCCAGCCCCCAGAACCAGGAGAAATACATTCCTTCTGTTTATAAGTCACAGTACTTTGTTACAGCAGCCCGAACCGAGACACATGGCTCAAGTGGCAGATCTTCCCCAGGCAGCAGAATGTGCTATCTTTAGGATACAACTGCCAGCCCCTTCTGGAAGGAAGCAACGTCCTTGTTGTGTCTCATTCCCACCCCTCGTGTGCACTCAGAAATATCTGCTTTGTCCACAGGTGCTTTGCCATCCATCAAAACCCATAACTTTCCACATGTGTCTCCCTCACACAGAGCAAGGCCAGGGGGGATATCAACCACTTTGTCAACACCATTCCCCGTGACTCCTTCTCCAAAACTTGACCACCCTAACAATGACTGCAGCACAGTGTTCATGCGCTGAATTCTCACTTAGGGATGTGTGCGTGCGCCAAACTACACACACATACACACCTGCCAGTCTACTTACACACAAACAATGTACATACGAAGATCAGATCAGCACTGGGGAAGCAGCTGGCTGGTTGGAGATGCTGGAGGTGCTGGGGAAGGTACTCAGTTTGCTTCAGCCTTGGCTTCATCCCCCACACACAGGGCCCCAGTGACTGCACATCGAGAGGAAAGGCCCCGTCTAGGACTCCAGGCACCTTCCTGTTTGCTTGGCTGCATTTGCACAATCTCTCTAAAAAATCAACTGTCTCCCCTTTCAGCCTCCCCCGGGAAAGGCTCTGGCAGTCCATGGAAGTACTGTGTACAAGGTCTGTGAGATGAAAAAATTCCCAGGAAAACAGTTTTGGCCCAAGCCACTTTCTGTTAACCTTGGGTATGCACTTTTGATTTGAAAGCAGGAAAAAAGAAATGCCATATTGTTTCCTCTCAACTTCTCTTACCTTGCTTGGCATGCCATTTGCCAGTTTAGACCACCTATCATGCAGACCTGCCTTGGAAGAAAAGGCTCTCTGATGACAGGAAAACCCGGGAATTTGTGAAGCAAGAATGCCCCCTAATGGAAATGCAAAGGACATCATGTAATTCACAAACTTGCTTACCCTACCTTGTGCCTTGTTTTAACCAAACTGGCCATGGCGCTGTTCCAGGTTTTAGATCTTGGGCTCAGAGTTCACATTAATTTGCACATGATTCTACAAGAATGAATACTTCAAATGACCATGACTTCTATTTATAAACCATTTTGAGAGGCTCTTTGATGTGATTCTGGCCTTCTGTGCCATTCCAGTCTCTGTACCCAACAAACTGTCCACCCATGCTATGATAAACCAGTGTCACAAACCAACAAAAATTATTCTCTGGTTTGTTTAAGCATGTATAGGTTTTGTATAGAGATAGTTCCTCTTATCAATATCCCGAATATCTCCATTTAAAAATGTTTCCCTATTCCGCATCCCTGATGGTTGAGAAAATGTGTATGTTTTCCATGCTTTGTTTCTTTCAAGTTCAAGATGGAATACCCAATTCTCTCAGACTCCTTTCCATCTGAGAAATTTCCATTTTCTTTCATAAAGGCATATGTTTGCCATTGAGACAATTTCACTTGGCCCAGAGCACCTCCAAAGCCCTCTTGGTCACACAGTGTTGCAGGATATGAGCCCAAACATAGCTGTGTCAGACAGCATAGGAGGGTTTTGTTCAGACTTGCTGACTGCAGTTACTGAGAAAAACCCACATAGACATTTTCCAGAAGGACTGATGATTAGCTTAAATTGAACCTAGGATAAGGCTAAAGCTCTCTGAGTACTACATAGCTACTTCCTTTGTTAGTCAATTAAATAATTAATACTAAGTGGTACAGAGGCAGTCCGTTGCCTCCTACTTAGCAGCCCACATATTAAAGGACTTCTCACTTGCCTTTATTTAGCCATGTTAATGGCTCAGGCAATAGATGGGATCTAGCCAGGGTTGGACTTACTCTACTTACCATCCAAGCAGAAGCTTAGAATCCAGACCATGGGTGGAACTGCTGACCATGGACTTCTGAGGGTGGAGTTTTCTGAGATAAAAGCCGCAGAACTTGGTGTTGGTGATTTAATGTCATTAGAAACAAACCAAATAGACGCTGCTGCTTACTCCCACTGGGGTGGAAAATCGATGTCAGGCTTATGGGTCAGTAGGTATTCACTTGACTTCTGACTGGACTAGTCAAACCTGAGCCAATAGGAATGTCTACTCTCGGGTTTTGATTACTGGTCTTGTCTCTGACTTTTGTGATTCAGAACATTAAACAGCTTGGGTGGGGAGGCTTCTATGGAAAGCCTACTATCTATTCTTGCCTGTAAAGATCTCTTGCCAAAAGACTTCACACATCCAATGTCATTGCTGGAGGAGGTAAAGATGGAAACTACAGTGTCAGGTGGGACCTAGTTACTCATCATTAGTACACATGAGCCAAGACATGAACTGAGCCACTTTCATCACCATAACCACAACCTGGCAGACCAGAGTCCATTGCTTGCCTGACGAATGTTGTGCCCTTCCATCTCTAAAACAGAAACAACGATTTCAACTCATAGGGGTACCAAATAGTTAAGGATACCAATTACCTCCAAATGAGTAGACAGTTTGCATTTGTTTGGTCAATGGAGATATGCTATTCATTGGAGTTTTGGTCTTGAAACACAATAATGGACATGATATTCGCATTCCAGCATTCTCAATTTTTGAGTGTGGTGGCTGATTTGACACAATAGAGAAGCACATAACTGGTTCTTGTGTCTACCTACGTCTGTCATGAAGCACATCACCCTCTCCTGATCTTTTCTGTTGAAAATTATTCCAGAGTTGGATTGATTTGCTTTCGAATGAAATAATTTTTGTTTAAACCTTGGCAGTGTATTTCATTGAGAAGACCCTATTTAAAGTTCCACTTAGTTTCCAAACTACTTTCTATCAGGATAAGGTCTCTGAAATCACTATTCAGAAGTTCAAGTATCCATGAACAGCCAAACACCACAACCTGTCATTCTTTCTGGTATATTCTGAGGGCTTTGAGTCTTTGCTGAAAAATGTCATCTTGTTGTGATATGAAATTCCACCATCACAACATATTTCACTGAGTTCAACATTTCCTTCTCTCTCTCTATTTTAAACTGTAAATTCACCAGGCAAGGTGATATATTAACCAGCAAGGAAAAGTTGTAGAGAGTAGAGAATGCATTTTGTTTGACAGCAAACCGGAACCTCCTTGATCCCCTGTCATAGGTTTTCCCTTGCTTTAAGACAACACAGTGGCAAAGAGCCTGGAGGCCCAATTTAAAAAATATCCCAAGGTTCCAGGAGTGAACAAATTATATCCTTGCCCTGGCAGACACCTTAGCCCCTAGGGCAGAGTCCAACATGGAAGGCTGTGAAAGCTGGTGGTCAGCAAAGAAGGCATAATATAGATGCAGTGCTGTAGGTCAGGAGTGCAAATGTTTTGATTGAATTATGTGTGGGCTTGGGACTTCAGAAGCAAAATGTGGGCAGCCTGGCCTCAAGGGTACGTAAAGAATGGTACAAGATGTGTACAATTGTGGCAAGATCCTTATATGACCTCTGCCCAAAATTGACTCAATCTAGTTCCAGCCAAATGTTATTCATCCCTCATTTTTAAGAGTGACATAGTCACTCACCAACTCCCAAAGGCCTGGAATTAGTCAAACTTCAGAGAGAACAACAACAACAAAGTGTGTTTAAGTAATACCTGGGTTCTCCATTCTGTTCCATTGATCTATGTGTCTGTTTTTGTGCCAGTACCATACTGTATCCATGATCACAGCTTTGTAATACAGCTTGAAGTCAGGCATTGTGATGCCCCCAGCTTTGGTTTTCTTTTTCAACACCCCTCTGGCTATTCGGAGTCTTTTCTGGTTCCATACAAATCTTAGGATTATATGTTCTAACTCTGTGAAGAAAGTCCGTGGTATTTTGATAGAGATTGCATTGAATGTAGATTTCTCTGGGCAGCATAGACATTTTCACAATATTTATTCTTCCAATCCATAAGTATGGAGTGTTTTCTCATCTCTTTGTGTCTTCCTCAATTTCTTTCATAAGTGTTCTGCAGTTTTTAGAGTACAGATCCTTCACCTCTTTGGTTAGGTTTATTCCTAGGTATCTTATGGTTTGGGGCACGATTGGAAATGGGACTGATTCCTTAATTTGTCTTTCTTCAGTCTCATCATTAGTGTACAGAAATGCAACTGATTTCTGTGCATTGATTTTGTATCCTGCCTCTTTACTGAATTCCTGTATGAGTTTTAGCAATTTTGGGGTGGAGTCTTTTGGATTCTCAATGTTACAGTATCATGTCATCTGCGAAGAGGAGAGTTTGACTTCTTCGCCAATTTGAATGCCTTTTATTTCTTTTTGTTGTCTGATTGCTAAGGCTAGGACTTCTAGTACTATGTTGAACAACAGTGGTGTGAGAGGGCATCCCTGTCATATTCCTGACCTTAGGGGGAAAGCTCTCAGGTTTCCCCCATTGAGAATGATATTTGCTATGGACTTTTCTTAGATGACTTTTTATGATATTAAGGTATATTTCCTCTAACCCTGCACTCTGAAGAGTTGAAATCAGGAAAATTTGCTGTATTTTGTCAAATGCTTTCTCTGCATCAATTGAGAGGATCATATGGTCCTTGTCTTTTCTTCTATTACTGTGATCTGTCATGTAAATTGACTTATGAATGTTGAATCACCCTTGCATCCCAGGATAAATCCCACTTGGTCGTGGTGAATAATCCTTTTAATGTACTGTTGGATCCTATTGGTTAGTATCTTGGTGAGTATTTTGGCATCCATGTTCATCAGGGATGTTGGCCTATAATCCTCCTTTTTGATGGGGTCTTTGGTTTTGGGATCAAGGTAATGCTAGCCTCATAGAATGAGTTGGAAGTTTTCTTTCCATTTCTATCTTTTGAAATAGCTTCAGTAGAATAGGTACTATTTCTTCTTTAAAAGATTGGATTATTACTCAGACATCAGAAAAAAATGAATATGTGCTATTTACATTGATGTGGATAGAACTAGAGGGTATTATGTTGAATGAAATAAGTCAATCAGACAAAGACAATTATCACATAGTTTCACCCATATGTGGAATATAAGAAATAGTGAAAGGGACCATAAGGGAAGGAGGGGTACCAAGTGGGAAAAAATTAGAGAGGAAGACAAACCATGAGAGATTCCTAACTCTGGGAAACAAAGTGTTATAGAAGGAGAGGTGGGTGGGGGGATAGAGTAACAGGGTGATGGGCATTAAGGGGGGGCATGTGATATGATGAGCACTGGGTGTTATACTATATGTTGGCAAATTGAATTTAAATAAAATAAAATAAAATTTTAAAACAGAAATAAGTAAAAAAAAAAAAAAAAGAAGAAGAAGAAGAAGAAAGAAAGAAAGAAAGTAATACCTGGTGATTGTCTATAAAGCTTACAGTGGGGAGCCCTCCAGTGGCCATTGGAAAAATTGAACCCTGATCAGTTTGGGCATCAGTCTCTTAGAGAGATATGTCAACATCACATAATTGCTTATTAATTAGCCCCAGTCATGTAACAGCATCTAAGATTAAGCTGAAAAAGATCTCAGAAGAGGAAAGGGAGTCTTGCTATCCTGAAGATATGGGTCACAGCCAGGGAAAGTAAGTTGACATTGATGTTGGCTGCTGAAGTTTGTTCTGGTTATTTCCCTTGCAAAGTACATGACTTTGGGTTCTTTATGCCCCTCTCTGCTCCATCAATTCCCCTGTTTCTCTCCTGTAGCCCTGTTGTGAGGATTCAATGAAATAAGGGAGCCAATCAGCTAGCACACATAAGGTGTCCTAAGAGTGCTAGTTCTGTCCACTTTTCCCAAGATCATAATTTATGATTATAATGCTAGCTTTGGACCTTACAGAATTGAATTATTTTGTTAGTTGCCTGCTTCTTTGGTTAAGAGTTGTCTTCCCAACTAGCTTGATATCTGGTTCTATACACTGCTTTGCATCCACTAACTAGTGTCTATCTGGTATGTGGTACCAGGTAAATGTTGATTTAACTGTATAACAAATGTTTCCTCAGAGTCTACTATATTGGCTACTCTCCTGGGTACTTTAATTAGGATTGCCTGGCAATCTCAGCAAAAAGAGGCACTCTCTTTTTTCTTGCTCTCTTTTTCATTTACCTAAAAACAAAAACAATTTCACCTAAGGAGGTTTGGGCTAAAATAATGATTCTTTCCAACTGTGGACAATGATAGATTAAGATTAACTTTATGCTATGAAAAATGAAATGTTTCTATTCATCAAAAGTCTCTTGCTTCAGAGAGGAGAGGATGAAGATACTTCAAGAACACCAGTTAAGAGAAATACAACATATAGAACCATCCATATGAAATGTTGACAAAACAAGTAAGAGTAGTAAAAACATACCAGAAGAAAGAAGAGTAGAGCATCAGAGCAGACAAGCTCAAAGCTTGGAACACTATTGCCCAATCTCTGCATATTAGCATTTTATGCCACAGACCTTGAGTGTGGATCATTAGGTAAGTATCAGACCTGGCATACAACTCAATAGGTCAAAGTTCAAAAGATGATATAGTAAAAAATTTTAAAAGAAGGTAAAATCATTCTTTGGGGTCCAAAGTACTTTCATATATATTATTTGTATGTGACAGATTGTATTTTCTAAAGATTGGCACAATAATATCTCCCATCTCATTTGTTCTTTTACAATGTGATTTTGCCATTCCCATCAAGAGATAGAGTCTAATTCATCTTCTCTTGAATCTGGGTGACTTGTGAACACTTACAGTAATAGATTGTATTAGAAGTAATACAACGAGCTATCAAAGTCAGGTCACACAAGACAATGCAGCTTCCATTTTGTTTGCTTAAATCTTTCACTTGGAACCCTAAACTTCCATGTAAGAAAGTTGATTACCCTTCCATTACCACTCTGAAGAGGCCACATATTGGTGCTCCGGTCAACTGACTCTCCTATGAGTGAGCCAACTTGGACATCCACCCCAGTTGAGCTTTTAGGATGAAAGCAGCCCCAACCAACATCTGAGTATATGCACATGAGTGACTCCAAGTAAGAACTACCCAGATGAACCCTGTCTAAATTCCTAACCCAAGGGGCACTTGGGTAGCTCAGTCAGCTTAGCTTCTGGCTCTTGGTTTCAGCTCAGGTCATGATCTCAGGGTCGTGACATGAAGCTCTGCACTCAGCATGGAATCTGCTTGAGACCCTCTCTCCTTGTCCCTCTTCTCCTCCACACCCCCTTCAAAAAAATTAAATAAATATTGTAAAAATAAAGAGGGCACCTAAGTGGTACAGGTTGAATGTCTGCCTTTGGCGCAGTTCATGATCCTGGGATCCCAGGTTCAAGTCCCTCATCAGGCTCCCTGTGGGGATCCTGCTTCTCCCTCTGTTTGTGTCTCTGCCACTCTCTTGTGTCTCTCATGAATAAATAAATAAAATCTTGAAAGAAAGAAGGTCCTAACCCAAAAGTCATGAGTCAATAAAATCATTGTTTTAAACTGCTAATCGAGGTAATTTGTTATGCAGCAACTGTATTGAGAATAATATGTAAAGTTGGAGACTTATCATTCCCATTTTAAAGATAAGGATGGTTTCAGATCATTAACATGTCCTAAGTGTGGGAATTAGTATTTAAGATGTAAGCTTTGTCTAAATGACCTCTCAGACTACTAAAGAAGATAACTTGTGATGAAGATGATATGTAGATAGAGTCATGAATAATATCATCAAAGCATTATAGAAATGAGGGGAATGAGATGCCTTTAATTCACATGATCAGAGAAAGCTTCTTAAAGATGGTGACATTTGAGCTTGACTTTGAACAATAGATATAGATCTTTTTTGAAGAAGAAATAAAGATCCAGACACAGAAGTGGGAAATGTTTTGTAATAGTGAGGTCTCAAGGAACTGAACATTATTAGCCCTTTGCCTTCCCACTCCATTTCTGATTATGGCTTCTTGGCATCTAAGTTAAGCTACCCAACAGGAAACCATCTGACCAATTCCACCAAGAAAAGCAACAAGCCTTTGAAAATGCCCAGAATTACCAAGAGACACTCTTTACAACATCTTTAAGGCTGATATTTCAGAGGCTTTTTTAAAAAAATGTGTAATGTGAAATCTTTGAAAAAGTCTTTGCAGGAGTCCTTGGAACACTCAAAAGGGAGCTAAAGAGTTCCCAGATCTTCTATTCTGCTCAGTATTTTATATGCTAAACATTTATTTACAAAGTGGCATAAGTCAATCAATGGCAAACATTCCTTACCTCCCAAGACTTGATATTTGATCTATTCCAACTGTTTGTTGTTGTTTTAAGACAATGGTTTTAAAATTCAAAGCAATCTTTGTCACTTATGTGACCTTTTAACTTTGAAAAATAAGTGATTTCTTCTCTCTCCTTTTTTCTCCTCCCCTTGAAAATTCCCATTTTACTACGTATGAACTTATAGTCATATTCTGGATCTAAGATACTTAACAAGGGTTTTATTTTTAAAGTATTGAAAGAAACATTATAAAATAAAATTGGACAATGAATGAGAAATAATCAAAGGCCATTGGTTTAAAAAAATTTTAAATACCATATCTTTTAATACCTATATTGTAACTAAAATTGTTCTTTTACACAATGACAGCAATTTGGGAAAAAAAAAAACACATTTAACTGGGGAGGAAAAAAATCTAAACACAGTTAATATGTTTCAGAGCACATTGCCTAAGAGGTATCAACTAGAGCTGTTCCAGTTTGATAGCCACCAGCCACATATAGTTACTTAAATTTCAATTAATGAAAGATTAAATTCAATTCCTCTGTTAACACTAGCCTGACTTCAAGTGGTCAATAGTCACATATGCCTAGTGGCAACTGTGTGAAAATGGGCAGATACCAAACATTTCATCATCGTGGAAAGTTCTATTAAACAGCACTGCTCTAGAGAGCTAGCTAGCTGGTCCTTTCATCAATATTCAGTCAGCAGTGTGGAAATGATTTGAAATGGAAAGGATCTAATAATTCTTGAAATACAAAGCATTACGCTTCTGTTGGAGGGACACCTTAATGCCATAATGAAAAGCCTTACTTGTATATTAACTTTTGAAGAGGGGTTGATAAGTTTGAAATACAGCTATAAACATTCATTCATTCAAAAAATGTTCACCAATTTTGGCTTGTAAATATCCAAATAGGTGCTAAGTCAAGAAGCCACTTTGAATTTCAAGGGTATTTAGAAATGATAACTTTATAACATATATGTTAAGTAAGATGAATATTTGTTCAGCTTTCCATAAATCGGCCCCAAACATCAAGTAAAAAAATTGAAAGAGTGTCATTGTTTTTTGCTGAAATTAACAATAATATTCAATATATAAATCAAGTTATATGCTTTATTTTATATTTCAGCTTTCCTCAGCAATACATTTCATTTATTCCTTTACAAATTTATTCATCAACAAATGTTTGACCATTATCTATAAAACTTATAGAATAAATTTTCTTTTCTCAAAAGATTTCAGCTTATTCAAAAGACAGTAACCAGAATGGGGAAACCATGGTAAGTGGGAACAGTTGAAAGAACTAGGAATGTTTTTTCTTGTGAAGACAATTCTCAGAGGGCATACTGCTTGCTTAAAACATGAGGACTTTCATGTGGAAAAGGCTTGAGACTAGTTCTTTGTAATCCCAATGGAGAAGTGACATCAGTGTCAGAAAGCTACAAAGAAATTGATTTGGAATCAATGTTAGTTCAAAACTAGCTAAAGATAGAATAGACTGCTTTAAAAGAATTGAGTTAAAAGTCACTGATGACATTCAAAGTCAAGCCGGGTTTGTCAAGGGATGTAGTGCAAGGAATCCAAAGATCACATGTGTGATTTTATAAGGTCTTCTTTAGGATCTTCTTGAATTCTGAACTTCTGTAATGCCAAGACTAATCTGCATCACAGAAGCCTTTTGAATAATAACAAGTTGTTTTATGATGTTCATTCCTTTTGTAAAAAACTTGATTTGAATACAATTAATTAACATATAATGTATTATTGGTTTCCAAGGTAGAGATCAGGGATTCATCAATCTTATATAATACCCAGTGCTCATTATATCATGTACCCTCATTGATGTTCATCGCCCAGTTACCCCACCTCCCACTTCCCTCTTCTCTAGCCACCCTCAGTTGTTTCCTATGATAATGATGTTATTCCTAATGGTTTTTGCCTAGGGCTAATGTATATAATAGGTAATATTTGTAGAATGAGCTATTTTATTGATGACATTCAATTTTATAACCTACTCACTGTATTTATATATCAAATTTAATATCTTCAAAAATACAAATGATAAGAATTTAACAAATATTGAATGCGATTTTAAATCAAGAAAATGGAATGAATCATTGATTCAACTCACATAAAACTTGATAATTCTGGGAAGTTTACCACATTTGGTCAATTTTGTTAAAGTTGTCAAGTGATTAACAAAGTGATTAGCTAATGGCAGATAAAAATTGGTAAGCAAGATGAAAGACCATGTCCAATTTGGGCAGAACAATCATTGCAGTGTTACCTAAAATGCTGATGATGTCACAAATTATTGAACTGATATTGCATAGTATGCCTACCTCTCTGTCTTCTACATAACTAATGAACTTTATTTAAATCTCTTTCAGGGCAGCCTGGGTGGCTCAGCGGTTTAGCGCTGCCTTCAGCTCAGGGTGTGATCCTGGAGACCTGGGATCCAGTCCCACATCGGGCTCCCCGCATGGAGCCTGCTTCTCTCTCTCTGTCTGTGTCTCTGCCCCTACCCCCCGTGTCTCATCAATCAATATATAAAATCTTTAAAAACAACACAAAAAAGAAAGAATCTCTTTCAAAATGGTAATGGTTATCTCCATTTGAAAAAACGAAATCCAAAACCATTTCTCTTTCAAGGTGGCAGAGAGAACCAGAAATCAAACTTAAAACTAGGTGTAAATTTTGGAATGTTCCAAGCTTTGTCAGAATCTATGAACCTTTTAAAAATTATTTTGACGCAAACATACTGACAGAGGAGAGGAAAATGTTAAGCAATCAAATTGAAGCAGAGACTTTCCATTTGCCTAATGAGTATCATGAAAGCCTCTGTCAGAGTTGCTTAATATTCCTGTCTGTGCAGTGTATTTACCTGGAGTGAGTTCCATTCAATGGCATGAACCATAAAAAAAGTGCAATCTGTGCATTCTAATTAGTTTATAACTATTTAGGCTCATGTTAAAAATTCTTATAAATAACTACAAATTCATCCTGGAAATATTTGGTCTTTGATGTATTTATGAGAAAGAAAGTTTTTTCTTCTTCTTATAAGTACCGGTAATAGAGATGTAAAATTAAATACATAAAAATGCATCAAAAGTAGAGTTTACTTAAAGGCATCTATGTTGTCCTGGCATTTTTAAAAATGAAGTCTCACAAAAATGGTATCCTATCTTAATTGAATAACACATGTAATTTTAAAAAGTCACTTCTTAATTTAATAAGTGGTTTCATCTGAACTTTATTTGTGTATGGATTTCTTGTCATCCATTGTTAAAGATTATGCATTTGGGTAATATTGGCCTTAATTTGGAAAGCTATCAGAATAGCCCTATAGAACTTCTCTTGGATATTACAAGAGTCTAGAATCACTCTTCATTATTTATATAAAATCTTCCACTTTTCAAAAATCCTTTTTTTCAAAAGGATCCTGCCTTTTCTGTCCAATATCCTTTCAAATTTCTTATCCAGGTGCTTCTTAAATTTTAATCCTCTGACAATCTTTAGAAGAATCTTCAGGAAAGTATATAAAAATGCAAATACTCAAATTTTGCCAGAGTCAGGTTAAGGAGATCTCTATAGGGTAGAGACCAGAAATCAGCATTTTTAAAGCCCCCTAAATAATCCTTAACAAAGTTGAAGAACATTTTCTTATTAAATCTTAACAGGATTTTCACTTGTGCAAAAATGGAAAAAACAGGGCCATATCAACCCTCTAACTTAAAATTCCTTTTGAAAAACAGATAACTATAACAAAGAGGAATTTTCAGATACTGGATATCCAGCAGATCAGTGATCACTGAGAGAGGGGAAACAAATTAGGTGATCTCTAAGATTGCCTAGCAAGAGTTTCCAGGCTACTACACAAGGAAAAGAGAAGGTAAGAAGAGCCTAGTAGTCTCCCTGAGTAGAAGAGTTAGAGCTGGGAGTCCAGGAAGGCTATAGGGGCTAAAGTTTGTAAGGTAGATGCCAGAGATGAGAAGGCTGACTGATAAGACTCTCTGGAAACCAGAAGAGGCTCCACGTCTTTTCTTTAACTAAGTACTAGCCAGCATCCTCAAGGTTCTAAATGTAGGGGTACAATTACTGAGTTAAAGTTTTTCCTATTTTCTAATGTAAACCATTAATACTATAAATTTCCTACTACATGAAGAAACTTAAGCTGCAAGAAAACTCAGAAAGACAATTCAATAAAAAAAGCCCCAAAAATGGTTCAAAATGAGATATTTAGCAAACAGATAAAAATCATTAAAAAGAATGAAGCAGCAGCAGCAGCAGCAGCAGAAGAAGAACAACAACAATAATAACCAAGCAGAAACTCTGGAACTGAAGAAATCAGTGGGTGAAACGAAATATACAATAGAGAGCATTTTCAGTAAAGTAGAACAAATGGAAGCTAGGATAAGAGAGTTAGAATATAGATATTTTAAAATAAACAATTGGAGGAGGAGGAGGAGGAGGAGGAGGAGGAGGAGGAAGAAGAAGAAGAAGAAGAAGAAGAAGAAGAAGAAGAAGAAGAAGAAGAAGAAGAATATAGATATTTTAAAATAAACAATTGGAGGAGGAGGAGGAGGAGGAGGAGGAGGAAGAAGAAGAAGAAGAAGAAGAAGAAGAAGAAGAAGAAGAAGAAGAAGAAGAAGAAGAAAGAGCCTACATGATCATTAGATACCATCAAAGTATAAATGTTAGAATAAAGAGGATTCCAGAAAAGAGGAAGAAGGAGACAAAAAGTTTATTCTAAGAAAGAATACCTGAGAACATCCCCAACCTGGGGAGAGAATTAAATACCCCATTTTATGACTTAATAGATAACCCTATCCTCTCAATGCAAAAGGACCTTCTCAAAGATATATTATAATTAAAATGTCAGTGATCAAAGATAATGAGAGAATTCTAAAAGAAGCCAGGTGTAAAAAGGTTATAACTTACAAAAGAACCCCCATTAGGCTAACAGCAGATTTCTTAGCAGAAACTCTGGGCCAAGAGGGAGTGGAATGATGTAGTCAAAGTTTTGAAAGAAAAAAAATGTCAACCAAGAATACTTAACTCAGGAAAGTTATCCTTCAGATGTTGAGGAGAAATAAAGAATTTCCCAGACAAACAGAAACTTAGAGTTTCACCCCTACACCTTTCAAGAAATACTGAAAGGGCTTTTTTAAGCTGAAATAAAAGGATACTAGTCAATGCCCTGAAAATATATGAAAGTATACAACACATTGGTAAAAGGAAATATATGGTTAGACTTACAAAGTTCTGATTTGTAGTAATATGGTATATTAGGCACTTACCTATAGTTCAAAGGTCATAGGAAAGGAGTGCTAAAAATAATTATTAAGGGATGCCTGGGTGGCTCAGTGGTTGAGCATCTGCCTTTGGCTCAGGGCATGATCCTGGAGTCCTGGGATCGAGTCCCACATCAGGCTCCCTGCATGGAGCCTGCTTCTCCCTCTGCCTATTTCTCTGCCTCTTTCTCTGTGTCTCTCATGAATAAATAAATAGAATCTTTAATAATAATAATAATTCTAAATTTAAATAGGTTGAGTTCACCAATCAAAAGGCATAGAGTGGAGGTACCTGTGTGGCTCAGTCAGTTAAGCATCTGCTTCTTGTTCTCAGCTCAGGTCTTGATCTCAGAGTCATGAGTTCAGGCCCCACATTGAGCTTCATTCTGGGCATGGAGCCTATTTTTTAAAAAAGGCATAGAGTGATTGGATGGATAAAAAAAATAAGCTCAGGTATATATTGCCTCCAAGAGACTCACTACAGCTTTAAGGACATATATAGACTCAAAATGAAGGGATGGAAAAAGATATTCATGCAAGTAGAAATCAACAAAAGCAGGGGTAGCTATATTTATATACCAGGTAAAATAGACTATAAGCCAAAAATGATAACAAGGGACAAAGAAAACCATTATATGATGATAAAGGTGTTCATTTCATCAAGAATACATGAGTCATAAATATATAAGGCACTCAACATTGGAGCTTCTAAATATATTAAACAAATACAGATCTAATGAGAGAAACAGACAATATACAATAATAGTAAGAGATATCAATACCCCACTTTCAGCAATGAATTGATCATCTAGACAGAAAATCAATAAGGAAATTTTGGACTTGAACCGTGCATTAGACCAGATGGACCTAATAGACATATATGGAACATTCCATCCAACAGCAATACACACATTCTTTGCAAGTGCACACAAAATATTCTTCAGCATAGACCATGTGATGGGACACAAAACAAGTCCTAGCAAATCTAAGAAGACTGAAATCATACCAAGTATCTTTTCACAGAGGTTTGAAACTAAAAATCAATAAACGAAAATCTAGAAAATCTATACATATGTGGAAATTAAACAACACACTTCTGAACAACCAATGGGGTTATAGAAGAAAGCAAAAGGGTGTTCAAAAAATATCTCAAAACAGTGAGGCACCTGGGTGGTGCAGTTGCTTAAGGGTGTGATTATTGTTTTCAGCTCAGGTCATGATCTCAGGGTCATGAGATAGAGCCCCGCATTGGGCTCGGCACTCAGTGCAGAATCTGCTTGAGATTCTCTCTCCCTCTCCCTCTGTCCTTCCCCACTCTCATACTCTTTCTCTCTCTCTCTAAAATAATTAAATAAATCTTTTTAAAAATATCTTGAAACAGGGATCCCTGGGTGGCGCAGCGGTTTGGCGCCTGCCTTTGGCCCAGGGCGCGATCCTGGAGACCCGGGATCGAATCCCACATCAGGCTCCCGGTGCATGGAGCCTGCTTCTCCCTCCGCCTGTGTCTCTGCCTCTCTCTCTCTCTCTGTGACTATCATAAATAAATAAAAAATTAAAAAAAAATATCTTGAAACGAATGAAAATGGAAACACAACATACAATACCTATGCGATGCTGCAAAAGCAGTTCTGAGAGGGAAGTTTATAGTGATAAATGCATATCTTAAGGATGTAAAAAGATCTCAAATAAACAACCTAACTTTATACCTAAGACTGAATGAGGAGGAAATAGAAAATCTAAACTTATCAAATACAAAGAAGGACATACAATCAACTTCAAAAACTTCCCAATGGATCCCTGGGTGGCTCAGCGGTTGAGCGCCTGCCTTCTGCCCAGGGCGTGATCCTGGGGTTCCGGGATCGAGTCCCACGTCGGGCTCCCTCCAAGGAGCCTGCTTTTCCCTCTGCCTGTGTCTCTGCTTCTCTCTCTCTCTCTCTCTCTCATGAATAAATAAGTAAAATCTTAAAAAAAAAAAATTTCCCAATGAACAAAAGTCCAAGACCAGATATCTCCACTAGCAAATTCTACCAAACATTTAAGGAAGAATAAAAGCCAATCCTTTCCAAACTCCAAAAAACTGAGGCACAGGGAATACTTTCAAATTCACTTTATCAGGCCATTTTCACCTTGATACCAAAGCCAGATAAAGACATTGCAGGAAAAGAAAAGTGTAGAATACTATTTCTAATCACTTCTGATGCAAAAATTCTCAACAAAATGTTAGCAAACCAAATTCAATTAACACATTAAAAGGATTATTCACTATAGTCAAGTGGGATTTATCCCTGCTTTGCAAGAATGGTTCAACACATGAAAATCAATCAATGTGAGGTATCACATTAATAGAATAAAAGATAAAGGTCATATGATCATCTTGATAGATGCAGAGAAAGCATTTAACAAAAACAACATCCTTTCATTACAAAAACCCTCAACAAATTTGGTACAGAAAGAGCATACCTTAACATAATAAAGACCATATGCAATAAACCTATAGCTAACCATATACTCAGTGGTGAAAAATTGAAAGCTTTACCTCTAAGATCAGGAACAAGAAAAGAGTGCCTACTCCCACTTTTTAAAATTTTTATTTAAATTCAATTAACTAACTTATAATGTATTATTAGTTTCAGAGGTAGAGGTCAGAGATCTTACATAACACTTAGTGCTCATTACATCAATGCCTTCCTTAATGTTCATCACCCAGTTACCCTCCTCTCATCCAGCGATCCAATTTGTTTCCTATGATTAAACAGGTCTTATGATTTGTCCCCCTCTCTGATTTCATCTTGTTTTATTTTTTCTTCTATTCCCCGATGATCCTCTGTTTTGTTTCTTAAATTCCACATATGAGTGAGAGCATATGGTAATTGTCTTTCTCTGATTGACTTATTTCACTTAGCATAATACCCTCTAGTTCCATCCACATCATTGCAAACAGCAAGATTTCTTTTCTTTTGATGGTTGAATAGTATTCCATTATATATAGTATTCCAATATAAATAAATATATTTATTCCAATATAAATAAATAAATATATATATATATATATATATATATATATATATATATATACCACATCTTCTTTATCCATTCATTTGTTGATGGACATCTATCTGGGCTCTTTCCACAGTTTAGCTATCATAGACATTGCTGCTATAAACACTGGGGTGCAAGTGTCCCTTCGGATAGCTACCTTTGTATCTTTGGGTTAAATCCCTAGTAGTACAATTGCTGGATCATAGGGTAGCTCTCTTTTCAATTTTTTGAGGAACCTCTGGACAGTTTTCCAGAGTGGCTGCACCAGCTTGCATTCCCACCAATGGTGTAAGAGGGGTTCCCCTTCCTCTGCATCCTCACCAACATCTGTTGTTTCCTGACTTGTTAATTTTAGCCATTCTGACTGGTGTGAGGTGATCTTCATTGTGGTTTTGATTTCTATTTCACTGATGTGGAGTGATGTGGAGTGATGTGGAGCAATTTTTCATGTGTCTGTTGGCCATTTGTATGTCTTCTTTACTCCCACCACTTTCATTCAACATTCCAGCTTCTAACAATTGGAAGTCCTAGCTATAGTAATTAGATAAGACAAGGAAATAAAAGTCATCCAAACTGGAAAAAGAAGTAACATTGTCATTATTTGCAAATGACATGATCTTATATATAAAAACCCTGAAGACTCAACCAATAAATTGTTGGAACCATAAAAAAATCAGAAAAGTTGGAGAAAATATAATCAACATACAGAAATCATTTCCATTTCTGTATACTAACAATGAAACATTTGAAAAAATAAAAAGAATTATCTAATTCACAATGGTGTCAAAGGCAATAAAATTTAGAATTAAATTAGAATAAATTTTAAATAACTAATTAAATTAGAATAAATTTAACCAAAGAAATGAAATATCTGTATACTAAAAACTATAAAACCTTGATGAAAGATATGAAGAAGGCATAAGCAAATGGAGAGATATCTCATGTTCATGGATTGAATTAGTACTGTTAAAATGTCCGTACTACCAAAATCATCTACAGATTTAATGCAATTACTATTAAAATTTTAATGACATTTATCACAGAAAATTTTTTTAAATCTTCAAATTTGTATAGAACCACAAAAGACTTCAAATAGCCAAAGCATTTGTGAGAAAGAGCAAAGCCACAAACAGACTTCCTGATCTCAAACTATCCTATGAAGTATAGTAATCAAAGCAGTATGTTATTGTCATAAAAATAGACCAATGCAACAGAATATAGAGCCTAAAAAGAGACCCCTGAATTTATGGTCAATTAGTATTTGATAAAGGAGCCAAGAATACTCAATGGGGAAAGGATAATCTCTTCACCAATGGTGTTGGGAAAACTAGATAACCACATGCAGAAAAATGAAATTGAATCCTTATCTTACACCACTCATAAAAGTTAACTGAAAACAGATTGAAGCCTTAAACATAAGACCTGATATCATAAAACCCCTAAAAGAAAACATAGGAAAAGAATTGCTTGACACTTGTCTTAGCAATCATTTTTTATGTTAGACATCAAAAACACAAGGAACAAAAATCAACAAATGCATCTCCATCGAACCAAAAAGCTACTACATAGCGAAAGAAATGAAAGGTAATTTGGGGAATGGGAGAAAAGATTTGCCAAGCAAATATCTAATAAGGGGTTAATATCCAAAATATATAAAGAATTCATACAATCCAATTTAAAAAAAAAAGAAAATCTGATGTTAAAAAAGGATCCAGCATCACTAATCATCTGGGAAATGTAAGTCAAAATCACAATAAAATATTACCTCATACCTGGGAAAATGGCTGTCAACACAAAGATAACTTTTCCTCTCTCTGTCTTCCCCTTTATCGTCCTCCCCAACCCTGGGCCTTGAGTCCACAAAACTCCAGGAACTTTCTTGTTCAGGGTCCCTCCTCAATGACACACACCTCTGCACCCCCCACGCTGTGCTGATCCACCTGCCTTGGACTGGGGCACCGCTCCATGGAGGAAAATGGAATAGGGAGCAGTAGACACTTTTTCCAGTTTTAGACCCTTGCTTACACCATTGCACTAAGTGATTAAAGGCTTGAGCATGACTTTCTCTTTGGTTTGTTTTTATTCAGCTACTCTGACAGCTGGTGGCTCCCTCAGCTTCTGACAGCTCAGCTGACCTCCTGGCACATTACTTTTTAACTGGCCAAACTCAGAGAGATGGATCCCATTTTACAGATGAGAATTGGAGGCTCTGATGGGTGACTTGCTCAAGATCCTTCAGCTAATAGTGATCAAATCAGGATTTGAGCCCAGATCTATGTGCCATGCCTTTACTTAGAACAGTTTTTTGTTTGTTTTCAAATTATGTGTCGTGAATAATTAATGGCATTTAAAAAAATTTTAATTGTTTCAACCTGATGTTTTAAAATAAAACAAAAAATGAAAAGATTAGATTTCACTGCAGATAGTAATGGTAACTACTGTTTTTTGGACATTTTTTGTTTCCAATATATTTCCTACTCTGGGTGAGAGCTAAACATTTTGAAGCCACTAGCTTCGAAGGGTTTCTTCCACACAACTCACCCTTGCACCCTACTCTACTTGGGGATAATAATACCCATAGTACTGAATTTCTGAGAAGGTTAAATATGACAGTACGTGTCAAACCCCAACACAGTGCCTGCCATCTGTAATCTGGGTATTCTTTGAATGGTCTCAGTGCTCCAGCCCCTGCGCCCTGTGCCTCCATCCTGTGTGTTCTCTCACTCTCTCTCTGAGAGGCCATTGATGCAGTTTGCAAAGGATCCTTAGTCCCTCTCCCCTCTGGATTCTGAATCCAAGAGAAATTAAAGTATTGGTGTCAGCTGAATTGCAGGCCAAAGCTTGCACCCAAGATTGCAATGGGATTCTCACTCCTCTGGCCTGAATTGGATTGACTTATCCCTTCCCATTCAGAGCCAATGCCAATATCAGTGTCTGCTCACAAGCTTGCCCCAGAGGGCTTCCCATGTGGAAGAAAGCAGGATGCAGCCTGACTGTGGGTCTAACGGGGGAGCTAGGGAGACCCTTGGGAAGAATCACTGGGCAGAATGTGGCAGAGAACATGATAGCTTCCCTCCCACAGTTTCCATGAGGGCAGAAATTCCTATTATAATTCCTCTGTTTCTCCCAGGGCTCCTATCATTTTTGTTCTGTAAGCTAATATGCTGAAGCATTCAAGTCTGCTATTCATGGCTGGTCCTCTAGGAGAGAAGTCCCACAGTCTGTCGGGCAGGACTGCTTCCATTCTTCTAATGTGGCCTTCCTCCAGTTCCAAAGACTGCCTCTCTGTGGACTGTCCCAAGTCCTGAGACATACCAAGTATTGACTTTGCCCTGAAAGGAGTCAGACCGGGGCATACACTAGGGTATTCACAAAGCCACTCAGCACCAGAGGTCAAAAATCCCTGATCTTTCTCCTGTTGCAAATAATACCCAGAGACATACTCCACTGTACCTCAGTAGAAGTTATGTCATGAGCCTAAATGACTACATAAATTGCTCTATTTAGTATTATAAATCACAATAGTAGAGTGCCAGCAATATTAAAATGTCCTCAAATTTGAATATAAGCATCCTTCTCATAATAAATTCATCAAAATAAATGAAAACCAAAAATTAAATCTCCTTCCTCCTCCTTTATGTTAAAGCACAAAAACTTAAAAAAAAAAAAAAAAACCAACTTTGTTTCTTTATTTCCCCATTTCTTACTCTATTCAATTCCAGCCAGAATGATTTCATTTAAACATCTGGGTAGAATTGGGCTTCTTCACATAGCTGCCAACTGGGGCATTTCATCAGAGGGGGTGATTTGTTCAGCATTTTGAAAGTTGAATTAACCTTGGGGCCCTGGGTGGCTCAGTCAGTTAAGTGCCTGCCTCTGGCTCAGGACATGAACCCGGGGTCCTGGGATTGCGCCAGGGTTCCCTACTCAGCAAGGAGCCTGCTTCTCCCTCTCCCTCTGCCCCTTCCCTTTCTTGTGCACATTCTCTCTCTCAAATAAATAGATAAATAAAAATCTTAAAATTAAGGTAATCAAATCCTCAATCCTTTTTAAGAATTCAAAAGAATAAATCAGAAAGATGAGAGTATCAGAGGACCAGTCCCATGCTAAGAAAATCTGAAAAGCTTAATAAAAGCTTATAGCAAAACAGCATTTTCCACACCACACAGAGTACAGCCTTTAACCACATGAGGGATGCCAGTCAAACACTGGAGCAGACACTTGTTGGACTCTTGAGGGTACAGGCCATCTCAACCCATCTCAATTCATCAGTCTATCAGCATGGAGTGGTTCTGCATATTTTCAATAATCATTACCATCTTTGCTTTGTCCAGATCTTACCCCAATGGGTAATGAGGCTGCTTAAACTTTACAATCATTTCTTATGTTTCACATCAATCCACTCTAATAACCTTTTTTCCCCCAGCTTTATGGAGGTACAATTGGCAAATAAAATTGTAATCTGATGACTTTTTGAAAAATCTCGTTATGAAGATTTCAGTCTCTTTTGGTTCAAAATCTCCTTCTTCTATGCCTATAAAGCTTTCCCTCCCCTTTCATTCCAGGCTATCTTGAGGCACAGAACTTTTGGAGTATAATTTTCTCTTCCATCATCTTTGTCTTTCTTCTCTTTTCTTACTCTTGTGAAGGATGGGCCATCTAGGGATAGCCATTTTTGTGTATAATTGCCCGATGAGTTAAGTTTACTCTCCTCTGATTTTTTAAACATTACTTTTTGTCTCATGTTACACACTTATTTGTAGATTTATCTATTATCCATTTCTCTCAATGAGTGAAAAGGAGTCTTTGTCTGGTTTGCCACTCTATCCCCTTAGCAATTATAGTTCTTGACAAATAGTGGGCACTCAGTAAATATTTTGCTGAGTGAGTGGATCCCTGCTCATCTAGTTCAGCCTGTGGATTCTATAGGTACAGGTGGTTCAGGGATCCTGTCCCTCAAAGGTTTCTTGTCATGAATAATCCTTTTGAAAGATGTAGTTAGAAGTTCTATCTGGCCACCAGATGGAAGCATCATGTTTATATTCCTCTGTTTTGTGTACTTTTCCCCTACACTGTGGCAATTCCTGGCAAGCCTACAGAGTGTTAATCCCCATCCTCTGTATCCCTAAATTGGGCTTATGGATACCTTCCTGTGGAGGTTTGGTAAAGATGAAGAGGGCTTCCAACCTCTCTCTTTTGCTGTGGCACTTGCATGGGTCCCCACGTCCTTCCGTTCAGCAGTCATCCTGCTAGGAAAAGTAAGGACAGTCTTTGTTCCCTACAGACACCTGCAAACTTCACAAGGAAAGTTCTTGGGGGCTCTCTGGCACTCTACCCCATAGGATAGTAATTATTTCCTGAACTCAACTCTTCTTAAGAAGGTGATATCACCTCCATTGTCTCCAGCAGTGTGTGTGTGTAAACTAAAGGGAACAGAGCTTGCTATGTTGATTCTTCTAGAATTCCGCTTTGGACTATTTTCATTGTGATAACCACTGTCAGTAACTCTAGGAGAACAGGAGAATTGTGAGAAGTAACTCATAATTTTATAATACATTGGAGAAGAAAGGTAGACAAACAATAGGACAGTGAAAATAACATCATCGTTTTCAGCCATGGCAGGCAACCTGGACCAGTTCTGTAGATCATGTATACTCCCCCCAAGTGCTGCTCCTGGAGTCTCCCTAAGAATTCCAGGGAGAAGCAGAAACCCAGGCCATAGACTTATCCCCAAATCTTGCTTTTTCAGCATTTAATCCTTAGATATTGAATAAACCTTCCCTGTGGCTGAAACTCCTCTTCTACCACCTATGACCCTTTGCAGCAAAACCAAATCTATGATCTGTTTTTTAGCACAAGTTGAGAAACAAGATAGAGTGGGAAATTAAAAGAAAAAAATCAACTCCATTTTTACCTCTTCATGCTCAGTACTCCAAAAGTACTAAAGAGTGGAAGTCAGAGAGTGCCTGCTGTAACTCTGTGCCCTTATAGTCCTGGAAGAGATGCTGTAAAGAAACCACTATTCTTTTGAGGTGAGCAGGTTCTAGCTCCCCAAAAGATTTTGAAATCATTAAAAAATAAGGTTGTTCTCTAGAATCAAAGAATCTTTTTTGACCCATGAGAAGAAATTGCCATCTGTTCCTGAGTGCAGAATCTACTCTCTCAGTTGAAGGCCCTAATTATCTTAATCCCTAAACTGAATCCCTTTTATTTGCTAAAACCAGACAGGGATCCACCCTTGAAGATACCAGACAAAAAAATTGGGTTAATCCTCCAAATCTGGCAGTGCTTTTAAAAACCAATCACAGGCCTACAAACACCAACCATAAACTGCTACAGCCCACAAATTCAAAGACTGCCAAGGCGTATGTTTAAAACCATCCTCCGAAGCCACCCCAAGGCTCGTTTTCTTGCTCTTTCACACGTTATGTTGATTTCTCAAGGTTTCCAGACTAATGTACCATGTACCTGGTTTCAGAAAATTAGATGTCTGTGCTTCCAGATTCTGATCCAGTTAAGATGAAAGGACACAAAACATTTAGCCACCAATATGGCAATAATTGATTTAGTCAAGAATCATCAATAGAAGCTACTCCAATACGTCACAGTTTGTTGTTGAATGGGATCAAACTAGCAAGATAAAGATTGCATATTAATTACAAAAGAAAAATTGTTCCTTTATTGTGGCAAAATCACTTAACCAAATGATCAAAGTCAGCATGTTGAATGAGACAAATCTGGTCAACTGAGAAAGACTGATCACCTTTATAGTATTTTTGAAAAAAAAAAATCTAAATCTAATCATGAGAACACAATCAGAGAACATATTAAGAGGCCATTCATTAAAAAATCGAATTGTATTCTTCAACAATACCATCATCATGAAAGCCAAATAAAGGCTGAGGAACTCTTCCAGATTAAAGTATAGTAAAGACACAAATGCAATGTCAATCCTGGATTGGAACACAGATCAGGAAAAACAATTGTTGTAAAAGACATTTCTGGAGCAATTGGTAAAATTTAAATACGGACTGTGTATTTATTAGGTAACAGTATTGTGTTAATAATTGAATTCAATAATAGTATTGCAATTATGAAGGACAGTGTCTTCATTCTCAGAATATATATACTGAAGTACTTAAGAATGATGATATTCTTAAATACTTGATACTTGAGTGTTGATGATGATATCATCAACACTCAAATGGTTCTGAGAAGTAGTAATTATATTAATACTGACATTTTTATTCAAAGAGATAAGGTATACATGAAAAAAAATTAACGATTGCTGAATCTAGATGAAAAGTATTATGAGTATTTATTGCCTTACTCTTGCCACTTTTTGTAGGTCAAAAATTTTCAAAATAAAACCCTAAAAAATCAATTCAAAATATATCAAAAAAGTAAATCTAAGAAGCAGGTCCAAGAGTCAGATTAAAAGTATCAGCCTTATTACTGGTAAAAATGGATTAGAGAACATGAAGAGTAAAGGACAAAAATATGCATCCTAACTCTTTTCTGAAGTGATTTACTAGAGAGCAGCTACAGAGCAGCTAGAGAACCTAGTGTTTCCCCAAGATCTCTCCCTGCCTTCTCCTCCCCTGAGAAAACTGGGTTTAACCATACAGAGTATATTCTGTACATTGTGTGTGTCTCTGTGTGTGTGTGTGTGTTTGTTTTTTGTCTTAACTTCTTATACTATCACTTGAAACATATATACAATAGATTTTACTCCTAGAGTTCTTAGTTGGTTTTGAAAAGCCTCTCTGCTCATTCTTGGTTTTTAGTATACTTACCATTGTAAGTACATACTTTATTTAGTATGTAAAATATTTTCTTACATTGTTTTAGTGCATCCTGTATCTGCCAACTCTAACATGTCAATCTTTTAGTATTTACGTATTTTGTATCCTGTTTTTGTTGACAAGCATTCGTTATGATTCCTGGACTTCTCTTTTTTTGGCAATCTTGTTTCCGAGCTACACTTATTTCCATCTGTGAAAGTCCTATTCTGAGCCAATTCTGAAAACTCTCCAAATTATTGTCAGCCATATGATCCCCTGTACAGGGACAATCTCACACTTTTCAATTATTTTGGCTAAGAGTTGGTGTCCCAGACTCAACTTCCCTCCCCTCTCTTTGCTTTTTTGAGAATTGATAACCTCTCAAGACACCCTGGTGGCTCAGTGGTTGAGTGTCTGCCTTTGGCTCAGATTGTGACCTGGGGTCCTAGAATCCTGAATCCTGATGCTCCCTCTGGCTGTCTCTGCCTCTCTCTGTGTGTCTCTAATGAATGAACAAATAAAATCTTTTTTAACAAAGTAAAAATAAAGAAAATTGATAACCTCTTTATTCTGATGCTGTAAGAATCTGGCCAGCTTTAGGGAAATTCTCACTGCTTGCTGGTCCGGATAGTCTCTGCCACTCTACTTTGGTAGCTTTCATTCAGTCGCTCCAGCCATTGCTCCGTCTCTGGAACTTTGACTTTATTCCATGCTGGTCTGGCTTCCAAGCATTCCCACCTCAGCTCCTGCCCATGAATATCCAGCCCCTGCTTCCTAGAAAATCCAGGTTTGTTTTTGTTATTGGGTTGTTATTTTTTTTTTTTAATGATGACTGATTTTAGTGATGCTCCTTCAAAGTGATATATTTCCTTGTGTGTTATTTAAACTTGATTGTTAACTCATCGTCACTGTTTTTTCTCCTATGAAAGTCCTATAGGACTTTAGGTTGTGAAAATATTCCCTTCAGTGTGGTTTTGAGTTTTATTATTCAAAAGACCCTAAATATTCTAACTTCTTCTGAGTAATTTTCCAAGCTGGAGTGCTGATGACTAGAGGCAACTTTCTTTCCTATGCACATTTCCAAGTGGATAACAAGCATTTTGTTGTTTCCTTTTCCTGGGTCTGTAGGTGGAGTTGTTCCAGTCCTTTTTCCCATAAATATGTGAGACCAAAAAGCTTCCAGCCTATGCAGAAGCTTAGCTTCAGATTCCTTCTTGCATGGTCTTCAGTCTATGTATCAGTATCTTCTCTTCCATATCTCACGTCTGGGACTTGTGTTCTTTTATAATGCTGTATTATCAGCTCCTAATTGTGCCTCTGCCTAGAATTGCCTCTGCGTTCCAACACCTGAGAATATCTCATTTTTTCTGAGAGCTATGCTTATTGATGTATTAATAGCATGGGATGGGGAGAAGAGAATGCAGCTTCCATGGTCTATTTTATTTCAATCCTCCATTTTCCTGACTGTTCTCATGATACCTCTCTGTAACACCATTTAACCTCCCTGACTGCAGTCAATTGGATAGACACTTTGGTAGGATTTACTCTACCCTCAAGTTCATGGGTAGGCTTAAAACAATTAATGAAGCCCATAACCCTGAACAAGGTGATTGGTTTAGAGATGGTAACATTCACTCAGTAGAGCCAATGAGATGCAAGAAGACATTTTCTGACATACTTGATAAAAGTTGCCAAATTTTGAAAGATATAAGATAGTAGTATGACCATGTTATTGACTACAATATATATTACAGTTTTTATTTTATGATTTTACGTTAAATTTTTCTTGCTTATGTCTAAAAGTCACTCAAAGTAATGTAATTAATTTATTACAAAAAAAAATGTCATATTTACTTACTTTAGACAAATGGGGCATTTATGTATACAACTGAAAACCCTCTCCCGAGTGGACTTACCTGTAGTCTCAAGGTAAAATATATTCTCCATTATATAATACTTTTTAAAAATTTTCTTCATACAATGTATCACTAACTCAAGTTATGCTTATTTGATTACTTATTTCATCTCCTCCATAAAATTAATCTCAGTGGAACAAAGACCTTGTCTTTCTCATTAACCACTATATTCTCAGCATTTGCAATGGTATATGAACATGTTGGAGACTCAGTATTAGTTGAATAAACCCTAGCCACAGTTCAGGATTTTCCTGTTTACCCTTTTCCCATTCACTTGTTCAGGCCCCAAAAGAAGAAAAGATTATCTCTGTTAATAATTCTCTCAGAAGTATAAGGTTGCTCTCTTCTGAGAAATCATTTTAAAAATGTCTCCTTGATCTCACTGGCCTGTATCAGAATGTGTGACCATCTCTGAACTGATTACATCAGCCAGAATCATGGTCTTCACTGATTAACTTAAACCAACCAAGAGCCATCCACATTGCTGAGGGCAGAAAGAATCCACTCAAATCAATTTACTAAGAATGTGAAAGAGGCAGTTCCTTGAAGAATATTCTAATGGAATTACCATGGGGAAAAAAAAAAAAGATACACATTAGTATCTCCAACAACTTTCCCCTCAATCTGTAAGAAAGGATCTTACACATGATAGTTGTAGTCCAGGAAGGTCAAGTGACTCATACGGAACATTAGCAAAGATTTAACATAGGAAAGAATTAACATTGAATTCCCGAAGGGCTAAAATTGGAACAAAATCCCTAATTCTTCTCCCTATTAATTATTTAATTTAGTTATTTTATTTAATTTCTTGGTACACCATTCATTCATTCACCAGAAATATGTTTTGATCCTTCACTATGTACCCAACAAACACATGCTATATGAGATATTGAAGACTAGGGTAGTAAACTATACAAACAAAACCCCTATCATAAGGGAATTTACTGTGAAAGACAAATGACAAACCACTGAATAAGTGCATATCTAATATAATGTCAGGTAGTAATAAATGCTGTGAAAAAAATAAGGAAGAGGAAGTGGATAGAGAATGACAAGCAATGATATCTTATGAAAGGTGGTCAGAAAAGGCCCCACCACGAAGGTATAGTTGAGCCGCAACCTGTATGAAATAAGAGAGTGAGATATGAGGATATCTGTGACAAGGGAATTGTGGGTAGAAAGAGCAGGAAATAACTAAGGCCTGAAGTGGAGGCATGCTCAGCTAGTTTGTGGAAGAGGAAGGAGATAGCATGATATGATAAAACAAACACAGCTTGTATACTCTTGGACAGATAAATCAACCTCTCCTGATCTTACTGTCCTCTTTTGTAAACAGGATATACCCTACTTTGCCCTACAGATAAAGGTGACTATGCATATAAAGCCTCTGACACACCATACATGTTTGGCCAGAGATGATGCCTTTCTTTTAATGCTCTTCTCCATGGGTCCAGTCTTCACTCAAGTCATCTTAGGACACTAACTAACCATATGCTCAATTTGCCTTTATAAACCCTTTTGGTTTGAAGGCAGCTGCTGCTTTGAAGAGTTCTCTGTCCAAACCATGTGGTTTTGTGACCCTTTTGTTCATGATCCTGTTACATTAACCACAATCCACAAAGGGGACTGCAACAAGCTACCTTCTTCACTCTGGTGGTTTTTTTTTTTTAAGCTAAGTGGGTTGTGTGGGTGTCTGATCATATGAGTCAAAGGTTCCAACCAGAATATAAATAAAATCCAGCCTTTGGTCAAAAGAAGCCAGTGTCAATTGGTGTAACCAGACCATACGATGTACCATAAACCCTTGTAAACTATTGAAATCCGTTCTCCATTGATGTTTCCAAATGTATTAGGATAATATTTTCTGTTTGGTTTCTATGTTGCTAACTTTTTCTAAATAGTCAGGTCTCACTTTATGCATAAAGTTTTACATACATATATATAGCGTATATGCGTATGTGTGTGAATACATGTGGGATGTGTTTGTGTGCATGTGCGCGTGTGTGTGAATAAATAATCTAGTTAGTCTATGAATATTTATTTGCCTAGGCTTTTTATAGATCTGCACTGGTTTTCAACCTCAGCTCTACAAATTCCTTCAGAGCTATATGGAGAAGGATGTAGGGAGTGAAAACATGTGTGGACAGACATGTGGGCCATGTGCCACCACGGTTTCAACTAGAACTTCAGCTCTTACCTATTTACATAGTTAGCAAGATTTCATTTGAATGAACAGTCCTGCTAATTTTAAAAAAAAGTGAAAATGTCTTAGGATACCGGAACAAAGCCAAAGTGAGATATGATTGGAGACATAATTAACCAAATTATGTTCTTGTATAAGATGGTGAGGAAAAGAGGATATTAGACTTTCCTGACTTCTGTGTCACTGACAAGGGAGTGTCCCCTTTTTTCTAAGTTCTTGTATTAGATACACTTTAGGTGTATATGGATGAAGTATTTAAGTGAAAGAAGGAATATCTGGGCTACTGTGTAATTATTGTGAGAAAAATAGTTAAGCTATAACATGAATAGAATAAATCATTTTACGCTTCCCAATTAGCCTTATTTCTGATTTGCCAGTTGTATTAACAGGGAAATGGCTTTGCATTTAATAGTATCCATCTTCCGGGGCCCCTGGGTGGCTCAGTGGTTGAGCATCTGCCTTTAGCTCAGGGGGTGATCCCTGAGTCCTGGGATGAAGACCCACATTGGACTCTCCAGAGGGAGCCTGCTTCTCCCCCTGCCTATGTCTCTGCCTCTCTTTCTCTGTGTGTCTCATGAATAAATAAACAAAATCTTTAAAAAACAAAAAAAGATTTTCCATCTTCCCATAAAGTTATAATGCTATTTCAAAGTTTCAGAGTCAAGATTATGTAACAAATGTCTAGGAACTAAGTGAACAAGACCTTATTAGCAATAGAATTTTTGTTAAATTCTGTTAAATTTTGTTAAAATTCTGATTAGGGTTACATATCCATAATGAAATTTAACCATGTGTTTCTTTTTAAAATTATTAGAATTATCACTTTTTAAAAATGAAATTGGAAAAAATCATTTGGTGATAAATATGCATTTACTTTCCTAATCTGCAACATTCCAACCTGACTACCTTCCATTCTGTTGGCTGCTTCAGAGCATCCTTATTTAAAATGAAGAACTGGTCCATTTGATCTGGATCTTTTCCAGCTCAAAATTGCTATGGTCCTGGAGGATCCCTGGGTGGGTCAGCGGTTTAGCATCTGCCTTCGGCCCAGAGTGTCGTCCTGGAAGCCCGGGATTGAGTCCCCCATCGGGCTCCCTGCATGGAGCCTGCTTCTCCCTCTGCCTGTGTCTCTGCCTCTCTCTGTGTGTCTCCCATGAATAAATGGATAAAATCTTTAAGAAAAATGCTATGGTCCTATGAAATGTTTCCTTGTGGAGTTTTCCACATCCTCCATGATGTTTGTGCTGGAACACATCAAGAGAGTGGAAGACTGCTAGATCTTTTGCTGATTGTTTTGCATTTCCTTCTACCTGGATTCTGACAAGGGGTAAGGGGGCAGGCAAGTTAGTTTGAGCCATTTTTTTTTTACCTAAAAAACAAAAAAACCCTCATCTATAAATGCTTTTAAGAAAGAATAAATTCTTATGAGGAATTTCTTGTTTTCTTACATTCAATGTTCTCTACCTTAGGTGACAATTTTTCAAAGCCAGGGAAGAAATGAACTGCATGAGATGTCTGAGGCTCCCTGGTGGACCCAACATGACGGTGCTGATAATAAAGAGTCTACTTTGACTCCATTTCTAAGGATATAGCCCACTGGTGAACTGAATTGTGCAACTTCATTATCTAGCCTGCTCATTTTCCTTCCAAAAGGATATTTAAAATTTCAGATGTGTCTGGGATCCTGCATAGACTCTCTGAAAGTCTAAAACCCAGAATGTTGTCTATTATATCTGCTTTCAATACTCCTTCCTTGGTGTCATCTGCTAACATTCCATGTGCATTATCAGGTTGACCAAAGACTTTTGTTCCCATTTTAAAATATTTCTCTCCATCCTAAGCTCTGCCATCATCTCAAATGATGTCATCACTTTGGAGGAATCCACCCTTGAAGTCATCAATTCGAAAAATTTACACAACTTTTGTTCTTCCATTTTTCCTACCTACTTATTATCATTGTGCCTACACTTTGACAGTACCTCTGTTTTTCATCTACTTTATTTCTGTCTGTCCAGATTTTCTCTTTTCTTTTTTTTTCTGTATCTAGTTAGATTCTGTTACTTCTATTAAATCTTGGCAACATCCTCAGTCGTCTTGCTGCTTACTCATTGAATCACTGCCTGGAAAAAGCCAAAACCTGGGTTAATACAGCTAGCTACTTTCTTTTCAATGTTCTAAGCCATTGAGGCTGAATATATCCACATCAAGCTCATCATCCTCTCACCAGCTCTAGTTGCCCTGTGGTATCTTCATGGTACCCTCATGCCCAGGACCACCACCTGTTCAGTTATCTCTCAGGAAGGAAGACATCACACTAAATTTATCCACCTCTTAACCAACCCAATTTCCACTCTCTCAGCAGGCCTTGATGATTGTGCTCCAGTTCTTATTTCTTCATTCTTACTTCCACTCACTTAGTCTATTCCCTCAATAGTTTCCTCGACTTTGACATCAGCCTCCAAATGGTCTCCCTGCATTCAGTCGTGGCCTTGTCCAACTTATTCTATACACTGAAACCAAAATGATATTGTTAAAACACAATTCTGATCAAATTACTCTTCTAATTATGACCTTCAGTAACTAACCATTGCTCTAAGAATAAAGTCCAAACTAACTAAAATGGCCACAAGGCCTTTCAACATCTCAGCCTGTCTCCTTCTGCTGCTCTGTATCTAATTTCTCTGAAGTTCCTCCTATAGTCCTTGTTCTCTCTAGCTTCCAAGATTTTTGTATGTTCTCTACTTAAACATCCAGCAGTATAATATCTTTTCCCCCATTCACTGACTGGGCTAGCTGCCAATATTAACTTAGGTAACATTTAGACCTCCCAAATATGAGAAGGGATGTTTCCTCTCTTCCTATAGCACTCTTTACTTCCCTTATCATACTCTTTATCATTATCATATAATATCTTAATTATCATATAATATCATCAATTATCTCTTTACTTGTTTGTGCCACCCATACCCCATCTAGTGAGACTAGAATCCCTGAGAGCACAGAAACCTTAGATAGGTCCAACCCCAGAAACTAGCATAGCAATAGAAAATTGTAGATATACAATTACTATTTGTTACATTAATAACTAATTCAATAGATATGGTCTAACCATTAATGGAGTCATTCATTCAAAAAATATGTAAGTGCCATTTATAGTTACATGTGCTAGAAATACAAAACAAAATCATTTGGGACACATTGGAACATATTTTTATAATAAAGGTAATAATAACAAACCTTTATCAAATATACAATATGTGCCAATTATTGTTCCAAGTGAGTAATATGTCTTGTTTAATCCTTAAAACAGCATTATGAAATAGGTAATACTACCTGCATATTGCCAATACACGAACTGGGACAAATGGAGGCTAAATAATTTCTCTACATTTGGGAAGCAAGTGGCAGTGCCAGGATTTGAACCTGAGTAGCCTGATTTATGAATCTGTGAAATTCCAGTTTCTTATTGGGTTAGAGTTGCTTCCGTGTCTATATTTCTTTCTAGACCATTAGTTTCAGAAATGAGGAAACCTTACAAAGCTCAGTTAAACAAGATAAGTTGTCTTTAGGGCTTTCACAATCTCTGTGTGGGTGAGAAGTTCGCTGTGTGGGAAAGGTAGAGGGCAGACTGGCACACAAAAAAATCTCAATTGATGTAATTGGAACTGAGCATTCTAAAAGTTCAAAGGAGCTGGTGATTCTCTCAGCCCTTAGGAGATAAAGAGCCAAGCAAGCCTTTATGAAAACATGGCTATTTGGCTGGGTTTTGAAGGATGGATAAACAAAGGCTTAGACATAAGAGTATGAATGACTTGGAGAAATGGTCACAATACAGGCTAGCTGGAGCATGGGTTGCTTGGGATATTTCTATAAGCCATGGGGCAGCAAAGTAGGTTAAAGTTTTATGCTCCCTGCCTGTTAGAAAGTTCCCATATTATTTTGTGGTGGTAGTGGTGAGGAGTTTGACCAAAACCCAACTTCACCACTTCCTGGCTTTGAGACTTTAGGTAATTCACTTAAGCTCTCTGCCTCAGTTTCTTCATCATAAAATAGGGTTAATGATAGTGTCTAATGTACAAGGTTGCTATGATATTTAAATAGTGCATATATCTAATATGTGCATATATACATAATTTGTGTGTGTATGTCTGTGTGTATATATATATATATATAAATACTAGAACAGTACCTGACACATAGTAAGCACTGTGTACCTGCTAGCTATAATTATGATGTAACTTTCAGACATTTTTTAAAATGAAATCTTACATGGAATCCACATGTAAAGAATAAATTTAAAGAATAAGAAAAAAACAAAAGCTGCTCTGTTAAAGGAGTTCCACCCCCTTGCATTTTCTGTCACTTTACTGAGTTGTCCCTGTGGTGTTTCCTGGGAGTCCTCGGACTCCAGCAGAAAGGTTTGAAGTCTTCCATGGTAAGCATTGGAAAGACACCCGAACTCACAGGGAAGGGAAAGCTTTCTCCAGCCTACAAGTCACTCTTGAAATTGGGACTCCAAGATTTAGTATTAACTAATGTTATCAACAGTGGTGCCTAATAGCCATCTCTAACAGATCTGAATAAAACTCTTGATTTCCTCCCCTTTGCCCCCAACAACCAGCAAAATCCATTTCTCTCTACCTTCTTTATTATTATTATTATTATTATTATTATTATTATTATTATTGAAATATTTTATTTAAATTCAATTTGCCAATGTATAGTGTAACACCCAATGCTCATTGCTCCGCCTTCTCCACGTTGTAAATATCCCCACTTTTCAAATGGTTGTGAAGCCCAAAACTTTGATTCCTTCTTGTCTCTCACCTCATATTTATTCTGACCTGCTTAAAAACCTTTCAATCTTATGCCATATATCACAAAATTCAAACCGATTAACATGAGCATTCAGAGCTGTATGTGATTTAGTCTGACCTTTGTCTTTTTTTCTAGCATTGTTTTCTATCCCTCGTTGGTTGATTTTCCTTCCTGGAACATGTCAACCTGCATCCCTGCTTGGGGCTTTTATACCTGATATCCCTTCCCATCAATTTCAGTAGGGTTTTCTATGATTTGTAATGTTGCAAATAATATCTGGATGTCTGGAGCCCCATCACTAACCTGATACTATAAGAACTATTATAGTTTCTTACTATAATAAACTTACTATGTAAGTTTCTTACATAGTCATGACTGTTCTTTCTCCTGGCTCTTAGGGCTTATAGATTCCGCAGCCACCTCACTTTGCAGCTCTAAGAGTTTGTTTGTCCAAGAGAAAGGAAAGGCCAGGTCATGGAGAGGTTTTGTGATTCACTAAGGAACCTGGACTTGATCCTGGAGACTATCAGGTTAAAATGAGAGTAACTCGGTTATATTTGCGTTTTAGATAGATTTCTTTGTCATTCATATGGAAGCTAGTTAAATTCAAAGTTTTTTGCTTAAAGAGTTCAATAAATATGCAGATTACAAGGGGAAGAAGCCAGACTTGAAATCCAATTTTCTAGCTTCAACCTCACAATTATTCCCTTTAATAAGTGAAAGGAATAGAGTTTCTCGGGTTAAATGTCTTAAATGTCTGTTTATTCTTTCCTTTAAAGACATTTGTTAAAATGCTTACAATATGCTTTTCTATATATCCTGGGAATAAAGAAATAAAGAAGATCCAATCTCTGCCCTTCAGAGTTTACAGTCCTTTTATGTTTTAGCTTTAATTTGATTTCTAATAAGCCTCTGTTTCCCCACTGAGGTGATTTCTTCCTTTCCCCATTCTTCCCTGGTGTGGACAGAGCATAGAGGCACAGTGTCCTTCCATTGCATGTGTATGGAAATTTTCTATGTTTCCATTTGAGAGAAGCCTGACCATTCTTGTGGCAGATAAATTGGGTTGGAAGACAAATTAAAAATTTGATCAGCAGCTACGCTTGATGTTGTTCCTACATCATGTATAAGTGTTCTAAGGATTCTAGTTACACAGACCATCACAGTTTCCAAGAGAAGAGAAACCAAACCAATGAGGCTATGAAACTCACCCAAAAGGAGCATTCATCTGGAATACTAAATGGCTTCTTTAATATTAAAAGAGAGGAAAAGAAAACAGTTATGCATTCTCATAAGTTTAAGCATTTTTTTCACTGTGTCATCTCTGAAAAACTTGCATGTGAACCCCAAGGATCATAGTAACATTTTTTGGTTCAAGGACTATTTTGACTATAGGAAAAATGATCTTATACAGTGATCAGTGTGGGGTAATATAGCAGATGCATAATAAAATGATGGAAAGTAATGATTAATAATGTTAAACACTTAAATAAGACTTTCAGCTTCCTCAAACCATATTTCTTTTTAACTTTATAAGAACACTGTGGCTAAATGGAGAGCAAGTAACCATATGACGACCAGACAAAACTAAAGCACAGAAGTCTCAGTGATTTGTTTCACGTATTGATAGACATACTGGAATTAAAAGCCAACTCTATGAACTTCCAGACTGTATCTTTCCTATTAAATTGTATGCATGTGGTATAGTCAACAATAGCACAGGCTCAGAACTTGGGCAGATCTAGGTATAGGCCTTTTTGCATACTACTTTATTTGTACCTTTAATATTCAATATCCCAGTAAAGCGTAAAAAGTAAAAAAAAATAAAAATAAAAATAAAGCACTGGGATTTTTCTGTATTCTATATCTAAGTTCACTCTTATTACCTTTTAACTTGTATTAAATACTGCTTTTTCTCACTCTGGGATATAGAGTCAGGAATTTTGGGTCAGAGATTTTAAAGTAATATTAAACCTGAGCTCATGTGAAGAATGGATGGACCACTCACATGTACCTTTGAGCTTTGCTGCAATGGTAGAGGAGTCCTAGAGAAGAGAGTCTGAATTCATGTCCTGATTAATTTTTCCTCTATGAACTTGGGCAAGTCACTTAATATCTCCATACCTAAGTTTCTATATGTATAAAAATTATGTCTCTGCTATATGAGATTGCAAGGATTAACTGATAAAACATATGGAAGACAGAAAAGTGCCTATCATATATTTGATTCTCAATAAATGGCAGTTAATATTGTAAACATTGTATTTATATTAAAGTGGCTATTTCTCTCATGCGTGGCAAAGCCACCTAACTCTAATAACTGTAATTTTTCTCTTTAATTTTAATTATTTTTATCATGTTTCATTATTTCCCAAGTAAGCCACATAATAGCAGCCAGTCCTCAGATATTCCATCTTCTATTGACCTATCTATATAACTTCCCCTGCCTTATAGACTTTAGACAATTGACAGTGGTAAAGACAGTCCACTTTGTTTTAACAAATAGTCTTCCTCTTTAAAATAAATTCAGGGACACCTGAGTGGCTCAGGCAGGGCATCTGCCTTTGGCTCAGGTCATAATCCGGGGGTCCTGGGGTCGAGTCCCACACTGGGCTCCCCACAGGGACCCTGCTTCTCCCTCTGCTTGTGTCTCTGCCTCTCTCTGTGTGTCTCTCATGAATAAACAAAAAAATCTTTTAAAAAAAATTCAATTTCCTTGGGCATTTATGTTTTACTCTGTTATGAGAATAGATCATGCCAAGGCTATATGTGGAGAATATTTAGGCATGCTCAATTTTTCTTGATTCGATCCATTCAATAGACATCCACTGAGCACCTGATGATCCCTGTGCTCAAGAAATTGATAGTCCAATAGAGAGAAAAGCATATCAATAAATAATTTTAACACATATTTATTTCCCTCTTAAAGCTAACCCTGTGATAAAGCCTTGTATGCAAGTGAATGTGAACCCAGAAGCAGGTGTGAGGGACGGGGAGACTGAACAGAGGAAGAGAAAAAAAAACAATTGAAGCATATGTTATAAAGCTGGCCATTGTTTCAAGCAGCAACTGCTGCTTGATTTTATGGGACCATCCAAAGAATTTTATGAAATATGTCTCAGAGCTATCTTCTCAGGAGACAAAAGGAAGATGCATTTGTTCATTAGCTCATATATTACATTGGTCAAGTGTGGTTCCAGTGACCTAACTGTTCTGAAGTTTCTAATTCCTACTGCGGTGTGGAGCCAATATCCACAGACATCCCATACTGTTGAATCAGAGGAACCATGAAGCACAAAGCAGCATGAAGTCCGAAAGCGTCGTTGTCAAATTTCAGCTTCATGGATCTTGTCAAAATCTAAGCAGATCTGCTTGCCACTGCAATGACTGATGTAATGTAAGGCTTGGAATATTATGAAACTGTGCATAAGGGCTGTCTGATACAATCCACCTCTTGCATCCCTCCAATCTGCTCAAGCTCTCCATTTAATCCAATATGTCACGAGGTCTGCTTCATGGGGATGGCCAGCCACAATAGCTGCAAAGGCTTAATACAAGAGCATTAGGTGAAAAAACTGAAGTCCTTGTTGTTGCAACTGGCCCCAAGGCAATGGTTGATGTTCATTATCTCCCTCCTCCACTATTTGTTTTAGATTTTTCTTGCATTTGTCATATCTCCAGCTTAATCTATATTTCCTGGAGAAGTGAGATGTCTCATCCCTGAGACATCTAAGCTCTTGTCTTTTGTCAGAAAGTGAATGCTGTAATTGTCCATTCATTATTAATGCTGGGCATAGAAAGAGTACAAGAGGCACCTGATGAGTTCCTCGAGTTCCAGAAATCCTCCTCTCTACATGTGTTTTGTAGAAACAGCCAACCCCAGCTCTCTCTGGAAATCCCGCTAAACTCTGCCATCTTTGTAGTTGTTTTGTTCTTTGCCTGCTGGTCTGATGGCATGTAGAACCAATAGAATAGAAACAATAGAATTCTCTTTGTTTCTGGTAAAAGTCTTTATCCCTAAGGAACCAGGGCCTCTGATGAAGCAGAAGTTAAGGTTGCAAAGGTAATGCAAGTTCCACAAGCAGTATTCAAAAGTGAGAGGAGCCAATCTTACTCCCATTGCTTGGGTGTTTGACCTATCTAGTCAACTTAATGAAGATGTAACCCCCATACACTTACTATTGATTCAACACACATGCTGTTTCATAGAAGACAGCACCCCAACACAATACTCCAGCCCTTGGCCAGTGTTAGCACCAAGTTGGCACCTTAGTTGAGCTTTTCACTGGACATCCCACCTTTCTAATATGCCATTTACTTCAGGATGGTGAGATATATGGCTGGATAAATAGAGTCCGTTGCCATGCACCCAGCGTTGTACCTCTTTTACCTCTTTCAGGTCACTGGGTCTGAAACAACATGTGTGGGATATCATATTAATAGATAACATACCCTATAAGCTCTCAAATGGTGGTGCTGACCAAGCCACTATGAATAGAGAAGGAAAGCCCCAACCCAGAATAGATCATTTTGTTGAAGATAAGTCACTGCATTTTTTTTAGAGTAGAAGGGATCTGATACAATCAACTTGTTTCAAATAGAAAGTAGATTGTACCATATTAAAAGCCTAGTATTGGCCTCTTTGCTGGCAGATTGGATGTTCGACCATTGCAACAGCTAAATCAGTCTTGATTAGTGGGATCCCATGCTTCAGACCCATGCAAAACCTCCATCACTGCCGCCATAACTACCTTCATGGGTCCTCTGTGCAAAAGACGGGATGCCTGAAGATAGAGACTGAGAGCATATATATTAGTCTGCTTGACTTTTAATTGTCTTCTCTGTGGTAGATGCTCTCCATGAGCATTAATATTCATACGAAATTCTCAAATGTTGTGCCCATTCACTGCAAAAATCACCCTGCATGCTGCTTTTCCAGATTCATCATCCAGGATTTTGCTCCTTCCAATCTACTTACCACTGGCAGCCTTCTCCTTGCATCCTTACCATGAGCTACTTCTATAACCACATAAACAAAATGCCAAGTGCACAACTCAAAGATTTACCCATTTGATGGATGATCCCACCACTGTTTTTCGGGATGTTACAGAGTGGGGCTTTGGTTATGCAGCATTCAAATTACAACTAGAATATTTATATAAACCCATTTGGGAACTACTCCCCAGTTTCTCTTTCATCCGTTGGCCTTAGGAAGCCTTCCTCATGGAAGGCATGCCATGAGTTGAAAAAGAAGCATTTGTTTAATAAATGGAAGTGTATGGGAATCTGGAATACAATTCAAAGAATTTACTTGTGCATTTTGGACCTGCCTAGACCTAATCTTAGATATATACAAGGCATTGCTTCTATGCCTATCCAATTTTGTTACTTCGTGGGTCTGATACTCTCCAAAGCATGACAGGCAACTTGGGTTTATACTATCTCACTTAGTACCACATGACCTGACACTCAGTCTTTTGTAGGGTCCAGTATGACACCAGAACCTGCTTTTCAAATGATGGGAGTTCCCTACCAGAGAAAATATAGCCTTCCTTCACATCTCTAAAGGTATAAACTCTGAGTTTCTTACTGGAACTTGCTAAAGACCCCACATTATAATTCACCATGGGATATTGTATTAGTTATCTAATTGCCCCACACTGCTGCATAACTAAATATTCCAAAATGTAGTGGCTGCAATTAGTTTGCCTTCCAACTATCACTTACTTTAAAGCAAATGTCCTTACCTTCAAGTAAGTACATAGCATACCCATATTGCTGGAAGCAATTGTAGTCTTAGTGCCTTCTGTGTCACCCATTCTTATTTATATGGGATGGGGTTTGAAAGGTAAAAAACCCTGAATCAGACTGTCTTACCCATCTTGTAGCAAATCATGTAGGAAGACATTTGCTACTATGTGGCCAACTTTAGCCAGGTCGGGGGATTGGGGGAAAGGGGCAACTCCACTCTTCCTAGTGGGTATGATGTGCTCCTCCTTTAATCCAACACAGCAGATTGAATGTTTGTCCCTCCTGTGAGGTTTTCATCCCTGCAAAAATGGCTATTAATTTTAGTTCTTGTATTAACTGAAATATATTTTTCTTTCAACCCATTTAGCTGTATCCAGAGCCAGGGAACCCACACATGGATAACTAATTCTAAGTAACAGTCCTGACAATGGTTCCCCAGGGAACTGTTTATATCCATCAATAAAGTGGTTGAATTGCTCAAGTAGTTCCCATATTCTCTGTTCTACAGTATTTCCCATATTTATCATGCTTTTTTTTTGTAATTAGAGCTTTCACCTCTAAAAGTGTCTGCTCAAATTCCCTTGACTGCTTGCTGGCCAAGCACACACACAAAAATTGTATCTTGGTTATCTCTTGTTCAGCAATTATGAAGTGACTAACAAAATTCACAATTTGCTGTCAATGTGCATATCCTTCTTAGTTTTTTTTTTCTATTTCCCCAGGCTCCATATCTGTCATCTCTAAGTACCATTAGATTTTCCCCATCACAAAGCACCAAGTTTTTACCATTTCCAACCAAGGATGACTTAGTGGCCATTTTAGGCATAAAAAGCTCGTTTTCATCTCTTCTCATCTGTATCAGTCTGCTCATGCTGCTAGAACAAAACACCACACTGGGCAGCTTAGACAACAGAATTTTAATTTCTCACAGTTCAGAAGACAGGAAATTCCAAGACAAGGTGCAGCAGATCCAGTGTCTGCTGAGGGCACACTTTCCTGGCTTAGAGGTGGCTGCCTTCTTACTGTGTGTTCACCTAGCCTTTTCTCAGTGTGTGCTTGGAGAGAGAGTATGCGGGAGCAAGCTTGGTCTCTCCTCCTCTTCTTATAAGGACACTAATCCCATCATGAGGGCCTTACTCTCAAGACCTCATTTAAACCTACTTACTCCATAATGGTCTCACCTCCAAATACATTCATGTCGGAAGTTAAGGTTTTAATATGTGAATTTGGGGAGACACAAGCATTCAATCCATGACATAATCTTCATTCTTTTGCTCCCAAAACAGTCTTAGCCACTTCTCCATGGAAAGTGAGTCTGGGATCTTTTTAGTCGTTCTACATCTGAGACCAATAGCACTAATTTATTATGTTATGGCATCTTTTTCAATGAATTATTTATGTATACACATCCCAGCCATGTGACCAGCCTCAAACATTGAAATCCCCCAGGTCCTACTGAAACCAGCTGCAAAGTCATGATTGGTAAATCCAATTATTATTTCTAAGCGATGCTGACAAGTAATTGCATTCTGTCCCCAAACAACTTACAGACTCATGGTTGTAAAATATAATTCATCTCAGTTAGTAAACACTGTAACTTTAGTCAAGGATTAGAGTACCATTGTCTAGGCAACCTGGAATAAGTATGTAATCCAGTGTGAGATTACCCCGTGCTCTATACAAGGAGCTGGCCAACTTCTTCTGTAAGGGGCCACATAGTGAATATTTTAGGATTTGTGGGCCATATGTTCTCTCTTGCAAGTACTAAACTCAGCTGTCATAGCATAAAAACATCTATAAACAATGCATAAATGAATGTGCATGGCTGTGCTTCAATAAAACTCTACATACCAAACGAGGCAATGGATCAGATTTAGCCCACAGTCAACAGCAGGCCAACCCTTGCCCTACGCCATCCCTTTTACTTGTATCTGTACCTCCTTTAGCACAGGTGAGCATCTTAGTAATTGTAATGCTCTAACTGGCCAGCAGTTATGACCATCCTGGAGGTTACCTGTGCTTTACCACCGACAATACCATCTTTGCTATTCCTGACTGGTGAGTGAGCCAGCTCTATAATCCAATTCTGATAATTGGCTTTTAAGGACCACTTCTGTGCCAGTTGCCTTTAGCTTGGGCTTCTTGAAAGCATCAGCTGAGACAAGGACTTGGATGAGGATAGTTTATTTGAGACAATGCTAGGACACAGGAGTGAGGTAGGAAGAGAATGAGACAAGGAAGGAGAAGCATTATCAAAGTTATGCAGTAGGCAATGAAGGCGTCTCGAAAAGCATGCAAGGTATTTCTTAGAATTGTCATTTACTGGTACAAAGAATAGGGGTTGTAGTCCTTATATACTAGTTCTCAGCCCACCTTTATTGACAAACATTAACTACCCTGAATTTCTGGACTGAGCTTGGGCCTGAGCCCAAGCGGGATCTTACAGGTCCCTGCAGAATTGGAGAAAGCCATGAAACAGAAAATGAGGACACATGGTAAACTCTGAAATGAGAAGCTGTCAGTACAAGGTGACTTGAAGGTTGTAGTGAACTCTTATCACAATGAGGCCCGAAATCAGAGGCGGCCACGGGGTGCCAGCTATATAAAGGGTGAGATGGCACAGAAAGGAGAATTCATTTGCAGTACTAAGTAATAGCCATCTAAATAAGCAGAAGCTTCAGAGGACTGAAGCACTAGGGTAAGAGGAGGGGTAGCCTCCTATATGGTACATTGAAAGGGTGGAAAAGCCACTCCGCCCGGGGGCAGGGGCCAAAGGGCAGATCAATTGTCTAAACTGGCTTTCACTTCCCAGGTCACAATTACACCCACTTGCATGATCCAAGGTGTTAAGCCATTTTAAAACACAGCAGATTGAGGGCAGTTTCAACCTCTGGGTTCAAAATGAGGAGTGCCTACTCTCTCCACAAAGCTACAGATGCTCAGGCCCATCCTACCGCCCAGAGGGCCTCTTTCCTTTCCCAAATGAGCCAGCTCTGAGAGTCAACACCTCACCTCACAGCCTCTCTCCTGGAACCAACAAGAACCTGTGATAGCACTTTGATATACAAACCCAAGATAAGGCCAAAAATAAACAAATCCAAAAAAAAAATCATTAAGAATAAGAAACTTAGTATAACCTTATGTTTAAAAATGAAAAAAAAAACTGTAATAATCTAAATGTCACTATTTAAATAAATTGGCACCCACATAGTTGTGCAGTCATATTTTAAAATATTACACGGTTCAACTCATATTTTACAAATCCTTAAGCATATTAAAAATGCTCACGGTATAAATGCAAGTGTGAAAAGGCAGAGTATAAAAGAGCATAAACTACTACAGTGACTTCATTTTAGGTGAGTAAAGTGGTATACTCTCTTTTTACTATAGGCTTCTTGCTGAGGGCCTTCCAAGAACACCATGATAAAGCAGAAGGAGATGGTTCAGAGGAATGATCACTTAAAGAAGTTTGAGCCAAGGGACCTTGCTGACGAATTACCAGACTCACATGTCTCTGAGATTGAAGAACAGAAACATTTTGTCCCGGCCACTGACCACAAACCAGAGGTAAAGAGCGCACGAAGCCTCAGCTGACTCAGGACAAGGCACTTCCGAAATGTCCACTGAGCTTATCAAAGCCTCTGTGACACAGGGTGGCTGATAGTATGGGAGCATGATGACTTGTTGTTCTAAATAGTGTTGAGAAAACTGGGGCACTTTCATAAATATAGTAACAGAAGCTATAAAAGTCTTTCACAGCATAGGAATGCAGCTAGCAGTGACTAATGTCTTGTGGTTCTTTCTAGGATAATAAAATGTAATGTCTATGGAGTTTGGCCTGAAAATGATTTCAGCTATTTCAGGAACACAGTCTTGGACAATTTGTTGACACTCTGGCAAAAGAAGGATTAGTCTCAAATCAGTAAGCGGTCCTCAGAAGGTAAGGAATCCCAATTTTGTGAAATAAAGACAGCATCACAGATCTGAAGGGAATCCAAGCCTGAACAAGAAGAAAGGGAAAACAAAATTTGTAGGCTAGGATTTGAAAAAAAGACTGGATGGAAATTTTGTAATTGGAAGATCCTTATTTGTGTGGTGGAGGTGGGATGGGCAGCATTCAGTTTCATTTTGAATTCTTGAAGTGATTTAAACTGTCTCCCCTTTAATTTGACTTTTTCCAGGGTTCTCCTTGGTGTTTCACACACAGTGTCAGGAGAGGAGTAAATAGCAGTCCTACATCTCTGATGGAAATCCTCCTCTACTTTCGTTAGATCTAGCATCCTTTTAATTGAAGAAAAATTTTGAGCTTTGGTAAAATATTTAACAGTTATATTATTACTAGCCTGAGACTGTTTCTGTTCCTGAAAATCATGGAATTCCTAGGTTCTTTTTTTTTTTTTTTTTAAATTTTATTTATTTATGATAGGCACACAGTGAGAGAGAAAGAGACACAGGCAGAGGGAGAAGCAGGCTCCATGCACCGGGAGCCCGACGTGGGATTCGATCCCGGGTCTCCAGGATCGCGCCCTGGGCCAAAGGCAGGCGCCAAACCGCTGCGTCAACCAGGGATCCCGAATTCCTAGGTTCTATGGGTGAAAAAAACTGTCAGAAGCATAATACAAAGGAATCTAGGGGCGCCGGGGTGGCTCAGTCACTTAAGCATCTGCCTTCGGCTCAGGTCATGATCCCAGGATCTTGGGATCAAGCCCCACACCAGGCTCCCTGCTCAGTGGGGGTCTGCATCTCCCTCTCCCCCTGCTCTTGCTCTTTCTCTCACTCTCTCTCTCTCTCAAATAAATAAATAAAATATTTAAAAATAAATAAATAAAAAGGAATCTATTTTTTAAAAATACAAAGCCTGTTGTTTGAAATTTTTGAAGTGTCAGGATAGACATGTTCTAAGTGAAAGAAAATTGAAATGATCATGTATTTGTATTAAATTTTTAAAAAGATTAATATTCTCCCAGTGATGTTTTATTCATAGTGAGTTGATAAGACCGTCTCAATTTATTGTATTGGCAACATCTTTAGACAGCAGGACCCAGGAGTGATATGTCCTTGTACTACCCTTGGAATCACTGAATCACCAGTAGTTCCCTGGTCAATGGTTATCTCTCACCTTTTGACAGAGTAGCTCTTCCATTTAGTGTGAATCTGCTTTGAGTTAATTTTCAGTGAAGGACAGGCAACATTATGAGTCTTCTTGCTCAGAGCAAATGAGCCACAAGGGGAAAGAATGACATATTATTAATACTATATAGAAACACTACAATTTTATTGTTATCTACTTTCTTGGCAAAGAAAGAAGAATCCAGTTTAACTACCGACTACCAAATGGAAGAACTACGACAGTAAAGCCAAAAGGCACCAGTCATAGCAAGTTACTGAATTAGCAGTTTATTTCTCTGAGAACTAAAGAAATTACTGGCTGTCATATTTTAGTGCCAAATGCTCAGAATTCTTACAAAGAATTATTATCTCTTATTATCTATTTTTATTATCTATTACAAAGAACATGGTCCTTCTTTATTATTTTCAATAATACCTCTAAAATATAACAGCAGCAACAACTCAAACATAGAATGTCAAAAGTGAGCTGTTCATCAAAAGAACATACATACACTGCCTGGTGATGGTGCTGCAGGGGATTTGAGAATTTTTCAATTTGTTTAGGTCAATGATTTCTCAAGGCACAGCATTATTCCATGTATTCATTTATTCCACAATTTATTCTACATGTATCCACAAATAGGGTAAAATAGAGTAAAAATCAAACGAAAAGATTAAAAATTAAGTGCCTATAACGTGAGAGTTGTCATGAAAGGTACTGCAGAGATGACTCATTGTCAGCCTCTGAGAAAAAGGATCTTAGGATTTAATAGGGTTGTAACACTATATCTACCATACACCATACCAGGTGGCATATGGTTACTGCCACAAAGAGAAACTCCAAACAGTGTATGCTAAAAGGGATGAATAAAGAGGGGAGTATTTTTTAATGGCACTGACCAACAAGCAAAATTTCAGTGGGCAGTGAGAATGTTCTGGATAGGATGTATTATGGGCAATGATGTAGAAGCAGGAGAGTGCACCGTACATTCTGAAATTAGCCAGGAAAGTCACTTTGGCTTCCTCTTACTTCTATTTCAAGTAAGAGGAGATAAGATGAATGTGTATTGGTTGGTGTTTATCCTTTTGGAAAGAAAAAAAAGAATCTAATTCAACTATTGGCTCCTGGAGGAGTAGATAATATACAAAACATTATGATGAGTTACGTAAAAGGATTAATTCTGGACAAAATTGTCAAGGGGATGAAATTTTTCTTTGGTTCCCACACTCTACCTCCTTCAGTGCCTTAATACTTTACTTAATCCTCTTAGAAATCTACTTGCAGCTTCTCACTTCATAGGTAATTGCAAAACACTGGTTAGCATCTTCCACTGTTACCTCAGAGATGCTCTGTATATGTTAATTAGAATAAATGGGTTATTAAGGATGAAACAGGAAATTCAAGCATAAGTTAGTGGATGAAGAAGAATTTGGGAAGATATTAATTAGCCTTCCCAGACTCCTAAAACCAGTTATTACATGTAGGGTAAAGTCTGCTCTATTACCTAGAATCTTAAGCTTTCAGATAGAATTTATTTTTCTCCCACAGCTATGTAATCCTCCTGGGAGTAAATTTTGGACTGTGCAGAAGATGAAAAATTCAATTAAGGAAGAAATTCTTAAGTACCTGGTAAGGGAGACAAGAGCATTTACTGCCGTTCAGTTAGCACATATCCATTTTGAACTAATCTTACACCTTCCACAGAAGCTAGAGCACATCAACTGTTTTACCCAGCCTCCCTTATGGCTACAGGTGGCTGTGTCACATGCTTCTGGCCAAAAAGACAGAAGCAGATGTCTGCTGGTGAACATCTGGAAACTTGTGCTTCACTGATAAAGGGGACAAAGATAGCTGGCAAAACCTCTTCAAGATTTCAGCATGAGCCCAATGCCTGGAGCAGTGACAGGAGTCCTGTCAAAAATGAAGACAAAGAGAACTTCAGAAACACCAAATCTGATGTCTCTGAACTGCTGAATCAGCACAAGCTACCACATATTTCTTGTTAGGTAAGAAAACATAATCTTTTTACTCAAGCCATTGTTAGCTGGATTCTCTATTACTTGCAGCTGAAAGTGCTCCTAACAATGAAAGGCCAACATCAGAATGCACTGAGATTTTTTTTGAGAATTTATCTTTAAATATATTTATCTCGGGGTTGGAATCAGGAGACAGTGGGAGTGAGGCATATTATGCAAAACCAAGAACATACAATTCCAATTTTTACAGCTCCCTCCCTTAATCCTTCAATCTGTGGGTTAATTTTAGGCATGGAGAGGAGTGTCTCAGCTTTTAACAAAATCTTTAGTAACCAAAGGTTCACATTCCAAGTTGTCTAGACTAGCTCAGAAATATACACTGTATTATGAAGCACATTTATAAACATCATTCATAACCAAAATTGGGAAAGACACAAATAATTATGTACCTCCTAGTACAGATATTTTGCTGTTTGTTTTATTTGTATTATCTCATAGATTCTATACAGCTTTGGGAGAGAAGTCTTTATCTTCACTCTTCTCTCTTGCTCCTCTTCTAGTGAAGAATCTGAGAGCCAAGAGGTTAAATAGTTTGTTCTTACTCCTCTGGTCAGAAGCAGCATTCAAATATGTTTATATTCTTCCCATTACCAAAATGTCTCCTCTATAATTTTAATATTTTATTTATTTATTTGAGAGAGAGAGAGAGAGAGAAAGAGAAAGTAAGGAAAGGAGCGGAGGAGGAGAGGGAGAGAATCTCAAGCAGACTCTGTGCTGACTGTGAAGCCCACCATGGGGCTCTATCTCAGGATCCTGAGATAGTGATCTGAGCCAAAACCAAGAATCAGAGGCTTAATTGACCAAGCTCCCTACTCCTCCAGGCACCCCACTCCTCCATAATTTTAAATATTGATGCTTTAATTATTTACAATCATTGAATTATGAAATAGAAAATTTAAAACTATGCAAATCATAAGATCTTTTAAAAAGAAAATGAAGACACAATACTATGTAAACTCAGCTTCTAAACTAGCTTGTTTTGTTCCAAGTTTCATACACAAAATCAATATTCTAGTAGCTTTGTGTTTCAATACAACTGATACTGCCATTTGCTTTCTGATATTTCAGGTCACAAATGGTTCATCAATCAATTTAATAAAAATGGGGGGAACGTGATATGGCAATCCATCTTTGACTATAAAATTTGTGATTCATAGAGCTCATCTTAGAGCTTAATTTTGAAAGAGGTAAACTGAGTTCCAGAGACTTTCAGTGAATAACTATAGGGCCCATTGTTCATGATATAACCAAGTTAAACTTGTTATAAAAAGTTTCTTGACATCTAGAGTAATACTGTTTCTATTGTGCCATAATTCTGGATCTTCTACAAGCTGTCTGTGTACCTTTGGCAAGCTACTTAACCTCTTAAACTTCTTTTTTTCCCCTTCTCTCAAAAGGGATGATAGTAATAACATTTTTTGTGGTATATATGTGAGAGCTGTTCCTTTTCTCTCTCCAAAATAAACCTCTGATTTCAATTTCTTCCACACAGCTTTAGTAGCAGCCCCTCTCTCAGGAGTGTATTCTTAATAGTCTAATTCAAGCTTAGAGAACTATCCTTTTTATGTATGTATACATACATGTGTGTATATAGGTATATATAATATACATATGTACAATGTTAAACACAATGGCAAAATTAATTTTCTCCCTAAGATCATGATGTCCAATCTCATCATCACTCATTGAGTATTATGTGATTCCAAAATTGTAATAACAGAAGGGAAAGAAGGTGGGCATATAGATTGGAAAGGAAGAGGCAAAACTGATGCTATTTTCAGATGACATCATTGGGTATATAGAAAAACCTAAGAATCCTACTAAACAATCCTAAAGAACTAATAAGCAAATTAAAAAGGTCATAGAATACAAGGTTGAAATATAAAAATCAGTTTTATTTTTATGTCAAGAGAAATGATTGAAAATTAAATTAGTATTCCATTTACAATAGTACCATGTACCATAAAGCATTTAGGAATAAATTAATCAAAAGATATGTAGAATGTTATCACTGAAAAGAATACACTATTGCTGAGAAAATATAAAGAAGACCCAAATAAATAGATATACCATACTCATAGACAAGAATACTCATTATTACAAGGATAATAATTCTCAACAAATTAATCTATAGATGCAACACAATCCAGGCCACAAATCTAGCAAGAGTTTTTTTGTGTGTGTTTTTGTTTTTGTAGAAACTCAAATGCTGGTTACAAAATATGCACAGAACTACAAAGAACCTGGACTATTTGAAGCCTGAAAAAGAACAAAGTTTTAGGATTTACATTATCTGATTTCAAGACTCACTGCAAAAGTGCAATAATAAAAGCAGTATGGTATTGGCTAAACCAGAGAAAAACTGATCAATGGGATAAAATAGAATGCTCCAAAATAAACCCATACTTACATAGACACTTAATTTTCCACAAAGATGCCAAAGCAATCCCGAGGGGGGGAAGGAATGGCTTTTTAACACATAGTGCCAGAACAACTGAATATATCCATATGGAAAAAGAACCTTAGCTGCTTTCTTATACCACACTCAAAAATTAGGGTTTAAAGGACAGCATAGGAGAATATGTTAGTTATTAGTTTGGTATAAGCAATGGCTCCTCAGGAAGAACACAGAAAGCAGTGGCCCAATAATATAAGATAATATAGATTTTACCCAAATGAAAAACGTACACACAACAAAACATACATAGGTGATGGGCAGCAGCTTCCCATGTGTCTAACTCGGATATAAGCCAGCATCAGAAAGGTTTGATTAACTTATCACTGAAACCCGTCTATTTTAGTGGCAAATCTTTCAGCACTTCACAACTCAGGAAATGCCTGTCATTGCTCAACCTATCAAAATCTTCAGTTGAGCCCAGAGCCATTCACAGTGGCATCTGATGGGAAAGATAAGATCCCTGCCATAGCACTAGTATACTACCCACGATTATTCTATTCTAATAAGCAGGCTTCTGGCTCATTGCTAAATGCCAGCTAAAGACAGAACCATCTGGAAAGCAGAGTGTAGAATGATCTCTATTTTTCCAAGAATCAAAGCAAGGTGGAACATTTCTGAATGAAACCATGGATGTTATTCATAAAATCTGGGCCACATGAGGTTAGAGGCATATTGATTTCCAGTCTAAGGATGAATTGGCCATCTTTGGCCTTTCCAGAAAATGACCACAGATTAAAATGATGAAGAACAGATGCCACTATTTGAAGCTTCAATTAGAGAGCCCTAAATGTGCTTAATTGGCAAGACAGCCATAACAACTGCGTCCTGCCACAGATTGACGGATGGATGACAAATGGTTTCATGTGGTCAAGACAAATCCCAGGTCTAGCTGCTTCCGAATAAACAATCCGGCGAGTTTGAAAAGGTTTGAAGGAATCAAACTTGCCAATACTTACCAAGTTCCAGGAAGGCCTTAGATTTGAGTAATTCCATGTTAGAATTAGGTTTAAGAACAAAAAACTATTTTAAAAAAATGTTTTCTTAGAAGAGTTTCTTAATGAGAATATCCATACCTAGCAAGGCTTAGAGAGAGCACAGCCCCTGGTTTGTCTAGGTTTCTGCCTCCCTTTTTCTGCCTCTTCCTATCTCTCAGCAAGCCTCCCCTTCTCATTACCCATTACCTTCTCATCTTCTCATAATGTCCCAGAAAATATATACTATATATGTGTGTATATTTACATTAAGTGACAATTGACTGACTAGTATTAGACTATTTGCCTTAACAGGAAAATCTACAGTACATAAGTCGCTGAAATGTATAACCAATGATTAAATTGTGGGTGTCAGGGACAAGTTGGAAAAATACTGGAGGCAAAAAATATCTAATACGTAGCCAATTATTCATAAGCTGGGTATTAACACCCCCTCTTTGAACATCTTTTTTGTAAGTTATGATGAGAAATACAGTGAACTAGAAATCAAATTTCCTTCCCTCCTATATCAGTGCCTGATATAGGTTATGTGATTACTAAATATCACATGTTCTCGAGGAGTTCAAGGAGTGGAGAGAGAACTTCTAAGTAAGGTATTCATGGAAGGCCTCAGGGAAGAGGCTGATAACAAGTTGTCCATGAAGGGTTCAACTCATGCAGCTGCGAATAAGGAGGACAGTCTGGGTGGGGAAAATAAACAAAGGAATGGAAGAAAGGCAGATGTGGAGAACGGACATCACTAATCCTTAGGTGAGTGTTCATCTAAGTGTGTCGATTTACCCCGGGCTTCAAAGATCAAGGAAGCTGCTATGTACTATTTTCTGTTCTCTGAATTGGCAACACTATCACAGGCTAAAAGTCCCTGTACTGCTCTTCATTCTACTACTTTTTATATAAAACTCAATATGTATAGGGAGCCATGGTCTAATTTATATATTCCAAGTTACATTTTAAAATAGCAAATATACTTGAGGCAAAACAGTCCTTTGAAAACCTCCTTTTGTTTTGTTTCCTTCTCCTGGCTGAAATTAAATACATTCTGTCCATTTCCTCTGAAGTTACCAACCCTTATTTCTTTAATAAAGAGAAAAAACATTATCCAAAACTGCAGTCTCAAAATAATCTCCAGAGATTATCCAATCAACACTCCTGTACTTAGGATTAGTGTACTTATTTTATTTTATAAACAAAGTAAGTAATATTACTGATAATAATAGTCATAAACGAGTAACAACTCTAATCCTGTCTTAACATAATAAATAGGAAATTAACAGAGCTCATTATTCTAATGGTTATACAGGGATTTTCTATTTGCATGACAAGGATTCAGAAGCTTTGTCCTCTAAACTAACACCAGAATATTGAGGAATCATTTTTGAGAGGATAATTATCATTGTTGGTATCGTTCCCAGTTCTGAAGACTTGCATAAATCATAGCCGTAGCATGTAGGATGTCTATGAAGGGAACGCTCATTCAAAATATAAAGGGCAGTGCCTGGTTTCAGTGTGTTTGTACCTTCCTGACCTGCACACACGGACACTTCAAGCCTGGGAGGGAACAGGTTGTACAGGAAGGGAAAGCTTGGGCTTGGCATCAGGCCTTTGCTAGTTGTTTGATCTTTGGCAACAGACCCAACTTTTCTAAGCCTCCATTTTTTTTTTTCAATCCACGGTAGAGATCCAAATGCCAATGCCATATGTGCGTTGGGAGGATTGAACGATATAAAGTCTATAAAGCAGCTGCAGAGAACCCACACAGGCAAGCATTCTGGGAGAAACTATTTTCTGAAGTTGATAATCATCAATGCTTATGTCCCTGAAATTGTAACTTACTCAAAGGATTTACTTCCAGGGTTATAGATGCATCTAGTTCTACCTATACATAAGTTCCCTCAACCCTCAGCCAATGGGAAATGGCTGATACTTTGGCACCTCATCTCACCACTTGAAATACAGTATTCCCTACAATAGATTAAGAAGTGCAAGCACATTGCCCAGTGCCTGGATGATGTGTTTTAAGTAAAAATTTAGAGAGATGTTTTTCACTTTCTGGAAGAAGAAGAAAAAAACCTGTGAAAATAATGCTGGTGAAAGGAACTTCCTCATAATATTATCTTTTCATAAATTTCTCAGAGGACTTATGAATGATGCAATGTAATTGGCATCTGTATAGTTTATTTATTACACCACCAAATACGGCGAGCTTTATTTCTTCCTTTTTCTCATTGATGTAATATTTTTAAACCTGTAAAAAACATCCATGAAATTTAAAATCAGAGACACAGGATTCTAAGTTTCCAAAAGCTTCTATCTTCCTCTCACAAAGATTTTTTTTCTAACATAATGTGTTAAAAACTCTGACTCAGTCTCTCCCTTCACCTATTCACCAAATTAATCAGAGCTCTGCATTCCCAATATAAACACATAGTGCCTAATAACTGAGTCTTACCAAATGCTTGCTAAATAGATCTGCTCATTCCTGCACTTACATATCGTATATGTACCAACACACATTTGTGTATTCCCAAGCCAACACAAGCCAGTTAAATTTATTATTTCACAATTTAATTAAATATTACAAAAGCCTATGAACCAGGAGTGAAAAAATATAGTTACTGTTTTAACGAGAGTTAAATATAATGCTTGGGAAGACCGAATAAATATAAATGACAAGAAAAATCTCATTCAATTAGGTGGAAGTAGATAAATGTAAACACACTAGGGGGAAAAGTAACAAAACTGTGCTGAGAATATTTTCCCTTTTTAAAGTTCTTGCTTCACAGTAAAGAACCAAAACTTGGACATTGAAAGTGATACACAATGGATGTGGTTAATGGAAAGGAGACTGTATTGAACCTCAAACAGTGGATCCACATTCAAAGAAAATTTCAGGGTCATGAAAAGAAAGAATTGTATATGAAGATCCATTTATATGTTTTAAGTTTATATAAAATACATGTTAGGGGTGAATTTTTCAGTTTAAGCCGCTTTATCTAACAATCAACTGTCATTTCTAATATAAATGCTTAAAGCTAAAAAACAAAAATGCTTAAAGCTTCTGTTGTGTTGGAATACTCCAATATTCTTCAATGGATTTTTGTACAGTGACAAATTAATCTTATTTGTTATATTCTTTTAGCAGGCGACCAAGAACATGAGATCTTAATTATAAAAATAAGCAAAACAAAAATAAGAAGTTAACACCTAATTAACAATGAGGTATTTTTTTTAATTGCCTGTATTTGATGATTTCCCCATGTGAATGGACCTCCCTTGGTCCAGATGCCCTTATTCCCTCCAGATATTACTCTCTCTCCTGTCATCATTGCCTGTCATCGTAGCTAAAGCTACCCAAGATTCCTTCATGACTTAAATGACCATACATCCTGAAAAACAGAGGACAATCCTGGTTTATGGCTGGTGTCCTGACATAATTACTGAAAGCACCCTATTTCACTTCCAAAGTTGTCCCAGTTTCTATGATGAGTTATACGAGCTCTATATTCCTATGGTATCTCATACCACCTTGTTCTCTGAATCTTTTACTTATCCCTTCTCTTATCCCACCTATCCCCTTTCTCTGTCTACTCTGCATTGAGGAGGGGGGGAATGTAGTTGCTTAGACATTTATTTCTGACACGTAGATCATTCTGCTGCAAGATGTAGATCTTATTCAAGATTTGCAAAAGGAGGAGCTTTTTTGGAAGGATATACAGATGTCTCACAGAACTCAGAAGATAGCATTTTCATTCCAAACTGAGACCATTAAGCAAAAGACCTGAAGGAGCCAAAACAATCTGTATCTTTCTGCCTCTCTCTGTCCCTGCATAGTTTTGTCTCATCCTCTCTTCACATGACTATTTTATTCTCCTCTTTCTCTATCAACCAGCCTTTTCTGCTTTACTTTCACTTTACCCAAACATGGCCATCTTAGTCCTGATTTTTTATCACCTACCAGTTTTATTACTCAGCACAGACAATCTCAATTGATGTGGCCCTTCTTAAAATTCTCAGAAGAACAAAGTATCATTTTTATCCTTTATTCTTTTATCCTTTTATTCTGGCATATCATATTATTTTATTTGCCTATGTTGAAACATCCCTGCATCCCAGGAATAAATCCCACTTCACCGTGGTGTATGATCCTTTTAATGTGCTGTCAAATTTAGTTTGCTGGCATTTTATTGAGGATTTTTGTTTTTTTGTTTTTTTTTGTTAAGATTTCATTTATTTATTCATGAGAGATGCACACAGAGAGAGAGACAGAGACAGAGACACAGGCAGAGGGAGAAGCAGGCTCCATGAAGGGAGCCTAATGTGGGACTTGATCCTGGGACTCCAGGATCAGGCCCTGGGCTGAAGGTGGCACTAAATCACTGAGCCACCCAGGCTGCCCTATTGAGGATTTTTGTACCTCTGTTCATCAGGGATATTGACTTATAATTTTCTTTCCTTGTGGTGTCTTTATCTGTCTTTGGTATGAGGGTCATGCTGACCACATAATATGAGTTAGGAAGTGTTCCCTCCTCTTCAGTGTTTTGGAAGGTTTTGAGGATTGGTGTTAATTTTGTAAACATTTGGCAGAATTCACTTGTGAAGCCATGAGGTCTTGAACTTTTCTTTGTTGAAAGGTTTTGGTTACTGCTTTAATCATCATACTTGTAATTGGTCTATTTTTATTTCTTGATAATTTAGTCTTGGTGGGCTTTATGTTTCTAGGAATGTATCCATTTCTCCTAAGCTGTCCAATTTGTGGGCATATCATTGTTCATATTTCATATTTCTGTGCTATCAATTGTTGTCTCCTCTTTTATTATATGTTTTCTCCATTTATAACTTTATATATTTGTGTCCTATTTTTTCCCCTTGGTTAGTCTACCTAAAGGTTTGTTAATTTTGTTTATCTTTACAAAAAATCAACTTTTAGTTGATCTTTTCTGTTATTGTTCTAGTCTCCATTTATTTCTGCTCTAATCTTTATTTTTCTTTCCTTCTGCTAAATTTGGGCTTAGTTTTTTCTTCTTTTTCTAGAAAAAAGAATAAAATTAGGTTAAAATGGAATAAAGTGAGGTTGTTCATTTGAAAAAAAATTTAATGTAGACATTTACCACAATAGACTTCCCTCTAAGAACAATTTTTGCTACATCGCATAAGTTTTGATATATTGTGTTTCTATATTCATTTGTCTCAAGGTACTTTTGATTTTCCTTCTGATATCCTTTTGGACCCATTGGTTGTTTAGAAGTATATTGTTTAATTTCACAAATTTGTTCATTTTCCCCTTTTCCTCTTGTAATTGATTTCTAGTTCCATACATTGTGCCTAGAAAAGATACTTGATGTGACTTTAATCTTCTTAAATTTGTTAACACAAGTTCTTGGTCCAACATATAATGTACTCTAGAGAAACTGCATGTACACTTGAGAGGATGTGTATTCTGCTGCTGTTGGATGGAATTCTCTGTATATATCTGTTAGGTCAATCAAATCTATAGTGTTATTCAAGTCTGCTCTTTCCTTATTGATTTTCTGTATGGATATTCTATCCATTGATGAAAGTGGGATGTTGAAGTCTCCTCCTATTGTGGTATTGCTGTCTATTTCTCCTCTCGTTTCTGTTAACATTTTCTTTATTTTGGTGCTCCAATGTTGGGTACATACATATTTGCAACTGTTATGTCCTCCTAATAAGTTGACCCCTGTATCATTATGCAGTGACCTTCTTTGTCTCTTGTGACAGATTTTGACTGAAAGTCTATTTTTCTGATAGGAGTATAGCCAAACCTGCTATCTTTTGATTGCCATTTACATAAAATATCTTTCTCCATCACTTCACTTTCAGCCTATATGAGTCCTTAAAACTAAACTGAGTCACTTGTAGGCAAAATATAGTTGGATCTTGTTTCTTTATCCATCAGTCACTCTGTTTAGTGAGTAAAGAATTGAATTCATTATATTTAAAGTAATTACTGATAAGTAAAGATTTACTGCAACCATCTTTTTCATTATTTTCTGGCTGTTCTATAGTTCCTTTGTTCCTATATTCCCCTCTTGCTGTCTTTCTTTGTAATTTGTTGATTTTTTGTAGTGGTGTGTTTTGATTCCTTTTTCTTTATCTTTTGTATATCTACTAAAGATTTCTTCTTTGCAGTTATCATTAAGTTTACATAAAACATCTTATAGTTAGAAGTCTATCTTAAGCTGATAGCAGCTTCAACTGCACTTCTCCATCTTTCCTATTCCCACATGTAATGTCACTAATGTCACACTTTACATCTTTTTTTATTGTATATTCATTAAGAAATTAGTTTAGTTGTAGTTATTTTTAATATTTTTGTCTTACAACTTTTATACTAGAGATAAGTGATTTATAAACCACCATTATAGTACTCTGATTTTGACTATGTATTTACTTTTCACAGTGAGTTATACTTTTATTAGTTTCACGTTATTACTTAGCATCGTTTCAGCATTTTTCATAAGGCAAGTCTAGTAGTGATAAGCTTTGCCTAGAATAGATTTAGTTTTTTACATGTGGATGTCCAATTGTACCAGTACCCATTTGTTGTAATGACTATCTTTACTCCATTGTATTGCTTTGCTCTTTTGTCAAAGATCAGTTGACTATATTTATGTGGGTCTATTTCTGGACTCTCTATTCTGTTCCATTGGTCTATTTGTCTATTCTTTCAGCAATATGACCCTGTCTTTATTACTGCAGCCTTATAGTAAGTCTTAAAGTTGGGTAGTGTCAGCCCTCGGACTTTGTTCTTCTCCAACATTGAGTTGATCACCTGGATCTTCTACTTCTCCAAATACTCTTTAGAATCAGTTTGTCAATATCCAAAAAAACCTTGCTGGGATTTTTATTGAGATTACATTGTGAAGAACTGAAATATTAATAGTATTAAAACTTCCTAATCATGAACTTGAAATATTTCTCCACTTATTAGTTCTTTTTAATGCCTTTCATCAGAGTTTTATAGTATTCCTCCTATAGATCTTATATATTTTGTTAAATTCGTGTCTAAGTATCTCTCTCTCTCTCTCTCTCTGGTGTCAGTGTACATGGTAATTTGCTTTTAATTTCAAATTCCACTTATTTATTGCCGGCACAATAATATTTTAAAAGATTTTGTTAATGCCACTTAACAAATCCATTGACACTTGGGCTATGTAGCACTAATAAAGCACAACTATCTTTGCTTTAGGTGCAAATATGTCCTATGAATATTGTCTATTTAATAGATATTTTTCAGAGACTGAGTTTTCAAAGCTCACAAGAGGAATTTATAAGATATTTTGACATAAATTATGATACTTGTCAATGTTCAAATCACCATGAATAAAAGAGTTGTATTGATCACTGCTTACAAATTTGGAAATGATTAAAAAGTTACAGTGAAATTACAATTCATTTTTACTAAAAACATAATGGACCTGAGAAAGACTGAAGGAGACCACAAAGTTTTATATAATTCCGGCAAATGGGATCTTAACCTACTGCATCTATATATCACATATGTGTTAATTTATATATATAAATGCCTTTAACAATCTTTGCTCTTATCCAAAACAATTTCTATTAATAATAATCCTTTTAAAAACTTATAAACATAAATGTTTAATTTTTCAATGTGTACAATATTCAATTCTTATAAGCAAGCCAGCTTAATTCTCTTACTACTCTTTCCATGGCAAGAGAACCAGGCAGCAGAGAGTAATAAAAGCTTAAAACAACTTTCAAACATTCCCAGTTCAAATGATTTTTACCAATCTACTCTCTACCTGACCAAGCATTTTGTAGTTTAAGGGGAAGAAATTTAAAAACAAAAAATTTTAGGGTAAATCCCCAACAGTGCAATTGCTGGGTCGTAGGGCAGGTCTATTTTTAACTCTTTGAGGAACCTCCACACAGTTTTCCAGAGTGGCTGCACCAGTTCACATTCCCACCAACAGTGTAAGAGGGTTCCCTTTTCTCCGCATCCTCTCCAACATTTGTTGTTTCCTGCCTTGTTAATTTTCCCCATTCTCACTGGTGTGAGGTGGTATCTCATTGTGGTTTTGATTTGTATTTCCCTGATGGCAAGTGATGCAGAGCATTTTCTCATGTGCATGTTGGCCATGTCCATGTCTTCCTCTGTGAGATTTCTCTTCATGTCTTTTGCCCATTTAATACATGTTATATTTATGATGTTGTATGCACAATCAGTAGTATTTACACATTACAAGTGTGGAGTTTTCTATAGCCAGTTAGAAGTGGGCAAGCAAAAGAAATAATTTAGCTCCCACACTTTTTCCACACTTATTCTTCCACAATCCATTTCTAGACAACCCACATGTTACTGTCACTGTGTAAACAAGTTGTTTACACATATACATGTACTGATTTTCAACAGCTATTCATTTTACCTGCTGATAAATAATCCTGTCAATATGTCCAAAGTGATGGATAGAAGCACACAACTGCGAGCCAGAAAAGATCGTAGAGGTTACGTGGTTCAATGTGCTTGCTGCATAGATGAGGAAATGGAACCTAAATGTTATTTAGAGGCTTGCCCAATGTCACATAGCCTGAGGATGTGATTATTTTTCAAGTATCTTAAAATACAACTAAAAGATCATTTAATGAAAAGAGTGGGTAGACACGATATGTTAAGAAAATTAGCACTTCAATTTATTTTCTCACATGTTACATAGTTTCACATCAGTGGGCCATTACATATCTTGATTCCTCTAAAAGGCCTTCCAAGTCTGGTAATCATCTCTCAAAATCGTACTCAGTTTAAATGCCTTTAGCTATTACTATTACTTTATTACTAGCTATTTAGCTACTACTTTATTATTTCAATACTTGGCATTTGCATTACATCATATGATTCATCAGATATATCTTATGACCCACTTCTTTTCCATGTAGTCCCTCTCTGACTCCGGCCACTACTGTTGTGACTACTGCCACGAGTCATGGACTAGCTTTGTGCAAGTGCAAACTGGCAGTGCCTCACATTATCTCTTTACTGCAGTACTTTCACTTCTTGTCCTGGGGTTTCTTTGATGCAACGCATGTGTTACCTGTTGGTATCCACTCAGTACTCATGTACATCAACTCATGGAACTTAACCCATATGTGATTATTCTTTGACCATTTGGGGACAAGGACTGAAGAATACATTCTTACCCCTTTATACTCTGGGAAGCCAGTTCTCAGATGCATTTCTTTTTTTTTTTTTTTTAACTTTTATTTTTTAATCTTTTATTTTTTAATTTTTTAAGTTATGTTTTTATAATATTATAAAATATAATTTTTTCAGTAATTCATCAGTCTTATATAATACCCAGTGCTCATTACATCATGGGCCCTTTATAATGCCCATCTGATGCATTTCTAAAGGCTCTTCTGATGAACCTGCATGACTGAACACAGTTATCCATTGCATGGTCAACTTGATAATGCACCTCCCCACCCTGTGCTGTCTTCATCCCTTCCCTGTTTTACTGTCTTTATTTCCCACTATTGCTTCCTGTGCTCACTTCCCAATTTAACTACCTATGTGCAAGCCATTTTCTCCATAGAAAATTGCACTAACTCAATACAGACTGGACTATGGTCTCAGACATTTCAGGAATGAAGGTTTGTAACACTGCATTTGCTCAGCTGGAATCTAGCTGAGGATAAAGGAAATGTCCACTTACACTGCTGCATAGTGGAAGAAAATTTTGTGGTGACAATCTTTGACCTCATAACCAGATACAAAGCCAAGGATGGTAACAAGTATGCATATTTAATTTTAATTGATTATTTTTCTCCCCTTTTCTGGATTCCTTATATGAAATGTTGTGATTATGGTAATATTACAGTTAAAGTTCCCATTGAAATCATGACTGAATGATATCATTCCATCACTGCATGGTAGCTGATGGAATTTTATGTCTCCTCGAAGTCAGGGATGATGATTTCTTCATCTAAATACAGGGCAAAAATGGATGCTATGAGGCAAAACTAGAGAACACACCATTTTCTGACTTAGATTCATTCATTCTCTACCCTTTTTTGCCTTCTCTGTGCCAAGAATGCTGACCTCTAGTGCTCCTCTGATGACTGGCTTCTAGTAGGATTTGACCAACAAGAGGACCTGGCAAATGACTAGAAGCCAGAAAAAGAGAAATGTGGTATTTCTTTCCTGCTCTCTCACTGTCTGGCACCATTATTTGTGGTGGCTGCTGCATCCCTCTCAATCACAGTGCTCACCAGACCCTGGTCACACTATTTCCTCCCCATGGCTCAAAAGAATAATGGTTTCTCATTGTCATTAGTCTGAATGTCAAACCATTCCTTATTTGTCTTCTTAAGTGTGCCGACCCTAACCCTATTAAAGTCTCTCATTTGAACCATCTGAATGAATTCTGTTTTTTTGCCAGGTCCCTGGCTGATGCACACATACTTGCTTCCACACACGGACATGTGTACACATACATAGATACCAAGACACAGAATATTCTCGTTTCAATGCAAATGACTCACCTATGGAGAATGGTAATCAAATGCTTTATAGGGATAAAAAGGGAAAAGATAATGAGGCACTGGGACAATTTATTTAAATAAAAACTGCTAACCATTTTAAATTATGTTGTCTGTTCCATTAACAATGTTTTTATAGTGATCTCAAACACATTCTTTTCAACTGTCACTCTTCTCTTCTCTGGACCTCCTTTGGAGAGGGGGTAAAGATTACCCTGCAGCTATAATATGATCAAAAGTAAAAGTATTGGGGCGCCAATGTTGGAGAATGTTGGAATGCAGAAACTTGGAGTTTCAGAGATGTAGAATCCTATGCTTTGGGGGCACCCGGATGGTTCAGTTGGTTAAGCATCTGCCTTCAGCTCAGGTTGTGATTCCAGGGTCCTGGAATCAAGCCCCACATCAAGCCTGCTTCTCCCTCTATCTCTGCCTCTCTCTGTGTGTCTCTCGTGAATAAATAAAGTCTTTTTTTTTTTTTAAAGCATTGCAAGTAAGGACAATAGGCCCTATTCAACTGAATAATTCTAATTCGACTGAAAAGCAATCACTCCTAAGAACCATTTTGTCTCTTTCAGCTCCTTTCTCTCATGTAAATCCTTGCAGGGCACTCTTCTTTTACCATCTGTCCTGCCTGCCCATGTTCCTAGTGTACTTTCCCTCTCTTTACATTCAGACCCTATACCCCCAGGCCACATCATTTATAGGACACATGAACACAACAGCTGGTATGACAAGACTGACATATCCATTTATAAATCCTTTAAAGATGCTTATTTCATGACCTATCATAGAGAAAGGGATGGAATAACCAGGCCTTAATATGCCATGTTTCACCCCAAAGGCTAAATCACATATGATTATAGTATTGAACATAATGAGGTATCTCAGTTTACTAGACTTTATTTTGAATAAAGAAAACCTATCTTCAAATTGAATTATTTCTGTTTTCCCTCTACACATAACAGGAATTTTCATGTCTGTATTTTGACACTTTGCCAAATGTTGAAATAAACAACATAATTCTTTAAATGGATAGACAGGGCCTCTTAAAATAAAGCTTGGTAAACTCAGAAATGGCTTAAAAGTAAATAATATGAGAGAAAATGACCTCCAGAAGTGTAGGAAATGACTTCCTGACCAGATTAAAGTTTTTTCCTACTCAAATATGGTAAATAAACTCTGTGTGGCAGGATGCTCCTGTCTTCGTTTACATTACCTGGAGGCTGGTACTGTTGTCTGAAGGAAGCCGCTCACAATGTTCTTTATTGACTCAATACACTGCACGAAGGTGTCTCTGTGTTTGCTGGCTGTGGTTGTGTTACAAACATGGAGAGAAAAATTGAACAGCTCTATACACTCTGCCACATATTCGAAATACAAATCAACACCAAAACCTTCTAAAAATTGCCCAGAAATAGTTATTTATAACATTTCTTCCTCTTTTTAAAGTTGCTTTGAATAAAAATATTTCTGCCTAAAAATCCATTTAAGTGTTATCACTTTGAAAAAATTAAAATTAACATTAAAAGCAAAAGAAATGTTAATCTTATCCCAAAACACCTTCACAGAATCGTCAGAATAATCTTTGACCACCTGGCACACTGCCCACGTCCTTATTATTTTATTTAATACAGCATTAGATACAAGTGGTACCCAAAGTCTGCTTGGCTTTCTGGTGGCCACGCAATAAACACAGAGATCCAAAGGATCTTTTTCTGAAAATATCTTAAGAGATCTGAGAGCAAAGCAGTCAGAGAAAAATGGTTGAGAATGTTCGTTACATCCACTTTCATTCTAATCTTTATTCCTGCCATTAGAATCTCTGCTTCTATTTCAGTGTCCTATTCTGTGTTCCTTGAAGGATGCAAAGGAGAGCCCACCTTGGGTATAGAGGGAGTCCAAGATTGACCAGAGCTCCTCTGAATAGTTGAATCGCAGACACACATCACAAAGCCGAAGAAATAGGAGCTTGCAGAGCAGGGGTGGTCTATCCACGGTGCTGGCAATAAAGAGGTGCACAGTCTGTAGTTCATTTTAAAGCAGTCATAAAACTGATTAAATATTGATCTGCTTTTTATTATCACCATATGCTAGTAATTCTAAACAAAGTCAATGATATAATAGCTTTGCCCACAAAACAAAACTAAACAAAACAAAAAACCTTATTTCTGCAACCCATCTCTTTGGCCACTCCTAAGACAGAGGCTTTTAAAGCATCTGTAACTACAGTATAACAGCAGCATCCTTATGTCAACCTCAACATGAGCAGATGGGAAATTCTATTCGATCGTAGCCTCTGTCTCCCATCTATGGATTCCTGCACCTCACGGTGGAGGGAAGAAGTACAGGGAAAGACTCCAGTTCACTTTGCTAAAAGTAAACTAAAGCTCCAGAAAAGGGGGAAAAAAAAAAAAAGCCAGGAGGACAAAATTCACAGCAGGAAGTTGACTTTGTTTCACTTACTGAAACATCTACATGGGTGCATTTAAGCCCGAATGCATATACACAGAATTACTGTAATTTGTAAATTTGTATCAGGTAGGAACCAGTCTACAAAATCAGGTGTTCATTCACCTAATATGAAAAATGTTGAAGCACCTACCATGTGCTGAGTACTCTTCGATTTTGAAGGCTTCCATTATAACAGTATACAATACAGAGAAGTGTGACGTGCACACAGTCCCGGTTCTTTACTGAACCTATTAAATCAAACATGTGCACTCTTATCTAGCAGAGATAAGAGTTTCCAGTGACAGAACAATGTAAACCTATACTGAGACAGGAAATGTTTCCCTTTATTGCCTAATAACTGCTTAATCTCATCTTCCCTGGAAACATCAAGATCTATTAGTAGGATTCAAATTTGTTCTCTTCCACCTGAGGGCCTATCAGAAAAACAGAGGAACCACATTATCTTTCAACAGCGGCTACCTTAGTAAGCCCAAAAAGGAATTCAATTTTGCTCTTCTTATGAGGACTCAGATTATTTTTTCTTCAATCTTCCATGAGGAGGGGATGTGGGGGAGGAAGCAGAGAAAACAGTTGCAAATGGCGAAAGCCAGTGGTGATTTCTTCCACTTACTCCTATGATTACACATTATTGCACTGAGGGAAGAGAAAAAGGAAAGAATGCTTCTGGGATAATAGACACATATCCCAGTCATGGTGATTGAAACTTAACTTTGCAAGACCTTTTGTCATTTGAAAGGTTCATTCTTGATCATTTTGTGATTTACAGAGAATGCAGTGCAACAGAGCGTTAAAGGTTGGTTACTGATTTTTTCCTCCAAAGCCAGAAAGAATTTATCTTAGCTTGATTTAATTGAGACACCAAAGGATACAGTTTTGAAATGCTCCAAAGGAAAAAACAGTTGCAAAATCAGAAAACCATGTAAGCTACTGACGCCAATCAGCTAGACCATGCAAAGGTGAGCTCTGTTGGCCGTTTAGTCCTTCATTTCCTCGAGACTGAAATGCTCTGCAGAAAGGTGCCCTCGTGATTAAAAGTGACACTGATTGCGACACTTAGAAAGGTTTCTCCAGATTTTGCCGCATTAGGATCCTTCCACATTGTGAGATAACTTAGATGATTCTGGCACGCAGAATTCAAACAGGAGTGCTATGTTATACTCAACAATATTTTCGCCATTTCACTCTTTCAGATACCTTTGAATGATTTAAGTTGCACTCGTGAAATACATGCAAGTTAAATATCAGAGTAGCGTTATGTGTAATCCAATGATTACACAAAGCACATGAAATTAAAACCTAGTAAGGAAAAAAAGAGGAGAGGGGTGCCTGAGTGGCTCAATTGGTTAAGCATCTGACTCTTGACCTGGGCTCAGGTCTTAATCTCAGAGTCACGAGTTCAAGCCCCACATTGGGCTCCATGCTGGGTGTGGAGCTACTTAATTTAAAAAGAAGAGAGAGAGGAGAGTGAGGAGGAGTGTGTGTCCCTATTTGTCAGGGGCATTCTAATGGCTTGAGACACAGTGATAGCCGCTCTTAAATATAAGTATCAATGGCAAGTGACCATTTTAATTTAGTGGATAATCAGAGATGACATCATCTGATGCCCTTCCACCATATTAAAAAATCACAAGTTTCTCCATGTTGATTAAACAAATATTTTGTTGTATATTTGAGGCATACCCATATTTAGCAAGAAGTAGAAGACTGCTAAGGAGAGATGCTGTGCAGACCGGAAATACAGATGAAGAATTCTTCAATAAGCTTCAATAAGTATCTCTTCCTTTGTCCATTTCAACAAGATATGATGATCCTTTGTGACATTAAGATTTCAGGAAAGAGAATAAACAGTCAGAGAATGTAAGTAACTCTTCCATGATGACTGTGATTTTATATGTCAACCTAATTAGGTCATGGGGTGCCCAGATACTTGGTCAAACATTATTCTGGATGTGTCTATGAGAGTATTTTTGGATGAGATTAACATTTAAATTGGTCAGGGCATCTGGGTGGCTCAGTGGCTGAGCATCTGCCTTGAGCTCAAGTCGTGATCCCAGGATCCTAGGATCAAGTCCTGCATCAGGCTCTCTGGGAGGAGTCTGCTTCTCCCTCTGCCATGTCTCTGCCTCTCTCTATGAGTCTCTCATGAATAAATCAATAAAATCTTAAAACACACACACACACACACACACACATTTAAATTGGTCAACTGAGTAAAGCAGATTTCTCCTCCTAATGTGAGTGGGCCTTGCTCAATCAGTCGAAGGCCTGAATAAAACAAAAGAGCTGACCCTTCCCTGAGTAAGAGAATTGCTCCTGCCAGCTGTCTTTGAACTGAAATATCGACTTTTTTCTCCCTCTGACTTGAATTGGAACATCAGTTCTCCTGGGTCTCCAGCTTATTGATCTTTAGACTGGAACTACTCCAGGACTTTCCTGCTTCTAGGGCCTTTGAACAAGGACTAGGGCTACTCCATGAGCTCTCTTAGGTCTCCACCTTTTCTGATTCATGATGCAGATCTTAAGACTTGTTAGCCACCATACTCATGAGAGCTATTCTTTATAATAAATAGGTGAATAAACAAATACATAAATACGTACATAAATAAACACACATATCCATATATACCTCCTATTGATTCTGTTTCTCTTTGAACCCTAACTAATGCAATGTCCAAGGGTATTTTTCTCAAGCATGAATTAACTTTCCCACTCCCTGCTTCTTTTCTTCCTTCACTCCTTCTTTCCTCCCTCCAAAGAATACAGGTATTTATAGTTATCCCAAAATATTCACTGAATAGTGATTGGATTTCTGTTGGTCACTTTATCTTCTATTAAACCCCTGTATGCATGTGGGTATATTTCTAGGTTTTCTATTCCATTTCAGTAATTTATCCACTCATATGTGCATACCACTCTCTTTATAAAAATCATTTGTTTTTTTAACTGTAGAACTACTTTTTTTTAAATTATTGAGATTCTATGAATTTTAATATAAGACTTCCCCCTCTCCTCATTTTTGTCAACTTTCTACGGGGTATTCTTTTTGTAAATTCTTTTCAACATTGAGGTATAGTTTATGTAAAGTGAAATGCATAGATCTTAAACATACAGTTTGATGAGTCTTGAAATTTGTATACAACCATGCAGATTTCAATACACTAAGTCATGTTTTGATTTATTTCTTTTATTTTGTTTTCAGAAGTGGCATCTTTATGTTGTTTAATCTTCCTATCCGAGCAGAAAGTATGTCTTTGTATGTGATCAAATGCCTTTTTGTGTCTTCATATAGAAGGTCACTAAATGAGTGTCTATTTCAAGAGCACAAAATAAATTTCTATTATGTTATGCCACTAAGACTTTGGAAGTCATTTGTTATAGCAGTTAGCCTATGCTGACCAATACAGTTACACTTAATGTACAAGGTTTGGTTTATACTTTGTTGCCTTGTCATGTCTGTATTATATTTAACTATTAGATCCTGGTAGACTGATTGCTATTAATATTTAAGTGTACTATTTCTTAGCATAAATGAACTTCTACAAAACACCACTAGGTGTCCTCTACTAATAATTTTCACTGAGCTGCTGAAGGATAGACTGAAACTATTTGTCCCTGTTTGTGCAACCCTTTTGCTGTGCTGGCTGAATTTGTTGAAAGTTGGACCAGAACTCCATCATTGTTAAAACACAGACATCATTGTTAAAACACAGACAAATTCATTTAAAAAATTGGAACTGTCTGCTCTTTATTTTTTAAAACATTGTTGAATAGATCATTCTACTCAGGAATAATAGTATAGCCTTTATCACATTATAAAGATGAAGTGAGTACTAGAGATTAGTAGATGATTTATCTTAGAGTTACTGAAGATCAAATTTGGAAGAGACAAACTTATACTGTACATCTCCCTCATTTCCCACCTTTTTTCTCTAGCATCATAATGCAGCAGAAAATGGTTCCAACAAGGTTAGCTTTGAAAGAGAGAAGTAATTATAGAGTGGGGGAATCTCAGAAAAGAGTAGTTGAAGTCCTATCTCTTGACTTTATGTACATGCTTAGAGGGAGGCACTGGAATTGGTTGAAAATCATCTTACAGGGCTATTGGTAAAGCCACTTCAACCCCCACTGGCTTCAATATTCCTATTTAAGAAGAAGATAAGAATGGAGACAAAGAGATCAAAGGTTGTTGAGGTAGAATAGATAAGAATCAATGGTGTCTAGAATGCAGGGAGTGGCAGCAAGCACTGAGAAAGGGAAATATATTTGAGAGGTATACAAGAGAAGAAATCCAAAAGATTTGGCAGCCATTAGATGTTTTGGGTGAAAGAGAAAGAGATATCTAGTAAATCTCCAGAGTTCTAAAGTCAAGACAACTAGACATAATGGTACCTCTTCTTGAGGTAGGAAAAACTAAAGAAAGAAAAGAAATGTTTGGTCCCAGGTTTCGGCACCAAAAAAAAAAAAAGAAAAAGAAAAAGAAAAAAAAATGTAGTACAAGGAAAGAAGGAATATGTTTTCACTTTTTTAATGTGTTGATTTTGATGTATCCAGGGGACATCCAAGTGAAAATATCGGATAGACTGAAATCATTCCAAAAAAAAGATTAGGGGTTAAAGAAAAGGGTGTAGCAAAATTTTTACTCTTCTCCACTGCCTAAAATTCAGCCAAAAGCAGACAAACAAAAAGAGCAAAAATAGTCTATCTTCAATGGAACATGGAAAAGGACACAACCACAGGCCACAAAGTAGGAGACGTATCTGCCAAATACCTGAAGTCTAGACTAAGATGAGAGAAGAGAGCCTGGTGAGCCAACCTCTGCCTCCTAGGATCTAGACCACGATAACTAACGTCCCCGAAAGTTCATGTCACCACCATAAAAATTCCTTGATTAGTGTATTGAGCTCTGTGGTTATAAAGAGTAGACAAGAAAGGAGGGATATCCTTACAGAGACCAGGATGACACCTCAGAAGGCATGCTGATCCAGCATGTATCTGCCTTGAGGGTGGGGGAAAGGTAGATGTGGGTGGATGCATGTGTGAGAGAGAAGAGAAAGGAAAGGAAGGCAAAGGGAAGGGAGGGGAGGGAAGAGGAAAAAAAAGTAGAGGAGGGGAGGGGAGGGAAGATGAGAGGAGAGGACAGGAGAGGAGAGGAGGGAAGGGAAAAGATTCACAATATACTGTCTAGCCAAGGATGACCTCTGGAGGTGAAAGAGGGAGGGAAAACACTTAGAGCCAAACTGCAACAGAGCTTGTGACTTAAAAGACTATTGTTCTCCTCAGCCACTCCTAAACACAGCATATATGTATGTATGTATGTATGTATTTATAGCTGGTCACTGGCTTCCATTTGAAGATGAGTAATAATTAAGTAGAAACCAGCCTGGGCCTATACATAAAAAAGAGAGAGAGAAAGAGAACACACACATATGTGAAAGGCAGATAAGGGGCATATTTTACCCAAAGGAAATAGAAGAATTACTCAGTAAGGTAGATAAAGAGTAGCTCTCCACATGATATAATAAAAATGTGAGCTCTGTTTAGAAGAGACAACATGAATAAGATAGTACTTGTCATGGGTATTGGCCTGTTTTGTTGCCTGGCATCCACTTCCCCTTTTCTTAGTAACAGTTACCAGTCCTGCCCTCATGCAACCACAATGCTGTGAAAGGAAACGACCCAACCCTCATATCTAGGGGTAGTGTTTCAGCCAAAGTGGTTGGTTCAGGAATGGACCTGTGACCTAAGTTGGTCAACTCATAATGAAGCTATTATTTCTGTGCAATATTTGGGTTAGAAAAATCTTTCCCTCTTTTATTTCCATGTGAATGAAAAATGAAATTCTAGAAGCTGCTGGTAGCCATTTTACTACCACAAGGGGAGCTCTTGCCTAAGAATGGAGTCACCACCAAAGGAACTAATTTGAGAGGAACGAGAGAGACTAAGTGTGAACATGTAGTTTTAACCTGGGATAAACTCATTCCCTGCTCTCTTCAAGATCCAATCAATATTCTCTTATTATTTAAGCCATTTGAGTGAAAGTTATTTATTGATATACAGAGACCAAGAAAAGAAATTTAGTAGTACTAGATAATATTTATTGAATGCTTGTTTTGTGCTAGGCACAGTACTAAGCACTTTATGTAAACATCAAGGCCAGACTCTATAATAGGTATGATTATTACTTCCACTTTATAACTGAGTGACCCAGATGAGAAAATAATGTTTCTAAAGTCGCAAAACTAGTAACAAATTGAGCAATAATTTGAACCCAGTGAATCTAATTCCAAAGCTATAGTGACACAACAGCAAAAGACCATTTACACAACTTAAGAAATTAAGTAGAGGGGCACCTGGGTGGCTCAGCAGTTGAGCATCTGCCTTGGGCTCAGGTCGTGATGCCGGGGTCCTGGGATCAAGTCCTGCATCAGGCTCCCCACACGGAGCTTGCTTCTCCCTCTGCCTATGTCTCTGCCTCCCTCTCTGTGCCTCTCATGAATAAATGAATAAAATCTTAAAAAAAAAAAAAAAGAAATTAAGTAGATATACCTAAAGTGGAACATTGTAAACTGTCTTTTTCTATTTCATCTGTTTTTGGTTTGCTTCTTGAATACTTCTTATATGGAATTTAGATCTCCTAATCATCTCTATAAAAATGTTCATATCCTTATTCTTTGTAATTTTGTGAGATAACTTCAAGATTCGTCAAATTATTTTGGTGTCCTTTATTGGTTTTATTGAAATTTTGGCTTTTGTGCAATGTTTTATGTTTACATCTTCCTTTTCTTGATTTTCATCTCATCTTTATTCACAGATGACATGATCATCCATGTATAAAATGCTATAAAATCTATAAGAAAGCTACTAGAATTAATAAATAAGTTTACTAAAGCCAATGGATAGAGGGGTTGATGTCAATTGTATTTCTGTATATTAACAATCAGCATTTGGAGCTTGAAATTTGAAAGGCAATACCATTTGCAACAGCATCAAACAATATAAAATAGAGATAAGTTAAACAAAATATGTGTAAGACTTGTACATTCTAGACTATAAACCATTGCTGAGAGAAATTAAAGTCCTGAATAAATATAGAGATATGTTATATTCATGGATTAGAAGATTCAATCGTATAAAGAAATAAATTCGCCCTAAATGAGTGTATATATTTAACAGAATTCCAATAAAAATTCCCAAAGGCTTTTGTACAGAAATTGTCCAACAAAATTGGGAGACTGATATTAGCTAACATCAGTACTTTTTATAACACTATAATAAATAACACAATGAGATCCTGACATGTAGATATAAATCATTAAACAAATTATAAAACCACATATGTATAATGAATTGATTTTCAACAAAAGTACCAAGAAAAATTCAGTGAGTAAAATGATAATCTTTATAGCAAATCATTAAGAATAATTGCATATACATACACAATCAAATGAATCTCAACTCTTACCTTGTACCACATACAAATATTAATATGAATTAGATTTGCCCAACTATATGTAAGAGCTAGGACTGTAGACCTTCTAAAAGAAAACACAGGGAAAAAATCTTTGTGAACCTGGAGTAGTTAAGATCACCAGTCTTGGCATAAATTCCTTTCTTTCTTTCTTCTTTCTTTCTTTCTTTCTTTCTTTCTTTCTTTCTTTCTTTCTTTCTTTCTTTCTTCTTCTTTCTTTCTTCTTTCTTTCTTTCTTTCTTTCTTTCTTTTTCTTCATTTCTTTTTTAGAGAGAGAGCATACGAGTGGATGGGGGAGGGGCAAAGGGAGAGGGAGAGAGAGAATCTTAAGCAGGTTGCACATCCAGTGTGGAGCCTGATGTGGGGACTCAATCTCCCCACCACTCAAGAGGAAGGATCATTACCTGAGTTGAAATCAAGAGTTGGTCGCTTAAACAACTGAGCTACCCAGGAGCCCCTGGGCAGAAATGTCTTAAATAAACCATGTGCACATGCACAAAATAAGTCACGAAAGAAAAAGCTGATAAATTATTCTTCACGTAAATTAAAACTTATGCCCTTCAAAAAATAATGTTAATGTTACAGAAATGAAGAGACAGCCCAGATTAGAAAAAAAAAAAAGTATTGTAATGCATGTATCTGAACATGTACAGTATCAAAAAAAACAAAACAAAACAAAACAAAACAAAAAAACATTTACAACTCAATAGTAAAAAGACAAACAATCTAATTTTTTTAATAGGCAAAGGATTTGCATGGATACTTCACCAAAGACATATAGGGATAGTAAATAAGCATATGAGAAAATAATCAACATCCTCTTTAGGGAAATTCAAAGTAAAACCACAGTGACATATTGCAATATATTCACTGAAATGTCAAAAATCAAACAGTGACAACACCAAGCACTGTCAAGGATGTGGAGCAACTAAACCTACTTATACAGTGTCGTCGAAAATGCAAAGTGTTAAAGACACTTAGGAAAAACAGTTTGAAGGCTCCTGAAACTATACACATGCAATTCCAGTAAAACACAGAAATTGATATCTGAGTACTTACCTGGAGGGAAAAAATACATGTGCCCACAAAATGTGTATGAGAATATAAAGGATAAAAACTGGAAGCAACCCAAATGTCAATCAGCTAGTAAATGGATAAGAAAAATGTAGTATAGCCATAAAATGAAATATCACTCCACAATAAAAAGGAATGCACAACAGTGCCTGGGTGGCTCAGCCACCAACTCTTGATTTTGGCTCAGGTCATGATCTCAAGATCCTGAGAACAAGCCCCATGTCTGGCTCCCTTTCTCTCCCTCTCCCTCATGCCCCCACCATCCTGCCTCAAGTACTCTCTAAATAAATAAATAAAATTTGAAAAAAAAAAAAAAAAAGAATGTGCAACTATATACACAACAACAATGGATGAATATCAAAAGCATTATGCTAAGTCAAAGAAGCCAGACGGAAGGGCGCCTGGGTGGCTCAGTTAAGCATTTGCCTTCAGCTTAGGTTATGATTCCAGAGTCCTGGGATCAAGTTCCACGTCAGGCTCCCTGCTCACTGGGGCTCCTGCTTCTCCCTCTCTTTCTGCCTTTCTACCTGCTTGTGGTCTCTATCAAAAATAATAATAATAATAAAATCTTTAAAAAAAGAAGCTAGACATAAAATATTATATGCTGTATAGTTTCATTTATGTGAAATATTGCAAAGACAAATCTAGAATAACAGAAAACAGATCAGTAATTGCCAGGTACTGAATGAAGAACAAAGATTTACTACAAAGCATGAGAATACTTTTAGGGGTAATATAAATATTCTATATGTCATGATTAGCTGCAGCTGTCAATACATAGCTGTAAACTTTTGTTAAAATAGAATTTTACATTAAAAAAAATCGCAGGATTTTATTTATGTAAATTATCCTTGGGCAGCCCCGGTGGCTCAGCGGTTTAGCACCGCCTTCAGCCCAGGGCGTGATCCTGGAGACCAGGGATCTAGTCCCACATTGGGCTCCCTGCATGGAGCCTGCTTCTCCCTCTGCCTGTGTCTCTGCCTCTCTCTCTGTGTGTCTCTCATGAATAAATAAATAAAATATTTTTAAAAATTATCCTTAATAAGTTCTAAAAAATTGAAAAGGCTCTTGCCTATGTAGTATAACCATTAGGCATGTAAAGATGGTGAATATTTTAAACGGCTGTTAAGACCTCCGGACAAACAAATAAATCTTTAGTTAAAGAAAAAATCATACAAATGGCCAAGAGGTATATAAATAGGTATTCAATGTCACTAACCTCCATGAAAATATAAAGCTAAACTGCAATCATTTTTATCACTTCCCTCCTCTTAGGAGGGCTAGTATCAAAAAGTCAAAAGATAACAGGTATTGATGAGGCTTATGCACTGTTGGTAAGAATGTAAATTGGAATAGTCATTATGGAGGTTACTCAAAAATTAAAAATAAAAATACTATATGATCCAGCAATCCCATTTTTGGGTACTTATCCAAAGGAAATAAAATTAGTACCTCAAGGAGCTGAATCCACATCCATGTTCATTGCAACACTATTCACAATAGCCAAAAATGGAAACAACCCAAGTGTCTGTCAACAGATGGATGGATAAAAAAAAATGTGATCGATACATATACATATAATCATACATATCTAAATGGAATATTATTCACCTTTCAAAAAAGGAGAGTATTGTGCTGTTTGCAACAACATGGATGAATCTGGAGGACATCATGCTAAATGAAATAGGCCAGAAACAGAAAGATAAATATCCCATGAGCTCACTTACATGTGGAATCTAAAAAAATAGTCAAACTTAGAGTAGTAACACAGACTGAAACAGTGGTTACTAGAGGCTGGGAAGTGGAAGAATGGGTGAGGTTTTACTCAAAGTATTCAAACTTTCAGTTATAAGATGAATAGGTTCTAAGACCTAATGTACATCATGGTGACTCTAGTTAATAATAATGTATTATATGCTTGAAATTTGCTAAGAGAATAGATCTCAAAAGTTCTTACCACAAAATATAAGTTAATAATGTGAGGTGACAAATTTGCTAATTGGTTTGATTATGGTAATTATTTCACAATGTATACATATATGAAAATATCACCTTGTGTACCATAAATATATACAATTTTTATTTGTCAGTCATGCTTCAGTAAAGCTGGAAGGAAAAATCAAACCAATGAAGGGCTCAGGGATCAAGTTATTGCAGAGCAGAAATTATTGCCACAGGAAGGAAAATTCGCAAAATAAAATTTTGTAAAAGTTGTATAGGTTGGTGAAATTCGGGAAATTATGATTGCTGCAAGAGCTGCCCCAAACAAGCAAAGCCCAGGGTATATTTAATGCTTTGTCATATATCTACATGTTAAACTGAAAGTCTGTGCTGACATTTGTACAGATGTTATGTCCGTGAAAGTCTTCACCTCTCTTGTAAAAAATATGAAAGTTTCAGTTTTGTCACAGCTACATTTCTTTCTTCACAGAGGGATTCTGGTGTCGCATATTTTTTGGTGTGAAAATGAAGAATCTTCCGGATGATGCTAAATGTTAAATGTTAGCTCTACTGAACAAAGACCAGTTTGCTCAAGACCAGATCAGTGTGAAAATTTAGACTAAGGACACATAAATTTCCTGCTACACACAGAAATCTGATGGCTCAACTGATGAAGAGTTCTTAACAAGTTGTTTGGGATCCCTGGGTGGCGCAGCAGTTTGGCGCCTGCCTTTGGCCCAGGGCGCGATCCTGGAGACCCGGGATCAAATCCCACGTCAGGCTCCCGGCATGGAGCCTGCTTCTCCCTCTGCCTGTGTCTCTGCCTCTTTCTCTCTCTCTCTCTCTGTGCGACTATCATAAATAAATTAAAAAAAAAAACAAAAAAAGTTGTTTGAGTTAGAAGATAAATTTCAGAAGCAATTTCAAGAAGCTGGTACTCTAGGGGCAGCTCGGTCAGTTAAGTGTTTGCCTTCAGCTCAGGTCATGATATCAGGGTCCTAGGATCAAGCCCCCAGGCTCCCTGGTCAGTGGGGAATCTGCTTCTCTCTCTCCTTTACCACTCTTCCTGCTCATTATCTCTCTCTCTCTCACTCTCTCTCAAATAAATAAAATCTTAAAAAAAAAAAAAAAAAAGAAGCTAATTGTCTAGATTTTGCTGTTTGCTTTGAAGATAAAGAATGGCTTCAGAAACTAGCCTCCCTACTTGTTTAGTTGGTTTATATGATGAAAATGGCTGCCAGGGAGATTGGTTTCTAATATTACACTGTGTGTTAACTAACTGGAATTTAAATGAAAACTTAAAAAGAACGGACCCAAACAAGTCTCTGCAAAGCCTGGAGAAAATGTTTTGACTTCACATGACCTGATTCGTGGCCTTAAAAGGGAACTCATGATTTGGGAAAATCGTGTTCCAAAATAATACCTTTCAAATGTTTCACTGTTGTTTGGACTTGAGAATGAGAGAGCATATGGACAAAGTTTTAAGTATTGTTGAAAACCCACCGGAAGAACCAAAAATTGGAACTGAATATTTTTGATCTTCTCTCTCTGAATCTTCTGCTCAGCCTCAGAACATGTCTTTAACAAAGGAAAAAGGTTTACTCATCTGCCCCTGGATAAGTTCTGGATTTCAGGGAAGAAGACTATCCTGCAAGTTGTGGGAAAGTAGTGAACGCTGTTGCAGGTTTTAAAACCTTAACACGTGTAATCAAGTTTTTCTTGTTTAAACAAGCATTAAGAGCAAGAATAGCAATCTCATTTCAGTTAAAAATGATATGTGTGTGCCTATCTCAAGTTTAACACAGAACTGAGTACTTGTGCAACAAAAATCAAAGCTTCACAAAAAAGAGGTGAATTTCATTCTTCACTTTTAGGGTCAAAAATAGCACCTTTATACATAAATATTCTATAAAAAAATCAAGAATGCTTATATAAGAACTCATGTAAGCTCATGAGCCTTATCACACTACTGGGAAGAAACTGTTTTTCAAAGTGTTTTGTAAAATTGTGTCTTGGGTTATATTTTCATTCATATAGCTTCAGTTTATGGCTTTGGTCATTTTACTGTTCAACATTGTCAAGAATTTTCATGTTTTAAATTGTATTAATTAAAATCAATTTAAAACATTACTTAAATCAAGGGTGCCTTGGTGGCTCAGTCGGTTGAGCAACTGCCTCTTGATTTCAGCTCAGGTCATGATCTTAGGGTGGTGACTGTGGAGTCTGCTTCAGATTCTTTCTCCCTCTTCCTCCCCTTCTGCCCCTCCCCACTTTCTTCCCCTCTCTCTCAAATAAATAAATAAAATCTTTTTTAAAAAATTACTTAAGAGCAGCCGGGGTGGCTCAGCAGTTTAGCACCGCCTTCAGCCCAGGGCGTGATCCTGGGGTCTCTGGATTGAGTCCCAAGTCAGGTTCCCTGCATGGAGCCTGCTTCTCCCTCTGCCTGTGTCTCTGCCCCTTTCTCTCTCTCTCTCTCTCTATCTCTCTCTCTCTCTCTCTGTCTCTCATGAATAAATAAAAATCTTAAAAAAAAAATTACTTAAATGAAACCTACCAAAGCCCTCTTTACAGTATTGAAATTCCATTTTGGCTTAAAGTAGTGATTTACCAGAAATTTATTGTTTGGCTTATGATTTTTAAAAATTTATAAAAATTAAAAAAGATCAATTGTGAGAAAGGTAACCAAAACTTAATTGGCTAGTTATTTTTCAATAATATTGACTGAAATACAATTTTTAGCTTTAAGTACAAAAAAATACTCATACAAATGCCATCCACAACATATACCACATATTATACTTCATTAGTATCTTGCATAGAAAAAATCTGTTGTGAAATTTTTTTTAAAATTTTTTTATTTATGATAGTCACAGAGAGAGAGAGAGAGGCAGAGACACAGGCAGAGGGAGAAGCAGGCTCCATGCACCGGGAGCCCGATGTGGGATTCGATCCCGGGTCTCCAGGATCGCGCCCTGGGCCAAAGGCAGGCGCCAAACCGCTGCGCCACCCAGGGATCCCTGTTGTGAGATTTTTAAACTGATTCGAATAGATAGAATGATCAGGCAAGAAAAAAAACTCAAGTTTTCAACCATCTCTGCTACTGACTTGCATTAAGGCTGACATCATTTGTGGGGAGGGGGATATCCCACAAAAAGAGAAAGTTAATAAGTTGGCTAAAAGAAACAGATCATGAGAAAAATATCATTCTTTACTCAACAGAACATGAATAATTGGCTCATTACACCTCCAACTTACTGGCCACATTAAGATACCATGAACTGTTAATATAATTTTGATTCAGGAGTTCCTGAGACCTGAACATTATTGCAAATATTCTTCAAAGATAAAAAGATTAAGAAATGCTCCCCTAGGGGTGCCTCAGTGATTCAGTCGGTTAAGCATCTGCTTCCAGTTCAGGTCATGTTCCCAGGGTCCTGGGATCAAGCCCCACATGGGGCTCCTTGCTTAAGGGGGAGTCTTACTTCTTGACTCTCACTCCCCTTGCTTCTGCTCTCTCTCAAATAAATAAATAAATAAATAAATAAATAAATAAATAAATAAACTCTTTAAAAAAAATAAAGAAAAGAAAGGCTCTCCTAGAGTGTCCACTGGAAAGCTTCAAAGCATTCATAAATCCTGCAGTATAGTATGCAACATTTTAAAAATAATTATGACTATATGATAATTTTTAGAAATTTCATGGTTCTGCTACTACAAGAGTAATATTTCCTTTCCTTATATTCTACTGGTCATTGATATTATGTGGGAAAATTACATTTTGTGAATATTTTTAAATCCAAATCCCCCATGAAGCTCTGATCTTTTGCTTTTAGCTCCAGCTGATTCCCGTGGATGTTTTAATAATTTAATCTTCAAGCAATGATAATAAATTGTTTAATCTTCGACTAAAATAACTTAATCTTCAAACAATGATTATAAATAATAGTGATGATAGTAAGGGAGTAAACATGGATCATTCCAGTCTCCTCTTCTTATTAGCACCCCACTTCTATTTGGAGAACACTCCCATTATATGAAGTACTGCGGGTTGGGAGGAGAAACCCTTGACTTAAATTAGCCAGGTAATCCTCTCCTGGATGTAGCATGTTGAGCCGGTGACCTGCCAACACGCACACTATTGAAGGTATGAATCATTGACACAAAGGCAGCACTGGGAGATGGGCTACACCAGAACTACTTCTAACCAAACACTGTCCCTGCCAGGTATCTTGCTTCTTGACCCTCGTGAGTTCCTCAAATCCTATTGTTTCCAAGCCTGTGAGCCCCTGAGAATTTTCCAACAAATCCCTTCTTTGCTTAAATTAAATAGAGTTCTAATTTATGAAATCTGCATAATTTATCCTTGGTTTTAATAAGACTATTTCTAGTGTCTCACTCGTAAGTATTCTTTTGGCTCTTGGTTCATAGCAAATATTCCTTTTTTACAATAAGGAAATGAACTTCAACATCTGATTCACTAAAAACAGGTTTTAAACAAGGAATGGATATTGAGTTTTATCATTTGTCTTTTTTTTTTTTAACAGCTACTTAAAGAATTGTTTGTTTTTATGACCTGACCTGCTAACACAACATATCATATTCCTGGGATATAGTCCACTTGTTCTTGGTACACTATTCTTTCACTTTATTTTCTTCTGCTTAGTATTTAACTCTAGACTTCCTCATCTACCCTCATCTACCCACAAGCAGAGTATTCCATTATGAGCTACCTTTATTAGTTTTTGTACTAGATTTATACTTAACGTTTTTCCATCTTTTTCCATAATGTAGAACAGATTATATATCAGTACATTAAATATTATCACAAATAAATACTCTTTAAGAGTTGCAAAGAATGTAACAAAAAAGCCATAAGGCCCTCAAGCATTTATTGAAGGTAAATTTTTTACTGTAATTTGACTAAGATAATGTGAAGAATCTGAGGAATCATATTTTAATATAAGATTTTTATATTGCTTATGCATAGTTTTTTTTAAATAGTAAGTGGAAATGTCATAACTCTAGATCCTAGATACAAAACACATGCTTCATAACCAGATCACGAATGTTCTTCACCCAATCTCTATACCTGCGTGATGACAAGTTATCCTAGTTAAAGGCTAGATAGATAGCTAAAAAAATTTTCTCTTTTCATGTATTAAGATTATAAATATCCATAAGATTCTTCTCTCTATTTCTTGACACTTTGAATATAAAACAGAAAGCTCCATTTTATATTGCATAGAAAATACAATTATATTGTACTTCTGCTGCTTTGCACATGTGTGCACTGTAAGGAAACAAGGGGTGAGATTTTATTTGGATTCTCCCGTCCTTTTTCAGGTCTTTTTATTTTAATCTATTTCTATCAAGGATCTATTTGAAATCAGGATTCATCCTTCCCATTGAGAACTACGGGGCATCTCTGATTTTTTTAAGTATTTTACACATTTCCATTTCCTTCTATTCACTTCACCTTCCCTTCAGGCAAAGTCATTTGCAGTCGAGGATCAGAGTTACTTTCCTGAAACTGGCCGACTGCTGATTCATTCTTCACTTAATAATGAGAAATGGCAAAGCTATACAAAGAGCAAAGATTGTTTTAATGGTACCTTATCTGTGGAAGTACCTGGGTGGCTCAGTTGATTAAGTGCCCAGTTCTTGATTTTGGCTCAGGTCATGATCTCAGGGGTGTGGGATCAAGCCCCATGTCAGGCTCTGCATTCAGTGGGGAGTCTACTTCAGATTCTCGCCTCCTGTCCCTCTCTCAACACCCTGTCTCTCTCAAATAAATAAATAAATAAATAAAAATTAAAAAAAAAATAGTACCTTACTTGTGAGTGCTACATGACTACTTTGCTGACAGAAGTAATAATTGAGAATATTTGTTTAGCCACATATTGAAGAATTGTTAAAACCAAAGAGATCTCCAACAATTCCACTTGTGGGTATATAATCTCAATAAATTGAAAGCCTGAGCTTGAACAGATATTTGTTCACCAATATTCATAGTAGCATTATTCACAACCACCAAAAGGTGAAAATAATCCAAATGTCCATCAACAGATGAATGACAAACAAAATGGTATATACATACTCTGGAATATTATTCAGCCACAAAAAGAAATGAAATTCTGATATAAGAGAGTGAGAAGACAAGCCAAAGACTAGGGGAAAACTTTTGCAAAAAAAAAAAAATGTATCTGATAAAGGACTGTTATCCAAAATACATAAAGGACTCTTAAAACTCAACAATAAGGGGATGCCAGGGTGGCTCAGATGGTTAAGAGTCTGCCTTAGGCTCAGGTCATGATCTCAGGGTCCTGGGATCCAGCCCCACATCGGGCTCCCAACTCAGTGAGGAGTCTGCTTCTCCTCCTTCTTCCTCTCCCCCTGCTCATGCTCTTTCTCTCTCTCCTTGTATCTCTCTGTCTCAAATGAATAAATAAATCTTCTTTTTAAAAACCTCAACAATAAGAAAACAAACAACCCAATTAAAAAATAGGCAAAATATCTGAGCAGTCACTCCACCAAAGAAAAATACAGATTGCAAATAAATAGATGAAAAGGTGTTCAATGTCCTATGTCATTAGGGAATTGCAAATTAAAACAAGATATTTCTACATACCTATTAAAATGGCTTAAATCCCAAACACTGATAACACCAAATACTGGTAGGAACTCTCGTTCATTGCTCATGGGAATGCAAAATGGTACAGCCACTTTGGAAAACAGTTTGGCAGTCTCTTACAACTCTACATACCCTTACTATGTAACTCAGCAATCATGCTCCTTAGTATTTGCCCAAATGAGTAGAAAACCTACATCCACAAAAAAGCCTGCAAATCAATGTTTATAGAAGTTCCATTTACATAACAGCCAAAACTTGGAAGCAATCAAGGTGTACTTTATTAGGTGCATGGATAAACTGGTATATTCAGACAATATTCAGCACCAAAAATAAATGAGCTATCAAGCCACAAAGATATTGAGGAAATTAAAAAGCATATTACTAAGTAAAGGAGATCAATATGAAAAGGTTATATATTGTATGTTTCCAATTATATGACATTCTGGAAAAGGCAAAGTTATGAAGATGGAAAAAACTTTAGTGGTTTTCAGAGGTTGGGCGAAAGGAGGAACGAGTAAGGCAATGAAACTATTCTGTACGATATTATCAGCGTCATCAACTCAGGAACATCCTCACCAGCATTTGGTGTTATCAGTGTTTTGGATTTGGGCCATTCCAATAGGGGTGTAGTGGTATCTCTTTGCTGTTTTATTTGCAGTTTTCTAATGACATAGGATGTTGAGCATCTTTGCATATGCTATTTGACATCTGTATTTCTTCTTTGGTAGGGTTCAGGTCTTTGGCTCATTTTTTAATTTTTAAAATTTTTTAATTAATTTTTTGGCTCATTTTTAAATTGAGTTGTTTACTTCCTTTTTGTTGAGTTTTAAGAGTTCTTTGTATATTTTGCATAATAGTCCATTATCAGGTGGGTCTTTTGCAGAGCTGTTGTCCTAGTCTGTGGTGTGTCTTTTCATTCTTCTAACAGTGCCTTTTGCAGAGCAGAATCTCATTTTAATGAAGTCCAGTTTATCAACTTTTATATTTTATAGATTGTGCTTTTGGTGCTGAATCTAGAAATTCATAGCCAAACCAAAAGTCACCTAGACTTTCTTCTACGTTACCTTCTAGGAGTTTCATAATTTTGTGTTTAACACTTCAGTTTTTAAAGTACTATCTCCTACTCTATTTGTCCTAACATCTGAAAACTCCCCCCCCAAAAAAAGTGTTCTGACCTGGCTTTTCTGGCTAATTATTTTCTACTCTCTTTTATGGATTTAGATTGTCTCAGTCTATAAATCTGTAAAAAGGGAGTATTTTATCTTGAAACAATTTTCTATTTCCTTTCTGTTAATTGTGTGAGTTAAAAACAGAGTGCAGAGGAGCTGCAGATTTGGAGAGAATCATTATGTTTATAATAATGATGAAATGCTTCCTGGCAGAAAGTGACCTGTACTCTAGTCATCTTTAGCACAACTGAAGGATCGACTCTACCAAGGAGTCTATATTTGTCCGGATTCCATTTTCAAGGTTAGGACAGACCAAACTGGGAGCAAAAGCACGTGAGAGCAGAAAAGGTGGAGGAGGACACATCAAGAGGAGGTTTCTGAGTGCAGGAGTTTGAAAGGTCCATGCCCAGGACAGGCCTAAAAAGAGTGTGAAGTTAGGCTTTATGGAAATACATCTCATTATTTGCTTTTGATGCTATTTTAAACTCCCAATAATACATTTTATATTTTGAAGCATTTGGAAATAGTTCCATTTTCAAATGTAGAAAAATAAATAAAATTCCAAAATTTGAAGACATAATGAGATTGAAAAACAGAAATATTCAACATGTAAAAAATGGAATAAAATGAACTACTTCTCTTCACTGTCATCACACAGACAAGGAAGAATACTGTGGGAGTGATGAAGCCAGCCAAGTAACAGAGATTTTATTTGACATCTCTGGGCAGTGAAGGCTTTCAAATGTTGATAAAATCTGTAGTTATTGACGATATCCAATATTTCTCATCATCAGTGGACACACAGCAGAAATACTGATGCCATTCTTTGAACTTTTCTATATGTGACTTAATACAGGGTCATGTAAACTATACAATTTTGCCTCTTAAAAATTAGAATACATGGGGATAAGGCCAGGATTGGGTCCCTTGCAGAAAACACTCAATTTCCCTTTACTTTTTTCATTCTGATGGAGATTTTCTGTTTGTTAGTTTGTTTGTTTGTTTGGTTGGTTTGGTTTGTTTTTCTAATCCTCGCTGAAATAAAGACAGTGCTTATGGTGTTAGTTGGAACAGTGGTTAGATTATCTGGAAATGTCATTAATATTTCACACTATGTCACCTGTTTTTCATTTTTCTCCTTATTATATGATGACCAAAGCTAACATTTATAAATGACTATATTATACCAGGCACTGTACTGTGCCATTTACATTGATTTTCTTGTTTGATTTTCATAGTAACTGCTAAGATCTTTATTTTCATCCCCATTTTACACATGAAGGAAATGAAGGAAAAATAATTCCCTGCGGGGGTCACCCACTGCTGGGTCAGAATTCACACTCAGGCCATCTGGCTCCAGAGCCAGTGCTCTCTACTGCCTCACTGCAATATCTTCTCATGAGCGACACAAAACTAAAACTGTGTGCTTATTTCCAGTATCTCCAGAGTTCCAGCTCTCTAACTGGTTTCCTGCTTTTAGGTTTGCTACTCTCAAATGTATCCCAGACACAGCTACTGCTATGGCTTACAAAAATTGAAAGCTACTCCTGTTTTGCCCTGCCTCAAGCCCTTCAAAGCTTCAGCATCCCCTGTAGAATAAGATCTAGTGTCTTGGCAGCTGAGAGCCTCTCCGTGAGCAGGTCTCTGCCTCATGTCCCTCAGCGCTCCCTTCCCACAGTTACACGCTGCCACAGGTACACTTTGTTCTCACATACACATTCCATGGTCTCCTATATAGTTTCTTTTTTTTCCTATATAGTTTCTGAAACACACAAGCTATTGTTTCTGCATGGGGAGGTCTCCCATGCTAGCCCTTGCTCCATCAGAGAAACACCTTTTGCCTCTCACTGATGAGGGAAACAAAGGCAAGGGATGTAGCTTAAATTAAATCTCCTTACAGCTGGCAGCCCACTGATACCTGAACCATGCAGAGCATGACCTTGGTCAAGGAACTGCCTTACTGACTCTATGTTTTATTAAAGACTAAAAGTAACCTTACCTTAACAGCAGCTAGCCCCTCATGCTCCTGAAAGCCTTGTTTCCAAATCCCGTAGAGACTTACGCTATCCTGAACCCCCACTCATGAAAAAAGTGCATAATCAGTTATTCCTCACAGCCCAGCTTTTCCTGCTCATGGGTCCTGTCCTTGTGCTGCAATAAAATCACCTTTTAGCACCTTTTGCACCAAGAACTCTTTATTAGCCACTCGCTCATGAATCCCAAAACTCCCAAATTTCATAATCACCAAGAACCCTATGCATACCATACATTCCCCTGAACCTCATACTCCACCGGGGTGAGATGCTCTCTTCTACCCCAGCAGACTGTCCCCTAGAATTTTGTTTTGGTCGCTGTGGTATAGCCTTAATACAGGCGCCAGCCTCTCCCAGGAGACTACAGGTTCTTTGAAGGCAGGATTGGCCTCATCACTTTGAATCCCATCTGAACATTGGATAATAAAGGAATGAGACTGATGCTGGCAGGTGGAAAAGTGACCCAGTGATCAGCCTGGTCCTTGAACTTGGTTCTGAGGCTTTCAACTTGAGTCACTGGCCTTAAGAGGGAAGCTCCGTAGCCCCACACCTCCCCTGCACCAAGCCTGAAGCCTGCAACTCCTAAACGCTCACCGATCCTCATTCATGTTTTCAGCTCCTGAGCAGCTTGCTATAGATGGGGGCTTAATGTGTAATAAAGCTGAGCATTCTGATCTCAAAACAGGACCGGGGTTCAGAAACGCACAGATCTTGGCGCTGAGTCAGTGTTAATGAAACTCCTCAATTGCACCATGCTTTCTTCAGAAAAGCTTTAACTGAAAATGCCCATGTTTTATTTCACATCGTGGCCTTGCACATAACTGCCAAGTCATAAGTTTTAATGCAACAGGCTTCCTGTTTCAATCCAAAGCAGTCCAGTAAGAAACAAAACAGCCATGTTTTGTAAGGCACGGAGTTACTTTTCTCTCCAGTTCTTTTTAGAATAATGTGTGATCTAATGACACTTTTTCCCTTTTTTGCAGACCTAACACTGCTCATTTATTTCTTGATCTTAATAAGTCACTTGCTTCAGTGTGTCACTTTTCCCAAAGAGAAGAGAAGCCCATAATAGAACTGTCATGATAACTTAAAAATAAAGGCCAAGAAAGTAATTTTTAGAGGCAAAATCCTGCTATTTTAAGTTGACATCAACATCACGGTATTGACATTAACCCAGATGACTTTAATTTCAACTCATTCTTTCAATAAGAAGTATTGAGTCTCTACATTTATAATATCACTCTAAAATAGATTGAAAGGCTTGTTGTCAAGGAACTTGCAAAATAATCTTTTAAGCTTGTACACATGAATAGCTCCTGATTTGTATTGAATAAAGACAATTTGTAGAACTGGAGTGTTTACTCATCTTCCTTTGTATCCATCAGAGGAAAAAACTCAACCCTCTGGAGAGGAGAAAACAAATCACAAAACATAAAATAATAAAGCTAGAAGGAGAAATAAAGACCACAGTAACTCAGCCGTCCTCAAGATATAGTCTGGAACCCAGGTATCCCCTGATGTTATGGCGAAGATCCCATAGCAAAAAAAAAAAAAAAAAGTCAGGCTGTTTAGTATACATTTTCATTATTTTGTCACAATACAGTCTCAAATGAGAAATGTCATATTCAAACATCAGTGGAAAAAGGTATTTAAGAGGTTTTCTTTTGTTGTTGTTGTTTGTTTGTTTGTTTGTTTTTTTAGATTTTATCCATCCATTCATGAAAGACACAGAGAGAGAGGGGCAGAGATGTAGGCAGAGGGAGAAGTAGACTCCCTGTGAGGAGATCAATGTGGGGCTCACTCCATCCCAGGACCCCAGGGATCATAACCTGAGCCAAAGGCAAATGCTCAACCACTGAGCCACCAGGTGCCCAAGAGCCTGACTTTTAAATAAAATTTTAAATTAATCCCTCTGTTAGATTACCCATCTCTCTCTTCTCTTGTTTGTGAAATAAGAAAAGTTGTTAGATCATTTTCAAATATAGTAATTATGACAAATCCATGGATGTAGAAATACATTTTTTCTCACATTTACATAAACTGGCGCACACACACGCACACACATGCAGTATTTCAGGCAAAGATCCTACTACCATTCTCCACTGCCGTCAATTTGGGGGTTTCTTTCCTAACTAAAATTTACCCCAATTATTTTTTGTTTTCTCAGCTTAAAGTGGGGATAATGATAGTGCTTACTTCTTAGGGTTGTTGCATGAATTAAATGAATAAATACACAAAAAATACTTATGATAATGTGGCACACAGCAGGTGTTATTTAAGGATTAGCTATTATTTCTCATCCAAGAGATATTTTTCAAAGCTAGATACTTCCTCTAATTTATGTCCACAACTCAAATGGCATGAAAGTCTGGGCTGTAGGAAATAAAACCAAGCCTGCCAATAACAAATGGGAGTTCCTGTGGTATTTAAAAGCTCATCTTTGTAAAAAGATGATTATATACGGAGGCTAGGGATATTTAGGTTGAATTTTAAATGTGTGTGAGGAACAGAATTCATTATCTTGGGCAGTGAGGACAACCCTTTTGTGTTGCTCTGAAAATGAAGATGTGTACTCTATAGAAGGTATTCTAATACCCTACGTGACTTTGATTCAGTTAAGCCAATTGGAGGCATACAAAGAAATTGGAAGATGGGGAATAGACAAAGAACAAATGAAGTGCAGAATAAAAAGAGAGAGAGAAAAAGAGAGGAAATGGAACTAGCTAGGTGGGCAGAGATGTATGGAGATGGTACCGTAGGAGAGGAGGAGCAAATCAGCAAACAGGAGACAAAGAGGTTAGGAAACAGAAAACTGAGAGTCAGAGAGAGAGCAGAACTTGTGGACAGCAGGTGGAATGAGGACATGGAGCATGGGAAATGGGGATCTGAACTCACACAGGCTAAGAACAGGCTGACAGCAGGTCCTAACTTAGAAGCAAGAGGAGAGAGCAGGTAGGATTGCTTAATCACAATATCTGAGTAATCATGGCACCCACAATGGGATCACTGACTGCTTCCCAACATGGTGAAACTGCTGGAACTGTTGGAAACTTTAACATGTTAGATTCTCTTACTAGTATCTACTTTATACCACAATATCCATACATAGGAGTAAAATGTAACTGTGCATCAGAATCATTGTTGCCTCTTATTTAATGACAGCTGGAAGAAACAGAGCCTAGCCGTATGCCCAGGACAGAAGTAAGGAGAATACAATGGAAATAGAGAAATAGGGGCTGAATTGTCATTCACAAGATGGGGGGAAAGATGAATGAATATGAAAAACAATTAATCTAGGGGATCCCTGGGTGGCGCAGCGGTTTGGCGCCTGCCTTTGGCCCAGGGTGCGATCCTGGAGACCCGGGATCGAATCCCACGTCGGGCTCCCGGTGCATGGAGCCTGCTTCTCCCTCCGCCTGTGTCTCTGCCTCTCTCTCTCTCTCTGTGACTATCATAAATAAATAAAAAATTAAAAAAAAAGAAAAACAATTAATCTAAATATATTTCTTCCTTCTCTATTAGAAAGATGGTGACACTGTTCACTAAGAAGGTGATACAGAAGGAAGAGTAGGTCTGGGAGAAGACAAAGGTGAGTTTGACGTGAACATGAAATATTTTAATGTCAGGCAAGAGGTATGAATAAGGATATCATCAGAGGATTGTTAGAATCTCATGCAGAGAATCCAAAAATCCATTGGAACAGTCGAGACCATATGGCCAGCACCAAACTTAGACCTTTGTCTTGGAAGAATTAGGCTGGCAATGAGATCAACATGACATGCGTTGTATGGGAGGCTGTAAACCTCTGAGTGGCCTCCATGCCCAGAGTTCCCTCTGGAGAAAAGTTGCAGCAGGTGAATCTTATATTTGTGAAGTCACAAAGCCTTAGCTAATGTGACACTGCTGCCTTTATCTCAATCATAATCAGTCATAAGGAGCTGGTGCCCAAGCCAAAAGCAAGAGTAGATATGGATTAAGGAGGTCAACTACCAGAGAGGTGTTTCAGCACCAAATTCCAGTCTTAAGGTCCTTTTATATAAGAAGGTGACAAAAATGTCCTTAGTCCAATCTACTGGAAGTAAGTGGTATTCAGAAAAAACAGCAGGGTTAAAAGGTGCCTGTGTTGAGGGAACAATAAAATAACTGGAGCAGTTGAGGAGCTATTGTATCTTGTTTAGCAATGAGTTGTTCCTTCTACTCTCCCTGACACCTGCTATATTCACCATCTGGCCTCAGATGCCCTGGGACTCAGCTGAAATCCATAGCAGCTCAGGTGGGTTTTGATGAGTTCTCATTTTTTGGCAATTCTCAGAAACTCCCACCATTTTACAGAACATGGGCAGTTCCCTTGCATGCAACCTAAAAGACTATGGGCAACGTAAGGACCAATGCACTGGGGGAGCCAGAGGACCAAAGTTTGAGAGAAAGCTCATGTCAGAAACCAGAATCCCATAGCCAAGTATGTTAGAACACAGCCAAAGTATAGGAACATAACCGAGTCACGAGTCACAACAGGAATCAGATTGGGAAGACTAATAATGGGGAATGTAAGGAGGAGCACCAACAAAATTCTTTCAACTGTGACTTGGACAAGCCGCTTCTCCGTGCCTCATTTTTCGGATCTGGAAAATGGGAACAATTGTAGTCCCTTCTGCATAGGTTTTTCTTTTAAGATTTAATTTATTTATTCATGAGAGACACACAGAGAGGCAGAGACAGGCAGAGGGAGAAGCAGGCTCCCTCTGGGGAGTCTAATGTGGGATTCGATCATAGGACCCAGGGATCATGCCCTGAGCCAAAGGCAGAGGCTTTTTTTTTTAATAAATTAATTTTTATTGGTGTTCAATTTACCAACATATAGAATAACACCCAGTGCTCATCCCATCAAGTGTCCCCCTCAGTGCCCGTCACCCATTCACCCCCACCCCCCGCCCTCCTCCCCTTCCACCACCCCTAGTTCGTTTCCCAGAGTTAGGAGTCAAAGGCAGAGGCTTAACCACAGGTGCCCTCTCTGCATAGGTTGTTATGATGACTAAATATGTTAAATGTGTGATGTCCTTAGAGCTGTGAACACAGTAAACATGTAACTGGCTGTTAAAAAATAAAAAAACTGCTTGCTTAACAACAACAACAAAAAAGTGTCTTGTATCAGCCCGTTTATCCCTTTAGAGGAGTCTTAGACACCATGTTGCTTCTGACACACATCATAGCAAAGTTAGCCAAATGCCAAATGTACACTGAGATTAAGAAATTTCTCTGTTGAACTTGTGGTTAAGCTTTCTCAATTTGGTTTATTTAATAATTGTACCCAGGACTCTCAATATATATATTCTGGGTTAAGTGAACTTGGAAAAATGACAAGTTGTGCTGACACTGGATCTTTCATTCTGAAAACCTTCAGAAGGAAGGTGGAAGAGAAAAATATGTAGGGAAATATTATGTAAAGAGGGACAAAAATGTCATTGTAGAGAGAAAAATATCATTCTGGTCTGGTGTTGTTCCTAAAAAAGACACCAATCAACAGTAAAAGAATATAATCCAAAGTGAAGAAACAACTATTATTATTATCAATTGCTATGCATTTGTTATGTTTATTTCCATAGTCTAATTTTACATTTGATAATAAGCGTCTCCTTTGAGTTTTTCTACAAGCTATATAATTTCTGATTCTAAAATATATATGCAATCATCCAATACAATTTTTTAAAAAGATTTATTTATTTATTATAGGGGGAGAGAGAAAGAGTGAGTGCATGGGGTGGAGGAAGAGCAGAGGGAGAAGGATTCTTAAGCAGACTCCATGTGGAGCGTGAAGCCTGAGGCAGGGCTTGATCTCACAACCCGAGGATCATGACCTGAGCTGAAATCAAGAGTCAGTCCCTTAACTGACTGCGCCACCCAGGCACCCCTCATTTGATACAATTTTTACTTAGCCAGAAAACTAAAGGGCAATTTCCATTGAGAAGCTACTCTAGTTTATGTACTATACTGTTCATTGTTTCATACGTGTTTTTCTTATTTAATTCTCGTGACAAGTTTATTGGGTTAACATTATCATCCCCATTTTTACAGGTGAGAAAAGAATGAGAGCAAGGGTAAAAACAAAGCAAGCAAGCAAGCAATAGAGAAAGAAAAAGAGACAAGCTAGAACTGTTGACTTCTATTGTAATATTGCATCTGGAAGATTATACTACATTTTAAAAACTTTTTTGTCCACATTTTTATAAATGATGAATTCTACACTAACAATGAAATAAATGAAATAATGCAATGTTTTGTTTTGAATTTCACATTTGTCCTTTGATTTCAGGCATTTGTCTTCTAAAAACCTTCCAGGGAGTATTTGCTCTGCTTAACCCTGGTAAATATTTGATTTGTGACATTTTTTCTTCCTGCTGGACTCTTAGAATCATCCAAGAATGAAGGCACAGAATTGCTCAAGCTTAAGGATTTAATGCTGCATTTGAATGTGATTCCATTCTAACCAACTTGGAGCCTGTTGATTTAAGGTTTAATAAGAAGTCATATGGGACATGTCCCTTCTTGTTTAAAAACACTCAGGGCTTTTGATGATGCCACTATTCCATTACAACCAGATACTTTACTGAAGCAACAAAAAGAGGAAAAGGAAGAGTTATCTAATTTTTAACCTTTTTCTTTATCTTTCCAGATTTAGTTGAGTGGTATCCTTGCTTTTTAAGGATCTAAGTGTAACTATTGCGAAGAACTTCTTCTTTACCAAGTATACTCAGTAAAAAAAATTTCCAAACTTCTTTGTTCAACAAAGTAAAAATGGTCACTGGAAATATCATCAAAATTATTGTCCTCTCAAATTATCTTTCTTTGATGCTTGTTCTTTGGTTAAGCCATCTCAAGGCACTAACAAAATATAATACCTACTGCAGAAAGTTATCAACTGATAAATTATATTAAAGTTTTTTGTTGAAATAAAAGTAAATGAAATCTACCTAACTGGAGCAAAATAATAATAATAAATAACTTTACGGGAATACTGTAACATTTATTGCAATCCAGGAAAGAATAAACAGGCTTTGAGAACAGGAACTCAGGAAGCTCTGGGACCCAATAGCAGAAATTCATGGAATTTCTAGAATGCAGTCTGGAAGAGAGAAACTTTCAAAATCTATGTCTTTTGGGTCAAAGATTCCAAATTTCTGGAAAGAAAAATGTGGTTGGTCTAGCCAAGGTCAGAGTCAGTTCCAACTACAACGGCAGGGTCTTAAAATCCTGCTTAAAACACTTGCATGTCACCGTTGTACTTCCCATCAAGTCCAAATATCCTACCAGGAACTCCAGGGCCTTCTATCATCTGAGGCCTACCCATTCTCCAAATTCAACTCAAACTACAGACCCATATGCTCAATACCCTTCTCTTCTGAAATATTTACATGTTCTCTTGCCTAAAACTTTCCCCACTACTCTTTCTCCTTTCTTAAGTATCAAACTAAATGTCATTTGACCCAGTTGTTTGAACCTCTGCATCTAAACCAGGTCTCCCCTGTTATTTTCTCCCATAGAGTTCTCTTCTGTTCTTTGATAGTACTTACCAAAATTTGTAAATGGATATTTACTTTGGAATTTGTTTAATCTCTGTCTTCTATCATCTCTAACTATAATCTATAAGAGGGCAGGGATTTTAATTCTTTTGTCCCAGTTTCAAAACTGAGACAGTATCTGATACCTCGCAAATGATCCATGAGTATTTGTGAACGAATGAATGATGGTTTATGGAGGATCACCCTTATGTTTCAGGGGCAGTTCTCAAAGGGAGAAACTGGGCATCATCTTGCCCAGTGTGCAGCACCTGAACATGAAGACAACTGATTGATTGAGAATTTGAGGTGAAATGGGCAGAATGTTTACCCAAAAATGATTCATATTTAATATTTTGTGAAATCCAAGTAATTTTTTTACTTTGAATAGCTATTTTTTCTTTTAAAGAAAAGCAAAATTTGGCAATATTTATTTGGGGAAATGTAGATAGAGATAGGATTCCTTTTGACTTACATGTGCCCAACACTATAGTTCAGTGGCCAGAGTAATACGAAAGAAGTATGGGGGTGAAGAAAATAATCAAAAATAATATATTTTTCACTCCTGACCAGAGAGGCAGGGGTTGCACTGGACCAAAGGCTGAAGCTTGGCCATCCAGCATTCCAAGCAACATTGTTTCCTCTAAGCATCCCTTTTATTCTGCATTCCATCCTGGGTGGGCCTGAACCTGAGAGTGCAGCTTCTCCTATATCAGCTGCTGGCAGTGCCCTGCACCCAGGCCAGTTAAAGTTTTCTTGGAGTCTTGGCCCCTTCCTTTCACTAGGGTCCCTGCCCAGCACCTTCCTATAGAGACAACTTAGACAAGAACAGAAAAAAAAGAAAAGAAAAGAAAGAAAGAAAAAAAGAAAGAAAAGAAAGAAAGAAGAGAGAAAGAAAGAAAGAAAGAAAGAGAAGAAAAGAAAGAAAAAGAAGAAAGAAAGAAAGAAAGAAAGAAAGAAAGAAAGAAAGAAAGAAAGAAAGAAAGAAAGAAAGAAAGAGGAAAACACACCATTTTAAGGAATCTGGAATTCCTTCCTGCTTCCCAGCTAAGTGCCTCTCCACCTTCATTGGCTCCTTTGTCCTGTCATGCTCAACTGCTTTTGCTTTCTGTCTGGGCACCTGATCAAAGGACTAAAGTCTCCACTGCAGCCTGGTTTTAGGTCTTAAGAAAGAATCTTGCACAGCACTGCTGATGTAAATTACAGTTTTTGTCTCTAGGACCCTTCCCAAAATATGCAACTTTTTTGATGGGAAGAGAGATTGTCCTGTTGACTTCAACCCATTTCCTGAGGCCTGTGGAAATAAACCTTTAGGTACTTAAAGTTATACAGAAAATAGAATAAAATTAATACCAAACTTGAAAAAAAATACATCTTTGAGTACTTGAAATTCATAAGAGCATGAAACAGTAATTATTAAGCAAACACCTGAAAACTTAGCTTCAATTTTCCTGCTTAGAAAAGGTAGTAAAGGGAATACTGTAGAAAATTGTGTGGATATGCTTTTAATAGCCTGCCTGGTCCTAAGTTATGGAGGACAAAAGGTGATGACTTAAATTGGTGCCCACTTACCAACTGGAAATCTAGGCCTGAGAAATTCAAGCCCAGATCAGAATATATTCACTGTAACCTGTTGCAACCTTTAATAGCACACATTGGTGGGGGACCAGACTGTTTATCCTTCCTCCTCATACCTATTTTCAAACTCTAACATATTATGAGGTTATTAGGAGTGGGCTTCCTGAATCCCTGCTGTACCACATCCCCAAGGAATTCAAGTGCTTAGAGGGTCACATAAGCAGAGTTCGTGCTTTGACCATGAATCATAGTCACCCAAACCATCAAACCTCTACAGTGGTCTTCTTCCACCAAAGCCTACCTAAACCATAATGGATGAAAACAACGCTGCCTGTGACCGCAACAATAAAAAAAGCAAAACTTATATTAACATTATACCTATTCTCTTGAGATTATTGTACAATAATCTGGGCCCAAATTTATGTCTAGATTCTATCTGACTAAGGCTCTTCTTTGAGCTGGATTCAAAGCCTGGTAAACACCCCTTGTCCTTACCTTTCCTCTGTCCCATCTACCACTTCTCAGATTCCCAACATAATGATTTAAAATTTTATGTCTTAAGGCCTAGGGCTTCCTCTCCTCATTTCTCTTTTACTTGTACAATCTAAAAGTGGTCTTGTAGCCAGGCTAGGGAGTCTCCTTCCCTAAGATCTGCATTCCAGAGGGTTCCATCTATCCATACACATGCGTGCATACACACATATTCAAATGCATGATGTTGCTGTCACTGGGGCCCAGCAGTCATTAGTGGCACAGATGAGACACAATCCCAAACATCAACTCTCTTGATTAATGTCATTCAGGTCTCAGAAGGTGCTAGCTCTCCAGCCATTTGTCTTCAAAACACATCTGAATGCTATGAAGGTTTGGGGTTGGGCCATTGCTGGCATCAGTGAGGACTATTGCTTTGGAATGTGAAGAAGAGTTGAGTGGCAGAAGCACTTCGATAACAGAAAAGACAAAATTACTAATATCAAATCCTGCTTCTCAGGTACTATGAATACAATACATTCTTGCATCATAAAGTGTCTTTTCCTAGTAGTGCAGAAAGTGAAGTGCCCTGCTTCTCTTTGTGTTCCAATTTCTGATTGGGAATTAATGCACTATTAGCAACAGTTGCTTTTCATGGTTCAGGAACATTTTGCCATAGTACATAATTCATACTCCTCTTAAGTTTGTATATATGTAGGGGCTCAGAGGGGTGCCTGGTCTCCTGGGGAGGCCAGCTCTGCGGGGTCTCCATCCACACCTGAGTGAGGTTTTGAGGTCCTTGTACATCACCTTGGCGGTCCACCCCTGTGCAGCAGGAGCTTTGAAAGACTGAAATGACTGGGGAGATTCCAGGATATGGTTGGCAACCTCCTCTTCCTCCCCACAAAGTGTGGTTTGAGATGGAGGAAGTGGCTCTTTTATTCCAATAAAAATAAGTATAAATTGAAAACCACATTGTATATATGGAGATCTGAATGTAATACCATGAAGCATGTTACTGGCTTGATCTTTTCTTTCTTACATTGACAACTGCAGGAACACGGAACACTAGAATTGATCGTTCAATCAGTATAAAAATTCTTAATAATATATGTTAGCTTTTTTTCAAAACAGTAAAATAAATATTACCTTATTTGAATAATTTTCATTTAAAACTTTGATATTCAATAATTTAATTCTTCAGTTTGACTTTATTTTTTAAAGGGTTTTATTTATTTATTTCAGAGAGAGAGAGAGTGAGCACAAGTGAGGGGAGGGGCAAAGAGAGAGGGAGAAGGAGACTTCCTGCTGAGTGCTGTGCCTGAAGCAGGACTCCATCCCAGGACCCTGAGATTGTGACCTGAGCCCAAGTCAGATATTTACCCAAATGAGCCACCCAGGTCCCTCAGTGTTTGACTTTATTTTAATAGATAGTTTAAATGTTTTGGTAAAAAAAAAAAACATTAAAAATACTTTTATTTTTTCAAATTTTCCATTTAATTAATCCACATTTTTAAAATGCCGAGTTCATCTCTTTTAAATATAATCTCAATGTATTCTTTAATCCTTTTAATTCTAATCTAAATTAGTATACAGATTATGCTATTGTCTTGATCTTAATAATATAACTAGCAATTTCTTTAAATGCAAGCAAGAAAAATCCATTTGTGGGAATAAATAAGAAATAATTTGTGAGTTATGTATACCTTTATTTTATTACTCACCCAAACTTTATCAACCTACCAAATGAACATTCAGATATGCACAATAAGTTATCTTGATACTTTGGCAACTTTTCATCACACTAAAGTCCTAGCTTTAGGTATGCTATTGTTTTGTAATTCGAAAGTATATTTGTCAAGGTGGGAGAATAGAACTGACCTTATATAACACTTTGTTAGCTTGAATTGTGTTTTAAATATCTCAATTATTGAAGTTAGTCAATATTTACTTAAACTCCACTTGACTCGTGCATTAGACCTCTCAATACTTAAAGGTAGATGTGGACTGATGGTTTCCTTTTCAGAATCCTTTGGTTTTCGTTTTCGTTTTCGTTTTCGTTTTTGTTTTTAAAGATTTATTTTAGAGAGAAAAACTCAGAGGGGAGGGGTAGAAGGAAAGAATCTCAAGCAGAATCCCTGACCTGGGGCTCCATCTCACTACCCTGAGATCATGACCTGAGCTGAAATCAAGAATTGGACACTCAATCGACTGGGCCACCCCAGGGCCCCAATAGCCCTTCTCTTACCATTTTTTTTTTTCCTGTGCTACTCTGACTTCTAATTGCAGCACTGGCCATAGGCCCTACTAGCAAATCTAGACAAACCATGGGAGCAAAGTAAAAATGCACAGAATCATGATTCATTGGAGAGACATGCCCTACTGGTACGATCTATATTGTGCACAGTGTGGCCCCAGGAAACAGTGTTGATTTAATTAAGCTTACACAGAGATACAAAGCCTCATAACCCACAGTTACTTATTCTCTGAAGTGCAGTAAGTCTCACACTCTTCTGTCCTGTGACACATAAGAGAGATTCCTTCAGTGGAATCTAGCTATAACCATTTGATTCTAGCTATTATTACAAGATCCTTCTTTTAGAATCTAAAGTAATTCCTTTATTGGAGGAGGATAAAATAAGAGAAAACCACTGATCTTGCTTCAGGATTGTGCAGTTACCCTTTTTGTTCATCCATACAGCCCATGACTTTCCACAACTATCTTTTTTTTCATTTCACACTTGACAAATAAACACTCATCTTCTTCAATTAATAAACTTTTTAAAGAGCAATTTTAGGTTCACAGTAAAATTGAATGGGAAGAATAGAGAGTTTTCATATACTCTCTGCCCCTCCCCACATGCATAACCCCACATTTTCAACACCATACACCAGAGTGATAAATTTGTTATAATCGGTAAATTTACATTGACACATGATTTTCACCTAAAGTTCATCTACAAAGAGAGTTTTAACCCTTCCTTCCCAATCTATGTACCTTTTTTTTCTTGTCTTATTGAAAGTTCCCCTTAAGTTCATAGTTTGCTGAGAGGTAGGTTTTTTGTTGTTGTTGTTGTTGTTGTTATTGTTTTGGTCATGAATGAGTATTGAATTTTGTCAAATGATTTTTTTCTGTATCTATAGGTATGATCATGAGATTTTTCTTCTTTAGCCTATTGGTGAGATGAACCATAATAATTGATTTTCATATGTTGAACTGGCCTTTCATGCCTGGGATAAACCCCTCTTGTTCGTGGCATATAATTCTTTTTATATATTGTGGATTCAATTTGTTAATATTCTGTTGAGGATTTTTACACTTATGTTTCATAAGAGATATCAGTCTGTAGTAGTTTGGGGGGTTATTTTGTTTTGTTTTTGTCATGTCTTTTTTTGATTTTGGTATTAGAGTGATGCTGGTTTCGGAGAATAACAAATGATGTAGTCCCTCTATTCCTGGAAGAGATTCGAGAGAACTGACATAATTTAAATATTTGGTATAATTCACCTGCGAACCCATCTGGACCTGGTCATTTCTGTTTTGGAAGGTCATTAATTATTGATTCAGTTTCTTGAAGAGATATAGGCCTATTCAGATTGCCTATTTCTTATTGTGTGAGCTTTGACTGATTGTGTCAAGGAATCAATCCGTTTCATCTAGGTTATCAAATTTGTGAGTATAGAGTTGTTCATAATATTCCTTTATTATCTTTTTTTAAGTCCCTGGGATCTACAGCAATTTACCTTTTTTCATTTCTAATGTTAGCAATTTGTGTATTCTTCTTTTCTTACCTAGTAGAAACATCTACTTAGTAGAAAAATTTTTTATTAATTTTCTCTATTGATTTCCTGTTTGCAATTTTATCAATTAATGCCCTAATTTTTATTGTTACTTTTCTTCTGATTAATTTAGGTATAATTTGCTGTCCTTTTTTGATTATCCTGAAGTGGCAGCTTATCTTGTTGATGTTAGACCTTTGTTATATTTTAAAAATACGCATTCAGTGCTAAAAATCTCCTTCTACGCACTGTTTTCACTGCATCCTTCAAATTTCAATAAGCTGCATTTCCACTTTCAGTTAGTTCAAAGTGTGTTTTAATACATCTTGAGACTTCTTCTATGACCTGTCTGTTATTTGGAAATGTGTTTTTCAATTTCCAAGTATTTTTTAATTTCCCAGCTATCTTTTCAGTATTGATTTCTAGTTTAATGATAATGTGGCATGAGATCAGATATTGTATGGTTTCTGTCCTTTTAAATTTGTTAAGGTGTGTTTATGGCCCAGAATGAAGCCTGTCTTGGTGAACATTCCATGTGAGCTTGAGAATAATGTAAATTATGTGGTTAGATAAAGCAGCCGAAGATGTGGACTATATCTGGTTGACTGATGGTGTTATTGAGTTAAACTCTGTCTTTACTGATATTCTGCCTCCTGAATCTGTCTATTTCTGATAAAGGGAGTGTGGAGGTCTCCAGTATAATAGAGCATTGATCTATTTCTCCTTGCAATCTGATCAGGTTTAAGCTCATGTATTTTGACACCATATTGTTAGATTATTATGTCTTCTTGGAGGATTCACCACATTATCATTCTTTATCCCTAATAACTTTCCTTGCTCTGAAGTCTGCTGTTTTGAAATAAATATAGCCACTCTTGCTTTCTTTTGTTAGAGTTAGCGTGGAATATCTTTCTTCATCTCTTTACTTTTAATTTCTTTGTGTCGTTACATTTGAGGTGGAGTTCTTTAGACAGCATATAGTTGGACCTTGTTTTTTGATCCATCCTGACTATCTTTTATTTGGGTTCTTAGAATATTGATATTTAAGGTGATTGTTGGTATAGTTGGATTAATATCTCCCATATTTTTGACTATTTTCTATTTGTTGCTCTTGTTCTTTGCTCTTATTTCTGTCTTTGCTTTGCCTTTTGTGGTTTTAACTGAATACTTTATATTTCATTTTCCTCTCATTTCTTAGCATAGTAATTATACTTCCTTTTTTAACTTTTTTTTTAAAGTGATTTCCCTAGAGTTTGCAATAAACATTGACAACTAATCAAGTCCACTTTCAGATAACACTGTATAGTTTCATGGGTAGTGAGTACCCTGTAATAACATAGTATTCCCAACTCCTCCTTTCTATCTATCATTGCTATCATTCATTTACATAAATATATATCTATACATAAGCATATATAGTCAAATACAATGCTGATAATGTTATTTTGACTAACCCAACAGTTGCTAAATCAATAAAGAATAAGAAAAATAAAAGATTTTATTTTCACTTATTTACCAACACTCTTTCTTTGTCTACATTGATCTGAATTTCTGACCTATACGATTTTCTTTCTCTCAAAAGAACTTAACATTTCTTCCAAGGCAGTTCTACTGGCAGCAAGTTCTCTCAATTGTTACTTGTTGGAGGAAGTCTTTATTTCCCCTTCACTTTAGAAGGATAATTTCACAGGGTACAGAATTCTAGACTGGAGATGGATGGGTTTGGTTTTTTGTTTGTTTGTTTGTTTGTTTTCGACATTTTAAATATTTCATTCCACTTTCTTCTTGCTCGCATGTCTTCTGAGAAGTTGGATGCAATTCCTATTGTTGTTCCTCTATAGCTGCAGCATATTTTCCTCTTCTCTCAAGACTTTTTATCCGTGATTTTATGAAATTTAAATATGAAATGCCCAAGTGTAGTTGTGTGTGTATTGCTGTTTATTTTTAAGTCTTTATCCTGATATGTCCTGAGCCTTCTGGATCTGTAGTTTGGTGTTTTACACCAGTTTGGGGGAATTCTCAATCATGAGTGCTTCAAATATTGCTTCATTCCTTTCTTTCTTCCCCTTCTGGTATTCCCATTATGCATATGTTACACCTTTAATAGTTGTCTGACAGTCCTTTGATATTCTGTTCTTTTTTTTTTTCTATTGCTTTTGTGTGTGTGTGTGTGTGTGTGTGTGTGTGTGTGTGTGTGTCTTGTTTTTCAGTTTTGGAAATTTCTGTCGTCATATCCTCAGTCTCAGATTTTTTCCTCAGCCATGTCCCATCTGTTAATGAGCCCATCAAAGGCATTCTTCATTTTTGTTATAATGTTTTTGATCTCTAGCATTTATTTTTTATTCTTTCTTAAAATTCCTAACTCTTTGCTTATATTATCCATTTGTTCTTGCCTGTTGTCTACTTTTACAATTAAAGCCCTGAGCATTTTGGGGCACCTGGCTGGCTCAGTTGGAAGAGCATATAACTCTCGATTTCAAGGTCATGATTTCAAGCCCCATGATGGGTGTAGAGATTACTTAAAATAAAAACTTAGAAAAAATAAATAAAGCCCCAAGCATTTTAATCATTTGGTTTTATTTTATTTTTAAATTCCTGATCTGATAATACCAACATTCCTGCTATATCTGACTCTGATTCGGATGTTTTTTCAATGTCTTCAAACTGTGTTCATTGCCTTTAGTATGCCTTGTAATTTTTTGTTGAAATTTGGATATGAGTACTGGGTAAAAGGAACTGAAGTAAATAGGCATTTAGTAATGTAATGATGAAGTGTGTGGAGAAGGGAAGCCTACTATATTCCAATGATTATATCTCGGTCTTTTGATGAACCTGTGCCCCTAGGCTGTGAACTTTATAAGTGCTTTTATGTTTCCCACCTCCCACCCCTTAAATGAGAGAGGAGAGCTGGAGGGGCTGGAGTTGGGTATTTTCATTACCACAGTTAAGTTAGGCTCAGTAAAACCCCAACAGTTTAGGTTGCAATATAATAGTTTCTCATGAGGGTAAGCCTTCTTAAGAACAGAATGTTCTGGGCAGCCCTGGTGGCTCAGCAGTTTAGTGCAGCCTTCAGCCCAGGGCGTGATCCTAGAGTTCGAGGATTGAGTCCCACGTCGGGCTCCCTGCATAGAACCTGTTTCTCCCTCTGCCTGTATCTATGCCTCTCTCTCTTTCTGTGTCTCTCATGAATAAATACATAAAATTAAAAAAAAAAAAAAAGAATGTTCTGGCTTATTTCAGATGATTCCTTTTTCCCTCTTCCTGCTTGAAGCACCAGGGAATTCTTCTCCTATATTCACTGTGAGGATTTGGTGGAGGAATTAAAACACAAAGAAGTGTGCCACCCTCCCACCCCATTAATGGGTCCCCTGGAATTTTTAATTCACAGTTGTCCACACTGAGTCTCCAGCAATTCATCAATTATAGTTCAGGTTTTCTTACTTGGAACTGATAACTCAGAGATTTCTTCTCATTGGTTCCTACTCCTGTCAGTTATTACTTTTTATATCCTCTTGTTTGTTTCTCCAATTTCAGTGGTAGCAGTCTGCCCTGTGATTTCACTTCCCTATCAAATCTAAAAAAGGTTGTTGACTTTTCGGTTGGTTCAGCTTTCGACTTGTTAGAATGGAATGGCAACTGATAGCATTCTTTTTTTAGTTAAGAAATTTGAAAAATATATTTAAATAAATGCATGAGTGTGATCATATGATACTGTAATTTACATTTTAGTCTTTCTTTTTCTTTGTCCACCTTTGCCTTGTGTTCCTCCTTCTAACTTCCTCGACAAGCATTAGCGCCTCTCTTTTAAAACCGGGATAACATGTTAATAACCTCGTATGTATCCTTCCATGTTTTTCTCCATGCTTTCATAGACCTATATATCTATGTACAATTACATATTCAAAGTTATTGGATATTGGTTTAATAGGAACGTGACCATATCATACATGTTTTTCAGCATGTTACTTCTTCACAAACCAAACCTCTTGGAAATTAGTGCAATTCAATTGGCATAGCTTTAACTTATTCTTTTTAATGTCTGCATGACAGTCAATAGAGAGAATATGGCTTTAATTAATTCAGCTGTAACCCTATTGTATTCTCAAAATAGGATTCTCAAGAGCATTCTTGAAAGACTCTTGATGTTTATGACCCAAGGTTTAAGAAACCATCACCTCAGAGTACACTATACTTGGAACCAGGAAATACTAGTCCTCACCTGTTACACTTTAACAATTGTCAGTAAAGGTGGTATATAATTTTTTAAAGACCTATATATCTACATAGGAAAAATAAGGGAAAAAAAGGTAAAAACCCACATCAGTTGCTTCATAAAAGGGCCAGATAATGAAAAACAATTCTCCTTTTGCCAAAGAAATTCCTCAGTAGAGTAGGAAACAATACTCCGCTAGTGCTGACACAGCCACGGACCATCTAAATGAGTGAGTGAGACTGGCAGGATTCTAGATGGCCTCCAAAATCACGCACGCTAGTTTATATGCTCTGTATAACCCCATCCCCTTAAACAGGTGGGACTGTGCCTACAATGGGTTTCACTCCTGGGAGTACCTTGTATGATGAAAGTGAAAGCTGATTTTGAGTTAATCAAAAGGGAGGCTATCCTAGGTGAGCCTTACATAATCACAGCTTTTCAAAGGGTCAGAGATTTGAAGAAAGAGATATTTTCTTCTTTTACCTTTAAAGAAGCAAACAAAAGTGCTGCGAGAGTGCACATGGTTAGAACTAGAAGATGGCCTCTAAGAGCTGGAAGCAAACCATGGCCAACAATCCATAAAAACATGGGCCACTCAGACCTATAGCTCCAAGGAACTAAATCCTTTCAACAATGAGAAGCTTGGAAGAGGACCCCAAGCCACAGATGGGAGATTAGAGCCTAGGCTGTCTCAGCATTATGAAATCCTGAACAGAGGACCCAGTAACTTCATGTCGGGATGACTGACTTACAAAACTTCAACACAGTAAATGGGTATTGTTTTAAAGCACCAAGTTTATGGTAATTGGCTATGCAGCAATAGAAAACTAATACAGTGACCATAGACGAGACATGAACTCCAGGCTTTACCAAGATAATAGGCCTAAAGGACTAGCTTCCTAGTTCCAGAACATTATATTTTTAGGACTCTACTCTAGACGAAAATCAAACCTCTGTTTCCTTGATACTATCAGTCAACAGAAACAGTCTGTGTTTAAAGAGATAGCATTCTTTTGGAAGACTGGGTTTATCACAACCTTCCACTTGACAATGTCATTAGAATGATTTGACATATTACTTTTTGTCTGGCACATTTTGTAAGTATTTTGCATATTAAATAAAAACCTCTAGGCAGATTTATAAAGAAACATTTATCATATGGGGTTGAATAAAATGGTAAGTCACTAGCAATAGTGAGAGAGAGAAGACTTTAAAAGTAGAGGTCAGTTGTAATAGCCTATTTCTCAACATCGACCATGAGCAACAACGGTTTTGAGATAAAACCCTACAGGCTGCCCTATAATCAGATTAGCATGGAGCTGAATTTGTATTAGCAGGAATTGTGTATGTACCATGTGTGAGGATCCTAGAACAATAGGACATATTTCACAAAATCAGAACACTTTGTCGTTTTAGCTGCACTTGAGACCCATTAGAGACTGTATTTTGCAAAACGATGAAATCTTTAGTATGTTCCCTGCCTATACCTTCAAAGGTGAGTGAGAATTTTAAGATAACTCTATAAAAATACCCACTTGCAAAGGTCTTGATCCATCTATATCTCTTTTGAAATAAAACAAAAAAACAAATATGTAGAATTCCACCACAAACAAATTGCTCCTACTCATTTCCTAGGGCTGCTGTAAAATGACTTAAGCCACAAGAATCAATTCTCCCACAATTCTAGAGCTAGAAATATGAAATCAAGGTGAAAGCCACTCTCCTTGAAGATGGCATAGGGAGGAATCCTTCCTTATCTTCCAGCTTCTTGGTTTCCTTGTTGTTGTTGTTGTTGTTGTTTTTGTTTGTTTGTCTGTTTGCCTCATGGCTCCAATCTCTGCCTTGTCTCCGTATCACTTTTTCTAACATGTAAGTGTCTCAAATCCTCCTTTGCCTTTCTCTTATAAAGGCATTTGCCATTGGGTTTCAGGCCCACCTCAATAATCTAGGATGAATCACTCTCAAGATCTTTAACTTTATTACATATGCAGAGGTTCTTTCATCCAAATAAAGTAATATTCATGGGCTTCAGATATTTGTACCAGGATATATATATCTTCTGGGAGTCACCATTCAACCTACTATACTGCCTCTTTTTTTTTTTTTTTTTTTTTAGATTTTATTTATTTATTTATTTGAGAGACAGTGTGTGAGAGAGAAAAAGAGAACGTGCACATGAGCAGGGGCAGAAGGAGAGAGAGAAGCAGACTTCCCTGTTGAGCAGGGACCACAATGTGGGGCTCGATGTGGGACTTGATCCCATGGCCCTGGGATCATGACTTGAGCGGAAGGCAGATGCTTAACCAACGAAGCCACCCAGGGGCCCCTACACTGCCTCTTTTTCTTTTTTTTTCTGTTTAGAGTTGAATCTTCCTCTTTTCCACCCACCTCCTCCATTCATATGTTGAAATCCTGACCCTCAGTACCTCAGAATATGACCTTATTTGGGAACAGTTTGTTGCAGATGTAATAAATTAAGTTCAAATGGGGTCTTTAGGATGAGCCCTAATCCAGTATGACTCGTGTCCTTATAAAAAGGGGAAATTTGGACATCAGAGAGAACACCATGTGAACATGAAGGCCAAGATTATATTTCTACAAGCCAAAAAAAGCCAAAAATTACTAGCAAACCACCAGAAGCTAGGTGGGAGGCCTGAAACATTCTCTTCACAGCCTGCAGAAGGAAGAACCCTGCAGACACTTCTTGGACTTCTAGCCTCCGGACTGTAAGACAATAAATTATCTACACATAAATATCATTTTAAATAGTGACAATCAAATCACAATTTTGTAATCTATAATCATGTTGCATTTTACTTGCCAACATTCCACCGGGAGTATGTTTATCTTCTACCTTATAAACGACGCTGTAGTAAACCTGTAACTTTGTCCATGTGGCATTTCCCTTTTTGTAGATTATTTCCTTTGGATATGATCTAAAAAAAAATGGGCATTCTTTATCAAAGTTTAGAACAATAAAAAAAATTTTTGAGTGAATATGTTATACCCTGGAAATGTGTTGCTAAATTACTTTCCAAAGAGTTGTAACAATTTACCTTCTACGGACTGCCTGATGAGAGAATTCAAAGTGTTCTCGACAACCTGTGACAGTATCATTTCAGGTGGTGTCATACACGTTTGGAGAACACAATCAGATGTATCCTCCCGTGGGAAGAAGGGGAACAAAAAGTCGATTTGCTTGGTCCTAACTTTCTCTCTCTTGCTTTCAGGCTATCACCAGAGGAAGTTAGCCCCAGTGTCTTTAGGCTACGCTTTGCTTGCCCTGACCAAAGAGAGCTCAGGCCAAGAGAACTCAAAGTGGGTATGAATTCTTTTTAATGCAAGAGAACTCCCGTTTCATTAATTCTAACCTCCATGAATTACATTTTATCTCTTTATTCGTATGCCGACCGTCGTGATGAGGACAGCGAAGACAGCTTCTAAGAAGGGCAATATTCATTTGGGGTTTTTTCTTAACACACCATATTGATTCGGGAATTTATCTTCCACCTTCTTCAAGGAATTAGGTTGGGCGTTGGCCCGCATTCAGCACTTGCGTGCTGAGGACTGGGACCGCTCCACTCCCCCGCCTGCCCTCCCCGGGTCTCCCCTGACGACCGATCCAGCTTTGGCCGTTTAAATACCAAAATGACCAAACGGAATCTGCAAAGAAGCCACCAGGCTAAGAAGCAAAACACCTCCCGTCCGCCCACCCCGCTTTTCCTTTTCCTTCTGCATCTGTCTGAAGCGCTGCTGAGCAAAGCTGGCGCGCTGCTGCTTCTGCAGCTCGCATCCCTGGTCCTTCCTCGTCTCCCATCCACCTGCCCACTCCCCCCTGCACCCCCCACCCCCGCACCCCGACCCCCTACGCAGACAGAGCCTCAAGTCTGCCCTCCAAACCCCGGGGAGGAGCAGAGCGGGCCTCCACTCCTCCAGGATTTCCAGAAGGACGCTGCGCCGGTGGGTCACCGCCTCCGCAGAGCGGAGCGGATACAAGAGCATCCCTCCCACTGTGGGGGGGGGGGGGTACCCAAGCTCAGTGACCTCGGATTTTGAGCCTGTATTTTCTCCTCGGGTGGATGGGGGGGGGAGGTGTGCCCCCCAGCATTCAGACTAGAACCCCAGACTTTCTGTCTCTGTCCCCCCCCCCACTTCCATCCTCCTCCTCCTCCTCCTCCTCTGTTTCTCTCGCAAGGTGTGGGAGCTCTTCTTTTCGAGGCCAGAGAGGGGCGCCTTTCCCCTCGCCCTCACCCATCGATTAAAAAAAAAAAAAAAAAGCAAGCCCGGGAGTAATAGCGCGCGGCTGCTGGGCGCCGAATGAATGGGAGCCGCGGGGCGGGCCTGCGCGGGCCCTCGCCAGCCCCGCGCGCTCCTCCCGCCGCGGCCGAGGCCGCCGCCGCCGCCGCCACTGCGCCCCGCGCCGAGGCCGCGGCGGCTACGGGGAAGGTCGGAGGGAGGGTGGTTTCCTCCCGCCCCACACCCAGCCGCGGAGCCGGATATATAGTGTCACGTTTGGGAGGCGAGAGCGAGAGCGCTTCCCCGCGGCCGGAGCCCTCCGGGCCTCGCAGGACCACTAGTTGCCCGCCCGCCCGCGCCCGCGCGCAGGACCAGGTACGGCAGCGCCGCAGCCCGGAGCCCGCGAGCCCGCGCCTCGCCCGCCGCGCGGGGCTGGGGCCGGGGCTGGGGCTGGGGCTGGGGGCGCCCGGGGCGGGCTCGGCGGCGGCGCGGGAGGGCGGGTCCCTGCGGCCCCGGAGGCCGGGGGCAGCGCTCCGGGCGGCTCCGGCCCCCGCTGCCCGGCCCGGCCCGGGCGGAGCGGCCCCGGGGGGACGTGGGAGCCGCGCTCGGCGGCCCGGAGCGCGGAGCGGGGAGCGGGCGGGGGACCGGCGCCCCGCGGGCCTGGCGGCGGCCTCCGCACCCCGGCCGAGCCTGAAGAGTGCGCGGCCCCCGGGGCCACGTGCGGGCCGGCCGGGTCCGCGGCCTCCCTGCGCGGAGAGACGCCCCGCGCCCCCGCCCCGCGCCCCGCGCCCCGCGCCCCGGACCCTCCCACCGCCGCGCGCGCCGGGGTCCGCGTGTCCCTGCGGCCTGGGCGTGGTGCAGAGAGCGGGGGGGGGGGGGACCCGGAGATCCCGTTCACTCCGGCGATGAGGAGCCGCCTCACTCCTGGACACCCTGGGAGAGCGTCCCATGTGCCAGGCTGCTCCTCCGCCTCGCCTCGCGGGATGCGCAGACTTAATGCACGAACACTTGGATGGAGGGGTGGCCTGGTGTGAGCAACCAGGTCTTTGGTGCATCCGCAGGAGCTTTGGTGGCTGGGGGCCGTGTGGGGTGCTCCACGGGACCGTGTGGGGTGTTCCATGGGACCGTGTGGGGTGTTCCATGGGACCGTGTGGGGTGCTCCATGGGACCGTGTGGGGTGCTCCACGGGACCGTGTAGGATGTTCCATAGGACCGTGTGGGGTGCTCCACGGTCTCCACGGCACCGTGTGGGGTGTTCCATGGGACTGTGAGCCAGGGCAGGGCAGGGACAACGGAGGAACCCAGAAAGGTTAATCGGACGTTTCTACCTGTTCGAGGTGCATCGAGAGAAGTTTGACACGGTGAGAAAGGAAATCGGAGAATTACCGTGTGGTTTCTTTCTTTTATTTTTTTAAATATTTCATTTATTCATTCATTCATGAGAGACACAGAGAGGGAGAGAAACTGAGACACAGGCAGAGGAAGAAGCAGGCTCCACGCAGGGAGCTCGATGCGGGACTCGATCCCGGGACTCCAGGGTCACCTCCCGCCCTGGGCCGAAGGCGGGTGCTAACCGCTGAGCCACCCAGGCGTCCCTACCGTGTGGTTACAATTGCTCAGCTCTCCACCCCCAGTTCTGTGAGTTGGACCTCTGGCTGAGGGGCAAGAATATTTCGGCTGAAAAGGCAAAGGACTAAAGAAGCCACTCGAATTGCGAGAGGAGGCTTTTCAGTAAAACGCACGTTAGGAATATTTGTTTGTGAGACTCCCAAGAGATGGCCATGGTGTTTTACCGCCCCCCCCCCCCCAGACTAGGGTATTGAAATATTTCATCTGGAGTGTGTCTCAGGGTGCATATCTTTAGAGGACTCTTTCTATTTCTGAGGGCATTTTCTGCACCTTCTTTTTTAAAACCGATTCCTGCCTCACTCCTACACCGGGAGTTGGTGAATCTTGCCGTGAAGCATTTCTCCTTTATTTGAAGGAGGGAATGTGACATCTCATTACAAAAGAAGGAGAAGCTTTCTTGAAGGGGGCAAAAGATCAATCAAAGAGCTCATATTTGGGTGTCACGTTGGGGTTCATAAAGAATTTGATCACCTTGAACATCTCACCATTTGCTCTCCTATCATCTGAAGATGCAGTTTGAGTGTATTTCTTTCTGGCCACATTTGGGCAGCCTTAAGAATTCTGTGTTTTTTTGGATTAACTCCGGTGCAGTCATGAAAACTCATTCACAGGCAGTCTCCAGAAGGATCATGCGCAGTGACCACCAGCCTGCTTGTCCCTAACATTCTGGGCTCTGTGAGAACATTTTTTTACTCTTGAAGAGGCATTCTTGATGCTTTATTTTGTTAACAGACCACTTTAAGTATCTGATTAAAAAAAAAAAAAGCTATGGAATATGAAAAACAAACATATGCACATTAGCAAAGAATTCTGCCTACAATCTCAGGAGTTCACAGCCTCCTTGATACCCAACCAAGTATCAGATGTGCAGAGGCCCTGCGCAGGGCCGGCTTCTCGGAAAGGCAAACTGTGCAGTCACAGTTTAATGAAGGACTCCGTGCTTGGTTTAATGTTCTGCTGTCACTGTCAGCTGTCTTAATAATTTTCAAACAAAGAGCTCCAAATTTTCATTTTATATTGGATCCTGCAAATTCTGTACCCAGCCCTGACCCCAGGTTAACCATCCTGTTCTAGAAATTACTGAATAACAGTGTTGTGATACAGTGATCCTACATTTCAGGTGAATTCTGCAACACAAACCAGGAAGTTCGCTGCTAGATACCTATATCATTAAGCCCCTCCTCCTCATGCCCAGTTTCCATGCTGACCAAATAAAGCTAACACACTAGATCTGCTACTGTATTCATCTTAAAAGGTTGTTGTGATGATACACTTAGGTAAAGAGATAATAACTGTAAATATATCTTCTTCCCTTGAACAGTTTTATGCTAACAAAGATCCTATTCTTATAGGCTTAACTTTTCTATTCCATGTTTCAGAAGTAGCCTGAGGAAGATCAGTGGCAGGACTTGTTTAATAACCGTTATATTTTGGTGGGGAAGAAAATAAAACAAAAAGTAGCTAAGATACTCAGTATTTAAATAGTCCTTAAAAACCACTATTTGAAAAAAAATAAAAAATAAAAAATAAAAAATAAACCACTATTTGGACAAGATTGGGATTGGCAAGTAAAAGTGCAGAATAACTTCTTGGATCCCCAAGATGATTCCTGAATTAAACGGCTCTTTGGGTCCAATTCATCCAAAAATCGGACAATGAGAAGCTGAGTGAATGAATGAAATCTTTTTGCTTCATTTAAGTTCTAAAAATCCATATTTTCCAAATCTTGAGCAAGTCATTCTTTTAAATATTCTAAGAGATACCTAGAAGAATAATGTACACCCAGTCCTCTACCAAGTTGTCTTCACCTCTTTTAACACTAGGGGAGCTGGGAAACTTCAGGCAAGTTCTCTGTCCTGACTTTCCTCCCTTAACTATTTACCTTTATCCCAGCTTTTATTCCCAGTATGATGGCAACACACTCCAAAATGTTGAGGAAGAGAACAGTGAAAGGAAATGAGTCAAATTCCCATATCAAAGTCTGAAAATGAGGGCAGTAAAAGTGGTAGCTAGAGACTCCTTTCATACAACTATTCTGCAGAGGCATGTTGTGTACTTTAGGTTATGAAGTACCAGGTCTTGTGCTTGATAGACTTATGACATCATTGGCAAGACAAACTATAAAGATAAGGTGTTAATTAACATTGACAGATGAGTTGTTACACGGCAATATAAGAGCACACACTAAATGACTGGTACAGAATATAAGTACAACGAGTTTCCAAGAACAGAAAAAACTGAAATGGCTAAGGAAGCTTTAGAGGAGAGTTCCAGGAGACGTTCCTTAGAGCTCTGCTCCCGACAGAGATGAATGATTGAGTGTTCTGGGTGATTAGTGTGCAAAATAATGAAAATCTGGTTGGACCTAAAGTTTCATGTGGGAAAAGGCTGGAGATAAAACCATTAGAGAACTTTGCAGTAGCTAGCTTCATTCATGTAATAAATCATTAGTAAGCCTCTTCTGTAACTAGACACAGTGCCAGTTTTTCCACATTTAGTGTTGAATAAAGCAGATGTGTTCCCCATCTTGTGGAACTTACAGACTTTTAAGAAAATAAAATGTAATAACAAATTGTTGGAAGTAGAATGAAGAAGAACAAGGCGCTATTTAAAAAAAAAAAAAAAAACAATACAGGAGGGGTACCTGGGTGGCTCAGGTGGTTGTGTCCAACTCTTGATTTCAGCTCCGGTCTTGATCTCAGGGTCCTGAGATCGAGCCCTGTGTTTCATGTTTCAGGCTCCACACTCAGCAGGGAGCCTGCTTGAGTTTCTCTTTCCCTCTCCCTCTGCCTCTCTGCCCTGCTCTCAAGCACTCACTCTCTGAAATCAATAAATCAATAAATCCATCTTTAAAAAAAACACACAGGAACCAATTCAGTTTTGATGCTCTGGGAAGGTCTCATGGACAATGAAAGATTTACATTGATATTTGAAAGAAGCTTGGGGGGTTAGCTTGGGAAAAAAAGAAAAGGAAGGAAAAGCATCTGGGTAGAGAAAGTAGCAAATTGAAAGGCGGTTAGGAGAGGAAAAGCCTGGAAGTGTTCAGAGGACAGAAAGGAAGCACATGTGGCCGGAGTTTGGTGAGGAGATTGCCAAGAGGCTAGACATGAGTGTGGGAAAGGAACACTCTGCTTGTGTAACACCTCACAGATTTTGACAGAGATTTTGAATTTTATTTTGGTGGGAAGCCATTGAAGATTTTGATGCCATATTTTAAAGAGATCTCTATGGGTGCAATAAAGACAAAGGACAAGAAGGATAAAGGATTGGCAGAAGGATGACCAGTGTTAGGCAGAGTGCCGATGACAGTACTGACAGGGAAAGTGGAGAGAAGTGGACAGACTTGAGATGTATTTCGAAGGAGAATTGGTAGAACTTGTTGATAGGTTGGAAATGAGAGGTGTGTGAGGCAAAAAGAAGTGAGAGAATGAATTCTTTCAGTCAGATACTGCTGAAAGTTTGTAATCCAAAGCAATAGACTCATGTGTGTATGATTTAGAGTTGCCACAAGAACTGAAAAATGAAATGGAAGCTGGTAACCCTGCCTGGAACCTCTGGAAAATATACCAGGCTGTTGGGGTAGAGGTGAGAGAGAGAGGAGGGAGATACTTTTGCTTTTCATACTATCATTTATACTGTTGGGATTATTTTTAAACCATCAAATAGTTTATCACCTCTTTAAAAATTACCCTAGTAATAAATATGGCTCCTGTTTTGCTGGCTTGGGCACATGAATAGAATATAGGGTCATTTCCTAAAATGAAAAAAATTAGGAGAGAAAGGTTTGATCCTTATCAGAGTGGATTGGTTCTAAAACATAATTCAGTCCCCTGCTTAAAGCCTTTCTATGCTTCCCCCTTGTTTATATCAGCATTTCCCAAAATGTAGTCTATGGATCATTAGTGTTTTGGCGTAACAGTTAAGTGAAGGAAAAAAAAAAAAGCTTTCCTGATCATTTAAGTTTCAGAAACAATTGATTTAACCTAGGTAAGCAATTTTATTGCAGGAATCCTCAGAGCCTTTAATTTACTAATGCACACTTAGAATCAAGAAAGAAGGGATATTTTATGCTACATTTCCTAAATTTATTTGACCTTGAAATGCTTTTTTTGGTAGAACATCTAACAGTCAGCATTCAGCATGCCACACTTTGGGAAATGCTATCCTTATATTAATAGAGTGAACCTTTGAACATTCATAGCTCTCTATTAACCATCAACTTCTCTCATCCCTTTCATGCTACTTAGCTGGAAGGAAGCAGGAGACCAGAACAGACTCTGTTAATAGGCTTTAAGTTCATGATGAAACCATAAAGAGATATTCAAAAGCAAAACCTACAATCTGATGAAAAATAAGTTTTTATTTCTGAGTGTTTTTTTTTAATTTCTACTTTCATGGCAAGGCTGTGCAGGACCTCCCTGAGGTCCATTCTATCAAGTCTAGATTTACACGTGAAGAACCTCAAACATAGACAGTGGGGAAGACGTCACAGGTCCATGGTAAGTCTGGGCCTTGTTTGATGTTCATAATATATCTTACAGGGCAACACGATGTGAATACATAGGGTGTCTGTAGGAGTGAAGATTTTGCAGTGAATTTCATACATCTTCTCTCTGGGACTCCAGTGCATTTGCAAGGTGGTGGGTTGATGCAGGAATGCAATCTATGACCAAAGAACAACGCAATCCAAAGTACAGAAGAAACAAGTTCACAGGGCTCTGGACTCTGACAATGACTACATCCACTCAGTGCTTTAGCCCTGGGGTGGGCATACTATGTGGCCTGAGGGTCAAATCTGGCTCCTGCCTGTTTTTATATATCCCTTGAACAAAGAATGGTTTTTATGTTTTTAAATGGTTGAAAAAAAAAATTGAAAGACTAATGTTCTATGGCACAAGCAAATTATATGAAAAAGAAATGTTAAAATCCATAAATAAAGTTTTATTGGAAAACAGCCAGTGTCATGTATCTATTCATCATATTGTCTAGGAACTTTAGTGTTCTACTCAGTGAGTAGTTGTAACCAGCAAAGCCTAATACATCTGGCCCTTTACAGAAAATGACAACCCTTGATCTAGGAAGTAAACTCACTGGCTATAATTTTAATAGATTTGTTTTACATTTGTTTTACATATTAGGGGGTAGTCTTAGTTCAGGCTGCTATACCAAAGTACCATAGACTGGGTGGTTTATAAAAACTGAAATTTATTTCTAACAGTTTTGGTGGCTGGGCTCCTGGGCTTATAGATGTTGCTGAGGCTGATGTCAAAGAGTTTACTCCCTATTTTTCTTCTAGGAGTTTTAAGTCTCATATTAGAGGTTTAATCCAGTTTGAGTTGATTTTAGTGTATGGCGTCAGAAAGTGATCCCGTTTCATTCTTTTGCAGGTAGCTGTTTTGTTTTCCCAATACCATTTATCAAATCTTTTCCTCATTGTATGTTCTTGCCTCTTTAGTCATGGATTAATTGACCATAAAACATAGTTTCATTTCTGGGCTCCATAACCTGTTCTGTTGTTTATAGGTGTCCATCTTTTCATTGTAACCTCACGTGGTGGAAGGGGCAAGGGAGTTCTCTGGAGTCTCTTATATACAGGTACTAATCCCATTCATAAGGGTTCTACCCTCATGATCTAATCACCTCCTAGAGGTCCCACCTCCAGACCATCTCATTGGGAAGTAGATTTCAACATATGAATTTTTGGGAGACTCAAACGTTCAGTTTATAAATTGTAAATTGACTTCCTAGACGCTCCTCAATGATTATAGCCATTGGTGTCATGACAATGCTGTTTATTGTCTGACTAGTGTAGCTAATGTTAACGTGCCAGTATGAAGAGCAGAAGATAGTGTTGAGGATAATCACTTTTGAGAGTTACTCAAATATTTGAACTCCTATATAAAGGGTGGGCACTCATACAGACAAAACTCGAGCCCCAAGAGGTAGAGAGGATAATTAACCCCAGTATTACTTAGTTGTTGAAATCTGTTACCTCTGAGCACGGATTTACTGTAAAGTGTCACCTTCGATTTTTATTTCAATAATGAGGCAAATATATTTTTTATTTATGTACCCTTTGGGGAATTATTGGTGGTTTCAGGGTGATAATCTTAATCCAGGGGTAACAGAAATACACATTTCATTGTCTCCATCCTACACTTAATTGAATCAGGATTTGGGACATGAGGATCCCCAAGTGCTTCATACATAACCAGCACAGTTAGGGTACAAAATGTGGGGACAACTGATTCAAGTACTTCCATGGGACTATGAAACAGAAGATCAGATACCTGAATCTTGGTGCTTAGGTTTATCACTGCTATCATGAAATCCTTCCAGGTCGGTGTAGTCAGTGGGAATCAAACAGTGTGAAATACGGGGCTTTTTGCCAGGTACATTGAGCAGGAGATTGTTTTATGACTAACTCAGAGGCCTACTTTAAAAAAAAAGAATTGATTTCAGGTAATGTCTTGATTCAGTAGGCTTTTTTTTTTTTTTTAACTCTAACGCCTCTACCAACACAAAGAATATCGTATGTTTCTTTGTGTAGTCAACAATGTGATTAAATAGGCAGTGACAAAATCGTTCTCACTATAATTATCAAACACTAAGAATAGCGCGTGTTTATTGTTTTCATCATGGTTTATTTTAAAAGTCCTTGATAAGTTTCTATCCTTAACCTCTGCAGTCTAGCAAAAGCATTTCTAAGCTATAGTTGACATGTGTTCCCTGTGGCTTTTGGACATACTATATTTTTTGTTATTTTTAAGGTATTTTAACATCCCAGGCTCCTTCAGAGGTGGCTCCAAACTCTTGAGCCATACATTTGAGGTGAGGAAGGGAAAGCAAAGACTTCCCTGCAAATGTATGTGGAAAAAACAAGACTCTCCCATCCACTATGCATTCTTCTACCTCAGCTGAGGAGTTGTTGGGTCAGTAATATTCACTAGTGAATAACAGGACAACTGTAGGAGACAAGAATCATATTTCCTGAGCCAAGAAATAAGGAAAAAGTCATTGTGAAAACACGTCACATTTTAGATCATTTTAGAAAAATGATGCTTTATTTATCCCAGGTCAGTCAGAGGACACATCCCACAAAAATCACACAAACCCTGGCATCCTCGAGGGCAGGATAGTTGGAAAGTTAGGAAGACCATTAAATTATGTGTCTGGTCCCAATATATTTGAAACCATTTACTTCTAGTAAAGTTAGATTTGCCAGTGCACAACACTGTCAAAAAACTGGAGGAATCTGCCCAGGAGAATTTGATAAACTGAACAAAAGAAGCTGTGTGTAACATTTCAGTACATGTACCTATATCGAAGGTTTTGCTTATTATTTTCGGGAAACAACATTTCATATAAAAACGTGTATGGGTAGCACCAGCAGTTTGTTTTTTCCATTAAAATATCATCGTAAAGATGAACAATATTCATTTAATAAAGTTAGAGCCATTTAGCAAAAGCTTAAGAGAAATTGTCCATTTAATTTCACATAAGACATAAATGTAAAGAAGATATATATTAATGAAATCAAGTTCATGTCAATCTGTATTTTTCTTTTACACTGTAGCTGTTGTCTCATTCTGAATTGAATCATATTTCTTTTTTTTTTTTAAGATCTTATTTATTTTTTTCATGAGAAACAGAGAGGCAGAGGCTCTCCTGTGGGGAGGCTGGGGCGACACTCAATCTCAGGACCCTGGGATCACACCCTGAGCAGAAGGCATTTGCTCAACCACTGAGCCACCCAGGTGTCCCAGTTGAATTGTATTTCAATTGTGTTTTGTTTATGCAAGACCTCCAGGACATATCTGCCCTGAAGATGAGCAGATGATCTAAAAGATGGGCACTTGTTCTCTTTCTCCAAAAGACTTGGAGAGCCTTAAGATCCACTTCCAAAACTATTCTCAAAGTGGTGGGAATCTCTGATGGGCTGAAAGGGTTAATTTCTCTCATCCAAAAGAGCAGTCGTACTTGTCAAAACTCTCTCCCTAGGAGAATTCAGACTTTGCCTCTCCCTTCTCTTCCTCCTACTTTGGTCCCTTCCCTGCCTGAAGCAATAGTTATGCAAGCGCCACTGAGTGCATTACAGATCACAGGACTGCGCCTTAGATAAATTTAGGTCTCACTTTCTGAAGGACAGAGTGAAATTTTCTCAAATTAAATTTCCCCGAACTCCTGGACATGCTACGTGTCGGCCCATACCACACCTTCTTATCTACTGTACAGAGTGGGCACTGCAAATAGCATTGCCTTAACTAAGTATATTCATATTCTAAGTGATAGAGTGTTCGAGTACCTCCTCTATATGCAGTCCAGTTCCCCCACTTTATAGAAAAGCCAGTCCCAAAGACATAAAGTGACTTGTCACACATCTATTTAATGGATGAATGTACACTAGTATCCAAATCTTATGACTGCAAGTCTCATGACCATTTCATTCCTTTATGCCTTCATTTATTAATACATTTGGAGAATCAGCCATGTGCCAGACAGGGTGTTTAGCTCTGCAAATATGATGCTGAACAAGGTATGCCACCTGCCTTTAAACTTTAGCGCCCCCCACTCTCTGAGCGATGTTTAACCAGTTATAGCTTTGGAGTTTGTGAAATCTTTCAGTAAAGATCTTCAGTGTAAAATATAAAATACTCACATGTTTTTATTTCCCCTTCTTCACCTTCCTAACCAGACCCAGTTAGTGATTTAGCTTCCCATAGTCCTGCACAGTTCACAGCAACAAGAGTATGCTGGCAGGGGCACCTGGGTGGCTCAGTCGGTTAAGCATCTGTCTTCAGCTCGGGTCAAGATCCCAGAGTTCCAGGATCAAGCCTCACATCTGCTTCCTGCTCAGCAGGGAGTCTGCTTCTCCTTCTGCCCTCCCCAACTTGTGCTTGCTCTCTCTCGCTCTCTCTCAAATAAACAAATAAGATCTTTAAAAAAAAAGAGTATGCTGGCAAATGGAGTTAAAATGAAATATTAGAAATTCTGAAAGGAGGAGAATGAAAACTCTGCCCCAGGGAATGATGTTCTTCATTATTGACCACAGGTCCTGAGGGTTGATTTACCTGTGCTCTTCTCCTATCAGTTAGTTACTCACTCTTTCCCCATACCTGGCTGTGGAGTAGGTTCCATCCTCAGGCTTCCTCTTCCTTTCCTGCCCCTGAAGGCAGCCACATGGTTTCTTTGTGTTTTAAGTAATTAACTGCTCATTGTTCTGGAAGAAAAGATAAGGGAAGAGAAAAAACAACCAATGGAGGGAAGTTACAAAGTTTCCAGAATGATACCTTTGAGTCTTGGAGAAGACCAGTTGTTGCTGACTCCCTCTGAGATGATAAGTGGAAACCCCATATCTTTAGCCATCCATCTTTGTTTTCTAGAAGAGAGATCAAAAACCAATCCTCTGCCCTAAAAATCCTTCCCTATACTCTTAAATCAGATGAGTATGGACACTTGTCTGATGAAGCCACTTTTGACTTTCCATGAATCCTCAAAGAGGTCAAGATCAGAGCATGATTGGAACCACTGCTTTAGGAATACTTCAGGGGACCATTTTACCTCTTTGAAGTACTCCAGAGGGATCCCTGGGTGGCGCAGTGGTTTGGCGCCTGCCTTTGGCCCAGGGTGCGATCCTGGAGACCCGGGATCGAGTCCCACGTCGGGCTCCCGGTGCATGGAGCCTGCTTCTCCCTCTGCCTGTGTCTCTGCCTCTTTCTCTCTCTGTGACTATCATAAAAAAAAAAAAAAAAAAAAAAAAAAAAAATTAAAAAAAAAAAAAAAAAAGAAGTACTCCAGACCCAGGACACTGCCAGGTCAGAATATCCTTTCTGAGGATTCCTCCCAGGATCTATACAAGTGTTTGGCATGCTTAGGTTCTTCTGTTCCATCTTCCTCTATGTGTCACATGACTCAGAGCATTACATTGCTTCAGAATAGGAAAAGGATTGCCCCTTTGCATAACACCTTCCATTATTCTTCATTTCCCAGAGCAGCCTTACCAAGTGTGTGAGGTGCTAGCTGAGGTAGTTTTGGAGTGGGGAGTGGGTGTTCCCAGTGCAAAAGACCTTTAACACCACCGTCTCTTCTTGTTATCTGGCTGGGTATCCAGAGGCAAGTTACTTCACCTACCAGTTTACCCGGTTTGCTGGGGTTGCTGTAACTACCTACCATAAACTGAGTGGTTTCAATAACAAAAATGTATTGTCTCACAGGTCTGAAGACTAGAAACCCAACATCCAAGACCAAGATGTCAGCGAGGTTGGTTCTTTCTGAACGCTGTGAGGGAGGGTGCCCTTCCAGGCCTCTCCTGTTGGCTTATAGGTAGCCATCCCCTCCCTGTGTCCTTACCTCATCTTCCCTCTACACATGTGTATCTGTGTCCACATTTCCCCCTTTATAAGAACACCAGTGGGCCCCTACATCAGTTTGCCCTCACCTTGATTTAATTTGTTACTTCTACTACAACCCTATTTCCAAATAAGATCACATTCTGAGATCATAATACTGGTTTAAGGCTTCAATTTATGAGTCTGTAGAAGACACAATTCAACACCTGATACCCAGGAAACTGACACTTGACTCTTCCTTACACAATGGAATATGTTGCTAAAAACAAACACCAAAAAGCTATATGCATTTTTATATAAAGTAATAATGAACAGAAGTAATGGTTATTGCCTTCACCAAGAGTTTTTCTCCGTGTGATTTTTATTATTTTTTATCACATATATATGGAACAGTAAATATGTCATAAGTGCAAGAAGTTGAACATGCTCAAGCATCTCTCAGGTTCCAGGTTCCAGATCAAAAAAACAAAACATCATGGGCACTCCATACACCTTCTTCATGCTCCCATCCAGTCCCTACCTACTGCCTCCAAAAATAACCACTATCTTGACTTCTAAGTCATAGAGTAGCTTCACCAGTTTTTGGAGTTATATAAAGGAAGTCACATGGTATGCATTCTTTTGTGTTTGACTTCTTCATTCAACATTGTGTTTGTGAGATTCATCTAAATTGTGTGAATTTGTAAATGTTTCATTCTCATTGCTATATAGTATTCCAGTACTCCAGTATGGCATCATGGATTTGTTTTTACTTCTTTGGTGACTGACAAGACTGAGAATCTTTTTTACATATTCATTGGCCATTTGGATTTCTTCTCTTGAGAAGCACTCAAGTCTTTCCCCACCCATTTGTCGTTTTCTTAACTATGTGCGCATATATTTTATACATTTTCGATATAATTCCTTTGTTGGATTCATGTATTGTGAATGCCTTCTTCCAACTGGGGCTTCCTTTTTTTACTCTCTGAATTTTTTCTTTTGATGAACACAAATTCTTAATTTTAATAGGGTTCAATATATTAGTATTATTCTTCTATAGTTAGTGGATTGAAGATGTTCAAGGCAAGTTACTTGCCTTGATCAGAAAGATGTTCTCTTCTAAAGGTTTTATTAAGTTTTGTCTTTTGTACTAAGATCTTCTATCCATCTGGAATTAATTCTTTATATGATATGAGAAATAATACATTTTCCATCTTGATATCCAATTGACTTAGTGCCATTTATTAGAATTCTGAGGATGATTGCAAATTGGAGGACATAGTAACAGTTTGGACACTTCACTTAGAACTAACACATTTATGCATAAAATCACTTAAAATATATCTTGCTATAAAGATATCTGAGGCCTATGTGACTATGAATATTCTAGAACTCTCAGTGTTAAGGTCAAAGTACTTATTTACCTGCTTATTTGGACTTAGTTTCTGGTCTAATAGGTTAGGTAAAATAAAATAAATTTGTTTAATTCACGCTCAAAAGTCAAAGTATAAAATTTAAAACAAATTTGTGTCTGAGATATGGATGAAAAAATTACTATGCTAATAGAATGATAAATTTATGATCGAAAGTTTAAGGAACAAAAATCAAACAGTTCTTAAGGAAGATAACAAAGGGCTTACTTATCTTCATTGAACTTGCACACTAAATGTCTTACTAGTTATCCCAACTCACCTCAAGATAAAAGATAGCTGAAATAATGAGAAATTGAAGGCAAGCAGATTAATTAGGTTGGCCATTCATTCTTTTATGCATTCATTCAACAAATATTTACTGATTACTATTAGGTAGTATGTCAAATCCCATGAATATTACAAAGAGTAAAACACAGTCACTGCCCTCAGGATGTTTGCAATCCAGTGGAGAAAGACAAATAAGTCATCAGTTATATACAGTGTGATATTGAATGAGGGCTCTGAGAATTTGGTAGATCAGACTTTCAATTTAGCCAGAGTGGGGGAGAATTGGGAATTGCTTCCCAAAGGAGATAAGACTAAGTCTTACCCAGTGAAGGGTAGGCTGGAATGAAGGGTATAAGGCCATGTGGTCTCATCTACAAATGTATATGGCATGTCCTTGAGCTCGTTTACAAGCTTAGTGACCTGAGGTAAATGGCTTTAATTTATCTGTGCTTCAGTCTCTTATTTACAAAACATGGTTTATAATAGAAAATATTATAGAGTTGTTGCACTGATTCGTGAACTGATACATGTAAACCACCTGGAAGAGTCTTTTGGTAGAGAGGAAGTGTCCAGTGAGCCCAACTATTGTCATATGCAACAGTTAAAAGTTAAAATTGGCCCTGTCATTCTGGAGAAACAAAGATCCATAGCATTAGTCCAGTGTGAAAGCTGAGGCAGAGAAAGAAAAGACTAGAACTCGGGAATACAGACTCTCATCCTGATCCTGCCACCTGTGACTATGTCTGCCTTAGAACATGGTGAGATTATCTCTAAAGCCCCCTCCAGCTCTCATGGCCTATCATTGTGCAGCTTCTGCTGGCAAAACTTAATAAATATTTTTTATTCTGGTAGAGAAATTTTTTTAAAAAGATAAAATTTGATTCTGAGGTTTCCAGCTGAGTGACAGGGTGAACAATGATATAATTTCAAAAGAAGTAGGCATGTTGTGAACAGATTGGTGTGTGGAGACTGGGAATGATATGGCACCAATTCATGGATAGAATTTTTAGGTTGGGAGAAACCACTTCTTTCATTCTAATTCAGTGTGGTGGAGAGTCAGGGTATTTTTGGTCGTTAGTAATGACCACAGAAACAGGAGCCTGGTTGCCTGGCCCAAAAAGTTTGACGCTTTCTAGCAAGTTACTTAAGTGCTCTGCATCTAGATTCCTTCATCTGTAAAATGCAGACAAAACGCAGGCTGTACCATGCACAGTTGCCATTTGTAGGTCAAGATGGTTAAGTTTTGGCAATTGTACAGGGTTTCAGCCTGGTAATACACACTTTCTAAAGGGCTGTGCTGAGACATAAATGAGTTCACATGTCTCACATGCAAAGGATAGTGCTCAACCCAAAAAGGTAACATGGAGGTGTTTTCTTTATTACTAAGGCATTTGTCTGGTTCATAATCTACTATACAAGTTTCATTTGGCCAGGAAGATTAGACATTGCATAGTATGTCTGTGTCAGATCTCTTTCCCATCTGTATGTTTAGGCAGTCATGAGGCCTTGGTTAGGCAATTTGTCTGTAAGGTACAATCATGTTCACCTTCAGTGCTGGAATCCACTGCCATTTTGCTTATTTCCAGTGCTTTCCTTGGTTTCTACTCAAAAGGGAAATTTAACATCAAAGTTCCTGGGTTGAACCTAGCTTCTCCTCTCTCTTCTTTCCTCAAACCCCTGCCCTCCCCCTCCAGCCCAGTCCTTGGCATCCAAGGGCCTCCCGTCCATCTCCCCCATGTAGCATGAGTACTGGCCAGCCACCTTCTGAGGGCCCTCTGCGTTCCAGACATTAGTCTGGCCCTGCAGGGAGGGTTAAAGAAGCTAAGGACATCTAAGAGTGGTCTGGTCTCCATCTAAGAGGGAGATCCAGAATTGGGGAGAGCTAAGAGGGGTAAGAGGAGCTCCAGCCAACCCTAAGCTATGAACTGAGGAATGTCAAGATCAGAGCATGATTGGAACCACTGCTTTAGGAATACTTCAGGGGACCATTTTACCTCTTTGAAGTACTCCAGAGGGATCCCTGGGTGGCGCAGTGGTTTGGCGCCTGCCTTTGGCCCAGGGTGCGATCCTGGAGACCCGGGATCGAGTCCCACGTCGGGCTCCCGGTGCATGGAGCCTGCTTCTCCCTCTGCCTGTGTCTCTGCCTCTTTCTCTCTCTGTGACTATCATAAATTTAAAAAAAAAAAAAAAAAAGAAGTACTCCAGACCCAGGACACTGCCAGGTCAGAATATCCTTTCTGAGGATTCCTCCCAGGATCTATACAAGTGTTTGGCATGCTTAGGTTCTTCTGTTCCATCTTCCTCTATGTGTCACATGACTCAGAGCATTACATTGCTTCAGAATAGGAAAAGGATTGCCCCTTTGCATAACACCTTCCATTATTCTTCATTTCCCAGAGCAGCCTTACCAAGTGTGTGAGGTGCTAGCTGAGGTAGTTTTGGAGTGGGGAGTGGGTGTTCCCAGTGCAAAAGACCTTTAACACCACCGTCTCTTCTTGTTATCTGGCTGGGTATCCAGAGGCAAGTTACTTCACCTACCAGTTTACCCGGTTTGCTGGGGTTGCTGTAACTACCTACCATAAACTGAGTGGTTTCAATAACAAAAATGTATTGTCTCACAGGTCTGAAGACTAGAAACCCAACATCCAAGACCAAGATGTCAGCGAGGTTGGTTCTTTCTGAACGCTGTGAGGGAGGGTGCCCTTCCAGGCCTCTCCTGTTGGCTTATAGGTAGCCATCCCCTCCCTGTGTCCTTACCTCATCTTCCCTCTACACATGTGTATCTGTGTCCACATTTCCCCCTTTATAAGAACACCAGTGGGCCCCTACATCAGTTTGCCCTCACCTTGATTTAATTTGTTACTTCTACTACAACCCTATTTCCAAATAAGATCACATTCTGAGATCATAATACTGGTTTAAGGCTTCAATTTATGAGTCTGTAGAAGACACAATTCAACACCTGATACCCAGGAAACTGACACTTGACTCTTCCTTACACAATGGAATATGTTGCTAAAAACAAACACCAAAAAGCTATATGCATTTTTATATAAAGTAATAATGAACAGAAGTAATGGTTATTGCCTTCACCAAGAGTTTTTCTCCGTGTGATTTTTATTATTTTTTATCACATATATATGGAACAGTAAATATGTCATAAGTGCAAGAAGTTGAACATGCTCAAGCATCTCTCAGGTTCCAGGTTCCAGATCAAAAAAACAAAACATCATGGGCACTCCATACACCTTCTTCATGCTCCCATCCAGTCCCTACCTACTGCCTCCAAAAATAACCACTATCTTGACTTCTAAGTCATAGAGTAGCTTCACCAGTTTTTGGAGTTATATAAAGGAAGTCACATGGTATGCATTCTTTTGTGTTTGACTTCTTCATTCAACATTGTGTTTGTGAGATTCATCTAAATTGTGTGAATTTGTAAATGTTTCATTCTCATTGCTATATAGTATTCCAGTACTCCAGTATGGCATCATGGATTTGTTTTTACTTCTTTGGTGACTGACAAGACTGAGAATCTTTTTTACATATTCATTGGCCATTTGGATTTCTTCTCTTGAGAAGCACTCAAGTCTTTCCCCACCCATTTGTCGTTTTCTTAACTATGTGCGCATATATTTTATACATTTTCGATATAATTCCTTTGTTGGATTCATGTATTGTGAATGCCTTCTTCCAACTGGGGCTTCCTTTTTTTACTCTCTGAATTTTTTCTTTTGATGAACACAAATTCTTAATTTTAATAGGGTTCAATATATTAGTATTATTCTTCTATAGTTAGTGGATTGAAGATGTTCAAGGCAAGTTACTTGCCTTGATCAGAAAGATGTTCTCTTCTAAAGGTTTTATTAAGTTTTGTCTTTTGTACTAAGATCTTCTATCCATCTGGAATTAATTCTTTATATGATATGAGAAATAATACATTTTCCATCTTGATATCCAATTGACTTAGTGCCATTTATTAGAATTCTGAGGATGATTGCAAATTGGAGGACATAGTAACAGTTTGGACACTTCACTTAGAACTAACACATTTATGCATAAAATCACTTAAAATATATCTTGCTATAAAGATATCTGAGGCCTATGTGACTATGAATATTCTAGAACTCTCAGTGTTAAGGTCAAAGTACTTATTTACCTGCTTATTTGGACTTAGTTTCTGGTCTAATAGGTTAGGTAAAATAAAATAAATTTGTTTAATTCACGCTCAAAAGTCAAAGTATAAAATTTAAAACAAATTTGTGTCTGAGATATGGATGAAAAAATTACTATGCTAATAGAATGATAAATTTATGATCGAAAGTTTAAGGAACAAAAATCAAACAGTTCTTAAGGAAGATAACAAAGGGCTTACTTATCTTCATTGAACTTGCACACTAAATGTCTTACTAGTTATCCCAACTCACCTCAAGATAAAAGATAGCTGAAATAATGAGAAATTGAAGGCAAGCAGATTAATTAGGTTGGCCATTCATTCTTTTATGCATTCATTCAACAAATATTTACTGATTACTATTAGGTAGTATGTCAAATCCCATGAATATTACAAAGAGTAAAACACAGTCACTGCCCTCAGGATGTTTGCAATCCAGTGGAGAAAGACAAATAAGTCATCAGTTATATACAGTGTGATATTGAATGAGGGCTCTGAGAATTTGGTAGATCAGACTTTCAATTTAGCCAGAGTGGGGGAGAATTGGGAATTGCTTCCCAAAGGAGATAAGACTAAGTCTTACCCAGTGAAGGGTAGGCTGGAATGAAGGGTATAAGGCCATGTGGTCTCATCTACAAATGTATATGGCATGTCCTTGAGCTCGTTTACAAGCTTAGTGACCTGAGGTAAATGGCTTTAATTTATCTGTGCTTCAGTCTCTTATTTACAAAACATGGTTTATAATAGAAAATATTATAGAGTTGTTGCACTGATTCGTGAACTGATACATGTAAACCACCTGGAAGAGTCTTTTGGTAGAGAGGAAGTGTCCAGTGAGCCCAACTATTGTCATATGCAACAGTTAAAAGTTAAAATTGGCCCTGTCATTCTGGAGAAACAAAGATCCATAGCATTAGTCCAGTGTGAAAGCTGAGGCAGAGAAAGAAAAGACTAGAACTCGGGAATACAGACTCTCATCCTGATCCTGCCACCTGTGACTATGTCTGCCTTAGAACATGGTGAGATTATCTCTAAAGCCCCCTCCAGCTCTCATGGCCTATCATTGTGCAGCTTCTGCTGGCAAAACTTAATAAATATTTTTTATTCTGGTAGAGAAATTTTTTTAAAAAGATAAAATTTGATTCTGAGGTTTCCAGCTGAGTGACAGGGTGAACAATGATATAATTTCAAAAGAAGTAGGCATGTTGTGAACAGATTGGTGTGTGGAGACTGGGAATGATATGGCACCAATTCATGGATAGAATTTTTAGGTTGGGAGAAACCACTTCTTTCATTCTAATTCAGTGTGGTGGAGAGTCAGGGTATTTTTGGTCGTTAGTAATGACCACAGAAACAGGAGCCTGGTTGCCTGGCCCAAAAAGTTTGACGCTTTCTAGCAAGTTACTTAAGTGCTCTGCATCTAGATTCCTTCATCTGTAAAATGCAGACAAAACGCAGGCTGTACCATGCACAGTTGCCATTTGTAGGTCAAGATGGTTAAGTTTTGGCAATTGTACAGGGTTTCAGCCTGGTAATACACACTTTCTAAAGGGCTGTGCTGAGACATAAATGAGTTCACATGTCTCACATGCAAAGGATAGTGCTCAACCCAAAAAGGTAACATGGAGGTGTTTTCTTTATTACTAAGGCATTTGTCTGGTTCATAATCTACTATACAAGTTTCATTTGGCCAGGAAGATTAGACATTGCATAGTATGTCTGTGTCAGATCTCTTTCCCATCTGTATGTTTAGGCAGTCATGAGGCCTTGGTTAGGCAATTTGTCTGTAAGGTACAATCATGTTCACCTTCAGTGCTGGAATCCACTGCCATTTTGCTTATTTCCAGTGCTTTCCTTGGTTTCTACTCAAAAGGGAAATTTAACATCAAAGTTCCTGGGTTGAACCTAGCTTCTCCTCTCTCTTCTTTCCTCAAACCCCTGCCCTCCCCCTCCAGCCCAGTCCTTGGCATCCAAGGGCCTCCCGTCCATCTCCCCCATGTAGCATGAGTACTGGCCAGCCACCTTCTGAGGGCCCTCTGCGTTCCAGACATTAGTCTGGCCCTGCAGGGAGGGTTAAAGAAGCTAAGGACATCTAAGAGTGGTCTGGTCTCCATCTAAGAGGGAGATCCAGAATTGGGGAGAGCTAAGAGGGGTAAGAGGAGCTCCAGCCAACCCTAAGCTATGAACTGAGGAATGGGAATGAGGCACAGCTTGTTGGGGAACCACACTCTGACTGCATGACATTTGAAGAATATTACTGTGCCTGTATGATGAGGATCCAACTGTGTGTGTGAACCAAGATGCAAAGAGATAGAGAAGTAGCAAAAAAGAAAACTAGAAAAATGCCCTTGCCAAGTAAAAGCACTACTAGTACAGTTCCTTAAGAAATTGTTTACTGGCTGTTGCCCAGTGTTGCCCATACATTAACCATGATTCACATGATATACGTCCTGATTTATGACTCGTCTTTTCACATTCGTTTTGGTATTTTTTGAAGAACAAGTCTTCCTACTATTAATATTGGTGAATTTACCAAATGTTCTCTCTTTGCGTTGAGATTTTTGTGTCTTTAAACAGATCCTTCCTTATTTGCTTTATTATTGAAGTAATGAGTTTGTGAACATCTGCTCGGGCTATGGTCTCAGACTCAAGGTTGTAATGATCTGCGTCCTCTTGTTGATGTCAGCACAGTAATACCATTCTTACAAAGGAGGGAAATACTCAAATGATGAAATGAGGGATAAGAATTAATGGCTGATTGGTAACACCTGTACTGTTTACTGACTAATGAGTCAAGGGACTGTGCTAGGTAGGCACTTGACATACCATATCACATCAATCCTAGGGATTACACAGTATACAGATGAAGAAAATAAGGCCCACACAGTTTAAAATGCAAGCATTAATATAAAAATACAGTCATTATTGAAGCATAACTTTAGTCAGGAGAAACATTTCCAACTCAAAAATCTATTTTGAGGGCAGCCGGGGTGGCTCAGCAGTTTAGCACCGCCTTCGGCCCAGGGCATGATCCTGGAGACCTGGGATCGAGTCCCACGTCGGGCTCCCAGTGCATGGAGCCTGCTTCTCCCTCTGCCTGTGTCTCTGCCTCTCTCTCTCTCTGTGTCTCTCATGAATAAATAAATAGAGTCTTTAAAAAAGATCTATTTTGAGGGGTGCCTGGCTGGCTCAGTCAATAGGACACGTAACTCCTCATCTCAGGGTTATGAGTTCAGGGTCATGAGTTTAGCCCCACAATGGGCATAGAGCTTACGTAAAAAAGAAAAAAAAAAAAGGCTATTTTGAGAGCAAGTCTAAAGAATGCCTTTGGTGTTGAAATACTCCCATTGTTTGAATGTAGTAGACGTGTTTGTATTATCATCAGATTTTCCTGAAAATCAAGGAAAAATGATTCTATATTCATTTTTTGATGGGCAGTTTCTCAGGAACAAAATCATGGATTTGCCTTTATTCCCAAGAGACAGTTTACAAAATTATTTTGTAAATAATCCGAATATTTGAAGCCTTGGAGAGGAAATTGACTGTTGAGGATAGTCTCCCTGCAAATTCAGTAACTTTGAGTCCTAAAATTCTAATAGTCTAATGTACAGTGGTTGAGAAAAAAATATAGAACAGAGAGTTATCAGGTGTACCTGTGTTCTATATGTTGTTATATAGGAAAAGCAGGAAGCAAATGAACACCTGGTGAAAAGTTTTTTTCCCCTCATTATCTATGAGAGTTAGGAGGCTACAGTTTATTTGATCAAAACAAGTCTTAGCCCTTGGCACTGGAATTGGCGTTGGCCAAATCACTCATATCTCTGTTCCTCAGTTTCCACCTCTCTGGATAATAACATCCAGAGTGTTTCATCCAGAGTGAAACATCCAGTGGTGAAAAAATACTAAAATGTGCTCATGAAACCCTTTAAGAACTGTGAAAATATGTGTAAGATATGACAAGAGTTGCTATTATTAATAGTAAAGTAGTATCAATAACACATAAGACTGGTAATTTTTTGTGTGTATGTATACAGCTTCTGACGTCTATATCTATATATAATTTTACACACAAATAATGATAATAATGATAATAACCATAGTAACCCTTTCCATTTAAATTCTATTTTACACTCTTTGGAAGACGTATACAGCCATTACTTAATGTGAGCCTCAGAAGCACCCTGTGAGGTAGGCCACACGTTGTCCCTCATTCCCATGCCCCTAACGTAGATCTCCACATTCTCCCCAAAAGAAAGCCTCTCCTCTTTTGCAACTTCGGCAGCTTCTCCCAGTCCCTGGTACTATTACCTTTCACTTCAGATCATTATCTGATATTTGTCAAATATGAAACTCACCTATGTCCATTCCTTTCAACTTCTGAGAGTCTCCGCAAGTTCAATACCCATGTGGAGGACACGCAGCTCTCTCATGCCTTGACCTCACATCTTCTTCAGCTTTCATTTTAAGCCCTAGACCCCGTGTTTTTATTTTTTAAAGATTTTATTTATTTATTTGTGAGAGGCAGAGACACAGGCAGAGGGAGAAGCAGGCTCCATGCAGGGAGCCCAGTGTGGGACTCGAGCCCTGGACCCTGGGATCACGACCTGAGCCGAAGGTAGATGCTCAACTGCTGAGCCACCCGGGTGTCCTGTAAACCCCATGTTTTTAGAAACCCACTTCCAAGACCCATCCCTGGGGGTTCAGTATTGTTCCAGACTGCTACATCTCAATCTAACGGTTCACACATGGAGAGCGAGATTCTTTACTTCTAGCTCTTTTGTTTTCTTTCTCCTGCCCAAGCTCTAATCCCAATACAGCAAGACCTCTGGTCATTTTTTGCCTCCTGTCTGCTCAACACACACACACACACACACACACACACACACACATTTTCATCGTACATGAGTTTCCTCCTGGCTTCCTTTCTTCTCTGTGCAGAGTAGGTCCATTACTTTATCTCTTAGTCAGCTTCCTCTGCCTCCTACTTTTCCCATTTGTTTCCCTCTAAATCCATTGCTCATGCCCCCAAATTTGGGTCTTGCCAGCAATCCATTTTCCCAGCTCCAACCGCACGCAGTCAGGGGCTGCTGGAGAAAACCAGGGAAGTATGTGTGTGAAATAGGGATAGGACAGATTTCTCTTTAACCTCAGCTGGACTCACTGCTGCTTTCAGCTTCCTTGCTGGTTTCTGGTCTATTTTCTTTCCCATCTAAAGCAATGGTTACAAACATTTATTCCTTTTCCAGAAGTACCTTCCTTTACTTACAGCTCTTTAACTGACAAAATATGACCTTGGCATATAGTCCTTAGGGAAAAGAGAAGTAACCAAAGGTCTATCTCAAGTTCTGTTCCAACCTCCCAATTGATGTACCTCCCCACCCACTCTTACCTCTTTTCCTTCTTTTTATTGGTTTATTGATATATTTAAACAAATCTTTTTTAAACGATTTCTATACTCATTGGCACTCAAACTCATGACCAGGAGTTCAAGGGTCCCATGTTCCTCCCACTGAGCCAGCCAGGCACCCCTCCTCACTTTTAGAGGATGAACCAGCTGTCCTGTCTTCAGGGCTGTCCTCCTTCTCCTCCTCCTCCTTTTTTATCAATTGTGCTCCTGCTCTGTGTTTCTCCCAGAGCCTCCATTCCACTTATTCTCATTCTCTCCTGCTTTTCTAATTCTTCTGAGATTCAGCTGATGCTCAAACATCCTATTTCACCCACAAATGAACTTCCCACACACACCTTTATTTTTTGTCCTTCTATTCTTCTCTTGCTACCCTGTCACCCTATATCACTTTTCCTGCTATGGTTGAACTTTTCCCAGAGGTAATTTACACTAGCTATTCTAATCCAGCAATCTGTCCAGAGTTGTCATATAAATACTAGAATCAAAAAAGAGTACATAAATTATTCTGACAATTTGGTGCTTTATTTCATCACTTTCTTCTTCCATGTTGATAGTTCACCTTCATTAAGAAAAATACTTGCTTTGGAGGAGTATGTGAACATGACTTGCTTCTTTGACTAATGACTAGAGGTGGTATCAGAACACCAACTGGGAAACCTCATGGTGAAAGTAAGAAATTTAAGGACAATGATAGGGACCATGAAAAAAAAAATTCTGATTATCAGTTGCTGAGGTGAAATTCTTGGAGAAATCGTGCATCAAAAATAAAAAGTATAGTCTAAATAAATGTGTATATCCTCACAGGAGAAACACAAATAGTTTCTATACTCAGGATTCCAGAAGGTACCAGAAGGTGAGTTCTTGATGTGTCAAAGAAGATTAAACACAGATGTCAGAGGAAGCCTTTTCTTTGCAGTTTATCCTGGCTTGAAACCAGAAACCAATTGGGAGTTGCTGAACTTTGGCTCTTGCTCCATAAGAGAAGAGCATGCAATTAGATGAACCCTTACCTCTGTTGACAGAAATTAGTGACATTTATGATATTAAGAGGGGACCTGGGGAATCTTTTACTATTAGCAAGTGTCAAGTTACCTTGAAAGTATTGAGTCACCTCCTTTCTGGGGGTAGAGAGTGGTGGTATATTTGACGATGGATTAGGCCCTGTGGGGCATATGATTTAGTATATGTCCAGAAGCTAAAAGAGTTCATTTCTAAAGAACAGGCTCAGGAATAAATGAATAGAAAGTAATGCAAACTATAAATAATAATAATAATTTAATATTCATCTTATAAAAATGCTAGAGTAAAAATTGAAAAACAAAACAAAATGCTAAAGTTTAATATTGAAGGTAAACACTAGGTAACTTGAATTTATGAAACTTTAAAGAATCAAAAAGTTTAAATATTGCACTCCTTTTATAAAACTATGTGCCTATTGCTTCTTAAGTTTTCAAAAGCACTAAACATAGGAGATCACTTTTTATGACCTTCATCACTACATTTTAATTTTAAGCTCTCTAAATTGCTCTTATCTCTCTTGAAAATTTTGGGAAAATGTTTAGCAACTTGGTTTAAACAGAAAATTTAATTCCTAATAGATAAAAGCTCTTTGTTTTTCAGTAATTGCTAAAGGTAATCACTGCTACTGAAGCAAGGTATACATTTGTTTTTCTTAGTCATTTTACTGCTGGGGTGTGCATCACGTCATGGTGGCCACTGGCCTACCACTAAACTCTGTGATGTGCAGTCATCACAACTCTAGCTGAGTTTGGATAAAAACAGCAAAAGCAGACAGGTAATTTACCAGTGGCAGAGACAATATTTTGAACATTTTTATTTGGTTTGTATTATTTTCTTCAACCTAGAAAAGAAAGAACTCTTTAAGGAGAAGAAATTCATTTGTATTTAAAGGGAATGAAGTTTAGATGAAGCCGTTGAAAATCGAGAGAAAAATCAAATAATAACTATAGCCCACACATCGCCCTGATTGTAGCAATTTATGATAATTGAACAAAAAATATAAAATATATAATTGCTTATGACAAAGACTGGGGAAATCATACTCCAAATATGCTATGTAAAAAATATAGGTGTGTGACCTTTGCCCCAAGTCACTAATCCAGTGTGTGATCATTTAGGCTCCTTGATTCTGCCATAGGCACTCTGTGTTCACTTGGACTTTTTCCCATGACAGTGTCACAGAAAATGAAAATGACAAAAAGGAAATTGTACGTTAATCCACTAAATACTTTTTCAGAGAAAAAGTGGTAGGTTTGGTTGTAGGGAAGGCAGAGACTCTTTGTTCTTTAACAAACCACCAGTGAATTTCATGTAGCCATGCTGACATCCTGTCCTTCGTCAACACGGTTAAGCAAAACAGCTGCACACAGCGATTACATCATAACATGAAGCAATGGCCAACCTTATCTGGATCCAAGACCTTTCTGAAGTGTAGTTAGTTTTGAATAATCCTGGGTGAGAGCCTGAAGAGGTTCACAGATGATGTAACAATGAACAGAGCCAGTTCATTTGGAGATGATGTTGCATGCCCTCAGAGGGCATCCAGACATTCACACACTTGAGCAAACCTCATCAGTCTTATTCCAGTCTTTTCTGACTACATTGGATCCAGGGTGGCAAAGCAGGTGGAGACCTGCTGCATAAATTCCCCTCATCTACAGAGCAGACATCAGAGCTGGCTGTGGCTGCTGTCTTGATTCGAAATTTGTAAGGGAGACTCTTTTTTCTTATTATTATGCTCTTACTAGAACATATTATTATGCAGATGTTTCTGTGGAAAAATATGAATAGAATAATGATGCCATTGAGAACTATGCCAGAGACTCTGTTCACCATCACAGGGGCATTTCTCCAGACAAGAATTGGTGTATGACCAAATTTTCTGTGGCTAGCGTAGAAAGGGTCATCCTCAGGTTTTCTTCTGTAAAGTTGGATAAGTAAAAAGGTATTTGCAAATGATTAAATCCTGTAAAGTTGGATAAGTAAAAAGGCATTTGCAAATGATTAAAATGGGGACTGGGTTGAAGAAAGCATTGAAACTGTCATCAACTCCACCCACTCATTGACCTCACAGCCGGACAAAATCTCAAGTGGACATTGGTTCTGGGCTCTAGAAGATATTACTATCTTCATTTTACAGACACGTCCCACGGTTTCCCACAAGATGACATGTAATCATCAAACTTACAATTAAATAACAATTATAACGTAAGCCTAAAAAATTCAGCAGCCATATTTCTGTCTAGAAGATGGATTGCCTTTATAAACAAGAAGCATGCAAAAAGATGTAAGGAAAACTGAATTTACCTATGCTGCTGCTATGAAGGAGCTATATGGCGATCCAAAAACAGCAGATCATCTCTCCTTGGCTCCATAGTTTCAAATGCAGTCAGTGGCATCTCCGATAAGACACCATTGCTCATGGTCTGCTACATGGAGACTACACCAATAATTTTCATCTGGGGGTCAGATCTGGGACTCCAGGTTGCTCTTCTCTGGCCACTCGGGGTCTGCTGTCCTGCCCAGCCTCAGTGGTGGCATCCCCCTTACATGCCCTCAGACCCCAAACCTACTTCATTCACTTCTCTTACATGCCCCCTCTCCCCCTGCCCATGCGGGGCTGGAACCCCAATGTGGTCCTCTGAGGGCCCTCAGGAATAGTGATCTGCTTTGGATACAGCTCTATTATAACAATGACAACCGTAAGAACAACTATGGAAAATAATTCTCAGTAAAATGGATTCCCAATACTGCCACTCTCTCATGTTCTTAAAACTTACATAAAGTAAAAATGTTTTTCAAAACGTACCTGCAAAATCAATGTTCCTCTTAGAATAAAAAGGGAGGACAGCTTTGTTTTTCCAGCATGGTGAGGCCCAGGTTCTTTGATATCGCTTTGTGGAATATATGACACAAAAATCAGAGAAACCTGATGCTAGACAACTTCTTGAAAGATGATCTTTTTTTTTTTTTTTTTTTGCTAGCAACATATTGCTTGCTTTACATGCTTATTGAATTTGCTGACATTATTTCAACTGTATGAATTTGCTAGGGTTGTCATAAAAGGTACAGCTTAAACAACAGAAATGTATTTCCTCACAATTCCATGGGCTAGATATCTGGGATCCATATGTTAGCAGAACTGCTTCTGCAGGCCTTCCCCTTTGGCTTGTAGATGGCCTTCTCTCCGTGTCTTCACATCAACTTCCTTCTGTATGTGTTTGTATCCAAATTCCCTCTTTTTTTAAAGATTTTATTTATTTATTCATGGGGGGGGGGGTGCACACAGGCAGAAAGAGAAGCAGGCTTCTTGTAGGGAGCCTGACATGGGACTCAATCCCGGGACCCTAGGATCAGGCCCTGGGCTGAAGGTGGTGCTAAACCGCTGAGCCACCCGGGCTGCCCTTCCTTCCTTTTTTAAGAACGCCAGTCATACTAGATTAGAGTCCACCCTAATGGTCTTATTTTAACTCCATTACCTTTATAAAGACCCTGTTTTCAAATGTGGCCACATTCTGAGGTACTAGGGATTAGGAAATCCACCTTTGATTTTGGAGTGAGGATACAATTCAGCTCATGATATTTGCCTGGTATGAGTGGGAAACAGAGCCACAGAGAACCAAACCCATCCTGACCCCTTCTGTCTCCTCTGTTTGGGTGATCTGTCATCTGAGTCAATCAGTCATAAGCTATAGTTTGTCAGTTATGAAGGTTTGCAGCAGGGAGCATTGTTGATGGGAATGAAATGGGCCATTTTCTGTATAAAATTTAAAACTCTGGGGGTACCTGGGTGGCTCAGTAGTTGAACCTCTGCCTTTGGCTCAGATCATGATTCCAGGGTCCTGAGATCGAGTCCTGAATCCGGCTCCCCGCAGAGAGCCTGCTTTTCCCTCTGCCTCTCTCTTTGTGTCTGTCATGAATAAATAAAATCTTAAACTTTAAATCTCTGCTATGACTACTGCCAAGAAGAGAAAAATGGCTGATGGGGAAAAAATATCATGCTTTTCAAAGTAGCTGGGCTGGAGAGTAATAATATCTTTTAAAGATTTATTTATTTATTTGAGTGGGGGAGGGGCAACGGGAAAGAGAATCCTGAAGCAGATTCCCCTCTAAGCACAGAACGTGGGGCTCTGTGCTTACGTGGGGCTCGATCCTAGGACCCTGAGATCATGACCTGAGTGGAAATCAAGAGCCGGCAGCTTAACAGGCTGACCCACCCAGCTACTCTCTAAGGAATAATAATAATAAAGATATTGATGTTTATCTCCTATTTGCAATGGAAAATTCTCTTTAAGAGGTACTTTGACATAGTCAAGTAGTTTACAAGATTAGTCAAGAAAAATTGAAATCATCCAGCTTGAGAAGAATGAAACAAGAAAACTTCCTTCAAAGGTTCAGTATTACCAGTAGAAGGTGTGATGAGAATGGCTAACCTGAAGACCAATTCACTGTTGGTGAACTAATAAGAGAATCCTTTGGTGAAGCTTTTCCTTGATCCAAAAAAGGAACATAGGAAATGTTATTTGTAACATCCTAAATGTTTTACAGAGTAATAAGGACTAAACGAAGGTTTAAAAGGCTTCTCCGTGAGAGCCCAGTGCCACCAATTGTATCCTAGCTCATAAAGAGATTCAAGGGTGTTCAGAATGCCTCTCATCTCTCCTTTGCTTCTTTGAGGATGGCTTTCCAGTGCTATCATGGTGCACAGGACCCAACCCCCCCCCCCCCCAAACTATCCTCTCCCCATGAAGTCCTTCACTCCGCATCCTTGACCTTCAGGGAGTTCCTCCATCTAAATTTATCCATTCACTTGTGGCCCTACTACATTGGTTTCTTACTCAACTAATTGCAGATATGTTGTAACCATCTGACATGTGACCCCTTCCAGAATGCATATATATAATTTAACCAGAGACTTCATTATCTTCTAAATAATATTTTCAGGCCCCATGGATTACTTCCAGGGGAGAGATACTTGGTTTGGGGAATATTTCTGCTCTTTAAATCACATGTATTTTCCTAAGGTCATATGTATTATTCAGTGAGTTTATTATCAGCTGGCTAGTTAGCTATCATCTGTCTGTAAAAGTCACACAAAATACGAAGGACTAGAAAATCTTGGATTTCCTGAGGGAGCATTTGGTTTTTTCATTCATTAATCCTTGTATGTGCAGAAAGAACAACAGCTTGTGATATATCCTCTCCCTATTTTTTGGTGGGAGGTCAGAAGGCAGCCACTTTTGCTATCTTTTCCAAGCGTATATATTCTTGCATAGTCAAAGCCCATTGTATTTAGTTTCATTACCTTTAAATGTTCATTAATTCCTATATGCTTATCAATAAAATACGTAATTGCATGTTTTTTACTTAATGACTAATGTTTATCTTGTTATTATACTTAACCATATTTTCAAATATATCACATAACAACTGGTAAACATTGAAGGATAGACCCTTAGATTAGTTTTCCTGAAGTTTATACATAAAATTACCTATTAAAGATTAAATTTTCTGTAGTTAACTGTAATCAAATTTTATTTGAAATGTACCTTTTGGAATATAGCATGTTTATGTTTCTCCAGAAACTAAATTGAAGAGAGAGGATTTATCCTCTAGGACACTCTCTAATTAGAATTTTACCTCAGTGGTCAATAGCACCCAAACTTATTTTCATTCATTTATCAAGCATAAACATCTATCATTCATGCACTAAGTGGCTACTTTAATGCCAAATGAAAGTTTAATGGAACCCTTCAGGTTTTCTGATTCTGTACCACATCATTACTTTATTAGGAAATCTCACAGGAAAATGTACTAAAGATTGTCCTGATTATAAATATCAACACAAATTTGGAACTTCATAAACATGATATTTTTTGTTCTGTTTTGACATATTGAGCTGTACACATTAATTTGGTTTGTGTTATGTGAATTTTACCTCTATAAAAAAATATTTTAACACAAAGGTGGAAAATCTCTGAGAGACTTATCTCCCTCCTCCATGAAAGGACCTTACATAACTCTACCAGGATAATTGTCTATCCAGGCCACGGAAATAAATTTGAATCTGCAGTTCTGGGAGAGATTAGGTCAGGCTTTAAATAAAGAAGTTGTAGGCAAGTTAAATTGTCACTGAATTCTTAAATACTACTCAGAGTCCAAGAACTGTATTACTTTGGAAATATTTGTTTTCACTGTGATAAAGTATATGGGCTGGTTCCCAAGATCCATTGTAATGGTTGATCTATCATCTTTGTTCTTAAAGACTTCTGGAGATTGAGTTTTTTTTTTTTTTTTTAACTTTCATGGTATTTTCTAGAATTTCACTCTGAGCCTCAAAGTTTGTGAGGCTCAGTTAAATCTCTCCTTCAACTTTTTTTTTTTTTAAGATTTTATTCATTTATTCATGAGAGACACAGAGAGAGGCAGAGACATAGGCAGAGGGAGAAGCAGTCTCCGTGTAGGGAGCCTGATGCAGGACTTGATCCTGGGACTCCAGGACCATGCCCTGGGCCAAAGGCAGCTGTTCAACCACTAAGCCACCCAGGTATCCCTCCTTAAACTTTTTTTTTTTTTTTTTTAATTTAATTATGATAGTCACAGAGAGAGAGAGAGAGGCAGAGACACAGGCAGAGGGAGAAGCAGGCTCCATGCACCGGGAGCCTGATGTGGGATTCGATCCTGGGTCTCCAGGATCGCGCCCTGGGCCAAAGGCAGGTGCCAAACCGCTGCGCCACCCAGGGATCCCCCTCCTTAAACTTTTTAAATTCATTTCTTCTCTTTTAAATTCTCGGTAGGAAGAGATAACAGCTGAATCCAGCAGATACCACTTCAAAAACCCCAGTAGTGTTGCTGATCATTCTCCAACTTTCATAAGCTTTCCTCCAAAAATTTTTAAAACAAATTTAAACCATCTTTATTATTCATTTCTTGCCTCGTTTCAATATTTCCATTTCACACATCATTTCATAGGGTTCCAAACTAGATATAATTGTTACCCGGATGTGTAATGGAAAAATTAATTTCTTCTTCTAGCATGCTGTCCTCTTATTCTCTAGATGGATAATAACATCATATCATCAAGCACTATTGGTGCAATGAATTAAAATGTGTCTTCACAACCATCTCTCATTTGTTCTCTGTCAGCTCCGTGCTCTTTACTTGCAGTAATGACACTAACATTGTGTTACTGTGTTATACTCTGCTTTGGGATTCAATTTTAATTCTAAATCTTTGGCTGTAACTGATGGCTCTTATCTCTCTGATGGTTTTAATCCTATGTATGCTTGCTATTAAAATCCGCTCTATTCCTTCCGTTCCAGCTCTACCAACTCTTTTGAATTCTGTTGCTATTTCCAAAACATCCGTCCACCTGAGTCCTTGCAGGGAAGGGCTATCCTTAGATGTCTTATTCAGATGGAAGTGGATGTGTTGCTGACTATGCATGGCTAGAAGCAATACTGGAACATAGCAGAACAAGAGTGGGGGGAAAACAGGAGACAGGTGAGGACAATCCAGGTGGTCTGCAGGTCAGGGTTCCAGCCAGAAGCTTAAGCTTGACAAGGACACCACATCCAGAGAGCCATGAGTACAGAGGGCAAAACTCAAATACGACTACACCAACTCCTTCACTACTTGAGAGGGAAAATTCTGAGGCATGGTATATTTGTTTGCTATTATTACCATAACAAAATATCATGGATTGGGTAGCCTAAACAAGAGACATTTATTTTCTCACAGTTCTGGAGGCCAGAAGTTGAAAATCAAGGTATTGGCAGATCTGATTTCTTTGAAGTCTCCCTCCCTGGCATGCAGATGGTCGCCTTCTCATTGCAACTCATGTGATCTTTCCTCTGCATGTGCACAGCCCTGGTATCTTTTTGTCCAAATTTTCTCTTCTTGTAAAGACATGAGTCACATTGGTTGAGAGCCCACCCTCACACTGTCATTTTAGCTTAATTATCTCTTTCAAGGCCCTTTCTCCAAAAACAATCATATTCTGACATACAGGGCATTAGAGTTTTAACGTATGGAGTTTGAGAGGACACACTTCAGCTCACAACAGTTGGGTTTTACACCATTTCCAGTGTTTCCTTGAGAAATTAAGACCTATTTGCAGGTCGTGGTAACTGGCTTAATAACATCCCTTACTAGATGCTTTCCCTTACCTATATCACATCTCTACTCCCCTTCAGATGTTCTCCGTACCTCCACAAACTTCCACCCAAATCCTTTCCTTAGGGTCAACTTTTGTGGGAACCCAAATTGGGACAGAAACAAAGGAAGAGACATTGCAGTGCTGTAAAGTGACCCAGAAACCGTCAGTCTAGCATCAGATGACCTAAATTTGAGTTCTAGATTCAGACTCTGACACTTCTACCATCATATTGTCAATCTCCTTCAACCTCAGATAATAACAATATCTGCTTCATAGGATCCTTTAAGTTCTTAAATTAGAAAGTGTATGTGATATCAAAAAGCTAGTTTTAAATACTACTTTCAAATATCATTACCACAGTAAGACAAAATCCTCTGCCCTCAAATAATTCCACTCACATTGGAAAATCAGGCTTAAATCTATGAAATTTTTATACTGCATAAAGTAGCATATGGTTAAGTTTCAAACGAATGGTATAGTCTACCATCATTGTCACTGCTGAAAATATTAAATAACAGCAGATTCTAACTTAATCCAGAAAGCTATCCTGACTGCTGGATCCCTTTACTTCACTGGTATCTATTATTCATGAGAAAGTTTGTGTAAGAAACTGTTCTTGCCATCAGAGCTTATAATCCTGCTTGGAGCCCTAGACATGTACACAAGTGAATGAAATAAAACACAGCAGGTGCTAAGTGCTAGAACACTAGATGAGTAAACTTCCTATGAACTTAGAAAATTATACAGGATAAACACTAAGGATGGTTTTATAGTTCAGCCCTCAACTAAGCTATTATTAGACACTGGGTTATTATGTTAATAAAAAGTAATTTTTATAAAACCAAGAACAAAAGAGGAGTTTTATAAAATTATACTGTAAAATCATTCATAACTATATATATGGTTTTTTTAAACTAAATCTTTGAAAAAATAGCACATCTCAATTCAAACTAGCCTGTATCTGGTGACTCCCATCTAGGAGAGTCTATTTTTCTACACCATCTTTGTCTTTCTTACAAGATGCATGGCATGAGCAGCTGAGTGAAAGACCTCAGTTGACTCCCACCAACTATCCCCATCACTGTAACATAGAAAGAAATGAGACTGGTCTGACTAAATGTGTTTTTCAGAAAGCCAAAAAGCATGTTGGTTATTATTTTGTATCTTCTGCATCTTCTAAGCATTTGAAAATTAATTTCTTGATGAGTCACTTGGGTATTTTTTTTTTTTTAGGTATGAAGCTAAATTGACCATTTTATAATTCCAGGCTTGGCTTTTTTTTCCCCTAAAATATATGAAATCTTTTTGCCATTTGCCATAATTGCTTTCATTATTCGGGATATTACCTGAACAAAAGTTTCTAGACTTCTTATAATCTTACACAGCTCAGTTCTTATGGCTTTGTTTTGTATAGTATTTTGCCTGAATTTCCCTTGCTGAAACTTCCAAAAGTATTCCCACATTTCCTTCAGCTAATACAACTATTTATTTCTTACTCATTTTTTAACAAAGTGAATTTTACATGTCACTAAATTCCTTCTGGCATTTTTTCATGCTATCTTGAATATAGCCATTTTGTCCCTTCCTCCTCATTTCTCTAGAACTTGGTTATTTTTTATTTTTTTTAATTTTTATTTATTTATGATAGTCACACACACACACAGAGAGAGAGAGAGAGAGAGAGAGAGAGAGAGGCAGAGACATAGGCAGATAGAGCTTGGTTATTAAATGATAAACATTTTGCTTGGGGTATCATATATTTTTCACAAATGTTTTATTTCTACTTGACTTTCAGTAAAAATATCCCTAATATAAAAAGCATAAGTGTGCTTTTTAATATTCAGATTTCAAGTATAGGACATTTGAACTTTAAATCCAATAAGGCAGATTTTAAAATGTATTGAGCCTGTACATTAGCAGCTTAGATTATGAGATAGAGGAAATCATATTGACTTTTCTGAAAATTTTTAAGGGAATGATTTATCCACATTATATTTGGAATTTGGAACTCTGTGGCCTAAAAGCAGAATAAAATAAGTGATCATTTCTAGTCCATGTTTGTTTTTTGTGTGTGTGTTTAATTATCCACTTCTCAACCAACATAGAGAGTTTATATTCCAGGCAATGGCTCTATGTCTGCTTTTATTTAAGCTTTTTGGCTGAATTTTCTGTCAAGGTTCAGATTGTAAATATTTTAGGCTTTGCCAACTTAGTGGTTTCCGTCATAACTACTCCATCTCCCTGGCACTGTAACATGAAAGCAGCCTTAGACAATATTTAAAGGTATTATTTATTTAGAAAAACAGACTTCAGATTATATTCGGCCCATGGACTGTGGTTTGTTGGTCCTTGTTCTAAGTATTCTAGAATCATTCACTTCACTTTGACTGTATAGACTGGCCATTTGGTCTCCCATTATGGTACTGGCATAATGTTGAGTTTTACTGAGCTTTGAATACAAAGAAGACAAGTTCAGAGATCACTAATTCTTGTCTGAATATGAAATTATATTTATTGTCTTTCTAAAAGTTTTCCTGCTATGTGTACTTAAAAACCATTATACCTCTGCTTTTAAAGTGAAATTTATCCCATGTTTACACTGTTGATTTGTTTTAGTAATTCCCATAAAACCTCATCCTCAGCTTTGTGGCCATCATTCCTTGTCTTTTGGCCCTTAGTTGTTTTTTTGTTTTTTTTTTTTAAGATTTTAATTATTTATTCATGAGAGACACAGAGAAGGGCAGAGGCTTAGGCAGAGGGAGAAGCAGGTTCTGTGCGGGAAGCCTGATGCAGTACTCTCTCCCAGGACCCCAGGATCATGCCCTGAGCCAAAGGCAGACGGTCATCCACTAAGCCACCCAGGTGCCCCTGGCCCTTAATTTTTATATATTTCTCACTTTGAGTTCATTTGCTGTGTGGTGAATACTCCTAAATTTTCTGGCTTACATCATAGTGTACAAAAGCCTTCCAATTTACCAAGGGGATTTATCGTGTTTCTCCATTAAAGTGTAGGGATGCATTAAAATACTATTGGCTAAAAGGGACAATTGCAAGATACTCAGCTGAAGCCATTGCCAGTTAAACAGCGAGGCCAGTTTGAAGAGTTTTCAGTAGTTAAACCTAGATGGGATGCTTTTGAAATACTGATGGGAGTAAACACAGCAAAAACAAATGCAACATAACAACCCAAACTTTTCAGTGACGGAAAGTCCTGGAGCTGCTGCAGAAAGGCTTGCTCTGGTTGTAGATGTTACTGTTGAAGGGGTAAGTGGCCAAGTTCTAATTGCTATAGGAACTGTAACTGAGACTTGACCTTTGATACATTCACATGTTCAATCAACTTTGTGTTAACTGGCTTTTGCATTTCCTTGTGTTTGTGAGTGGCTTTGTTTTAGGCCTTTACAGAAAATAACTAGAAAAAAAACTGGGGAGGAAGAAAGCAAAAAGCTTGATTTTTTTTTTTTTCCAGAGTCTTATCTACTGCTAGCATCAGAGTTCCTTCTGTAGAATCAGCTTGCAACAGTGCTTTCTGAGGATAATGAAGTCCCTTGTAGAGACTACTCCTTGAAAGTAAATAGTGAGCTCTTTATCAGAAAGTCAGTTGCCTGGTTGTTTGTGTTGGTTGATTAGAACGTTGGTTACGGCCTGTAAGCAGGTAGGTTTCCTGTGGCTTGTCAGAATGCAAGGGAAGAAAAACTGTAGCCCAGTGAGGATCCATGAGTGAGAAATATATAGCGATTGCTAATTCTCTTACCTTTCTCTTTAAATAAAATCAGAAACGGGTGAGTCCCCACACCACAGGAGTTCCTACTGGTTGTCTTGTTATTGTACTTTGACAAATTAAACCAAATAAACTATCCTTTCTGGCTATGCAAAATTAAATGTTCTGAGTAAATATGAACTATCAGGCTCCTTAAGCCCTACGTTTCAGAGTACCAAAACCCAAAGGACCAGAGGAGACTCACTTGGAAATAAAAAAAGGTTAGCATTTATTAAGCACTTTCTGCATGCCAGATACTGTGATGGACACTTATCTATGCAATCTCATTTAATCCTTACAGCTTTCCTCATGGAATACTGAGGTGAACAATTACACAGTTAATAAGCGGTGGAACCAGTGCTTGAACCTAGTTCTGTATAACTCCCAAATCCTAGAGGTCTTTATTTATTTCATTTTATTTTTTTAAGATTTTATTTATTTATTCACGAGAGACACAGAGAGAGAAAGAGAGGCAGAGACACAGGCAGAGGGAGAAGTAGGCTCCATGCAGGAAGCCTGATGTGGGACTCGATCCCAGAAGCCTGGGATCACAACCTGAGCCAAAGGCAGACACTCAAGCACTGAGCCCCCAGTTGCCCCTCCTAGAGTTCTTTAAAAACCACCCATGCTTTTGCAAATTTCTAGTTCCACAAAGAATATTTGTTATACGTTTTTCAGAAAGCTCAAAGGTTCCATAAAATATTGTACTTGTGCATGAAATACCAAAGTCAACTAATATATCTAAATTTAAAGAGTGAGATCCATTTATTGAGTGTCAGCTTTCTATAACAATGCAGCCTAAAAGTTGGATCAACATGAAATAAAAGTGAAAATGGAATATAAAGGAAGAGAGAGTTGAAAAAAAGGCTTTGGTTCCTAACGTGGCACTCTTTTCTCGTTTGTATACATATACCTGTAAATTAGTGTCTATATTGCAGATATCAAGAATTTTTAAAAATTTGATAGCAAAGGGAGTAAAATGCTGCTATTTCCAGTTATGTAGCTTTTGAAACTTCACAGTAGCTTCTCAGAAGCTTGCCATGTGTTACCTTTTAAAACACAGTAAAGAATTTTTTAATAGACAATGTAATAGAGCCAGGCCATCCTGGGTTGTAATACAAAAGCTCAGCACATCTATTTTCTCTTGCTCCATTTAAGTTAACTACTGCCCCCTTCAGGCATTCTTGTCTCCCTTCATATAGTAGAGATATTCCTTCAAATGGAATATATATTATTTACTAAAGATGTACAGTTGTGTTTCCATATGATAAATGAAAGCAGAAAGAGATTATGTGTTGTAGTGGTCCATTGGAGGTGTTAACCATTCCCCAAGACTGGTCTGCAACTTCCCAGCTTCTGACATTTAGTCTTGGCATCATGTTAGTATTGATTAGGTTTAATGGGACGGATTCACAGTATATGAACTCAAAAGAAATTTATGTTTTTAGGATTTTGTTGGATGCAAATTTATTCCTAGGAATGATGATTATTATGTCCTCATCGAAAGGAATATAATGTGTCTTCTTCTTCCAGTTTCATGATGACTGGGTGTTGTGGTCAAATCCATAGAATTGGAGTGGGTTACCATCCAAAATTTGGTTTGGATTTCCAAACTGAAGATACTACTACTGCTGCTACTACTACTACTACATAGACACAGACAAACACACACGTGTACACACACACACGCTAAGAACTGTGAAAAGGTTTTTAATTCCCATAATAAAGCTTTGTGGGGAGAACAAGACAGACCCCTCAAGCTGATCTGAAAACAGCTCAAAAGAGCTATGAAAGGAAAAAAGTTTGGCTTTGAGTTTTCATGGTAGTTAGGGGCTGGAGCTGGAGTGAGGGATTTAGTGCATAGTATGAACTTACTGCTGGTGGCAAAGCACCTGGGTTTTCTTATCAGCTTGCCCAGATCTGAGGCAGGATGGGAAGAGGTCAGGGTAAGGCTTGGAAAGTACCTGTAGTCAAACATCAAATAATGGAATGAGACTCTTTATTACATTGGGTCCTCAGATATTAAGAAAGATTATTATTAGCATAGAATTAGTGTGAGACTCCTGGGTGGCTCAGTCAGTTAAGCATTGGCCTTCAGCTCAGGTCATTATCCCAGGATTCTAGGATCGAGTCCTGCATTAGGCTCCCCAAGAAGCCTGCTTCTCCCTCTTCCTATATCTCTGCCTCTCTCTGTATCTCTCATGAATAAATAAATGAAATCACTTTAAAAAAAAAGAGAAAAAGTAGATCATGTGAGTACAACAGTCTAAAGCAGTGGTTCTTGATATGTTTGGAGTCATAGGGCTATGGGAGAATTCCTGAAAGTCCTTGGTGGAGCAAAAATTCAGGTGAAACAACATTTGCCTTTGACCTATAAGGTACATTATGTTATTCACTAATAACTTTACACTTTGTGGCAAATAAAAATTGTTCCAAAGGGCAAGAACTTATTTTATAAGCTAGTTATTCCTTACTAGAGCTGTTTATCATAGTTGGCTGGCTATGTTCATTTACAGTTTCCAGTGAGTCTCTAAACCTGTCTTTGTGTTTTGATACTGAGCTCTTGCTCCTGTTTTGGAACTGAAATATAAAATTGTATTTCTATGAACATATTGAAGATCCAAAGGCCCTAATAACTAGGCTTACAAGGATCAGATATGCAAGCAATAACAGAAATCTTGGATTGAATGGTTACCATGTACTAGCCAGAGTACAAAGCAGTATCTTATTTAATTCCCCAACAATCTTTTTAAAGATTTTATTTGTTTGTTTGTTTGTTTATTTTAAAGATTTTATTTATTTATTCATGAGAGACACAGAGAGAGAGGCAGAGACACAGGCCGAGGGAGGAGCAGGCTCCATGCAGGGAGCCCAACGTGAGACTCGATCCCAGGTCTCCAGGACCACGCCCAGACTGAAGGCAGTGCTAAACCGCTGAGCCACCCGGGCTGCCCAGTTCTCCAACAATTTTATGATGTGGTTATTAACCCCACTCATTGATGAGTGAACTGAGGCTTAGAAAGACTCAATGATTTGCTTAAGTATTCATTGAACACCTCCCGACCACCTGATACTATAGAGGAAGATGCAAATGAAACAAAACATGGACTCAGTAAGCTTTTAAAACTAAAAATGTCTTTTTAATTTTTCTAAGTTCCAGTATAATTAATATAAATAAATGTTATATTAGTTTCAGGTGTCCAATATAGTGATTCATCAATTTTATCCATCACCCAGTGCTCATGATGCTAAGTGTACTCTTGGTCCTCTTCACCTATTTCACCCCTCCCCCCCACCTAACTCCCCTCTGACATAAAAAAGCTAAGTTGTTTTTTATTTTAATTAATTGTATTTTACAAATGTCTATGTTTGCAATTATGAATTGCAATTTTCAGCCTTGTAGCTTAATGATACCCCACACCAATGATATGGAGAGTTGACTTCAAAAACTCTACGGGTGTTTCATTTAAGGAATGTCATCCTCCATCACAGGCTTTGTTAACAGTGACAGCCAAGCAAACAGACATACCTCAGATATTTTAATTCAAGACAAAACAACATCTCAGACTTAATGCAAGACAATTTTTATGAACCAAAATTCATCTCCTTTGTCTGTACATACATGAAATAATTGATACAGCTTAATGGTGACATTAAGTGTACTTCAAATAGATGTGACATTGCTACCTCCTTATTTATAGCTTTGAACAGCTGTGTACTTTCAAAATAACAAACTTTTTTTTAAAAGACAAGAAAAGAATAGAAGAGAAAGGAAAAATATGCTTGGAGAGTTTCTTTTTATGCTTACTATTTTGAAATAGTTTTGTATAAATGCAATTTATATCCACTCCCATTATTCTTTTACAGTGAAATATTTTAAGGCTTTTAAGGCTATCACTCATATCCACAGCTTTGTCATAAAGGACAAAGACTTTAGAGTATTAATGCTTTGAAGCGATGTTTTCCCATTTGTAAATTAAAATTTAAAAAACTAAAGCATAAAAATGTTAGGTGCCCCCATGAAACAATGATGCTATCAACACTACACTTCTACCTATAAAGATGGGAAAAGCAGAGTGATTTTGTAATCTAAAGATACCTTCTGCATCACAGTCACTATTTTCTCTCCTACCCCAACTCTTCATACTCTCCATTTTCCCTGAAATTCTGGGAGTATCTGAATTTCATTAATTTCCCCTCTTTCCTTTCCTTTTGACCTATGCATTTATCCATCTACTTGACAAACATTTATTCTAAAGTAGCAGATGGTAGGCAGGTGCTAGAGATGTAAAGATAAAATCATATTCCTGTTTTCAAGGTACTTAAAATCTAAAGAAAAAAAGTCAGATTTGGAAATTATTGCAATGTGCCCTGGTAAATATCACTGGAATCCTATAAAGAGCTACTGACCAGTCTAAGGGGTTGCCCTGGACCTATTAAGAAAGCCAAATGTAATTCATGTGACTAAAATGCAGGCATATATTTGGATACGTGGTAGAGGCTGAAATGGAAAAACATACAGGGACCAGCTCACCTACAGCTTTGTTATATGCCACATGGGGAATTCAGACTTTATCATGACTCACATTAACAAGGCATAAAAATTGAAGCAGCTTTAGCAGGAGAGTGACATAATAATACATATATTTTAGAAAGATCCCACTGAAAGCTATATGGAAGTAGAATGGGCCACACTATAGGAAAGATGGAAGCTTGTAGAGGAGAGTGTGGCAGCAGCAGTAAGGAGGTAACGGGGATGTACACAGAAGGGGTTAATTGTAGCAGAATCTCCAGGATTCATAGATTGAAGTTATGTGGGGAGTGAGTGAGATAGAGATAATTCACACATTCTGGCTTGAGTTACCAGGTGGATGGTGGTGGTGTTAATCAGGACTGGGGATCAATTCTTTTTTTAATATGTTGTGTTTCTGATGCCACTGAAACATCTGAATAGAACTGTGCAAAACCCAATTAGGTGTGAATCTAGGGCTCAGGAGAGTAATCTGGGCTGTGGATAATAGAATGTATATAGATGGTTTATAAGTGGGGGTTGAAAAAAAAATAAGTGGGGGTTGAAGCAATAAGTATGAATGAAGTTATTAGTAGCTAATTCAAAGTGAAAACAATGGAGGGCCTAGGGTGGCACTTAAGGGAAGTACAGCCTCCCTAGGAGCCAAATTGAACTATTTCTAGGCCATATGGTACCTTTGTATGAATTAGAGAACACCTTTACTGCCATCATCCAGAGTTGCCGTCATCTATTTTCAAATTTATGTGGTCTACAATGTGAATAGTGCCCCCATGGAGCTGACCAGTAAAATATCAGTTTTGAAGATTTAGAAGCTTTCACCAAGCAGATAAGAAATCAAGTGTTACATAGCAACTATCAGAATAGAGTTTCAAGGCAGAAGAATGGTCAACACCACCCACCAACTATAACTCAGGTGGCAGGTAAATGTGGTCTGAAAGTTTTCATCAAATTGCTGTTTGATCTTAGGGGAAACAGTTTCAGACAAGATCTCAGCTCTGGGTTATTCCCTCCCAAATTTGGGCTGTTCTCTTTCTCCTGCCTCCTGCAGATACTTTGAACCCAGCCACTGTTCTGCTTCCATCCTCTTCACCATTTGAATCTATAGACATCCAATTCCTGTCTTACTTTTGCTTTAAGAGCCATATTTCCTATGTTGGATCTTGATATATTTTGTTTTCCTCTCTTTCCTTTGGTCATTCATATCTCCACCTGATCCAGCTCATTCAGTTTCTCGTGAGGGCTTTAAAAAAATGTATTGGTTTCAGTCACCGTTCTTATAGACATTAATTACCCTTCAGATATACTTGTGAGCATACATTTATATTTGAATACAGGTACCTTCTAAACAAGTGATCAAAGGGAGATTGAGATCTTCCTAATATTCACTATCATCTTTTTGGATAAGGAAAATTTTATCAGGCCATTTTAGACAACCATACCAAATCATCTGGCCCCTTAACTCAAATGAGGTTTCTGCCTTCTTCATCTAACGGAGGAGCTATGGGTGTAAATAGAGGTCAAGAAGTAGACTCATCAAGAAAAGAACTTCACTTTCTAATGTCTTACATGGTGAGACTTGTGATAAGATAAATCGGTTAGTCATAAATTACATGTATAATGCTATAATTCATCTAAATTGTGAATGCTGACTCTGATATACCTAGGTCACACCTGAGCTCATTACTTCACTGGAATGGCACCGTCCAATATAGTAGCTACATGTGGAAATTTAAAATTAAAATTTGGGAGGGACACCTGGGTGGCTCTCAGTTAAGCATCTGCTTTGGCTCAAGTCAGGATACCAGGATCACAGGATTAAGCCCCACATGAGACTCTCTGCTCAGCAGGGGAGTCTGCTTTTCCCTTTCTGTCTGCCCCTGCCCCATATGCTCACTCTTGCTCACTCTCTCTCAAATAGATAAATGGCATCTTAAAAAAAAAAAAAAAAGCTAAAAAATTTAATTATTTTAAATTACATTAAAATAAAATTCCATTTCTGAGCCATTAGCCACATTCCAGGTGTACAGTAGCCATATATAGCTATAGTGGCTACCATGTTGGACAGCATAGGTATGGAACATTTCCTCATCATAGAAAATTTTCTTGGGATAGCACTACTCCAGAATAGTGCTGATTATTCCTGTTGGTTCTCTATTGTTGATGACTTTAAGGAAATAAGTTAATCTAGTCTCTCAGCAATAATGCACAATTTATATTATACTACATAGAGGATTTTTTGCTTGTTTTTTATTTGATATGATAATTAAAGAAAAAAGGGAATCTATTTCCAATCAGCATCTATAGTGTAATGGTAATGTTATCATTACCATTTTACAAATGAGAAAAATCAGGTTAAGAGAGGGAAAATGCTGGAATCAAAATCCAAAGTCACATTTATCTGGTCCAAAGTCTACTATTTGATGGCTTCCAGAAATCACCATACAGTGGTTACATTTTTGTTTCTCCAAGTAAAATACGAATGTTCACTGGGGTATACTCAAAAGATAATGGCAGAACTTTCTAGACCCTTCAAGGAACTATTTGTATTATCAAATGAATATTTATTTAACTGATGAACATGTTGGTAGTCATGTACTTACACTCTTTTAAGAACTCACTGGGAGGTTCATTCATTTTCTTACCAGCAAAAAACAAGTTCTGGCATTCAAAGAACATTCTTGTTAAAAAAAAAAAATCAAAAATTTCATTCTACATATATCTTCATGGAAAGTCTGAGAAAAAAAGAAATAAATCTCAGTAATATTTTTCCAGAAGATGAATGCTATTTTGCTTAAATTGTCCATTCAACCCTGAAAATTCATGAAGACAAGGTAGTACACATGATTTTGTAATTCATTGTACAGATGACTTCTGGAGAAAGAACTGATACTTGATGCTTGTATTCTACAGAGAAAAGAAGCACTTTATGAAATTTAATTTTGCTAAAATCTTGGGTTAAAGCTGTGGTCTTTGGTTTGCATGACATTCGAACAAGAAAGGAATCTCCTCCTTAAACTGTAGAAAAATAAATGAAAATATAGTAACTCTCCCACCAGCATGTAATTGTTTTTCCTTTATTGCTTTTGCCAGAAAGCAATTCATGCTGCATGTCTACCCTCCTTTGCAGAGAATTAATAGAGAGGTTTCCTTGGTCCTTAGGTTCCCACAGGAGAATCTTCTAAGAGATTCTGTAAATCTTTAATCCACTGTAAATCTTAGTTAGTGGGCAGGGTCTACATGTTTCTACTTGGGCCCCAAGAAAAACTTGAAAATCATGGCAATTGTAGGATAATCCATCGCTGAGGTAACCAAAAACTTTCTATTTCCCACAATCTTGTTTTGTCTGCATGAACACTGTGTGTATATTAGTACAGGAATGAAGGCTATAAATGAGTGGGGCCTTGATTGCCACCAGCACTTTACAAATTGCAGAAGACTTCAGGTTAGAAAATATGTCAGAGGTCAAATGTACTCTTTCAATAGGATCCAGAGTGGTAAGACCAACCTGATTTTGTAATCAATAACTTGACAAACGCTTTAGTTAACTTACAGCAACTTGTTTCTTGGGCATAGCAGCAAATGAGAGATAAATCTGTGTGTTAAAAAGAAATGAACTTGTTCTCCATATAAATACAGATCATTATCTTTTTTCCTAAGGGTCCCCTCTAAGCCAGGACTAGGCTGGCACTGGAAAGACCAGGGAGACATGGGCCCTGCCTTTGTTGAGCTGATATTCCCATGGGATGGCTGGCAAAAATACATACGAAATAACAATTAAAAATACCATATATTTCATGAAGGAAAGTAACATAAATCTGACAGAAAAAAGGACAAGGACTCATTTACTGTACATAGGATGTTCAGGAGAACTTCTCTGTGTATGTGGCATTTAATCTGATGTCTGACAGGTAGAGCAGGAACTAACTTTGTGAAATGTGTTCCCCACAGAGGGAGCAACCTGTCCAAAGGCCCTGAGGTGAGATTATGCCCCTACACAACTGCCACAGGCTTTTACAAGGTCTTTTATTCTTAACAGAATCATCTGATGACTCCTTTGTAATATTATAATTGCAAGTATTATATTGTTGCTTTCATGGAGAAATTTGAGGTTTTTCCATTGAAATATTGTTATACCGTGAAACCTCCCATTTGGAAGTATTCATTCATTCCTTTCAGTCTGTGAAAATCACCCCATATACCTGTGATTGGGCGTGTAGTCAAAGTTGACACATTTTACTATGTTTGGATAATGTTGCTCATCGGTCCCCTACCACACCTGAATCATCACAGAGATTTTTCAGGGGTTGTAGAGAGAAAGATCTGTCAAACAGGAATATAATGTTTATTTTCTCTAGTCTCAGCAAAGAACAGGCCTGGAAGTTTTCAGTGTAGCAGTATGTCACACAAACCTTTGCTCTCCTACTCTGTTCTGCTAATCTGAAGGCACAAAATTTCCACTTTGTAGTGTTCGTTGAATGATTACATGAGGGAAGGAAGGAAGAAATGAAAGAGAGAGAGAAACAAAGAGAAGGAAAAATTAAAACCTATGTGATATTTTAAGTACTTGCTGTTTGGAAAGTATGTAGTGAAAGAACAGCCAGTGTAGGGCAGGCTTTAGAAGAAGCAAAGACCAATGAAATGGAGGAAAAGCTCCATATGATCCTTTAAATATGAATGAAATCATGGTACTAGCCAAACTCAAAGAATCTCACATAGAGGAAAGAACAAAGGCATTCTTAGAGCTTGAAAGGATCTTAGAGACCAATGAAATTCTCAGAAGTCTCAATCTCTAGGAAATAGCTACTGTGTCATATGGCTGAACAGTAAAGTCAGGCACAAGCAAGGGAGTTAGTGGTCTAGAGATTATTGATTCCTATTTTCACTTGTCTTTTAAAAAGACTGTATTTTATTTATTTTTTGACTTGTGGCTACCAGCTGCCCATTATGAAAAGCTTTAAAAAAAAAAATCAATGTCTTCTGGCCTTGATTGGAGCCTAGAGACTGTGTCTTAATGATAGCATTTCCCAGAAGTAGAAGCATAATAAAGATGCAGTTTCTTAAATGGTACTGGCCTCAAATGTACTCTCCAGTACTTGGCATCGCTAGGAAGTGTGTTCCACGAGAGCACATCCTCATCCAATGAGCATGACCTTGCACCACCTGTTTGTCTGACTTGTTTCTGAAGAATTGAGTATAAATCACCAAAAAGATGGGCCGTTCTCACCTTTGTGCACAACTGGACCTAGCACTTATCTTCGATCAGGTTTTGAGTCTTGGATCACTGTGCCATTTGTAGCTTACTTGAACTTTCTCAGATTGTTGCAATGTTCCTACAGGGTTCAGTACTCAGAATAACTAAGGTATATGCTAAAAGTGACACCCAGGTTTGCCTAACACACATTCTTGCCTCACCAGATTCATGACCAATTGAGAAACTGTGCCAAATTTCCTAGCCATGGGCTTATATTCAACTTGGGACAAGGACACAGACTCAGACAGCTGCACCCACATCACTGCAGGGCCTGCATCTTTCCCATAGAGCTCGTCGTGGGATGCTGTGGATAAAATCATGTTTGGCTTTGCTTCAGTGCCTTCGACCCCTTTCAGGCAATCAAAAATATTTATTGACCCCTAACTAACTGTTGGAAGGCACAGTGGGATTCAACTCTCATTACTTCCACCTCTAATTGGGGGATTAAGATACTCCGACATTTAAGCAGGGGAAAGCACAGTGAAGGTGCTCAGTAAGAGTAAAAGAAGACCATGACATGAAACGACAGGCACTCCATCAGCATAGGCCAGAGGATCGACATGAGCTGTGCTCTGTGGTGGGACTTGGGGAGGAAGGAGACAGGCCTCGATGTCAGAGGAGCCCCAGCAGTATTCCAGGGACAAGAGGTCCATCTGGGGAGGTTTTACAGAATGCCAAAAATGCCTGGACAGGTGGAAAAGAGGAGTCAGGGCTGCCACGAGAAGGAAAAGAACTTTATAGAAACAAAGCTGGCTTGGTCACAGAAAAAAAAGTTAGCATAGGAGGAGAAAAAGAGAAGAGGTAGAAAAGTCAGATTTCATCAGGTTTTTAAACAGCCTTGTGTGGCAGGCCAAGGAGTTTTGGAAGCATATTCGGCTCAGGATAGGGGGTATATTTAGCCATCACACCTGATTTTTACAGCTGGAGAAGGATATTAGAATTCCTCTGTATCACATAACTCCTCACTTCCCACTTCCACCCCCTGCTTGGAAGTCTAAGTCTGATAGAAATGAAGTGTAGACACATGCTAATACTTTACCAGTTCCTCATTCTCTCAGATGCAGGATTCCCACTGTTCCTGTGGGGGTGTGGTGACTCATGCCGAAGTACAACCACTTGCATAGAACTCCCTTGAGTAATAGCCAGAACGGGGCACCGCTGGGGCAGCAAAGCCAGTGTCTCCCAGACGGTGGCCAGGCCACACTGGGCTCTCACCCCTTTGCCTAGGATGAGGGGGCTCCACACTGGCATATCCTGAATTGCACAGATGCTTTCACCATGGCTGCAATCCACTTGCTACCTTGGTTTTGCTATCTCTCTGCCTCTTTCTCTTTCTTCTTGTTGGAAGGGTAGTCCTGGGTAAAGTTTCAATCCTATTACTCCAAATATTGGGCTGAGAGAGGTTTGACAAATGGACGGATGGATGGATAGATAGGTAGATAAGTAATTTTTCTGAAGGTGTCCACCTAACCAGAAGGAAACCATTGAGAGCTTACAGCTGGCATTTCCTAAGATTCTTTGCAGATAGAATTCTTTACAGCTCTTAAAGGAGGTACATTTCACACCACTGTCTTGAATTCCAAGCTGGAACACAGCACATTAACTGTGAGATTCTGCTTATTCATATAATAACGTAAAAAGACTGTTTCAAGGAAGTTTGTGTTTTAGCACTAAATGCATTTCCTCACAGTGAACTAGAAGCTGAGCATTTCCTGGCTGAACAAGAGCTTTGAGCAGTAACACCACCTGCATGTGGCGTTGGGGGGGGGGGTGGTTTGCGGGGATTGGTTGGGGGGGGGGGCAGGGAACCACCACAATTTGAAAGCAACTGAAATCCTCTTCCTGTGCTTCTTCCTCTGAATTGAAGTTTGAAGACTGCGGGCGCTTCTGGTGAACTCCACGGAATGCTTCGGTTTCTGCTGTGTTCACACTCATCTCCTCATTACTGAGCAGCTGCAGACCAAACAGGGCAGTCTTCTGCCCAAATCTCAGCAATGCAGGGACTTGAGCCTGCCACTCTGTCCATTGAAATAGGAGAAATAGGCCGTATCAGAGGCCAAGAGTCAGAGAATACTCCTCTAATTTTTTTGTGTAACCTTTCTTGACAGGATGTGGCATGTGGCTAGGCAACTATCACACTTCTTATCTTGTTCATTCTTCATTTACATTTCTATCAGATTTTACTAAAAGGTTTATTATGGTTAGTTTCATGAGAAGAAATGCAATTGTCTGATATTCCACTATTAGGAAGTATTTAATGAGAACTCTGGTTTGGAGCTAAGTGCTAGAGAGAAGAAAGACAAAAAGAGGCTTTTTTGGCCAGTGGCGCTCTGGAAACAAAATCATAAAACATGAGCCAATTAGAGAATAAATACTACCAAAATGAGAGATACTTACAACAGCTGCAGTACACATTTTGAAAAGGAAATGATCGTGTGCACTGGCGTGTTTATCTTAAACATGGGATTGGACTAATGAGGGGTACTTAATTTCCGAGTAGTAGGAGGAACAGGAACAAAACCATGGGAGAATGTTCCAGTGGCAAATGTGAGAAACTAATAGGGACTAATGTGGGAAAAGCAAACTGCTCTAGATGGATTCGTCTGGAGAGGATACACAGAATACTGTACAAGGGAAAACAAGGTTAGCTGGAAGACAAGCTAGATGGTCGTAGCAGAAATTCAACCAGGAGGTAATTTGGGCCTGAACTAAGATCAAAGCACTGCACAGGGAAAGAAAGGAGTTGATCCAAGAGGAATTTCACTGCAAGAGTCCAAAGATCATATGTTTCTAGTAAAAAAAGGAACATTGGAGACCATATAGTTTAATGAACGATAAGATGTTTTCCTCTGGAATCAGTGCTTTCAGCAAAGGTTTTTGTCTTTAGAACTGTTTTTGACTTTACAAATGTATTCCTATAAAGTCTTCTCTCACTACTTTTTTCTTTCTTTCTTTCTTTTTTTTTGGATAGATGGAGTGGATTAGGTCAATCATCAATCTGTTTAAGATTAGACTAGCTTGTGGGGTTCAGCTCCTCTGGAACTGAACTTGAGCAGTTCAGACAGTGATGCCTTCCTTTAGAACAAATATCTTTTAATAATTTATGAAGGCCAGTTGCATCAGTTGTGGGAGTGATGATTTCACCAACTCAGACTCTGGAAAGAAGTCCTCACTGCTGCTGAATTCCCTTCAGTCCTACTAGTAGAAAACCAGAAGTTAGGGTCATTAGGCAGGCTGGGTCAAAGCGAATAGTGAGTTCATTCTTCCAGTAAAATAGCCTCCTTGCCACTAGTTAAAAAGTGTATTAAGACTTTTCTGCTCCAGGGAAGGATACACACACACACACACACACACACACACACACACACGTAAGAGAAAGAACAATGAACTCAAAATCAAATGAGCTGATTTCAATCTCAGCCCTGCCCCTGCCACACTCATTCATATACACTAATTGTGTGACCTTGATAAGCCACTTAATTTCTTCTTATTTCTGATACTTCTCTGGTTTCATTTCATCAGCATCCTAACAGTTGTTACAGCTGGTGAGACAGCTGGTAAGTGTTTCTCTAAAATAGACAAGGAGACAGAAACTCAAAGAGTTGTCCAAAGTCAGGCACTTGTAAGTGAATGCCAGGACTGATTTCCAAGCCTAAGCTCCTGTGCCACCTCATGCCAATGGTACAGATGGCCAGGTAGAGCTTATGTTCATGGGTGACCATCTCTGCAGCTGGCAGTGGTTTGGCCTGATTAGTTATATGGATAAAAAATGGTAGAGTCTGGATGTATCAGTTATGGCAGTACAAATACCTGACACTTCCACAGCTATTTAGAACAGACACTGCCCCCAGCATCTTGAGGTTGCCTTGCCAACACCTTGATTTTGGACCTCTGGCCTCTATGAGACAATAAATTTCTGTTGTGCTAAGCCAACCAGTCTGCTGTACTACAGCAGCCCTAGGAAACCGATACGGTGAATAATGGTACAAAGAATGCAACAAGATAGTACAGACCAGAGCATGGAATAAAGAAAATGGAAGCTCTTTCTCTGAACATCAACACTGATTGAGATCATTCAGAAAGTGAATCTTCCATTGAATCAAACGCTTTGAGACAATAAAGAAATTGTTGTCCTTATATCCCCTAATTTGCATCATAGATTAACAGACATTCATGTTTGGAAGGAATGAGGTCACCTAGGTCAGCCGTCCTTTGGCTAATTACGAATCTCCGGCCATGTACCAGCAAAGTGGTTTTTTAGCTTCTGCTTAGATACATCTGCTAACTCCTGAGGCAAACCACTCTATCTTTAGCAGCTCTAATGATTAGAATGTGATTCCTTATATTAAGCTGAACTATACCTATCTACAGCTTTCAACCATTTATTATCATTTAGTTTTTTAAAACAGGAAAGAACAAATTTAATTCTTTTTATGTGTCAGTCCTTGTAATGTTTGACAGCTATCATGTGCTCCCTAAGTCATTTGTTCCCTTAACTAGCCCATAAGTTCTTTCAACTATTACACATATGACATAGTTCTTAGTGTTTTAACCTTTATGTTCAGCCTCATGAAATGTGTTCTAGTTTATCATATAGAAAGGAACATCCAAACCCTGGTTATAATAAAAATTGTGCAGATTAGAATTAAATATACTATTATTCTAGATGCTGTTTTATTTTGATTTAGAGAAGGGGGCAGGGCAGAGGAAGAGGGAGAAGGAGAATCTTAGGCAGGCTCCATGGCCAGTGCAAACCTGACTCAGGGCTCCATCTCACAATCCTGAGATAATGACCTGAGCCAAAATCAGACATCTGATGCTTAACTGACTGAGCTACCTAGGCGCTTCCTACTTGCTGTATTAAATAAATGCAACCTAAGATTACATGTACTGGGGTCAGATCATCACTGTGTTCAGTAATATTGTGCTGAAATCAACTAAAATTCCTTAATCACTTTTCCCACTATATAAGCTACATAATGATAAGCTTTGGCTTGATCATTAAGTACCATAGTGGCTTGGCAGAAAATAGGAGTTGACACGTCATTGAATGAATTAATTAATTATAGATAGATATACTAATACTAAACCGTGCATTCCCCCTAAACTTGCCCAGTTTTGTTTTGTTTTGTTTTGTTTTTAATTCAAAGGAGGGAAACTTATTGTACTTTGTTTTGTTAAATTCAGGCAGAGAATAAATACCTTCTAGCCAGTCAAGAATCCTATCATTCGTCACATATCATGCAGACAGCAAAGATCTTCCTTTGGTTTACAAATTGTTTCTTCTGCAACACTGCAATAGCACTGAGAAAAATAGCCATTTAAATACTTGGTTTATATCTGTCCTTTAGCTAAGACTTGCTTTATATTCCAGACAAGTATTTAAACCCTCTGCTCTCTCCACCTATAAAATGGTGCTAATATAATATGAAGTGTATGTGTATGAATTTAGTACATTATGTATGCATATGTGTATGCATATTTATAAATGACTACATATCAGGATGACACTCATAAAAAAGGCTGTGTTGAGCCCTTTGTTAGTAGTTATAATTATAATGTGGTGACTTATGAGATCAGTTTTGTGCCTAGATGTATATAACAAGCCAAAACTCTAACTTTTATGTAAAGGAGGAAAGAGTGTGAGCTGCATTCTATTTCCATTTTGCCAATGAATTATTCAATTTCTTAAAATAATTGAGTCGATCCCTTGTGCTAGGTTTTCTATATATTAAATGAAGAAAATTCTTCTCCTTGACCTCCTTGATATTAAAGAGCTGATGGGATATATTCGTAAAGCACTATATGAAATAGAGGAAAATTAACTTTGACAGCATCTCAATAAAGACATGAATCCTGGGTAGCCCTGGTGGCTCAGTTTAGTGCCACCTTTAGCCCAGGGTGTGGTCCTGGGGACCCAGGATCGAGTCCCACCTCAGGCTCCCTGCATGGAGCCTGCTTATCCTCTGCCTGTGTCTCTGCTTCTCTCTCTCTCTCTCTCTCTCTCTCTCTCTCCCTCTCTCTCTCTCATGGATAAATAAAAAAAACTTAAAAAAAAAGACATGAATCCTCTATATAAAAGTCAATGTTTCAGATTCTTTTTTAAATAAGTAGTTTTTCACAAGAAATGTTGTGAATAGCTTGAATTTTCTACTTGACATGCTTTGGCTGTCTTACTTGCCTTATTATCAAATTAATTTAATTATAGTCCACTTAATGAGGAAATATTTTGTGTTTTTTTTAAATGAAACATAAATAAATCTTCAGTTTTCCATATAAATGGCAATCAGAAATTCTAAAACAAAACATAAAAACAGATGTCCCAAAGGTGGCATTATTTTAGTGGCATGAAATGAAACCACATTAATCAACTAAGAGTATAGCCCATACATGGTAATGAACACTAACTTACGGGGTTTCCATTTTGTCTTTGTCAGAAGAGCTAGTTAACTTTACTGGAGAAAGATGCCAGCATGATATATATTTTTTTAATCTAATGGAGAATTCAAAATTTGTGTTGGGATATGATGTTCTCTATAAATCACTCAAAGGACATAGAGATGAAGAGTGACTCATATATAGCTCTTTGGTAGCCCAGTACTACAACATATTGCTTCAGTGGTTGCCTGTTTTGGAATAGTGTGGGACTGCCTAGCCCAAACTATTTAACATTGTGCTCATGACCATGTTATTCTTAGGTAAATCCAATTTAAATATTCTATTATTTTGTGTAAGTATATTCTTAATTTATGAACCAGAACACAGATCAGACATATATTTCTCTTGATATATTGAATATTTTTTCCATATTATTCATCATGCGTAAAAATAACCTCATAGTATTTCATGACATGACTCAGCTAAGCCCCTTTACTTTCCTGTTGTCATACATTTGTTTCAGCGGATCTCCTATTAGAAGCAATGCAATGATGGACAAGGACAAAATTCTATTAGAGAAAATAGAAAATTATAGAGACTGAGACCAGTTTTGCCAGATCTTGGGAAGTAGAAAAGGATAAAAAGCCTGAGTGATACTGGGGGAAGCCTGAGAGGTATGATAATGAAAACAAAGTGGGCACTAGGAATGGAGGGAAGAGGTCAAGGTTATAATTTACCGGCCAATATAGCCTTTCCCAAATCATCCTTCTACTTGTTGGGAAGGTGCCCTTGGCTCTAGCAGAACTCTGAGGACCTATCAACAAGACTTCGCTTGACCTGAGGAGAAAATATATTTTAACTACATATCTGTGGTTGACATGTGCTCTGTTTATATTAGCAATATCTGGCTAACCACTTTTTGAAAATAGTAGCTAGAAATTCCCAGAGGATGTTTAGAAATATTTTATTCTATTTCTTGAGTATATATTCAAGATACAATAAAAATAAATGAATCTGAACCTGAAACAATAGAAGACAAATACTTAAAAATCTGGCTGCTACTTCTACCTCTGCCCTAAAAACAAAACAAATGTGTTCTCTCGAGGAAAAAAAAAAAATGATTGCTAAATCTGGTGACCCATTTCTAGTCTTTATTTTTGCTGACCTGCCTTTTTCATTTATCGCTATCCTTGATGGTTCCTCTTCATGATCATGACCTGTACTCTTAGTTTCTAGTTTACTTCTCTCACTGCTCTTTCTCTGACCCATTTTTCATCTTTATAGTCAGGGTTACTCAGGATACTATCTCCTCTTGTATCTTCTTTTGCCGTCATTTAGCAAAGTTACCAATTTAAACTCTATTCCCAATGCAGATAACCCCCAAATTTGTGTCCAACCTTCACCTATTTCCAGATCATCAAGAAAGGAACTCAAGTTAAAAAAAAAAATTAGACACCTAGAAAATTGCTATAAAACAAAGATAAAGAGAAAAAAGTATTAAAAGTAGCTGGAAGTGGGGAAGTTACATTCAGGAAAAACAGAGTAAGAACAAGGACTGAATTTTCTACAACAATGGAAGTCATAAAATAATGGAATGGTATCTTTGAAATGTTGAAAATAAAAACCTGCCAACTTAAAATTCTGTATCCAAGGTAGGTAATATTTTTACCTCCCTCGTAGGGCTTGTATGAGAATTACGTGGATTAATGTGATAAGTCACTTAGAACAGTGTCTGTCCCAAAATAAACTCTAAAGAAGTGTTTGTGACATAAAGTAAAAACTCCGTGGGTAATTGGGATTGCAAATTGCTGCAATCTTTCTTGGGAAAAAATTGCTAGGAAAAAAATGGGATGTCAAACAGTCTAACCTAGGTGGTATTTATTTTCTTCTCCATACTTTTCTCCAATCATGAATTACTAATATTATGAAACAGGACAATGCTGATGGAAGGTTTGCTTCATGAGAACAGGGCCTTTGTGTAGTTCACTGCATCCTTCAGCACCTAGAACAGTACCTATTCAATAAATCAGCTCACACCATGGATATGAGAAAATCCTTTCTTGATCATAATTTGCAATATTATGTTGCAACTGAGTAGAAAGAAAAAAATGATGAGCCATAAAGTCTAGACCAATTTAAATCCTTAAAAAAGATTTGCATAATAGAAGTAATTCTGCAAATGCTTATATCTAAAGATAGTGCATATACCATGTCTTTCATTTTCAAAAGACTTCAGAGAGGAAGACAAATGCATCATTTGGTACCCTTTTCTCTAATAGCCTTAGTGTTTTTTATAATTTAGACACAGAAAACTTTTTTTTTTCTTCTGGGGGGCATGAAGAATTGCATGAAATAAAGAAGTATTCTAGCCAGATTTAGAAACCTAAAAAGTCTGAAATGTTTAGGACCAAATCTTTTATTATGGTGCTTACTCATTACAAATCAAGAGTGTTAGGGCTAGCGAGGTACTTAGGAATCACCATCCCTGTACATTACACAGGAGGAAACTGAGCTCAGTGAGGTTACAGTGCTAATTAGAAACAGAGCAGGGCTAGAACCTAGGCTTTTAGTTGACGTTCAAGGTGAATTCTTAATGGACTCTGGCCTTGGCAGTTTTCCCTTAAATATCTCACTCGCTTTCTCCATGCAGACCCTTTCTCTATTAGCTCGTTATTGCTAATGGATGTCAGATACGGAGTTAGATCAAGAGCAGTACCAAACCTTTTCCTGGGAATACAGTGGAAAGTTGAGACTCGTCTCATGAAGTGAAAGAAATAGGAATCCTATGGGTATATTTTTTTGAGTATTAGGGAAAGATTTTTAATTTACAATAATTTTAAAGGGAGGTAGAGTTTAGTCTCATAAATGAGTTGCTATATTTCTTTATTCATCTAATAGATGGTTTTGGTAAAAGTATGGAAAAACCTAAAATTTAAACTTAAAATCAGACTTTTACTGTATATAAGTACTTCCTTCCAGAAAATGGTAATTTACTTACTAAAAAAGTAAAAAATAATTTATGGTGACTACTCTAAGTATGCATTTTTTTTCTCTGCTCATCAATATTTCCTCTCACTTTTTTTTTTCCCTCTCACTTCTTTTGGATCTTCTAATTAAGATTACTGGAGACTAATATATTTTGAAAATCAAGTGACTCTTTTCACATAAAAAAATACAAACATCTTAACTACTTTTGAATTCCTCCATCTCTTCAAAATATATTCCAGTTGACCCCAAATTTAATCATTTTAAATACCCCATCTATTAAATTTATTTTTTGTCTTTCCAAAGTATCCAATTATTTCTGACACTTTATTTCTTGACAAATGGTCTAACTCGCAGCCAGTTTTCTCCTCTATTTAATCTGCAGTCAGGCATGATGCTATGTGCCTAAAAATGTTATATCCTTAGGACCACCAGAGTTAGAAAATGAGTTTGTTGGGGGTTAACGTGAATAATGGTCTTTTACTTTAAATGAGAAAAATATCTATAGATGATGCCTGGGAACTAATTTATGTTATCTATGCATGCTTTTATGATCTGCCTCTCTTTTCCTTCATCACAATATTGTCAGAAGAAAGTCTCCAAGTATCACAAACTCTTCCACTGTATTTGAACTTTTCCCTCATTGAGTATATGTAGAGAATTAATCATATCTCAATGATAGTGATATTTCCTTATTTCCATTGTTAAAGAGAAATTATCCTGATGCTTGTTGAAAATGACAAGGGAGATTTTATTCAAGACTATTGCTGTAGGAGCCAAGACTATATCAGCTGGGGAGGGAGATTGAACTCAATTCTGAAGAACAAATAGGGGTGAGTGGGCGTTTCTAACTGGTAGACAGCATGAGGAAGAGGATGGCAAATTAATGAGGAACTTGCTTAGATGTTAAGGTGGGGGTGAGCTAGAAATCAAACTCGGTTAGAAATCAAAGGTGGAGAAAGAAGAGCTTGATTGGATCAAGAGTAGGGAGGATTCTCAATAAACTGGCCTGGGAGAGTCTTCTACTGAAACTGGGTTCAGTAGGTCAAGTTCAAGACCTGGATGAGAAGAGGGCTCACAGGAGCCCGATTAAAGTTTGGTTAAGGGGATCCCTGGGTGGCTCAGCAGTTTGGCGCCTGCTTTTGGCCCAGGGCCTGATCCTGGAGTCCTGGGATCGTGTCCTGCGTCGGGCTCCCGGCATGGAGCCTGCTTCTCCCTCCTCCTGTGTCTCTGCCTCTCTCTCTCTATGTCTATCATAAAATAAATAAATAAATCTTTTAAAAAAATTTTTTTTTAAAGTTTGGTTAAGTAGGAATTTTTTTGTTACCATAACATTTCTGAGTTTGGATTTACCCACTAATAAGGACTAATTTAGAATGCCTACTAATTATTTTGTAGCTCTGGAAAATAAGCTCCATTATTATTAATACTGCTAATATAAATGAGTGACACCAACTGTCCTTATCAGAACAAAATCTTTTAGTAGGTCCGTACACACACTGACAGTTTGTTGCAAATGAAATCTAGGAAATCTGATCAACCTTAGAGGATAATGAGAATGTTTGTAATATTTGTAATATTTCCATTGTTCTGACTATTTGCCAGGCTCTGTCCTGAATCATTTTCATAAATTAATTTTTTTAATTCTTGCTATAATCTTCTCAGGGAGGTACTATTATTAACATTATCCCAGGATCACAGACAGGGAAACTGAACCACATAGCAGTTACAAAACCCAACCAGAGTTACTTAATTGAAATACATGAGGGTTGTGATTGGAATCTAAGCAATATGACCTTGAGATGGTGGTCTTAACCACTGTGCATTCCCACTTCTATAAAACCCCTTACTCCTCATATCCTTAAGCAAACACATAGAACTGGGAGATAGGTAAAGGGGAAATCTATAGCTTTTGGTACATTCTTCGTATTCAGTACTTTTTGCCTCCACCACCTACTATAGTTCTTAATACATAACGAGTCATCAGTAATACTTATTGTGGGATAAATGAATGATCGAATGAGTTATAAGATGATGTTCAGTTTCTGATTGTTATGGAGATAACTGAGTTGGGTTTCTCAAACTCTGGCTTGCAAGGGCTGCAATAGCAACATTTTACGACAGAAGGCATTATCTGCATTTCATAACAGGTGATTGCAGGTGTCTGTGTCCGTGGAAGCCCAGCCCACAAAACCTTCCAGTGTCAGCTTGGGGTGAGCTGGACCTCAGGCACATGGATATAATAGTGCAATGAGCCTTTCTTCCAGAGGTACTAAAGCTCCCTTGAATGAAAGGCTGCTGGTCATGAGATGCTTTGGGAGCCCGTTCCATTGTTTTTTAAACCTAGTTTAAATTTTTCTGCCACATTTCCTGCTCAGTTCTTATTCATACCTCCTTCTGATCCTAGGGAAACTGGAAGTGGGAGAAACACGACGAAAAGGTAAGAGAAAAACAAGCAATGAATGAAGTCCCCGATGTTGCTAAAGCTAATAGGAGGAGTGACAAGCTAAATGAGTCTTGGGGCGAGAGACCTCATTTTCACTTTTGCTTGGTTTCGACCATAGCTCACCAGAACTCACTTATCCTAAGAAATCAATGACTAATTTCCTGTGAAGTAGAATCAATGAATCTGCAATGTTCTACATTGGTTAAAAATGATTGCTTGGTTTACTTTGGGCTGTGAAGTATAAGCCAAATGATTGTTGCGAGTTATTGAGATGTTTGAATGAAGAAAAAAATGTTTTCTACTGTAACACCATGACATGAAATGCTGGACTTTCTCTGGGACCAGGGGAAGGGGTCGTGGGGGTGGGGAAGGGGTGGAGATGGTTGTCACCCGTCTCTGAAACTCAGTTCTGCCCTGAGTATGTGTATTACCAACTGTCACTTTGGAACATCTGGTGCAGATTTAAAGGCTAAGGGTTTTCATATGGGATTAAAACATAGGTTATAGTAGAAAGAACTCGAGAGCTCCAGGGAAGAATATGATATTTCAATTGTATTTGATCACTTTATTAAAATTGCCTAGAAAAATCAATTAAAAAACAGAACTTAATTTTCATACTCAGAGCAGAGGTTATTCATTCTAGCTCACACCTAACAATAGATGTGTGCGTGTGTGCGTGTGTGTGCGTGTGTGCGCTTAAATAATCAACCCCAAAGTGCAGAAGGCTGCCTGTTCCATTCTGGTTGGGTATGGGGGAATTGGAATAGGGCCTTCATTCCATGAATACTTCACCTCCTGTTTTGTTTCATGGCCTTTCCATGGAACATATTCAAACCATATATGTGCCAAACTAATAAGAATTAGACTGAAACAGTGTTTTTAAAAGTCATTAATAGAATTTTGAAATTGCAAAGTGGAATTAATGCCATTGAATGAAAGCTGTGTGGTTTATATAAATTAACAGAAGGGTCACCAAGTGAGTACTTGATGGCTTCATATTCTTTTTTTGAGCAAAGGGATATAAAAATAATGTAAATTACCAAGTAATTAGTTAACTTTGTAAATGAAAAACTCTGGGGCAAGTTACCTTCTTTGAGCCTTGGCTCTCTCATCTGTAATAATCATGCCTGCCTCATAGAATTATATTAGGGTTAAATGGGATACCGCATATAAGGCCCTTAGCAGAAGGCTCGGTATGAGCAATCTTAGCTACTGATGTTTTTGCTATTATTGTGGATCAAAGTTTATGGTTATAGGATAGCTCTAGAAACATTATGCTCTAAATGATTAGCATATATTTTTCCCAGTGGTAAAATTGAATGGAGGGGCTCTTGGAATGCTCTAGAATAATAATTTCAGTGGCAGGGTGGGTTGTATCTCAAGGAAGGATCAGAACTTATGTAGGTCTCTGGCCTTTCCAGCTACTCGATAAGACCATGGGACAAATGTTGATGTGGAAATTTGAAAATAAGCAATAAATGAGGGCAGTGATCTCCCTGGAGTAGAGCTGGCAGTTTTGCCCAACAGTTGTCAATTAGTACACCTTTGAGCACCTCAAGGCCTTACCTTGTTTCAAATCCAAAAATGATTGCAGCCTGACTGATTTCCAAACTAAATAACATGTGGAGGTGACGGTGCATGCTCTCTACCCTAAAAAATACGTAGCCAACGTTACCTTATTGGCTTCATGTAGAAGGAAACAGACTCTGGAGACAGAGTTCTCACATTCAAAATCCCACTCTTCCTCTTTCAACTATCAGACTTGTGCAAGTTACTTAACCTTCGGGGCTGAGAGTTGTCATTGATTACCTCATGGACTTACAGTAATGATCCTATGAGAAAATAGTTATATGTCAACATGAGATATTTGTCTGCAACATAGTGCTGCATAAATATTAGTGATCATTTTATTTATTTTGTTGGATGATATTTGCACTGAGAAGTGTTAAAAGATAAACTGAGGCATATTAAATATGTTAAGGGTTGATCTGAGTGAAAATCAATTAGAATTGGGTGGTGCTAAGCCAGAAGCAAAGCAAAGATATTATTTGATTAGCTATAGCTTATATGGTTGCATCATTTATGAAAGCCAAGTTGGTTATTTGTGTTTGGTTGTCCTTAGGTTTCAATTTCTTAATGTTGAAGCATTACAGGCTAGGTTTGGTTTGCTCATGTAAGGTAGGAAGGCATTAAAGCCACTTCTGTCTAATGGCCTCCTTGTTTATTTTAACAGAAGTTGGATATCATTCTGGTTTTATTACTTAGCTTCCTCCATGAGTTAGGTTGACTCAGAGTAAAGAAATTGAGAGAAAGGAAAATTAGAGGTCTTGTTCCCCAAACCCATCAACAAGCCTCTATACTTGCTTCCTCTATTAACTTAATAGTACGGGATCTGAAAATTGCCTTAAGATTTAAATTTTTACTCTTTTCACTTCTAACGGAAGGTTCGCAAAATACCGGGACAAGGTCTTTGTCACTAAAGTAACTGTAAGGAGTTAATTAGCAAAAGTTCATATGTAAATTCTGCTCTGGAAAAGCTTAAACTCTAAGTCCCTTTTCCAATCTGTTTTGGAAACACAAATCTATTTGGGATGGTAAGTTTCTTTTAAAATGAGATTCTAATCCATCCCAAATGATTTTGACGTAGTATTGTAGAGTAGGCCTATATCTTCTTCCCCTCTTCTCAGAGAGTTTGAATCTATATCTAATTTTCACACTGTTTTTCGTTCCACCTTGAAATCATTTTAGTTCTAGTCTCACCCTGATTTGGAGATAGTGTGTGGAGCCTCTGAATCCCACGAAACAGATATTTTGAGTAATGATGTAGGAGACTACTAAATTCTTTTAGAGCTAAATGGTACCATCTTTTGGGAAGATTGTGGAGATATCCTGGTAGAGCATCATCCAAAAGCATGATGAGGTGGTATATTAGAAAGAACATAGAACATAATTAATATCTTTATCTTACTTAGGCCTTTAAAAACTATGATTCAAAAATAAAATTCAAAGCAAATATCCCTTTCCTTCTTTATTTTTTTTTTAAAGATCTTATTTATTTATTCTTAGAGATGCAGGGATAGAGAGAGAGAGGCAGAGACACAAGCAGGCTCCATGCAGAGAGCCTGACGTGGGACTCGATCCAGGGTCTCCAAATCACACCCTGGGCTGCAGGCGGCGCTAAACCGCTGTGCCACCAGGGCTGGCCCCTTTCCTTCTTTTAAAGGAGGTAATTTCTTCTATCTTGGTGAAGAAGGAGAGATCCCTTAGAGTATAGTAGTGTCCTGATTCCTGCAGGGCACCCTCTGTGCTGTAATTGTTATATTTCTGACTTCTGGTGTTTGTCAACAGATTTGGCTCCTTGGTTGCTACGAGCTAGAGAAATATATTGTTCAAGGCATTTTGATTGGCAGGATTTAAAAGAACTTAGAAAATTTTGAGAAGGGAATTTAAATTAAAGAAAATAGAAACATCATAATGAAGCTATTGGAAATTAAACAATGTAATACAATCAGATATGGTTTATCCATTACCCCTGATACAGTGGTTTCATATTATCTCTTTAATTCCTGACAATTAATGCGAATTTCCCCCCTTTCATCTTTCATAGGGTTAAAAAACAATGAATGGGCAGTCTTAAATTATGCATAAGAAGTAGGTTCCTTTTCTTTCACAATTTGCTTCTCTACTGAGCAGGTAATTGTATATTTACAGAATTTGACCCAAGACTTTCCACCTCATCCTTTTTGCCATTTTGCCTTTTATATGGGGATATTATAACTGTCTCTAATCAGTTTTGTCTGGGCAGATTACTTTATTAAGCAATCAATTTTTCAAGAATGCTATGAAATAAGAAACTTCAGTGTCAGCCCAGGAAACATTTAAAAAATGCAGCATTCCCTTGACTGCAGGAAAAAAAAATTTCCTAAGAATTTTTACGTTGCATTTTACTTTCCAGGGCAATTAACACCTGCCCCATTCTAGACTTAACACCAGAGCAGAATAATGGCCACAGACTGTGCATATTGCCTTGGTACTCTGGTAAAGTCAATCTAATTGACTTCCATTTTGTTTTCTTTTAAAGAGTGGGTTTTTTAAGTCATATAACCTTTACCAACCTATATACCTTTTCCTTGGCAAAATATTCTAATAGTCCTACCTTTGATATAAATCTTTTTTGTTTCCAAAAGAAACAAAAAAAATCACCAGGTTTTGTACTGTAAAATATTAGTTATATCTCTGTTTTCTCTTCTGAAAAATGGTACCTCCTCATAGAGTTACATTTACTTTAAAGTTTTAACTCTTAAGCAAGTTATTATTTTTAAGTATCATACTACCAAAAACACTTCATTTGAGAAACTTGCCATAAAATTGATTATTTCAGGGGTGACTCATTCCAATTTTTTTTCATCATATTCTCATAGAAAAATCTGAATCTTCCCTGAAGTGTGGATATCTGGACTGGCATCTGCAGCCACTTAGAGTAAAACTCATAAAAGAGTGTCTTTGTTTTAGGCAGAAGAAAAACAGAGACCATTTACAGAAACTCAGCAATGTTCTGTCTGTAGCTGCTCAGTCTTGACATTCTTTGCACTGGTTGTTTTTAAAAGCATATCCACACGTGATCGAGTGTATTTCTAAAGCCCATCTTCCCTGTTGAGCATGGCATGCGCAGTTTACCTGTTGTGTGATAATTCATATATTGGAGTTGTAGTCCGTTTTTAATTCTTCTAATGACAGAGAAACAAAATAAGATAAAATCTGAGGGTCCTGCAAGATCTCCGCTATTTTTTAATAGGTCCCTATGAGAAACTCAAGTGTGAGGCTTGGAAATCTGATGTTTTCTTTAAAAAAAAGATTTTGTTTGGGGGCACCTGGGTGGCTCAGTGGTTAAGTGTCTGCCTTTGGCTTTGGTCATGATCCCAGTGTCCTGGGATCAAGTCCCACATCAGGCTCCCTAGGGGGAGCCTGCTTCTCTCTGCTTCTCATTTGGAGAATAGACAGTGGAGCAAAGGGCAGTGAGGGCAATGAGGGCAGCAAGAATCATTTAGAGGTTGTTGCAATAATGATTTGGTCCAATTTGACACAAGCAATGATGGTGAGAAGTAGTCAGATCCTGGATATACCTTACAGGTAGAGCTGAGGGGGTTGGTGAGAGGTGGAGGTAGAACATGAGAAGAAGAGAGTCAGATGGCCTCAGTATCTCTACACTGAGCAGCAAAAAATCAGGGTTTTATTTACTAAGATGAGGAAGGTTACAAGTGGAGCAAGCTGGAGGAGCTGTTTTAGGAGCTTGTTTTGAGCATTTTAAGTTAGAGATGCCTCTTAGACATGTGACAAGCTTGACATGTCTGGTTAACAGTGTCTGAGCAAAGCAAGCACAGGAGAACATGTTGTCCAATGTGCTGGAGAGACAGGCTGGGGTTAAACCACATCAAACCTTGGAAATCACCTGGGACATTTCAGCCTTATCCTAGGAGCAAAAGGAAGACATAAGGCATTAAGGGGTATTTCAGGCTATTGGATTTTCATTTGAAATGAGAACTGGCTGCAGTGTTGCAAAAAGTTTGGAGTTGGGAATTGATGTGGATGAGAATGAATGCAGAAAACTTATTAGTAAACACAACAGTCTAGACAAGATGTGGTGGCTTAAGTCAGGTGGTCGAGGTAGGTGTGGAAAGACAGGCAATTAGATGAATTCAGGAGGTGACTGTCAGGAGGTGATGGGCAGATATGGAGCTGAGAGGGAAGGAAGTGCCAAAGGTGATTGTGGGCTTATAGGCTTGTATGAAAGAATGGACAGTGATTTCATTCAAGAATACAAGAAAACTTGGAATGAGAACTAGTTTTTTTAGGGAAAAGATCATAAGATGAAGGTGCCTTTATAATATACAAGTGGAAATGTCAGGTAAGCATTTGCATACCATGGTCTGAAGCTCAGGGGTAAGGTCTAGACAGAAGAGAGTAATTTAAGAGAGCTAATTCCAAAGCTTAAAGGAAAGATAGTTTTGGGGTACCTGGGTGGCTCAGTTAAGTGTCTGCCTTCAGCGCAAGTCATGATCCAAGGGTCCGGGAATTGAGCCCCACATGGGCTCCCTGCTCAGCGGGAAGTCTGCTTCTCCCTCTCCCTCTACCTGCTGCTCTCCCTGCTTGCGTTCGCTCACTCGCGCCTTCTCTCTTTCTCTCTCTCTCTCTCTCTCTCTACTTGCCAAACAAATACAATATCTTTTTTTAAAGAAGGAAGGGGAAAAAATAAAATATAAATAAAAGAAGGAAGGATAAGCAAGAGCCTTGGGGTTGATCTAACTGTTTGCAGTTTAGGCTAAGATTTCTTTAAAGACTGTCTCTTACTTTCTCCTTGAACAGTAGAGCAAAGGACTCAGCCTGTGCATGTCCTCAGGCTTCCAGCACTCTCGACATCTGCACTGACCATGAAGCAGCTTCAGGCTGGTCCCATCCTTTCCACCCTGGCTAATACCAAATTGTAGATTTCTCTAGTCATCTGTCCTCTCCCACATTCTGGTATCTACATTCTTTTGTGCTTTCTTCCCTTCTCTTATTTTTTTTTTCTTCTTACTACAGTCTTCCCTCCTACTCTTTCCATCATTTTCATGGAAGCTGTCTTCATCTTTTACTTTCTTGCTGTACCTGAAATTTGAATATCCCATTAGGAACAATCTCAATAGTTTATTTTCTTTCCTAAGATCAGGAGGGTGTTCAGCATCCTCTTACAGCCTAAGCATTGTATCTTCAGACATCTTTTTGTAGGCCATGCCATCCGATTATTGTTCCACCCAGTATCTCTGCCATCTGTCAACATCATGGTTATTTCTCCATACTTTATCATAGCTTTGGCATCAGACTCCCCATGTCCCTCTTCACTCCAGATTCTAGTACATCAATGTGGATGACCCAAAAAATATACTCATCCCCCGCAATGTTCCTTGACCTATTCATTTCCAATGTTCTTTGGGTTAACTCCTCATTGACAGCTATTCCCATGGCCACATCATGGACCTTGTCACTCACAGCTGCTTCAACTCTGGAATCCTGAATTCTAGCATCGCTTTTGAGATCTTGAAAATAACCTGTCTTTGAAAAGTTGAAGCCTTCAGTGTTCTCATCACTACACCAATTCTTTGACCTCCATGAGTGCTCTACTCCCTTAAACACCACCCCCCTCCATTTTCTCCCAATCTGTCAGTCCTATTCTCTACCTTGGTTTTATTTTCACTCCTAAGTGGCCTAGACTCTACAATTTTTAGTCATTCTCCTAAACTATTTTCTTAAATCATCCACTCCATTTTCTACCACCTTCCATACTTCACCTCCAGAATCCAAATCCTGGAAAGACTCCAGTGTCCAGCCTCACGGCACCAATTCGTGCACCACCAGCACAGCTGCAGAAAATTGCACGTGTGCAGACTGATGTCACTAACTGTCTCCAATTTAGGCGAGACCCTCAATCTTGCTCAGCAATACTTCTGCCTGCCATCTTCTTCTTACAGTGCTCTTCTTACAGTGCTCACAATGGCTCCTTCGCTCCTTCCCTGTCCTCCTCAAGCCCTCTACCCCATAATTTCCCATGCTGTTTTCAGCACTTGACTTCCTTTCCCATTTCTAAAGAAAATAGAAGCCTTAAGATAGGAACTCTGTCAATTTCTCCTCAAATGGATAAATTGCACAATTCATCATCTTCCTTCTTTTCCTCCTCATCTGCCACGTACCTGCATGAACTTAACGATATTTATACCAAATTAACATATGTCTCTCCTTTCAAGTTAATTTGTGAAGTCTATTTGGATTGCATTTGCATTTCTCTTCTCTTTTGGGGGCTTCTCTCTATCAATGTTTTATAGTATTTGGGCAGTAGGAAAGATATTCATAAAGAAGCTGGGTAAGATTAATAGACTAGAATGAAAATAAAAATATTGATTCAGGACGACAGAATAAACAGTAGTTGGAATTTTTTTAAGTGCAAGTTCAAAAATCTCATCATATTTGCACTGTGGTGCATGCTGGGAATGCAACATTAGCAGCTTTGTGTGTGGTGGAAATACCCCTTTGCGCACCTCTCCGTATTTTTCCACAAGTCATTCACCTGCAAATAGAAAATTACTGAGCCACTCCTATAGTAAGTCTTGAAGTAAAAAAAAAAAAAAAAAAAAGTCTTGAAGTATGTGGTCAAATAAGAGGCACACTGTGCAGTCCAGGTGTGATAAATCTGTAGCCAATATACATTTATTAGTGATTGGTTTTCTCTTAGAATAAACCTAGAAGCCATACCAGAACCTGTCACCACACATTACATTTCCTGCTTCACTTGGCCCACGTACCAGTCAGTTCCACTGGCATTATTGGGCATCTACAATGCACAAAGCATTGTTTATATGAGGTGCTACACCCCGCTCTGAGAAAAAAAAATGTGATAGGTGATGGGAGCAAATGAGACAAGAGTTCTATTTTTATCAAGAAATAAAGCGCTGCTAGTCAATACCATGTTCCTTTTCCAATAATTCTAGTGAATTCTAGGTTGAGTTAAAAAACAGGAAATCTTCTTTTGTGGACTCAATCAGACTATTGAGAGACATGGCTGGTAGAGCAGATGTGCTTTTTTTATTAAAGCCTTAAATGTTCAGAAAGAATTTCCCTTAACCTTTTGAAGTACTGAATTACACCCTGAACCAAAGAGAGGGAACCAGGACACAGCTAAGAAAAAAAAGGAGTGCTGGATGCTTTGGTAACTTTGTGCCTTAGTGTATGGTTTGGAGAACAACAAATCGAAAATGCCCACGCTTTTGAAATAGGAGAAATGGAATCATAGAATATCAACCATGTTAAACTGCTGATACGTTGTCATCCCTTAACTAGTTTAGTTAAAGCTCATTAGGTTGATCATGATAAGAATATATTTCTAACCCTTACTAATTACTAGCCCAATCTAAAATATAAAGACACTTTTATTTCCTGTCTTGTTTTAATACATTTATGTAATAAGTTAAAGGACTTCTGTGCTCATGAACAGTACCAGCAATTCCTTTCCACTTGAAAATACCTAAAGAGTTCTAAACCCAAACTGAAATGTATCATTAAATCCACCTTGAGCTAAGTGTAAAAATGGTTGGAATAGGGCCTCACATAATAGTTTAGATCAGTGGTTCTTAAAGTGAGATTAGGTGGGATGTCTGGGTGGCTCTGTTGGTTAGGCATCTGACTCTTGATCTCAGCTCAGGTCATGATCTCAGGATTGTGAGTTCAAGCCCCACATTGGACTTCACACTAATCATGAAGCCTTACTTTAAAAAAAAAAAAAAAAAAAAAGAATTTAAAAAAGCCGGGTCCACAGATCTGTGTAGTATCCAAGATACTTTCAGGAATCCACAGGATCAAAGCTACTTTCATAAAAATATGAAGATGTTACTTGCCCTTTTTACTCTGTTGATGTTTTCACTAAAGGTACAAAAGTGATGAGGGGTAAAATAGTACGATTCAAAGCAGTGACCCCCACCTGTACTAATAGTCATTGCATTCTTGCTCATCAGGTCCTCCACGCTTAAAAAAATCACCAGTTTCATTTCAGAATATCCTTGAACTCAGCAGTTCAATGTCCTTGAACTCAGCAGTTAAAATAATTGTATTTCAACTCTTGCTTACATATCTTTATTTATTTTTAAATTTTTTATTTATTTATTCATGAGAGACACAGAGAGGGAGAGAGAGTTAGAGACATAGGCAAAGGGAGAAGCAGGCTCTATGCAGGGAGCCTGACATGGGACTCGATCCTGAGACTCCAGGAGGGCCAAAGGGAGGTGCTCAACCGCTGAGCCACACAGGCGTCCCTACATATCTTTAATATTTCACGTGATGACATGAAAAGTATGTATAAAGAACTTCTGCTGCCTCCCAAAGAAGGCTGGGTGTCTCAAAGAAAAGCACCTGTGTGATTGGGTTGAGAACTGTACTAGCTGATTTTTTTCACAAAATATCATTTTATCTGTAAGAAAGACTCCTGGACAAACTATAGTTTTTCAGATTTGGGTCTTTTGCAGACTTTTCCTCAAAATAAACTAAGTGGACTGGTCACTTATGTAAATAACTGACAATATTTTTGACAATGACAGACTTTGAGCTTTCAAGTAAAGATTAGAGTTTTGGAAGACGTGTCAGTCGCTGTGAGCTTGACAGCTTCCCAAGACTTACAGGCTTTGCTGATGAGTTCGGTGATGATATTAACAAATATGATTTTTTATACATAACTTCATTATATAATGAAGTTTGTCAACATTTGGAACATCTGCAGAACTCAGTGAATCATTAATTTCCAAGCAACCAATGAATGATATAAAATTATGCATGTAAGTAAATGATCCATCTAAATAGTGAGATAGACCAATGGGTCTTAAAGTAACAGTCTGGAATGCTCATAGAGTTTTAAATTCCACATCGTACTACTAAACTTTAAGAAACTACAGTTTGCCAAATTTGGGGTATAATATAAAGAAAATCCACAATTATTTGGAAAGGATTTTAAAGTACTCTTCTCTTTTCCAACTATATATATCTGTGTAAGGCCAGATTTTCTTTATAGATTCGACCAAAACAATAGCAACAGATGGATACAGAGAGAGATATGAAAATCTAGTTGCTAAGGCATATATTAAAGAGGTTTGCAAAAATGTAAAAACAGTGCCAATCCTCTCAACGTATACTTTCTCATTATGGAAAATGGAATCACTTTTCAAAAAATACATTATTTCTGTTAGCATTTACGAGGTTGTTGCCATTGTTTTAAATGATAAGTAAATATTTTTTAATGTTTCATATTCATATATGCTAAATATTGGTGGATATAACCACTTACAAGGTCTTTGGCATACTCAGTCATGTTTAGGAGTATAAAGAGATCCTGAAAAAAAAAAAAAAGAGAGATTCTGAGACAAAAAAAGTTTGATAAAGCTGGTTTAGCTGGTCATCGTGAGTGAAGGACTGTTTGACTCATGCTAAACTGCAGGCACAGAGAAGACAGTATGTTTTGTGACATTTAATCCCAAGAGAAATATAAGTGGTTTTGTCATTTATTGATTAAAATATGCTTCGCAGACATCAGCCAAGGAATTTTTAAAGATATCCAGCATTTTAACAATCAGAATTCTTTGACTGAAAGCAACAGAAACCAACAAGGGCAACTGGATTAGTCCTCCATTGTGTAACAAATTACCCACAATTTACCGATTTAAAACAAGACCTAATTATTATCTCACAATTTCCATGCAGTTTTAGAATTCAAGGAAGCTTGTCTCTTCAAAACAAAAAGATAGTCACTCTTATCAAGGGATCACTGATCAGAAAGTCCACCAGGGATGATCTCTCTTTTCAGTGGATTAGCACCTTAATTACATCTATAAAATCTTTTCACCTTTGCCAGGTGAAGTAACATAATCGTGAGAGTGAAAAGAGAGTGAAAGCCCATCATCTTTGCTGAATTCTATTGATTAGAAGCAGATTACAAATCCTGCCCATTCCCAAGGGGAGAGGATTATATGGTATGCAGGAGGTGGTCATAGAGGTGGGGGGTGCCGTCTTAGAATTCTGCTTACCATAGAAATATAAACAAATAAGAGTATTATTGGAAGTAAATGAAGTAGCCACATAATCAAAGAAGTGGCTGAAAAACCAGCCTTAGAAAGGGCAAGAAGCCCTTTTGCATTTCCTAAGAGCTATCAGAGACTTGCCCTTGCTATCAAGAAGACAAGCATTAATTGACTAGATAGTGTACTCAGCATGCCACCACTAGATGAATCAACTCCATATTTATTTATATTTTTATTTTTAGGGTAGCCTGGGTGGCTCAGCAGTTTAGCACTGCCTTCGACCCAGGGTGTGATCCTGGAGTCCCAGGATGAGTCCCACATCAGGCTCCCTGCATGGAGCCTGCCTCTCCCTCTGCCTGTGTCTCTGCCTCTCTCTCTCTCTCTCTGTGACTATCATAAATAAATTAAAAAAAAAAAAAAAAAAAAAAGAAAGAAATGTATTTTTATTTTTATGTTTATATATTTTATATGTATCTATTTTATATATCAATTGTATATATCAATACATACATATATATTTTTTAAGATTTTATTTATTTATTTATTCATGAGAGACATAGGCAGAGAGAGAAGCAGGGAGCCCAACCTGGGACTCCATCCCAGGACCCCGGGATCACGCCCTGACCCAAAGGCAGGCACTCAACCACTGAGCCACCAGGTGCCCCAGGAATTTTTGTTTTTTTGATTTCACTTAATTGTTCTTGCTTCATCATGCACAGCACAGATTTTCTGGTTCACGTTCCTTCTCCCACCATCATATTCAGGCCTTCTCTCTGCCCTCTAGAATTCTTCCTCTTCCTCCTCCTTTCTTCTCCCTTCCTCCTCCTCCTCCTCCTCTCTCTGTCTTTCATAGAGTGGGTGAGAGGTGATGGTTGTCATGACTAAACTTGCCCATACTTTCCTGGAAAAAAAAAAAAATGTGATCTTCCTAGGAAGTATTTCTGCCTTTCTCTTTCCTCTGAATTACAGCTCTCTAGGTGTAATTTATTGGCATTATTTTTTTTCTCTTTGTAAGCTTTTATTGAGAAGAGACTATATCTGTTAAAAAGGCAAAAAGGCTTCTAAGAACATCTAGGCCAACACCAATTCCAGGTATGTTTTTTTTAAGATTTTATTTATTTATTCATGAGAGACACAGAGAGAGAGGCAGAGACGCAGGCAGAGGGAGAAGCAGGCTCCCTGTGGGGAACCTGATGCGGGACTTGATCCCAGGACCCCAGGATCACGACCTGAGCCTAAGGCAGATACTCAACCGCTGAACCACCCAGGCGTCCCCAGTTATGGTTTTTTGATGAGCCTATATAGTTGGAAAGGGTCACTGCATTATGTCATTATTCACAGATAAACATGACTTTCTCTAAAGTGCTAGGGACTTCATTGATTATTTAAAAGCTAGTTCTGAAAATGCCATTTTGAATTTGTACTAAAGGAAGATGAAGTTTTGTATGTATTACATTTATAAAGTGTATGTATGTGTACACATATGTGTGATGTTTACGTATGTGTGTAAATATTGGCTAAAATGCATCTCCCCACTTCTCTTTTTTTCTTCCTCTAGTCTTCCTGTGACTTTTAACCTTTTTTGACAGAAATCTAAAAATACATACTCAAGAACCTGATGGAGAAATTTCTGTAAATTTTAGATTTATTTTACCTAGGTAATCTGCACAATTATGGTTCTTATTTGTAGGTATATACTACTCAGTTTTTTTTTCCTTCTCTTCAGAGAAAAAGAAAAAAAAAAAAAAACTTGTTCTCCCCCTCCCTCCTCTTGCCTCTCCAGCTCAATCTCCTTATTTTTTTATTTTCATATTTCATGTTTTAGCAGCCTTCACTGCAACCTGATAATATTCCCAATATTTCCTTTAATGGTATATTCTGAGTCACTTAAAAAAAAAAAGTATGAATTGTAAAAGCATTTCTTTCCTTCCTGTGTCAATATTTGAAATGAAAAGCAAAGAGTCTTCTTTTTCTTGTTGCAAATTCCAGCAGCAGGGCTTGTGTGGCATGCTGTCTGTCCTTCCTGCTTTTCATTCCTGCCAAGGTCCCTTAGCCGCCCCAGGGAGTGGTTGATTCCTGAGCGAACAGTGGATGGGTGTGACAGATGCCCCCAGGCGTATGTCCGGAGTGGGGAGGAAACTCCCCTTCCTCTCCAGTCTACAGAGAATCGCTTCAGTCGGTGTCCTCGGTGACAGCGGAACATGGCCAATGTCGAGGGCAGCCTCTGTTTCTGTTCTTGGACTGCAAGTCCGAATGCTCAGCATGGACTTGCCTCTGGATAGCTTTGGGCCTCCGATGCAATGCAGAGCATTTCATGTTGCACAAAAGGATTCACGCAGATTTTGACACAAAACTTGAAGATTCCTGTGCACTGGAGAGGAGAGTCTGTGTGAGTTTGAGACATTAACCTTGGCACCTTTACTCCATTAGAGCTAGGTAGCTTAAAATGACAAAAGGTAGTGAGTAAAATAAAAGCTTCTTTTCCTTAAAATTGTATTATCGTCAATCAACTGTCCTTCCTGCCCTCTGAACACCATTATACTAGTAAGCTTACCCAGTACTCTAAATTAGCGACTATACACCTGCTAAAATAATGCATTCTAGAGCTAGCATGTTATTTTTATTTTTTTTAAGATTTTATTTATTTATTCATGAAAGACGCACAGAGGGAGGGAGAGACATAGGCAGAGGAAGAAGCAGGCTCTCTGCAGGGAACCCAATGTGGGACTCCATCCCAGGACCCCAGGATCACACCCTGAGCCAAAGGCAGATGCTCAACTGCTGAGCCACCCAGGTGTCCTCGAATGTTATTTTTAAATGCTTCTAAAGTTAAACAGAAGCTCACCTTCAGGAATTGCCTTAATTCAGTAAGATGTGCAGAGGTGGGCAGCTACGTGGTCCCATGGATCAGTGACAACACAAGAGTTACAAGACTTTTTCTCCACAAACAACTCATGTCTCTCCACCTACTGGGCTCTAGACCTGTTCATATATTCAAATCATGGTAAAGAAATCGGACTCAGGGTCACCATGACAACCTCGATACCTCCTTACACTCTTAATAGTGCTTCTGAATTGAACTTTTCTATTGAACTACCAGGCCGGTAGACTAATATTCATTATATATCCGGATCACTTTCTTTTGAGAAAAGATAAAAGTACTCCAAAAATACAAATAAAGTTTAGCAGAGGACAGCAGAGGAAAAGCTGCTTTATCTTTTCTACCTTTGAATAAAGGTTAATAGAATAACTTTGGAATTAGATCAGGCTCAAAACCTTGCTCTCCCACTTGGATGGCTCCATTCAAAGTGAATCTCTATAAATTCTCTTATCTGTAAAATGAGTGTAATGGTTATGTGGAAATAAATGAAGACTAACCAAATGAGAACAAGCTCTGTTGTTATACATGATCTGGCCATTGCCCATTTGTATAGTCAGTCTCTTAGTTGCACCCATGAAAAGCATCATCACGGTGTGATCATGTACCACATGCTCATTAAATAGAAGTACAGTCTCTACAGGTGTTTGGAACCACTTCTACCCAATACGTTTTTCTTGATGTCAGTGCTGGAGTTTGGATCAGAACTGGGTGAATGTGGAGGAAGTCAGCTTGTCCTTCCTGTGGAATTACATCAGTTGGAAAGGCATATCAGTTGTAGACAAATTGCCTGTGAATTTGTTAGGAGAATCTGAAATTGTCCATCCCATTCATTTCACTTCTGGGAACTGTCCAAGCCCAAAAGAAACTCCTAAGTCTTAATAGGTCTCTAAATTCATCCTGAGTTTAGGATGTACCTGGGGAGACAAATAAGCTTAAAGCTATTGCAGGTATTAGAGGTTCTATGACGAGAACTCTCATGTGATGAGAGACAAGGCACCTTATCCTGAACAGGTAGGTGTCTTGTTCCTCACTGTATCTCCAGCATCTACCACGATGCCTGCAACATAGTATATACGTAACCAGCAGTTGAATGAATGAATAAGTGAATAAATGGATGAATTTCCCAACTTAGATCAAGGAGCTATTATGAAAATAAGAGGTGTCACCTTGCCTACTACTTGCTATGTAATTTAGATATTCCCGTATGTTCCTTTTTTTCACCAGAACTCCTAAAATCTGGTTGAACTAAAAATAACAAAGCAATTGGTCACAGAATTTATAATGATAGGCAAAGTCACAAATGACTATTTTGGCCACTCCATCTCCCCCTCCAAATGCAGAATTCTGGAAAGGAAATGTGAATGAACGCATTAAATGGAATTTTAAAGCACTGTTCAATGAGCAGGAAAGATGACTCAAAGTAACTTCTTATTAGCATCCATGTGAAGTGGTACCAAATTTGAACTTTAAAAATGTTAAAGTTATTCAAATGATTTCACAGAAATATATTCCAAGCCAGTTGGTTCACACAGCCTTTTGGAGACCATACACATCCACATGGCAGGCACAGTTTCTTGCCTTTTGTATGACAGAGTCCTCGAGGACAAGGATTTCAAGACAAGAGACATGGCTTAGCATCCAGCCATTGCTAGTGTGCACTGCATCCCCACACATCCAATTATCCATCCATTTGTTCATTTATTCGGTCACTTACATGACATTGATTGGCCACGTAGAATTTCTCAGGCAGTAGGGCTAAAAAGTGAATCTACTACTCCTGCCCTCGAAGAGCTTGGTTTATGATGTGAGATCAATGATGACACAAATGCAGCTGAAGACAGGGTCTGGTGGAACTTATTCATTCAGTTATAAGGTCTGAAGCACAAAACGATAACTACAGTCTCTGCCCTTGAAAAGAACTTCGATTCTTGTCAGCAGAAAACTCGTGTACACAGATATTTAAGATAGAATGTGGTAAGTGGAGGCAGACAAAAATTCAGACTTGGGAATTCTCATACCTTCCTTCTCCTTAGCCCTACATCTTTCCTATAGCTTGGGGTGGGGTATGTAGAAATGGAATTGGAATCAAAATTCATTTTTTATTGATAAGTAAGCATGGTGTTTGCCCTAGGTATGAAGCAGGTAATTGCTAATACGTTGCATTGACCGATAAATTCTGAGATAGGCAGCAGAGGTCAGACTATGAACAGCAGCCTTAAGAATATGAAAGATATTTTATCCCTGGCCACAGTAAAATGAACGGAGAGTGGATTTAATATTCCAGTAAAACTGTGAAAAACACATGAAACACAGGTGATGTGATTGGCCTAGGGCACATTGATTACCATTGTCAAAGAGTGTAAAATGAAGTCTGTATCCATTTAAATAACAAGATATATAGAGGAGAGAGCAGAGTGCTTCTTTTTCTCCATGAAAGTGATATTAAACAATTAAGCCTAGGAAGCTGTCCCAAACACAACTTCGATAGATTGGGTCTTTCTGATGGCTTGCACTTTGCTGTACAAAACCTGTTATCTTTCTTCTGATACTGTGTAGCTACTACCCACAGTTTAATATGGACATGAAGTAATTTTTTCAGGTCTATAAGGAACTTTCTTTTCAAGACAAATGATTACAAATTTTATGGATTTTTAGTAGTCATTGTACATCATCAGAGAAGAATAGGCGCTGTTTGTACTTGCTGCGCTTCTGGCATGGATTAAGAACCTACGCAGGGAATTGTAAAGAAAAGCATTAGCCTTAATTCAGAATTAATCCTTCATAAAGGCCTAACTGCATATTTCCAAATAGTATGTTCATATTTATTTAGGTATTTCCTGAGAGACTGTCAACTTATTGGCACAGGTTACGATCAGTAAATTCCACTAGAAAATAAGGATTTCCAATTCACCATATTGATTTATATACAGTATATGGGCTGCTGAAGTGAGCACTATTGATTTATTTTTTTGCACTATTGATTTATATTTAATTAATTAACCTTTTTAGAAAATATAATTTCCCATGTGGTTCAAGAATGGTTAGTTGGTATGTGGCAATGGCTAAGCTCCTGAAATCTCCCTACATGAGGTGACTAGTGCTGTGTCTTTTCTTTGGATGGGTACAGTTAATAAATACTGCATTTAATCACTGACAGTGGCATATCCTGTTAACCACAGAAACAGTGGTATCTGTTAAAGAACCATATATACCATTATGACATTTTGGTGCAAACAATAATTTGGGCTGTGGTTTTATAGCAATTTCTCAGTGTTATTCTATGAATCAAGTTGTCTTTTTGGTGAGTTTATTGAGTTTATGACATTAAATTAACTTCCTTTTGGGGCTCCTGAGGGGCTCAGTCAGTTAAGTGTCTGCCTTTGGTTCAGGTCATGATCTCAGGGTCCTTGGACTGAGTCCCACATTGGGCTCCCTGCTCAGCGGGGAGCCTGCTTCTCCCCCTGCCTATGTCTCTGCCTATCTCTCTCTCTCTGTTTCTCATGAATAAATAAATAAAATTTTTAAGAAAAAAAAAGGCTTTTACACATCCAACTATTTTGTTTCCATGTAGTTTCCCTAATTGAATAACAGATTGAGATACGGTTACATGGACTGGGAAATAGAAATCTCAAACTTCATTTCTTGAGTCTACTTGAGTGTCTGAATAAGTCTTTCAACCCATACGAGTGCAGACTGTATCTTATTAGAAGAAATTAGGACACCTTGATATGTAACTTTTCTCATGCTGGGGTAATGCAATATGTTTATTAGTCATCAGTATACTATTCTACTCTCTGTGCATATATTTGAACTGTACTTTTAAAAATCTTTTAAGAGGCTATTTGTTTCAACTTTTGGTTGAAGCAGCAAACAGAGGAAAAAATAATATTTTAAAGCTTTAGTTATTTATTTGAAAAGATGTGTCCCCGTTCCACCTCTTTCAACACATGTGTTATTATGGGTAACAGCTGTGAAGTAGTAAATATGCTGGTAGTAAATATGCAGAAAGTCTTTCAATCTTAGCACAAATGGGAGGTCAGAGATGAAGTTCAGACAAAGGCTCTGGCTGGACTGCAGCTACTTTCTGCAGCATCCTGTGTTCACCACATCCTACTATTATTAGAAATGAAAACTCGCAAGTAAGCAAATTATTTTTTTGTATTGTTTTAAGAAAAAAAAAATGAATCACAGGGACAACCTCGGCTTACATTAAAGATATAGGCTAAGGTACAAAACATGATCTGGCGTCAGAACACACTCAGTTAAATTCCTTATACCTAAATCTCTCTTCCCACTTAGGTGTGAAGCCATGGACTAGTCATTAAAGTGCTTCTACTTGGGCACTACCTCAGACTTTCTAAATCAGAACTTCAGAACATGGAGTATGGTTATAGGACAATTTTAGATGATTCAAATACCCACAGGGCTTTGTGAACCACCCCTTGACTTTTTATTCACTGATTAAAGGAATCAGTCTTTCAGTTCTGAATCATTCATTTATTGACTTAATATTTATTAAGACACTTTTCCTTGCACAGTACTGTGCTAGTTAGCATGTAAAGAATAATACAGTATAAAATACATCTGTGTCAAGCAATTTGGGTGACAAGATGTATCCTCAATATCTATTAATAAATAAACAAGAGGTATTTGGACTATTAAGTAGTATTAATAGTATAGCATGTAACATCCAGAACAAGAGAAACATCATTCTGTTCTGATCAGATGACACTTGGCATAATAATCTCTCTTGCTTATCACTTTATTTGATTATTAAAACTGCTCTCAGAAGCAGATAGAATATTATTTAACAGCAGGGGAAATTGAGTCCTAGAACTGTCAAGATTCAAAATTGAAAGTTACATGACCATTAGAAAACCGAGAAATAAAATGTGCTCTGTGGCTAACACCTACACCAGTATTCTTCTCACTGTACCTATATTACAGCTCGCATAATTTTTCATTGTTGTTACTTAAGCTGAGTCCATTTAGAGATAAAAGAGTTTACTGATAATGAATACTTTGGTGGAAAACCAGACAAGAGAAATAATTCCAAATAACTAAAACTTCCTTCCTCTCAATATGTATTTTATGTTCAGCAACTGAGCCATATAGCAAGGATTTTGTTCTTTAAAATTTGTGAGAGAAGTCTTGCATATGGTGAATGTGTTAGAGGAAAATATAATGATTGTGTTGGTTCATTTTATGTGTCAATTTGGCCAGACTACAGAAGTAAATTTGTGAGGGGAGCCCCAGCATCCTTGAAGAGCTCAGTGATCATTCTTCTCTGCAGGCCAGAATTTATAGTGGGAACTGCTGTCATTAGTGGGAGACCTAAATGGAGTGGGGATCCTGGTACAGCAGAAGCCAAATGATGACCCTCAATTGCCAAAGTCAAAGTGGTCATGGTTCCATAATGAACAGCAGAATGAAGAACAAATCAGAATAGTCTGACTTGTAGAGAACTAGGGCATTGACTGGTTGATCATGGTGTTCCTAGAAGTGAAATATATGGGAAGCCTACTAAATTCTTCCTTGATCTGTATGAGCAGAAAAGTTCAAGGTCAACTGAACAAAATTTTTAACTTGAATCATAAAAACAGAGTTATGACCCCTTGATCAATCCCCAGATATGAGCCACAATGAAGAGGAAGCCAGGTCCCCTTGAAACAGAACCCCTGAATCTTGCTAAAAATTTATTCTGTTAATCTTTCTCCAGCTATCCCCAAAGGGACATTCAATCTTTAATCAGGGTAACTGTACATTGGAGAAAAAGGAAATGATGAGAGCTTTCAGGGACACTGGGCTTACTGGACTTTGGCTCTGAATTGACACTAATTCTAGGGAACCCAAAATAAAATGTCACTCTGGTCTTTTGGTCAAAATAGGAGCTTATGGAGGTCAGGTGATCAATGGGGTTTTAAGTTAGAACCATCTTGCAATGGGCTCAGTAGATGTCTGAACTCATTCTGTGGTTATTTGCTCAGTTCAGAAAGGCATAATTGAGGAACATGTGGGTGGCTCAGTCAGTTAAGCCTCCAACTCGATTTCAGCTTAGATTATGATCTCAGGGTGGTGAGATGGAGCTCTGCATTGAGCTCCACACCAGACATGGAGCCTGCTTAAGATTATTTCTCTCCATTTCCCACCACCCCTCCCTCCCACCCTGCTCACATGCTCGCTCTCTCTCAAAAAAAAGAAAAAAAAATATATATATAATTTATAAATATTATTTTTTATATATTTATATATAAAATATATATTGTTAAATATATATTAAATATATAATATTAAATATTATAATTTATTATATATATAAAAATATATTTAACAACTGGGAGAATTCCCACATTGGTTCCCTGACTTGTGGAGTAAGAACGGCCAAGTGAAAGCCACAGAACTACCTCTACCTAGAAAAATAGTAGACAAAAAGAAATACCTCATTCCTGGAGGGGCTATAGAGCCGAGTGCCACCATCAAAGACTTGAAAGATGCAGAGGTGGTGATTCTCACCGCATTCCCATTTGACTTGCCTATTTGGCCTGTACAGAAGACAGATGGCTTTTGTAGAATGACGGTGGATTGTCATAAGCTTGACACAGTGGTGACTCTGCTATACCAGATGTGGTTTCATTGCTTGAGAGAATTGACACATCTGGTGCCTGATATGTGGCTAATCTGGCAAATGCCTTTTTCTTCATCCCTGTTGATAAAGACTACCAGAAGCAGCTCGCTTTTAGCTAGCAAGGCCAGCAAGACGCCTTCACTGTCCTACCTCAGGGATCTATTAGCTCTGCAATTCTGGGCCATAATTTAATTTCCAAGAATCTCAATCACCTTGCCCTTCCATAAGATGTAATTTTGATCATTACATTCATTGATGACATTATGATGATTGGACCTAGTGAGCAAGAAGTAGCAACTGCTGTAGACTTATTTGTAAGCTATCTGTTTCCCAGAGGGTGGTAAATAAATTTCAGGAACCTTCTATCTCAGTGAGAGTTTAGAGGTCCAGTGTTGTAGGGCACATTGAGATATCCTTTCTTAGACAGGGGGTAAGATGCTGCATCTGGTTCATCTTACAACCAAAAAAGAGGCACAATGCCTAGTGGGCCTCTTTGAATTTTGGAGGTAACATAGTCCTCATATGGGTGTGCTGTGCTGGCCCATTTAGTGAGTAACCCAAGAAGCTACCAGTTTTGTGTGGGGCCCAGAACAAGATAAGGCTCTGCCATAGGCCCAGTTGCAGTGCAAACTGTCCTGCCACTTAAGCCATATAATCCAGCAGATCCATTGGTGCTTCAAGTGTCCCTAGCAGAGAGAGCTGCTGTTTGGTGCCTTCTGCAGGACTCTATTGGCGAATCACACCACAGACTCTCAGGATTTGAGAGTACAGTCCTGCCATCCTTTATGGGTAGTAACTACACTCCTCTTAAGAAACAGCTTTAGACTTGCTATTGGGCCTTCATAGAGACTGAACACCTAACCATGGGCCACCAAACTATCATGCAACTTGAGCTGCCCATCATGAACTGGATCTTATCTTACTCCCCAACCATAGAGTTGGGCATGCACACCAGCACTTCATCATCAAATAGAAATTGTATGTATCTGATCAGGCCCAAGAAAGCCCTAAAGACACAAGTAATTTACATGAAGAAGTGGCCCAAATGCCTGTGGTCCCCACTAGTACTACGCTACTTTTTCTCTCTCAGCCTACATCTATGACCTCATGAGGAAATCCCTATAAACAATTGGTGGAAGAAGAAGAGATGATATATAGTTACCACACAAAGTGAACAACTGCTTCTCTTTGGGACATCCCCTGAAGGACAATGGGAATAGAATGTCAAGTGACACTCAGTGAACAGAATGTCAAGCAGTGCATCTGGTTATTCACTTTACTTGCAAGGAGAAATGGCCAGATTTGCAACTGTTTACTAATTTATAGCCTGTGACCAATATTTTGCCTGGGTGGTCAGGGCCTTTGAAAAAAACATGATTGGAAAATTTATGACAGGAGAGACTGGGGAAGAGGCATATGGTATGGACAAAAATATGAAGATACTTGTGTACCTCATGAATATTTACCAAAGAGTGACCATAGCAAAGGAATATTTTAATAATCAAATGGATAGGATGACCTATTCTGTGAATATCCAACTACTTCTGTTATGCCCCAGTAGCTCATAAACCAAGTGATCATAGTGGCAGGGATAAAGGTTATACATGGGCTCAGCAACACAGACTGGCTCACCAGAGCCAACTTATCTACAAACACACTGGTGAGTGCCCGATTTGCCTGCAGCAGAAACCAACACGGAGTTCTCAGGGTGATAAGCTAGCTACCTAGAGATGGATTGATTACATTGGACTACTTCCATCATGGGCCAGTGTTTTGTTCTTACTGAAATAGAACATGTGGATTTGCTTTCCCTGCATGTAATGCTTCTACCACAACTACCATGAGTGTACTTGTAGAATGCCTATACACCATCATGGTATTCCACACAGCATTGCTTCTGTTCAAGGAACTCACTTCAAAGCAAATGAAATGTGGCAAGGGGCTCATGCTCATAAAATTCACTGGTCTTACCTTGTTCTCTACCACCCCAAAGCAGCCAGTTTGAGAGAATGGTGGAATGGCCTTTAGAAGACTCATTTATAGTGCCAGCCAGGTGGCACTACCTTGAAGGACTAGGCCAAGGTTCTCCAGAAGGCTGTACGTGCTCTGAATCAGCATCCAATAGATGGTGCTATTTTCTCCCATATCCAAGATATGGAGTCCAGGAGTTTTGGGGTGGATATGAGAGTGTCACCACTCACTATTATCCTAGTGGCACACTAGCAAAAATTTTCTCCCTCTCTCCATCACCCTGTGTTCTGTTGGCCTAGAGATCTTAGTTCCCAAGGAAAGAATGGTTCCACTAGGAAATGTAACTATGATTCCATTGAACTGGAAGTTGAGATGGCTGCCAGGCCACTTTGGACTCCTCATGCCTCTGAATCAACAGGCAAAGAGGAGAGCCTCCCGGTGGGCTGGGGTGACTGATCCTGACTACAAAGGGGAAATTCCATTGCTACTTCACAAGAGAAGAAAAGAAGAGTAGGTCTGAAATACGGGAGATCTCTCAGAGTATCTCTTAGTAGTACTGTGCCCTGTGATTAAGGTTAATGGAAAGCTGAAATAACCCAGTGCAGGGAGGACTACTGATGGCACAGGCCCTTTATCCTACCAGGTAAAGAATCATAGCCAGCTGATGTGCTTGCTGAGGAGACAGTGGAAGAAGAGATTTATAAACACCAGCTACAGCCATGTGACTAATTACAGAAATGAGGATTGTAATTGTCATGACTATATTTTCTTGTTTTATTATGAATACATTGTGTGTGTATAAAACAAATATGTTGGGATCCCTGGGTGGCGCAGCGGTTTGGCGCCTGCCTTTGGCCCAGGGCGCGATCCTGGAGACCCGGGATCGAATCCCACATCAGGCTCCCGGCGCATGGAGCCTGCTTCTCCCTCTGCCTGTGTCTCTGCCTCTCTCTCTTTCTCTCTGTATGACTATCATAAATAAATAAAATTAAAAAAAAAAAAAAAAAAAACAAATATGTTTGTTTTCCTTACCATCTGATCCTCTTATCATGTAACATAAGATGTATTGATTTTATATCATAGTATTTAAGTACTTTTAACTTTATGTCATAGTATTTAAGTTATGGGATATTAAGAAGAGGAGTAAACATTACCCAAAGACTTTGCATTCTCTTCTGGGGAAAGTGTGTTTTAATTGTATGCGAAATAGTTGTATAATGTTGGACAAAAGTATGAGTTTATTTGGATTTCTGTGAGTATAAAGTTGACAAGAGTGGACTTATGATGTTTATTTTTATATGTCAACTTCGTTAGGCTACCGGTTAAACATTATTCTGGATGTTTCTGTTAAGGTGTTCTTTGAATGAGATTAGCATGGACATCAAGGACTTTGGGTAAAGCAGATTATCCTCCATAATGTGAGTGGGCCTCATCCAATTAATTGAAGGCTTTAATGGAACAAAGACTGACCTCCCCCAAGAAAGAATTCTGCCTTTTACCTTAAACTGCAACTTTTCCTTGAATCTCTAACCTGCAGATTTTGGATTGACCAAGCCTCCATAATCTCATGAGTCAATTTTTTAAGAAAGCCTTTTTAAAGACTTCCTCTGACATCTGCATTTAATTTCTTAAATCTTTCATCCTCCGTTTCTCTCCCCATCTTCTTCTCCCCTCCCTCCCCCTCTTTCTTTGCTCTTCCCTCTCTCTCCCTGTCCCAGTCTCTCCCCCACCCTCTCTCTTTACCTTTCCCTCCCTCCTTTCTCCTTTCTGTCTCTCTTTCTCCCTCTGTCTATAGATAGATGGGTAGGTACAGATATTCTATGTCCTGTCATCTTTTTTAAAAAAAATAGTCTTTAGTTCTTTTTTTTTTTTTTTTTTTAAATAGTCTTTAGTCCTAAGCAGAGCATGAAAAAGTAGGTTAGCTTATTATCTATTCAGTTGGGTTCCTTTGGTCATTGTGTTAATAGATCAACCATCCTTTTATTTATAACCCGACCCAATTTATAATTCATCAAGATAAAATAGGAAGCATCAAGATTTTCATTTGATTGTGATTCTCTTGATACCATTTTAGAATCTTCATATGCTGCCTGTTGTTTGACTTACCTGTAATCAATAATTATGATACCATGTGTTTTCATAATGCCTTATTATTTAGAGAAAATGTTTACGTATTAATTAGTTACATCTAACACAGTGTGTTGCACATAGTAGTAGGCAGTCCACACACCTATTTAATCAATTATGATGAAATAATGAGTTTAGGTCATATTATTTTCTTTTTCATTTTTTTTAAGACTTATGTATTTATTTGAAAGAGTGTATGAGTGGGAAGGTGGGGCAGAAGGAGAGAGAATCTCAAGCAGACTCCCCACTGAGCACTGAACCCAACACAGGCTCCATCTCACCACCCTGAGATCATGACCTGAGCTGAAACCAAGAGTTGGATGCTCAACCAACTGAGCCACCCAGGGCCACTCCTTTTTAATTCTTGCTAAATTTGGAGGGTTCTTTGAAGACTTACTAATGAGCTAAGCAGAAGGAAACTAGGAAGACTGTGTTAATGTGATTAATTTTGAGTTCCTAAAGCCAGATGGGAAAATGATACAGGTTTACTCCAGAACTGAGAGTGATAGGAACTTTACTTTTACTCATTTATTTTACTCAAGTTATTTTGCTCATTTGTCAAGTTATTTTACTCATTTGGAAATGTTCATGTCTCTGTTCATGTGTGTCTGTGTGTGCATTGGCCTACTCAGGATGCTATGATAAAATACTATAGACTGGGTGGCTTTAACAGATGTTTATTTTCTTACAGTTTTGGAGGCTACAAGTCCATGATTCATGGGCCAGCAAGTTCAGTTTCTGGTGGGAACTCTCCTCTTCACATAGTAAATAACTGCTTTCTCTCTCTGGACTCACACAGCCTTTCCATGGTGCCTCTTTGAGAGACTGCTCTCTGGTATCTCTTCTTACTATCATTATGGCACAGGTCCTGTCAGGTTAGGGCCCTACCCTGATGACCTCTTGTAACCCAAAGGCCTTATATCCAAATACCATCACAGTAGGGGGTAGGGTTTAAATATATGTGTTTGCAGGGGACATAATTCAGTCCATAATAGTGTGTAATGTCAGTTGAGCCACACTTTAAAAAATAATTTAAGTACATTTTAAACTAAGGAGGTTTGTTTTTGCAAATTTCTTTGTACCTTTTTTTGTCCACAGCAAAAGAAGAAACTATAAAAATAGTGGCTGCCATTACTTTCTGAGAACTACTTTTTTAAAGTATGTATTATTAAACTACCTTTTAAATCATGGAAAGAAATTATAGATATGAAATGAGACTCTTTCCTTTGAATCCTATCACACGGTTAAACAGCTACTGTCAATTATTTCACTCACCTGCCAATCTTTCCCACAGGTATTCGTAATGGACATTATGATATTTTCACAAACTTATATGGCCTCCTTTTAGTCATTGAATAATATTTTGTAAGTGCATTTATGCAATTAATTCAACACACATATTGGGAGAATTTCAACCGTTCAGTTTTGATGAAGCAGAACAACTTTCATTTGCTGAATTTTACAAAATAGCATCAATTTTCTTCAGTAGATCGGCCCATATTACCGTGTCCATTGCCAACCAACACTCCATTTGCCTACCTGATTTATCTCTTAACACACAGGATCTTTGAATCTTCAAAGAAGGCACAGAATTACATAGAGATGATATTGGCTCAATTTATCCATAGTATTATTTATATTCAGCAACCAAGACTGATGGTTTTCCTCAACTGATCTCACGCTGTTCCAATTGCCATTCTTTCCTAAGCTTGCCCATAATTGGGTGAAATTGAGAAGCTTATTCTGTATGGAAGGTGGAGTTCCTAGTCTAACTTAAAGCACAGAGACCAAAAGAAAGTTGGTTTGAAAAAAAGTATAACATCTTTATCTGAAGAAGTTTTCCTTCATCTCCACTTTGAGTATAATCAGGATTTGCCACACATGTCATTTGCTTGGGTAGATGTATGTAGCTATGAACAATTTAATAGAGGTAAAATCCTCTTTGTATTTAGTTTCACAAGCAGAAATTTAAGCCTTGAATATTGACTTTGAATGTGGTATGCTATTATAAAATGAGCATTGAAGAAGGTCCAAGAACAACGATTCTCAGTTTTCCTTGAGATCACTTTTAACAAATCTTAGACACATTTTGGGTTGTCATGCCTGGCTGGGGAAGAAGGATGTTATTACCATCTAGTGAGTAGAGGCCTAGGACGCAGCTATATGCTAAACACTTTACATTGTACCAGACAACCCCTCCCCCTGCCCCCAGCAAGATTTATCCATCCCAAAACATTAATAGTGCCAAGACCAAGAAACCTCGGTTAAGTAAGATTCCTGGGGGATGGGGGGGGGGGGGGCGGGGGCGGGAAGCACCTTGTTTCTTTTTGCAAAATGCTTTTCTCTAAAGGACTATCAAGAAATTTGGATAAACTAGTCTCCCTTAAGTATCTGAATCTTAATTTTTTATTTTCCGGAAGAACCACTCAAAGAATTATTTCCATATGCTGAAACGTGCAAAAAAAATGTATATAGCTTGGCACAACAATCATGATTCAGTATTTTGACATCTGTTCTCTAGAGATGAGAACAGCCTCATTTTACTACCAAAAGGAGAGTAAAAACTAGCTATTTCTCCTCATGACGATGAGAAATGATCTTAAGGGGAAAAAAGGCTCCAGAATAGAAAGGAAGACTAAGCTGCCTACAGCCTATTCACTACTATTCCCAGTACCTAGATAGTTTCTGGCACATAGTAGACATTCAATAAAAATACCCTGGCTGACTTTCAGAGGCCCCCTCATTTTTCATTCAAGCATCATATACCCTACGTTACACAGGATGATTCTGAAAATTGTCAAAGTGGCTTAGACTTCCTACAAGCCATATCATGAGCATGAGGAACAGGGAATGTTCCTTTGCTCTCTGCGCTGGCAATCAAAAGATATGAAAGGCAGACCATGACTGGTCAGCTGGTCCTAAACATATTCCTCCTTCTACAGTTGCCTATCATCCATTACTGATTGTAAATTAATTTTTAAAATAATTATTTTAATGAATTATATTCAGGATTAGTAATTCCGAGACTTTGCAAGTTTAATATATGGAACAGAATTCAGAGAGTCAAATTTTATATAAGAGTTTCTCAGGCCAGGAACTACGCCATATACTGAGAGTGGGGCAAGAAGTAGAAAATCGTCTCTGATACAGCTTTGATCTGAGGATGAGGAATTCTTGGACATTTTTCAGAGTCACTTGCCTTGATTGGAGTCTTGGCCACACTCCTCTGCCACCTGCTCTTGAAAATTGGGTAATGAGTGCCACGAAATACTGATTTGTTTTGTTTTCCTGTCAGAGAACTCAGTGTACTCTGCCGTGGTTTTGGTGTGTTTGAGAAGTATTTGGACTCCAGACAGAGCAGGCAAATTCTATTCTTTGGGGACACATCAAGTCCTCCTTTGTCCTATCAAGAAATGAACTCATTAGAAATATACTACCTGTTTCCTAAAAAAATTTTTGTCACAGGTTACAAAACTGTGTCTGGGATCAAAATTTCTTAAAAAGATATTCACATTTCTAGAAAATATGATAACACTAAAGCATGTAAGAGTGCAAAACAAGCATCTGATCTCTTTAGAACAAAGGAGGTTGGAGATAACTCTATCCAAACTCAGTTTCTCTTCTATGTTTTCCTTCCAGCCATGCTCATTTAGACCAAATATAGTAAAGGAGTATGGTGCTGAAACATTTTCATACATAAAGGAACTGGCAAGGTTTATCATCAAGTAGAGTTGCATTTGGGGAAAACAGTTTACTTGGCTTGATGACTGATTGAGTTGTAAATCATCTCCTATTTCCAAAAGAAGGTATATAAAATGCATAAGACAGAGCACTTAAAATAAATGTCAAAAGGAAAAAAACAGGAACTATTAAGAGGAAAAAATGTATAACCAGTGACTATATTAATAACTAATACTTACTGAATATATACTATAGGTAATATCTCTAAGAGTTTTCTGTTTTAATTGATGTATAATTAGCAGAGTGTTATATTAGTTTCAGATGTACAATATATAATTCAACAATTCTTACATTGCTCAGAGCTCATGATGATAAATGTACTCTCAATCTCCTTTATCTATTTCACCCATCCCCCTACCCACCTGCCCTCTGGCAACCATCACTTTGTTCTCTGTATTTAAGAGTCTGCTTATTTGTCTTTTTTCTTTGTTTGCTTTGTTTCTTAAATTTCACCAGTGAATGAAATCCTATAGTATTTGTCTTTCTCTGACTTATTTCACTTAGCGTTAATCTTCTGAGTCCATCCATGTTGTTGCAAATGGCAAGATTTCATTCTTTTTACGAAGTAATATTCCATTGTATATTATGTATGCCACATCTTCTTCATCCATTCACCTATTGAGGGACATTTAAGTAATTTTTTTATCTTAGCTATTGCAAATATGCTTCAGTAAACATAGAGGTACATATATTTTTTCAAATAAGTTGTGGGGTTTTTTTGTTTTCTTTAGGTATATACCTAATAGTGGAATTACTGGACCATTGGTAATTTTATTTTTATTTTTTTTAAGAATTCTTTATACTGTTTTCCACAGTGGCTGCACCAAATTGCATTCCCACCAACAGTGTACAAGAGTTCGATTTTCTCCACATCCTCACCAACACTTGTTATTTCTTGTCTTTTTGATTCTTCCCATTCTGACAAGTTCTAAGGTGATAACTCATTCAGGTTTTGATTTGCATTTCCCTGATGATGAGTGATGTTGAGCATCTTTTCATCTGTCTCTTAGCCATTTATATGTCTTAGTAAAATGTCCATTCCTGTCCTTGGCCCATTTTTAATCAGATTATTTGGGGTTTTTTGATGTTGACCTGTATGAGTTCTCTATATATTTTGGATATCAATCCCTTATTGGATACATCATTTGCAAATATCTTCTCCCATTCATAGGCTGCCTTGTCATTTTGTATTGATGGTTTCTTTTGGTGTGTAAAAGCTTTTTATTTTGGTGTGGTTCCAATAGTCTATATTTGCTTTTGTTTCCCTTGTCTGAGGAGACACATCTAGAAAAATGTTTCTATGGCCAATGCCAAAGAAATTACTGCCTGTGTTTTCTTCTAGGAGTTTATGGATTCAGGTCTCACATTTAGGTCTTTAGTCCTATTTTGAGTTTATTTTTGTATATGGTGTAAGAAGGTGGTCCAGTTTCATTCTTTTGCATGTAGCTGTCCAGTTTTCCCAGCATCATTTAATCAATAGACTTTTTCCATTGTATAATCTTGCCTCCTTTATTGTAGATTAATTTTCCATATAAGCATGGTTTATTCCTGGGCTCTCTAGTCAGTTCTTTTGATCTATGTGTCTATTTTTGTGCTGATAGAATACTTTTTTGATTACTAAAAGTTTTTGTAATATATTGACTCATATAATCCTTGGCTCAACATTATTACATGGACACTTTTGTTATCCCCATTTACCTATAAGCAAGCTACAAGACAGAGAGATTAATAATTTGCCCAAGGTCACAGAGCTAATAAGTGGCAGAACTAGGATTTGATTTCAGATAGTCTTGCTTAGACCCTGTGTGCTAAACTAGGATGTCATCCTGCCTTCCAAACTTGGTGACATCACTTTTCTGAGCTTCCAGGCAGGCAAGGCAAGACTCTTCAGTACTTTTCCCAAGTGATAAAAACTTGAGAAAATGATTAGATAGATTGTAATATGAGTAACATTATGATTAATTGCCATTTTTCACAAGATCCAGATGTGTTCTTCAAAATACTGGTTTTCACATCCACCCTCAATAAAAGGGTTCTTTTTTTTTTTTTTTTAAGATTTATTTATTTATTTTAGAGAGAGAAAGCATGGTAGGGGGAGGGAGGGACAATCTTCAGGCAGACTTCCTGCTGAGCACAGAACCTGACATGGGGCTCAATCTCACAACCCTAAGATCATGACCCAAGCCGAAACCAAGAGCCAGATGCTAAACAGTCTGAGCCACCCAGGTGCCCCAATAAAAGAGGTTTAAGTAGTAACTCAGTGAATATAACTAACGTGATTTGAAATCCAACTTTCCTAAAGTGAATAGCCATGATGCTTGGATGTGATTTCTCTCATTGGTCCTTATTTTATTTGCATTTGTAACAGTCTGTAATTGTCTTGTCTACATATTTACCTATCTTTGTATTGCTGGCCTCTTCTACTAGATGGGAGTGTGAGGATCTGTCTGCCTCAGCCATCTGTTTATCTTCGTACCTTACTTAGCACAGAGTCTGGCATGGCAGGTACTCAAAATTATTTCTTGAGTAAATTCATGAGTGTATGAATCCTCCAAAGGCAAAGAGTTCTGCCGAAGAACAGCCTCAAGATCCTTACAGTATAAATTATGATGCTATGTACAATTTATAAATTACAACTAGTAGGAGTTCCTTAAGGAGTTCTTGGTAGGGTAGTCCTGACTGCCATTGACGAGGCGGGGTGCTGACTCTCCTACTTATTTTCTTCTTCCTGAGCTCTGATGTCAGGGCCAGTCCCTGGAGTTGGGTTCTGTAGGATCACCCCAACACCACCCAGCAACTCACTGGGAACCTGGTGCTGGTGGCAGTGACAGTGACAGTGACAGTGACAGAGAGGAAGTCCACACCCATACCACAGCACTGTTCCCTTCAAAGTTCTTGGCTGCTGCTCTCAATGGACAGTTGTAAACCCAGACTTACAGAGATAACACTTCATATGGCCTCCCAGGAGCAGGTGGTGCCTCCCCTGAGAGGCCCAGGCCCCAGCCCGCATCTGGCTTCTTCCCACTCCCAGGTCTCTTGTCTCTCAGTGCTCCAGGCAATGGCCCTAAGTGGCCCGAGCCCTGTGTCCACTGGGCCCTATTTGGGGGCTTAACAAAGCCTCCAGTCCCTGGCCTCGCTCGGCCAACCTTCTCTGCCCTTTGTCTTCTGCAGTGTTTCAGCCCTAAGAGGAACACGTGGGGCAAGGCGGACACTAGACTCCTTTTCAACTCAAGAAAGAGAAAATGTATTTATTCAGCAATGACTGGGTAGGCCAGGGCCCGTTAGTTTAAGTGAAACCAGAAGGTATTTGCTCCCGGATTTTCTCTAAAGAAAACTGCAGCTGAAATACTGGTTACATCATAATTCTTAAAAGAATGTAATGGCTGTTCTAAGCTTTGTTTTCACAGGTTATGGGTCCACTCCCAGCCGTGTCATCGACACTCCCGACACTCCCGTGACACTGAATTCCTTCTGTTCCCTCCAGGCAGTGCAGCCTGCCACACCTTGCACCTTTGCTCTTGCTCTGGGTTAAAACACCTTCACTCCAGCCCTTCCCTGCCTGCACAGTTCACCTCAGGGCAGGGGTGGGCCTTCCTGAAATTTCCAGATCCTGCTCTACACATTTGTTTTAGCACTCACATATTATACTTAATGATCTATTTAGATGTCTGTCTCCTCCGTTAGGCTATGAGGAATCTCTTGAGAGTGGGAACCATGTCTTACTCATTTTTATTTTATTTTATTTTTTATTTTTTTTTATTTTTTGCCACAATTCCTGGTATAAAGTCTGGCATGCAAAACGGGCTCAATAAATATTGACTGAGATGAATCGTGTTGTCAATAAAGTATGGTGCTCTCACTCTGACCTTTTTCTGCATTCGGAACTCCTGGAAGCACTGGAAACATTTTAGATTGTCTGCATTTTAGAACTTCCGAGAAGGTAATGTTTTGTTCCTTCTTTTCCTTTTCAGGAACCTCTTTCTGGAGCTATAAAAGACAAAGAGAAGAATCATGTCCATGATTGCAGCTTTCTATAGTGGCAAGTCCATTCTCATTACTGGGGCCACAGGCTTCATGGGCAAAGTGTTGATGGAGAAGCTATTTCGCACCAGCCCTGACCTGAAAGTCATTTACATCCTTGTGAGGCCCAAGGCTGGCCAGACAACGCAGCAGAGGGTTTTCCAGATCCTAAATAGTAAGGTATGCCGTAGGGGAAGAACCCTGGGACAAGGTGACTCACTACAATGTTCCCTGACATCCCCAGACTGCTAGTGGGGGCCAGGATGCCTGGGCAGGTAGAGGAGAGGAAACAGAATAAGATGGCAACCAGCTGCTCACAGAAAACCTGTGATATTTTCCTGTAACTGAAGAAAGAGGGCCTAGGCTCTAGCCAGGGCAGGTGAGCAGATACTCTATGTTCTGGAAATAACTGAGTAAGAGTCCAAATGCCAAAACCCCCAGTGTGGACTCTCCAAGCTCAAAATCTGTCAGAATTCAACAAAACCCTTTCCTATACCTTTCTTCTAGATTCAAGGTAGTTCCTGCCCCACCCCTACCTCCCATTTGGGGATGTTCTGTTCTGTTCTGAACAGATAGGATTAGTTAAGTAGCCATGTGATAATACTTCTCGTTGCCCAAACTCCACCCAAGGTTTAGGTTTTATACACTTCTTCTGGGTCACTTGGCATTTCAGTCATCCCAAGGGTTCTTCTCAGGGGAAGGACATGCAAAATGAAATATTATATGCGTAAATGAACATTTGGGTAGCAAACCCTCTCAGTCCAAAAAAGGATTATGCATATCCTCCCATGTTTTACCAACTTGAAGATAATACTGGCTTTGGTCTCACCAGTATCTGAGCTCAAATTCTGGCTTTTCAATCCATTGTCACTGTACCTTGGAAGCTCTAGTGTGCAGCGTTCAAAGTAGGAGCAACAGCAAACACTTCCCAGGACTGCTACAGGAGTTGAAGGAAAAAAGGCACATGTCTGGTTTATAGTCCTCTTTAGAATATACGGGGTCATTTAGGGTTGGCAAGAGGAAAATGTAAAGAAGACACTGTCTTACAGTCTCCTTTCCTGTGTGTCAGAATGCTCACATCTAGCGGAGGCAGTGCCTCCAGCACAGCACACTGCAGACACCCAGTAACCCCGGTGGGCACATCTGTCTGCCAGGCACCAGGATGAGATTTTGGTACAAATGATCATCAAGAGGGACGGCTGGGTGGCTCAGCGGTTAAGCATCTGTCTTGGGCTCAAGGCGTGATCCTGGAGTCCTGGGATCAAGTCCCTCATTGGGCTCCCTCCATAGGGCCTGCTTCTCCCTCTGCCTGTGTCTCTGCCCCTCTCTCTCTCTCTCTCTCTCTCTCTGTCTTTCATGAATGAGTAAATTAAAAACAACAACAACAAATGATCATCAAGAGAATCAGGAAAGTCTCTCCTTCATCTCATGGCATGACTCCACAGTGGGACAAGTAATAGTAGTTGCCAGTTACTGGCAGTAACACCTACTGTTATTATAGACGCTATTCAAAAGCTTCCTCATGTCTTATTTCATTGGTTTTTGCAACAGCCTGTGAAGCGAGAATGACTCGTATCCTCAATTTTTATTTTTATAGAGGGGAAAACTGAGACCTGAAGTGTTAACTTACCCGAGATCACCCAGCTAGGAAATGAGAAAGTCAGACTTCAGATCTCTTCAGTCTGGCTCTCGAGCCAGTATGCTTGCGTCTCCCCTGCACTGCCTGCGTGGTAACCAGTGGTTCTTAAGAGTAAGACCAAAAGGCTAAGTGGCATAAAACCAAAATATAGAATAATGTCTCAGATCCCTCCTCAGACAGCTTTGCTCACCTATATACCCCTAACAGACTGTTTTTATCACATAGCAAACATGTCTTTGTAGCCAGCTTATACATTTCTAGATAAATATTGTGGCAGAGAGTCTTGTGGTCAGCGCAGCTTTACCTACTATTCTCTTCTATGACATTACTTTTGTTCTGGAAATCTTGGTTGTACTATATATAACTTCTCTATGAAACTGGCTTGTGAAATCTCTACACCTGTTTCCACTCTTGGGCTATTTATTGTCAGCTGTTGACCTTTATAAATAGTGGTTCTCAAAATGCAGTCTCTAAACCAACAGCATCAATATCCTCCCCGGGAACTGTGTGTTATCAGCTGGTGCTTAAAGAGCAGAGGCTTCAAGGCAGGCTGACCTGGGTTCGAATCTCAGCCCTACCATTTAGTAGATGTAGGACACTGGGCAAGACACTTACTTTATTGAGTTTTAGTTTTCTTATTTGTAAAATGGGGTAATGCTACCTTGCTCACCCAGAAGCGTCTGTCTATCCACCTCTGTCTCTCTCCACCCACTCAAGTCTTTCTGGATTCAGATCCAAGTCCTACATCATTAGGTATGGTATGGCTTTAACCACTATCCCCTGTGCCTCACTTTCTACTGTTATGCTAATTAGAGTTTATTGCATAGATTTCTTCATAAACTTTACCTAAGAATTATGGGAGGAAAGAAATCTGTTGTGCATTATATGACTGAAAAACTTAGTATCTGTGGTCAAAAGCCGTGTCTGCATGACCATTTTGTGGGTTTTTTTCTTTTTTCCTCTTTTCTTTTTTTTTTTTTTATTACTTTTATTTCTTGAGGGCCTTAGACATCTAAAGAATTTTGAGAAGCTTACACACTATGTCTGATTATTTTTTAAGGCAACATCTACCTCCATTCTATGTTGTCATTTATAACAAAAGGGAGCAGAATTCTATTACTTATTATAAACAAGCCTTTGGTTATGCAAATACCCACCCTCTTGGCACTCTATGGAATTTGATACCTACAAAATGGTATTCCATGGGGGAAAACAAGGATGTGCTTTATTTTGGGGTATTCCAAAACTGAAAAGCTGCCACTACACAAGTCACAAATGCTGACCTCAGAATATGAGGACGCTATTGCTGATTGCTGACAATAAAGCTGCACGGAGGCAACAAATAACCCAGTCATTAGTTACTGACTATCTGTGAGATACAAGGTATTATTGCTCATAATCATTGTGAAACTAAAAATCCATAATAAAGACAAACTTTAAGATTATATTTTTAAACTATGTGAACAGACTACTTTTTGAATGGTAAACAAAACAAACAGTAAGCTTTCCAGATTATATTACATTTTTACTTAGAGCATGTGGCTATTTAAATTCAAATGAATTATAATATTGAACTTTACAATTCAGTTTTTCAGTCAGACTAGGCATATTTCAGGGCTCAATAGCCACATGTGCTGCTGGCTGCTTTCGGGCAGGTGTAGAACATTTCTATTATCACAGAGGGTTTTAGACGGCATTGATCTAGATAATTGTGTTGTGTACAAAGACCATACCATGCTTCAGATTTTCATCCTACGCATTGTTTGTATTAATTCTATACTTATTGAAGTGCTTTCTTGTATGTCAAATGTAAGCTAGGCACAAAGGACATGAAGATAAAAGTGAGATAACCAAGTCAAGTGACAGAGATAGTCATGTAAAACATGACTGCAATGCAACATGAGATCTCTAGGGAGAGGAGACCAAAGGGCAGTCTAAGCAGAAAGAACCACACTTGCAAATGGGTGACTGGTATGGTGTGTTTGTGAACCTCTGGGTAGCTTGCTTGGCCCTAAACATGTGAGTTTTTAAGAACTAGAAAGGCATACTGAAGCCAGATCCTGAAAAACTACAATTGTATTAGTTAGCTCATTTTCAGTTGGAAGAAAACTCAGTTGAAACTGGCTTAGAACCCAAAGGATGATGTATTGATTATACGGTAGAAAACCCCAGGACCACAGTAATGAGCAGTTGCCTGGAGCTTTGGCTTCATGGGTCTGTGAATCTCTTGGCTCTGCCATTTTGTTCTGGCTTTATCCCTGTTATGATAAGATGGTTGGTGTTTTGTCTTGTTTTGTCTTGTTTTGTTTTGTTTTGTTTTGTTGATAAGATGGTTGTTATCGTTACAAGATTCATTGCATTCTTTGGACAAAGAGAGGCTGTCTCTCCCTAAAGCTCTCAAAATTGATGAAACCTCTTTTCTGGAATTTCCTTCAGCAGATTTCCCCTTATATCTCATCAGCCTGCGTTAGGTTACATGTCCACTTCTGCATCAACCCCCATGCCATGAGGTATGCGAGGTACTGCTTTATTCAGAAACTCCAGATCTAAGCTAACTGCTGGGCACATAGAGTAACAGTGCACTTAGATCAATAAGTCTTTCCCCGAGGCTGGGATAAGACCATCTTCTCCTGCAGCACAGTAGCTACATGGAGAAAGGAAAACATCTAAATGACTTACCAAGACACAGCAGAATGGATGTTAGGAAGACAGCATCCTGAGAAGAGCATGGTCTCAGGAGTCAGACACACATGCCTTGGTGTCCTCTCCCTACCAAGCGATGTACCTTTCCATAACCGAGCCTCCATTTTCATATGAGGATACTAATGGCTATTGTCTTCTGCACGGTTGTGAGATGTCAGTGGGCTAATACAGGAAAGGCACTTAGCATAGTGCCTGCACCATAGCAAGGGTTCAGCAAATATTTGAGCCCTTTATTCAAATATGGGAGCTTGAGCTTTTTCTTTGAGGGGATGGAAGTCCAGTTAAAGACCGTTTTTGTCATCCCACAGCTAGATGATTTCCCACTATTTAAGAAATGTTAATAAAACAGTACTCAACTGCCAAAGATGGGAAATTAATTGTGGGATCTATGATGAGTTTAGTTGAATCACTACAACAGAAACCGTACTGTCTGGCCCTTTACGGAAGAAAGCCACCAACTCTTAAAATAGAGGGTCAGAAAAATGCCTTTTGATACAGAACCCCTAAGCATGTTAGACAAAATATGTGTTTGTAAAGTCATCTTAATGCATCACTGAGCTAGAGAAAAAGCAAGAACAGAGGCAACCTTAAAAAATTAGCCACCTGGGAATTCTGAATAATCTCAGAGAGGATCCTGAATTGGGATTGTAATCAATCAATTTTTTTTTTATACATTATATATTTCAATTTCTGGTAAAGAAGGGGTCAACTGAGTAAAAGAAAGAAACGTGGACATATTATTTCATGTAAATACACATCCCATTACTATATCTTGACATCCTTCTTTTTCTCGTGCGGGTCACTATCAGAACTCAAAGTGCAGGGAGACCAAAGCTGACATAGGGTTAAAAAGGCAAAGTAGAATTTCTTTATGGATTTTGTTTATATAAAAGATTATATAATCAACTTTTTACTTTGATAATCCAAAACATTGCACTTGACTGGTCATCTCCAATGCAGAGATAACTAGACTGGAGCTTGATTGTAACTTAAAACCAAGAAAAAAAAAAAAAAAACAACGAGCAACCATTTGCCAAATCCCAGAATGGTTAGGACTCTACATTTCTAGTCCTGTAGATACTTTTAAGTTGCAACTTTTAAACCTTTTCCCCATATCTTTCAAGATAGTCCCAATAGTATTAAGTCCAGCCCCCGGTGTTAGCTTTCTCTAATCGCTCAGGCTCACATACCTACCTCTCTGCTAAGCCTTTCTTCTCACAGTCTCCTAAATTCAACCTCAAAATAAAAGTATTTTTCTTTTTTTAATTAAAAGTCTGTCCTCTCTCTAAAAAAGACTTTACTGTTATAGTGAAACTATCGAAGATACATATTAGTGAGTGTCTTAATACAAAACAATTACTAGAGCATTAAATGCTCAACAGATTGAAATATGGAAATGTCTTAAGTTTCTAGCTATTTCTGGGTTTGTAGCAAAGGCACTCATTATTCTTTCATAAATGTTTGACTTATGTGGTCAAATAGAAGTATGCAGAATGGACGGATCTTGGGCGTCTACCCCAAGTGAAGTGAAATAATGTAGTTTAACATTTTTTTTACAGATTCTCATTTTAAAAGTGAGACTATTACATATGAATTCCAATTTTCCTCTATTTGGTTAGAATTCCTCTATTTGGGAAAGGTGTAAGTCAGTTATTCCAAATATGTGGGCTGCCACAATTAGCCGTCCAAGATAGGGTTATACTTTAGGGAATACACTCATAAAACTTTGATTTCTGAGTAATTCTGTGTGCTTTTATGCTCTCCTCATGTCAGATCCAGTAAGAGTGAGAGAGTCTTAGGTTTGGCAGATAGCACACCATCTTCTCAAATGTATTAGATTTGCCAAAACCAATAACACATTTATTACCTCAATTTTTTCCCTTTAACTTGTAAGTCTAAGACCTTTCCATTGTGTACTCTCATGTATTACCAATGTTCTCTTGGTAGATCATCACCCAAATTTATTGAATGAACGACTTCAGTGCATTCCAGGTTTTCAGTGGTCTTATCTGGGCCCAGGCCAAGCTTTACTTCCATCAGATAGCCCCTCTCACTCCTGGATTTTATTCCGAGGAACTTTCCTGCCTGGTTTAGTGTTACTTCCAGGAAGCCACAAATCCAGACCCAGTTTAGCTTCTTTCATTTACCTTTATTTTGACGTAGACAAAGTGACTTACATGCAGCCACACCTTATTCCTACGTTGGGCCTGGTGTTGCTCTTAAGCAATATATCTCTTTGATCACACATAGTAATGCGTGGATTCAAACCCATCTTAAAGTGGTATGGTGTGCTTAAAGGTAGACTAATCATATCAGATATGTGAGACTTGGAAGCGTTTCTTTAAGACGTAACAATTTAAAATGTTATCAGTCTGCCTTTGCTTCCTACCCCAGGAAAAAAGGGTCAAGAGAACATCTGCTCTATCTATCAAAATTCATGCATCTGATTCATTTCTTTCCTTTCATGGTATGGACAGCTACCACCTCTTGCTTCCTGTTTCCGTGCTTTCAGAGGGAGACAATTAAGTGGGAGATGCTTTGGAAAAAAGGTTATTGTTAATCCTTGGGCTACAGAGAACTAGGGCTCCAGAAGTCAGAATGGATCGGTTTTCTCATATATAACTAGGTTCCTGAAGTATTTTCAGAGCACTTAAAAGAATATATCAATAGAAGGAAAGAGATCTGAATTAGTGGCAATTTCTCAAGGACTTCCTCACAAAGATAATAAAGCTGGCCCTCTAAGAAAACACCCAGAGACACACAAATATGGTACAGATATATCACTGTAGTATTATTTATGGTAGCAAAAACTGGAACCAATCTGAATGTTCTATGGTAGAGAAAGATAAAATAAGCAATAATACCTACATATGTTAGACTAGTATAAGTGCTTATTTTATAAACTATTATGTGAGAAAACACATAATATATTCCATGCAAAAAAAAAAAAATCGATGCCAAACCATATTCTATACAATCTCAACTAATGTCCTATGCTGCTAGGATCTTGAATTAATCTTATTTTTTGGCACTTCCAAATTTTCAAATTATAATGATCATGTTTACTTTTATGGTGAGGAAAAAGGTGCCCTCTTTCATAGTGAAAAAATAAGAGCAGTAATCTTTTCCCAAAGTTTTGCAAATATAGTGACAATGAACATGTTTCACGTGTACAGTGGGGGATGAAACAACCGCTTTTTAAAAAGTAAATAAACAAGGCAGCAAAGCAATCATGAATTTCCGAAACTATGTCATCAGATGTAAGTTCAGTTGATTTTGAGTTTTGAAACTGATGGTCAAAATTAAATAATTTGAATCTATTTTTTATTAGAAATATGATTCCAAGTATTCAACATTATTATTTTTTTAATCTTCTAGTTTCTTTCCTAAAATGTGAGAAACTTCTAAGGAAAATAAGGACATTCCATGTGCTAAAATGTGAATGTGCTCATCACAAATCGATGCTATCCAACTTGTGGGTCCCCAGGGTGCCCAAGCTGGCTGCTTAGTCTCTTACTTATGAAAAATGTGTTCATTACATTATGAATCAACCAGCTTTTTCATTGTAGCAAAAAACAGTTTTAGAGAGAGAAATTGATATTTAATCTATTTTGCTGTCTTGCATATTGCTTTGCTTAACAAGACATAGGTCTTCCCCACAACAACAGATAATGAGTTTCCAATAAATCATTCAGTTGTCAAGTTCAGAGAAATGTTGAGAGGTTCTTTAGTGCCTTAAGGATATGTTTCTTTTTACAACACTCATGTCCCATTTATACCCATTTAGGATTTAGTTTAAAATCAGTTTAGATTGTAATCTACTCTTAATAACTTTAAGGAAACCTCAAGGAGACAACATCCATATTTGAAAAATAAAACCCCAGGTAGTTGAAATTGTATGAAGAGTGGGGTCATAATTAAGAGGTATTGAGAGGTTGGTATCTAAAAGATGTTTTATTGAGAGAATCCTAAAAAAGGTTGGACTTCTTCTGTTAAACTACAGTAATCAAATAAAGGAAGGGTTGCAATGAGATTATGCTGAGTTTAGAATTAATCATCTGAAAAGACCAGGCAAAATTCAAAGTTTCCAGGGCGGGAGTGTCTTATATGATGTCACCAGGAAATGGATTAATAAACAAAGACAGAGCTTGGCAGGTTGCACTGGATACTTCAAGTCAACTTCTCTGGAAGAATGTGAGTTACTCAATAAGCCCTCATTTGTCCATGAGATAAATCAACTTTGAAATACCCTAGAGAGCTGTGGTTAATGAATCATGCAAGGTCACACACTGGGCTCTCGGTTCACAGAACTAATCAGGTTTAAGACAACAGAAGATAGTAACATTTTATGAAATAGATTATTGAATCCTTTCACAAGACTGTCCCTGTTTGGTAGTTTCTAGAAGGCATTAGGTAAATTAGTCCCTGAGAGGAAAAAATAATGCACTTAGACAAATCAACTTTGAACCAAATAACACCTGCAAAGGAAAGTTCAGCAATCTGACCTTGTCGAGTCCTGAGAAGCATCCAACAGAGATGTTCATTTCATTTTACATACAAGTTCCCTGTTAGTTCTCAAAGACTTTGTCATAAGAAAAAGAGCGTTTTCATATTTGGTTCAAGGAGCTACCCTGTATAAGAGCTGCTTGTTCCCAACATTCAAAAATGAATTTCTGATTGACATTAATGATTCTGTTAAATCTCTACATAAGACAAAGGCAACTGGAAACAGCAATTTATATTTTAAATTCCCAAAGACAATTTTGTTCCATTCCTTTTTTTTTTCCTAAGAAACTATGCCACCAAAAGCGAGACGCTTCTATGAACTTGGAACAACCCAAAAAGATATCATCTTCCCCAGAATTTAAATTTCCCCATGAATTAACAAGCACACACTTTTAAAGGAGTGAAGCTGGCCTTCCATTTGACAGTTACTCAACTTGGATTATTTGAAGCATGTTAAGCCTACTCCCTGTGGGCCCTTTCCTTTCTCTTAAGAAAAAAAAAAAATTGAAGAAAGAAATTGATTTAGTCCTGGGGATATAATAACAGTCCCAGAAACAGAAGCAATTTATTTTCTCAATCTCTTATTTTCTTTTGCAATACAATTTACTAGGTAATTCAATCACTGGCATGATTTCACACATCCAACTTTTTCCTTCCTTTTCAATTTCTTCCAGTCACATCAAGTCTCTTTCTTAAAAGCTTCAAATTGCCCATACTCATTTCACTCAAAAAGTCACCAAGCCACAGGATTCAACTTGACTCTGAAATACGTTCAATTTGCAGAGGTGTCTGGATCACATAGTATATAATCAGAAACCTTGGAATGGATGACCCAACAAATACACGCATGTGCACGTGCACACACACACACACACACACACAGATGTCTGATTAGCAGCTTTTTAAAGCCGAGTATTGCTGTCTATGTGGAAGAGTTTTCCTATGATCCTGAACCTACTAAGCAGCAGGCACTCCGTTAGGCATCTGACTTGGCGTTGGCCTGTTTGCCCTCACAAACCTGTGGTATGCGCTCTTGCTACCTCACAGGTGAGAAACTCATCCAGGGAAGTTTTCACCTGTCCGAGGAAATGCCAACGAAGCACAAAGGATTTAAAGGCAGGCCTCTTACTTCTAAAATTCACACCATCCCCACTGCCTTGCATTGCTGCCCCTGAGAAATTACATCCTCTAAGCTCTGATTGTCTTGCCCTGCTCTCCAGGTGGCACATTTGCTAGTGATGGCCACCTCCTTAGGAAGGTAAGACGATGGCCACTTCTGGGTTAACATCATCGCTTTCCCCATCCTTTAGTGTGGAGGATGCAGAGATGCCACCAAATCTACTAGTAGGGACTTGGAAGTCATCTTAAGATTGGTTTCCATCTTCCCAACCACCCTAGTTCCTCTTAGCCTCTGTTACCTCTCTCAACAAACTCTGTGAAAATGACCTTGGAGGCACAACACATAATGAGACAATGAGCTGAGCACTGTGTCCTCTTCGGTGTTTACTACAGATTTCTATGCAAAGTGAAACTAAGATGTTTTAATGCAAAATTGTTTTGAAGAGTAGCAGAATATATGCTGAATCATTAGTTCTCTAGCAATAAGCATTTTAGATACATAGGCCAATGAAAACACTGAGGCCCCAAGTGGTGACTAACTTGCCCCAGTCACTGAACTCATAAACAGGAGAACAAGGATTCAAACCCAGGCCTTCCGGGGCTCTCACCCACAGCGTGGATCACACTCACCGGAGAGCTTGTTCAAAGTACGGATGCCCAAGCTTCCACCCAGAACCAGGTTAGAATCTCCAGCATCAGGACATCTGGGGTTGTGTTTTTGTTTTTGTTTTTGTTTTAACAGCTTTCTAGGTAACCCTGCTACATGCCAAAGTTTGATAACTACACTGTTACACCGTACAGCTTTATGGTCCTATAGAAATGGCCCTCACTAAAGCGACAAAAACTTCCAGGTTAATCCTTTAGATCTTAGGAGAATTATTAGTGAACTAGCAAAATCGTAACATTTTGTAAGTTTTTGTGAATCTTTACATTGGGTGTGATAGTTTCTGCCTTAATTTACTTGCACTTATTTGTTTTTTAGTTTAGATTATATCCTCTCTTGGTAAGTCCTTCTTGCTCAAGAGCTAACTTGCAGGATCTGTTGATTTGCTTGTACTCAGCACACCAAAATTTCTCCGATAAATATTACAGGTTCTCTTTTGCTTTGGGACAGCTGGTACTCCACAGGGATTGCCCTCTAGCTTAAGAGACCTTACGTGTTTTTTCCCCAATAGAAATATTAGGCAAATTTTGGTGGGCTGCTGGAACAAGAGAACAGAGTTATATTTAAAGAGAGGGACTCAACACTGAATAAAGATCGAAGACTCAAGATTATTAAAGATATCGTGACTTCAGTGGTCCCCAGAGAGTAGCTATTGGGTACCTCCAAAGTGAGGTCAGATAGGGGCCCCTGGGTGGCTCAGTCGTTTAAGTGTCTGCCTTTGGCCCAGGTCATGACCCCAGGGTCCTGAGATCGAGCCCCACAACAGGCTCCCTGCTCAGCAGCGAGTCTGCTTCTCCCTCTCTCTCTGCCTCCTCTTTGTGCTTTCTCTCTCTCAAATAAGTAAAATCTTTAAAAACAACAACAACAACAAAGTGAGGTCACGTGGATAACAAGTGGATTGTAGAAACCCAAGCTCAGGACCTCTAAACTGTTTCAATAGTGTAAAATAAGTGCCACGCCCCCCAGCCCCTTGTCCAATCCCTGCTTCTGATAAGAATACAGTCCTGGTATCTGGCTAAGAAGTCATACCCAGGGAATTTATCAAATCCAGAATATTCCTCTTTCTGGTCTTTCTGCTGATTTTCTCACTTACGATTTGCAAAGCTTCTCTCTTGCCTCTGGGCTGTCAGTACCTATTGCCAAAAATGGAATGGTCTCTTGTGTTTGAAACAAATGAAGAGAGAAAAATACCTGCTGTATAACATCAAATCAATAGAACACTGCTAGACTTTCCAAGAGAAATGTATAGCTTTGTTATCAGTTTGAAATGTTTATTTTTTTTTAAGATTTACTTATTTAAAAGAGAGCGAGAGAGAGGGAAGGAAGGAGGAGGGAAGAGAGGCAGAGAGAGAGAGAGAGAGAATCTTGAGCAAGGCTTAAGGGAGGCTCGATCTTACCACCCTGAGCCGAAATCAAGAGTCGGATGCTCAACTGACTGAGCCACCCAGGCGCCCCAAGTTTGAAATGTTTAGATCGCCTCTTACCTTGAGATCTTTCAGTGACCACAGCAAAGTGTCCTCTGTCAAGAGCAGGGTTTCAGAAAATGGAAACACAGCAGTCCCTCCCTCCACTTGAGTCTTCATCAGTGGCAGTAGCCACTCCACTCTACCTTCTCAGGCCTGTGCCATTAAATAAAGACTATATGAGAGGGAATGTGATAGATCTTGGAATCTAAAATAAGTACATTAAGTTCTTTAGTGGTGGACCTTCAATGAAATTTTTGAAATTATGTACTTTTTTCCTCACTCATCTTTGTTCCATCGATTTTTCTTCCCACCTTTAATGAATGTCTCACATCAGCAAGAGAAACTTTCTGAAGAGCTCGTGTCCACTGAGGACCCATTTGCAGCATATCTTCTGTCCTTCACTTGTGGCATTATTATAAAAGCAAAGGTTCTGCTCTGAGTCTTTCCAGCTCCCGTTTGCAGTCAATGCAGAGGACCCAAGGGAACACTTTGTTTCTTCAACTTGTGGTAGTTACCGGCTGTCTTTCATGTCACCAACACAAAGGAGCTGGTGAACAAACGATTCCAGGAATCAAGCTCCCACCCCTGGTTCTATTACTCTTCTTACAGTAATTAATTTCAATCTAACAAGCAACACTTGAGCCTTTCTGGTGCACTGGGTGCCATCCAGCATAATATAATAAACAAGAACAAAGGAGTTTACCAACCAGAGGGGGAAATTTAAACCCTGACTTTAAAAATGGATATGAATTTTCAAAATTAATGTTTCACCAAGTATGGCCTATGGAGCTGGTTAAGGAATATACCTGCCTGGGTAACATGCCAAACCTACTGAGCCAGGATCTCACAGGGTAGAGTAAGGAAGTCATTTTTAACTGGGTGCTTAGATTTTTTTATTTTATGCCTATACCGTTTGAAACCTGTGGATGTACTTTTAACTCCTTTTAACTGCCCTGGACAGTTATATAGGGAAATAAGTCCAACACCGTTGTTCATGAGCCATTAATCTATGTTAACACTCCAGCTGAAGAAGGAGTTCTCGTCTTGGGATCAGTTAAAATGAACCAGGGAACCTGATGTGAAATGCAGACTCCTAGGTGTGCCCCAGTCATTTCTTACTTAGTGGATGGGGCCGGGGTCTGGAAATACAGTTTTAATGCGCATCCTAGTTATTCCAATGTGGTTTGCTCGGTGGATAACACTTTGAAGGCACTGACCTGATAGCAGTTGGCTGGAATCTCAGCAGTCTATTTAGGACGTGGCAACATTCAAGAAGCGTTATTTTGTTAGAGGCTGTAGCGAAATAGTGAGATGCCAGATGAAGCAAGTCATATTACTGGCCATGGATAGTATAGTAAAATATGACCCTCACTTAGCCTTGTGGTTTGAATTGATGCAGCCAATTCACTGATTTATTTCAATTGACCATAAGCAATCCCATCTGGATTAGAAAACTTAGACTTTAAAAAAATTAAATATCTGTTCACTTAGATACCACTTCACATTGGAAAATGTAATCAATAAATAGAATATGGATTGGAATACTATTTCCTGGGACACATGGGTGGCTCAATAGTTGAGCCTCTGCCTTCTGCTGAGGTCATGATCCCGGAGTCCCAGGATGGAGTCCGCATTGGGCTCCCTGTGGGGAGCTTGCTTCTCCCTCTGCCTCTCTCCATGTGTCTCTCATGAATAAATAAATAAAATCTTAAAAAAAAAAGAAATACTATTTCCTGAAATGGTACTTATCTCCATTTATCACATTTACACAGGTGATCTAAAAGTACAATATGGGGTAACAGGATTCTCTGCCTTTTAAAGTCATAAAAACCAAAGGCAAAAGAAAATCTGTGTGGTAGCTTACATTGTGTGTGAGGATCTCCATTGCTGGAAGGATGGACACCAAAATTATTTTCCACTTACTGCTCTTACGTAGCCAGAAGTCATCACAGGCCAAAATCAAAGGTTCCACAGAACCCTTAATAAATTTCATGTAAATAAAATCTATCATGCAGACTCAAAACTGAACTTTCTACAAATCCAATTCCTTTTTTAAAAGGGGGGAAACTGTGCAAATTTTAGATAAATTTACCCAAAAATATCCAATTTTTCACCCAATTAACATGGACCACAAGAAGGGAAACATTTGACAGTGAAAACTAGTATTTAGCATGCTTATGATCCATAGAGATTATAAAAGGTGTAAGGTATCTTTCTGGAAGAGCCAGAATGACCTTTGTTGAGAATGTCCCATAGACACTTTATCCACCTCATCAATCCCAAATGTCAAAAACGCACTGAGGATTGATCTACCTTCCAGATGTTTTCAGAACTCAAGTAGCATGGTACTGCGAGGCTGATCCTGCAGTGCAGAAAAATGGTAGCTCAAAGGCGGAAGTATATTAATTCTCTAGATTTGACTTCCTTCTCTGATCACCTTCACTGGATTCCCAGAAAAACCTCTGAACATGGTCTTGCCTGATTCAAATGAGGCATGATTTCTCTGACTACTTAAGGTCAACTTCTTATTACCCAATAAAAAAAGCCTAGGATGGATCTCCAATGGAGAGAAGAAGCCTGCAATCGAGGAAGAAATGCAAACATTATTTGGGGGCAGAAGGGGGAGAAGAGGACAGGCTCTGTTACTCTACTGTAATCAAAACCACAGACTAGTTTTCTCTGCTCCTAACCCTTCTAAACTTTTAGCTTTACTTTTCCTCACTGTTAACGTCCCATACCAATACTATGGTAGAATTTCATTTTATCAAAACAGATTGAAGCCAAGATCATTTTGTTAGAATTATATTATTTGAGAAAATGGAAAATACCAATTTAATCTAAGAACTTGTATGTGGAAGGGAAAGTAGAGACTGTTCCATCAGAATAATTGTAACAAAAAAAAAAAAAAAAAAGAATAATTGTAACAAAAGCTAAAACTGCCAGTGTTCTTTCCTTTATAAATAAATTAGAATATGAAGAAATCAATTGAAATCCCATAAAAAGTACATAAACTCATGTGAGTCTCTTACTAGACAATAACGGCCATTGATACTACAATGAGATTATATAAAAGTTGTATTCGTTTTGCCCATTACAAATTTGCTTACTTTTTTATTTTCTAATAGGTTTGTGCTGCTAAGACATATGGTTTCTCTGGGCCGGTGAACTATGTAGTTTTACACTTGTGCCCATGAGACCTCCCTTGTAAAGGCTGGTGATTTTGCTGGTAATTTGTAAAGGCTGATAATTTGCACTGAAAACCACATTTCCCAGCCAAGGATGGAAACAATCACCAAGTATAAACACCAAGCTGCCTTGTGGGGGAAAAGAGGATGGGGCAGGATATGGAGGACTTCCTGTCACTCCTTCACTCTGCAGGAAAAGCTCAAAATATACTCCTTACTAGTTATTAGAACTGATTTTATCTTTGAATGCTTATCAAATGAAGAGGAGCAGAAATTACTAAGCCGACCAGGTCACATGAAGTAAAACAAATGCCTCTTGAGTAAATACCTTCTTTGAGTGATATTGCAAATAAAACTGGGTTTTGAGAATTATAATGAAATAAGTTAGCAAAAACAAGAACAATGTGATGGTGATGATGCTCTCTGCATATTGATTTATATTTATGTTTTAGCTGTTTGAAAAAGTCAAAGAAGTTTGTCCAAATGTGCATGAGAAGATCAGAGCTATCTATGCCGATCTCAATCAGAATGACTTTGCAATCAGCAAGGAGGACATGCAGGAGCTTCTCTCCTGTACAAACATTGTCTTCCACTGTGCAGCCACCGTGCGCTTTGATGACCATCTGAGGTACATTCCCATTTCCCTCTCATGACTCGTGTGTGTGTGTGTGTGTGTGTGTACACATGTGTGCATGAATGTGCACGTGTACAAGTGTGTGTATGTGTGTAAGTTTCTTTGTGGTTTCCATTAAAAAAGAAAAAAGATATATGCAAATGATGAATCACTAAATCCTACCCCTGAAACTCATAGTTTGTTAACTAAATTGAATTTAAACAAAAAAAAAATGTAAAAAAAAAAAAAAAGATATATTCTCGATGAAAAGTAACTTTAAGGAGTAAAACTTCTTCAAAGATCTCACTATCCAGAGATAACCATTTAATATTATGGAGAGCATCCATTCCAACTCTTCTTTACGCATCCATAATAAAATAGATTTATGTTCAACTCCACCCAGAAATTTGATATTTTTTTGGCATCATATTAATAATTGTTTAGCAACTTGCTCAATTATATCTTTGGTTATCTTTCATTGTCAATAGATACGCTATTATAATTTCTAATAACTGCATGATATTCCATTATACATGTAGATAACATACTCGACTAGTTCTGTATTGGTAGATATTTTTGGATTGTCCTAATTTTTCAGTGTTAGAAACAATGCTTCAATGAACCACTCTGTGCCTGCATTTTGTTATATCTTTGTGTGCTTTACTTTGGATAAATGTCTAGAAGTAAAATTGTTAGAGATGTACAGGTGTGCCCAGGTTACAAATGGTTTACATTTTAACATATGCTAAGTAGTTTTCCACAAAGATGGTACTGATTTACATTGTCCCCATGCACATGAATGCTCATTTCTGACACCCACACCCATACTGTATTATAATTCTTCATTTTTAATGTTGCCAATACAATGGAAATGCCATTGCAGATTTTGATTTTGTTGATAATTTAAAATTTTTAAATAAATAAATAAATAATAAAAAGTTGAAGATGTGGAAATGCTGATGGGCATTTTATTCTTTTGTGAAATGCCTAGTCATGTTCTTTGCCTATTTTTCTACTGAAACATTTTTTTTTCTTGTCAATTTTAAGACCTGTTGGAATATTAAGCATATTGATTTTTTTTGTATTTTATAAGGCTCAAAATATTTTAACAGTGTATCATTTGTCCTCAACTATTTTTATTATTTATTCAGTTATTCATAATTTCGTCTAGAATTTTTATTGCTTCATTTTCACCTTTAAATCTTTGACCCGTTTAGAGTTTATTTGCCTATAAAGACAAAAGGGAAAATTCTATAAAAAGGAAAGTAATGTGGGTGTGAATATAGAGTAGCTTTTGAAAGAATTTCTAACAGATGGCTACTTCTTAAGTGACACTTATTAAATGATTTGCTTTTATTCTTTATTTAAAGTGAAGCTTTTATAATATACTGAATTTCCATTGTTGGACTCTTTATTTTGTTCTATTACTTAGGCTTTCTCTTCCAACACCACAGCATTTTATTACAGTAATTTTTATTTTATTAGGCAAGTATATACACATAATTTTCTTTTTGTAATTTTCCTGACTATTCTCTTCTGCTTATACAACTTGATTAAACTTAGGATAACTTTTTCAAGTTCTTAAAAAATTGCAAATTTGATTAGGAATACCTTGAACATATCAATGAATTTAGAAAAACTCAACATATTTAAAACATTGGTTCTTCCTATCCAAGAACAATGTTTATTGTTTATTCAATTTTTCTATAACCCTTAAAGAAGTTATATCATTTTATGTATATAGTCTGTTCATTTATTCTTAACTTGATATATTTTTTAAATGTTTGGTTTGACTATGTGCCTTTCTTTCACCATATTCTCCAGGTTTTTTTCCTTTTACATAACTTTTATAAATGGACACTTTCCTGAATTAATCATTACATGTCCCAGGGTGGTTTTTTTAGCTCTTCTGTTTATTTTCCAGATACACAAGTATGTAATCTGACAGGGATTTTTGTGACTGCCTTTACACCTTTTATATCTGCTAATTCATTTTATTTTCCTCACTGATTACCAGGTGGAAGTTCAGAGCAATATTAAATAGTAGTAGTGATTGTAGGCATCCTTCTTGCCCCTGACTTTAAAACTTTTCACCATTAAATGTGATACAGGCTAGCAGAGTGAACGGGATATATTTTAATCATTTATTCTTTTAGTGAATTTTTAAAACTTAAATTGGAAATGGATACTGAATGTCATTTAAAACTTTTAAAAATACATTATAGAGGATCATTTAGTTTTTCTCTTTTTTTAGTTAGAGTAGTAGGGTTCCTGATATGGTAGAGACCATGTATTTCTAGAATGAACCATTCCATTGTCATCACATATTGTGCTTATCTAACTTCGTGTCCTATTAGCTAAAATTTCAGATTTTTACATCAAATTTTAAGTCTGACCTGGACCTTTGCGATGGAAATTTATATTTCTCATTCTACATCCATCCACTGTTGCTGTCCCACAATTTATTTGAATTTTCCAGCTTCTTGAGTTAGATGCTCAATTTATATATTTTTATATTTTTTTTTATTTTATTTTTTTTATATTTTTATATTTTTAAGAGCTGTTTAGGAAGCCCCTTTATACATCCAGAGGATTATGATTCTTTTTTCCTTTAGCACATTTAGAACCAAGCAATCTCGAAATGCAATATGAACAATGCTTTAATGAATAGGATTTATGTGCACAGAATGCATAAACAACATATAACACATTCCAGACATTGCATAACTGTGTAGCTGGGACCCATACTTTTCTTCGTGGTTCTATGGTGCAGCCACAAAAATCAGATAGACATGACAGTTTTTGGAGTAGGTGAAGTTCTAGCAATGGCGGGTTGCCTCATTACTTCCTTCTGCTTAACCTCCTGCAGACATGCCGTGCAACTTAATGTCACTGCTACCCAGCAGCTCTTGCTCATGGCCAGTCAGATGCCAAAGCTGGAAGCCTTCATACATATCTCTACTGCCTTTTCAAATTGTAACCTGAAGCACATTGATGAAGTCATCTATCCATGCCCAGTGGAGCCAAAAAAAATCATCGACTCCATGGAGTAAGTTGGGTCATGTGAGGGGGCCAGGAGGTCGGCAGACTGTTGTTCTCTTTGATTCTTTATAGTCATTCCTTAATGAGGTGACAAAGGGAGACAGTCTGGAAACAGCATGCTTTGAGAAGGTGCCGGCTGTTACTACCCTATCCCTGCGCTTCCCTTCCTCCCAGTGGGGAGGGAGTATAGGGCTTGGTAATGGGGGAGGATGGACATAGGTAAATCCCACAGAAAAGTTTTGTTAAGTGGTTTAGGATTATAATAGGTACAGGGGAATGCTTTCCATACAGATGGTTTCTCACTTCTTCATGAACTCAGCATGGTCACTAAGGGCAGTAGAGTGTACAGTAGCAAGGTTGCAGCAGCAGACCTACCCAGCTTCTGCAGCTTACTCTGTGTGTGACCTTGAGTGATTTCCTTGGCTTCCCCTTGCCTCATCCTTTCATTTGTGAGATGGGGCCAATAATAATGCCCATGTTGTAGTGAAGATAAATTGAGTTATATAAAGCAGTTAGTGTGCTAGGGAGCGTTTAATAGCAGTTAGTCAAAAAGTTAATAAAGAAGAGCTAATAGGTAAGGGGAAATCCTCCCAGGAGTGGCAGAAAGTGCCAGTCTCTTGGTCTAGCGGCCAAGATACACTCTCCTTATTGTCCTGCTGTGGAGGGACAACAGCAGGCTAGCATTTTTCTCTTCTCACCTAGGAACAGGAACCACTTTGCTCTTAGGACGTGGCCCTGGTCTCAGAACAAGGATGTTTTTGTTTTCTGTGTCTTCATTCTTTTTTTTTTTTTAATTTTTATTTATTTATTTATGATAGTCACAGAGAGAGAGAGAGAGGCAGAGACACAGGCAGAGGGAGAAGCAGGCTCCATGCCCCGGGAGCCCGTCGTGGGATTCGATCCTGGGTCTCCAGGATCACGCCCTGGGCCAAAGGCAGGTGCTAAACCACTGCGCCACCCAGGGATCCCTGTGTCTTCATTCTTTTGTTCAGTTTACCGAGTTTACCTTGTTTAAAAAAAAAAAAAACTGCAAAAAAGTACGACAGCAGAGAAAATCGACTACTTCACAGTGAAATTTGTCAGATGTTAATTTCAGGCACTGCTGTATTATTTGAGATATACTCTGTAAAACGAAGCTTAGCTAAATCAAGAGTTCATTCCCTTCAGGGCAACCATTTTTATCTCCTACAGCTCTGAGAATAGATATTTTTACCTGTCATTTTAAAATATCCAGGACAAAGAAGAAGGAAAGTCATCTAAAGGACCTGGAGTTTACCTAAAGTCGCTAATAAGCGATGATTTGCTTAAGTGGTGCAAAGGAACCTTCCAAGTGCAGAGCTTGTCGGGAGAGTTGGAGAAAAGGTGCTCTGATGCCCAGAGTCGGTACAGGAGAGTGGACGTGGAAAGCCTCAGTGCATTTGCAGATGGAATCGATTAGTTGTCGGTTAGCTGCCCTCCTAGGGTGCTGTCTCTCAGTAGATGTGGTGCTTACGTATTCGCTGTGCCCAGGAAAGGGGCAGACCTGCTTTGACTGCAGACTCTACTGCTGAGATTCCAGAGCCTTATGCTACTGTTGACCAGTCTAGCACCTGATCACAGTGTGAGGTGAGGCAGTACAGAAGTCTTGCAGAGTTTGCCCGAGAAAAGAGACAGGAAATGCGGATTTAGTTCACCCCTGGTGAGGGCCTTCTCTAGGTACTCCTGCACTTCCTCCCTCCCTCCCTCCCAAACTGTGTCCAGACACTCAGTACCCCTAGACCTCAAAGAAGAGGAGCTGATTTCTCTTCAGATGTTCAGCACTTGCCATCCTCCCCCACTCTGTGTCCCCCGGTAAAAGCAGGTAACTGCTACATGATCTATGATCAAACTGTAATTGGCATTTCTACAGAATTTACATCTGTCATTTACTGCTCCCCAAGGAGTATAATTATTTTTAAAAATACACAGCCAAACAGAACTAAAAATAAAATAAATTTTGTCTCAATAGAATAATTTTGCATGCAATCAAGGAACCAAGGCTTTAAAAACAAAACAGAGCAAGTCATAAGCACAATTTATTAACTCAGAATTTTATATTCAGGACCACGTGTCCAGCCTCCTCTCCGTCAGCCCTCCCTTTACTTTTGTGCTACGGTCCTACTGCAATTACTCCTCTTCCTCATGCCTCTCTGCCTTGGCTTATGGTAGTTCAGTTTCCAGAAGCTACTTCCACCTCTACTTCCTAGGTTAATTCCTGGGACATCAGAGGTCTCCTCTGAAAGCCGTTGAGCTGAGGTGGCTTCCCCAGTGCCTCAAAGTACCCTGTGCCCACCTTAACGATCGCTCTTACATGGGTTATTCTAAATATCTGTGTTCTCTATTAGGCAATGAGCTTGGCAAAGGAAGGGAATGTCTCTTGCTCCTCCTGGCTCTCAATGCCAGCACGTGGTAGGGACGCCAGTGTTTGGTGAATGAATGAAATGTTGTTGCTGGAACGAGGTGACCACTGTTCACACTGTCGGGACTGAGGTTTTTGGGTTGGTTGGTTGGTTTAAACAAACGTGGGAAGAGATGGCAGGATTCCATAGCAAGCTTCTTATATCTGGGCGTGTGAAGTCCCATGTGTAAAACACCTGTATGCCCTCATCTTCTCCCTATTTCTGATGGCCTGTTTTTTCCTCTTAAGCTTCTAATAAAACCTATGTGTTAAGTCTAGAATAATGCTTTGAATAAAGCCAAGGAACCTTTTACCAGCTACACTGTTGGTTATGATGCTTTCAACTACCCCTATATCAGATGGAGTTCTCTGAAGGTTTAGAATAACAAATAGCATTAGAGTTATTCTGAATAAATATTAATTCACCTAAATTTAGTTACTTTGATTCAAGAAAATACGTTTTCTCTGATTTCTATTTTTGTAATTGACCTGTGGTTAAAACAAAAGTACTTTCCAAGATTTTTAGGTTTCTATTTCCCTTGGAAATTTTTACTAATAGTGGCCTCACGGGGTCTCGTAGCTGTCATTATTCTTGGTATTTCAGTGGTCCTTGTGTTTTAAAAAAAGAACCAGGTGTTAAACTCTAAGATGATCTCAAAGGTGTGCTCTGGGCTTTGTGATCTCAAGAAAATCACCCATGTGGGTGTGCTAATTAACTAGATGTGGGGGGAGGGGGTTGGAATCCTTCCACATTGCATCTGTATATCAAATCATCATAATGTACATTTTCAAATATCTTACCATTTTGTCAGTTATACCTCAGTAAAGCTGGGGAGAAAAGAAAGAAAGAAAAGAAAGAAAGAAAGAAAGAAAGAAAGAAGAAAGAAAGAAAGAAAGAAAGAAAGAAAGAAAGAAAGAAGAAAGAAGAAGAAAGAAAGAAAGAAAGAAAGAAAGAAAGAAGTCACCCATGACAAAGTAAAGTAAACCTTTATTTTCCCAGAAAACCAGTTAAATGAGAATTCCAGTTCTAGGAAATAAAAAAGGATTTGCACTTTTTTGCCAGGAACTTTTTCAGTTGTGTAGGCCCGAGGGGTAAGGCTCAGTGGTGTTTATAAATGGACTGGGACTGTGAACCCAAAGCTGACACCTTCTAGCCCTGCCCCATCCCCTTCCACCCACCTCATTCGGCTCTCCCAGCCTAAGACTGCCAGGCCTCAGTTCCCTTCCTTCAGCCTGGATCTGAAAAATTCCAGAATTACCTTGGTCCTGAGCCATGCCTGAAAGATGAAATCTGATTGCGTTAGTACAAACTTTTAGCGTGGTAGCGTAACCACATTTTAACAACACCTGAAATTAGGAGTTGATGTTTTCTATTGGCGTGACAAGCATGGCCATTAATCAGCATTAAAAAAACAACAACAACAAAAAAAAAAAACAGGCTTTCTTTCTTTTTTTTTTTAAGATTTTATTTATTTGTGAGAGAAAGAGAGAGAGAGGCAGACACAAGCAGAGGGAGAAGCAGGCTCCATGCAGGGAGCCCGACACGGGACTTGATCCCAAGTCCCCAGAATCCCACCCTGGGCCGAAGGTGGTGCTAAACCGCTGAGCCACCCGGGTACCCAAAACAGGCTTTTCTAGTTCTCCTTTCTTGCCTGTGTCCTCGGCCCTTGTCACAACTACCGCAGGCATTTTCTCAGGGAATTGTGCCACCGTTCTTACTCATCTGTCTTTGTATTTCTAGCTTCTACAGTTGGGGATTTTTACCTTTAGAAACTCCTGGGCGTAAATGGATGAGGGATTACCAATGAAATTACAGTTTTCCAAAATAATAGCTTAAGTAGGCTTATTTTTAAAAATGCACATAACTGACCAGGAAAGATTGCTGCTTTCCATCTTTTTTTCAGGCCAAGTTAACTCCACAAGGATTTCTGCACCTACATGAAAACTTGAGATAATTCGAGTTAGAAACTAGGAAAGTGGATCTATAAGTATTTACTGCTTTATTTAGCATATTTAATATCGTCAATGTGCATTAAGAAGGGAAGGACCGGGCAGCCCAGGTAGCTCAGCGGTTTAGCGCCACCTTCAGCCCAGGGCGTGATCCTGGGGACCTGGGATCGAGTCCCACGTCGGGCTCCCTGCATGGAGCCTGCTTCTCCCTCTACCTGTGTCTCTGCCTCTCTCTCTCCCTCTCTCTCTCTGTCTCTCATGAATAAATAAATAAAATGTTTTTTATAAATTTTTTTAAAAAATAAGGGAAGGACAGCTATGAATCATCACTGAGCAAGTACTGGGAGTAAAGACACTTTCACGGACACCCAGTTCCTTACCATAATACTGTAGGGTTGGTAGTAGCAGCGTGACCTACTATGCTAATAAAGGAACCAAAGCTCCGAAAGGCTGAGGAGCTCTTCCGAAGTCTCTCAGCTGATAAGTTACAGGGACACCATCTTTTTCTGCAGTCTCATGATTCTGGTCACATGGCTCTGGCCTTTCTTGGCACTCCCACGTACTTGGCAGTGTGAGCAATTAAAAGGTACTTTCCTCAAATATAGACTGTGTTCTCAGGGAGCTCCCAGTAAAACACAAAATAGAACAGTAAAGATGCGGAGTGTGGTAGAGCATACTCAGGTTGAGGGAGTAGATGGAGTGGAAAGGCCATCCGGGGACAGGCACAGGATGCGGACTTGGATGAGGAGGCACAGCGTGGGTGGGTGAGATGGGGTCACAGACGAGCACAGCCCCTGGAGCAGGAAAACTGGGGGCATGGTTGTGATCCAGCTGCAAGTCCCCCTGGACAACACAGCTGGTGCATGTAGGGTGCATCACATGTTACAGGTATATTGCACATTAGAGGCCTAGCTGGGTTGGGGCCGCACTGAGATCTTGAACACCGTGTGGAGGGTTGTATTTAATTCTGTAGGGCAACAGGGATCTGAGGCAGAAGGGGCAGGTATGTGTGTGTAACGGGGTGGGGTTGCTTGGTTGGTTGTTCCATTTTGTTTCCATCAAAAAAAAAGACGTTGATGAAAGTGGGCTTTAGGAACATTAGTAGGGTCATGGGGGAGTGGGAGTAGATTCGCCTGGGCAGTGGCCAGAGGCAGAGACAGCCAGGACCTGCCTTGTTGTGGGGAGGGGATCTGGAGCTGGCGAGTGGAGACAGCCACAAAAAAAAACCCCACTTCTGTGTTCGGGAGAGAGAAAAATCGGTAGGATATGGTGTGACTGCTTTGCACGGGGGCTTGCACACAGCTGTCCAATCAACTGTCAGCTTTGGAGACTCCATCTCTAGTGCCCAGAGTTTAATTCTTTTAAAGTTCAAGTCTACTGAAGGTTTTAGGCATCCAAGAAGCAATGCCTTTCTGAGAGCTAATCCCAGTTTGCTCAACTCTTACGTTTGTGGAGTGGTGTCCTTTCAGATTGGTGATTCCCCAGCTTGCCTGACCATCACAATCAGCGCTCCACTTGACAAAAGCAAAGATTATCCAACTGTCACCCTCAAAGATGGGATTTAGAGGTTTTAAGATGGTACCCAAGGATCTAAATTTTGTCATAGGCCCCATGTAAGTTTTAATGATGAGCAGGCAAGTTTGGGGAAAAGTGTCTTAAATTGCTTTTCATTCCATGACTCTCATTTGACATGGGGCTCATTCATATTCCAGTCACCAAAGCACTCTGGCCTCCCCACTCTCCTCGCTTTGCCTCTCCGTTTCTAGATGCCAATGAAAAGCTCCTGATAGATTTGTACCTACTAAAAGTCATGCTTTGAAGCTACCTGGCGTCCAGAAGCACAGCTAATCTGCCATGTGAAAAAGAAAAGGTGTTTTTTGATCAAACACTTACAGCAGTCAGCTGTGGCAGAAATATGAAAGGAAATCAAATGTTGGAAAGTAGTTTTGCCTGCGTGCTGAAGAACACATTGTCAACACTAAGAGGCGCATCTATCCCAGGGGAAAGGAAAACACTCATTCTGATACTTGTGGTTTTACTGTCACGATTGTATAGGCTTAAGATGGCATCTAAGCAGCTGGCAAAAAACTGAAAATTTAATGGGGCTCTATTTATTTTTTAAAAGATCTTATACATCTATTCATGAGAGATACAGAGAGAGAAGCAGAGACATCGGCAGAGGGAGATGCAGGCTCCGTGCAGGGAGTCCAAGGCAGGACTTGATCCCAGGACCCCAGGATCATGCCCTGGGCTGGAGGCAGGTGCTCAACCACTGAGCCACCCAGGTGCCCCATTACTGGGCTTTAAATACACATCAGAATCCCTGGGTGGTGCAGCGGTTTAGCGCCTGCCTTTGTCCCAGGGCGTGATCCTGGAGACCCAGGATCGAATCGCCCATCCGGCTCCCGGTGCATGGAGCCTGCTTCTCCCTCTGCCTGTGTCTCTGCCTCTCTCTCTCTCTCTCTCTCTCTCTCTCTGTGACTATCATAAATAAATAAAAAATATTTTTTTTAATGTTTAAATACACATCAGAGCCAGGTTAGATTGTTTCCTAGACAGACTGAATAGTTTTCCTATTATCAGGCTGTTGGAGGTCAGAATAGGCACTCAGTGAAAGCCCAGAGGGAAAGGCAGAGGCCGGTTCACCAGGAGCATTAGACACGGGTATACCCTTCTCCCCAGTACAAAGTCTACATGGACTCTGGAGCCAGCTCTGCCAAGTGGAAATTGGTCAACATGTAGCCTTTCGGTTTCTCCACACTTTTCGTCGCTGACAACTGGGTATTTTCACTTCCAGTTTTGCTTTGTTCTCTATAAACACATCTCCCTCCCTCCTTTCCTTCCTTCCCCATAGTCTCCCTCCAACCTCACCTCCTCCTGAGTTCATTCATGCTCCCCGGCCGCTGTCCATCTCAGCTTCCCAAAACAGTATTCAAAACACACACTGGCTGATTATTACCTTTGTAGATACATGCTCCTTGGTTGTTTTACCAAACAAATATAAAAATGCCTTAGATGTATTGGCTCATTTTGCTTTATCAAATAGCCCTAAGTGCGATTGTGAGCATCCCTGAAAATTAGGACAGCTGTAATGAACACCATTTTTCATCAGTAAAAATCAAGGAAACAAGAAGATAATTCAGTGGAATGCAGGCAATGCACGAATAGTAGAAGAGGCAGGCCATTCATAGAGCACTACAGCTTCTTTTTGCAGTTGTGTTCTTAGAAAACTATGAAACCAGCATTTGTGGTTTTTTTTTTTTTTAAGATTTATTTATTTTAGAGAGAGAGAGAGAGTGCTGGCAGGAGTGGGGGTGGGGGGAGCAGAGGGAAAGGGAGAGAAGGAACCTCAAGCAGGCTCCCTGCTGAGCTCAGAGGCCAACACCATGCTCCATCCCAGGACCCTGAGATCATGACCTGAGCTGAAACCAAGAGTCAGAGGCTCAACTGACTGAGCCACCCAGGTGCCCCCAAACCAACATTTTCTAAGATAAGCTAACTCACCAATATTGGTAAAGCCTCCAAGTGTTACCCGTTCCATGCACACCAACATCAGTGACAGACAAGCTGGTCTCAGCCACGGGCTGTATCATCCTGGTGTGTTGATAGCTTCTGATGTGTTCTTAGAGTTTTTTCCTTTACAAACTTAATGAAATTAGGCTGTATTTCTCCTGACCCAGTTATTGCAATCTGCGCGTGTTCACTGAAAGAAAAATGGTCAGTTAATCCAGTGCCCATCATCAAATCAGATGAGGTAAAGGTAACATCGTCATAAAATGGAGAGGTGCCGAATTTATCCCACACGCTTTATCCCAAACCTCAGGTGGCCATATAATTGGAAAATCTTCTATTTTTCTAAGTATTTGGAGTTGTTTTTATTCTAGGAACTTCTTGACCTTTCCCTATTCAATTGAAATCAAAAGGCAGGGGATCCCTGGGTGGCTCAGGGGTTTAGTGCCTGCCTTTGGCCCAGGGTCCAGGATCCTGATCCTGGAAACCCAGGATCAAGTCCCACGTCGGGCTCCCGGCATGGAGTCCCACATCGGGCTCCTGGCATTCTCCTTCTGCCTGTGTCTCTGCCCCTCTCTCTCTCTCTCTTTCTATGTCTATCATGAATAAATAAATAAAATCTTTAAAAAAAAATCAAAAGGCATTTGAGTGTCTAGAAAACACTCAGCACTAATCACAGCAAAGCAAGAAGGAAAACCCAAACATTACAGACAGTGCTCATGTCCCACTCCAATATCAAATGAGAGTTATTAAATTTGAGAGTTGTGTTTCGGAATAAATATCGGCATAAGCACATCTTAAATGCTCAATAATTCGTCATGGGAGCAAAGTGGTAACAGCTAAGATCTTTTTACAATCAAAATAGTATGACTGAGCTCAGTCCTTTACGATAGGAATCAATGTACCAAACAGACTAATTACAAAAATCATACCAACATATTTACATAGCCTAATTTTTAAAACCCATATTATAACAAATGGTTAACCGCATAGATCTGTCAGTTAAGAAAAACATTAAATATTTAATTGACAGTGATTTCATTGCTTTCTCTGAGAAGTGCAGATAGGCTTTGGGATTATCAAAATGGTTCTGACATCTTTAAAAAAGAGATTAGGCGGGTGTCCTGGTAACTCAGTTACTCATGATACATGTCTTTTTGTAAGTAGAGGTGTTCGGCAATCACTGTTAAAGCCGCTTCAGAGTACTCTAATCGCTCCACTTGACAGACTATTAATAGTTATTAGAGAACTTCAGCATTCGTGGGAAATCTCTAGAAATAATTACCAAATTATTGCCATAGGCTGTAAATAGAGCTTCAAAGTGCATTTCATAGATTTGCTAAAACAGGTTGTAAGTCTGCCAAATGTCCCTGCTTTTATTCATTGAGGCATTGAATGGAATTCTACACTGAAAAGCTAAAGCCTGCAGGATTGGTGCACCGGGTGTTAATCGGACAATGTTGAATGAGCAGGGCTGCTTCGGAAGCACCCAGGGTGAGAGTCTCTAAACTCCGCCGACACAGCACGTGGCATGCTCCTGGGCACGGCTGGCACCCTCAAGTGTCCTCTGGGGTGTCCTCATGAGCCAGTTGGAACGGAAATAATTGATGATAATTAGAGATCATATGTAATAAAGTAGTAGGTTGCGTGGCTGTTGAATTTATCAATGTAGGTGGGAGGAAGCAGGACTCAACTGGTAAGACTGGGCTTAGCGCAGAGCAAAGAGTTCATCCAGCAGCGCGCAGGATTTGGACTCCTACACACTCAACCTTGGTGGCCTGTGTGTGGAATTCCAGAATTCAAGCAAGAAAGGGAAAGTTTTGTTTGATTTTGTTTTGTTTTGGGGTACTTTCCTGTCTCTCTCTCTTTTTTTCTTTTTTTGATCTGTTGTCTAACATATGTTGCTAGAATTCTTTTTTACTCTGACTATCTGTAGGTGGTTAGACGATGCTATTATTGACGAGATCACACCCAAGCTGATCGGGGATCGGCCCAATACTTACACGTACACCAAGGCCTTGGGAGAGATGGTGGTGCAGCAGGAGAGTGGGAACCTAAACATTGCCATCATAAGGCCCTCCATTGTGGGGGCAACCTGGCAGGAGCCTTTCCCGGTAAGCGCCCGCTCACCTGGATTCCTTGCTTTGCTGCCAAACCAGAGTCCTACTCACCCAATTACTTTCTGAGGTCCTTCTCTCTCTCTCTCTCTTTCTCTCTCTCTCTCTCTCAAAATGTGTAGCTGAGTGCAGCATATCAAATGCAAACCCGTTATATTAGGACAAAATTCCATGTTTGGTTCAGGATTTATCCAGCATGAGGCTCCTCTGGGGTTTACACTGCCTCTCCTAGAGTTGGGTGGCAGTCTTAAATTAGCTTCTCATTAACCCTTGGCTGAAAATTCCCATGGGAGATAGTTTTAGTTCTTGGCTTCCCCACTGTAGTTTAAATATTCCAGAATGTTTCTGATGGCCAAATTGGTAATATTATGACTGCCAGAGTAAGTAAGTAAGGATCACAAACTTCACAGAAGGTTCTCAGTTTAGGAATAATTAATTTTTGCACCTGTATACTACGGTATCCTTTTAAAAGCACACTGAGCGATACCATCTTTTTTGAAGCAATTCTGTGAAACTTTAGGGCCAAAAAAATTTGAGCTCTGTTACTGACTGAAAAATGCAGCCTTTTGAACGGTCTGATCTGTAAAACTGAGCTAATGCTGTTTTAGCCCCATACTGGACCCATTCTGGAGAGCTGATCAAATGAGACAAGGTAGGAAGAGTGTTTAGTGTAGTGCATGGTCCTCAGTAGAAGCCTCAACGAATATTAAGCCCTTCATCTTCTCTTTTCTCTCTCCTCTAATATTTTCACACGCATGTTGACTTTTACAGATAAAGAAACAGACATAATAAGGTCAACTGCCTTGCTTAGGGCTTCGGAGACAAATTCAAAAGGATGTGTTTGTCTAATTGCTCCTGAACATATTTTTCCTGCTAACATCTCTAAGCAAGCTAACACAAATAGAGTATGGACACTAGGACTTTTCAAATGTTCAAGAAATGGATAGTTCCTACAAACCAGGTTAGATATGTAGTGTTCCTCTGGAGAGTTAAAATCAGGAAAAATGATCATTAATGAGTTGGTTAGCAAGTTGTGATATTAACTCCGTCTCTAAGATGTCATAAAACAACCTGAAGCTCTCCATGACTCCTCCTATTAAAAAAAAAAATGCTGCAGAATTTTCATTCTTGCACAAGTGCAGAAGTATCCAGTGCTTTGCCACTGACCCCTGTTTGTGATCTTAGATATACTGGATAGAACCTTCTGTTGGCTGGGGTTCAGTGCTGTTGTTTTGACACTTACTGAGATCAGACTGCGGACATTGCAGATGTGTTATGAGTTTTCTGACATGTGTAACCAATACAGATCTTTTTTTTTCTTTTAGGGTTGGGTTGATAACTTAAATGGACCTAGTGGGCTCATTATTGCGGTATGTATAATAATATAGAAATAACTCCTTGAAAGGTAATGGAGCAATGGGAACAAAATGCTTAATGTTGGTTTTGCTTCATTGATCCCAAACCATAAATGTTACTTTGCTTAACTACTATTGAAAGCAACTTCATCTCAGTATTGCTGATTGGAAAATAGAGGCAGGATGAAATTACTTTCATCATTTGTGGATTGTATTATCAGGAAAAAAGAGGTTCTGTGATATCATCAGTTATTATTTAGGAGTTTTCGTTTTTGCAAAGCCTGAGCATCAAAGACCATGTCTGTATTTCCTTTTGATTACCACAAGATGGGAGTGTTTCTTCCTTTTTGCTATTTATCAATAGCTCAAATTAGCACAGTGTTTGCCAGAGGTGGGGTGGAAGGATAAAGAGAGCACAGAGGATGTTTAGGGCAATGAAATACTCTGTATGCTACTATAACAATGCATATCTGTCGTTATGCATTGTCCAAACCCAGATAGTGTACAGCACCAAAGGTGAGCCTTAAGGTAAAGAATGGATTTCGCTAGTAATGATGTGTCAGTGTAGACTCTTCAGTTTAAGAAATATGCCTTCTAAAAAAAAAAAAAAAGAAATATGCCTTCTGGTGAGGGATATTGATAATAAGGGGGACCATGTGTTGAGGGAGCAGTTATATGGGAAGTCTCTGTACTTTGTCTCAATTTTTCTGTGAACCTAAAAGTGCTCTAAAAAAATAAAATCCTAAAGAGAAAAAAATTAATATTTAAAAAAATCAGTGAGTTTGAAATAGGTTAATACTAAGTTCTAGGCTATTGAAGGAGCCGTGGTAATTTAGACATGCTGGTTAGACATTTTTTTTTCAGATGTTAACAAAAAGCAAATGAGCCAGACTTGTCCCCCATTTTATATTCCTATTGAAACTTCATGATCGTCAATTTAATTAAACCTCTTTGATTTTTTTAATTTCTAAAAAAAAAAAAAAAAACGCAAACCTCTTTGATTTTTTTAATGTCAAAAAAAAAACCCAAAAAGGGGGGAAGCAAAAAAAAATCACATTCTCAAAGATTATTCAATTCTTGATTATAATATACATTCAAGAGTTAATGTGTGTGGGTAGACATGTTATGTATATACATAAAAATACATCAATAACTAGTTCCCAATAGATACAAGAAAGAAAAGCCACCAATTGGAGCAAAATTTTCACATATAAAAATTAATGAATATAGAAAACACTTTTCCCCAATAGTCTTCTCCCAGACAAGGAGAAACATCAGCAGGGCCTCTAGGTCAGCAGCCCTCTGGGGGCATCTCCCTGCAGCGAAGGCTGATCTAGTTGACGTGAGGCCTGACCCAGTTCACAGTTCACACTGAAGCACTGTTAGACCAGAAGCACATCTCTACTCTTTAGGACAATGAATAGGAATTCACTTCTGTCCGAGTTTAAATCTTATTAGAAGTGCCATGCTTCGGACTGCTTCTCTTCCTCTCAGAATTAGGTCCCACATGAACTAACATACAAATGTAAGAGTGAATTTGTGACTCCTTGTCAACGACAGTGACAGCAAACTTCTTTCTGATTTCTTTGTAGCGGCCCCTCTCTTTTTGTTCTCTACCTGCCTTCAACACTTTCTTCTTTAAGTTGAGTTGGGGGTGAACATGTGATAACTTAGAAGCTGAATATTTTAACATGATCCTAGAGTGAGTTTTATTATATTATTTGCAAAGCTGCAGGACGCCTGGGTGGCTCAGTGGTTGAGCGTCTGCCTTTGGCTCAGGGTGTGATCCTGAAGTCTTGGGATCCAGCCCTGCTCAGCGGGGAGTCTGCTTCTTCCTCTCCCTCTGCCCTTCCTCCTTACTCCCTCAAATAATAAATAAAAGAAATGGTAAACTAATATTAATGGATAATGTGGGAAACCTTAATTCTTAAAATGTCTTATGAATTTTTAAATGTGATAATTTTCTCTTGGTGTTTGTTAATTAAATATATTAACCTCTCAAAAATTTGAGGAACTCAACTCCCTAAAGGAACCTGAGGACTTGTGTGGAAATGTTGGCATTTGGACTTGGCTGGGGGGTTGGCTAGGCTGAGAGAAGTCAGCCTTAGCGCGATGACCTAGGGAGCTGTGAGTCGGTCGGTGTTAACTATTATTACTAGCAGCATTAGTATTAGCCCCTGCTGTTACCTAAAACTTGGTTCAGTATTTAATGTTCTTTTTCCTGTGCAGGCTGGTAAAGGGTTTCTTCGGGCCATAAGAGCTACTCCGATGGCTGTGGCAGATTTAATTCCCGTTGATACAGTCGTCAATCTCACCTTGGCTGTAGGATGGTACACAGCAGTTCACAGGTGTGCATGTGGAAGCTGACTTTCAACAGTTTGATGAGGAGGAGGATGCATATGCTAGGCTTATTTTCAAAATATATGCATTTCATTATAGAAGACCCCAAATGTCAGAGAGGATCTGTTTCGATATCTTACATAGTTCTTAATATGCCATTATGTATGCATGGAGGTGTTTTATAGATACTGCGTAGTATTTTGTATAAAGTAACAAACTCTTTAAATCATTTAACCATAAAATTCTTGATAACCAAAAAAAAAAAAAAAAAGCTTTTTCTATTCAGTAATCTAAAATACAGCTCCCCTTTTTAAGGCAAAGGTAATAAAAAGTAGGTGAAATAAGGTCATCTTTTATATTTTATAGAACTGGTCATTTCCTGATAAATGCCAAAAGTTCAGATCACCAGATGGGAGGGCTATTACCTAGTACAAAAAAAAATAATAATAATAAGTAAGTTGTTTGTATATTTGACTCATAGCAAATGGCAAACAACTAAATTTTTTCTTATTCAAAGTCAGCCATTTAGATGTTTTGCAATCCATCAGGGCTTAACTGTACTTAGAAGAAAACATAGCCTATATTTTGCCCAATAAGCATATCCAGAGGTTAGCAATATGATCTGCTCTCTCATTGTCAGGGTACTTCCGTTTGCTCCCTAAATACATCAACTTATTGAGATCTCTTTCACATGCACACGCACAAACACATACACTTTTCTAGTCTTCTTCCATTTTGCATTTTTACCCAAAGAAGGAACAAAAAGATGGAAGCATTGCCTTAGTTAAGGGAATTATTGAAACATCTTTGTCTACATGTTATTTTCCCTTATCTTTCTTCTATCCGTCCTCCATTTTGTTGTGCTTATTTTTATTTCATTTTCCAGGCCTAAGTCAACATTAATCTACCACTGTACATCTGGTAACCTCAATCCTTGTAACTGGGGCAAAATGGGTAAGTGCCTCTAGAAATGTTTCTACTAACAATCAGTGTCTGCCCACACACTATTAGTATCTACCACAGGGGGAAAAATGTGACAAAATGGGAGCTTAGAATCTAATGGGAGAAAAAGATGAATAATAAATAAGATAAAATAATTAATAATTATAAATGTGTAAGAGTTAACTAGAATGTACTGTGGACCATCAAAGAAAGAGGATCGGCGGGAATATGTACATGACTGTAAGCAATAAGGGGTCCACTGGCTATAAACATTTTAAAAATAGATAAAACTGAGTAAAAGTCAGCAGTTAATAAGTAATGTCGGTGAGGAAATAGCACTCCTGCTGAGGTGGTGGCTCCCATGCTCAAGTCCCTTGTACCCTGGATACATCACTGAGACTGAAATCATCAATGACCAAGTAGATTTAGAAGAGTTCAATAATACTACCTTATGTTACTGAGAAATACTCTTTATCAATGTATACAGTGAGCCGTGTGACCTCAAAAGTATCTTGTTGAAGTAGTTAATCCTGCACATGATAGAAAATTAGCTAACCAATCTTACACTCCTTTGTCAATTTAGTTGATTTTCAGCAAATATCTGAAATTTTTAGATCAAATACTTTTGTTTAGATACTAGATATAGAAAAAAAACTCACATGTATGTCATTTGTTAGAATCTGATTTCCAATTCAGAGCACTCTGCTATGCTACTCTGTAAAGTTGTCACATCAGTAAAAATGAAATGAAATTATCTACTACCACCAAGGTTCTTTAGAGCATATATCCAGTTATTTAGATCATATATCTAAATAATTCTGAAGACATTTGGAAATAAAAATAAATCTCCTCTACCTCAGTAACAGAATTAAGACATCACTCATAAAAAGAGGTAGTAATGGAAGCAAACAAGATATGTTGAGCTCCTAAATAAGAAGGTGCACATGTTAATTCCATTTCTGAAATTCCAGTCTTCTCCTATGCTGAAATCTCTTATCTGTCTTATCAAATTATACAATGTCATAGTTGAAGGTAATCTTAAAAATAATCTAGTGTCCTTGCTTTATTTTATATATGAAGCCCCAAGATAGTGAAAGATCTATTCAAATTCATATGGAGAGCTGGTACCTAAAATAGAAACAGAAGACGGTCTCTTGTGTCTTCTGGATGTGCAGTAACAATTCCACTAGTGATTCTTAAAAGTGAATATGAACCCCTATGGGAAGAAAAGAGTTCAGATTCCTGGGTCAGATATTTCTTGAGAATCTTCTCTGTATAAAGAATATATATATATTATATATATTCCCAAGTAATACATTTTAAGGAGGACCAATAATCACATTACCATAATAACTGATATCTTTATCATAATTGAATAATGAACTTAGGTATATTCTTTGAAAATTTTTCATAGATAAAATCATTAAATTCAAATTAATGTTTTTTGAAAAATTCTTTATTTTACAAATGTACATTAAAGGTTTTTAACTAGGTTTTATCTACATAACAATATAAAAAATTATTGTGAAAACAAATCTGGAGACAAGAGTGGACAATTGAGTCTGGGATATTCACAGAGAAGCAGAAATACCAAAGAATTAAAAGACTGGTATTTAAAGTGAGCCAATGCAAGGGAATCCTGCCTCAATATTGTTTTTCACTTAAACCACTATGAAACCTTTAGGTAACCTTTTATAAAGGTTTAAGTAAAATATGAAGAAACTAAAAAATATATATATGTATATATATTTATTTGAAGAAACTTCCCTGATGGTTCTACAAGTGATGATCCAACCTAGGAAATAAGGCCCTCAGTCTCTGTCTTGGGGCTTTCAGAATAGACTAGATAATCTGGGAACCGAATAATGGATTTAAGCTTTTCTGATCAATATCTCACTGTATTGACTGAAACTACTTCCCCAAGAAGTTGTTTTAGAATAAAGGCTTCAAGATAAGGAACCAATGTGTAAGCCGTTCTCATTGTTTGATTTTGTAGGTGAACTTTTGCCTGGCACAAATATCTTAGTATTGTTCTCACAGATTGATTCTTGACTCTACACAGCAAATCACTAGTCTTTATCATTTTGACCCACTGCAAATGCCCTCCACTACAGTGGGCTTACATGCTCCTAAACTTAATACTATTATATATAAACTTATATATTATATGTTATATATAAACTTAATACTCCTAAAAAAAATACTATTTTTTTTTTTCCGCAGGATTCCAAGTCTTGGCAACCTTTGAAAAAATCCCATTTGAGAGAGCTTTTAGGAGGCCATATGCTGACTTCACAACCAACACCATCACAACCCAGTACTGGAATGCAGTCAGCCACCGGGCTCCTGCCATCATATATGACTTCTATCTGAGGCTCACGGGAAGGAAGCCCAGGTGAGAAGCTGGGTCAGTTGCTTTATGAGTGTTGCTACATGGAAGATTAGGGCCCCAAAGTCCTTAGCCCTCCTTTCATCTGGGGATTAAAGGTAACAACTGAATCTTATATAAATTTGAGACCAACCAAGGCAGTAGTAATGAGAAGCCCCAAAGGGACCCGTACCTTAAAAATCCTCCATCATAATAAAGGAAGTTAAATATTGAGGAACTTGCTTGGTGAATTCAGCAAGTAATCATTCACCCAAAAAGCAAAGCAACTGAGACTCTAAGTCTGGGGTTTTCTAAATTGTTAGGTAATCTTAAAATTGTGCAATAATGGTAACAGCCATGCCACACACACACACAGGATGATGTGAGATGATTTCATTTTCATTCTCACAACAATCCAGAGAAGATGTAATCAATACACCAATTTTACAAATAGGAAATAGAAGCTAAAGTAGCTTAGAAGTGGCAAAGATCTGCAGAAACCTGCCTACTGCCACCTAGAGGTGAGTAAAGAAATTAAAGGGAACAAGGTAGAATGAAATGTGCTGATGCTGAGGCAGCTCTGTCGCCATCTAGCAGTGTGACGTAGGAAACATTCTCTTTCTGTCCCACTTGAGGAATTTTATATTGTTGTCTGAAGAGTCATTGTTATAATTACCAAAGGCAATCCCTGCAAGCAAGCACAGGAGCATGAATAGCATTGCTTTCTGTGCTAGTCTCTTTATAGGAGGAAGACTTTATTGCTGTGTTTAATTTCTGTCCTTATTAGCAGTGCAAATAGCTAAAACTTAGGCAATGTTGCATTTATCTGAATTTCCAGAGACCTTATTTAGAGCTCATAACTCAGTAATCATCAGTTTCTTCTTGAGCAAGGTGAAGAGAAGATGCTGTGGCTATGGGAAAAATATTTGTAGGGGGCTTATTATATAAAGGTGGGAAAAGAAGGAAAACCAAACATTGTAGGCAGAAATGCTGAAGACTTTAAAATTTATCAGGGTTGGAAGAAGACCTCGATAAAGAGCAGAGGTCCATAAGTAGAAAAAAGGAGGAAGGGAGCCAATAAAAAATCTTTATGAATTTTGTTTGTGAGAAATTAAATATTTGTGGGAAACAGGTAGGTTTCTTTTGTGATAGGAATAATCTTTATGGCAGAAAATGCTAGAATCCTTCTAGACCCTTCTTCTTCCCAGATGTTTGCGTGTAATCTTCCATGCATTTACAACCATATAGAGATGTATATAAATATAGTGTTGCTTTGAGGTGTGTGTGTAAATCAAGCCTACATATTTACCCACTTTTTTCACCAATGTTCCTTGAAAATCTAAGTCATTCTATCTAGTGTTGTCTGTTTTTTCCTATCACAAACAATGGGGTAATGAGTATCAGTGCATTTTTTTTAGAACTTGCTACTCAGTCTGGGGAAGATGCTGAGGAGTGTGATTGCTGGATTGGAGGCTATCTGGAGTTTGTGACTACCGCTAGGTTGACCTAAAGGAAGGCTGCCAATTTGTACTACCACATCAGCACAGGAGGGGAAAAATGTGTTAATTACCCTCATCAATACTTAGCAAAAAATCAATCTTTTGAATTGTCAAACTAATAGCAATGAATGACATCTCTTTGTTATTTTGATTTGCATTCCCCTGATTGCTGGAGGGGCTGAGCTTTTATTGTTCACTGGACAATTTTCTCCTCTGGGAGTTGTCTGCCTCTGCTTATTACCTATTTTTATTAGATTGTCCTTATTAATTTACAGAAATTCATATTTATGTGCATAAATATATATTTAATGTATTTTCTCCAAGTCAATTTCTTCTCTCACAGCTTTGATTATGAAGCTTTATCTAATACGAGGGGAGTACATATTATGTAGGTCTAAAAGCATGGAGTTTAGACTGTGACTTACAGATTTAAATCCTGGCTTCACTACATGAAGCACATGAGCTCTAAATTACTGTTTCTAATACCTTACTGCCTCATCTGTAAAAAGGGACAGTAATCATTCCTATTTTATAAGATTTTATGTAAGAGGGCATAGGATATAGTAATCACTGTTATTATTAAATAAGTTTTAGATTTTTATGTGATTAAATGAATCACTTTTTTCCTTTATTGGTTTTACATTTTATGTGTTAAGAAGACCAGGCAGCCCAGGTGGCTCAGCGGTTTAGTGCCGCCTTCAGCCCAGGGCGTGATCCTGGGGACCGGGGATCAAGTCCCATGTCAGGCTCCCTGCATGGAGCCTGCTTCTCCCTCTGCCTGTGTCTCTGCCTCTCTCTGTGTCTCTCATGAATAAATAAAATCTTAAAAAAAAAAAAAGACCTTCTGTACCTGAAAGTAATAAATGTACTTTCTAAAAACAAAACAAAACAAAACTATGATACTGATATATTCCTGTACATAGGGTATCATTCTACAATGATTATTTTTAAAAATTAAAATAAATTATTGAAGTCACATCAATTACATGAGAGCTGTAGGATGGATAATTATCCATTTGGCTGCTACAGAAGTATCATAGACAGTGTGGGTTATAAACAACAGAAATTTCCCTCTCACAGTTGTGGAGACTGGGCAGTCTAAGATCAAGGGCTGGTGGATTCAGCATCTGCTGAGCACCTGCTTCCTGATTCCTAGACAGCCATCCATGCTGGAAAGGCCAGGAGAGATTTCTGGATTCCCTTTTATAAAGGGCACTAGTCACCTCCTAAAGTCTTCTCTAAATACTATCACACTGATGAGAATAGGTTTAAGTATATGAATTTGGAGAGGAGGGGGATATAAATATTTAGTCTATAGCAAAAATGTAAGATAATAATAGCCAAATGAAACCCTATTATGATGCTTGTATCAGGGAATAAGGAATCTACCTTCTGCCTAAGAATTTCCCATGTACAATAAGTCATTGGGTATATAAGCATTAGGACTTGACCAGAAATAAGACCAAATTCCCAAAATAGCATCATAAGTCATTACTGGGTCAAATGGGTAGTCACTACTGCCAAAACTGGCCCGAGATAAATGCTGTAGAGGCCAAATGTTCTATAGGCTAAAGTGATTTGTAGCCAGAAGATCTAGGTTGATGCATTAGCTGTGTGACTTTGAACCATTAATCCTTTTGTAAGATGAAGGTAAAGAATGTAGATCTTTACCACCGGTGAGGATCAAATAAGAGCAGGTATGAAAGTTTTCTATAAAAAATTTTTTTTTTAAAAAGAAAGTTTTCTATAAATGGTTGCAAAGTTGGAAGTTCACAACTAGGCAAAGTGAGCTTAAGATAGATTAAGTGGCCACGATAATATAAGCATCAAAACCAAAATTCCAACCCCGTTTTGACTGACCTGAAAAAGCCTCTGCTTTTCTAATCTCACCACTCTGTGCCCCATTACTTTAGATGGCCTGCATCTCCCAGTACTGTGGTCAGGACTTGGACCAGCTCACTTTGTCCATTCACAAAATGTACCTACCTAACAGAGATGCTATGAGGATTAGTTAAGATATTTGTTTAAGGTATCAGCACTGTGCCAGACAGTGGGTTATCACCTAGTTATTTTCTGATATCTGGCTGGGTTTTTTAAAATGTTTGCTATTCTTGAGAAAGAGAAGATAGTAAAGAAGCAGAGGAGGAGTTTGGTGGTATTAAAATGACTAATAGAACAAACTCCTTTAGATGAGATGCATCAGCTTCCTTCATTCAACACAGTTCACAAATATGGAAAGAGAAAAAAGAATACGTGTTTTAATGAAGAAGTGGGGGGGAAGGTAAAGAGGGAAATTTTCGATATTTCCTTTTATATATATATATATATATATAAATATTTTCTCAAAAGTAATTTGTCATACGTCCTAAAGAGTAACCGTGCCATCTGTGGTGTGCTGATATTTGCTCCTATTTGATCTTTACCTTAGGATGACAAAGGTCATGAATCGGCTTTTAAGAACAGTTTCCATGCTGGAATATTTTGTCAACCGGAGTTGGGAATGGAGCACGTACAATACGGAAATGCTAATGTCTGAGCTGAGTCCTGAAGACCAGAGAGTAAGTAGAACGCTGACAACCAACAGGAAAATCTTACTCATTTGGAATTTAGAATTATTTGACCTGGAAAGCTGATAAACAAAGGAAGTTTTAGTTATAGACACAATCTTCTTTTTTTTTTATGCTAAGAAAAATCAGTCAGTGCTATTGACACAATTGCAGGACATAAGTTAATGTAGGTAAGAGACCTGGGTTCTTGACCTTGGTTAGATCCTCACTGCTATCCTGCGGTCACATTTCATGTACTGAATTTGCTTCAATCCCTGTTCATCCTTGGTGGCTGTTTTCAACAAACCCTCGGTACCTCTATATTTTCCCTAACCTCACAACATAGGACTTCAATGAAAAATCAATTTTACTGCTCATAAACTCATCCACTATTCTTATTAAATCAGAATCATTCTCCATCTCCAGAGCTACAATTCTTTCGTTTTTTAAAGCTAACCCCTACTCCCATTGCATCCCACTTAGACCTCCGTCCCTCTCTCTCCCTATAATGATCTGTCTTCAACAAATCAGACTTCTTATTTCTCAAGACAGGCCTTCACCTTAATGCTTTGCACCAGTGCCATTTCTTTCTTTACATTAGCTTCTTGGCAGTTACAATAGTTAAGTCCTGAAATCTTTGTGTATTCTGAAATTCACAAGTATAGAAATCTTTTGTACTTTGTACATGTTCCTAGGTTTTTCTTCTCAGGGAGTCACATGTTCCCTGACCATATCCTTAGTTTTCTATTAAACTTTAAAGTTCTCACTCTCTTGCTTGGCATTATCTACTAAAAAAAATTTTTTTTTAAAGGTAAAGCATTTCTTGATTTATCTAATACTTGACAGTATGTAGAAGAGACCATGTGTGAGGAGGAAACATTAGAAGGCCATAGCTAGCCTCACTTGCCAACTACGGATTTCCTTCTACAAACCAGCGACACAGACCATGATTCAAATCCAAGCCCTAGAATTACTTTGGGTCATGGAACCTAAGGGTTACTTACAAAGTCAAACACCATAATGTTATATTAAATACACCAGGTGAGATTTAAAGGGATATTTTAACTGAAATAATTGCTGAGCATCTCTAAACCTGACATGAAATAGGGCTATATTCAGAAATATCTACATACCTTTATAGACAAAATTATTCTAAAGTACTTGTTTGAAATGCATAGACAATGATGAAACTAGATTAAAAAAAACCTCGAGCTATTGTAAATTATTTTTAAAATTAGCTTCAAATTTTATGTGGGCTTATCTTTATTGCATTCTCTTCATGGAATTTATCCATCTAAATAATTCAAAAGGTAATAAGGTTAGTGTTTCATTTTTTGACATGTATAACCGAAAACTTTGTGGAAAAAAAGAATCAACTCTGCTCTGGATGTAACATGTGCTTTCAAAATAGCTTAGCGAAGATAATAGTCCTGAATAATTGGATATAATTGCCAAACTCTGGCTTAGAATTGAGTTTGATTTGCCCTATGGAATGAGGATTCCAAACTAGGGCCTCATTGAAATCTAACTTAGAACTGTGAAATAGTATAAAAATAAAAGCCTCTGTTTATATAGTAATATTTAGTGATTCTATAGCAAACAAACATATCCAAAGTAATACAGAATCTCTTTTGGAAAGCATTTTGGCTGTTGGACAAGTCTATGAAGCTCTCTGGAACTCATCAATCTCATCTGTTCTTTGTTGATTCTCCGCAGTATTTCACAAGAATTTGAGATAACTTGCAATAAACATATAATAACAGAAAAGAGAAATAAAACATCAAACTAGGGGAAATATTAAAATATGAAGTCAAAGAATGAAAAATAGAATGTCCATCCATGTGTAGTCTATAAGATCCTACTAAGTCACTCCAGTTAAGCAAGGAATTTGTTTTTGGGCTTTTTGGTAGCAAAATGAAAGGGAAAATATAGTTCCGTGGCATTCCATGTCCAAGAGGAGGAAATGCACCAGTGTTCCAAGAGAAGCACTAAACTCTTACCACTGAATTCAAATGTTTTTGAAGGGCTTCATTTGACAACACACATAATGGATAATATCTCTGAAGCAAATACAGAATATAAATTTTGCTAAACTATAACTTAAGGCTTTGCTTATCCAGTCTTATTAGTCTGCTCTATTAAGTAGAAAAGGATGGTAGGCCAAGGAAACACCACCCAAATTTAAGAATGGAAAAGAAGCACAATTTGTTCTGGTCCCTAACCAAAGGTGTCCCATCACTTTTAAAAATAACTAGTCTTCATTTATTTGAAATGAAATTAGCCTTCACCAGACAAAAGAATGACAATTCTTTTAAATTTCCCTCACAAGACTTCCCAAAGGTCAAATATTTGTCCTTGATCTATGTTTAAATATTTCTGTGTAAATGGTAATCCATATTATCAGTGTCTTTGAAATAACAGTTCAAATAATCTCCTTTGGAGGAGTCCAACCCAAGTCTCCCAAACCATTTACTCAATTATGTGAAAGACTGTCACTCACTTATGTGAAAGAAACGTCATCAAAAGGACAATGTGATTGTCTCCAGCAGTACAATTCTGGCAGTCCATAATCTCTTCTTGCCTTTCAGGTATTCAACTTTGATGTGCGCCAGTTAAACTGGTTGGAATATATTGAAAATTATGTTTTAGGAGTTAAGAAATACTTATTGAAAGAGGATATGGCTGGGATCCCAGAAGCAAAACAACATTTGAAAAGGTAAACATAACCAGTTAATATTTATTAAGCACTTACCACATATATCTGATTCTATACTAGACATGAAATTTGAGCAGGGGAGGGGAAGAATCAACATTTTTTGAGCACTTACTACATTATAGGTCCTTCCTTGTACACTCTCCCCTTGCAGTACAGTTTCACTTAGATTTCACCACATGCCTATGAAGGAAGTATCATTTTGTTATCCCATTTTTCTTTTTAAATGAAAGAGCTATTTAGACTCAAAGAAAGTAAGTAATTTGTACATGGTAAGACATGGTAAGGAGCCAGATTTGAACCTAAGTTTCTGTTTCTTCATATCCTGTCCCATATGATATAAAGAATACCCAACAACAGGAAACCTGACTGTACTCTTTAACGTGGGCAAATCAGTCACTATTTTTTAAGTCCTTAAATTGCCTTAAATTTCTTTCAGTCATTATTCCATAAGGGACAGAGAACTGTAACAACCTGATACAATTCTGGTAGGAGCAAAGGGTTTTTAATGCAGAGATTATCAGCATGGAAAAGTAAATTGAAAACAGAGAGGAACCTTGAATAGCAGGCTAAGAGCTTAGAACTTACCTTCTACTGAACAAACAGTGAAGATTTCTGACAAGGCAATATGATCTAAGTATATTTAAGAAAGATTGTTAGTAATGTTTGTAAGACTGGTTAAAGAAGAGAGAGGTATGGGAAAGAGAAACTAATACTATGGAAATTTGATTATTCCGGAGGCATGGTGTAGAAATTAAAGCTATAAAAATCAAGAGGTCGTAAGGTCATGCCACATACCTGTGAACACCATACAGTCTTCTGGTCACAACCAGGAAACAACACATTTAGATTTCAGATAACACAGTTGGGTATTTGGTGCTGTTTTAACTTTGGTTATATATGTCTGTTCCCCAGGCTCCGAAATATACACTACCTCTTTAATACTGCCCTCTTTCTCATCGCCTGGCGCCTTCTCATTGCAAGATCTCAGATGGCTCGGAATGTCTGGTTCTTCATTGTGAGCTTCTGTTATAAATTCCTCTCCTACTTTAGGGCATCCAGCACACTTAAGGTCTAAGAACATTTGGCAAGCTCCTTTCACCTGGAACCTCTTGGATACCTCTAAAACAGCAAACTGTGGTTCTCAAGATTAAGAAGTAACAAAGAATATGCCCCAAGCTCATTACCTGTCCAATGTGTTGTCATGTATTCATCCCTGTTTCTTACCTATATATTGTTTTTATTTCAGTGAAAGAAGGAAAGTCATATCTATCTTAGGAAAAATTATTTCCAGATTGCTTCCGAACATTCTATACTGTGCCCTTGAATATAAAACACCAAAATACACTTATCTGTCTGTATTTAGGTTTTTTCTCTTGAGAGGACTAATTTTGACTCCATGAACATGGAAGAACACATGGTAGAAGCTAAAATATGCTAAAGAAAGGCAGTTCTAACCTTGGAACCATTCTGGGGTTCTAAGATTAAGTTGAGGAGGAATGATCTTCACATCCTCAGAAATACTGTAAAAGAAATCATTCTCCACTGAAATCTCAGCTTCCTGTGTTATACCATGGAGACCTGATTGAAGGCTGGGGGAAATTGGAAAAGTAGGTTCACATTTAGCACCTCCGTCAACTACACCCACTTCTGAAATCTAAAAAAAAAAAAAACAAAACAAAACCCAAAAAACAAGGTCTAAATAATTATGTGTAGAATATACATAATTGATGTAGACTATACACCAAGCATATTTGCATCGGGACTGCTTATTATTCTTTCAAGTAAAATTAGTTGTCGTAATTTGAATCTGACAACTATTATTTCTAAATCTTTTGAATCATCCATTTTCCTGATAACCTCTCAAGAGTTTCCTTCTTGTTCACTGAAGTCACTAAACCCCTTATATTTAAGCTTATTTTGCTCAGGCCTCAGAGTGACTGATGGGAGAAAGGTACTAGGCTAGAATCATTTAAAAAAAAAACAAAACAAAAAAACAGTCCCCTGATCTCTGCCTGGGAGGAAAGCAAAATTTCAAACATAAATGTAAATGCTAGTTTTAGTCTTTTTCTGCAAAGTAGGGAAGATTACCCTTCTGTGATCACCAGGACTTGCTAGTATCTTGATCATTCCAATTGCACAATGTTAACTGTACAATGTACAGCAGAAGAGGATAGACTTCACTAAGTGACTGTCAACTTAGAGACTGGGTATTGTTTTGTTTAAAAATATTTTATGTAGAATATCAATGAATTAGTAAAAACTATATTTATTCTCAAATTCCTATATTAATAATATAACTGTTATCCCAACTTTCCTCATATTTGAGAGATCTGTGTATGTTGGAGTATTTCATGTTAAAAACATGGAATATTATTCAAATACGGTATTTGGGGCCTAAGCCACTAAAAATAATCACAACTACTAGAAAACTACAAAAGCATAAAATGCTCACTTTCCAGAATAATTAGTAATGCTCAAGAAAGCGCACGTGGTTGCAGTGCACAAGGCTTGAGGGCAGCTTCTAGTCCAGTATTACTAGAGATTTTTCTGAACACTATAAAGGGCATTTAGGGGAACACTTCTGGGCAATGTCTTTTCCAATCTCATTTAAGGTCTGGGAACTTCTTTCCAGGGCAGACAAACCAGCTCTGAAACAAAGCACTTGGTGATCTTTAGTTTGAGATGTCTATATGATACTTCTGAGTTACATTAAGATACAAACTGCAGATAGGATAAAAATGAAATCAAGATATAACTCATTGAGATTGGATAAAACAATTATTCTAAGAATTTACTATCTTTTGATTGTTTCACCAATTCCATAAATTCTACTGATTAAGTATTCATTTTAATTTTTGATTAAATGAAAGTTTGAATTAAAAAATGTTTTCCTCTTCTAGTGTTGTATCTTTAACTGCTGACTATTATGGTAAATCTCCCTCCCCTGAGAAAAAAAGAATCTTCCAAAGAAACTACCAAATGAATATAAATTAACACACATCCATACATAATATTTAACTATGTTCTGACACCGTTAAGAGTTACATTTATAAGCTGAAGCATGTTTTATCTATGGCATTAATGACACAAAGTTCTGTGATGATTATGCGATAAAAATAGGTATCTTATGAAAGAAAATCCCTAATTATTTTATATCAAGAACAATTAACAATCATTTGAATGCCTAACACATACAATTACAATGCAGTGAGAATCTTCTACTATTGAGAAAGGGACTGACGGTAAGTACAAAAAGATTTCTATGTTTAAAAAGTTTTGTTCATTCCTATGTTTTTTGCCCACAACATACCTGATACAGTAAATAATATTTCAGAGTTTAAGACAGTCACCACCTAAGCAATTATTAGAAAAAATTGAAGCAGGTGGGCATACAACTCCAGAAAAAAAAAATTTCTTACATAACTTACTAATTTTATACTAACCCAATACCATCACCTCCAGTTAACAGTTCAAAAAGCTGATTTAGAATCTCAGGGTAAATAGACTGATCTGAGAAGAGATCCAAATAGTGTGTTATCTTACAGTGGACATAATAGTTTCCAAAAACATCAGTATTTTTCAAAGTTCACAGGAATCCCATGTGAATTTCCACATGGTTATTTTTCTAGAACTGCAAATCCATTAATTATGTTCTGGAAACATGAACAACTGTCTGTAGTTAAAAGTGATGGTTGTCCCATATGCCCACATAGAGGTATGGGAAAATGTTCACTGCTTAGATTACTTTGTAAAAATATACATTTTTTTTAATTTAATGAAATAAAATTAGCTGGTTTTATGATGTAACTGGCTTGAGAGACAGTGGTGACTTATAGTAGAAATAGTTATGGCAAAGGACACTAGAGTTTTAACAGCTAGAAACCCCTATTCTGGTACACAAAAAATTCAGGTATGAATTGAAATACTGATTCCAACTTGGAGGTATAAACAGGTGGGGAGATGTGAGGTTGGACAACTTGTATCAATTCTACTTTAAAGAAATAAAAAATCTTGTACTACAAGAATTCACCAAGTTCATTTGCAGAACTGCTTGATACAAAAAAAGATTCTCAAGTATTTTATATCAGCTTTAGTATGTAGCTTTCATCAGTGTATCCCCCCACATCTACTGTCTTACCTTAAAGTTATTACACAAAATAGCATAAAATGGGTTATATTTGGAAGTTGTTAATCTAATTCCTTTTGATTAACATCCAATACAATTAGGAGTTGCTAAGACAAAGCTATTTAAATGTTTCACTGACTATAATCTTATATTCAACTCTGTTGACAGTTTTATAGACTTGAGTCAACTATTCAATTTGCATCACTCATTCACTTTTTAATATGAAAATACAAAAGAAATCCACTCTTATACAGTAATTTAACTCCATTTGGAGCAAAAGCAAATGTAACAAAGTGATATTTAAAGATTGCCAGTTTTCCTATAAGGAAAAAAGCAGCTTAAATATGAGGAACTGGGGCTTATTTGGGGATACATGATCATAAAAGGACAAAGAAACTTATATTTGTCATTTTATTTAGAGTCCAAATGTTCGGGATTGAGACACTAAATGAGTCTTTTGTATTCTCTTTTCTCTAAAAATAAAACAAAACAAAACAAAAAAAAGCACAAGAAAACCAAAAAATCCAAGGCAGTTTGTTTCCTACTCCTAAGATAATGCAACATGATATCACTAAAAAATATTTCAAGAGTGGGGGAAAACTACAATAGGAAATACTTGAATATCAATACAGGCATTATACCATAATGTATGAACATATGGTGATCTAGTTTGGATAGTGCTGACAAAGGGTGGACTCACTTTGGCTTGCAGAAGGTTTGCAATAGAGCTCCAAGCAGAAGGGGAGGAAGGACTTAAGTTCAAGGGCATGATGAAATTTTAAAGGTCCTCTGGCTCAAGTTTAGATAACTTTTAAACAATCAAAATTATCCATCTTGAGCTCAAGATTCAAAGTTTTAAATTTTGAAGCAGACAAGTTCCATATAAATTTTACTTTCTGGTACCCAAATCAGTAACCCACAACATAAAAAAAGACAGGTTGCATAAAATATCCCTACTGATACCATTAAAAAATTAGACCTTAGTCATTCATTTATGAATTCCAAAGTTAAGTTTGCATTAAAGATTGAGAACTTTACTTGCATTAGTAATTTTACTATGAAAATTCAGTGTTCTCTATCATAAAATGTATTTGAGAAAAATGTGATACTAATGGTCTAAATTGAGAATTAGAAGTAATTTTGTAATTATAATACTGGGTTAATCTTTTCCCAAGAGGTAGTCTGTATTGTACAAATACTGCAGCAGAGAATTATTCACCTAAATATTTTATCTCTTTTTATAGGCCAAAGTATACAAAACACAGTTAAAAAAAAAAAAAAAACTTTCATGTAAGTTGAAGTTTCAACTTTTAAAATATTTAGGCTGGAATATATAAATATTATGAATACCCTAATAAAATGAAAAAGGACTGAGTAATAAAGTTGGGTAGCCTCTCCGAGGCACAAGCCAAAGCTCCATAATAGGTATGTCAGTACACTGTTCCCTGCAATGGAAAAGAAACACTTGGCAAGATCAGAAACTCCTAACTGATCCTAATATGCAGGCATACTTCATCATTCACCATCCAAAAGGCTGGTCAAAATCTTACTACTTTGATGGCCAAAAATCTGTCTTTGACTATTTGAGGAATTTCAGGTAAAAAGCTTTCTTAACTATTAAGGTATAAATCAATGGCAAAGCAGGATTTGGCTTTAAAGAAATTCCTTTTATAGTCAGCTTTAATGGGACAGATAAATTACATTAAAATTTTAATAAGGTATTTGGAAAACATGGGAACAATTAAAAATCATATGTAAGCAAGCACCAAAATAATTTTAAAATCCTTTTAAAGATACTTAATTGCTAAAATCTTAACTGAAAGAAAATAATTTTAAATCAATATTGTTTTACCTCCCTTAAAAAAAACAAAACACCTTGAATGAACTTTCTGGAAAGCAGATTCACAGAACCAAGATTCAGTCTAAAATAGCTAAAATTCTAAGTAAAATTCCTTCTGAGAGATGTTCTATTAGTTCCTAGTCTAACTTCATTGGAAACAGTATTTGAAATAAATCAATAACAGAGAAGGCTCATTGATTTTTTGGAGTTTTCTGGAATCCAAAATCTTTCAGAGCATGTTACATCATCTGTGTTAATCAGTCAACTTAATAGCTTTTAATAGTAAAGTATATATTTTAAACAATAATGCTTTTATTTCCTTCAGAGTGCCATTCACCATAAGCTTTTAATTCAAAGCAGTTTCATTAGTATTTATCCTTTTCTTCATTGACATTATCTGTACCAACTATTTCCAAGGAAACATTTTTTCATCTTTAAAACAAAAAATCCATTTGTAAAGCTGTAATTTGTGACATACTATCTCCAAAACCTACCATTTTAAATCCAGTCTTTTAGTCTTATCTTTGTCACTTACCTGGAATTTTACTTCCCCATTTCTCCAAAGGACTTAAATCATTGGGGACTGGTAGTCATTCTACTATCATTAAGTATTATAAAAGGAAAACTGATGTTGGTACATGTATTCCAAATACAGTTTTTAATGGCACCTGAGCAATATCTCCCTCTCATTATTTTTAGTCTTTCAAAGTCTGGAAATTTAAAATTAATCCTTAATTAGTAAGAAAGCTACAACAACACAATCTAATATCAAAATGAATCACATTCAGGACACTCTGAATGCAGACACTCATAATCCAGTTTTACAGCTTAACGGACATTGTTTAATGATAATCTCTCAGATCTGACATGATCTTGCCTTATGTAAGTATTTGCCTCATGTTTCTACTTTATGTAAAGTTACCCTGTTGCCCTTCACCCAAACATGTATAAAATATTCTACTTTTAATACTTTACAAACTGATAATTTTCATCACCATTAGTGGACCTTTTTATTACTCACCTCCCTCTACCAAAGTATACCAATAATATAAGGGTCAGACAAGAAAATTTAGCATCTTTTTAAAAAATGTGCTTTCTTCTCCCTGTTTAAGTGCCCACTATACAGTTTGTGAATGCTACCTTTGTTACATATTATATAGCACCTACGTACTCTGCCCCTGTAAGAATTCACCTTAGTCTTCCACGACCTTGCCTTGTACAGTCAGAAAAAGCCAATAGCCAGAGTTTAAAGAAAAGCAGTTACCTTCCTCAGACCAAATTATTAGATAAATGGCCTTGTCATTATGGCTTAACATTGATATGGCTATAGCATAGGGACCCATCCCTATATTCCTTTATTAACAGTGTGACCTGACCACAACTTTTTAAAGTCTAGACTAGTTTTCCATATGTTTTACATATTTTATTCTGATATATCTTTTAAAAACAGAAGGACGCAAACATTTGCACTTATCAATGCCTTTTTCTTTAGATGTGGTTTGACTTCTTTCCTTCAGGTTCTTTGCCACCAAGAAGCAAGCTCTGATTTCAATACTGCCCATTCGCTATGAAAATATCAGACGGGGTCATCTCCAGTTGGGCTTATTCACTGATTAGCTGCAACACTCCAGTTGGGCTTATTCACTGATTAGCTGCATAATTTCTTCTAGGACAACGTAACAGACACAACATATACGGGATTTCAGTTTGGGTTATCTTTCTTTTTTTTTCCCTAGGTGTGATTCCCACTTCTCATTCATATTTTCTTTTCTTTGAATATATTGCACAATATTTTATTATTAAAAAAGGTTTTATGTCTCAGGCAAAAAGTTTATCTCCTTCACTCAGGAGGTGCTAATGTGTATTATTCTCTAAAAGAGGTAAGTGGTTGTCTGTGTGGCCATCCTCAAAGGGGACCTAGGAAGAAGAAAAGACCAAAGCATTAGTTGTATTCCTTACACTATTCCCTCTAAACACAATGCTTTATTTTGGGCAATTTCTTTTGAAGCACCAAAAGCTACTGTTTAGATTTAACAATGATACTATGATTTAGAGATCAGCACCATTTGATACTGTAGCACTTACAGAACTGACAGGTTTGTAGGATCCAAGTCTGAAACGACAGTAAATTATCTCAACTATAAATTTCCCAATTCCATGTAACATGCCTGTAATAAAAAATAAGTTTTTTTAAATTAAATGATGCTTTTAATGAAATCATTTCCTAAATTAATTATTTCAAATTGTTACATAAGAATAAAAAATTTCACTAATTATAATAGAATAGATTAAGAAAGGAAACAAAGCAGTTTGCCTTATTCATTTCCATGGTTAAAAATAACCAAACAGGGGTGCCTGGGTGGCTTAGTCAGTTAAGCATCTGCCTTCGGTTCAGGTCATGATCCCGGGATGCTGGGATCAACCCCATACTGGGCTCCCTGCTAAGCAGGGAGTCTGCTTCTCCCCCCACCTCTGCTCTGTGTCCTTGGATGCTCTCTCTCCCTCTTTTACTCTCTCTCCTCCATGCAAATAAATGAAATCTTTAAAAAAAAAAAAAAAAAAGACGGTTAAATTTTAAAACAGATTTCTTTTCAAAATCACAAGGCCACATAATTCATGATCTTGACAAAGCAATCTTTTCAAGGGTGCTTTATATGTCTCACACATGCCATTTTGAAAAATAAATAGTATCAGTGCCATGAATTTAGACAAATTTAAATAAGGTAGTAAGGAAGTCTTTCAAAGCTGTATATAGACTATACAGCTCCATGTAATACTGAATAGGGGTTGGGGATAGAGAAGGAACAGTTTCCTTTCTTTATCTATTGTACTCAAATCTTCATGATTACTATTCTGCAAATTACCTTTGAGAGAATCTCATAAACTCAGCACAAAAAAAAAAAAAAAAAAAAAAAAAAAACATAAAAACAGTATTGACTGAAAATTCTGGTTGCACATGTTGCATAGTTCAAAGTACCATTAGATGTGATTTTACATATTGTACAGTTAAAAATACCTTAAATGAAAAAGAAAATTTACATTCAAGTGTCTACTATTTATAGACATTTTCTCATCTAATCCTACAACACACTTGTAAGTTAGGTATAATTATTATTTCCATTTTTATAGATGAGGAAACAATTTCTTTTTTTTTATTATTTTTTTTAATTTTTTTTTATTTTTTTGGAAACAATTTCAAAAAAGGTAGACGACCTATATTACCACATAAATGGCAGAACTTGGATTGAATTCTAGGATCTTTCTAGCTCATTAAGTAATCTCCCTTAAATCACTGAATGTAAATGTAGTGACCTTAGCTATATTCAATGCTTAATACAATTTTGGAGATTTGGAATTAAATCTTACAGAAAAAAATTCTTTAAATATCAAAATATGGGAATGTATGTATATATTTCTTGCTCCTGCTAAGTAAAACCATCTTAATTTCAGTAATACTTTTAGAAATTAGACAAAAAAAAAAAGAATGAATCTTAACCTGTTGTTGAAAAGATTCCTCCAACAATACCACAGAGTCTTACAAAAAACTGCCAGAAAGGCATATGCTCCTCAGTAACTGTTACCATAAGAGAACTGAGATCATATTTCATAAATATCCCAGAGACTCCATGGCTGCCTGCAGCATGGTTAATGACACGTTCCTAAAAGGAAGAAGAGAGACAGGAGAAGGAGAAAAATGGGATTCACATCATCTGGTTACTTGTACAATCAATATGAAGCCCTACAGTCCAGCTGTACGAGAGGAGTATCTAAATCTCTTTACGAACTGCCTTACTAGACTAAGCTCTTCAGAGACAATCAAATTATTCTGTATTCTTTGTCTGATGAGATTCTAAGGAAATCAAAAGAGCAGAGTCATTCTTTCCTATTTTCTCAAAAAGGTCACTTTACATACAAGTGTTCTACGGAGCTCAAGAGCTTACAACTATATGGCATCTTCATTGACCAAATCCATAAAAACTAAGTTCATATTTTAATATACTTTCTGTAACAATTCTTTGCTAAGAATTTACAAAATAATTATATTTATTTCCTGTCATTTAAATTATCAAACTTAGAAACAATTTCACTTTCTGTTGTTCATTTTATTTAAACTATATGAAATATGATACAAGAAGAAAAGAGAAAGGACTCATTTGAAAGTTATCAAATTTGGGCAGCCCAGGTGGCTCAGCGGTTTAGCACCGCCTTCAGCCCAGGGCCTGATCCTGGAGACCAGGGATCGAGTCCCACGTCAGGTTCCCTGCTTCTCCCTCTGCCTGTGTCTCTGCCTCTCTTTCTCTGTTTCTCATGAATAAATAAATATAAAATATTAAAAAAAGAAGTTATCAAATTTAAGCTATCGGTTTAGTTTTTAAAGGAAGTTTTCTCTTAAAATGAATGCAGCTAAAATCATAAACCTACCATAATGTGTAGACTGCATAAGAAAATACTCTATTTCATTCCATCCTGTTTACACTTCAAAAGTCAACTTTGCAAACCATCTAATAAATTTCTTTTATAGCTTGAAAAATATGCTACCACAGTCCTTTGCTGACTTTTGTCATAACAGTCCCTTACCTATTTTTATTAAGCTATAAACTGCAAGCTGTAGCTATACAAATAACAAGGGAAATTAAAACAATTTCATGTGGGGCATACAAAACCCTTCCCTGATCAGAACAGAGCCTTATAAGCCATGATCAAGTTTCCAATACAATGACTTCATCTCAAGGTTCTGATATGTTCAATATCATACCACAATTATGTTGTCATCATCAATATAGATGGAAGCTATTTCAAGGATCAGGAGGTTTATGTAACAAAAAACTAATAATGATTCACTTTGGGTTCCAGAACCAATGAAAGCCAGCTCCTCCTCTTCCCCATGCCCCTCATTCCCCACTTAACAAACCTAGTTACTCCACTGTTTTGTTTTTTTTTTACAACTATTTTAGTTACCCCATCAGCACAAACATACTATGCAAAGGTCAAATGCTCTGAGATTAGATATATTTTTAATATAATTTTGTTGTTTGAAATACATCCTGGAGATGATTTCATTATCAGTATATAGATACCTTTCTCTCTTTTATTGAAAGTTGTATGTTCCTCCATTGTATGCATGTACCATTTGAGTTGTTTATAATCTTCTAGTATTACAAATAACAGTGAATTCAGTGAATGGAGTGAATAGCCTCATACATATCACTTTTGTATTTTTTCCACTATATCCTCAGATTCAGTTTCTAGAAGTGAGATTGCTGGGTCAAAGAGTAAATGCATATGTCATTTTGCAGATACTGTTAAACTCTCTTCCACAGAGACCATGTTGTTTTGCATTACCATAGTAATGTATTATGTGCATATTTTCCCCAAAGCTTTGCCACTATAGAGACTGCCTAAAGTTCAGGTGTTGTCAATCTTAGTGAAAAATGTTATCATTCCATCCCTAAAGAAATGCTGAAAAACACAATATATACTTGCATATCTTTTACCTAGTTTTTCTCTTTCTGTACACACACACACACACACACACACACCCTTGATTTTTCACACTGAATCATTTGAAAGTCACTCCTAAAAACTTCAGTATTTAATCTCCTGAGGATAAAGGAAATTCTACAATTATTGAGGACACAGTCATCATAAATTGTAAGGCTATCAAAAGAAAACTCCACATGGAGGAAGTAAATTTTTAAAAGCACTTATATTTTACCTTGGGATTCTTCTGGATATTCATATTTGAATATTCACCATTCTTAAACAATAATAAGAAAACATGAACCCAGAATGAGAAGTCTGTTAAACTGTTCAATTTTAAAGCTCTGTTCCTCATATTTATAAGGCCACTCCACTCTGAGATTGCAGAATGTTTGTCCTCTTAATTAGATGAATAAAAAGCACTAATTTAGGAAGGCAAATCTTCTAGGTCTGCTCTCTGAGCCACGAGAACCATGTATGCCCCAGGGTAGGTACATTAATTAAAAAATAAATAACAGAAATCAGAGTGTCCACTGGCAGGTAAGAATTAATTATACCAATACAATAGGAAATATTACAAAATAAGGATATTAAAAATAAAAGCATTAATACCATAATAGTTTAATAATACTTTGTTTAAATTGAATAGAAGACATTCCAGATTTTTAAAATCTTTTCTTGCTCTAAAGCATACTAATATCCATTTCTAATATTTACTTCATTGGCTTGAAATAAAATGTTAATGCATTTCAAAGCTTTCACAAATTTTAAATGGGGGAGGGCACCAACTCTAACCTTATTTTGTAGCAGAACTATAAAATGCTAAAAAAAAAAAAAGAAAAGAAAAGAAAAAAAAAACTTTTTATCTGTTGGATTCAACTTACCCTTTCTGTCACAGAAAACTGATGGGTGTCTGCTGAAATTTTATATGTATGTAGTTTTGTTGGCACAACTGTAATAAAATACTGGAACATCTGGTTGTCTAGAATAAAAACAAAATGTGTTTTTTTCCCAATCAATCCAATAGTAACAAATACTACTGCCAAATACGCCCTCCTCCTATTAAATGCACTTAACTTGAAATTTAATGCTACTTATTACTTAGTGTTTAAGAATAACAACAACAATTAAAAGAATCAATGAAAGCAGTATATTCATACGTGGTAAATAAGCTCTCAATAAACATAAAATATTTACATATACACATCTATTAGAAGATGTTTAAAAAATGAACTAGTCATTAGGTATCCTTTATAACATTATCACCCTTTTATCAAATGTGAAAAAATAACATTTCTTTATAGTACAGAAACTAGTAAGAATAAAATTATAATCACAAGACATATTTTCATTTTCTAGTAATATCTTAAGAATTATAAATAAACCAAAATTGAATTAGCCAGCCTTTGGATATATACAAGGAATTGATACGACAGGAGGAGATAATGAACAAACCTACTCACTGTCGGTCTGAGATTACTGCATAGTCAAAAAGATCCTATTTATAGTATTTAGGCATTTTTAGGTTTAATACAGTCATAAATACCACTATATTACTAATCATTAATTAACCTTAAACAGGTAACTGTTCACGTTATACAAGACGTGTTCATTGTCAAGGTCTATATTCTAGAAAATTTAGAATTAGATCTATCTGTAGTTTCAATCAGGTAAATAATAGGGCCTCATTATATCTGACATGAAAACAGATGTACTTCATACAGCATAATAACTGTCTACAGAAACTGTGTACAGGAATAAAATACACCAATTTTAAATGTATGGTCTGATAAATTTTGACAATTGCATTTGCCCACATGGTCACCACCAATCAAAATATAAAACATTTTTACCACCTCAAAAAGTTCCTCCATACCCCTTTGCAGTCAATCCCCTTCTTCGATCTCTGACCCTAGGCCAACCACTAACCTACCCTCTATCACCACAGATTAGTTTTGTCTATCCTAGAACTTTATATAAATAGTAGACAGTATGTATTTTTGTGTGTCTATCTTCTTTTGCTCAACTTTAATGAATTTTTATTTCCATCAGTTCAATTTCTCTGTCTCTTAGTGTGACTCAGAACAGGGGAGGGAAGGGTAAACTGGAGATAGGAGGGAAAGTTAAGAGTAATGGCGTCTTCGAACACTAACATTAAACAAGTTTCTAATAAAATAAAACCTGTTTCAACTTCACCACTTATTTCACCCACCACTTGTACCAATATAACTTTCAAAAACATAAACAGTATTTGACTAGTTCTTCTATATAATAGCCTAAATATTATCACAGATAATACTAGAGTAGAAAGTATCCACTTTGTCCACCACCGATAGATGACTTTTAATTGTAGATAGATGGTCTTCAGTTTCATCCTTTGAGTCATTCTTTGATACAAGGCGAATTGCTCTATTTATGCCTAGTTTTGAGGTGTTTTACAAATAAACTCTATTGTGTTATAAACAGAGGGAGTGAGCTGGAAGTGCTAGGAGAAAAAGGCGTTTAAATCTTCAGTATTAATGACAAAAAGATGAAATTGAGAGCAGTGAGGCAATAATAATCTCTGCTGTACACATGGGTGGGATAATCACTTGGGAGAAACATGATGGATAAGGGAATCTTACAACATGTGAGGAGTGAAATATAATGAATAATAACCAAAGAGTCAAAGAAAAATGACCGGAAAAACTGGAAAGCATTTAAGCTGTGGTCAGAGAACTACTAAAGACCAATTTGTCAATGTTAATTCAAGAAAAGTCTATAAATTTGTTAAATAATTTAATGGCCAGGTTGGGGAAAGCGGGGAGGGGGCAGCAGACGATGTTGAATGAAATTTTGTTGCAAGCCACAAATTGTTCCAAAGGAGTGGGTCTATCCAAATTGGTAGTACAGCATTCAAGATATAAGTACTATGGGGCAGCCCGGGTGGCTCAGCGGTTTAGCGCCACCTTCAGCCCAAGGCCTGATCCTGGAGACCCAGATTCGAGTCCCATGTCAGGCTCCCTGCATGGGACCTGCTCCTCCCTCTGCCTGTGTCTCTGCCTCACTCTGTGTCTCTCATGAATGAATGAATGAATGAATGAATGAATGAATGAATAAATAAATCTTTAAAAAAAAAAGATATAAGTACCACGTAATCCCCTCAAAACTTCTGAGGGAACATAAAGGAGGGAGTGCGTTACCTGACACAACAGATCTGTAATGCTGATTTTCCTTTTTTTAAAAAAAGAAGCCCAATAAGATATATATTAGTAAGGAGAAGAGTACACCTGCTTTAAAGCTTTGAATAACCTACTGACACTCATCTAGTGACATTTTATAACATAACTCTAAATATCTCTTAGTCTTTATGAATTTAGGAACAAGAAAATTCAAAAAGAGCCTTTTGAAAATTAATGTGTTTATATTTCTGTTTCTATACAAAAATTTGAAGTAATTTTAGCATCCTGAAACAAAGTATTAACCAACATGTTTTCACAATGATTGCCTCATATGTATTTCTGTATACAATGAACGTACAAATAAAGATGAGATTATGTACTGAATAAAGCTTATGATTCTCTCAGAATGCTTCTACTAACACATTTCCAAATATAGAATATTCAGGTTTCTCTAAGTGAAGCATTTCTGTACAAACATAAAATACTTAGGAACGTAACTCAGGGGACACCTGGGTGGCTCAGTGGTTGAGTGTCTGCCTTTGGCTCAGGGCGCGATCCCAGGGTTCCAGGATCGAGTCCTGCATTGGGCTCCCTGTAGGGAGCCTGCTTCTCCCTCTGCCTATATGTCTCTGCCTCTCTAAGTATCTTTCATGAATAAATAAATAAAATCATTTAAAAAAAAGGAATGTAACTCAGTATTCTAAGTAAAACATCTTTGATGTATCTGATTATAAGCTATGCTAAAAGAGTAAAAATATGGAAAAGAATATTAATTATTTTAATAAAAAATGAAATCCTTAATTAGTTTTGCAAAAACTAGAATTCCTAGTAGCACAGGAAGCTTTACATGTCCTTAAAAGGTCTTATGGGGGAACATATCATACAGTAGGACTATTTTAGTAAAGGGAAAAGCAATCAAAAACCTTCAAGAAACACAAGATAGATTATTTGTTATAAAATTAAAAAAATAATCCATCCATATTTGGATAAACCAAAATTTTAAATGGAATAGAAGGTTAAAACAGTAACAGAAGCTATCTATGCTATAATGTACTACTTCTGACTATGTTAATAACCAAACTATTCTAGAATAACTCTAGATTTCTGATGTCTGTAAAATTCCCCAAAGAGGATTCTAAAATGGTAAATATAAAAATAAAAATAAAATAAAATGGTAAATATGCATTTTAGAACTTTAAATCTATACAAAGAAAAAAATATTTATAATGTTGAAACTTTCTTTAGTGCATATGAGAAAGCAGTTCAGCCCAATTAACACATTAACCTTTCATATATTTCGAGATTTCATATATTTCGAGAGCTTTCAAACTCTATTTTTTTCTGCTTAATTTTTTTATGTCTTTTTTCTCCTGCTTACTTCTGACTCTAATTTCTTTTGTTCTTATGGCTCATTTTTTAATACATAAATTTTATCCACTAGTAGGAAATTCTCTCTATATATACATTTCCACATAAAATTATCAACCAGTTAATCTACTTAAAGATTTACCTATTTATTTGTCACAAGAGGGTTATTAAAAATGTGTTAATATTAAAGTTATAAAAGCAATTCCCTGCATGCAAATTCCAACAGTAATTATTAAATACTTACGATCTACAGCAATTTTTTCAGTTCCATCCAAAGGATTAATAATTCCTGGAACAACCTCTCCAAAAGACAAATGATCTATTCTGTGAGAAAAGTTGTAAGCTAAAAGGAATAAAATAAAACAAATTAAGTATAGAAATTACATTATTCAAAACTATATGTTACATACTGGTTCACATTCTTACCCAATCTCAAATGAAAATATCTCAAAATCTATAGGTATAATATAGTACTTAAAACTTCATTATTTTGAGAAAATGCATATAAATATGTGGAATTAAATGTATAACAGTAAGTACATTCTAATAAAATGTTATATCTCAAATTTCATAACATACAAATTAACTTCTATAAAATAGTAATCTAATCCTGATAACCAGTAATAATAATAATTAATAATAATAATAATAATAATAATAATAATGGCTTTCCTTGACAAATTATATAGTAACAGGATCGTTAGAACTGGAATGATGTCCATGTAGTCAAATAGTAAAACCCATCGATCAATATATTTTTAATAATTACCATTGCTAAATGTGACAAACTCATGTTTTATGGAATTCATTACTTTTTTTTTGTTCTCTAAAGAAGATCTTTTTTTGTTTGTTTTTTAAAAGATTTTATTATTTATTTGAGAGAGAGAGAGAGAGAGAGCACAGGCAGGGGGCTGAATCCCAGGACCCTGGGATCATGACCTGAACAAAGGCAGTTGCTTGACTGAGCCATCCAGGTGCCCTCCAAAAAGGACTTTAAAAACCAAGTTTTATGACAATCAATACACTAAACTAACTTGAATAATTTTTATATATGCATGTGTGCAGATGTACACTGAAATAAGCTTGAAATATATAGGCCTTTCATTAGCCATAAAAATTAGCAGAGATGTGTACAAAGTGATATAAAGCACACCAAGGCTCTGCTCCCTAACCCTAGCAACTTCTGAGCTATGAATAAATAAAGACAAGTAGTTTAAGGATAAGAGAAAATTGATTAGAGTCAATAAATCTATTCAGTTATTTTCTCCTTTGGATATCCATTTTGCCAACAGCCCACTCTGAAAGCCCTACCTCGCATGTGCACTCAAAACAAAATGAAACAAAACCCCACACACAACACTTTTTTCAATGACCTCTTCATGGAAAAAATTTCAGAAACTGCTTACAGTCATGGTTGACAAGTGCTGCCAAATGTGCATGACCTCGGGGATGTGGAATTGCCCTGAAAAGAGGAAAAAAATATTAAAGTAATAATACCTAAATATATATATAACTAATTAAAACCAGAAAGGGGATCTTTCTTAAGTTACATACCTGTCTTAATGTAAAATAAAAACATATTTGTCCTATGATTTTAAGTAGGTTAAGTCTACTCATTTCAGCCCATGTAATAAACTGAGGGCTGCCAAACTGTTTCTGTGAAGTGCCAGACAGTAAGTATTTTAGGCTTTTGTGGGCCAAGATGCAAAACTGAAAATATTATGTAGGCAGTTATATAAGAAGAGAGAAAATTTTTCAAACTTCTCATAATGACATTCAAAATATAACAGTAATAACTGAGTACTTTTTTGATATAGTTCAGGTATTTTTGCTGGGAGATAACATTTCCCTTAACAAGGGAGGGTTGGTTCATGTTCCCTATTTTCAAAACTGATCACAAAGATTTATCTGTTATGAACTCTAGAATATTTTACATATTTTATCTTTGAAAATATTAATCCATGGGCATATCTTTTAACTGAGTATATTCATTTGCTTGGATAGAACTGTATGAGGTTCCTCTCGTGGTATTTCCTTTGGTGTGTGGTTACATAACACAGATTGGTCACTTGCTAGCTAGCTAGCTAGCTAGCTGTTTGTTTGTTTGTTTATTTATGCATTCATTCATTCATTCATTCATTTGCAATCTAAAGTAGAATTTCCTCAAGTGAATAGTCAAATGGATTTCAAAATGTGGAAATTTCCTTTGCACCTGCATCACGGTCTGAAAACCCTTCAGGAAGTATAGTTTGAGGTTGGAAAATATATACAAGTATAAGAATGCAGATATTGCTTCTTGTCTTACTTTTGACAGTGCAGCCTATCCAAGCATGGAAAGCAAGAAATAACACTTAAAATCATTAGACATTACTTACCACTGAAATAACTCTACCATAATGTTAAGTTTCATATAGAAATGCTGTTTTTGTCTTATAACTTTAGGCTAAATTCATGAAGAAACATTATCCAGTCTGCACCAAACTTAACTTCCAAACCTATTCAGTGTTCAATAAAAATGACTGACAGTAGTTTCCTTATTCAGAAAAATTTCAATCTCAGCCCTAAGCTTAAAAAAAAATCACAAAAAACTAGACAACTGCTAAGTTGTCAAGGTGCTGTGTAGTAGGGCAAGTTAATATATTCAGCCTTTCTTTCTTACAAAAGTTCATGGAAATGACAATATTTATTAAGTCCGTGAGAGCAAATGAAGTTCACCATCACTATCAGTTCAATACATGATAGATTCAAATATGTTCTGTGAAGTACTGCTGATATAACGCATAACCACAAGGTTTTAAACACCTTTCATTTTCACAAGCCTTGAGAATTTACCCACACAAGCCTTTTTCTGCTTCATACATATTTACCACCAGCAACACACCAATGTTCTCTCAATTTCTTTAAAAATATTTTTATCTATAGTTATTCCACGCAGGCTATTTAATCAAATCAAACTCACACTCCTCAAAAAAACAACAAGCAATATTGGTAACCTCCATTCACTCAGCAAGAGCTAAGGAAACCCACTCAGTTATCACCTGCCTTGCTTTTGAATTGAATGTTGGACACTGCTCTCACTATCCTCAGCAGCTAGGGCACTTTTCTTACCAAAAAGCTAATTCTCCAAAGCAAATTTATTTTCTCGAGATGCATTTCTCTGATTGGTGCAAAGACAATCTCATCAAGCTGCCGGTAAGTGGCTTTCGTTTCTTAGCTAAACAATGAGTCATGTGTCTATCGACTTTGGTCACAGTCTCAGTTTCATTTCTTATTTTTATGAAGAAATTCTGCTTGTGCTTGGATATTCCCTTTTAAATTTTTTAATCTTCCTGAGAGTTAGTAATGTTGTGAGGAGTGTTTAGTCTGGTTATATTTACATATCCTATATCCTTTTAGCATAGCTATGGTGTCACTGCATAATAAACATGATGTTTGGAAGTCAAATATGACAAAATAACCCACACTCCACTGTGCCTTAAAAGTACATTTGAAACCCTTATTTCTTTTTCTTTTCTGACAGAGTAATACAATAAAGAAATAAAATGTTGTGGTACACCAATTCACAAGGAATCTGTAACACTGTGGAGTTTTAACTGTTATAATTTGTTGTAATCTGTAGTGCACCAAGTAGCAGTACAAAGTGATGAGTCATATACAGTCTGCCACAGTTACTCAATCCTGGTATTGTAGTGTACAAGTAGCCAGATGCAAACAAACAAACATGACTGTGTTCCAGTAAAACTTTATTTTTGGACACTGAAACCTGAATGTCATGTATTTTTCATGTGTTATGATATATTGTTCCACGTAATTTTCAGTAAAGGAAAGACTGTTTTGAAGGAGGATTGCTAGAAGGAGGCATTTTGGGTTGTCACAATTATTGGGGAGGAGTCACTAACCACCCGTAGTGAACAGCAGCTAGGGAAGCAAGGCATCCTGTAAACACAGTGACAGTTTCACACTCAAAAATACTGTCCAACATCTTGCATGACTTCCAAACACTCTAAGTGGCATTCATGTAGGTGAAAAACCTATGAATAATCATCTGAGTCTAGAATTTAGTTACATAAAAGACTTTGTTGTAGTTTTAATATATATTCAATTTCCTAGGAAATGGAGGGAATAGTATACTTTTTTTGTTTGCAGTATTACAGAGTTGTTCAGCATCAATAGAAATACCATTCATGATATTTGAATGGCCAATACAGGTTTCATTTTGCATATGCGACTGATGTATATCTGATGATTCTACATGCAGCAGCAGGCATCTGGCTACTCCATTACCTTACCTAAGGTACTCATGCTCAAACATCTGAATATTGAAATACATATTATGTAACAAATCATGTTCTTTTTATTTCTCCTTTATGTTACAGCTGAGAATGATACTGTATCTTAGAGGTAACATGAGATCTTCAAAAAAATAAATATGGAACTTGGTAAACATAATACCAAAAATTAGGAGTGGGTTCATAAGATAACCCAGAGATGATGAGGACACGATATGAACCAAATACTTTTCCATCTGGCCTCTCTTATTCATGGCATGAATTATCACATGGAGAGAGAAGTGAAACTGGGAATTAAGGCCATAGTATAGAGGTTTATAACATAATAGTCAAAGTTTCCTTCTTTCAGTTAGTTTGGGAGTAGGATATCATTTACATCCACAGGTATAATAAAATCTTCTAAACTTCTTTGAGCCAACTATTATCTATTGTCTGCATGATACCAAGAAATTCTAAGGTTCCCAGCCATAGAATCAATCCTGGCAACAGTAAGAAAACAACAAAACATGAATGGGACAACAAAGACAAATGTTTGATCTGATCACTGTAAACACTGAAATAATTTTACATAAAAGACTTACACTATTTATCTCTATATTTAACAAAAAAAAAAATTCCAGCAATGATTATTTCCTTCTTCGTGGCCTTTCCCTCAGTCTGAATGCCCTTTCACCTTTATATATAAAATTCCTAATCACTCACTAGTATTCAAAGGTTCTCCTCAATAAAGCCTCTGCTAATGTGCCAGGTGAATCAGATACCCTGTTATACAGTTTTTTATTGGCCGTACTTCTGCTATACAGCTTCAATACAACTATAATTAAATAATTATTAGTGTAATTTTACTGTTCAAAGTTTGGATTCTCTTACAGAATGTCAGCAACATAAAGGCAAAAACCCTCTTTTCTTCATGGTTTCATCTTAGTATCTGGTATGCGCATAGCAAGTTCTCAAAAAATGTCTTTTACAATGAAGAATTGTTGAATGAAGATGGATGGAGAGGGAAGGGAAGGAGGGAGGCAGGAAGAAAGGAAGAGAGTCAGAGAATCATTTACTTATTCAGAAATTTACCAAGTGTTCATATCACATGACAGTTTCTCTGCTGAGTGCTGCTCATGAAGGTAGGTGGTCTTATATTTTTCCTTAACTTTTACCTACTTTATCTCAGGCACTACAAATTTCTAACTACATCAAAATACCTCAAATTAATCAAGGATTACATTTTGATGATGATTATCAAAAGGAAAAACAAAACAAAAACCTGATAGCATCTGCAACAAGAACAAATTAATGAAATGTCTAGGTAAGAGCTGCCTGGCTACTAAAACTTAGCAAAGTAGGTTTTGATTTCTATCAACCTGCAGCTCATTTACTTTAATGTATAAATTATGACATAACTGTTTACTTTTGTTTTGAAGTAGTTGTTAAAGTTAGCAGTCTTCTCTATCCTGAGATCAAAGCCCAGCACACAAGTCTCAAAATATCAAAAACACAGATACACAACATTTTAAGCAGCCCTGTAGTAGTTACATATTATTTGATTAGCAAAGAATTTACTCTTAAACCAAGCTGCCAACTTGTCTAAAGTATTTTCAGTAAGTGAAAAGAACATACTTGCCCACAGTTATGTGAAAATTCCCCGCGACTTTATTGACATAGAGATGACCACGAATTCTGCAAGCATCTGGAGGCTGTGATGAATCATCTTCCCTGTTACATGAGAGGAAGAATTACTTACAGTACACTTAATATAGTCACCATTCTGTGATAGGAAAATGTGTAGAAGGAAAACAACATCCCTAAAAATTGATTTTTAGGTAATGTTCTAAATGTCAAAAGTAGTACAGCAGTTTTTTCAAGTCTACACATTTATAAAAGCTCATACACCTACAAAATGGGAAAATATTATATAATTATATAATGTATATACACAGACATATATCATATTTACACAAATCTAAAATTCCATGGTTCTTCCTATCAGAATTAAGGCCATTTAGAGGAAAACTTAAAAGAATTAGTCCAATAAAAACAAAGTTTTGTAATCTGTCTGACACTTAGGGGACAGAGAAAGACAAGTAAGAATGAGGGAAGGACATGTCATCTAAGTTCAGACAATGACACTTTCATCCTAGCAAATGTAAAACCTCTCTATAGTTTTAAATTTAAACAATCATTTTCATGATTATAGCATTTCTAAGTATCACCTATTCTAACCTATAGAAGAGAAAAAAGTGAAATAAAAACACAAAATTCCTGGGATGCTGGGTAGCTCAGTGGTTGAGTGTCTGCCTTCAGCACAGGATGTGATCCCGCCATCTTGGGATCGAGTCCCCCATTGGGCTCCCCACAGGGAGCCTGCTTCTACCTCTGTCTATATCTCTGCCTCTCTCTCAGTCTCTCAGGAATAAATAAAATCTTGAAAAAAAACAAAACAAAACCAGAATTCTAAAAAAACCCATAAAATTCCTAACAAATATTTATACATCCTTATAAAATAATGCTAAATGCAATTAATTTGTTCTTAAAATCTAATATAATTTTATATGGAAGTATACCATACACACATTAAGAGAAAAATTAAATGAAAATGAAGTATTATTTGTGATACTCCTGATCAATATCACAGGCTATAAATTTAATAGTAAAAAGAAATCTTAATATGAAATGATTACATTTTCTCTAAGAAATATGAGATTCAGAGAACTAAACCAATACTAAAATTATGTCATAGTAAATTCATAATAAATAGCTGTATATTTAAAAATTACATCTCACCTTGGTGGAAGTGCTGTTGATGCACTTTTAAAAGCACTTTTAAATATCACGTCTTGAAGTGAATGTTCTTCCTGCAGTCTACTCTGAATCAGCTGCAGCATCCTAAATACAACATAAATAAGCAATAGTTAGAAATACAGTAAGGTAACAAGAAAGCCAACACTTTTTTACAAAGTGTTAGCTGACTTATTATTATAGGACTTTATTCTAAAACAAAGTATCAAGTTTTCTTTGGTCATTTCCTTAAAAGAAGAAAAAATGAGGTAGGGTGGTTGAAGGATTAATAGTTGAGGTCCATAAGCATGTCTAACTTCACTGTTAATGGCTATGCAGTCAGCGTCATTAAGGAGCTTCTGCTCACCTGAGTATCTAAACTCATCTTTCATGCATGCATGCATGCAGCTATTACCAAATTCTTACTTTTTATCAGGTATTGAATAAAGTATTACAGATACAAAAAGTAAGACAAGTACAACCGATTTGGTGGATTTAAGTGGGAGATTACTTGGGTATAAACCCCTTTGACAAGTATCTAATCCTCATTACAAAATAGGCCATAGTGCCATTTAATATTACCTGGTGTCTCCTTTTCCAAAGAAATCTAAATGTTAGTCTATATGACAAGACCATTCTGAACAAAATATTATACTCTACCTATACTTTTTAAAAAGAATATAAGCACCTTCAGATTTACACGGTCTCATCTTCAGATTTACATGTCTAAAGGCTTAAAATCTTTGGACCTAATGCTAAGAGAAATTGTAAGTTTCTATTTGTGTGTGTCCTGTATTTCCAGAGTCTAGTTTTAGAGCTAAGCAGTGGTAAAAGAGGTTGATGGCAGCAAACTGTGTGTGTGTGTGCACACGCACACATATAACTTCTGTCTCAAATATACCAATATCTAAGCTTATACTCCATATATGAATATATGTAAAAAACTCAACTATGATGGAAAACAGCCATAATTTTAATAGTATAAACACAATCTCTGCTCCCACTTATTACTAGTCTTGAACACTGAATAAAATTTCAGATGAAAGAAGGCTTCTCATTTTAATGTTTCTGGGTTGAAGTAATGTATTTCATCTCTGAATGGCTTTCTACTAAAAGCTCTAGAAGCCCAGAAATACTTAATATTCTGTTCTTTTGTTCAACTACATTTAATTTTAAACTTAATTTAAAACTCTCCCAGATGGAGAAAGTGGAAATTAAAGAGAAAGGCCTGTGAAATGTACTTAGGGACTAGAAAGAAAAAAAAAAATGGGTAAAAAAATTTTTTTGCAATAATCTTAAATTAGGTAAAGCCTTCATAAGTACCAATACATAGATTGGAAAATTATTTAAAATTATAAAGGAAATAAACAACAACCAAGCAAAATGGGCATATGGCATAAATGAGCAGTTTCACACAAAAAGGAATACAAATGGGGAAAAAAAAAATCCACAAAGATATTCAAGTGATTCATAAAGAAATGCTAATTAAACTGGTATAATACCATTTTCATCCACAGAATTGGCAACAATAAAAACAGTATACCCACTGTTGGTGATATTGTATATAAATAAGTACTCTCACATAGTTTTGGACCACAAATGAAGATACTTTGGTATCATCTATCAAAATGTCTTTTTTCCCAGTTTTATTGATATAATTGACATATCACACTAAGTTTTAGTGTACAACTTATGATTTGACATATGTATATATTGCAAAATGATTACTACAGTATCACCTCACATAGTTAGAATTTTTTGTGATAGAATTTATCAAAATGTTAAATATCCCCTGAAAGAGAAGTTTCATTTCTAGAAACTGCGCATACACACACACACACACACACACACACACACTCTGACCAGTACATAAGGAATTAAGTTCAAGAATTTTCATTGAGCATTGTTTTTAATATTAGAATCCTGCCAACAATCTAAATGCCCACTAATAAGGATCTAATTTAATAAACTAAAGTTTATCCATAAAATGAATACTATACGTAGTGAAATGGGAAGATGTCCAAAGTATCAGGTTAGGTGGAGAAAAAGCAAGTTCTAGAACAAATGTATGGAATGATCCTATTTGTATTCAGAAAAAAAGTAACATAAGCAAATATGCAAACATACGGAAAATTATAAATGATCAGAAAGTTTCTAGAAGGTGACACAAGAAATTTAACTGGTTGCTACTGCTAGTCAGAGGCTTTCACTTTTAATTTATATCTTTTACTTCATATCTTTTCTATTCAAATTGAATTTTAATGATCATATATTGCTTTATGAATTTTTAAATAGTTAATAAAATTTTAAATGAAAATTAAAATGTATTCGTGATTCAAGTGCATTAGAGAAAAGATTATACATGACTTTCCTAAGATCTGATAAAAATGTTTAAAATTATAAAGATTAATTACTACATTCTGCTAATATTTCATCCCAAAAACTGCCTTGAGAAATATTCATCTATGAACAATTCACAATAGACAAAGCAGGAGAACATGATCTAGATTTCTGTGGAGCACAATACTTTGTTAGCTTATTACCTCTGCCACTCTTTCTGCTGTGGTGAAAGATCAAATATTGCCTGAAATAAAGGAAAAAACATAATCACTAGCACTGTCAATTTCTCTTGGCTTGTATTTCATAATTTAAAATTCTTTCTTCTGAGCAAGAAACAAATTTATAGTGTTCGTAAAACCAAATATTCATGATATACATTTAATCTTCTATAAGTAAGCTAAAAAATGTAGTATATAATATTCTTACTCAAAGCCAATATAAAGAAGTTCTACTAATCACAAATATTTTTGTATTACAGTTATCCACATTTATAGGAATGACTGCAAGTTGGCAATCTGACATAAGCACAATATGGTATGTTAGGGCTTGAAATCATTTAAACGATACATGCATGAAAGTTTTCAAAAAAGAAAAACATAAAGCTCAACTATAGGATCTTAGCATCCAAAGTCTTTTTTTTTTTTTTTTTTTTTTTTTTTGCTGGGAAAAATAGCATGATAAAATCAACATTTTTGGGCAGTCCCGGTGGCTCAGCGGTTGAATGCCGCCTGCAGCCGAGGGCATGATCCTGGAGACCCGGGATCAAGTCCCACGTCAGGCTCTCTGCATGGAGCCTGCTTCTCCCTCTGCCTGTGTCTCTGCCTCTATGAATAAATAAATAAAATCTTTAAAAAAAAAAAATCATTTCTTTTAAAAAAAATCAACATTTTTTTAAAAAGATTTATTTAAGTAATCTCTACATTGTATATGGGGCTCAAACTCATGATCCCAAGATCAAGAATCACATGCTCTTCCAAATGAGGCAGCCAGGCACTGTGAAATCAGTAATTTTTTAAACAAGTTAAACAATGGCACAGTAATTCCCAAATGTACTAATCAATAAGGAATAGTTCAAGAAATTTAAGCACCATCTTCATCAATTTGAAGTCAGAAGAGGTAGCTTGTAGGATAAGAGGGAAATATGCAAGCTTTTCATGGTGTGTGGCAAGATCTACAATTTAAGTTTGCAATAACAAAGACTTGATTTTTATAAAGGCAATTCATAAGAAAGTATACATTGATTCTACTTTTTAAATTTAGCAAAATTAATTATTCTTCCATAATCAGGCCCTAACCTACTACTCTCTACAAAATCCTCAGTTCTTTAATCAAAATGGGAAAATCCTTCATTTTATCAAGCGGTTCTACCTCTCTGCCTTTGTTAATTTAATTATACCAACCTGGAAACTTCCTCTCCTGTAATTGTGATCCTCTCGTCTATCTAAATCCTACGTACCAGACCCTCCAGGTTAAATTGCCCCTATCGTTCTGATTACAGTGAAATCATCTCTGACTACTCCTCTTGCTGATCTTGTCTACAGCATTCTTCCCAACCTTTTTTCCACCATAGCACACAAGGAAAATGCTTCTGTAAAACACACCATAGCAAACAGGAGGCTGCATGCAATTGCTTCCCAGTTACCCTTGTAGATAAAACTTTTGACAGTGGGGGCTATGATTCTTCCTTTTACTTCCCCAAACTGCAGAGTGTAGTACTGGGCACAAGGGGCCTGGGGGTAAAGGAACTACTGAGTAACCAACTTCATGCTAGATACTATGCTACTTAATTTCTAACCTCACTTAGCCTTCAGAACAACCTGTGAGTCTGTTATCAGTCTTGCCTTTTTTATGAGGAGGAAGCTCAACAGGTTCAAAACTTTTTCCAAAATCACAGACCTTAAGAGTTAGTATACAAACCCAGCTCTGTCAGATTCCTCACTTTTAAGCAGTTTTTAAATTCTTTAAGTAAAGAAATAGTAATGAAACATAATAGTAAGCAGCAAAGTAGTAACTCTCACAGCATATTGTGATCATGATTTGGAAACTAGTAAAGTTATCAGGGCTATGTTTTTAATATTCAGAGTGCATATTAGGACAGTAAGTATGAAAACATAAAAAGAAGTAAAAATTATCTCAAATAATTTTACATTACTAATTCTTACTTAGGGGCACCTAGGTTAAGCGTCTGCCTTCGGCTCAAGTTGTGATTTCAGGGTCCTGGGATCGAGCCCCATATCGGGCTCCCTGCTGAGCAGGGAGTCTGCTTCTCCTTCTCCCTCTGCCCCTTCCTCTGCTCATACTTTCTTGCTCTCTCAAATAAATAAAATCTTAAAAAAATAATAGTTCTTAATTTTTTTTTAAGATTTTATTTATTCATGAGAGACAGAGAGGCAGAGACATAGGTAGAGGGCAAAGCAGGCTCCCCACGGGATCCAGGGATCCCAACAACTGGCTATTTTTAAGTTCCTGTTTGGTCAAGACATGACTTTTAATTATATGACAGTTAAATTTAAATAAAGTGTTCCTATTCCACAAATGACTGGAAGAGATGGCAGAAATTGTTTACAGTAGAATAATCAGCAATCTTGTTACATTTACATAAATCTAGCATGTTCCTTTAGTGCCTAATATCTAACAGGGCACTATACTTCACATCTTGTGAAACACAGAAGAATAAATTTAATGCTTCTCAGGAGCTTAAAAGCTAGCTAGAAAGACAAGCTCTCCAGAAAAATAGATATAAACAAAACCAAGGACTTAACAAATGTGAAGAAAAAAAGAGTAGGAATGGGAGACACTCAGAATATGGAGAGAATGCTAAAGAAAAAGCATTAAGTAAATTTTAGAGGATAAGTTTAAGATGATTAAGTCTCCTCATAATCAAATTTTCACAGTGTTCAAAGAAACAGAAAATATAGAAAACACTCTATATTGTCATTTTAAATTAGCATCCACATACTGGAAATTTTCAAGAATTTATGTAAGACTGCGTATAAGGGAGACAAAACTGAGAAAAGAGCCCAACCCATACCATAACTCATTTCATGGCACAGAGAAGTCTATGTAGGAAACAAGAAAAGTCCCTCACTCAGAGAAAGAGAGGAACATGTAATAAAATGGTAAGACACCTGAGAAAGAGACAATCTCCATCCTAGGAGCATTTTCAAGGAGTTCAGTCAAGTGCCAGAGACCACACAGTGAGGACATCCCACAGCAGTGTTATTCCTAGCTTATCTGTGGCCTGGACAGTGTTCTAAATTAAGCAAGAATACAGCCACGGTTGGCTGCTAATGAGGACAGTCACACAAGCTAAAGAAAGGAGGAGTTACCCTAGCAAAATTAAGCCTGTCAAAGCAAACATAAGGAAATTTGGAGTGCCCTGGTGAACCACTCTGCCATCGTGGACCCAATACGGACTCCTTCCTTCTTTTTCAAAAGCATATGAAGCTAATATGACTTTAAAAAAACCACAGTATATCTTAACTATTACCCTTTCCTCCTTTCATCTAGGTCTGAAAAAACGTGTGTGTGTGGGAGAAGGAGGGTCACATAAAAATTGACATAACTCAACATTCTATGTCAACTCTCAATGGCTTAATAGGCCACTTATATCCTCATCCTAAAGATGAACAATAAATAAATAAACACATGAATAGATTCATTAACTTGAAAAAAGTGGTCCATCTCAGGTATGAGGGCTAATTTTCCTCTATGATACTATTCCTAGAAATAAGGAGAAAAATGTTAAGTTTTTCTAATTATTTCTCAATGAAATTTGGCATCATGAAGACATAAAAAAATTGAATGATCTGAGATACGTTAAGGATATATGATATATAGATATATGATCTGTGACATATATATAAAAAATACAACCATTGTATTTTAAAATGTAATGAAGGCACTGAAAAGAAGATTGATCCTGCTAGATCAGGGTAATCTCCCAGAACTCAGGTGAAGTTTGAAATATGCATCTAAAATAAGAATTATCAATTGAGATACTGAGAACCACTCCATAAAATTCACCATCATACGGTAAGAATTGTTAAAAGGAATACAGCTCAAACATTTTTAAAGACTTAAATTTGCTAAAAGTAGAATACAAATAGGATATAGAATTTCCAAATCATTGGAGGAAAAGAAGAAAAACTTCATCATTACAGCAAATATAAGAAAAGAAAAACAGAAACTATTAGGAAGCATTAACAAAAAAATATAATACACGAATAAGGTTGTAAAACAGATTTTAGAGGCTTATCCAAAATGCTAACAATGGTTATCTCAAGGCTTTGGTATTAGAAACCTCCACAAAGAATACAGGTTACTTTTAAATTAAAATATATTTATATATTTTAAAAGCTAGCTCAGACAAAACTAAAAGTATATATCAAAACTGTCTTCAAGAAAACAATACCTCATAGCATATTATTAAAAAAAAAAGTCCATTAAACTTACTGGTTCATAAACTAGACCATCTGCAGATGCAACCATTGTTTCTGCTAAATCCAATACATCTGCTCCAACATCTGCAAAAAAAATTAGAAGTTTACATTCCATGTTCAGAGCTAAACTAGATCTTAATTAACTAACAAATCTAAATGTCTAACAGAAAAATCAAATACATGAAATCATTTTCCCATTCCATTTGTTCAAAAGTTAAAATAGTAGAATTATACAGTTTTGGTAGAAACTATTCAAAAAATCAATAATACTTTTTCTAGTTCTTATTCAGTAAAGAAGATGACTCAATCTCATAGTAAAAAGAATAAAACTTCACTGAACTGCAGAGCTTTGCAAAAAATTGTTAAGAACCTAATCACAACTACTAAATTAAATGGCTGCCAAATGAAATATTAATTATTAAAATTATTTCTAGAAATTAAAAGAAATTTTAAGAGAAAGTTACTGATGACTTTAAAAAAAATCAACAAATAGGAAAAGTTTATTTTGAGAAGGCAAAATTTTAATGGTATTCGATTATCTAAAATAAGGCAAAAGTATGATATATTCAGTAGTAACAAACTCATAGTTTAGATATAAAGTGTTTCTTTACTCTTAAAACCACTACCATAAGGAAAAATAAATGAAAAGGGAAAGAAATTTAAAATTTTTCTGAGATGAAATCTCCCAGAAATTAATCTCCTTAATTAAACTATTTCACACTTTAAAAAATGTTGTCTCGGCTACTGAACTTGTAGTCTCTACATCCCAAGCAGTAATTTAAAAGATATCTTTCATGCAAAAACATCCTCACTTTTGAGAGCAATACTGATTCAAACATTATCTACTTAACATAATAATATTTTCCCACTTTTACCAGTATAATCAAGTGAAGCCAGAGAAGAAAATAGAAAAGGGTAACACATTATCTGGTTAAAAGATTTGGATCCACATTTTAATATGCAGAGTACAGTAAAGGGTGATAAACCAAAAGAGTGAAACAGGATATTTTGTGGAGTATGGGTATAAAACTGGTAACTCTAAACAAGAAAAAAAAGGATATACATAACAACTCTGACTTACAAAAACTTTCAATTTTCTTTTAATTATATTAATGTGAAACTTAAATCTCTCCTTCTCATGGAAAAGAAATGTAAAGAATATCAGTTGGGGAGCAAAACAACTTGCATTATTAAATAACATTACCATAGCATTTTAAGATATCATAAAGGAATAAATAAAGTTAAAACACTACCATTGGTTTTACGTTTTACTAACAATTATTTAAACCATAAATGATACATGGACTTAATAAGTTAAAGGTGCACTTACATTGACACTTCATAGCAACAGTAATATCTATATTGATTCTCAATTTGCTAAAAGACAAAAAAGGAAATATTAGTACCTACCAAGTAATCAAAACATGAGAAATATAAATCAACTGATCCATGAAAATTTGGATTTCAAACAGAGTAAGATACACTGATTAGAACTTGGATAGCATTTTCTTATGGTCAAAACAAAGGCACTTTAAAAATAAAAATTCTATATTTTGCAATTATTCTAAAAGCCTTTCTGATTTCACAGGTTTTTAGCACAGTATCCTTTAATTTAATAGTGGTAACTCAACAATTACTCCAAGCAACTCAGAGAAGTCTATCTCTTTATATAAACCCTATATAGAATATTTTTTTAAGAATGTAAAATTTTCAAAATAAATAGTGAGAAATGACAAGTATTTCTCTTCCATTTATCAAATAAATATTTTAGACATTACGCCTGATGCCCTACAATTATTATCTTTTTTATCCTTTACCATGGACCTATAAAGTAGATAACTTCCCAGTTTTGCAGATAAGCCAGTTGTTTTCAGAGCAGAGTAAATGCCTGGCTGTAGATCCCATAACCACTAAAATGGCATAATGTAAACTAAGTCTGAGTGGCCTAGAATAAATGCACCAAACTGCCAGGAAAAAAAAACCTTTGATGATTACAGTTTTGTGTAGCCTTTTCAAATGCTTTATTTTCAAAGGATCAGTTCAAATCAAATTAATTTTAAAATATCAGAAATAATTAAGCACCATGAATAACAGAATGAGTACAATCAGTATCAGTCCTGTCCTATGCTTCCAATCAAAACTTTTTCACTCTAATAGTTTTTCTCTGGTTTCAATAGGAACTACAGATTTTCAGAGCTTCATATCCTCTTAAAATTGTCTAGAACTCAAACTGTGTTCCAAATAACTGTGGAGTTTAGGCTTAGAAGATGCTGTAGGAACCAGAGAATGAGGCAAAGTGGTCAGGCTTCTGGGCATCCCCATTATGCTTATGGAGTAACCTACATAATACTTCATTTGGAAAAAAAGCAAAAAAGTGATTCATTGGTGCTAAAAATAACAAAATAATAAAAACAACAAATTCTTTGAAAACTAATGGTATCCAGAATAACGTTCATATTACAGATGAAGATACTGAGACCCAAAAGAAAAGAAGTCAGTTGTCTGATTTGCCCATGGTTACATGGCAATTTACAAATATTGATTTACTTAATTCTCATTAACTCCAGGAAGCATGTACTATACCTATTATCCCCATTTTATGAAAAAGGAGACTGAAGCACATCCAAATACAGATTTGGTAACTTCCCTAAAGTCACACAGCTAGTAAATGGCAGAACTGGAATCGGAATTGAGAAGTAAAGGACACTCCTCTCCATCTAGTGCAATCTTAACATTATAAAACTGTTACTTCCAATCATTAAAAAATCAAAATACAAATAAATAAAACATATCTTTTCAAAGAGTTAAAAGTGATATTATTTACAGTAAAATTCTGTTTAGATATAATTTCTAAAAATCTAGTTATAAGCATATACAATGTAGCTTTAAACTGTTTTCCAGCACACGCAAGTCAGTAAGATATTTCAAAATCTAAAGAGAAAACAGTTTCAAAACTTTAAATGATTTCTAACATTTCAGCATCTACAAAAAATATATATATTATGTTCTCCTAACCATCATATACAGTACATACTAAATCAAGATCTCTCTTTTAGAATTTAGCCAGTACTGAAATGATTCTAAAATGTTTCACCTAAAGCATGCAATTAAGGAGAATTTTCAGGACTATTTCTTCAGAACTAAAATAAACCAAGTATAAAAGGTTAGAAAAGAATTTTAAAAATATATGCTAACCTTAAAACAATTTGAATCTAAAGGTATTTCAAGAAGAAAAATGAAGTTACCTAGAAAAATCCTTATCTACTTCATATTCGTACTTCATCCATGTATCTTGATATACTGAAAATTCCATTATGGTTAATAAAGCCATAGTGGTAAATGCTATTAGAGAAACTGAGAAATCAAACAAACAAATAAAAAACAGAATTAAAACAATTCTTAAAAAGTAAACAACAGGAAACTATTTTAAGTGAGATTAAAATTAGCAAAGAAAGCCCTTTTATGATTGCCATGTGAATGGATACTACTATAAAAGGTTTTCCTTAAAATGTTCATTATAGACTTCTTTTTAAAGCAGCTCAAAAATGAAGATTTAATGAGCACAAACATGAACACAAAAACATTTTTCTTTTTTTTTTTATAAATTTATTTTTTATTGGTGTTCAATTTGCCAACATATAGAATAACACCCAGTGCTCATCCCATCAGGTGCCCCCCTCAGTGCCCATCACCCATTCAACCCCACCTCCCCTTCCACCACCCCTAGTTCATTTCCCAGAGTTAGGAGTCTCTCATATTCTGTCTCCCTTTCTGGTATTTCCCACTCATTTTTTCTCCTTTCCCCTTTATTCCCTTTCACTATTTTTTATATTCCCCAAATGAATGAGACCATATAATGTTTGTCCTTCTTCGACTGACTTATTTGAACACAAACATTTCTACTACTGAGAAGCATTTTATCTCATCAATATTAAGGGTATCTTGGGCAGCCCATGTGGGTCAGCATTTTTAGCACCGCTTTAAGCCCAGGGCCTAATCCTGGGGACCCGAGATTGAGTCCCATGTTGGCCTCCCTGCATGGAGCCTGCTTCTCCCTCTGCCTGTGTCTCTGCCTCTCTCTCTCTCTGTGTCTCTCATGAATAAATAAAATCTTTAAAAAAAAAGAAATTAAGGGTATCTTTCATTAAGCAGATTTGTCAAATTTTACAAGACACAAAGTTTTTCCTTTCTTCTCTACAGCAATGCCATAGATGATAAATGATGGAAGCATATATCTTAAACAACAAATTTGAAAGCAGTCCCCTCATAATTAAAAATACATCCATACCTGTAGCCCAATCTATAAAAAACAAAACTAGACTAATTCTTAGCTCCTGAGAAGCCATGACAATCTTTGTGCCAGAAACTCAAATAACATCTCCAAATCTCTAATAAAACCCTCGTATACTTTGGAATCTCCCAAATACATCACCTCATTTATGAAAGCAAATAGAAGATCTGACAAAAAGAACTATCTTATACTATGACAAAATACACTTAAAGTGGATTGTGCAACAAGAACTTGCACTATTTTCATTGCCAAAAATCACAGATCAGAAATAGTAAGCAACTTTACACATTTTACCAAATGAAATGTCAATCTTATGTGAAATATTCTATTAGCTCTTCATGGGGAAAGAAATACAGTAAATACTATTATAGGCACATACTTTTCTTATATATTTCATATTTTATTTAATGAAAACTTTTATTTGTACCAGGTACTGCATTAAGCATTTTTAAAATATTAATCTACTTAATCACTAAAATAACCTCACCAGATATTGATATTATACCCATTTCATGGAAGAAGAAACTAAAGCATAGGTGGACTAAGTAACTTCCTTAAGTGGTTCGGAATGGTTAGAGGTCGGATTTAAATTCAGAGTCTGGTTCCAGAGTCTGAACTCTTAACTATTACCTCAATGCTGTCTCTCTCCAGTAATGTGAAATTTAAGAATTTCTATTAGAATGTCTAAATTGATTTATTCTTAACCAAAATAGGACCAAAGTCATGAAATAGCTTCTTCCAAGTTCAATTCTATTTATAATTATACATAACTCAAGAGCACCAAAGCAGTAAAATTGGATTAACTTGTTCAGTAATGTTTTAATAAACACTGCTAAATGCATAGACTGCACTGGGTTAGATGCCAAAGAGAATATATATGAAAATAAAATTAAGGCAAATAGTGTGACATGAGGACAGACCAGTCACAAAGTTATTATTCAATTCATTGATGAGTTCTTCATGGCTACATTTCTTCATGTTGTTGACTGGCTCCCTGAGAAGCTGCACTCAGTGAAGGAATTTGAACTGGAGCTGATACTCACCTGTACCCCCACTGGCTGAAGTCTCTACATAGCTGTCAGGAACCTTTGGAAAGGCATCCAACTCTTTCACCAAACTTAAGGTTTTTTTCCGATTCAGTCGCCTCATCTTCAGGAAAACCTTCTTTTTCTTTTTCTTTCATATAGGCATGCTAAGGAATAAATTATGAATAAATGAATACTCTAAAAACAATACAAAGATATCTTTTAATTTTAGATAACTGGCAAATGTTATTGGAACAACTTAATACTTTCATTCCTTCTTGAGGAAAAAGTGTAATGCTTATCTGCACTTCTCCTTTCTCCATCCCACCCTGACAAAAAACACAAAGGCAATTTATACAAAAAAACATATAAAATAGCAAAAAAATAAAAAGCAATTCACACTTATAATATTTAAACACACAAATAATTTTTCTTCTATTAAATTAGCAAATATGAAAATAACACATTCCCACTAATAGATGACAATGAAATAAATAAAAGAGGTATGCTAATCTCTTGCAAGAATATAAATATTCACCACTCCTCTTCTAAGTAAATTCTCTTTTTAGGAATATATCCCAAGGTAATAATCTGGTTGTCACCAAAACTTTATGAGGATAACTCTCAGTATGAGGATAATTCTCATATTGTTAATTTTAAATAGTGTAGAAACAAATGCTGGGTAGGCAATACACGAACTATGGTGAATTAAAAGCTCTGAATGTATGTAAACATTGAAAATCTTACAAAAGAAAACATTTAATGACATGGGAAAATACTCATAATAATTAGTAAAAAAGTAGAAGGTTGCATAAGTCCAGTTTTATGGAAAACAAAAGGAAAGATATACAAAAAACTGATTCAAAGTCTATATGCAAAAATGTCAGAAGTAGAGAATGGGAGGATTTTAACTGTCAAACAAAATTTTGGATTTTCCAAATTATCTATTTTTACAATAAAAACATTATTTTAAAAATTGCTTGGTATTCTTTTTTTTTTTTTAATCAGTATGACAACTATATCTAAAATTGGTTACAAAACCATAAAAATAACTGAATTCTCAAATTTTTGAGAAGGACTGGACTAGGACTGGTTTATATAAATAATGCTATAGGTGATACTATAAAGCATTACCAGAAATCAAAGTGGTATTAATAAAATCAACACCCAATAAAATAAATCAAATGGTTGCAAAAATCACTAAAAGAAAAAGAATGTCTCTAGAAGAAAGTCGAATGACTTCTCTGAAAAATGGGTAGGATTAATATGGAAAGAATAGGCCATAGAAGGCATTTGTGAACAAAAAAGAGTCAGAGAAATAAAAACTGGCAGTGATCATGAACACCCAAGAGACCAGTCCCTAACCAGGGGTACTATTAATCCATAAGGGGGCTACTGCTCTAAAGTGAAACTGGGTGCCTTATTATGTTGATTTCATTTGCCATTAAAAATGTCCAACTAACTTCTACTTCCTATTCCATATGCACAACATGGCCTTCAGATTAAACTTTTGCTTCTCATATGTATGTTTTTCTTAAGGAAAAATGAGACATGCAGACATGACAGCTGAGTTTCTGATCCCATGACAATTATAAAACCAGTATTCTCATTTGTAAATTAAGCTTCTGAGTGTTTATAGGCATAGGCTGTGCTGCCTAAGTTCGTTCAACTCAGAGTAATCAAATTTCTTTTCTGTACCTGTTTAGTGGTAAGTACACCAAGACTGATCCTTCTTCAATCTTTCAAGTTCTACTCATTCTTATTGGAATTAAATATTAAATATGCTCAAACCTCTTATCTTTAGAACAAAGTTTTACATTTAAGATCAAGTCCAACTCCAACTATAGATCCTTGGAGGCTTAGCTAGAAGCCAAACTTAAAAGAATGAATTGTTTAGACACTTGGCTGGCTCAGTCAGTAGAGCTTGTGGCTCCATCTCAGGGTGGTGAGTTTGAGGCCCATGTTGGGGGTAGAGTTTACTTTAAAAAAAAAAAAAAAAAAAAAAAAAAAAAGAATAGTCCCCATTTGTACACTATGACTACATCCTCACTACATGCTCACCTCTTAACTAAATTTGCTCTAAGCTAGGTCATTAACAACTTCTTTAGTACAAAATCCTATGGACTTTTTAGTGTTTTTTAGTGTTTAATTCTGTCTCTGAAAAAAAAAAAAAACAGCTTATGATTTCTTAAAATAGCATCTTACCTTGGCTTAAGTGATACCACACTTCTGATTTTCATTTATCTCAAAGACCTTCTTTTGCTTACTGTGCAGATTCTTCCTTTCAGATTGTGCACTAAGTGCTCCCTCCCAACCCCCACATTTTCTCCCAGTGATCTCCCACTCCTACAATTTTCATCTACATGCTATTTCCTCTCAAATCTTTATTCCCAGTACAAATCTCTCTGCAGACATATATGTCTTTTTCTTTCTATGATATCTTCATTGGGTCATTCCAAAGAGAATTCAGAATCAATCACTTTTTTAACTTCTCCAGTATAATGTTAGAGCAGGAATCTATCTAATTGACCTGCATATCTCCAACACATGGCACAGAGACATTCAATAAATACTAAGGGAAAAATAGAAGGATGGAAGGGAGGAAGGGAGGAAAGATGGAAGGAAGGAAATTTCTCCAGAAATACCCATGACAGCACAACGTTCTAATTAAAACAGTTATGTAACTAAATATATAAAAAAATAAGATCCACAAGGAGAAGAATTTTTTTTTTCATTCTAGTAGTCCTAGTACTCAGAACAGTGGCTGACACATAAGAAGTATAGATAGCATTGCTGAGTAAATGAATAAAACTGAATTTTACTCCTAAACTTTATTTTTATAAGCTTTATAAATGCTTTCTTTTAAATTGTAAGTTTTACAAACCTTCTAACAATTCATATGGCTTATTCAGCACTCCTTCCCCTTGGCTGCTTCCCAGCTTCTATCTAGCATCTTCCGTTCTTATTTTTCACAATTACTCTTCTAGAATAGAGCACTTTGCCACACTGTCACTCCTGACCCATTCCTGTTAGATCAGCACTAACTTAACACCCAAGAAATCCAATCCATCTCCAATACTTGTCACTCTATAGAGCCACTTTTTCGATATGAACAAGTTATCTAATAACTTCTAAATATTTCTAAAAGTATCCTTTTACCTGCTCTCTTCAGAAACTTGACATTTTCCTGGTGGTAATTCCCTTCAAATCCTTACTCCATTTTTGAGACTCATCAGGTAAAGCAGCACATTTTATTATGATTTCTCAACCATCTCTTCCCATTCCAAGTCTACTTCTAATAATAATAAACACATAAACTACACAGAATTAGAGCTTTCATACTATGTATTAAGTATTTCCTAAAGCACTTTACATATTTATTCATTGAATCCTCTATGACTCTGAAACTGATACTATTTTATTCTCATTTATAGAAAAGGAAAATGAGGCACAGAACAGTCAAGTAATTTTTGCAGGACCACACAGCAAGTGATAGAACCTGGATTGAATCCCAAATCCATGCTCCAAATCACCATGTACACTGATACTTCAGTACTTGTGATCATCTTCTATTAACACCTGGATATATTTAAAATCTCCTTAATGACTCTAGCACCTGGATTATTCAATATGCTTCTCTTCTTTCCCATTCCATCACAATGCTTTGCAAGTCACAACCCTATGACACTCATCCTATGGCATTCATTCACAATGATAACACTTTTACCATGCAAGTGTAACAGATTTTCTATGCCAGTGACTTCCATCTATGCAAAGCCACACACAAGATCATGTTTTGGCTCCTCTTAACTTTTAAAACTGTTTCATCTCTAAAATCTAAAATAGTAATTTTCCTCTCTGAGCAGAACCAATTATCCTTCCAGGTCATTAATTTCCTAACCAGGATAGAATTTGTTCTTCATTTTCCCTTTGTTTCCAATCTCTTGGACCTCGCCCAGTTATCCAGTTCCACTGTTCCCATTCCCACTTTATATGCTTGGTCAGCCATTTTTAAAAATGTATTTAGAAATATCCTAGATCTGAGCACCTGGGTGGCTCAGTTGGTTAAGCATCCAACTGTCGGTTTCCGCTCAGGTCATGATCTCAGCTTTGTGAGATGGAGCCCCGCACTGGGGTCTATGCTCAGCAAGGAGTCTGCTTGAGATTCTTTCTCTCCCATTCCCTCTGCTCCTCCACCCCCCCATCAACTTGTGCTCTCTTTCTCTCTCAAATAAATTTTTAAAAAGAAGAAATACCCTAGATCACTAGTTTCCAGAAGTCAGTGCCATTCTCCTATAAACTTTTCTTTTCTGAACCTTACTTTAAAAACCAAGAACAATATAGGAAACTTATCTTGTATCTGAGACTATTTCCTGCCTTTATTTATGTGTGTCAAAATGTGTGTCCTTTCTTTTATGAAATGATAAAAGTAGATAACCAGATTTTGTTTGTTTTGATTTTTGGATTAAAAACTGCAATTCTGGGATCCCTGGGTGGCTCAGCGGTTTAGCGCCTGCCTTTGGCCCAGGGCATGATCCTGGAGACCCAGGATCGAATCCCACATCAGTCTCCTTGCATGGAGCCTGCTTCTCCCTCTGCCTGTGTCTCTGCCGCTCTCTCCCTGTGTCTCTCATGAATAAATAAATAAAATCTTTTTAAAAAAATAAAAAATAAAAACTGCAATTCTACATCAGTCCTCAAATCCAGCGCTGCCCACCTACCCACCCCACCCCTGCTGCTTATTTTGTGTACTTCCACAAAATCTAAAAATTTAGGAGCCAATGCATTTGATTCCTTTGTCCAGTGGTTGGTGCTGCCCTTCATACTTTCTGAATCTCCAGAAATATAGCTGTTTTCTTCAATTTCTCCCCAAAATTGTCATGTATATTATTAAGAAGCAAAACAAACAAAAGTCCAGGAAGTCACTGATAACAGTTGAGACTAAGACAATGCTTTGAAAAACAGCCCAAGAAACAAGAAACCACCTTTCATGCTGGAACACAGATACACATTATCAACACTCAATCTAAATAATGTCATACAGCCCGTATTTCCTCACTGCATCCATTTAAATATAATGAGATTATCAGACTCTTTGACAAATTAAAACACAGAATTTGTGGCACCTTTTTAGTCTGCTTAAGTTTAACTACTTCTCCAAACAAAAATGGGGAAACATTTTTACTCCTGCTATCCACATTTTATGAACTAACTTCTATTTTTAATGTATATTTGGCAATATAAGAAATATTTAATTAATACATATGATCATGTTGTGGTCTGAAGTGTGTCCCTTAAAAGGATCAATGAAGTCTTAATCCTGGTGTCTGTGAATGGGCCTTATTTGGAAATACTTGGGTCTTTGAAGATGTAATTAGTTAAGATGAGATCATACTGGATATTAGGGTAGCCCTCAGTCCAGTGACTGATGTTCTTATAAGAAGGCCATGTGAAGACACACAACCAGGAGAAAATGCCATGTGAAGACAGAAGTAGAGATACAGGTATGTATCTACAGACCAAGGAGAGCCAGGGATTACTCAGATGCTACAAGAGACAAGGAAGGATTCTTTCCTAGAGCCATTAGAGGTACATGGCTCTGCCAACACCTTGATTTCAGCCTGCAAGCCTCCAGAACTGTGAGAGAATACATGTTGATGTTTTTAAGTCATCCAGTTTACGGTAATTTGTTATAGCAACCCTATGAAACTCATACAGGCCATTAATAAGAATGAGAAAGGACACAGAACAGGTATTATCCAGGCCACCAATGAACTTCAGAAACAAAAAGCAAAACAATTTATCCGTAATTTGAAATTACTTGATTATATTGCATTAGAATACTTTAAAATTTTATGATGAAAGATAACTTAGTTCACTTGACAAATATTAGATATACCCCCAAAAGTACTTACTCTTTTCACTTTAAATCTTAGACTTTTTACAAGAGTTCGTGTTGTTTTTAAAACTGTTTACCCCAACATAATTCATGGTTATGAATGTTTATAACCTTCTAAGTGATTTTTTTTTAAAGGTATACTTGGAAGCTGAGTAAGATGGTATAAATATGAGTTTTGTGATAAAAAAAACCAAAAAAAACAAAAAAACCTAGGTTAATATCTAGTCAATTACTAGCTATATGACAAATTTGGAAAGATCGTCAACATTATAGAATCCTCTGTTATATTTTACTTTAAAGGGGGGGAGGGAGGTATAATGGCTACCTCACAGTTTCTAACAAAGGTAAAAATCATTTGGTAAACGTTTCTCATTCTCAAAAGAAATGCCAAGATTTGTAAGATATTTGAAAGTCTTTAAGGAAAGTGGGATAGTACCTGACATTAGTTAATAATATCATGAATAGACTGAGGATGATAGGAATTGATAGAAAGGCTGAGAGGCTGTGGAGTGACGGCAACAAAATTTTGGAAGTGCCTATCGGCACAAATATAATCCTCCTCAAATAACAGCTTGACTGTACTAACTATTCAATAGAATTGTACAAAATTGAAGTGGAAAAGGTCAGGGACACATGAAATGCATTTATAATAGAATGAATGTCTCCAAATGCAAGGAGAATGGGTTAACAAAGCTCCTAGAGCAGAACTGACCTAGACTATAATAAGATTGTATGGAGTAGTAGAAAGGAGAAATTTGTGCCTTTTAGTAATTGAGAGGATAACAGCTTAAGAAAGCAAGCCATTGGAAGATGGAGTTTAAAGATATATTAACCATATAAAGGAAGAGTGTTTAATCACTTTTGAGATCAAAAAGAAATTATTTTTATTTTTTTTTTATTTTTATTTTTTTAATTTTATTTATTTATGATAGTCACACACAGAGAGAGAGAGAGAGAGGCAGAGACACAGGCAGAGGGAGAAGCAGGCTCCATGCACCAGGAGCCCGACGTGGGATTCGATCCCGGGTCTCCAGGATCGCGCCCTGGGCCAAAGGCAGGCGCCAAACCGCTGCGCCACCCAGGGATCCCCAAAAAGAAATTATTTTTAAAAGTGTCTTCTTCAGCCTGTATTTGACTAAGTACCAAGGCAACATCTTGTAACTACAGAAGTTAGGAAATAATTTTAAAATAACAAGAGATAATATTTAAGGCATGCTAACTGTATGATAGGCATTGTTCTAAGTGTTTTTGCATGTGTTAACTCAATCATCATCTACCACCTTATGAATTAGATGTTATTATCATTATTCCCATTTCGAAGATAAGGAAACTAAGACACCAAGAGGTTAATTAGCCCATCATGACACTAAAAGGCAGAATCAGAATATATCCTGAAAAACAGTTAAATAAGATGTGTTAGCTGGCAGACTGCCTAAACGTAACTACCATTAAAAGTAAGTTTCACGGGATCCCTGGGTGGCGCAGCGGTTTGGCGCCTGCCTTTGGCCCAGGGCGCGATCCTGGAGACCCGGGATCGAGTCCCGCGTCGGGCTCCCGGTGCGTGGAGCCTGCTTCTCCCTCTGCCTGTGTCTCTGCCTCTCTCTCTCTCTCTGTGTGACTATCATAAATAAATACAAAAAAAAAAAAAAATTAAAAAAAAAAAAAAAAAGTAAATTTCACTGGGGCCCCTGGATGGCTCCGTGGTTGAGCATCCGCCTTTGGCTCAGGCCGTGATCCTGGGGTCCTGGGATCGAGTCCCGCATCGGGATCCCCGCAGGGAGCCGGCTTCTGCCTCTGCCTGTCTCTGCCTCTCTCTCTCGAATAAATAAAATCTTTTTTTAAAAAAAATAGTAAGTTTCACTATTTCTTCCAATCAAACCATTAACCCCGGGGATCCCTGGGTGGCTCAGCGGTTTGACGCCTGCCTTTGGACCAGGGCATGATCCTGGAGTCCTGGGATCGAGTCGCATGTCGGGCTCCGATGCATGGAGCCTGCTTCTCCCTCTGCCTGTGTCTCTGCCTCTCTCTCTCTCTGTGTGACTCTCATGAATAAATAAATAAAATATTTTTTAAATAAAAAATAAAAATAAATAAACCATTAACCCCTAAAGAAAATAAATTTACATATTTTTATAACTTTTTTTTTTAATTTTCCGGACTAAGCCTGATTTCTTCTGAGAGATCTTTCAAGCTTGATACCTTTTTATAATCTATACCCTCAAGCCATTGCAACTCGGTTGTGTACTAAAGTTTATCATCAAAAAACAAAACTCCTCTCCTCCCCCTTTCCCCAAAACCATGACTTTTTTTTTTTTTTTCTAATGTGTTTCCACTAGGAGAACCGGATAATTGCATCAATTCAAAGATATCGATAAACAAAACAAGCACACTCCTGAACTCTTCAGTGAACAAGCCCCACTCGTTCTTTTAATGATACATTGAAATATACCATCAGAGTTTAATGTATCAGGCTGGGCAATCACTTAAAACGCAGCCTCAAACAAATGAATAAATCTTGTTTTTAAATGCATCTTTTAACTGTTTCCGAAAGCCAATCTCGCAACATTTTAACCGATATTTCGTTAAGTTTGCGTTAAGTAAGTCTCCAGGGTACTAAATCCTAAATATAAAAGTTCCTTAAACACGTTTTCTCAAACAATGCCCTATCAACTCTCGATTACCTATACCCAAGGGTATTAGCTACCACGAAGCGACAAGTTACCTTCGGAAGGTGTCTGAACCCTCGAGGGTTTACGAAAAGTAGTGACAGGCAGACCGGTCTCTCCTACAGCATCTCGCCAGCCCTGCCCCTCTCTCGTTTCCCCAAGCGCCGTGCGAAAACTCTTCCAGGCGAGGCCAAGACCTCGGTCTTTCTTAGAGCAACTTGCTGCCAAGAATTTGGTGTTTGTCTGAATGGGGGGGGGGGGGGGGAGCCAAACCCCCGGGAGGATGCGGACAAGATCCAGGTGGTCTTCACAACACGGGCACCAGGGGAGCCCCCGGGGCACCGGACACCGGGAGCAGCGATGGGTCAGGGCCAGCAGCTCTCAGGAACCACTTCAACTCCTCCAAGTTGCAAGACAGGGCGGAGACCCCGGACCGCGAAGAGGGGCGCCCCCGGGCGCAGCGCTGCCCAGGGTCCTGCCAGTAACGCCCCCGGGGGAGGTGGAGCGGCTCCCCAGCCCGGCCCGGCCCTCTCCCCTAGGAGAATGATAAAGACAGGGAGCACGTCCCGTGACAGATTCTCAGCCCCCTTCACCACACTCACGCCCTGCACAGCCCTGGAACCATCGGGAGGACAGCACCCGGCGCGGTTTCAGTATTTTACCTTGTGTTACGGCATCAGCCGACCGCCATGTTTCACAGAAGCCCGGGTCGCCCGGGCTCCCGTTTACCCGAAAATATCGCGAGAACCAAAGCGACAACCAGCGCCGCGAACGTCAGCTGGGAGACAATGTAGAGTTCTCGCGATATGCGCGCTGCCTACGAAGGGCTTTGTGAATCAAGGGGCGTGGCTACGGTGAAAGGGGGTGTGGCCAAACAGAACCTTGGGTGAGACACGTTTTATAGGTGTAACCACGTGGCCAATAAGGAACGGGTCACCTTCCGACCGCTGCTTGGAGACTCTTGACTTCCAGATGGTAAGCTCCCTGAGAACTCACATGCGTCTCACTCACCCCTATAATCGCCAATACCTGGTGTGCACATAAATATTTGTTGAGAAAGAAAATTGATACTTTATCTTTACCTAGCACTTTGTAGCATAAAAGGCAATAAAGGGGAATTTGGAAAGAGGGTAAATGGAAACTGCTCCAGAGTGAGCCCAGCTGTAATCAGATTTGCCAGTCATTGAGATTTTAATTTTGATTTATTGGCCAAAATATTATTACAAAGACATAGTAAGTAATGTTTATACAATAAGCACTGTTTGTTTTTCCACTAAGTATTGAAGTTTTACTTGCCTCATCTTATTTAATCCTTACAAGTTTATACACTAGCTATACACAAGTATATACAAGTATATACACAAGCTATACACTAGGCCTTCATTTTTACTTGCTTCAATTATAATTATGAACATTTTACTCAAATTTTGTATTTGCATTAAACATTGTGCTTTACATTCTTTATTTCTCTCTCTCTTTTTAAAGATTATTGGCAAACCATTATTTACCAATAAATACAGAAATTGAGTCAAGTAGCAATTAAATGATTTACCCATAGTCAGCTGGGAGAGGCGGAGAAATCTTGACCATGTTACTAAACTGCCCCTTCGAAGGAGCAAGTCACACCATTTTAGTGAATGAACATTTTTTTGAAATATGAAATTTCACTAGATTGAAACTATCCCAGAAAATTAAAGCAGATAAAGTGTTTTCACTGATTCGATTTCATTTCCAGACTTTTCATGTCAGGGTTAGTACCCCTTCACATATTTAAGAAGTTTATTTTAGTGGGTAAGAGGGTAGACAATAGGGCTAGAATTTCCTGGGTGAAAATTCCAATTCAACCATTTACTAGCATGTGACCTTAGGTACATTGTTTCATCCCACTTCCTCACCTGCAAAATGGCAAGATAATATCTCATACAATTGTTATGAGGACTAGGTGAGTTAATAAATATCTAAAGTGCTTCTTTACCTTAGCCACAAAGGTACCAGCAGCCCTTCCTTCTTTGTGGGTCTAAGATCATACGGGCTCTTGCTTTGATGGAAGCTGACTGTTGTTCACTTAACACCTGATCACTGGTCTCCAAAGTAATCTACTTTCAGGGTAATAAAAGTTGGATATCCCAGTATTGCAAAACTGACTAATTTGATCCTGCTTATTTAAAAAAACAACTCACCAACTTCCAAGCTACCAAATGAAGACAAAATTAATTTCCCCTGAAGATTGAAACTCAGCTTAACTGTAAAGAGGACTGAATACTTAGTCCTATGTTGGTGGCAGGTTATTATATCTGGAAAACAGTTTGCTTCCAAAGGGGAAAAAAAAATTCATTCCATTATATATTACCTGCAAAAGAGAACCAGGAGATAGGTTTTAAATTGGAATTTAAACTGGTGCTAAACAACCTGTATTTTGCACAGATGCTCAAAAGGTATTTTCATACTGTTTTTTTTTTCTTTATAGATTGAGTAAAAGTTTTAGCAAGTTAGCAAAATTAAGGTAAATGTTTATATATATGATATATAAGATATATAATATAAATAAATATATATATTTTGCTGTATGAATGCCCCATAAACATCTCAAATTCAGTGTATTCCCAAGTGGATCTTATCATTTATCCCCAAATATATTTCTTCTCTTCTATGCCTAGGAAAGTCAAAGGCACCAATAAACTCAGATTCAATCAGGTTAGAATCTCTGTTATCTCCTCCTTCTTCTCACTAGCTACTAATCCTTATAACCACAGTTCCTTTTATAAAACTATTCTGTTTTTATGCTATATACTAGGCCTTCATTTTTACTTGCTTCAATTATAATTATGAACATTTACTCAAATTTTGTATTTACATTAAACATTGTGCTTTACATTCTCTCTCTCTCTCTCTCTCTCTTTAACGAAGAGCACACACATGAGCTGGAGAGGAGGGGCAGAGAGAAGGGGGAGAGAGAATCCCAAGCAGGCCCCTTGTCCAGCACAGTGCCCATCATAGGGCTCCATCTCACAACCCTGAGAATCATGACCAGAGCTGAAACAAGAGACAGTCGCTTAACCAACTGAGCCACTCAGGTACCTCGTGCTTTGCATTTTAAATAATTTTTTCATCTGTCAAGTTGGGACTTAAAAATCTGAAATCACTTTCCATGTGCCAAGTTTAGATTTTGTACATTAGCTAATGGATAAAGTCTGTGTACAGTGGCACTATTTGCCACTTAATGTCTCTGTTTCAGTAGAGTTACCATCAATATCTATAAAGCATTGTGCAGTATTTCAGTATGACTAATAATGGATCAAAGGGACCACAGATTACTCAATTGAACCTGTGACATGGCCATTCATGTAACCAACATTCACTGAGTACCTTCTATATCACAAGTCGTGTGGTAAATACAGAATATGACCTCGTGACCAAGTAGACAACCTTGCCATCATGGAATTTGTACTGCATTGGCGTAGACAGGTACCAAATAATAAACCCCAAAACAAATATATAACTGTGGCTGGCCTTTTTTCTTAATAGTTATTAATACATTATCATCTTAATAGTTATTAGTAAACTATTTTAATAGTTATTAATGTTTTATGTGTATTCAACATGTTTTATTATATAGTCTCCCATAAATTTCAACACAAAAATATCTAGCTGAAATATATATTTTTTATCTTTCTCCACATTGGTTACAACAATTGAATCTGGTGTTTTACTTTTCATTTCCAAATATTCTTTCACTAATATTTTTTATCTTTGCATCATAGATGTATTGTCTCATCTATTTGATTAGCTATTTTTGTGAACTGTCAATATTTTTAAATAAGTTGTAGCTCTTTTATATTTCTTAAGACCTTTAAACATATTACTAATTTCATGCTAAAAGTGGATGAAATTCTTTATATAGGTGCGTAGGACATAGCATTATAATTACTTTACTGAAGTATATTAATTAAAAAGAGGCAGCATATAACTCATATATTATATAACTCATATATTATAGTCAAATTTTGATTTCAATAACATGACACCAACAGAAATGTCTGCACCTTTATTGCCTATCAAACTCAAATGCCTTCAGGGATCAGGCAAATAGCATTTGTGTCTTATCCAAAAGCTTTGAAAGTCAAACTTCTTTCAAACACTGTGCTGGCCTCTGAAGACACAAAATGTAGCCTCCCAGACCAAACAGCTGATAATCCATATAGCAATTACTATCTCATTTTCACCTATGTTAATATTTGTAAATTCAAAAACCAGATGAACCTTATAAGGTAATGTCTAGGAAAAAGTACATTTGTATGTGTCTTTGTTTGCATAATTTTTATGATGATGGCAGACTGTCATCATTACATAAAAAAAAAACAAACAGGATGCTGTGAGAGGAAAAAATCAACTTTCAAATGAATGGAGCAGAAGGTATTTTTCCATTTTCTGATATGATTATCTAACATTGATGTTGAGCTAAAAAGATGAAGTAATTTCTGTCCCGTGTATGAGCTATATCCCTACAGGTGATTTTTATATCATGTAAAAATACATAAACAATTAAATATACAAATAATATAGGGCCAGGATTCAGATGCTTTGACTAAAAATTATGAATATATACCTTACTATTACTGTTCAAAAGGACCTAACTTGACAAATACTTTTATTTATTACATTTGTTTTTATTTTCTTTTTTTTTTTCTTACACTTGTTTTTCTAAGTGGAGGATAGTTGAGCCAAAGTAGTAAGGTCCCCTCCTCTCTGTCTGGGTCTCAGAAGGAAAGAAGCCAGTGGAACACCCCAGCATTCCCCCTTGGCCTACACACGCTTTCTCCTGAACTAGGCTCTGAAGAAATAAACTTGGTCAGAAGTTGGTTTTCCTCTAATGGAAAGTAGTTAGGTTTGGGGGAACCTCAGTAAAGATCTAAGTCTTTACACAGATTGGGGCTGCTGCTTTGATATCCCTTCCATCCTGTAAGGGTAATGTTCCATAACATATTGAGTCCACCTTGGCACTCCCATAATAGTAGTGATGGGGATCGCTGAGCCTGGAGTTAGGAGAAGCCATTATCATGTCTATCAGAAGCCGGGTCTATGTTGAAGGAACATATAGGAATCCAATACAGTCTTTGATTCAGAGGCAAAAGGTAGAAAAATATGAGGCCTGCAGGGTACTAGTACTAATAGTACTAATAGATTAGTACTATTCCCCTATTTTTCTTTTTGTCCAAATACAGAACAAGTAGGCTTGATTCGGTTCGACTATAAGATTTGTCAGGGAGAAATTGAAAGTCTTAATTGTGGTAAAGTTTAGTTGTGCTAGCAAGGCCATAATGGTCAGTGTGGCTTCCTCCTTGCTCTCCTGGATCATCCTTTGAGAAAATACAGCTGTTCTGTCACAAGCATACTTAAGTCCAGGAGAAAGGTCCCCATGGCAAAGTTTGCTTTAAATATTCCTGATGACAAGCATAAAGCCACTCAGATCCCTGCAACCACAGTATATGTTTTTTTTTTCATTAGCACTGTTTCTTCTACATTTATTTCTTTAAAAAGTGACAAAGAGAAATTAAAAGCAATGTATAATAATTAGGGAGTAGGAGAGACTTCTGTTTGCCTAAATACTCTTCTCTCCTTTAGTACCAGAATCCGGGACAATAACCCAAATGAAGAACTACATTCCCAGACTTGGCATGGGGGATGGCCAGATATATAAGTAAAACTCATTGAGTAGGGCTTTTATGAAACCCTTTTCGTCTCTTTTCCCTGCTTGGAATGTGGGTGTGATGCTTGAGCCCAGCAGCAATTTTATGACTTGAGATGGTGGAGGAGGAAGCCAAAAAAAAAAAAAGCCCAGGCTCTCATAACTGTAGAGCTGCCTGACTTCATATAGGTAAGAGAATAAAATCCAAATTCCTTCAAGCTACTGTACTAAAGGCTTTTTAACCAGAAGCTGGCAAGTAATTCAAAATAGATTCAAAGAAATTTATACTACTTTTAACCTTTCTGAAAATAGAACCTCCCTTATTACATGTAAACCTTATTTTTATTTCTGTTCATTTTATTTTCATTCAATGTTCAAGTGTGTGCTTGAAGTTGGCCCAATTCCAATATTTCCTGCTTCCAGTCTCATTTCCTTAGTTCAAACTCCACATTTGCACTACTATTATCTTCTGAAAACACTTGTCAGCATGGTGTGGTGATTAAGGTCTGTAATCAGAAAAACCTATGGGCTAATTCTGCTCTGAAACCAGCTGTTTAATATGAACCAAGACACTTGGCATCTCTTGCTTCAATCTCTTCATTGGTAAAATGGAAAAGATTATGCCTTTCTTAGACAATTGTGGTTAGAATTAAATTAATATTTGTAAAGTAGTTGGCATAGGAAGATATTAAGGTGACCTTAATATCTTGACAATGAGATTGTCATTCCCCAATTAAATCCTTCTGGGAATTAGGAAGAGAATAAATGAAAAAGAAGTGACAACATAAAGAAGAATTGGAAAGATATACAAGTACTTATGTTCTCAAATAGCAATTCTTATAAAAAATATTATTAATGGATTCATGGGGTGGGGAATCCTCTTTAAAAGCTTTATTTTAGGAAAATGAACAAAATAATAGTCACATGAATTCAGAGTGTATTAGGAGCCAGCCAGTCTTTTTTAAGTGTTCTAAATTTATGAACTTCTTTAACAATAGGATATCTCTATGAATAAGTGTCTTTTATTACCTCTACATTATAGATGAAGAATTGGAAGTATAACAATGCTAATTAATGATGGAGCTGAGATTTGAACCCAAGAAGTCTGGCTTCAGAACCAAAATTTTTAATCTCTATGCCCAGGGGTTATTAATATTACATTCAAAACATTTTTATAAGGATTAGCTTTAATGATTAAACGAACTAAATGGAAATATTGGGTAGTGTCTGGCATCTAGAAGATATTCAGACACATTTGAAGCCCTTTTTCCCTAGAAGATTATGGACAGTAGAAAGTGTAACTGGTAACTGCCAGTGTTAATTAACTAAGCAGAAATTAACATATAGGCTGATGGTTACAAATGACATTAGCAACAGCAAATGCAAGTCACAAGGACAATTTGTGCTTTCTAGGCAAAGGAAACCACAAAAAAATTCGAGGGTTTAATGTTCTAGATATGTGTGGAACATTCTAATTACCTGGACAGAAAGAAAAGTTACTCTGAGGAGCTAGTGTAATTAAAAAGGCCTTTAAGTGGGGTGAGGGGGAAGTGGGGGCTGAGATAAAAGAGATTCAGAGTACACTGAATAATGTATAGTATTGTTGAATAATTATATTATACATCTGAAACTAACAACACTGTGTGTTAATTATCATCCAATAAATTTTTTTTCAGAAAAAGTACAGTGATATGGGAAGATCTCCAGCATATATGATCAAGTGGGAAAGTAAGATTTAGAACAATTTACATGGTATTTTTGTATAAGGGGGGAAAATAAGAATACACATTTATGTTTGTATTTTTTTGCATAAAAGCACTGGAAGGATATTCAGTAAAGTAATAAAATTTTTAAAAGGCCTCTCAATATATTTATACGGTGTATTTCATGTACACAGAAGCATAAGTAAATTATGAAGCAAAATAATACATATCTGTGAAGCCATCACCCAACTTAACTAGAAAATTATTAATAGCATTGAAATGACTTGTGTGTGGTTCCTCCAACAATATCCCACAGCCTCCCCACTACTTTAAAGGTTGGGCTACATCTCTTGCATTTTTGAATCATATATGATGTAAGACCTAAGCAAAATAATGTTTAAGTTTGCTTGTTTCTGAGCTTTATAATGGTACCTAATCCTCTGAAATTTTTTAAAGCTCATCATTGCTTCTAAGATTCACCTAAAGAGCCTATGGACTGTTTTCTACTTTTTTTAGAAGATTTTATTTATTTATTCATGAGAGACACACAGAGAGAGAGAGAGAGAGAGAGACGCAGAGACACAGGCAAAGAGAGAAGCAGGCTCCATCCTGGGAGCCTGATGTGGGACTCGATCCCGGGACCCCAGGACCACACCCCGGGCTGAAGGCAGGCACTAAACTGCTGAGCCATCCAGGGATCCCCCTGTTTTCTACTTTTTACTGCTATGTGAGTATACTACATTTTGATTATCCATGCTTCTATGGGGGACATGTGGAATTCCAGCTTTTGCTGATATTAACATCTCTATAAACATTCTTGTACATGTTCAGTGGTCATGGTCGCCTCATTTTCTCTAAGACACTGCTCTCAAACCTGACTGCAAATTAGAATCATGCCAGGAGCTTTAAAAAATATCATTTCCCACACTCCACATTTTACATTTAATTGCGGCTATGAAGACAATGCCCTAGGGCATATACCTAGAGGTAGAACTGCAGACTCAGAAGACACTGGCATCTTAAATTTTTCTGCTACTATCTAAGTCTTCTAAGGCTGGAGTACCTGATTATTCCCCAGCAGCACTAGCAGTGAGAAGAGTTACACCCCACTCCACATTCTCATCATGTTTATATTGTCACACTGTTGCAATTGTTTGCCAACTTAAAAAATGGAAAATGGCATTGCTTCTTGCTTTTGTATTCTGTTCCATTGGTCAGTTCATCTCTGCAGCAATACTGTAATCATTGTCTTAATTACTATAGCTTCATTACCTGTTACAGTTCTCCCACTTTATTCTGCCTCCTTTTAAGAGTTTTTTAAATATCTTGGTACCAGCAGTTCTTTTGTGTTGCCATTATTTGACAATTTGATTACTCTTTATAAATATCTATGGGGAATAGAAAATTGAGAGTGATAATCTACTGATTATCAGTTGAGACCAAGATGAAATCAGGATAAGTGCCAAATGCTGTTAATTTTTGGTGAGAATTAGGGATGCCTGAGTGGCTCAGTGGTTGAACATCTGCCTTTGGCTGAGGTTGTGATCCCAGATCGAGTCCCATGTCGGGCTCCCTGCATGGAGCCTGCTTCTCTCTCTGCCTGTGTCTCTGCCTCTCTCTGTGTGTGTCTTTCATGAATAAATAAATAAAATCTTTTTTAAAAAGTGGTGAGAATTAGATACTTGTTAGACTTAAATTGTTGACACTTTCTTGAATTGACAAAGAACATGCATGACATGCTGGAACTATATTATGGAAAATCATATGAGGAACACCTGGGGGGCTCAGTTGGCAGAGCTGCTACCTTGGGTTCAGGTCATGATCCCAGTGCCCTGGGACCAGGCTGCACCTTGGCCTGCTCAGCGGGGAGTCTGCTTCTCCCTCTCCCTCTGCCCCCTCCTCCCACTCATGCTCTCTCATGCATGCTATCTCAAATAAATAAAATCTTTTAAAAACATCATATGAAAGAAACAAGGTGGTGGGGGGTTAGAGGAAATGAAGGAATCCAATTTATGGCTGAAGAATGAGCACATTTTCCAATAATCTACATGACAGGAGAAATTCAGAGTATGTGGAGTTGTTGATAGGAAAACAGATCAATAGAAAATCTCTTTAACATAGGAGATTGGTGTAGAACACTCTAAAACAAAACAAAAATCAACTAATTGAGCTCAAATCTTCTGTAAAACCTTCACCTGTTCTGGAAGTGCTGGCTGTTGTCTCCTAGGCTGCCACCTCCTACAGCTTGTTGAATAATTTGTGTATCACTCTTCTCCACCACCATGAGATTCTAAAGATGAAGGAAACAACTTCCTTCTGGTTCTCTCCATTTGCCACATAGGTGCTCAAAAAGGATATTTTTTATTTTAGTTATTATTATTTTTCAAATATTTATTCATGAGAGATGCACAGAGAGAGGCAGAGACACAAGCAGAGGGAGAAGCAGGCTCCCCGAAGGGAGCCTGACGTGGGGACTGAATTCCAGGACCCCAGGATCGATGCTCAACCACTGAGCCACCAAGGGGTCCCAAAAAAGGATATTTTTTTATACATACATGAAGACTTAGGTGATTAGGTCTCTCATTCCTTTAAATTTGGCTGTGTCACCCTTACCTAATATATCAGTTTACACAGTTGACCGCAACCTGGTACATGCACGGCTTGACCTTGCAATGCAAACAGGAGAGCCCTTGAAAAGGTCAGAGTAAGACTATGAATGCCCCTCCTCCAATGAATTGTAGAGGTGGGGCAAGTAAAACAGTCTAACAATCCTATTCCATAGATAAAAGATTAAATATAGAAGAATTTAAAAATGACTGCCAACTGAAGCTGAAAACAGCACTAAATAGTTTCTGACGCCTGTAGGAAAATCAGGCAGCTTCTCTTGGTGGTATGTGGAATGCTAAGCCTGCACCCCTTCCTGACAGGGCCCTGGAATATCACCACCTGGTTACCATCCTAGGAGGTCACAGTGGGGGTTGTGGCAGCACCAGAATTAAGCACCAGCAAATCACACCATGAAGCAAAAAGGCTTTAGCCAGGCCTGACACTTCACTACAGCCCATTTTTAATCCCCTTTAATGTCACCTGATAAAAAAAGATGAGAAAAATTCAACAGGAGACGAAGTAATAATAGTACAAAATGGATTAACAGGAGAATTAGAGAATCCCTATTGCACAGGTCATATTCTATTTTATTCAGAGGCCCTGGCAAAAAGCATAATTTTAATCAACGCAGACAGTTTAGACCAGTACTCATGGAAGGAGTTTTTACTAAATACTAGGACATTTATAATGCTTTCTCTTTGTAGCATTGGCAAGAAAGAGCAGAGATGGAAAGAGAGTGTATGAGGTGAGGACAAAGGAATGACAGAAAGGGAAAGAGAAAGAATATATATGTATATATTTCCTACTTCCTTATATTGCTCTTTCATTAGGTAATAGAGGTGCTGACCTAAAGTTGAACTATACTCTCTCTCTGAATGCTGTACTCTTGGAAACCAAATGTTTAATTTGGGGGGAAATGCATAAAATGAGGAAAAAGTAGTTTCTATAGGCCATCACTCATTCCCTATTATATATTTCTGTGGTGGACTTTGGCATTTAATCTTCTGGGTTGAGGGCCTCTCTTAGTTCCTTCTCCCTTCTTGGCTACAGCTTAGAAAGATGAGCATATTGGTTAACTGAGGTTCAGATGAATTAACTGTTTTGTAAACAATTGAGATACCCTAAAATTTCATCTAAAAATTTAGAAATCAAGTAATAAGTCTGAGAAATCATTTCTTAAATGTCCATTGTTCATTGAAGCTCTGAAACTTAGAGGGATCTTCCCTATCTGACTGTGTACTCAGGGCACTATTCCGTGTGAGATTAAGAATAACATTTCACTTCATATCTTCTAATGTTTACCAAACTAGAAAAAATAGTAACAGTGTATATGATGGTATTTGAATAATAGCATATACATGGTTACACTAAATATGAATTTAATGATTCCCAGATTATAAATTCCCAGGAGGTATGAATCAACATTCACTGTCTGTGTTCAGTGTTTAATGTTAAATGTATGTACCCACCCAAACCACCCTCCTCAATGACAAGTGTCAGAGGAAGTGACACTGAATCTTTTTTAGCACTGAAAAGAGACCTATTTTTCAGGTATACTGTTAAGGATTTCCTTTCCCATGTATAAACACAATTCCACCATGCTACTCTTTCAGTGATCATGCTTCTCCTCCCGTGACAGATGTGATCCAGCCCCTGTAGGCAGAAATTCTGGCAAAGACTGTTGGTGCAGCAGGATGGCAGTTACTGCTGCCCCAGCTCATGATACCGATGAGCTTGTACTGTCCATCATGGGCACACTGCCGCGGTCCTCCTGAATCTCCCTGCAACCAGCAAAAAGAGAAGTTCTCCTGGTTTCATGATTCATGGTTGATACTAACCTCCACTGCAGAGCTGGTCAGACAGTGTGGAAGACGTTCCCTCATCTTTGATTTCTGCTCACGACAGCAGAGGGAAGTAGGCAGTTGGCGGATGTTACAGATCTCTGAATAAGATCAAAATCTATATTTTCAAAGAGTGGCTAAAAGGTACATTTAACACAAAGTCATTTAATGCTGGCAACAGACTGCCTTGCAAAAAGTTTCAAGCATCTACTAAATATAAATGACTAAATGGTGGTTTTTTGAGTTACATGAAAATATATTTTCAATGCCACTGGAAGTAGATTCTTTGAGCTGCCTGATTCAGCTGTGAATCTGAGCCATAATAAATTATTTTTATAGGTCAAAAACAGTTGAATATCATCAATTTCACATAGTCAACCAAGCAAATGAATGAGCAATTCCTTTTGAGAACTGCGTTCACTTCAAGTATCAAATTAGCAATGACAGTACATCAGTTTAGCAATGTACTTCTCGCTTTTCATTTCATTTTGAAACTACCATATATTTATACCTCTTTATGGCCAGCAAACACCCATTCATAGACACACTGAGAAGAAAACCACACTAATCAATGCATCCTTGAATTACCATGCATAAGGATAAGCCTGCAGCCCCTCCACAGATGTTGGTGTTTTTAATATCCAGTCCCCAGTAGCTTCGACAAGATGTACTGCTGATCAGTGGTAGTGATACCATCAATGTTTTAGAAAATCTGTCTTCTAGTAGAAAAGGTTTTAGAAAATCTGTCTTCTAGTAGAAAAAGAATGAAACATAACCTAGGGAAATGCTCTTAAAAGATAGAACAAAAATAGATTCTGAGGGTCAAATCCCAACCATTCTCTCCTCTTGGCACTACAGTGATGTTGTTAGGTGGTTTGTAAAATACTAGTATTACTCCATGGTGGCTTCTACAACTGGAACAACAAATGACATTTTATGTGGGTTCTTTTGTACAGTCCTAAGAAGATAGAAAAAGGACATCACTATATAGAAGGGAAAAGGAAGTTTACACTCAAGTCAGTTGTTGATAAAACAAACAATGCATTTCATTTTTTACATGTTAAGTGTATATTCCATTTGTTTCATAGTGTACTTATTCTTTTGACTTGACTTCACATTTGTGTTGACACTAGAGGTGACAACTGAAGTTGCATTCTGACTTGCTGTTTATTTATTGGTTATTTGTAATGTGTTAATTCAGTTATAGAATATGGCGGAAATGAGACCAGAGTCATGAGTCTATAGACTATTTTCACATAATCTTTACCATTTACACCATCCTATCATTTCAGAAAAATGCCTCACATCTGTGAAAATAGGCTCCTATCTTTAAGAAGAGATTTTTATAGTAGCAGTACCATACTGTTGTGAAACCAAGTGTGTGTATTCACACAGTGCAACTGCGGAGGAATTATATATAAGTGAGACATACAAATATTTGTTAGGTAAAAAGAATCACTAGATATTCTCCAGCACAAGTTTTTACAAGTCTCTGTGAACTAGTATCAATTAACTAGTATTAATGAATATGATGTCCTAAAACCAAAGTAGTCACACCTTTAGATCCATTGTGGAAAAGACTTTTTCTACACTTACTCCCATTAAAAACAGAAAAATGGAAAAGGAGCAAACAGTATACTCAGATTTCACAAATACTTGTTTGGATTCTAATCTTGGAAGAGGTAGTGAATGTACTCACGATATGGTTCAGTTATTCCCCATCCAGCAGTCATACATTTGGAATGTAAATGTATTTTATCGTCTCTCTCTGGCAAACAGATTAGAGATTCAAACTCTCCTAAAACCAAAAAAAAAGGGGGGGGGGCAAATATCATTTAGTCCATTGGAATGATATTATCTATATTGTTTCCATTCAATGATGGCTCTAAAAATAACTATTTTGACCTGAATAGTACCTGTTTTAACCCTGTAATTTAATAAGTAAAGCTTTCAGAAGATACTATCTATTAATTACTCACAAGGGATCATCTCAATTCACTTGTAACCACTTTGTACCAGTATTACCATATCTTCCTAGGACAGTAGAAACATAGAAACATAAGCCCTGCATAGGGGTGGTTTCTCATCTGCTGATCATTTTTAAAATGTATCTGCCTGCGCAGCCTGAGTAGCTCAGTGGTTTTTTGCCACCTTCAGCCCAGGGAATGATCCTGGAGACCTGAGATCGAGTCCCACATCGGGCTTCCTGCCTGGAGCCTGCTTCTCCCTCTGCCTGTGTCTCTACCTCTCTGTCTCTGTTTCTCATGAAAAAATAAATAAAATCTTTAAAAAAATAAAAAATAAATAAAATGCATCTGCCTTTTTGTCCATGTGTCTTTAGGTTATCACCTTGTTGAATTTGAGATGACAGTTCAGAAGAGTATAATCATCTTTTCTCCTGAACTATGTGACATGAGGAATGAAGAAAAAAACACATTTGTGGCAATTTAAACTTTTAGAGCATTTTCACAGCTAGTATTTTTATATCTAACTCTATCTTTGCAGGGATATTATAAAGTATGATATATATTTCCACATTCACATTTTTTATCACCAAAATTTGTATATATATAAATATTGTAGGTTTATGTGTTTAGCTTTGTGTATATACACTGCACTTACACATACATACACACACACAGGATGCCAGTGCTCCTGTGTTTGTTTTCCCATGCTGTTTGACTTCCATTTTATCCAGATTTTTACACACTTAAATGTTCCAATATATTTGCTGTCTTAGATCATTTATTTCAATGATTTGTTCTTTATTTTTTACTGCTGTCTCAATAAAATCACATAAAACTCTGTAACTTATTTCTCTCCTACTCTCCTCTTTACATTCTGATTACAAATCTTGTTATGCTACCTTCACAGATAATCCTTGCTATATCATATCATTTCCTGACAAATTTCTTTGAGCTAAAATATTTTCCCTCTACCAACATTTTTTTTTTTTTAATCAGCCATTTTTCTTATTCTGGTTTTCTTCATTTACTAGATTATGGTCATATCATTTATATCATTACATTTAGACCTCCCATGGCATTTTCTTAATAGCACACAGTATTAAGATAATGAACGTACTACAATTTGTTAAATTCCCTTGGCAAACATTTAGACTATTTAATTTTGTTTTTCCTTAAAAGCTGTATCAAGCATCCTAGGTCATCAGTCTGTGCATTAGTGCCAGTATTTGTGGGAGATAGAATTGCTGGGGCAGGACGCATACACTTTAAAGATTAACAGATATTGCCAAATTGCCTCATTTTTGAACCAAAAAAAAAAAAAGGATATATCGACTTACACTCTACCCAGCTGTGTTTTTAATTTAGAAGTATGTCAGGAATCTTGAAAACGGTTGTGCCCTAAATCTAACAATTCTACTTCTGAGAAATTTATCTTAAGACAAACCTAGACCTGGAAAAACATATATGTAAGGATAGTCAATCCAGCATTATTTAAATTTAAAAAAAGAACCTATTTATAAGAATTGTGGAAAAGCTACTGTGTAAATTAAAATTACATTTTAAAAGAAATTTTAAGAATATGAAGCAATGCTGATACTAAGTGAAAAATCAGGATAAAACTCATAATAGGTATATTACAATTATTTAAGTACATGTAGAGCAGTATGAAAAGACAAGAAATAAATAGGCCAAATGGCCACATAATGCCCATGATGAGGTGTTAAGGATGAAAATCATAGGTAGAAATTTTATTGTTTCTAATGGAAAAAAGGATATTTCTCACTCTGACTACTGAAAAAGAAATGAATGGGTACAGACTAGGTAAACTAACTAAATACTTAGTGTGAAGAGGAGCAGAAAATGTCATGTTGCTGTTGACATCACGTGGTGCTAAGTGGAAAGCAAGATCCCTGGAGACCAGGAAAGGGGCAGGGGGAGGACAAGATAAAGGATAAGGGTAAGTTCAGAAGGGCTGAAAAAAGAGAATGTTTGTAATGACTCTTGTGGAAAGAAGAAACATACACACAAAGATTGCAGAATGGTACTGAAATTGGAGACCACAAATTTTTAAGGGCACCCACACCTCATCAATGATCTTTTTCTAGAATGGTGGTTCTCAACTTTGGCTACACATTGAAATTTCCAGGGGAAGTTTATAAAATATTCCTCTAGATTCAGCAAGATCCAGGACAAGACCAACATACAGAAGCCAATCACATTTCATGTAGAATTTAAAATTAAACACAATACTATTGATAATCACTGAAGAAAATGCAATGCTTAGACATGTATATACTTAGCAAAACATATACAGGATCTGTGCACTAAAAATTGCAATATTCTGGTGAAAGAAATAAAGACCTAAATAAGTGAGAAAAATACATTGTGTTCATGAATTGAAAGACTCAACATAGTGAAGATGTCAGCTCTCCCTCAAGCGACCTATAGGTTTAATGTAATTCCTGTCAAAATCACAGGGAATGTTGCAAACGTATTATTTTTAAATTTACATGAAAAGGTACACAGCTTAGAACTGCTAAAACAATCTTGAAAAAGAATAAGTTGAGAGGAATCAGTTTTTAATATAAACCCTATTATCTAGCTACAGTAATTAGGACAGTGTGGTACTGGAGAAGGAGGAAAGACCTAGACTGACAAAGTAGAGATCCCAGAAAGAGACCCATCAAATATGCTCAGCTGATTTTTCACAAAATCAGGCACAAAAGCAATTCAATGGAGGAAAGACCACCTTTTCAACAGCTTTTGCTGGCACAATTGGACATCCTGGGGGAGGAAAAAGAACCTTGAAACCTTAAGCCTTATACAAAAATTAACTAAAGGTGGATCACGAATTTAAATGTAAAACATAAAAATGTTATTTTATTTTTAAAGATTTATTTATTCATGAGAGATACAGACAGAGAGACAGAGACAAAGGCAGAGGGAGAAGCAGACTCCCTGCAGGGAGCCCAATGCTAGACTCCATCCCGGAACCCCGGGATGGCAACCAAAGGCAGACACTCAACCACTGAGCCACCCAAGTGCCCCTTAAAATTTTAGAGAAATGGGAAAATTTTTTTCAGCATCTAAGGTTAGGCAAAGAGTTCTTGAACTTGACACCTGAAGCAAAATCCATAAAAGGAAAATGGAGAAATTGGGATTCACCAAAATTAAAATCTTTGCTTTGTGAAAGACCTTGTAACAGGATCTGCAGACAGAGACAAGCTACAGGCTGGAAGAAAATATTTGCTAACCACATATCTGACAAAGCAGTAGTTTCTAGTATATATAAAGAATTCTTAAACTCCACAATATGAATAACAATCCAGTTAGAAAGTTAGCAAAAGCTATGAAGAGACATTTCATGAAAGGGGTTTTAAAAATGGCAAATAGGCACATGAATATGTGTTCACTATTATTAGCCATTAAGGAGATACAAATTAAAATTCCAGTAAGATATCACTGCATATTGATCAAAATGCCTTAAAAAATAGTGATGAGAGCAAATGCTTATGAGGACGCAGAGAAACCAGATCACTCCTACATCTCTGGTGGGATATTCAATAGTCCTAGACTCCAGAAAAACAATTTGGCAGTTTTGTATAAAACTGAAACTCAGGGCACCAGGGTGGCTCAGTGGTTGAGCATCTCCCTTCAGCTCAGGTCATGATCTTGGGGTCCTAGGATCAAGTCCCATATGAGTAAATAAATGAAATCTTAAAAAAAATTAAAAAAAAATTTTTAAACCGAAAATGCACCTATCATACGACTCAGTGATTGTACTCTTGGGCATTTATCTCACAGAAATGAAAACTCCTATTCCATTTTATTTACGCAAAATCTATACACAGATGCTCACTGGAGCTTTATCTGTTATATCCAAAAGCTGGAAACAACCCAGATGTTCAACAGATGAATGGTTAAACTTTTATGAATGGCTAAACATATATCTCATGGAATCCTATTCAGTAGTGAAAAGGAATGAGCTATTTTATAGAGACATGGAACAATATGAATAAATTTCCAGGGCAGTATGCTGAGTGAAAAAAAGTTAATCCCCAATGGTTGCATACTGTGTAATTCCATTTATATAACATTCTTGAAATGACAAAATTATAGAAACAGAGAACAGATTCCTGGTGGCCAGAAGTCTTGTGGGGAAGTGGAAATGAATATTGCTATAAAAAAGCAACAGTGTCACTTGTGGTGATAGAAGTGTCCTGTATCTTGACTGTATCAATGTTCATAGCCTGAAAGATGTTTCCATTTGTGGATAAAGGGTAAAAAAAAAAAAAAAAAAAAAAAGTACACTGGCGTGTATTTCCTACAACTGCATGTGAATCTATAATTATTTCAACATAAACAATTTAATTTAAAAATTTTAATAAGCAAAATAAGGAAAAAAATACTGATGCCAGGTCCCCACTGCTGAGACTGTGATTAATTGGTCCAAATTGCATCCTGGCCTACAGTTTTGTTTTCCTTTTTTGCAACCCACAGGATTATAATGCATGGCCAAGGTTAAGCAACACTGTTCTAGATGCTTTCGTGAGTCACTTATAAAAGTACAGAAAGCAAACAGTAGGCTGAACCATGACTGGAATTTGCAAGATGGATCCACTGAAAACACATTAAGTAGAGAAGTGAGGCTATTGGCAAGGGAACAGCTGAAGAATGCAGAAATATTGGGAGAGTTGGAAGAAAGCAAGAGTACTGTCCCAGAGCTCTAGGAAGCCATGGAAAGGCACAAGTGTGAAAGTGGGGACTGTCCACAGGCCTTCGTTCCACTTTCCTCCCCCATTTACCTTCTCACTGAATGTGCACCCCTGCCATGTAGGTAAGAGGGTTACTATTATTCCCTTTCTACAAATGATAAAGCTGAGGCTCAGAGAAGTTATATAACCTGCCCAAGATCACATGGCTACTATGTGACAGAACCAAGATGAACCATTCCTCACTACATGCTCACATCAGCTTCGGTTTAAATAAACATTAAAAAAGAACCTCTCTCTGTGTGTCTCTCATGAATAAATAAATAAAGTCTTAAAAAAAAAAAAAAGAACAAAATTTTCCTAAACCCTAAAAAGTATAAAAAATTGAACACCTGATGGTTCAAACTGCTGTTTTAATTATTTGGGTAAACTTCACCTAAGAGTGAGGTCTCAGAATAAATAGGACAATAATAAAAACATATTTCTTTGAAATCTTCTCTAAACTTCCATCAATTAAAAACATATAGAAGTAAAATGTTTGGGCAGGTGCTTCAGCTTTGAGGGAAAGTATTTAAGACAGTTTTGAAATAGTGACTTGCAAAAGTACATACAGCACTTCTAAGCAAGATGAAAAATAAAACACATATGGCAAAGGTTCAAGATATGAAGGAGAGTTATCCATACCGACCTAGTTTGACAGGTTTCTCCAGATGCAGCAAGGATAGATCATCCGTAGGAGGGAACTGTGTGAAGCCAGGGTGAGTATATACAGCTTTCACTGGTATCAAATCACTATTTCCTGTGTTTGAGAGGTAACTTTTTCCTATTACCAGGCCATCTGTGACAGTACTTGTCATAAGAAAAAGGAATGGGGGAAATAGATACCATTTTTAATGAGGTCACAATTTTTCAAAATTACTAAAAATATATTCTCTAACATTTCCAATCTACATTAGAATCTTTGCTATCTTGAATTCTTAGAAGATGGGGGATTCTTATTAATTTGATCTTTGAGAAGAATTAAGGTATCTAGTTTCTTGTCTTCATAACATCAAACAAAAAATGATTTAGTATTTCTTGACAAGACTCATGATGCCTCAGGATAATGATTCCATGCATTATTAAAACCATAATATTACACATTATATGATATACTTATATAATGGTCACTGAAACCTATTCTGAAAGTTATAGTTACTCTACTTCCTAATACAATGTTTCTCAAAGAAATGTCTAGGAACTACATGCATTAAATCTGGCATGTGCCTTAAAAATGCAGCATTCCAGACATAACTCATCAAGTCAAAATTCAGAATTAAGATTCTAAGATTTCATAGCAAACTCCCCAGGTAATTTTGAGCACATGAAAGTCTGAAAACCACCTTATTGAGGAGAACTTCTTGTGATTTCTCTATATCAAAGGAGTTGGGGATGATAAAAAAAAAAAAAAAAAAAAGCTTTTGATTCTTTGAAGATTCCTGCCCACCAAGTTATTTGAGCAGACACTTTTATTATAAAGCCTATTTTAGAGGCATTTAACTATGGGCCATCACTACTTCTGGGAGGCCAGAATTAAAAACATCAACCTAAGACTTCCCTGAGGAAGGAGTTTTCAGATATCTCCCTATCACATTGAGACCAAGATTCAGTGAACATTTTTTAAAATGTTTCTTTAAAGGACATTCTTTAAAATTCTTTGAAAGACGATACTTATTTTGAGAGTGGGTATGATGATCAGTAGTCAGTAGAGTAGAGCAAGAAGAAAACGAATTCACATTTGAGCACTCCTGCGCTCTAGGTAAGGTGTTAAGAAGCTGACGCAAAAATGTGAAGATATTACGTCCATTTTATAGATGGGGAAAGAGGGACTTATCGTTACTTAGAAACTAAATTACCCCTAGAAGCCAGAGGCACCTTTTAAAATGAAAAGCTGTAAGGCAAACATATTAGAGAAGCGCAAAGTGTCATCATCCTAGTATGTTCATTCATTTGCAAGGTGGGGACTGTATCAGTGGGAGCTGAATGTTTCTTGTGATGTGGGGAGAGGAGTACACCCACCCACAGCAGGTGGTCAAACAGCTCCAGCACCCCCTGCACCGCATAGGCACACACCTAGTTACAGTGCGCTGCTGTCAGGACCCACTGCTTCGCAATCAGAGCCCCTCCACAGAAACGTTGTCCTTGGTGCTGCACTGACCAGCCAGGGCCACGACCATCCGGGGCTCCCCACGTTCAGCTGGCAGCATATTTGTGTTTCTCTCAGACCTTTGCATTAGAAATGGGTCAACAACTGGAATTCCACATGTGTCTGGGGTTGGCTGTTTTCCAGTATCGCTTTCTACTGTTATGTCTGAGAAATGTAACAACAAAACATTACAAAGATTTATCGGTGTCTACTAAAATCTCAGAATGGAGCTGCTTATTTATTTTGTAAGTTCAAAACTAGGATTCTTAGCAAGAGATGAGACTTCTCTTTTCTTCCATTGCTTTTTTTTTTTAATGATTTTTTTAAAACAAATTTATTTGAGGGATGCCTGGGTGGTCAGTGGTTGAGCGTCTGCCTTCAGGCCCAGGGCATGATCCTGGCATACGGGATCGAGTGCCACGTCGGGGTCCTTGCGAGGAGCTTGCTTCTCCCTCTGCCTGTGTCTCTGCCTCTGTGTGTGTGTGTGTGTGTGTCTCATGAATAAATAAATAAAATCTTTAAAAACTTTTTGAGAGAGAGCAAGCACAAAGGGGGAGAGGCAGAGGGAGAGGGAGTGGCAGACTCCCTGCTGAGCAAGGAGCTGGACATGGGGCTCCATCCCAGGACCCCAGGATCATGACCTGAGCTGAAGGCAGATGCATAACCAACAGAGCCACCCAGGCATCCTCTTCCATTGCTTTTAAAATGAACAAAAGTCAATAGCATTAATATAAACCTTTACATACATCTTTAGACAAATCAGAACATACATTGATCTTTAAAATTTTACACTTTATCAAGAAATTACTGGACGTTGTTCTTTCTTTGGCATTATTGGTGTTACCCCAGTATAACACATCTAGACATATCAAAAGACTTCATACTATGTGTATTCCAAGTACAATTTATATAGAAAGGAAAAACATAAACAAAATTTCTGGTAATGTGTTACTGCATTCTCAGATTGAAAGAGAACTACCAGGGAATTAAAAACAAGAGACTTATTCAAGTATATCCTGAAATATGAAGAAAATTAAGCTTCCTCATAACCTGTAATTTGGGAATTAAAAGATATGCTCATTTGTTAAGTGCTTGAGATTTTCTTAACACCAGAAGTCTATTTATTTATTTTTTAAATATTTTATTTATTTATTCATGAGAGAGGGGGTGGACAAAGACAAAGGCAGAGAGAGAAGCAGGCTCCATGCAGGGAGCCTGATGTGGGACTCAATTCCGGGATCCCGGGATCATGCCCTGAGCCACCCAGGCATCCGAGAAATCTATTTAAAACAAAGATTCTCTACACAGTGGTTTTATTTATTCAATACTTACGTCAAAATTCATTTCTGGGACGCCTGCATAGCTCAGTGCTTGAGTGTCTGTCTGCCTTTGGCTCCGGGCATGATCCCGGGGTTCCAAGATCAAGTACCACATCGGGCTCCCTTGCAGGGAGCCTGCTTCTCCCTCTGCTTGTGTTTCCACATCTCTCTCTGTGTCTGTCATGAATAAATAAGTAAAATCTTTTACAAAATTTCATTTCTACTTTCTCTTCAGATATGTATAGAACATAAATTCCCTCCTCCTTTTGGATTTGTATGTCAAAAAATGCAAATCTTCAAAATTAAGACTATCCTAGATCATAGAAATAAGAAAAAAACCCACAAAGGTACTTATTCAACATGTTTTGTACCTTAAGGTTTACTGCCTTACTGCATTTTAATCTGTGTATGTGGTAACTCTTAGTCCTTTGGACTGTTTGTACACAAGTTTAACAGCAATATTTTATTAGTATTCAATTTAATTTTTTTCAACTTCTAAAAGTAAGAAATGCTTAGAGAAGAAATGAAGCAGCCTAAATATTTTTACCATGTGAATAAAGGGTCATGAGTATATGTAGAAATGTAGAGATGAAAGATAAGAGCAATGGACACAGGGGCGCCTAAGTGGCTCTGTCATTCAAGCGCCAGACTCTTGATTTCACCTCAGGTGATGATCTCAGGATCATGGAATCAAGCCCTGAATACTCAGCTCCCTCTAAAAAATAAATAAATAAATCTTAAAAAAAAAAAAAAAGGAGCAATGGAGACCTAAGGGTCAGTAGTTGCACACTCCATACACAATTAAAAAATCACACCTATAAGATGATAGAGTTCATTAGTCTATGGCTCAAATCAAGGACTTTTCTAGAACTCATTTATTTCCCTTCTCTTACAAAAGACAAAGTGACATCAAAAAGAATTTTGTTTTTTTTTTTTAAGATTTTATTTATTTATTTGAGTGAGAGTGAATGAGTGGGGAGAAGGGCAGAAGAAGGCTCTCACTGAGCAGAGAGCCTTGATGCGGGCCTAGATCCCAGGACTCTGGGATCATGACCTGAGCGAGCCAAAGGCAGATGTTTAACTGACTGAGCCACCCAGATGCCCCCAAAAAGAACTTTGTATTGATTGTTGATTATTAGAATTCTTCCTAGAATTACACGTCAAAAGAATCTCCTAATAACAGATTCATTTGGCTTTTTAATCTTAAGCACAATTAATGAAATTCTGACTTAAAAGTAGATTGGATAAATAGAAAAGTCATTACATGTGTTTCTAAATTATGCAGAGAAGTTAGTATATGTCCTAACAAAATATTCTTTTTGGGGAGGAGGTGTCTTTTTGGGGATTTAGATGTTGTTATTTAATGAAACCAAGACAGTAACAGAGACATGGAAATACAGCGAGCTCCACCTTTGTTTCAGCCTCAATCTCCCCATGGATTTTTTTAAATAGCAACTGCCTGACTTTTATGTTTATAATTATTTCTTAAGTAAAAACACACGCATGCACATGCACACGCACACACACACACACACACACACACACACACACACACCAGTTAACTGTTACCACGAATGGTCTACCTAAACTACCAAGGTCTTGTGCCTTAAAGAATGGTTTGAAATGGAATTATCCTGTTTTGAGTATTAAAACAGGATGACTACCAGGAACCCACAAACCAGTGTTTCACAGGTTCTACTTTGACATATATGGTATCTGATTTAATAAATATTTAAAAATACTTAACATTGAAAGGCAGTCGGGCCCCCATACTACTTTTTTGTGAATGCTTCTGATTTATATCTTCCAAAATAAGTTTAAAACCTCTTTCTCCCACAGACATATCAGTTTTAAAATTCAGAGTCAGGTAAGCACCACTGGATATCAAGACAAATTCTTCCTTGGAACCACATAAATGAGCTGCAATGTGAGATATACACAGTAATTAAAATACTTCTGCTGTGAAGTAACATAGGTAAAAGAGGGCAAGGAGGGGACATTAAATTCCATACTGTTAATATTGACAAAGGAATGATTATAAATAATGTAAAAATCAAGATTTGTAGGATGGAATTCATGATTTGATTGCAACAATGGAAAGGTACAGATTTTAAACGATCAAAGGGATGAAAATGACATGCAACTCTATGGCAATCTGTGAACATAAGGATGAGAAAAGAGACATGGTGGTGAAGGCAAAGGGACAGAGAAACAAAAGTAATAGGACAGTGTTCTGGACTGAATATTTGTGCCCCCTGCCACCCCCACAATTTTATAGGTTGTAATCTTCATCCCAAATGTGATGATATTAGGGCGTGGGGCCTTTAGGAAGTGATTAGGTCACACTGGAACCCTCATAAATGGAACTAATGCCCTTATAAAAGAGACCCAGAGAACTCTCACTCTTTTCTTGCCATGTGAGGACAGAGTAAAAAGACAGCTATGAATCTGGAAGTGAACTCTTACTAGACACCAAATCTTGGACTTCCAAGCCTCCAGAACTGTGAGAAATAAATGCTTGTTGTTTAAGCCACCTAGTTTACAGTATTTTTGTTATAGAAGCTCCAAATGGCTAAGACGCTCCGGCTGCCCAAATGCAGACTAATGATGATCCTTTCTTAATTCAGAAATACAAAAGTTGTTACAACGGTGGTCCTGAGAGTGGTAGGACATCTGCTGTCATTTACCTGTACATGCTGTAATTTAAATTCTTTCAAAATAAAACAATGATACATTATTGATTTGTCTTAAAGATAATGTTATCTCAAAAATCTGACAAAGAAAGATAGGGAATAGGGGAATAGTTAACTTCTACATCATTCTTATCTTTGATGAATCTGCCTGGCGAACTGGATATGATGGGAGAACTTCTGCGATGCCCCATGTCAAGGAAAAGGACTCTGGGTAGAGTCAATAAACTTGCCAGAAGTTTTAAATAATGTAAAAGGGAACGTATTACTGTTTAAAATTTTTTTGAAAGACAATATTTGGGGGTTAGGGAAGATGGGTAGAAGTTACAGAAAAGAAAGTAGAAAATTTCCAGTTGTGGATCAGTGAAATAGTGTAGCTTAATGCTTACAGGCACAGATTCTACAAACTGCTGGTTTACACTAGCTCTGCCATTTATTAACTCTGTTGCCCTGGGCAATCTCTCTCTGCCTTAATTTCTCAATGGAAAATAAAAAATCATATAATGGAAATAAAAATCATATTCAAATGGGATTTTATAAATTGTATAATGGAAATAAAAATCATATTCAAATGGGATTTTATAAATTGATATTTGTAAATTATTGTGTTTAAATAAAAAAACTTCAGCAAATTATTAGACAGATAGTTTTTGAACAGTTGGAGAAGGAATCAATGGTCACAAGAAGCCAGCATGGGATCCTTAACATGCCACATTGAAGTAACCTAATTAAATTTTTTGTAAGGGCTAATTAGATGATGTCTAGGGGGAAGAAGATAAACTTAATCTTGATTGCAATGAAGCACTTAATAAAGTATCTTGTGATATCCTGTGAACAGATATTAAATGTAAGTAGATAATTAAGTGGCAAGGAAGTTTCACAGATGATTAAATAACCATACAATATTAACTTGGAGGAAAGGTCTCAATGGTATGGAAATGGTTCTATCTTGGTTCTGTCTAATACAGTATTTATATTAATAACTTAGAAATACAGACAACATATTTACAAAATGTGTAGGTTTAAAATGGGTGAGAAGGGAATGATGTCAATATAGAATCTTAGAGATGATTTAGTTCATTCTTTTATCTGACACTGAGTTTGTTCTAAAATAACCTTGGACATATAACTCATAACCTTGAGGATATGACATGGAACTTATTAGCATTTTCTCTTTTTGAACAGTTCTAATTGCATGTTCTTCATGTTGAATCAAAAGGCATCAATGGAACGTGTCACATGGTTGGGGTAGGACCCAAGAATACAAGTGTTTGAATCAGAGTGCATGAGTTTGAATCCTACTTTCCCTACTTTTTAGTTACATCCTTAGGAACAAGTTACTCAATCTTTTTGTGACTTGGTTTCTTTATATTTAAAATGAGGATAAATGTAACCTATCTCTACAGGAGAGTTAAGAAAATTAAAAGAGTTATATGGTCTTAGGACTGTGCCTAAATAATGGTAAATACTCAATAATGATTAGATATCATTAGATAGAACAAGTTTCATATTTGGCCTGAGAGTCTCTAAGAATTCCACAAATATTTGAAAGGAAGAATTGTGATCCTTCTGTCTTTTTTATTCTCTGAGGTAAACACTCCCAAGTGCCCACGCCCTTCGGCATCCTGGTCATTGTGCTCTATGTTCATTTCAGTGTTCTGGTTTGTCAATGTTCCTTAAAACTGTTGTTTGACTGAGGTTAGTATTTAATAACCAGTAGGGCAGGAGTAACAGCCAGGAAGATAAGACACAGACTGAAGGTTTGTAAGACTGAGCTAGTGCATGCCTACTAAGTGCCAACACTAAATTTCATGGAAGGGAACAGATTCCCTTTACTTGTAATTCTTTACTAACAGTGCTCTGAAATGTTATCATTTGATACCTCTGATATTTTGATTGCAAACATCCTGCTTTCTAATCACCACCTCCTATCTCTCCAACTTATTAGTGTTTCTCTACTATAATTGTTTCGTCTCACCATCACCTTCTAGTTGTCAATCTCATATACTTTCTAAATCCAGTGGCCTCTAAGAAAAAGAGAGAGATTTTGCTGTAAAGAGAATCAGAGAAATGGGGCAATAGCTACATTTCTTGTTCTATTTTTGTTGTTTTTTAAAGGTTTTATTTATTTGAATGAGAGAGAGAGAGAGAAAGCACAAGCAAGGGGAAGGGGCAACGGGAGAGGAAACTCTCCACTGAGCAGGAAACCCAATGCAGGACTCCATCCCAGGATCCTGGGATCATGACCTGGGCTGAAGGCAGACATTTAACTGACTGAGCCACCCAGGTGCCCTGCTCTATTTTATTTTAAATGATGGGTAATACTAGAACATGTTTGAAACTGATGAGAGTGACAGTGGAGATCAATCATGTCTGAAAGAGAATAACTGGAGGACATTCGTAACATAATAATTCTCAAATTTTTATCTCTGGCCCAAATTCTGCCTCTGGCTCAAGAGTTCTACTGATAGCTACCTATTGTCAACTCAACCTGGATGTATCAGAGCATTAAGAATTTAACATGGCATGGGCACCTGGGTAGCTTAGTGGTTGAGTGTCTTCCTTTGGTTCAGGTCATGATCTTAGGGCCCTGGGATTGAGTCTCACATCAGACTCCCCACAGGGAGCCTGCTTCTCCCTCTGCCTGTGTCTCTGCCTCTCTGTGTGTCTCTCATGAATAAATAAAATCTTAAAAACAAAAAAAGAATTCAACATGGTACCAATAGATCTCTCCCTACAGATCTAGTTCTCCCTCTAGTACTTCTTATCTTTGTAAATGCTACCACCCCCAGCCTCTCACACCAGAATCATCCTTGATTTGCATATTTAATTCCTTATGCAATCCACCCAGAAATCCTATTAGTTCTATCTCCAGATCTGTCCACTTCACTTGCACTGCACTCCATTGTTGCCACCCTCTTTAAGACAATATCTATTGTTTAAAAACAGTACTAATAGAACATTCTGCAATGATGGAACATTCTGTATAAGACCTGTGCACTATGGTAGTCACTCACTACATGCAGCAATTGAGCATGTGAATATGGCCAATACCATCTTTTACTCATTTTAACTAATTTAAATTTAAATAACAAGGGCTGGACAGTGCAGGTCTAGAATAACACAAGAGCCTCATAACTTTAGACATAATTCACCCTGCCACCCTGAAACTCACTCCTGACACAGCAGCTAGAGCATCCTCCAAATTACTCCCTCATCAAAAAACTTTTGACCTCCCTTTGGATTGGAACAAAATCCAAACTCATTATCACAACCTGAGCTGCACAGCGGCAAAGCCTCTCTCTCCCCTCATTCCAGTCTGTCCCCACTCAGTCTCCAATCGCTCTACCCCCTGACATCTCCCCAACTTAACAAGCTTTTCCCACATGTAAGCCAACTTTCTCACTTATTTTTTTCATCAGATATTTACTAAGTATTGAGTAGTGCTCTACTAATGTGCTGGAGAAACAGCAATGAATAAGAGACTAGGACCTGTTCTCAGGAGACCTGTTCCATTCTGGTGGAGTGAGACAGATTAGAAACAAATATATGCTCTTCCAGGTCATGATAAATGCTGAGAAGACAAGATGAAGGAGGCCTATTTACATCATGTGATGCAAGCCTTAGATGAGGTAACATTTGAACAGACACCTGAGTGAACTGAGGCAATGTACCCTTCCTCTGCAACTTACTCCCTTCAGATTTACTTTTGACAATCAGTAATTATTTGATTATTTAATGTTATATAATATTATCATTTTCTTATTTATTGTCTCTTTCCAAGAGAAGATGGCAGAGCTCATTTCTGATTTGTTCACCATTGTGTCTCCAGAGTGCCTAACCCATGAGGTAATGTTTGGTAATGAATAAACTCAGCCTGTACATTTAATGTAGTGTTTACTAGTTACTGATGTCTTACATTCATATGGAAAATGGAGGATGACCAGATGAGCCTTAATTTTGGTAATTTATGTTCATTAAAATATTGTAAAAGCATTGCAGTGGAAACTATTTGGATGTTATGGACCACTCCATTTACACATCGACAAATAATTGAAAACCAGTTAAAAAGTGATGAATTCTACTTACATGAATAAAAAGATTTATTAAAAAGAGATGACACGGTTCCATATATGGGATATCCCATTTAACTAGCTGGGAGATTAGCAATGGGAATCCATGTTCAGTGGTTTAAATATATTTATATAAATTGCATGTTCATTGTAATGAAATTATATAAACATATAAAATTGTATAAACTATCAATCTAATGATAGCTTCCTTTTTTTATAGAGATTTATATAAGCTGATTATATGAATGAGTAGTCTTATTTATACTCATCTGACACTTCTGAATTTTTAATTTATCAGAACTTTAAAGAGGAATAATGTTGCCAGATAGAAAAATACTAAAGAGTAAGAAAGAGAAAAGTAGCCCCTGACATTCAGAAATGGGTTTGGCGCTCACAACTAGACCATGATGTTCTCTTATTGGCCATAAACAATCTCACAGAACAGCAACATCAGACAGGACTCTTTGTATCTATGATAAGGTGAAACAAAAACAAGGTCACGTGCAACCACCAAAATACCAAACATTGACCTCTCATGACTAAAGTGAGGGCTTGCCACTTCTTTACCAAATGCAGTTTTATCCTTATTCTGGCAAGCCTCCCTATGATTGAGATACCTAAACATAAAATTGCTCCACTTCCTAAAAGCAACCAATCTAGAGCAAAATCCACTTCCTTAGATCCTCTCCAAAATTACCTAACCAAAGTCCAAATCCTATTGTAGGCTCTTCCTAACTCCCTCTGACTGAGACACCCCATGGTGTGATCCCGGGGTCTTGGGCTGAAGGGCATTGGTAAGAGTTAGGGTTACAGAGTCTGATGCTATAGATACCTCGTATTAATCTTAAGGAGGACTAATAGCTTGAAATGTTGTATCTGCCTCCCTGCCCCGCCAAGACTCTAAAAGAGTCCTTGATAGGAACCAAATTCACTGATAAGAAAAAGCTAGATACGTTTAGAATTTCAAAGCAAATTGCTGAGCTTATTGGTGTTATATATCCTGTAATATCAAAGAAGAGGTCAAGGTCCTGGAAAAAGATTGTATCAAAACTCTCCTCTTGCTCTTCGGGATGGTGGATTGTAAGGGCATCCTGAGGAGAACTCGTTGGAGACTGAAAGTGATGCAGTATTGGATTACAAAAATCTTTCAAAAAGTTTTCTTCTATGAGTCAGTTTCAGAACAGGATATTGTCTGACAGTCGAGTGTGATAGACACCATGTGGCCAATAAATCTCTGAAGATTATTATTCAAATGAATTGGCCTTTTTCTCCTTTTAAATTTATCCTGGGTCTAAAAAGAGCCACTTTTACTTTGAGGATGAAACCCGACTAAACAAATTTTCAAAAAGTTACCTAAAAATGCAGTTCAGAAATTGAAACCTCGTAAAATAAAAGGCCTCCTGAGAAAAACAAAATTAGGGGGCCCCCTAATGGTAAAAGGAGATAAGAATCAGGGCTAAAATTGGGAAGAGCTAGAAGTAACAGGTCAAGATCCAGTAAGTGTGGGCTCAAGCCCATCCCATTGTGCTCAATAGTGCTCTGGGATTCTGATGAAGGATCTCATGAAAAATCATTGACAACAAATTATGTTTCCAAGGCAAATGAAGGTCATATTTTCCAAATATATGCATTGTATAAATGCTTACATGAATTCCACTTAATGTAGGCCACTTAAGAAAGATCAGTTTACCAAGTAATCTTGATTGCTGATCTGGTCCATCATAAATACTGAAGTAATCCCATTCACAGTTCCAAGATTCTTCTGTTGTAAGGTCTTTTTTTTTTTTTTTAACACTTTATATATATTTTTTTAATTTTTTATTTATTTATGATAGTCACAGAGAGAAAGAGAGGCAGAGACACAGGCGGAGGGAGAAGCAGGCTCCATGCACCGGGAGCCCGACGTGGGATTCGATCCCGGGTCTCCAGGATCGCGCCCTGGGCCAAAGGCAGGCGCCAAACCGCTGCGCCACCCAGGGATCCCCCTGTTGTAAGGTCTTTAACCACTGCCTTCACTTTATTTCCTGACATGGAATAAAAAGTCCAAGTGCAGTTCAGCATGTTGGGATAAATGTTAGGATAATTGGGAGATGTGATCTCAGTAGAACTAACTGGAATCAAATCTAATGCTGGACATCCTTGAGGCAAAAAAGAAAAAAATACATTTAACACAATAATCAAGGAGCTAAGTTATTTTCTGACTCCAGTTTTAATGTCTACTACTAGGTCATTACAACCTAAATGGTTGTTTTGACTTTTATTAATTTTTGTCACTCTTTCTTCCTATCCATAGTTCCTTATGTATACTGACACAGAATTTAAATGACTTTTGTTTTGAAAAAGTGACCCCTCCAAAAGAAGGCAGACTGAAGTTCTTTGACTTCAATTCACAAACTGAATTGCTAAATCACCCAGATCCACATTTCAATGTAACTGTTGCTTACATTTAATTATTATCAATCTTATTTAATGTTCATGATCATGAGAAATAGATTTTATCATCTTCAGTCCACAGATGATAGTGGTCTACCACTTTGGTATTCAATAGATATGTCCTAAGACTTTTAGGACTTTCCCAAATTTGCAAATGCCACAAAAATATTTCATTTCCTATATAGTGCAGGAAAAGATAACTTCGACACCATAAAATGTGAAGAGAGAACAAGGCAAGCAGGTTGAGAGGTAGACCTGGGCCCTCATTAGACTGAATTCTTGAATAAATTATGTGCTCCTGAAGTTCAGCCTCACAGCACATACAATTCAAATTGCAAACATTTCTCAGAGAAATTTGGATCGCCCTTGGATAGTTAAAATACAGATACTAAAATTCACAAGAACTAAGTGGCTACACCAAAAAAGAGAATTGAAGAATTCAGTGACATTTTGGACCTACTCCAAAAGTTATAGGTATCATCCAACCTGAAAGTAATGTCATCCAAAAGCTGATTTACTTCATCAATAATGTTATCACCTTAGTTTCACTGTACAGTGGTCCAGTGAAGAAAAAACAAAAAAATCTATATGAAATCTGAAAGACATAAAATATATGGAAAGAATGGCAATAAATAAATTTTAAAAAGCTACGAGGGCTCCATCAACAAAACGGATGTTTCTCATCCAACTAAAGTTAGATAAACTTTCTCTATCCAACTGAATAAAGGACTACGGCCTCACTCTCTATTCCCTAATGGGCCACAGGTCTCCACTGCCTCTGAAGTTTGACATTAAGGAAATTTACACATTTTACTATAAAATGACTTGAATTAGGCCACAAACACCTGAAGGTTTTTGACAGAAGTCAGAATACACTTCTTACTACATAGTGTTTAGCAGCAAGTGCATTTTCCTCTCTATTTTCATAATATCATATAACCAAAGCCAAGCCAATTGGATTCCTTATCTCCTTTATAGTCTTACCTTTATAATTAACTTTATTTTTTCCTCTCATGGAATCTAGAATAAGAGGATATTTAGTGTCAGTACATCCAACTAAATCTATTTCTGTATTCTTCTAATTATAAAAATGATACACGCTCCTTGTAAAAAATTTCAAAATACAGAGAGTTCAAGGAAAATAAAAGGTCTCAGGGGCACCTGGGTGGCTCAATCAGTTAAGTGTCTGCCTTTATCTCAGGTCATAACCCTGGGGTCCTGGGATAGAGCCTGCATCGGGCTCCCTGCTCAGTGTGGAGTCTGCTTCTCACCCAGCTCCTGCTTGCTCTTTGTCACTCTCTCTGAAGTAAATACATAAAATCTTGGGGGAAAAAAAGGAAGATAAAAAGTCTCCTGTAGTCCATCTTGTAAGTAACCAATACTCATATTTTATTTTATTTTATTTTATTTTTTTCAATACTATATTTTAATATGTCTGGCCAGGTCTTCTTCTATGCTGTGCACATATTTTTGAAAAATTGTATGCCACTTTACACCATTAAAACCTTTTTCCTACATTTAATTTACTATGACTATTTTTCCTTTTTTTTTTTTTTTTAAGATTTTATTTATTTACTCATGAGACACGCAGAGAGAGGCAGAGACACAGGCAGAGGGAGAAGCAGGCTCCATGCAGGGAGCCCACATGGGACTTGATCCCAGGACTCCAGGATCACACCCCAAACTGAAGCGGCGCGAAACCACTGAGCCACCAGGACTGCCCTATTTTTCCATACTACTAAATATTTCATTTAAATTTTAATGATTCACATAGAGATAACATAATTTATATTGATATATTTTAATTTATAATCTCAAAAATATGAAAGACAAGTCAGATCTTTAAAAACTACACACATGGGATATAAATTTTGTGTCATTGGCAGTCTTCTGAGTTGACTCCTATTCGTATATTGGCTCTCAGTCAGGAGGATTCCCATAAGCAAATGGATGCATTTCTTTTTCTTTTTTTTAAAGAATTTATTTATTAATGAGAGACACAGAGAGAGGCAGAGACATAGACAGAGGCAGAGAGAGAAGCAGGCTCCACGCAGGAAGCCTGATGCGAGACCTGACCCCGGGTCTCCAGGATCACGCCCTGGGCTGAAGGCAGACGCCCAACCACTGAGCAACACAGTTGCCAATGGCGTCCCAATGGATGCATTTCTTATCCATTCACTGAATATGGAGCTACCCTCTTTCCCTCTTCTCCCTAGTCTGCCCCAGCTGAAATGTCACATCTTTTATTCAAACACACAATTATTGTACACCAGCTGTTTACTAGGCATGGTTTTAGGTTTTGAAGATAATGGCAGTAAGTTTGAGCTGCCTATCAGGTAACCAAGTGGAGGAGGAGGCAATTGGTGATACAGTGCTAGAGGTCAAAAATAAAAAACAAGTTGGGAGTTATTTGTATATGGATGGTAGTGAACGCTAAGGATTGGGTAAGGTCACTAAGGAGTACAGGTAAAGAAGAAATAAGAGTATAAGGACCAAATCCAGGGATATCTTTACCTTTAGTGGTAGAGAAAGTGAAGAGCAGCCAGCCAAGATCAGTGAAGTAAGAGAGAGCTAAGGAGAATGGTTTCCTGGAGGTCGAGACAAGTAGATTCTAGAAGGAAGAAGACCTTATCTGTGCCAAACGCTGTTTGGGCTGAGAGGGAACTCTTGGATATGGACTTAGGGAAGTCATTTTAACTTTGGTAAAACCAATGCCTGTGGAATGGTAACAAAGAAAGCCCTATGGCAATGGATTTAAGAAAAAAAGTGAGGGCAAAAGATGAGACTGTGAGTAGAAATAAATCTCTTGGAGTTCTGTGGTAAGAAAAGAAAGAAACTAAAGTTTTCCTACAATCCCATTGCCATCCTTTACCAAACTGAACAAAATCCCTCTACTGTATATTTTTACTGAACACTATTTTTTTTTTTCAAAACAAGACAGTTGTTTTTTTACTCTATATTTTTCTATATGATTATTTGATTATTGACTATTACGCCCACTAAACTATAAACTCTACTAGGGCAGAGACTTTTACCAGACTAAATTAAATTTAATACTTTTAGTAGAAATGCCTCTTTAATTGTATTCCAATTAACATTTTAATGAGTATAAACTGATTAATGTTAAGGATGGAAGCAATTTTAATACCTGTTCAGAATTAAACCGAAATTGCAAACGTTTTCTCCATGATAATATCTATAATTTGCAATACTTCTAGATTAATAGCTCTTAATTTTCATAATGCCAACCGTGTCTTCACCCAAAGCACGGGAATGTTGGGCAAAGCATATTTTTCAATAATCTGGTTGCAACCAATATAAATGAACTGTTCATCAAACAAGCGAAAAAAGAAAGTATTAGTACAGTAAGGAAACTACTTTCAAAAGAGAACTACTTGAAACTTCTATGCTAGGGATAAAGGTTTCCTCCTATATTGTTATAATGATCCAAGTACACAGAAAAATAGATAAAATTCTTAGGTACTTTAAGAAAAAATTATAAATCTGATCAACCTATACTTTATAGAGGGTTAGCTTGAGGCCTCCACAGATTACAGAAGTGATACTTTATACAATGCCTTTTCCTTCTCCTCTAAAGCAGACCAATAAAATAGATAATTCAATCTGTTTAATGACAGATTTTTTTCCTAATAAAGCACAAAACAAAAACATACACATAAACATATATGAAAGCAATAGACTTATCAGAAATATGAAAAGAATATCTCAAAGAAAATTCTTCCATGGCCAAACTGACATTGTATGTGAAAATCAACATCGTTAGAGGACCATAAGACTTTAATGAAGGTGAATTTCCTCCACACAATTTTCCTAGCCCAGAATAAAGAAAAAAATAAGCATACGAAAAACCTAGCTCTCACAAAGCAAAATAAAAGTAAGAGGAAAAAAATCCTATTTTTGAAATAATGAATTTATATCATTTATCCACTCCCAAGAATATAAAAATAAGAAAATTAAGCAGAAGAAAATCCTATTAGAATAGAGAGAAAGAGGGCACCTGGGTGGCTCAATGGTTGAGTGTCTGCCTTTGGCTCAGGTCATGATCCTGGGGTCCTGGGATCGAGACCCACATCAGGCTCCCCACAGGGACCCTGCTTCTCCCTCTGCCTATGTCTCTGCCACTCTTTCTGTGTCTTTCATGAATAAATAAATAAAATCTTTAAAAAAAAAAGAATAGAGAGAAAAATATTTCAGATTCTTGAATCTAAGCAATCCTAAGGAAGGAGCTCTAAACCAACTAGAGCACAGGATCTGTTCCTACAATGTCTAGAATAGTCTAGGTAGATCTCTTTAAAGTGATGTATTATAAAAGAAGATGACACGGTCTGGCTAGGTCTCCAGGGAACAAATTATTCATCAGGGAACAATAAGCTAGCTAGGTCCTCAGGAAACTTATTCTTGTCACCAGACTGAGATAAAATAAAGATATATAGGGAGTATATTTGAGCTTCAGCTACATACAACCTTCATTTATCTACAGCATAGCCAAATGAATAAGAGGCAAGGTGTAGCAATTGGCATGCTTTCTATGACAAACCATTTCCAATTTTAAGTGATCATACATAGTATTTTTAGAAACAAACATTCTAACAAAGATAGTTTGCTCTAACATTCAATAGTATCAAGGTTTCAAGTGGACAATTTTAAGAAACTTCTGTCTTATAGAAAAACTCTCTTTTTAGTAGACAGATGGCCAGAGGATCAACTTCATTGTGACAAGAAACGAGATTTAATTTAGATTGTATAGGAACTGATAGGTGAATACTCACTAACCTTTCTTATCTGTGAAAAGAAGCTAATGGTTAATCTAGGGCTCTATGTTCTCAAAATCATGTGGGTCAGTAGTTTGTCATCTCGTGGGAAATGAACAAAATAAAAATCAAAAGCACTGGAGACTCTGGTTTTAATTTGAAATTTAATCAAAGCTGAGTCAAAGATATTGGGGCCTATAAATTTATTTTTACAGATTTGAAATTTCTAATACTGATTTATAAACATTCCCTATGCTATTTACCTTATACCTTTCTCAGAGTTGTTGGAAATCTGGTTTGTTATTTGTTTTTAAATTTTGTTTCTATCGAGGCAGAAGTTTTTAATTATATAAGAATTTTTTAATAATTTCCCATTTCTTCCAGTGCTTTTATATGAGAAAGTCCTTCTCCATCAATAGTTAAGATAATTACCCATTTTTTCTACTTTGTAGAAATGCTTAACTCTTAATACCTAACCTAGAAATGCTTAACTCTTTAATTGGCTCTTGTACAAAGTTATGAAAAATATAATTTATATTTTCCTCTCTGATTTGTAATGCCACATTTCTCATCTATAAATATTGTATGCCTTCCCTTTTGATTTACTTATTTCTATTCACTTGTGTCTCTGTGTATTAAAGTATGTTTTAATAATATCTGACAATTTGCCTCATCACTTAAAAAAAAAAACCTTTGGGGATTCTGGTTTTAATTTGAAATTTAATCAGGGCTGAGTCTCTCAAAACATTTTCAGCTAGTCCTATTTATTTTAAAGATAAATAGTTACTAGTTTCTATCTCACTCTGAAAAAAAAAATTACCATGGGATTTTGCTGGGAAATATACTATATTTACATATTAATTTGGTATGAATTAATGTTATTCTGTTTTCCAGTTTTAGAACATGGTACATTTCTCTGTTCATATTTGTATGGTTGTGTGTGTGTGTAAAGTTTTATATTTGCACAATAAATCGCAAATTTTAGAGTGATGTCAAAAAGAAAACTGCAGGCCCCAAATGGAGTAACTTATGTGAGGTCATGTCACCAAATTGGGTCTTAATACCTAACCTAATTGCAATTTCAACCTACCCTGGAAATGCAGTCTTAACCAGTTAGTCGAGAATTTTCTGGTCAGCACCAATGAGATAAAGTGTCAAAGGGGCCCTCTTCATTCCCCAAAGGAGGACAAGGTATATGTATAAGAGCCGCTTCCTTTTCTTCTGCTAACTATCCTGCCCTCTTTCTATAAAATCCTTTCATTTTGTACAGTTCCTCAGAGCAACCCTCTCCTTGCCAGAAGGAATCTTGCCTGATGCATGAGTCCCTTAATAAAGCAAATTAGACCTCCAAATTTATTTGGTTGAGTTTTGTTTAACAGTTATTCCTAGTAGTATGTTTTTTGTTGCTAATTATAATTAAAATGATTTTTCCATTATATCTTTTATTAATTTTACTGGTGTGATTTTAAGGTTGTAATTACTGTATACTTAATTTATATCTATTTTTTCTCACATGACATAGTTATATTATATGTAATACATTTTTCAATATCGAACTATCCTTGCATTCTTGAGATAAGTTATATTCGGTTATGTTTAATATTTTGTAACCTATTGACCTCAATCATTGAGTCAACCCCCGGAACTTGCATACTTTACTGGCAAAAACTGAAATATTAGGAAGGAGAAAGGAAATGGTACATATGTTTTATGAACTTATTCTAAGAAAAATAGGCTTATAGTTCATTAACATTATAAAGTATAACAGATACAGTTAATGTATTCTTTCCCCTTTTTTCTTTATTTCTTTGTTCTTCCAACTTTGTGTACTCTGACACCCCACTGATGGAGACGTACTAGGGAAACAACAGTCTAATCTTTTCTTCTAAGCAACAAAATTTTCTTAAAGATTTTATTTATTTATTCATGAGAGACACACAGAGAGAGGCAGAGGAAGAAGCAGGCTCCATGCAGGGAGCCTGATGTGGGACTCGACCCCGGGACTGTGGGATCACTCCCTGAGCTGACGGCAGATGCTCAACCGCTGAGCCAGTCAGGCGTCCCAACAACACAATTTTAAGAATAGGAATGAAAGCGTATATTTCTAATTCAAACATGGCAGAAGCTTGCTTTCTTTTATATTAGCATGCATCCTCTCATTTAATTCCCAAAAGAGTCCCCTTGGTAGTATAAGTAACAGACATTCTATAAGGCAAGAAAGGAATAAGTGTAAATAATTTCTAAGGATACTGTGGGCAGATTCTGCATTCTCCCTGCTAGAAGCTGTGGCCTTGTTGATACTAAATGGGCTCAGGAACCAGGAACTATCAGCATTTATTAACATTTGCTCAGGTAGAAACAGGAAGATTTTTAGTGCATCTACTTCCGGGATGGTAATGTAAATCAGAAGAATAAAAGGATGGTGGTTTAGCAATAGGCTGTTTTAGCAACTCTGGCAGGATCCTATCTAGGGGAAGAGGTACACTGGTATCTGGGTCTTTCTTAGGGAGTCAAAGGCCAGCATCATGCCAACATCATCTCCCTCGGGGCAGTCACCTGGTGTCATCAGACAGAAGTGTCCTTGACTAAGTAAATCGAGAATTTATAACAACATGTATATATGTGGTGGTTGTGACAGTGAGTTTCTCTTCTTGTAAATTATTTAAAAAACTAAGATAGATATTACATTCTCTTGTCACAATTCAGGAAACAGGGTCTGAGAAAGCTTTGGGAACATTCCCAAAATTATTTAACTACTATATAGTAGAACTGAGATCTGGATCCAGCACTATCAGATTTCCATCTGGACTGCCATTATCACATCATGTCGTGTAATGTTGGTCAGCCAGCTTAAGCCCCATTTCATTCCCTTTGTACCTAGTCATCTCCCAGTCAGGCATGGCTATGTGACCAGTCAGCCTGGAGGAGGCTTAAATTTGCAATAGAATTCCTGGAAATGTGTTTGTTTTCTCAATGGTATACTCCTTTCTCTGTGTCCCTTCTTCCTCTTTCCTCTATGAAATAGTGAGAACTGAAATAGCCATTATGGAACCATTAGGGAAAGGCCAAGAGAACTGCCATAACCTTAGTCTTGACAGAGCTGAACGACTAAGTTAGTGACACATCTGAAAAACTCTGAAGTTTTCTTTCTTTCATTCATAAAAATCAGTGTAAGTCACTGTAGTGAAGTCTCCAGCTACTATGTAATTGATATACCCATTTAATGCCTTTTCTGGTGGATATCATTTTGCCTGATTAATATTATACTCTCAATTTCTTGTGTTACATTTGCCTAAAACTTCTTTGTCCATCCTTTATTTTCAGTATTTCTGGGCAAGTTTAATCTAGGTATGACCCAAATAAGCAGCATATGGTAATTGGGTTTTGTTTTTAACTCAGTCTGAGAGAGTGTTAATCTCAATCACGAATCTAAAAAATAGCAAGGCCATTTCAGTATCACATAATTTACATCATCTGTAAGTAACACTGAATACAAAACAATCTGGGAATATTTCATTTAAAAAAAATCAAGAACATAGTGCTTCATGGGACGTTAGTTACCTATTAAGTTTTTGCCTGATCCAAATCCTTCATAAACCCACATATGACCCTGACAGGCCAAGGGTGTTGGCTTCATCTGGAAGTTGATAATATCAAGACGAACGATGTGGTTTAAGGGGGCTGATAACTTCCAGTGGCAACTATGGCACAGATAAAAGAAAGTCAGGAATGATTTCCAAATAGCACATACTGGTCCTGACTTCGTTCAGAATTGTATGCATCACTGTTATGGACTCTTATCTGCTCTTTTGTGCTTGGGTGAAAGAAGGATTTTTTTACTTTAAGTTGTAACAATTCAAAATATTTCTAAGACTTAATTTGTTAAGATTATTTTTTTGTTTTTGTTTTTTTATTTATGATAGTCGCAGAGAGAGAGAGAGAGAGAGAGAGAGGCAGAGACACAGGCAGAGGGAGAAGCAGGCTCCATGCACCGGGAGCCCGACATGGGATTCGATCCCAGGTCTCCAGGATCGTGCCCCGGGCCAAGGGCAGGCGCTAAACTTCTGCGCCACCCAGGGATCCCTAATTTGTTAAGATTGTTAATTGAGTTCACCCATCACAGTGAATGGTGGATCAATCATATGTAATCCTTTAAATTCTGACTGGCAATCTGAGAGTTAAGGACATACTTTTCCCTGAATTTGCCCCAGACTTCCCCAAATCATATAAATTTACTTAGGAATGATATTATGCAAATCTTCACTTTTCATTTCACACTTTAAATTTATCCTATTGTCTAATTCAAGGAAAGTTCTCTGTTTTGGCAATTTAAATAGCCACTTATTGAGTACCTAAAATGTGCTAGAAGACTCTATGTACATTATTTCAATCTCCAAAACTCTTAGATGGAGATTTGACTTTCCACTTTACCTAATAAATGATCTCTTTTGTTGAGAAAGTACACAATTTATCAATAGGGACAATCTTATATTCAGTCTTTGTATAATGAAGGTCTCAGACCAGGGATTCCCTCACAGTCTATTACTTCAAGGAGAGGAGGCAGGAAATAATGCCTTAAGCAAGGGTTGCTGCTTGTCAAAGGATCATTCACAAACTTCTTTCGTCATAATAAACATTCCTTCCTCACCTCATTGTGGTTCTGTGAGAGTATCTTGGGATCTGAATGACTCCTCCTAGTTGTCAGGATAACATCCTCACAGGTGGCCATATATTCTTGGTTTGAACTCTGGAGAAGTTTGGCAGTTTTACTGCCCTTTGGACCTAAAAATACAGAAAAAAAAAAGAGGCGATGAAAATAAAATTAATCTTTGAAAGGCTTATGATAATGCCTTTCAGAGCAGAGAAGTCACTTTTCCTCCCCGTTTTAGAAAAAACATGAACAGAAGTGGTTTTAATGAAAAGTATCTGAACCATTCAAAGATACTGAGAACAGCACTTTTCTCAGAATTGTCTTTGGCACAGCATCAAGTCAATGGAAGAGAATGTGGAAAAACTATAGATAATGCCAGTTGTCTGTACAATTCCATCTAAAAGCAACATTTTTAATATAGTTTTTTTGGGAAAACAGTTTCATATGATATGCATGCGTTTCTTTATTACTCACTGAACTTTTTCCCCAAATATCTCTCTGCAGTGCTTTTTGGTGCCAAGAAAAGAAACTAGCTTTCAGTTACCTATACTTACCAAAAGTCAGAAAGCCTTATTAATTCTTTGTTCAAAAATGCAATCTGATAAGTCTGAATTGCTTAGCATTTACAGTTATAATGCTAGGACCTAATATTTGTGTAGTTTATCTTAAATACTCATCTTAACCTTTTATGATTATAGTAATATCACTATAAAGAATACTCTGATACAGAGATAATAAATTATCCATAGCTAGTCAACCAGCTAACAGTTAAAACCCTTATATTCTTATCCACAGAAAAGGCTATCTGTGGCATAAAAATCACATGACGGTAAGAAAAAATGTCTTGAAATCAACATATCATAGCCACATTCAGAATCACAATTCTGGATGATTTACAAGTCAATCAGGTTATCCACTGAACAGTTTCTCTTTTGAATCTGACCAATCTCAGATCCCTTAAATAGATTGTCCTTTCAAACATAAACTCCCCACAGAAACACCATTTCTTACAAAACAATGTATATGTTTTGAAACATCTCTAAAAAAGAAAAACATTGATTTTTAACTTTATAAGTTTATAAAATGATGAAGCATACCTTGGACCGTAAAGACAATATAACTTATACCCAAAGCACCTTGCACAAGGGAATGAAATACCACTCTCACCAGTGGTCCGGAGCTCATGAAAAGCATTGAATAAAGCCCTCTCCCACATAATTTGCCTAGGTTTAGAAAAAATGAAATCTAGTAAAACATAAGAACTAAATTTTTTTTAGCAGTTTCTCTATTTTAGGTATGGCAATTATTTTTATTTTTATCAAAATATATTTAACATGTGACATTGTATAGATTTAAAGTATACACCATTTTGATGTACACCATTTGATGACAATATTTACACATTGTAAATGACTGCCACTCTAGTGATAGGTAGCTTCTATCACCTCTTATCATTACCATTTCTTTTTTGTAATGAAACTAGTTAAGATTTAGTCCCTCGGCAAGTTTGATGATTCTAATACAAATGTTGACTATATTTCCTATACTATGCATTAGATCTCCAGGACTTGTCAACTAGTTATAAGTTTGTACCCATGAGGTAGGAATTTATTTCACTCTGCAAAATGAGGGAAACGGCTCCAGAACTCATGTGACTCACCCAAAGTCAGACTGGCAGGGTGGGGACTCAGGATCTAAACCCAGGACCATGAATTCAATTCCTATCACAGTCTGCTATGTCATATTGCTCCCTTGAAGGACAGAAGGAAGTAAATTACTTCATCTTTAAAATAATGCTGCTCTGCCATTATTTCTTCTAGTAAAGTACCTACATATTAAAAATCTCTCACTATGAAAAATCCACGATGGAAAACAGTCTACCTGAAAACTTATTCTTTCCCTATAGTCTGTCTCCTTTTGATCCCTTCAGGTTGAAGACTTGAGTCAAAGATGAAAAAGAAAATTATACCCATAATTCTAAAATAATTCAGAGGGCTGATTAAAGAAGATGTGAAAAGAACCTGTGAATTTCTTAGGATCAAACCCTTCTACTATAATAATAAGCCAGTATTATCCTATAACATTTATCAAAGTGTCACCTGCTCAGAAAGACATTTATTTGCTGGTTATACTACATACAACTGTATGGCTTGTCTCAGATTCTTCTCTTTCTTCCTACTTCATTTTCCCCTGGCTCATCTACCTAATAATATATATTTTGTTTTCATATTATGTGTCCACTCCCCACTAGAATAGATTCTTGATAAGGGCAGGGATTTCTTTTGTCCATTTTGCTCACTATTGAATCCCTACAACCAAGAAGAGTTGGTCTCTAGCCCCTAGTATATCCTTCTTACAAGTATCTATGGAACAAGAGAAGGAAGAGGTTATATCGGATTAGAAAGAAACAAATAATATTAGATGGTATAACACATTAAGGTAAATGATGTTGAAATATTATTTGAAAAATAATCAAATACTTATTTGTAGCAAGTAGAGATCAACACAACTCTTGAGTGAGTGAGTTGCTGGCTCCCACAGGGAAAAAGATAGCATTTACAATATAGAAGAATACTATCTGGCTTAAATATGGGGTAATACCTCCATTAGAGTCTTGCAGTTCCGCTAGCTATCATTTGAAGAGAAAGAACCATTCTACAAGTTTCAAGCTGACAATTTCAAATCAAAGAAATGCTAGGTTGGAAAATTATAGGGATTCCTCAGTTAATCCACAACAAGGCCAAGCATGGTTTTCAATAGATTATAAAGATGAAGGTAAGTTTTCCCAGAAAATGTTTCTCTTTATATGTGAATCTAGTATATAATAGAGTTGCTACCAGTTGGAGAGAAAATAGTTTTTTTCTTGAAGAAAAAGATAGCATCACTTCACCATATGAAAAAAAAACATTTCATTAGGATTAAAGAAGTTTATAAAAATTTTTTTTCTGAACTCAGAATGAACAATGAATATTTATAAATAAAAGCAATGAGATAAATCAAAGATTAAAGGTGTTTATAGATAGATTTAAACAAATTTTTAAATGTTTACATCAACATATAATAAATATTAAGGATGTGCCTGAGTGGTTCAGTCAGTTAAGCATCCAGCTCTGGGTTTTGGTTCAAGTCATGATCTTGGGGTCATGAGATCGAGCCCTTTGTAGGGCTCCGTGCCCAGCGGGGAGTCTGCTTGAGATTCCTTCTCCCTCTCCTTCCCTTTCTGCCCCTCCCTTCACTCACATGCACTCTCTCTCAAATAAATAAATAAAGTATTTTAAAAAATTAGAGGCAAATGTCAGAACAAGTACTTGCAACTTATGACAAGGGAAAAATATATGTATAACAGCTTTCATAAACTGATAAAAAGAATAATACCAAAAAAATGGATGGTAATGACAAAGAAATAAAAAATACAAATAGCTAACCAACATTAGAAAAAAAGCCACCATTAATGATTTAAAAAAAAATAAAAGTGCCTATCAAATTGATATATTCAGTTATGGTGCAAAAGGCTGCCATGTATTGCTAATGGCAATGAAAACTGATTTAGCTTTTCTGAAGAGTAATTTATCAGTACACAGTCATGAAAAAAAAATATTCTCAGTCTCTAGACATGATTCTAATTTGGGAAGATATAGTAAGGAACAAAATAGCAAGATCCCTGCTTTCATGAATCTTTTATTTTAGCCAGGTAAATAAAGAAGATGATTTCAAATAGGGATCAAGGCTGCCAGTGAAATAATCTGCATAATATGATGAAAAGGACGTTGGGAGGGAATGAATGGCACTACTTTAGACTGAGAAGCCCTCTTTGACCAGGTGACCTATCACTCATTCATTCACTCATTCAATGCCTTCCTTCCCCCCCACCCCCCAAGATTTTATTTATTTATTCACAAGAGACACAGGGAGAGAAGCAGAGGGAGAAGCAGGCTCCCTATGGGGAGCCTGATGTGGAACTCATTCCCAGGATCACAACCTGAGCTGAAGGCAGATAGTCAACCACTGAGCCACCTAGATGCCCCTCATTCAGGGCCTCCTACGTCTCACACACTGTTCTAGGCACTGGAGAGACTTCAAAGATGAAAGTCTTTACCTTCTGAAAACTCACATTCAATAGAGAAAACACAGACCACAAACACGAAAACAAATCATAATGGTGGAAGATAATAAGTGCTAAAGAAAAGGGGGAGGAACTAGGAGGTACCCAAGCAGGAAGTGCTGTAATTTACAGAAATGAAGGTAGGCATCATTCAGGAGATGACACTCTGGGGGCGCTTGGGTGGCTCAGTCGGTTGAGTGTCTGCCTTCAGCTCAGGTCATGACCCCAGCCAGGGTCCTGGGATCCAGCCCCACAGCACACTCCCTGCTCAGCAGGAAGCTTGCTTCTCCTTCTCCCTCTGCCTGCTGCTCCCCCTGCTTGTGCTCTTTCTCTGTCAAATAAATAAAGTCTTTAAAAAAGGAGGAAGAGAAGGAGGAGGAGACATTCTAGTCAAGACTTGAGAGATGTGAGGGACAGACAAGGAGCTCTCTGAAGAGCTAGGAGGAGCTGGACAAGAGGCCTCAGGTGAGAAGGATAGCACCTGATCATGTGAGTCAGGAAGGAGGACAGAAGGCCATGCTAGGAATTCTGGATTTCATTCCAGCTACAAGAAGACCTGGAGCTGTTTCAATCAAGGTGGATGGGGGAGCCCATCAGATTGCAGGAGAAAAATGAACAAAGTAGATAGGCCAGGTCTAAATGAGACAGTATTTATAAAGATTCTTTAAATAAATGTTTTGTGCCCTCTAACCAAATGATTTCATCTCAGAATTTATCCCAAGAACACAGTTTCATCATCAGAGGATTTTTCTGGTCTTCAGCATGTATGTGCAGGCATACACTTATTTTCTTCCCAGGTGTCCCCATCAACCAAATGATTTCCAAAACGTTCCTACTTCCCTCCTAAGAGCAGTACCACCCCTACACAAACAGGAGGTATCAACTTTGTTTTGTTGCACAAAACAGGGTTGCCCGCACATGAAATGAAATGAAAGGTAGTGTATTATTAGCAAATATTTTAAATTCTGCCATTGTAAAAACTTTTAATATATTTTGCTTTATTTTAAAATCCAACCCCCACCTCCTACCCACATCTGATTTTTAACCATCTTAATTCCTCCTTCGTATACATTTCTGGCATCCTGGCATAGTTCCAGTATGCTTGAAGAACTTGAACTCTCTTGTCTTTTTTCTGCTTGAATACAAATACGTACAAACACACACACACACACACTCAACCTCTAGTACACCTGTTTTGTAAATTCAACTTTTGAAACTATTAAGAGCCTAAGTCTGCTCTTCTCAACCCCAATTCCAGATTTATTTTTAATCTAAATATGACTCTGATTCTTGTGTTGTCAGACCATACCACCCACAACTGGTCCCCGAATTACCACTTTCTTATTCCTAGAAGATTTTAGCAGTCATTTTTCTCCAACAATATTTTTGCCACACATCTTGCTGATTTCAGTACCCATATAAATGATGAGCCCAGCACTGGAGTTTTCTAATTTCTCAACTTCCTTCCAATGATTTTGTTCTCCACCAGACCTCACCCACCTAACCCAATGGTCAGCCCCCAGGAATGTGATGCTCAGCAACAACAACACTTTCCATATCTCACTTTAAAGCACTGCTCTCTCCATCCACAACCTTCTATCTTCTCCTTCCACTTTTTGAGACGTGCTATTTATCTTCCCAACCACCTTTCCTTTGTCCCTCTCTCCCCCTCATTCACTTTGAAAATATTAAGTGTGCCTTAAAAAAAAAAAAAAAAGGTGGGATGCTGGGTGGCTCAGCAGTTGAGCATCTGCCTTTGGCTTAAGGCATGATCCTAGAGTCCCAAGATTGAGTCCCACATCGGGCTCCCTGCATGGAGCCTGCTTCTCCTTCTGCCTATGTCTCTGCCCTCCCCCTCTCTGTCTCTCATGAATAAATAAGTAAATAAAATCTTTTTTAAAAAAGTCATGCCTATTACATGAATCCACATTTTGGTGGTAGTGTTACCCAAGTCAAGCTCTCTCCTGATAATAAAAGCTGCCTATACCTAAAGGGTTCCCAGCAGAGAATTGAAATGCCATTACCTGATACCCCTCTCTCATCGTGGCTTTCTTCATAAATAGCCACAACAGAATCTGGACACACAAGAGACCAAGGCAGTGATAGATACTCAACTGTCAATTTTGCCATACTGCTTGGTGACACTCTGAGCACCCAAGAACATTCCAGTTTTCCTCTATAATCCTGTGGATATCTTGGAGTTGAAAAACAGCCTCTGGGTTCTTCCAGTTCCACTTCAGAGTAACAACCTACGATTCAGAGCACACAGACACCAGGGACCAACATAAACAAAGCAAAGCAATACAAAGTGAGCCTCCACCACAAACCTGAAAAATTTATGCTTGCCTGAAGAAAATTAAAACTTGATTATTCTCTTTCACATGTCCTTGGGTAAAAATGATCATCCCATTGAATGTGTCCTATTTTCTTGAAATGAGATTGTAGTAGAAGTTAAATTCTAATTATTTAAAATTTCTTTTCAAGGAATCTTTTAAATGCCTTAGAAGATGCACAGTGGATATGCAATCTCTACTTCCAGCATGTTTTCATTTCCTTCCTTCTTTGAGATGCAATGAAGGTCTGTTCCTAAAAGCTTCACTAATTTCACTGAGCATTTATCTTACTGGGACAAATGATCATATTCATGGAATTCGTGACTGAGATCAAAAGAAGGAGAATCTGCTGATACATTTGAAAGTCTCTCACTTCTTCCACTTGCTCTTAAGTCCAAGGGCACCTTTGGACCTGCAGGGCTACTTGCAGAGCTTCAGATGCCTGTGGCTCTCTGGCCCGCTGATCCTATAGTCAGCTGCTGCTTCTTCATGTTATATATACCCTTGACTCCTCCTTCTTCACCTCTGTGTATTCCTTTGACAAAAATCCTCTGAGCAATTACATATTGAAATACTCTGCATTCAAATGAACATATCTTAATGTAGGAGTTTTCGTTAATTAATTATTGTGTGATTATATATGCTTTGCATAGAGAAATTAATGATCTGAGGTGACAGATACATAAATATACTTTTATGAAGAGTAGAAATGAGGAGTGGCAGAAAGTGAAGAAGGGAAATGGAATGTTATAAGAATTCAGGATTCTATTCAATTGCCTAGTCCCATTATTTTCTTTGTAAATTCTCCCCTTCATGTATATGGCTACTGTAATCTAATTTAGATAGTTATAGACCCACCTTGATTTAATAGTAACCTCACTGATTTCCCAGTCTTTAATCTCTCCCACCATGCCCTCCAATCTGGGATAGTGTATGAAACAAAAGAATTAAGTTCTTTCCTTGCTCAAAGCAACTGAAATTGTGCAGCTTGCACTGTCTTTCAGACTCTGGCCCCAACATATCTTTTCAATCTTTTTTTCCTGTCCCCATGAATCCTCTATGACAAATCTGCCTGGAAAGGAACCAAATCATATAAAGTCATGAATTCCCAATCAGTCACTTCTTTTTATAAATGGGCTAACAATCCTCTTGTGTAGAAAGCAAGTGGTGGGAGTGGGTGGATGTTAAAGATAGGATAGTTTCAACATTTTAATGCATAGGATATTCACAGAATTAAAACAAAACAATACCCTTTCATATGTAAAACTTGCAAAGTTCTTTGGCATGCATATGTGTTTCTGAACATATACAAACGAGAAATATCTTCTCTACATTTTAACAACGTTTATTTTCTGAATGGGACAGTTCAATGAATATATTAGTTGATCACTACCAACACCACCTGTTGACTGTTGCCATTCATCATGCCATTTCTATTTTAAGTGCTTTGTATGCATTAATTTACTTATGCACTAATCACAATTTTTCATTTAACTCAAACCATCTAAATCATTAGGATTAAGGATCTTGGGCCTAGATCTGCTCTTCATCTCAACCCCAATTCCAGATTTATTTTTAATCTAAGTAAGACTCTTTGATTCTTGTGTTGTCAGACCATACCACCCACAACTGGTCCCCGAATTACCACTTTCTTATTCCTAGAAGATTTTAGCAGTTATTTTTCTCCAACAATATTTTTGCCACACATCTTGCTGATTTCAGTACCCATATAAATTATGAGCCCAGCACTGGAGTTTTCTAATTTCTCAACTTCCTTCCAATGATCTTGTTCTCCACCAGACCTCAGCCACCCAACCCAATGGTCAGCTCCCAGGGATGTGGTTCTCAGCAATAACACCACCTTCCATATCTCACTTTCAAGCACTGCTCTGTCCATCCACAACCTCTATCTTCTCACCTCCCTCCAATGCTCCTTCCACTTTTTGAGACGTGCTATTCATATACCCGACCACCTTTCCTTTGTCCCTAACTCTCTCTCATCCTCATTCACTCTTTTCCTAGCTTAAATTCCAAAATACGTCATCTTAATCCCTTCCTACTACACAATGCCTTCAACACCCTTATACTCTTGCATACTTGGGAAAACCCATTCTGATTGAATCTACTTTCCCATCTGTTCTACGTATATGTGCTACCCCTCAGTGTCTCCAGAAGAAAACATACAAATAAACTGGTCAGTCTCCCTATAAATTCATGTTATTAATCTCAGAGGCTTTTATGTTGCCCAGCAATCCTACTACATTTTCCTAGTACATGCACTTTGTCACTTTTTTAAAGAACTATTTCATACTTCTTTTCTCTTAAAACCCTCAAACCCTCTTCAACAATCCTCTTCATCTGATAAGTACATAGAAGCAATTAGAAAATCGCCAGAAGCTCCCATCTCCACATATACCGCATAAGTCTGCCTCCCATCCAGCAACTATGGATGAACTGCACTTTGCTCTTCTCTGAGACCAACCCCTCCTGCTGAACACAAGATCTCATCCCCTCTCTCTCCTACTGAAGGTTATCACTCTAGCAATTCCCCCTGTCTTCTGTAGCCCTTCGACCTTCCCCCACCTCTTCTAGTTGCCTACTGAGCTTGATTGTAGGTGGGATGGATGGGGGTAGAGACGATGAGAAAGAAGATACTGCCTGAGACCACCTGGAAATAAAGAATGATGACATTATAGAACTTTCATCTCCCTACAGGTCTATTACAGACTTCTAATTCTCCAGCTGCAGTTTCACTTTAAATAAAAATAAAAATCCCATTAGCAAACACACTGACAATTGTGGGAGAATTATAAATGACTAACACTGATGCTGGTTGTAGTTCTCTCTCACATCTAGGGTCCTCACCTACCCAGATATCTGAAAATGTAAAGATCTTTAATTATGTAGGAATAAACAGGTCAGAATAATTCTTTCTATGCACTCCTTCAAAATTCAAATTCAGGAACTTGTTCACAACCACAATTTTTTTTTTTTTTTTTTACCTGCAACAGCTGTATCTGTGGGGGTAGAAAAGAAACCCAGATGGTCACAACGACAACACTCTTCTTCAGTACAAACTACTAGCCAGAATGAAAACACAGGGTTTATCCTATTCCAAAGAAAATTAGTGAACATAGACATGCAAAGCTTTTTGCTAAGTTCTTACCTGCTGCATTAATTGGATAACATGAACATCTATTACCTGGTCCAAATGCATTGTCCGTTGAAGGCGTGAGTGGTGGTAACTGTTGTCTTGTTAAGGTTTTGCTTTCATTATTTATCTGAAGTGAAGCAGGACCTGTACCTGGAGAGAGCATGTTAAAAATAAATCACGATGAAAGCCTCAAAAGAAAATGTAGTCTATATCAAAACAGCTTTTGTCAAAAGAAAATGCAAATCTAGGATTATAACAGCCTCAGGAAAAGTCAGCTTTACTCTCTCTGCTCAAGGGAGAATGTTTTCTTACAGAATTTTAATGTGCATTTTAATGTTTAAGAAACTAAAATAAATGAAATACTACTTTATGTTTTTTTCTTTCATAATGCTGATTTCTACCACACTCACTTCTTGCAAACCTACTCTAAAGAAAGAGGAATTGTTTTTGTAATATCTGAAAAATATTTACCTTTCATTTTGAATTGGATCCAGTCCAAGAAGACACTCACCCTGGCAAGTACATCTGGTTTCCTTGGCTGGGCACAGCCAGCTTCCCAGCTGACAATGTCATATAGGACAAAGGGACCTTTTTCACATCTACACACTAATGGGCCACCACAGAACAAGAAAATATGTTCTAAAAATTGCTTTAACCAGAACTTCTGCTTTCAATTTTGGAACAGGAATAATCAATAATTTATTCATAACACATTTCTTTAATGAAAAATGCTTATACTTCATCAATTTGTATACCTTTGAGTCCTTAAACTCAAATAAATAAAATCACAAAGATATTACAATGGATACCACAGAAATACAAAGATTCATGAGACTACTATGAATAACTATACACCAAAAAATTGGATAACCTGGAAGAAATAAATAAATTCCTAGAAACAAACAACCTGCCAAGACCAAATCATGAGGAAATAGAAAATCAGAACAGAGCAATATGAGCAAGGAGATTGAATCATTAATCAAAAACACCCCATTAAACAAAGCTCAGGACCAGATAGCTTCACTGGTGAATTCTACTAAACATTTAAAGAATTGACTTCAATTCCCAAACTCTTGCCAAAAATTGGAGAGGACGGAACACTCTAAAATTATTACACAAGGTTGGAATTACCCTGATATCAAAGCCAGGTAAGGACACTACAAGAAAACTACAGGCCAAAATCTCTAATAAGCACAGATGTAAAAATCCTCAACAAAATACTAGCAGACTGAATTTAATAGCATATTAAAAGGATCATACACCATGATCAGTGATGCAAAGATAGTTCAACATATATAAATTAATGAATGTGATACATATTAATAGAATGAAAGTTTAAAAATCATGTTATCATATGAATAGCACAGAAAATGTATTTAACAAAATGCAGCATCCTCTCAAGATAAAAACTCTCAACAAATTGGGTATAGACAGAACATACCTCAACATAATAAAGGTGATATATAACAAACCCATAGCTAACATCATACTCAATAGTGAAAAGCTGAAAGCTTTTCCTGTAAGATAAGAAATAAAAACAAGTATGCCCACTTTCACCATTCCTATTCAATATAGGTTTAGAAGTCTTAGCCAGAACAATAAGGCAAGAAAAAGAAATACAAGGAAGAAAGGAAAGAATAAAGCAGGAAGCAAGAAGTAAAACTGCCTTTATTTGTAGAGGATATGATCTAGGAAAATCCTAAAGACTCCATCAAAAACTGTTAGAACTCAAAACAAAACAGTTAGAACTAATTAATGAGTATAGTAAAGTTTCAGGACACAAAGAAATTAGTAGTATCTCTATACATTAACAAAAAAATATATGAAAAAGAAATAAACGGGATTAAGGAGGGCACTTACAATGAACACTGGGTGTTGTAAGTAAGTGTTGAATCACTAAATTCTACACCTGATACTACTATCATACTACATGGTAACTAACTGGAATTTAGATAAAAACTTGGAAAGGAAATAAGGAAAACAATCCTATATACAAAAACGTCAAAAAATAAAGTGCTTAGGAATAAAATTAACCAAAAAGGTAAAAGATCTCCACACTAAAAACTATATTGACAAAATAAATTATAAAGATACAAACATATGGAACACATAATCCTAATTTCAAAGATCAGAAGAATCAATATTGTGTCCATACTACCAAAGCCACCAGTAGATTCAGTGAAGTCCATTTCAAAATTTCAATAGTATTTTTCATAGAAATAAAAAAAAATCCTAAAAATCATATGGGCCCACGAAAGACCCTAAATAGCCAAAGAAATCCTGAGAAGGAACAAAGCTGGAGACATCCCATTTCCTGATTTGAAAATATGTTACAAATCTATGGTAGTCAATGCAGTATGGTACTGGCATAAAAAGACACATAGACAAATGGGCTAGAATCATAAGTCCAGAAAAACCCTAACATATGCAGTCAACTAATATTTGACAAAGAAGAAAGAATACTCAATGGAGAAAGGATAATCTCTTCACCAATGATATTGGGAAAACTGGACAACAATAGGTAGAGGAATGGAATTGGTCCCTATTTTATACTACTCACAAAAAATTAAACTTGAATTAAAGACATATATAAAGCTACAAACGTAGAACTCCTAGAAGAAAACATAAGGATAAAGCTCCTTGACATTGGTCTTGGCAACAATTTTTTTTTTTATATGAAACCAAAAGCACAAGCAACAAAAGAAAGAATCAACTAACTGGAACTACATGAAAGTAAAATGCTTGTATATATCAGAAGAAACAATCAACAAAATGAAAAGGCAACCTATGGGATGGGAGAAAACATTTGCAGACCACTTATCTGATAGAGGGTTAATATCCAAAATATATAAACAACTCATACAAACTGATAACAAAAACAATGTACCCTAAAAAATAGGCAGAGGATATGAATAGACATTTTTTCCAAAGAAGACATACAGATGGGCAACAGGTACATGAAAAGATACTCAACATCACTGATCATCAGGGAAATGCAAATCAAAACTACAATGAGATGTCACCTCATACTTGTTAGAAGAGGTATCATCAAAAAGACATAAAAAAATGTTGGCAAGGATGTGGAGAAAAGGGAATCCTTTACACTGTTGGTAGAAATATAAATTGGTACATCACTATGGAAAATAATATAAACATTCTTCAAAAAGCTAAAAATTTACTACTATATGATCCACTTCTGAAATACACCCAAAGGAAATAAAAACAGGTTATCAAAGAGGTGTCTGCACTCCCATATATATTGCAGCTTAATTTACTATAGCCGAGATAAGAAAACCTATTTTTCTGTCACAGGATAAAATTTAAAAAATATGGTATATATAAAAATATGGTATATATATGAAATGGTATAAAATATGGTATATATATATATACATATATATGTATATATATATATATATATATGAAATGGGTTATTATTCAGCCATGAGAACAAATAGAATCCTTCTCTTTCCAACAACATGGATGGTCCTTGAGGACATGATACTAAGTGAAAGGTCAGATAGCAAAAGACAAATATTCTATGATATCACTTATACTTGGTATCTAAAAAATGCTGAACTCAAAGGAACAGAGAGTAGAATGATAGTTACCAGGGAGTGGGGGATGGGGAAAATGAGGGAGATCTTGGTCAAAGGGAACAAACTTCCCATTATAAGATGAACAGTTCTGGGAATCTAATGTACAACATGGTGACTATGATTAACAATACTGTATTATATATTTAAAAGTTGATAAGAAAGCAGATCTTAAGTGTTCTCACCACCAGGAAGAAATGGTAATTATATGAGGTGACGGAGGTGTTGATTAACTCTACTGTGGTAAGCGTTTCACAATATACAAGTGCTTCAAATCATTACATTGTATATCTGAAACTTACACAATGTTATATGTCACTTATCGCTCAATAAAGCTTTAAAAAAACCTATCAGATTTGCATTTTAAGGCAGCCTTTCTGATTTTCACTCTCTTTTTCTTTGACAGAAATGTATTTAGAGTCAAACTAAATCCTTTGTCTTCTGATAAAATAAACTGAGCTTATGACATTTGATGTAGCTATTTATTTTATATGAAGAATTTCACAGAAGAAATCCTCAAGTAGGAACAGGGAGACAGATTCCCTAGTCTGTAATGTAGAACAATTAACATTTTCTCTGGATGTAATTTTTCTCCATATGAAGTAAGGTTATACTTAAGACTTCTTTCCAGTTTGTAAGTGGTCTGATGTGTCAAGTCAGGTTTATTTTATCTTTAAATTACTTATTCACCTGGTACCAATGTATACCAAATAAAGAATTTTTCTTGCAATTACAAACATCGCATGATCCAGAAAGAGTCTGTCTAATTCATCTTTTATCGTCAGGGTCTATCATAGGGCCTACCATATGGTAAATATTCAATAGGCAAATGGTACCTATTTATTTTCAAAAATTATTCAGTGCCTACTGTGAGCTAGGCACTCTAAGCAAGAGGGTATAAACAAATTAGATGGTGATAATAGCTATAGAGAAAATATTCAGAGCAAAAAGTAGAGAATAAAGGCGGGCAGTTGTGTGTGCTTACATACTCGTGTAGGTGTATGTCATTTCAATAACATTTGAGCTAATACACAAAAGAAGGAGCTGGGTTTTCAAAAGCCAGGAGGAATAGCATTTTATTCAGAATTGATATCTGGGCTAAGTAAGGCCCCAAGTTAGGCAGGATGTGGTGATTTGTATGGTCAGAAAGTAATCAGTGTGGCTGAAATATATAAGCAAGAGAAGAGAAGTATGAAATAGATTCGAAGAGTCAGCAGGAACAAGACATACACCACTCTGTGAAGATAGAGATCACCTTATAGGTCAAAGAGCTCAACATTTTAAAAACAATCTAGGATGTGTTGTGAGCAAATAATAGGATTTTTTTAAAGATTTTAATTTACTTATTCATGAGAGACACACAGAGAGAGGCGGAGACATAGGCAGAGGGAGAAGCAGGCTTCCGGCAGGGAGCCGGATGCAGGACTCCATCCCAGGACCCTGGGATCACGACCCAAGCCAAAGGCAGATGCTCAACCACTGAGGCACCCAGGTGCCCCCAAAGCATAGGATTCTACACTGCATCTCTGAAACTCTGTATTTCTGCATTCCAACATTCTCCTTCACCTTCCTGGATGAGAAATTACATTACGCAGGTCCATTACCTCTGAGCACACACAGGAGGGTAAAAATCAACTACCTGATGGAAATACCAGAGTTCACCTTATCAGAGTTTCTGAAGTCACCTTGTTACTAATCTAGTGTTCTTTAGCTAGCCACATACATTTCTTAGCCAGAATCTCAAATTCTACTTTCCTCCCCTTGTAAATTTGGTTGTGCTGCAAAGGGACAGTCGGATGTCACTGAAATAAATGCCCACCAAGATCATGATATTTGGGTCACCTCTGTCATGGACCTAATTCCCTCCCAAATTCCCCTTCGCTCTCTTGATATCGAGTAAGGTGTTCCCTTAAAGTCAGATGTTGTCAAACATGACAGAGACAACAGAGCCATTTGTGATTTCCTTGATTTGAAGCAGAGAGAAAAACCATCCCTCAAAAGGGGAAGAATGACCACATTAATTCAGAGCACTTTTCTATTTGATTTTTATAATATAGCATTTACATCTTCCAGCAGATGGTGTGAATGCTCATCCCATATTCATAGTCTTTCAGTCCACATCCTAGCTCTGGGTCTGAGGGCTCTTTCCTTCCTCGACCACATTCACAAGGCAGGCCAGAAGTGTGGAAAGTGCAGCAGAGGGATCAACAGACCTGCTCCCCAGCAGCCTTCAAACTATGACTTCGGGGAAGTTGTTATATAAATATCCCAGTTCCCTCGCCCCTTGGATGGGACAAATGCGTTGCGTGCATTTTACACTGTTGCAGCATTAAACTCAGTCCCCTTATTGTGGTAGCTGACTTAACAGCACATCTCACATTTCCTGTCTTCCCTTCCCTAGACCACCCTCCTGACTTTCCTACCAGCGATGTCTGCACTTCCTAAATAGACCATCACACTTGAATCTTTGTCTCAAGGCCAGCTTCTGAGAAATACAAATTAAAATGCAGAAAACAGAATCTGAGTAGTACTTGATACCACAAAAGGGTTTAACCACCAGAAACTGATATTCAGGGTTAAGAGGGGACTTCCTTCCTTCTCGCCTCACATTTTCACAGGGAAGGACTTCGACATCAATTAATACCCAGTTTTCTCCCACTGGTTGTTTCTTGATTAAGAGGAAAATTATCAAAAAGCAGCACAGACTACAGATTCATCCTTTCTTCCCTCTGTACTCCAGACCAGCATGAAATGATAAATCTGGAGAAGTGTATCTGCCTTGAAGACCCAAATGTTACTATTTAGTAGGCTGCCTCAAATCCAGACTAAATGTTGAAGGAGGGTTACAGAGTATCAAACACCCTTTTTGGTTGTATATCTAAAGTCACATTCGTCACTTGGCTTTCAGGATATTAAAGCTGGTGTTTTACAATCCATTTGTCCACACTCTTTCTTCCCTTGGCTGATTTGAACTTGCCGATAGCACGCTTGTCCAACTGGCATGTGAATGTAACTACACTGCTTTTGCCTCTAAGGATCTCTGAAATGAAACTATTGTTTTGTAATTTGTTTTCCACTGCACTGCAAACCATTTTTTCAAAGTTTCTCATTTTTCCTGATTATTTTCTATCTGTGGTAGAAAATTAAATGTGAGCACATAGGAGATTAGTACTAATTTAAAACAATAAAAACCTTAAGTCATAAGTAGGATATGCTGATTTAGAATCCTTCTTTGGGGCAGCCCGGGTGGCTCAGTGGTTTAGCGCTGCCTTCAGCCCAGGGTGTGATCCTGGAGACCTGGGATCGAGTCCCATGTGGGGCTCCCTGCATGGGGCCTGCTTCTCCCTCTGCCTGTGTCTCTGCCTCTCTTTCTGTGTGTCCCACATGAATAAATAAATAAAATATTTTTTAAAAGGAACCCTTCTTTGCTTCTATCTCTTTTCCCAGAGCCTTGCATCTCTCTGAACACATCTTCCTGCCCACGGCCCAGTTAACAGTGTTGCCATGCCCTGTGTTCTCATGGGCTCCTCAGTCCCCCCCATCTGCTTTTCTGGCTCTTGGCTGTTTTTACCCTCTCTCCATCTCAGCAAGTTTGGAACTCACTCTTCCTGCTGTCTTGCTGGCCCTCCTGGAAGGGCATGGCGTGGTGCTACCAGCACAGGGTACAATGGTTACCTGTGCTTCCGAGTGTCCCCTCCCGTCCAAGGAGAATCTCCAGCAGATGCCTGGATCTTCCTCTGCAAAATCAGAGTCTTCTCACCTGACAGAAATCTTTCCCTCCAGAGGCTGCAAAGCCAGCACACATCATCTTCTCTGTGAGCCCTCCTGGGTGAGAGGAGTAAGTGTGTTCACTGACCTCTCCTTCTAATATGGGCACCTGAATCTGCTCTAAGTGCCTTGCGAGGCCGCCATCTGCTTAAGACACAGATTCAGAAAGACAGCTTCATAATGAAGTAAACAACAAATTATGTTAAAAAACATATTTAAGTTCAGACTTGCTCTGTATTAATATAATTGCAATCATTCGGTTTCAACTGAGCTGATACAGAATACTGAATCAAAAAATGTAAGTGTCAAAAAAAAAATAGGTCTCATTGCAGGATGTCTTCATTTTCAAGCATCGCATCTTTGTAAAGGAATACATTGTCAGGAGAACAACACCAGAAACTTTTTTTTTTCCTAGCTTATTTGTTATTTAAAGTTTAGTGTTTCAAATATTGCTACATAAGAATTCAGAAAGGAAAATTCAGCAGGATATAAATCGGTATTGTATAGGATTTATGTGATTATATGTTTTTACACAGTATATTTATATGTAAAAATATATTATAAATGTGACATGTTTATACGATTTCCTAATAAAAACCAAAATTATATTCCTTTTTCCTCCTTTGTCAAACTGGGACTCATCTCAACACCAATTTAAAAGGACTAACAATGAAGGCTATAAGGCTAGCAATGAACACTAAAAAAATGCATAACTGACCCTCAGGCAGGCCTGTATGCACATGTATTCTACATAACTTATTCTATCATTTTGGATTCATGACTGACGAAAAAAAAATAGCTAAGTCTAGTCTTATAAATTACCTGACATTTATATAGTACTTTCATATTACTCCAACCCAATAATACAATGTTGTGGGGCGGGTTGTTCACATACATGATCACACTGAACTCTGAACTCACACACAAAAAGCCACAGTTCTGCGAATCTGATCTCACAGCCCCTGAGGGTCAGAACTAGTAGTTAGGCTGAGGCTTGACTCTAAAGCTTGTGTTTTTTTTTTTAATGTACTCATCGAATACATAAATAAATTTAATGTATTTAAAATCGTCTTTTCAGGGACCATCCCACCCCTGTTCTTTAACCATGTCTTAAAATTGAGAACTCATTTTCTCCCAGATTGGAAGAATGAATTCATCTTTCCTAAGACTGTAGCCACATCTCAGTTGTCTGGTGGTCATGGAGGTAGTGACGGTTGAAGATATCAGAGAATGGGTGCATTTATTCAAGGGCTTGGAAGCCAGTCAGTCAAAAACATATTTATTGTTTACTCTATGCCAGGTAAAATTCTAACTCTGGGGGAGAGTGGTGAATTAAAGACCTGCTGCCAAGAGGTTTCCACTCTAATGCATGACACATGGAGAATGATGTTTATTTATTTTAAAGATTTTTAAGATTTATTTATTCGAGAGAGAGCATGAGCAGGAGCATGTAAGCTGGGGGAGGGGCAGAGAGAGAGAGAGAGATCCTCAGGCAGACTCCACACCAAGCATGGAGCCCGATGGGGGCCTTGATCCCAGGACTCTGAGATCATGACTTCAGTTGAAACCAATAGTTGGCTGCTTAACCTGTGCCACCCAGGCTCCCGGGAGAATGATTACATACACTAACATTATGTATGTTTGAGCGCAAGGAGATAAAACTGGGTCATGCAGGAAGTGATGGAAGGGCAGGCCTGCTGCAGCAAAGTGAAATGAAGAGGGAGTGCTGTTTAAGCATCAAGCAGAATGATGAAACCACAGCTGGGAGAAGTGCAAGGGTGTTCCAAAGCTTCAGAAAACAGAAGAGGTCTTGTGTTTAAGAGAGAGAAAGAAGGCCACAATGCCTGAAGGGGACAAAAGGAGGAAAAGAAGTTGGAGAGGTAAGTGGAGGCCAAATCACACAGAGTTTCCCAAGTCAGACTAGCAGTTCAGATTTTATTCTAAATGTTAAAAAAAAAAAAAAAAAAAAAAGCCATTTGATGATGATCGGCTGAAGCATGCTGATTTTATTTTATTTTATTATTATTTTTTTAGCATGCTGATTTTAAATCTTAGCTTTGATATTTATTAATTATGGGATCTTAGCAAGTTACCTAATCTTTGAGCCATAACATCCTCATCTACAACATGGGGAGGATAAAATTCTCCCCATATGGTTTCTGTGCAGATCTTAGGAAAATTAGAGAAATGTGATTTGGCTGCAGGTAGCACAGAAAGCTATGATCATGAGCACTGTACACAGTCAGAGATAAATTCCCCTCTCCTTCAAGCTCGCAGATTCCAAATAAAGGACACAGAAACAGAAGGAAAACAGAAAAGCAAATGATCTTGCACAGTGAAAAGAGGCAAAACATAAACATGAACCCACTTAGATCTGTCAGTATTTTGCTTTGGCTCTAAGAGCTCTACCATCCAAAAAAAAAAAAAAAGAGAGAGAGAGAGAACTCTACCATCTAGCCCAGGGGTCAGCAAACCAGAGCTAGTGGGCCAATTCTGTGCCAACCCCTCCCCAACCCCTCCAACCCTAGGCTCATTTAGTATAATTTGGGAACTAGTGATGGTTTGCACATTTTTTTTTTTTTGGTTTGCACATTTTTAAATGGTTTTTTAAAATCCAAAGAAGAACGTTTTGTGGCACATGAATATTATATGAAATTAAAATTTCATAAATAAACCTCTACTAGCACACAATCCAGTCTGTTACATACGTATGTCTGTGACTGCTCTAGACGATAATAATTAGCAGAGTTGAATAGTCATGACAGAGAACATATGGCTCGCAAAGACCAAAAAACTTACTATTTGGCCCTTTACAGATCTAACCTACCTGTAATTAGTCACCCTAAAGGAAAAATATAAAACAGTCCATTCTCTGATCATTCATACTTAAATAAGACATGGGTTCTATGTTTCAGAAGGAAGAAAGGCTTGCCTGATATCATTTCCACGCCAAATTTTCAAAATTAACAACTGGTAGTGACGTTTATATGGAAGTAATGCTTACCTTCACTAATGCTTCCCCATCCAGTCACAGCACAGATCTCAGAGGAAAAGAGCAGCTCCATGCTTTGTGGGAGACACCCTGGCCTCACAGCGGAGTTGAACCCCAGAGGAGAACTCAGTTGTATCAGGGCGATGTCAGAGGCACAGCCCTGCCTATCAAAGTCTTCATGTACCATGATGTGTTTTGCCCTTCTCACCTGGATCAGTGGCGAGCAAGTGAATTAAAAGCTAAAGCCAATGAGTCAAACTACTTCCTTGCATAATAGTCCAAAATAAACCTTAGGTCTCTACATTTCTGTATGTTGGCAAGGAAGGGGACTCCGTGCTGAATTTAAAACAATCTCTGTTCATAATTTGCAGGAGGCCATGATCCACCTCCTGAGGACTGACAGTTCTGGAGAAACCAGGCTATGTGGACCTGGGTATACAGACCTGAACTTGCACTTCCTGACCTACCTCACTTAATTATCTGATTAAACTCTGATCTCAGACTGAATCTTTAAATGTTGATATAAATAGTAAGTATAAAGGGACATTAGGAGATGAAATACTAATTATATAATTTAGCTAAAGGTATTCCCCAGCATGTGATGACACTTAGAATACAAGCAGAATTGTCCTTAAAAACATTTCTCACCTGCTCAGTTGGTTCCTTCAGGGTTCTATCATGGTCCCCAGTAACAATGGTCCAGAAGAGTGGATTATTTTTCCTGGAGAAAGAACAATGACAAAAGTTTAACATGAAAAGACATTTTTCACCATTTGATCTAACCCCATGTGGCTCTACCAACATGCACTGAGTTTAGTTCAGCCAGATGTCCCAAGCACTCCCCTGTCTGGTGCCTTTGTGTGATCTCCTTGCTGGGAAAGTACACCACATATCCTAATCTACCTAAAGAGTTCCTAATTATGTATTTCCCCCTTCTTTTGGCCATAAAGTGGCTTTGGATCCCCTACCAAATATCACCAAAGACTAGTTTTAAGTTAAGAAGACACTGAAGGGGGCACTTGGTGGGATGAGCATTGGGTGTTATGCTATATGTTGGCAAATTGAACTCCATTAAAAAAATTTTTTTTAAAAAGAAAAAAAGAAAAAGTACAGTTTAATTTCACAGTAATGTTAAGAATACATGAAAAAAAAGGGGTGCCTGGGTGGCTCAGTCAACTAGTAGCTGACTTCAGCTCAGGTCATGATCTCAAAGTCTTGGGATCGAGCCCCACATCAGGGTCCCAGCTCAGTAGAGAGACTCTTATCCCTCTCCCTCTGCCCTTACCCATGCTCATGCTTACTCTCTCTCTCAAATAAATAAATAAAATATATTTTTTTAAAAAAAAAAAAAGAATACATGAAAAAAACCCTACATTCATAATGAAGTAGCTTCTGGCCTATGTTTTACAGTTAAAAGTATCCAAACATTGTCTTATGGAATACATCTCAAATTGTATCATCTTTTATCAAATCACCAGAATCAATGGAACAGAGGTTTAAAAAGAGTGTCAGCTCACAAAATAGGTAAAACTCACCTCTGGTGATACTTCTGGGGGAGGGGGGGTGAATATATGAGACATAAGGGACTGCTGGGTGTTGGCACTATTTTGTTTTGTGATGTGGGCACTAGTTCTTTGGGTGCTCCCTGTGTGCATCCTCTAACTATACATCTAAAATCTGCACACACTCAGGGATCCCTGGGTGGCTCAGAGGTTTAGCACCTGCCTTCAGCCCAGGGTGTGATCCTGGAGTCCCAGGATCGAGTCCCACATCAGGCTCCCTACATGGAGCCTGCTTCTCCCTCTGCTTCTGTCTCTGCCTGTCTCTCTCTCTCTCTGTGTGTGTGTGTGTGTGTCTCTCATGAATAAATAAATAAAATCTTTTTAAAAATGTGCACACTCTTGACATATTTCAAAAGGAAGTAAAAAAAAAAAAAGCCTGAAATCAACATCCATTTATGTGCCACATCAAGATTTCCAGCTGAAGCAATATCTAAGGAGAGTCCCTCAACTGTCATAAATATTCTCTCACTTCAGCTTGGAGATTCCTTAATTTTTTCAAAACTGTTTCCTTAGGAAAAGTAAAGCTACTGAAATTATTTTTCAGTGCACTATATTCATAGGAGAAGTTTCTTAACACACATAGGCATCTTCTTTCTAGTCATAACCATGCTCATTTCAATTCTTTGCGTGAGGAGTCTGACTTATTCATGTGTTTCAATATGCCTTTATTAAGGAAGCCTACTCAGGTAAAGTGCTTGGCAAGTACCTTGCAGATGGTAATGATTCCATAATGGTAGCCATTATTGCTGTTATTATCTGCTATGCACTCTAACAGAAGAATTAAACTTTATTTTCAAAGTCACCCTCTACATTATTACTTGGTAGGAAGGAAACTTATTTCTTAAGGCCACTCTACTTCTCTGTGTAGAGGATGGTGTGCACAATAAAATGAAATAAGAAAAATCACGGTATAGTTGATAATAGAGATCACAATTTCTAGTGAAGTCTTAAGTAGACAGTCATCAAATATCCTTTAATTTGGCAGAAAATAATGTGTAAAAAGCATGTGAAAGAGCAACATACATGTTATGAAGCAACAAAGCCTGAGTTTTTTCAACAGTGGGATAATAGGTCAAAGTGGCAATTGATAGTTTTCCCCGTCCTCTCTTGCCCCTTGTTCATAACCAAGTTCCATTCCTTGTATCCTTAGGGTCTTATCCCCCATCCAACAATGGGACATGTGCCACTTCTGCTTTGGGAGAAAAAAAAAGAATCACTGCTCAATTACAGACAAAAAAGTGGTTGAAATTGAAAAAAATTAGGTTTGGGACAGAAAGATTCTAATGTATAATTGCAAAGTGAATGTAGTCCCCTGAAGTAAGTTAAAAATCCCAAATGAGCACAGAGATCTGTGTGGACTCAGCAAAAGAAGAACACCAATTTTCCCTTAGTGTGGAACATTACCTGGAAACTTATTGCAAACACGAATCCTCAGGCCCCAGATAAGACTTACAGATTCAGAAACCCTCCAGGTGATTCTGGCATATGTTACGTTTACGTTTGAAAACTAGTTTTAAGAGCAGCCAGCACCAGGCAAGCCATGGGAAGTGGCACAGTGTTGAACACCATTAGCATGCTACCCAACCATGTCAGCTAGCCTGGCATCTGGGGACCTTCAGCAAAAAGAGGTCTCTCTCTGCTCCCAGACTTGGCATATCTCCCCAGCTGGCTTATGCCACTTGTCAAACTTCCCTTCTCAATGGCTTTGGCTATGTAGAAGCCCCTTTCAAAGGGGGATGGAACTCTGGATGTCTACAAGGTCAATGAAGAAGAGGCCAAGAGAAACAAGTCCTTGGAGGAATCAGCTGCTGAATTCCCACAAAGGCAGGGCATGAGTGGCACACTGCTTTTGTTACTCCAGCCTATCAAACACATCTGGCATAAAGAGTCATACACTGCAAGGAAGAGCTCCAAAAAAAAAAAAAAAACATATTTCTAGTGAAAGAAGTTAGGCAACCACGAAAAGTAAAGAGAAAATGAGGCACACAGATATTTTCCATATTGCTAGAAATAGAAAGCATTATGTTTTGTGCAAAAAAATCATGAAATAATATATATGGTATATACAAATACTATAAAATATATGCCTGTGTGCCTAAATGTTAGTGGAAAATCAGTAATTCAAACATTCTTAGAAAAAAAACATTCTTAATACTCATCACTTCTAAAGAGGAGGGCTGGATTCACGAAATGGAGAGCGTAGTTTAGATTCTTGATAACTTTATTTAACTGCCTTTTCCCATAAGTAATAAGATTATAAAAGTCTTTTTAAAAAATGAAGAAATCACTGATGAAATTTCAAACAAATTCCTTTTGTGGTCAACTTAAATGGTTCACAAACATTTACAGCTGATTGTGCTTATTAATCTTAACTGACTCATCAAGTTGAATATCCACCTTATGAAGAATGGTTTTGCTATGGTCTGAATCTTTTTTTTTTTTAAAGATTTTATTTATGTATTCATGAGACACAAAGAGAGAGGCAGAGACACAAGCAGAGGGGGAATCAGGCTCCATGCAGCGACCCGATGTGGGACTTGATCCCAGAATTCCAGGATCATGACCTGAGCCGAAGGCAGACACTCAACCACTGAGCCACCCAGGTGTTCCACCCACCTTTTTTTTACTTCATGAGAGACAGAGAGAGAGGCAGAGACATAGGCAGAGGGAGAAGCAGGCTTCCTGTGGGAAGTTGATCAGGACTTGATCCCAGGACCCGGGATCATGACCTGAGCTCAACCACTGAGACACCCAGGTGCCCCACTATGGTCTATATCCTGCCACAGTGTCTTGAACCACATGAATTCAAGAATAGACTATGCTATTTGACAAGGGAATCTGACAAAACTTCTGTGCTTCAAGCTTCAATACTAATATTTGTCTTCTCCAACACATTAATTTTTACTAATTAATCAGCTATGGTGGAGGCTTCTTTTCCATGGTACATAAACATGAATTCTGATAGAATCACTATAAAATTGGCATCTCCAAGGGAGGAAGGCCTAGAATAAATGATGTGGTATTTGAGTTAGAAACATTCACATAAAGTCACGTTTAACTTAATGTAGGTACAGAAAGAAAGCTTTGTTTATAAAATGGGCTTGTGTGCATGGCTATATTTTCTAGCTCTGTCCACTGAGAGAACCTAGCATGATAAAACCCTAATAGTGACTGGTACACCTGCCACTTAGATCTTAATTTCTTATACTATTCTCCCATAAAATAAACCAGGGCTCACTGGAGAAATGACTGATTCCAGGTCTGATCAGGGAATGTGTAAGATCAACCTGGAGCATTTCATAGTGTCACAAATGAGCACACATGAAAGATAAGAGGGCCACCCTGAAAGAGCAGACACTGGCCAAAGCTGGAAGAATCTAAGCAGAACATTAGTATTTTATGTAGTATTATGCAGTATTTTAAAATAAATACCCCTGAGTCCACACTGATTTAAACAAATTATTTAGCAAATAAATGGAGAAGAAGAGCCATATCTCCCATACAGAAAAATTTCCAACTATCTATATAGATACTCTCCACTCAAGGAGGTGGAACTTAATACCCAGTGTCTCAAGTGCCATCTACCCTAAGTGACTTGCTTCCAAAGAGTAAGTGTGGGAAGGAGGAAAGTGTAACTTTAGGATGGAGACACTTGGCAAATACTACTACAGCTGGTGCTCAAGGTTAATATCATCAGTGATAAGTCCTGCTGATAATGTATACCTGTGGGATGATACACTAAGAATGGCATATTACCCCTGTGGCTTTCCTCCTCCACCCTAGTCCCAGTAAAACCATGAGGAAATATCAGAGAAACTTCAACTGAGGAACCTTCTACAAAATAACAGATGAGTACTCCTCAAAACTGGAAGATCATCAAGGAAAGTCTATGATACTTAGAGCCAAGAGGAGCCTTCCATGGCATGCTGACTAAGTGTAACCTGGTATCCTGAGTGGCAGAGGGAACAATGATCACAAACACCCTGGGACAGGAGCAAGTGGAGTGTGTGTTTGAGCAAGGGGGCTGACCCACTGTGAGCAAGCAGGGCAGTGGTCAAGTTGGAGTCAGATAGACAGGAAGTGGTTCTTGGTCATGACTGTAAATTGGAGTCATCTGAGGAGTTAAAAAAAAAAAAATCAGCATCCAGAACTCACCAACAGGTGACTGACTTAGGTAGTCTGGACTGCACATGAATGAATTACAGTTACACATAGTCATATGGTTTATCTATATATCATGAGGGTGAGAGCACATCACAGAAAAAATTATAACTACAATTTTTATGTTATCAAAATCAAGAAAAATCAAACAATATACAAGTTTTAGGGATTCACAGATAATTAAAATAAAGAAAGGAAAGATATCATAAATATAAAATCTAGCCTAGATACAATGTCTACCTTATGGCAGGGACATTAAAGGGTCTTAAGAAGCGTAAAGACCCTTCCCTAAACTGAATGGCAGGGATATACACACACATTTAATATTCTTTAGACCACATATATATTTTGTGCATTTTCATATCATGGCATAATTCATAATTTGAAAACATTTCAAAATATTCAAACATAATTTGAAACCTCTTTAGTGAACTAAAAATTTTAGTTCACTAGTGACTAAAGGTGGTAGATTATCCTATTGTGCTCTCCACAGTTTTCAACCATTTTTTAAGAAAGACAACACGAAATCCAGAGGAAGTTGCCCTGCATCTGGAATTACTGACAAACAGAACGATCAATTTTTAGCTTAAAGATGAAATTAAAGGACAATTTCACATGTAGAAAATACTACATGTGGAAGAAGAAACAGATTCACTTCTTGTTTTCTGGAACTCCAGTAAACTTAGAACAATAGATTTCTGCTACAGAGAAGCAGGCTTGTTTGTTTAGAGATTATATTTATTTATTCATGAGATACACACAGAGAGAGGCAGAGGGAGAACCAGGCTCCCCTTGGGGAGCCCGATGTGACACTCAATCCCGGGATTCCAGGACCACACCTTGAGCCAAAGGCAGACACTCAACTGCTGAGCCATGCAGGCATCCCCAGAGAAGCAGACTTGAGCTCAATAAAATAATCAGAGATTGCCATAAATGGGATGAGCAATTTCAAGGTTTGATGAACATTTCGCACACTGACATTGTTTAAATAGAGGTTAGATTGCTATGTAGAAAATTACTGAAAGATTCTTCCTTTGGAATTAGTCTGGATAACTTTACTAGTTAGACAATTATATACTTATGTCCTAGGCACAGGCTATAAATATAAGTGCTAAACACTTTATTAAAACATCATCCATTTTACTCACGATTGCACACAGTGAGCTGCTGTCAGAATCCAAGTGGGACTGAGGATGGCCCCTCTACAATGGTGACTACCTAGGAACCTCACACCCACTTGCCATGGCCAGCAGTGGGGACAGGCTTCTTCCCCATTTATAATTCTTCTGGAAAGCCACTGGAAACTAACTGGAGGGATGCCACAGATGCCTATAGCAAAGAAGATCAGATTAATGACCCATCCATCTGAAATTATAAAAAACACATGTATTTGATGGGATGACCACTGGGTGTTATACTACACGTTGACAAATTGAATTTAAATTTTTAAAAATGTAAAAAAAAACAAAAACAAAAACAAAAAACACATGCCTCCCCCAATGGCTTGCAATAGCCAACAGTAGTAATTCAAAAATACCAGATGAGCTTTATAAAGAAATCAACTCCTAAGACCCCACCTCTGAGGAATCTGTTTTTAAAAGCTTGCCCAGGAGTGTCTGGGTGGCCCAGTGGTTGAGCATCTGCCTTTGGCTCAGGGCATGATCCCGGGTCCTGGGATCAAGTCCCGCATCGGGCTCCCTGTGGGGAGACTGCCTGTGTCTCTGCCTGTGTCTCTGCCTCTCTCCGTGTGTCTCTCAGGAATAAATAAATAAAATCTTGGGGGGGCCGGGAAGCTTGCATAGATGATGCAATTGTTTAGCTGAAGCAATTTTTTTTTCAAGATTTTATTTATTTATTCCTGAGAGACACACGGAGAGAGGCAGAGACACAGGCAGAGGGGAAGCAGGCTCCCCACAGGGAGCCTGATGAGAGACTTGATCCCAGGACCCGGGACCATGACCTGAGCCAAAGGCAGATGCTCAACCACTGAGCCACCCAGGTGCCCCAGCAATTGAGCTTTTAATTATTGGTTTATAGAATAATACTTACCCATTTAATAAATATTTTAGTGCTTGATATTGCCACACACTGTTCTAGATATCGGTGATTTATCAGTGAACAGAACAGACAAAAATCTTGGCCCTCATGGAACTTATATTCTAGTAGGAAATTTTTGCTAGTTAACAGAGCATGCAAGGTTCTTCATTATATATCTTTGTTTCCTCTCTCTTATGGTATGAAACCATCTTCAAACATACCAAATGCACTCAGACATCCAAATGCCTTTCTCTTGTCTGTATTATCACTGGACTTAGCTCACTGTTCTTTTCTCCATGGAGACTGGCTTCCCCATAAGAGGCAGACATTTTCTCCTATTAAAACTCCCTGTACCACTTTCTACTACAGCCCATCAGCTAGACCATATTCAATACATGGTATCGAACAATGGAAAATCATAGTTTTTGACCACATACTTCAGATTACAAGTTAAAATTTGTATGCTAAAATGAAACAAAACAAAAACTTTTCTCCTTTTGCTTAAAAATGTGTAATCATATTAAATATGGAGTCTAGGAGGATATTTTAAATATTAAGTTTCACAGGTATAGATGAGGACAAAGGATTGCTCTCTGTACCCCTTTCTTCCAATCATAAAGTTTATTTCTTCTTCCCTCTATTTTGTGATTCTATACACAAACCCAAACAAGATTCTGGAAGTTTCATGGATCTAAATATAAAATTCATTCTTCTTCACTGTGGAGTTATATCAATGTAAAATGAGGCTTTTCAAGAAAGAAAGATTAAACAGATTATAACTACATGACCATCAACTCACCATATGGAATAGCTCTTACAGGATTGATTTTGGGAAGTGATATTGATCCAACTTGCTTTAGAAAGTTTATAGAGGAAACATTTTTTTTTTTTAACTGAAAATATTTAAAGTAGTCTACACCCACTGACCTTACTTCCTTACCCTGGTCAATCATAAAACCACTCTTTTTTCTTTAAAATATTTTATTTCTTTATTTATTTATGATAGCCACAGAGAGAGAGAGAGAGAGAGAGAGGCAGAGACACAGGCAGAGGGAGAAGCAGGCTCCATGCACCGGGAGCCCGACGTGGGACTCGATCCCGGGTCTCCAGGATGGCGCCCTGGGCCAAAGTCAGGTGCCAAACCACTGCGCCACCCAGGGATCCCCCTCATAAAACCACTCTAATGTTAATTTCACTAATACTATCTTTCCAATGCTAAATGCCAGGTTCCATAGATGTGATTTATTATATATTTTTCAACATTCCTCATGTATCTGACTCTTAAGGATTTTTTCCTTCCTTGGCTTCATGAAATCACTCTATTGATCTTCTTGATACATCATCTATGGCCATCTCTTCTCAATTTCAGTCTTTTTTCTAAGATCCTATCCTTCAGCCTGAAAGATATTCTACAAGACGCTGTTTATAAACTTATTACTATTCATTTGTATATATAGGGCTTCCACATTTCTCTCTTTAAGTCTCTTTTCTGAATTCTAGAACTAAGATTGCTAGATAGATATATACATCTGGATCTCCCACAAGCTCATAAAACCCCACTTGTCTCAAATGGAGCCAAATGATTTCAACAATGAAGATGGTCTTGTTATGCTTCTCTGTATCATTTAGTGGCTCTACCATCCATTTGCCACTCACACAAGAGTCCAAAAATCATGTTGGAATTTTTCTCCTTCATATATTACCTTTGCCAGAATATATCTAATTAGGGAATAGATCTAGAATAAATTCTCACAATGACTTCTTTACTACACTCCTTGCATGGAAATTTACCCCTAATCTCTATCTTCCACATTACTACCAAGGTTTGAATCATGGCTCCACTTCTTAGCAGCCTTGCATCTTTGAGAAATGCTACTCAATCTCTCGTCCCTTATCTGTGAAAAGGAGAGCAATATATAAACCTCTTATGTTTGTAAGGAGGAATAAATGTCATAATGCATGAGAAATGTATAGCTGATACCTGGTACAGAGCAAGTAATCGATAAATATTAGCTAGCTATCCTAGCACTCTGGTACAGAAAATTGAATGCCCTGAATCCATCATGATCTAACAGTTGCCTTTTTCATTCCCTCTAAAACTTGAACAATGTTGAATTATTTTCAGCTTTTTGTACATCAACCATTCTCTTCCACAGTAGGGTCTTTGCAGGTGATATTCCTTTTGTCTAAGTAAGGTTGCTTTGTTTTCTAGAATGACTAGAAAACTATTAGTCCTTCAAAACCCTGAAACATCCCAAAACAGTCAATCTCATTTCTGAATTACATTCTTTCATCTAAATTATCTACTTTCCATATAGGGTGTGTAGAGTCTTTTTTGATCATTTAGTGGATGTAGCTTCTTGGCATCACCTGAGGTTCTTGTGAAAGCACGATTCCTGGGTCCCATCAGGGTGGGGTGAAGGAATCTGAATTTTTTTTTATTTTGCCATCAAGGTGATTCAAGCACCCTAATTTCAGGTACACATGGCTAAGTGATCTTCTGTATAACTATTTCACAAGCAAAAATCACTACTGTGCAAGTGCTTATATACACATGAGAGCAAAAAGGTGAATCCAGCCTCGAAGCCCTGAAAGTTATTATCAACATTACTTTTAAAATGAATTCTCATTCAGCATGTTACTAGGACTGAATATTGGAGTAGGATTCAAGATTCCACAGAGTTTAGCCATCAAAGTTTTAGGGAAGTTTGATTTACAGTTATACGTTTTTTAAAAAAATCAGAAAACAGAGGTAAAACATTATCTGTTTAATTTTTTTCCAACAATTCTAGTTTTCTTCAACTTTGGTTTGTAGGCACACTTTTCCATTTCATGTGGCAATTAAACTAGTTTCAAGATACTACGTATTGTAGTTTTATCGCACACAAGAACACCCTACAGATAGGAAAAAGACATCTGAGCTTTAGTATGCATAGAAACTTCAATGATTAATACACACAATGAGAAGAGGTGAGTTAAAGAAAATCCCAAACTTGGTGAAAGTGAAATCTGCTTCACCTAAAGCCTACCCAACACAGGTCCCATTCTGCTGGATGAGGGGATTATGCCTCCACTTACCTGCCTTGAATATCTAAACAAACATTCCCGACCAACCTATATTTCTGGTCTCTGACCCACACTAACACTTAGCTAAGGAACAAATAGTGGGTATTAAGGAAATGACTACACAAGTGGAAGGGATAATTTTTAGACTCAATAAATTGGTAGGCCAAAACTGAAAGTATATTTGAAGTTTTAGTTCCAAAAATTAACTTTTGGTGCACCTGGGTGGCTCAGTGGTTGAGCATCTGCCTTTGGCTCAGGTTATGATCCCACAGTCCTGAGATTGAACCCCACATAGGACTCCCCATGGGGAGCCGGCTTCTCCCTCTGCCTATGTCTTTGCCTCTCTGCGTCTCTCATGAATAAATAAATAAAATCTTTTTTAAAAAACAAAAAAACAAAAATTAACTTTTAAGATTTAAGCAGAAATTATAGTTTTGGTTTCTTCTTTTGGTTACTTTTCCTGGACATAAAAATATCAGCAATTGAAGAAATTAACACAGAAAGGTGTCAAAACAAAAGTTACCTTAAATAACTGCCAAAAACGTACTCAGTGTTACTGTGGGAAAAGTTCATCCTCCAAATATTCTGAAACATTCTTCAAATTTTGCATGTTTCTGTTAAAAACCTTACTGGCGAATCCATTATTGGCTCATGGGTTAAAGCTAAGGTTTTCTGACACATAAGTTTCCAGAATAAGAAATCCTTATTCCCCTTTGACTTTGTGGCACCAAAGGAGACCAGTCTGTGTTGTAACTGCTCTCATGCTTTTCAGATGGAATGTTACCCACCTAACTCAGGCTCCTTTTCTGGATCACCATAAATCATAAATACAGTTTTGGCTAAATTCAGTAATAAAACCTTCAAATTCCAACTGTACAAATTAGAAACATAACCAGAGAAGTAGTCAAGGAACAGAAGAGATAAACTTTTAAAGCTTCCCTCTGCACATGAACAGGCCCTTAGTTACCCCCTCATATTCCACTGATAGAAGTGTAAGTAATTGCAGCCTCTTTGGAGAGCAATTTGGCAATGACCATGAAGTTTAAATGTACAAACCCTTTGACACAGAAAGTCCACCTCTGGGAATTACATACATCCACATGTGCCCCAAAACACTGACACAGGATTGTACTAGCACTGTCGGTGTGGGCAAAGGCTGGAAATCCACTAAATGTCTGTAAATAGGGAATTGGCTTCAGAAGTTATGGAATATCACAATATAATTTTTATGCAGTTGTTAAAACAAGCTCTGTGGACTCATTTGGAAAGATCTTTGGGATATTTTTAAATAGAAAAAGCACTGTGAAGCCATATAAATATCTGCAAGTTCATAAGGGCTCAGCATTTCTCTCTAGGGATACTCGAGATACTTACTAGTGTTTGCCACCAGGAGGCAGGATGGGAGTTAGAAAAGAAGAGAGCATACTTTTTTTTTTTTTTTTTTAAGATTTTATTTATTTACTCATGAGAGACACACAGAGAGAAGCAGAGACACAGGCAGAGGCAGAAGCAGGCTCCCTGCGGGGAACCTGATGCAGGACTTAAACCCAGGACCCTTGGATCATGCCCTGAGCCAAAGGCAGACCCTCAACCACTGAGCCACCCAGGTGCCCAGGGTGGTGGTGTGGGGTACTTTTCATTGCACTGTCTTAAACTGCAAGACATGTTTAAGACAACCCATGTAGATGGGTTTCCAACAACCCATGTATGTTTCCAACAACCCATGTAGATCCATATTTAGATTCACAAATACATGGCAAATAGAAGCTCCTGGTCATAGTGGCCGTTTCCTAGTCCAGATGCACTAACTCTGCCTAACCAACACAGCTAAGCTCTTGAGGAAGTGAAGATCTTCCCTAGTTGCTTACCCTGATAATGTGTTTCTCTGGAGCACGAATGAACCAATGACACCTTACATTCGTGGGCTACAAGTCAGGATAATTGACAGAGTGAATTGTCCCTCCTTCCACCAATATGGCCACACTCCCACAGCCTGAACCTGTGGAAGTGTCGGGGACTTCAAAGTGAATGGTTGGAGACATTCCCTCTTCCTTACCCCCATACGAATAAACATGTCAGAGAATTAAATATTTGAGATACCTGCTTCTGAGTTCTTCTGTACAGCAGTAAAGGCCAGCTCAAAGCTGCTGTCGCTGTTTTCTATCTTAGAAACAAATGTTAACTATGGCCTCATTGGTCTCTTCAGCAATGGTGAGGGCAATATGCCTCCACAGACCTTACCTTAAAAGGAAATGAAATAGAAATAGAATTAAAATGGCAGAAACTTCTATTTATTTTCCTAATATTATCTTCCAAGGACTCTGTTCTCAACACACCAAACTCTTTAGTGGTTACTTTCATTTTTCCACACTCTGTCAATGGTTTTATATTCCATTTGCTTTCTCAAACTCAGTCTCACATTGTCTGAATTCTACTCATCCTTTAGGGCCTGACTCAAAGTCCAGTTCTTAAAAACTTCCCAAATACCCACTGAACTAAGAACTTACCTTTTCTGAATCACCACATTTCCTATGCTAGGTCATTTCCTACTTTATGGTACATCTTTAGTTAATTCATTGAAGTGTAATTTCATTACAGCAGAGACTGTTTTTATTCTATTTTTTAAAGATTTTATTTATTTATTCATGAGTGATAGAGAGAGAGAGACAGAGACAGAGAGGCAGAGACACAGGCAGAGGGAGAAGCAGGCTCCATGCAGGGAGCCCGACATGGGACTCGATCCTGGGTCTCCAGGATCAGGCCCTGGGCTGAAGGCAGCGCTAAACTGTTGAGCCACCTGGGATGCCCTGTTTTTATATAGTTCTGAGACCAATGTCATTCAAAACTGTCATTGAACTTGAGAAAGGGATAGAGAAATCTCAGTCAATATGCTGATCATCGGTTTCTCTCCCACCACCCACACTCACCCCATCAAGAAAGGGACAGTAGATAAGATGTCTTATGGGCATAAATTCGATTCAGGTCCCTTTGCACATCTTTGGTTGTTTAGGTACTCTAACATGACAAGTAACAATACATGTAGCATACGTATTAATAGGCACACCACTGCTTGATTGTAAAGATATATAGTCATGGTCCCATGACTAAGCTTCTAAATTTTATCAGGATAATTTTATCTTCTGGTACCATTATTTTCCACATACATAAGCTAGATAGGGGAAGGCAGAGAAAGTACAATAAATGGCACAATCAAGTGTGACAAATAAGATCTAGTATCTGGGCTTTAGCTCATAACTCACCAATAACAAAATTTTAAAGGCTATTAGAAGATAAAAGGCAATGGAAATCCTTAACGTGAGAATAATTTGTTTATGCTCAAATTGCCGCCATTTATCCAAAAAACAGAGGAGTTAATTAGAGAATTGCCAGAAACCACCTTTTGACTTTCATTCAGTTATAAGGTGCTACAATTTTGATCTACAAATTGAAGAATCTAAGATTCATCTCTTCGTTCTAAGTTAATAGTCTTATGGAAAATTCATAATGTTCACCCAGAAGTTGAATTATGGATCATGAATTATGGATTGACCGTGCTGCATACGTTAATGCCAACCAGCCACATCCTCCAAGGTCAGCCTGGGTCACAGTCCCTGCGGTTGCAATGTCCTGTCTCTACCTCCCAGAAAGGTCAGCTGTAGACCTTTTACTAACATCTTTAGAAACATGTCTAAACATTCCGAAAGTAGTCTTACATGATTTAACACATAACTCTGCCTTTATTTTCCTACATAAATTCATGTTATTAAAGAAAAGAAACCCCAGCAGGCCATAAATCCTCAGCATCTTCCCTGTCTCACATTCATCCAAGTGCAAAGCAATCTGGCCTGGAATCTAACCTGTCAGAACAAACTTCTAGAACTTGACAGTCTCTATCAACCACCTTAGACCTCTTAACAGTCTCACCGCCCTCTAAATAATAATGTTCAGGACTGCAGGAGTTACCCAATGTTTTAATGCCCAGTTTTTAAAAACCAAATGCAATATCACTTACTAAATATCTCCTTTCACCAGAAACTCCCTGCTTTGCTTTCTTAAGTCCATTATCTTGAACATCACTGTAAAAAGAGGCTGCCTAAAATATTATTTAAAAATCACGGGATCCCTGGGTGGCGCAGCGGTTTGGCGCCTGCCTTTGGCCCAGGGCGCGATCCTGGAGACCCGGGATCGAATCCCATGTCGGGCTCCCAGTGCGTGGAGCCTGCTTCTCCCTCTGCCTGTGTCTCTGCCTCTCTCTCTCTCTCTGTGACTATCATAAATAAATTTAAAAAAATAAAAATAAAAATAAAAATAAAAATCACTCTTAAAACACTTCAATTCAGAGAGCAATAAGCTGTATAAAATATTATAAAGCTCACTTTTTTTTAAGACACTTCAATTGAAAAAGCACTCCACACTTATCATCTTTCTTGAGATGTGTTATCCCCTCTGAAGTGGGCAGGGAGAAATTACTCCCTCCTACGCCAAATAAGAAAACTGTCATGCTATTAAAAGACTCATCACACCTCACACATAATGGGAAATATACTTTGGACTTTATGGCCCCAAAGGTAAACCTTCTCCTGTTCAACAAATTTGCTACCTCAAAATCTCTGTCTTAGATAGAAAACAGATTTCAAATCACCTGATTTATTGTTGGTGACTGCCGTGTTAAAAAGGATTCTGAAGTCTAGTCAAGCTAAGTGAGAGAGGGGTACCAAAATTAAGCACTGATTTACCTAATCAAATATTTATTGAGCATTATTGCATGCCAGGAACTGTTCTAGTCCCTAAGAAATGCAATGTCTCCCATGGGCCTGGAAGGAGGGACACCACTGAGTGTCCTGCATCTGCCATGTCTAAGAATCTAGCTACCTCCTAGCAGAATAAAGATAGGCCTGGAGAAACTGTATGACTTCTTCCTTCTTCACATCATCCGTTTCTACCTTACCATTAATTAATTCCATCTGGAATTAATCCTTCTACCATTCTCAAGGCTCCTTAGCATAATGGAGAAATCACTAAGTATGCAAGTTGACTCCATATCTTATTACACTTCTAAAGCACATTTCCCCCCCCCACATTTGAAGGTTCTAAAATCAGAAGGGTCTTACTTACAATTACTTTTAATTACAATTAATTACAATTACTTACGATTCTGTTAGACTTAGATGGAAACGATTTGTCCATAAAAGAATTATCTTGGGCCAGTCACCTAGGAGCACTATCAACTGTTGCTACTTAATTTTTCTGCCTGGGGTGTTTCAAACTATACTGGTGGTGGAAATTTTAGATTATAGATCTGAATAAGTATTAGCTTATGATTCAAATTCTCAGAGAATTTTTACCCCTTCCTCCCTACACCCAATGTCAAGGTTGAGGCATGTGACTTTCCAAGTGAGTGGGCCTGTGCCTTATTTAGCTTTACACTGAAGGTATAGCCCTTGGTGTCTTATCTTTATATGGCAATCTCCCAATCTTGGGTTTTTTTAATTCATTTACAGATACATAAAATAATAATGAATTTTACAACTTTATTTTAGTCCTTACATGCTATTATAAATCTTAACTATTTAATCTCGACCTCCTCCTCTAAACTTGAAGCAACTAAAACCTTATAAGTAATAGAAAGACATTTAGTATAAATTTATTTGACTTTTCTATAGGTAACCTGAAATTTTTTTGTTGCTTTTCCAGGAAAGTAATTATTCATTTTCAAAGCTAAACCTTCTAAAAAAAATAAAAATAAATAAATTAATTAAAAAATAAAATAATAAAATAAAAATTAAAAAAAAGCTAAACCTTCTTTATTTGTTGTGTTCTGATGAAACTTCCTTCATGTTTTTACGCATTTCTCTTGACTCACATCCCTTACTCTCTCTTCCCCTCATAAGCACAGTCCTAACTCATCCCCCACCAAACAAAATTTTAAAACCCTGCTTCTCTTGAACCCTGTCCTACTACCCAGGTCCCATTTTCATCTTTCCCTTCACTGTTAACTCATTGAAAACAATAGCAGCATCATCCCTCCAACAGGTCAAATACTCTCACGTTAATCATAAGTCTCTCTCTCTCTTAAGATCCACATTTTCAATTTACTATCAAACCCTGTGGTTTCACCACACTTCACCATGATTGCAAACATGGTCACTTGGACTATTGCAGTAACTGGTCTTTCAGCTCTTGGGTCTTTCCCATCTGATGTCTATTTTCTTTTCTGATTTTATTTATTTATTCATGAGAGAGAGAGAGAGAGAGAGAGAGAGAGAGAGGCAGAGACATGGGCAGAGGGAGAAGCAGGCTCGTTATAGGGAGCCTGATGTGGAACTTGATCCCAGGACCCCAGATCACGACCTGAATCAAAGGCAACCACTGATCCACCCATGCGCTTCTAATGTCTATTTCCATTACGACACCCAAAGTGATCCTTTTTCAATGTGTTAGATCATGTTCTTTGTCTGCTCAACATCCTCTGCTAGCTACACATCTTACAGTAAAATCCAACATTCCTCTTAGGTCCTGTAAGTCTGATCATACTAACCATGACCGCCCCCTCCCCGCAGCCCCACCACTCAGCTCTAGCACTCTGATCAACCTGTTCCCCAAATATACCAAAAGTTTTCCTCTCTCACACGTGACATCCCTTCTGCAAAGAATGTTTCTTCCCAAGATGACCCATAGGATTCCCTCCCTCATCTTATTCAAGTGTTTGTTCAAATATCATCTTTCTAGTGAGGTTTTCCCTGACCATCTTCTCTAATATTGCGCCACCATCCGTCTTTCTTGTGTTTTCCTGCATAGCACTTACCATTTCCTACTATTGTTTATAAAATTATTTGTATTATCCCCACTCTCCACTTTCCATCTTGCACCACAAAGGAATCATTTCAACTGTTTCATTCATTGCTATGTTTCTAGCACGTACAACAGTGCCTGACACATCTTAAAGTTTTGATAAAAATGTTTTGACTACTTGGTGAAGGAAAGATACCAAGTCTTCAACGATCATTTAGTCAGTTATGAACATAGCTCCTGATCCTGCAATTCTACTGAATTAGCTACTAAATTTTGAACTGCCATATCCAAAGGCATTTTATCTGACCTCATTTTGACAATGTAATATCTAACACTTATGATACGCCCTTTTGCCTTGAAAGGCTATCTTGCAGAAATCTCTTCGATACTTCATTGTCTAAGTTGAATGCCAGGTTCTCTGTGATTGAGGATAAACTGGCTGTCATCTGCATGTCCCTTAACCCAATGCATCAAAGCTTTCTAGAACTTCACCCATAGCCACCCATGCTCTTCTCAAATACCTACTTATAAAGGAAATTCATTACTTCTGAGCAAGGCCATCAAGTCTTAGAGATCTCTTAAGTTAGAAACTACTTTATTTGGATTGAAATCTGCTTCCTCCTAATATCTACCCTTATTCTCAGCTCTGCATTTCATTAGAACAAGTCCAATTCTGCCTCTATAGTGGCTCCTCAGGTAGGTTCCTTCCTCCTGTCAAGTCTTTGGATCAAAACTCCTGGTTACTTCTATCCTATCTCCCAAGATATTGTTTCAAATTTCTTTCCATGTTAGCTACTGTCCTTCAGATAGTTTCCAGCTTATCGATGTCCCACTCTAAAGATTATACCTGGAGAACCTTCCCACTCCCGCTACCCAGAACTCTAATAAAACAGAACTCTCACTCTTGTTCTAGATGCTATTTTTCTAAAAGTTTAATCAAATATGGCAAACACCTTATTGGTATTATATTACTACTAGGTTGATACACAGAAAGTCAACTTAGACTTTTAAGCCATTTAAATATGGGCTTCAATTAAGCCCCATTCCCCCTCTATACTTACAACAAACATTTACAGTCATTACACATTCATTTTATAAATTATAATCTTGCCACCATTTTAGCTTCCCATTGCTTATGGCAAAAAACTAAGCTGCTTCTCATGGAATTTAAGGTGTTCTACAATTAAGACCTAACCAGAAGTTTTATCTTCATTGTCCGCTGCTACACCACTTCTTATTTATGCTAATATTGCTCTCCAGCAGGTCTGTGACACACACTCTCTGAGCAACCATAATATTCTCTACCTTCCTTGAAGTGCTTACATGTAATTCCCCCTGCCTGGATGATCTTTTTTGCAATATCTTAGATACTAGAGCTACAAAAGACTTTATGAGCTTCAAAATTGTAACTATCTTTCAATGCCTGGGTCAATACTACCCCCTTCACTAACACATTTCCTATTCTCAATCTCTTGCAGCCATACAATAAATACACTGCACAAACGACTGTAACAGGAATTAGTCTCTCTATTTCCCATAAGATCACCCTATACCTGAGTAATGTGGATTATAAAGCTTATTTGATCTTGTCTTATAGTATGGCTCTTTTTGTCCAGTTCTTTCTTCTTTCCAGATAATAACTCATAGAACTGTGATCTACCTTTGCATACCTTTCAATGCTCGTACAAGGTTTAAAATTAATTTACGACACTTGAGGAAGTGAAATACTTGCAAATTTTATTTCTAAAGCTTAAAGAGATCTTTAGCCATAGAGAGTACAAGTTATGTAGAAAAAATTTAAAAACACTGAAGCTTATAGATCATGAGCTATTTTCTACTTTCTAGGCAACACTTAACAAAATATTACCATTATTACAGAAATAAGTAGGAAAGGATTAATCACTAAATTCCCATAACAATCTCACTACCAGATGCTGTTAATGTTGGATATTTGAATACATCAATTCAGGTAAGCTCCAGTCTTAATACTTCATGTGCTGACGATCTGTATTAGGGGGTATCAGAAATACCAGTCAGCAAATACTTGCTAACCAGAAAATATCAGATGAAATATACAGACTTTTATGTCAATCAGCTTGAGAAATAGATACTAGATAAAATTGCCAAAATATAACCCCTTAAATGGCTTGATTTTGGGGGGATCCCAAGAATCATTCCTACCTTGGATACATACCAATTACGAGAACAGCTGCCTTCTTTGGAATGGGGATAATGAATTTTCCCATTTTCTCCAAATAACACTGTTCCTTGAGATTCAGAAGCTCTCAAAATGTAGAAAAAAGCTGATTATTTACCTCAGCTATGAACAGAATTTCAAGACATATGGTACAGTTAGCTTGAAGCTATGTAATTTATATTTATGGGAATGCATGTTTTTAGATGCTATGACCTCAGACTTTGCTGAGAAAATTTTTAAATCATAATGTTCTTTTCTTTATCCGAGTTCTTCAGATTTAACATTTCTTTATCCAGTTTTTTGAAATCATGAGTCACACTGAGTCTTCAAATTTATAGTATATGGAACTAATATGGCTTTTCCCTCCATCTCTCACTGGGATACCCTGGGTTATAATAAAATACCTTTGTATAAAAACACTAAAGTAAAAAGACACAAATTTTAGCAATGACATGGCAAGTCTCTATCATGCACTCAGAAATTTCAGATTCCAGTGTCACATTTTAATTGTTGGAAGCAAGGAAAAAATAGGCAACTATGGGATGAGAAGCTTATATGATGTTTAGGAAGCATTATTTAAATAAACCATCCCATTCTGCTATTCACTTGACTGTAGAATTAATTGTGACTGGCTGATTTCACTGCCCCTTTGAAAATCTGTTATCATTAACCTTTGTTCAGGGCTTGTTAATCTTTTTAACCTTCTCTTCCAGGTGATGAAAACTGAATAGAATTGCTACCAGGAGAGAATTTCCCTGTGCAGTAATGACAATGAACAGGACACTTTCACTCTAACGCCTAAATGAGAGGGAGTAGAGAGCCTGCTCTAGCCAGAGGTAGCTCTGGTGGTCAGTTGGACCAGTGACAGTGGTGCTTCTCAAATCATCGGTGAGGTGGCTGCTCTTGGACTACAATGAGGGAGGTCTGGTGGGATGGAGAGAACACTATTTTCTGATGCTCTGGGCCCTGACCTTGAAGAAATTGGTTCTTATACCAAACCGCTTGTTCTTGTAAGTCACGTAACTTCATAACTCTCTACTCTGCAGTGGCTGCCCCCTTGCTTGGCAAACCTTCTGGTGCCTAGGAACTGAGCCCCTCAGATCTCTCCTAGTTGCTCTGACAGCTCTCAGGGCACAACCGCACTTCACCTTTTGTCACAATGGTCAATTTACTCCTTTGTCTTTCTAACTAGTAGGAAAGTTCCTTGAGGATGGGTTTGGCATCTCTAGACTCACATTTGTTTTCCTAATCTAGATTTTTAGATTTTTAGTGCTGCAAAACAAAAATAACTCTCCAAAGCCTCTCTTGTTTTTCCCACTGTTGCCAAATAAAATTACCAAAGGTGTATGAGAGAAATGGGAGAGGAGTAATTTATTTTAAGTGCTCTAAACTAGCATAGAAGAAAAAGATATGTCAACTGGATGAATGAAGAAAGAATCCTTTCTCAAGGTTATTTTTTAAACCTTACAAATACAAAAAAATGATCCATATTTCATGAAAATCTACACGAACATAAACTTGAAGCTTTAGGTTATGTCCAAGTTGAGTTCAAGTTAAGTTGAAAGATATTGGGGCACCTGGGTAGCTCAGTGGTTGAGCATCTGTCTGCCTTCAGTTCAGGGTGTGATCCCAGAGTCCTGGGATCCACTTCCACATTGGGCTCCCCACAGGGAGCCTGCTTCTCCCTCTGCCTATGTCTCTACCTCTCTCTCTTAATCTCTCATGAATAAATAAATAAAATCAGGATAGATAGATAGATGGAAATAAAGATATCGGTTCACATGATTTTAGGGATTTAAGTTCATATACATTGGATTAGGAATTGAAAACCAGACACATTCGTGCTTTTAGAGCTTAGTTCTGTTATATCTGCAACATATCAGAGTAACTACCCTTGTAATAAACATGATCAATTTTTGATTTAGAATGAAAGGAGGAAGAATGAGTTCGCAGAAATTACACCTACCTGTGCATATGTTCTGAGAGATAAAATCCATCAACTCAAACACCTTGGAGAAAATGCCCAGAGATGCCCTTCTATGGTTTTTTCTTAAAGAAGTCCAATCTCTAGTCCGACCAGCTCTCCAGGAACTTATCCCAGCAAGGACCCAGATTCCACTGTCTCTTCTACAAACAAATGGACCTCCAGTCTCCCTTTTATAGAACAGAAGAAGAAAAGAACTTGAAAATATTCACAAATTTAAAATGTTTTAGCAGGCAGGCCCACACACAACAGCACTCATCTCAAAGAGAGAAGTAGTAGAGGTATACATGCCCACTGGTTACTGTCTATATATATATTTTGTCCACCTTTTTGTCTCTTCACATTAGTTTCAAGGTATAGTCTTTTTGCCCAGATGTAACCTCCTTCTAATTATTGCCTGCAATCTTGTCAAGCTAACAATTTCTCTCTTGCCCCTACTTACTTGGGGGAACAACCATGTATATTCCAAACCAGTGGAAGGAAGAGGAGGAATTTACAGATACAGACTTCTACTATAGTTTGCCATCTATAATCGCTATAAGAGACTGGGTCATTTCTAAGCCTATAGCACCAGTGAATAGAGTCCCAAAGTTCATGAAAGGCTGAAGACTCTGAGAATAGAACGGAAGCCTAATTTTGTCCCAGAGGCTATATGTAAAGGACTGTTGGCTCTCAGACTAGAGGATAAAGAACCCATAATTTTAAACCTTTCTTTAAAACTCCTTCACAATAGGGATGCCTCAGGGTGGCTCAGTGGTTGAGTGTCTGCCTTTAGCTCAGGGTGTAATCTCGGGTCCTAGGATCAAGTCCCTCATCAGGCTCCCTGAATGAAGCCTGCTTCTTCTCCCTCTGCCTGTGTCTCTGCCTCTCTCTCTCTCTCTCGTGAATAAATAAATAAAATCTTTAAAAAAATCAATTTAAAAATCCTTCATAATAATGTGTTTTTTTTTTAGAAAATGTGTCTTTTTTTAGAAAATGTGTCTTTTTTGAGAAAATGTGTCAATTCTGTGTCAGACTAAACCCTCTTCAAAAAGGCATAGAATTGAGTCCTTAATCCAAAAAATGATTATTTCTCAAGGATGCAGATAAGATAAAGCATCCTTAATCTACCTGTGTTCCAATTTAGAAAGTGGCATCACTAAACATTTCTATCTCCTCCCTTTGAAACTCTTTCTGGTGCCTGTCCTGTTATCACCACCCCTTTCTCCCTCCATCCCTAGAACAGAAGTCAAAACTTCTTCCAACAGATAATTTTAGGGAGCTTCCTATAGTAGTTTCAAGCTATTTGTTGGGGAAGAATAAAGACTCCTTGCTCCTCCAGTTTAAAAAAGAAAATGTCTTTCCAAGAATATTATCTTCTCCATCTAAAACTTAAAACTCCTGCTTTTCCCAAATTGGTCTCTCTTTCCACTCTCTATCTTGTGAGGATCAGTCTTCTTTGTAAGTTGCTGTGTCAGCCTTGGGAGGTCATTCACATGTTTTACCCAACAATTACTATAGCTATGCCATCTTTGGTCAAATTCTGTGTAAGCATTGCGTTCTGCATTAAAGACTTTAAAAAAAATCACAAAAAAAAAAAAAAAAAAAAAAGGAATGAAAGTGGAATGAAAACTTATAGGATGTTTGAATATTCTGATGCTATGGAGACAGACTGATCAGTTAGTCAACAGTCAACTGTTAGTCAACAGTCAACAGTTGTCACTGAAACAAATCAGTAAGAACACTACAAGTATAAAACTACTTCAAATATGATTAATCACAACATGGAAGTCACTTTTTAAGGTGTGAATTATATTCTTTCCTAAAATCAGATATATGACATTTTGTAAAAAATTGGTAAATTTTTAAAGGTAACATAGGCAACTGTATCTTTTCTGATCATATACTAGAAGTTTCCCTAAGAGGGAAAACTTTAGTCAATAAAGTAGTATTTTATGAAATTCTTTATTGTAAAAAAATCACAAGATTAAAGACAAGCAAGCTTATGATTATTACTATTTACTGAATATCCCTTTACTGTATTCTTCTTCTTCTGTCATAGTTACCATTGTTTTTCTTTTTCTGACACACCTAACCAAAATGGGCTGCAGGAGAAGTTTTATGTAGAGCCTTAAGTATAGTCATTTTTATGGGGAAGACAACCAGAAATTCTCACTGGATCATAACTCAGGGGGAGAAAACAAAACCAAAATAGGGTAAATGTATTACTCGTGGCCAATAAAATTCCTGCTTTTCTTTCTTTCTTTCTTTTTTTTTTTTTAATTCCTGCTTTTCATGGGCAAAGAAATCTAGAAGAGCTATTATTATATCCTTTTGATGCCTCTTACTCTCTGAGATCTTGCACCATCCACTGGTCATGCAAAGAATCCCTGCTTCAAATTTATCATCTCTCTGGGGAAGACAGATTGGCTGAAGAGCAGTTCCTGGAAAAACAACAATAACAGAAAATTATAAGGTTCATAGACAGACAAGTTGAATATATTTGGAAAAATAACATCCAGTTGATTTCATAGCTTTTATGCTTTCTCCCTAAGTGTAATATTGACATAGATTTTTAAAGTTTCCCCTTTCATAAAAAAACTATTTCATATTCATGCAAATTTAGAAAAATGCAGATAAAGTAAAACAAGGAAGAACATGCTCCAGTGTTATACACACCACCACGATCCTCCAAAACTACTAACATTTTCAGGTAGACCCTTGTTCTTAAAGGATAGTTTTCTCTAAGAGTAATTGAGTCCTACTATGTGGCAAGCACTCTTCTAGACCTCAGTGAATTAACAGAAAGATAAATCCCTTACATACAAAAGTGTGTGTTGGGGAAGCAAGAAAGCAAACAATAAATAAAATAACTTCATTGGTTGTTAGGTAACTGCTCTGGAAAAATCAGAGTAGGGTAAAGAAGATTCAAAGTCTGAGGATTAGGGAGGATGGCATGGGAAATGTAATTTTACATATGATAGTCATGGCAAGAGTCATTGAGCAGATGAAATTTGAATAAAGCCTTAAAAAGCTGAGGGAAGGAAGAAAAAAAAAAAAGAAAGAAAAAAGCTGAGGGAAGGAAGGAACCATGCAGTTATCTGAGCAGAAATCATTTGAAGAAGAGAATGGAAAGTCCCAGTAATGGCATCATGTTATACATGCTTGAGGAATAGTTGGCCACAATGGCTGGAAAAATTAAGAAAAAAAATAGTGAAAAAAACAGTACACACAATAGATTAGATGTAAAGCTAGGAGGACAGACAGAGGATTGAGAATTTACCTTTGAATTTAGCAACATGGGAGTGAGTGAGATCAAAGCAAATTTGGTGGAGTGATGGGGGTAAAAGTCTGACCTGGATGTCTAGCAGATATCTTGAACCTAATACATGCAACTATGAGAATTGAGGAGAGGATATTAACCTGCTTACCATAAATGAAGCTTCATAGCTTTTCTATAAAGGAGAATAGAAAAATGGGGCAATAGTTTCTTTTGGTCACAGGTTATGGGAATTCCAGCATAAAACCTAAACGAGGGCATCTGCATTTGGCTCAGGTCGTGATTCCAGGGTCCTGGAATCGAGTCCCACATCAGGCTCCCCACAGGGAGTCTGCTTCTCCCTCTGCCTATGTCTCTGCCTCTCTGTGTGTCTCTCTCTCATGAATAAATAAAATCTTAAAAAACTTGAATGAGGGCTTGCTTATGATTACAGATTTTTCTGAGAACCTTCCAACCAGAGACAGGATTCAAGCAGGTAAGTTTCCTGATTCCCTCACTTTATGTGGCATTTCCCCCCTCTATCTTTCAAAGCATCACTTGTTGGGAAGTCAGGGGTTACATGGCAGGCTCCAATCAGACTCTCTCATCCCCCATCCCTCCTCCCATGCAGGGTCCTTGCAGGACCAGTTATAGCTCTAGGTTAACAATTTGATGTCTCAAAGGCAGTGGCATATTTCAGTATCTGGCCAACTCTTCTAGATTTGTGCTCTTTCATTGTTCTGGGCCACTCAACACTTTTATTTTTTGCATTTTTATTTTTTTAAAAAAGGTTTTGTGCCTCTACCTAGGTAGAGGTATTGACCACAGGCCCAGAGGTGCTGCTTGCTGCTTAAAGGACACGTTCATTTTCTGCTGCCATGGACTTTAGGATGTCTCTTCTACCTCGTCCAGGAAGCACAGGCCAGGGGCTCAGGGAAGGGGGGAGTAGGTCCCTGTTAAAGGGGGTGGTACATCGTGATCATGCTGACCTTTCTGGGCTGCTTGGAACCATTCTAGCACATTGCAGTGGGACAGGGTGTGGTGCCAAGATCGAGAGCCTGGTGAGGTTGGGGTATGGGTCTTGGCTGTGCTGAGAATGTGTCAGATATCTAGTCCACAATAATGACAGAAAGAAGTTTCTGAGAACATTTTCAAACGTCCCAAACTCCCCCGTGAGAGCTGAGCGTAAGTCTAGAATCTAGCCCAGCTAAAAGAAAGGAGCACTTAAAATGTGGATTAAGTCAGGTATACATGACTTGTGTCTGGGACTGATAGCATGCACAGTGCTTTTTAGAGGCTATCAACAAACTTTTAAAAAGGAACAAAGCTTAGTTATTTTAGATATATGCACAAAAATTAAAGTGAACTGGTACAGAGTTAGTAAAACAGTTTTCTCCTACGTTTTTTCATATGCTAACTCCCCCTACTTACCAAACTCAACTTTGTGTTTGAGATACAGCAGTGCAATAGCAGAACTCATATATCCAAGTCTGCTGTACTCAGGATGGATAATAATTTTTGAGACAGGATTCTTTTGTTCCTGTTCCACCTTCTGAGAGATGGTTGTCCTGCCCAGCAGTCACAGTCAGATTCTTAATTTGCTTCCTAAAACCAAAGAAAAATGTTGCAATTAAGTATAACTGTTTCCCCCAGGAAAGACTGTCTTGGTTTCACGTAATTAAATGAAAAGTGATTAGTGTAACTTAAAGCATTTCTAAGTCTTAAAAGGAGATGCACCTTTATTGAGGATTAATACCAACTGTCATAATTGCCTATAAATTATAGGGATCTATAAAAAATCATGGGTTTCCATCAGTGTTTACATTCTGTGATCCCTTCCCCTGCCATCAATTCTCTTTCCGCATAAAATATTTAAGTGTGGTCTGTTTTTTTTTTCTTTTTTACCAGCTTATATGCTCTTTCATTTTTAACAAAATATAAAAGATGTCTCTAGAACTGTCCTTATTATTAGTACTGTCTCTCAATCTAGCTAAGTATCTGTTATTTCTATAAAAAATAGTAAAATATACCAAATATACTAATAGATATACTAAAAATAGTATATCTATTTTTTCCCTTCTCATGACTGAAACTCAGATTATTAAAACTTTGGAACATCCATTTAACATTTGATGTCAGTATGTTATTAGAACAAGTAACCATCACCTCCACCTTACCACTAACTCCACAAATTATAGAAGATCTATGGGATCTTTGGGGTCTCTAGTTAGTCGAGTAGGAAGTACAGGGAATCTTGAGCTGGATACAAGTTTCTGGGGATCAGGAAGGCCAGTGAATGGGTGGACCAGGTGGAAAAAATCAGAAAGGGGCTGAGATTGACCCTCCCATGGTATTTAGAGCTTCATATCTCCCCGTCTTAGCCGCTCTGAATTAAGGTTTGATAAGCAATGGAAATCCACAACTTACTGGTTGAGACCAACCAGGCAACCTGCTGCTGTAACAACCAGATCATCTTGGATCAAGCTTCCTCCACAGAAGAGGTCCTCACCTAATTTTAGGGAGACCTGCCCAAGAAGAAAAGTACAAACAACTAATATATACATCTCCCCATAGATCCCATCGCCTTCAGAAACATGTGAAATCAATTCTCCTTGTACAACCTTCTTAAGTTACCAATAAAATTGGTTAGGAAGATACTTCCTACGAAGTAAGCTTTTTGGCGGAGAGGTTGAGTTGGGGTCAAGAGAAAAGTTACACGTTCCTCTGGAGTTGTGAGAGCTGAAGCAAGAGAAAACGTCACCATTTCTCATTAAGAAATCAAGGCTTTCCTTACACTGACCTGCCACGGATGTCCACCGACTGTTGAATTTCTCCAACTGATCGTGCCCGGGATGAACCTGGTTTCCCAGTGCACATCAACCGCAGGGACCCCACACTTCAGTCCTATGTGGCAGAGAGGGCACGTACGTGTGTTGTGCACGCAGGCACCCAGGCCACAATGGCAAGGACTCACTTTATCAAGATCGCACCTTCAGATTTGCCTGGCCCGGCCGGGATGGTCTGATACCACACTCAGCAGCAGGCCATCCTTGCCCTTGAGACTCTCGCATGACCAAGCCATTGTTTGACCGAACTTGTACTTGGTTCAAGACCCCCTCGCCCCTTTACAGCCTAGCCTGCCCTAGTAAGACACCCTCCTCACTGGGAGGGGGTGACCAGGGGAGGGGGGAAGGAAGGGGAGCCAATTCCTGTGCACCCACCACCACCACCACCACCACCCCCACCCACTCCCCACCCCACCCTGGGATCCATTCTAGTCTTACTCTGGGGGGGGTGGAGGCGCTGAGCAGTACATAATTTAGGGTGTATTAAAGATACTGGAGAACAACACAGGCTACTCCAGAAAAGAGAGATCGGGCTTTAAATCCCTTCTAATGGGCTGTTTTTCCATTAGCCCAAGGGCGTACAACCTTGACCTCCAGAAGCCCCCGGGCCAGCGCGCCCTTGGCCCCGTGGGGCAGACCCTTGGGCTCCAGCCGCCACCGCGCTGCACCTGCCCCGGGTCGCCCCGCCTTCGGGCCGCCAGGTGAGGCCCCTCACAGGTGCGCGGGTCCCGGAGCAGGGTGGTCAGTGGCCCGGAAGGCTCAGCACAGGGGGACTCGGTCCCAAACCCGGGAGTGTGGCCCAAGCCCAGGCCCGAGGAAGCTGGTTACCCATGCAAGCAGCATGCAGGCCCGACTTGCGAAGGGAGAAGACTCTGGAAAGCTCAGGGAGGGACTAGTGGTCCTGCCCCTCCTTCTAAGAAGCTTGTTGAAGCCCTTGACATTCAAGAATTTTCTAGAAGACTGGGTATGAAAGATCAGGTTTACGGCTGCCATCCCTGTTCTGGGTGGCTGTCTTTTTTTTTTTTTTTTAGATTTATTCATTTATTTATGATAGAGAGAGAGAGACAGGCAGAGGGAGAAGCAGGCTCCATGCAGGAGGCCCCATGTGGGACTCCACGGAGTCTCCAGGATCACACCATGGGCCAAAGGCAGGCGCTAAACCGCTGAGCCACCCAGGGATCCCCTGGGTGGCTATCTTATTAGCTTTAGAGGAATGAGCCAAAGCAGTAGGATCTGCCGTTTAAAATTATTAAAATGGGACACCTGGGTGGCTCAGTGGTTGAGCATCTGCCTTGGGCTCACTCAGGTCATGATCCCGGGGGTCCCAGGATGGAGTCCCACATCAGGCTCCCTGCATGGAGCCTGCTTCCCCCTCTGCCTGTGTCTCTGCCTCTCTCTGTGTGTCTCTCATGAATAAATAAATAAAATATTTTGTAAAAATTATTAAAATGAATTCATCGGTAAGATGATCATGCCCGCATTTTTCCCCCACAAGTATTATTTTTGTCATAGGTAGCTTGCAGTGGGGAGAGGGAAAAAAAAGCCAGCATGTATAATGGATTTATGTTTCATCAAAAAAAAATTAGGGCAAAGCTCAGTGGACATTCCAAATATAACTCACGTGGACAACAATCTCCCGGGCCCAGTTGTCTTACTTCTGTGCAAAAGAGAAATAAAAATCTCCTTAAGGAAGGAGGTATAAAATTAGGAAGACAGGCAGGCAGTAGACAGATGGACAGGAAAGCAGAAGACAGGCAAGGTGGAGGGAATGCAGGTACAGACACAGGCAGGTGAGAAGCAGCTGGGGACAATGACCCCTGAAACTGCAGAAGGGAACAGAAGGTAAAGGGGCACCTTTTGATGAAAAGCTTGCAGAGTGTATTTGGCACTGAAATTGGAAACAGTCTCAAACCTTCCTATCTCACGAACCTCGAAGGTGTTTCTCTTCTTATTACGTCACATCTTACAACAGTAAGAAGCTCTAGAGCTGCACTGTCCAATTATAGTGGACTCTAGTGGGACAGGTTTTTTTAAACTAGTATTAACTACAATAAAAACATTAGTTCCTGGGGATTCCTTAGTGGCTCAGCAGTTTTGCTCCTGCCTTCGGCTCAGGGTGTGATCCTGGAGTCCCAGGATCGAGTCCCACATCGGGCTCCCTGCATGGAGCCTGCTTCTCTATCTGCCTGTGTCTCTGCCTCTCTCTCTCTCTCTCTCTCTCTCTCTCTGTGTGTCTCTCATGAATAAATAAATAAAATCTTTAAGAAAAAAAAATTAGTTCCTCAGTCACAGTGAGGCTAATAGCCACCTGTGGCTAGTGGAGGAGAGCAGATAAAGCACACTGCCATCAGCACACAAAATTCTATTGGACTGCACTGTTCTCGAGAATAGCAAGCACCATTTTATGTATTTATTTTAAATAAAGACACCTTGCATAGACACCTTGAGTAGATAGCTTCTGGGTTTCAAGCTTGGGTTTCAAGCTCTAGGTGACACTGGGAGGGGGCTTGGTAAGGTATGCAGCATGTCTGTGAAAGGAAAGAAAGCCCTGTACCTCCAGGCTTGAACACTGCAAAGGAAATCCCCCAGTATGGTGGGTGCCTAACCCATGGTCCCTACCACTTCACCTTTATTTTTTTTTCTTTTTTAAAAATATTTTACTTATTTATTAATGAGAGACACAGAGAGAGAGGCAGAGACATAGGCAGAAGGAGAAGCAGGCTCCCCGGGGGGAGCCCAATGCGGGACTGGATCCCAGGACTCGGGGATCATGACCTGAACCAAAGGCAGACCCTCAACTGCTGAGCCATCCAGGTGCTCCACCACCTCAGCTTTAAATTTTGCTTTCACTGTGATGATCTTACCAGGATTACCATAACCATCCCTTGCCCCAGGGGCAGACTGTTCTCCAATAAAAGCTCAGGCCCCTCCAGATAGACCCAAATATCTACTTCTTCTTAGCAAGAGGAGGTCCCATTAAAACCGCTACAAAGTCATTACCAAATAAAATGGGAGAGGAAAAGAAAAATGCTCACTTGATAGGCAAGTACAGTTGGACCCACAATGTTCAAGTTCATGGCTTTCTCTTGAGGCCCACAGATCCTGGCAGTTTGCGCTCTTCCACATGTGATGCACAGTTTTGCGGGATAATCAATGGTTTGTTTCATACCCAGAAGTCTCCATGGGGTTGGGCATGGTCTCATTTCCTGTTATAGCACAACTCCCTTTGTTTCCAGAGTTCAAAACTCACAGCCTGAAGTGAGACCTTGTTCTTTTTTTGAGGATTGGTCCCTTATAAGCCTAACAAAATAATCCCTTCTCATTAAATAGGAAAGGGGCCATTCAATAGGAATTGTAAATCTATCCAATAGGTTGTTAGTTTTAAATCTGCCAATGAGATGATGGTTTAAATATGTTGTTTGTGACGATGTTGCAGCATCTAAATGAGAGTCTTCTCATATATATATATGGAAATGATGTCAAGGGACAGAGTGGGCCAAATTGCCCCAGATTGGATTTGTGATGTGTGGGAAATCTGCCTTTAATGTGAATACATCTTCTTCATTAGGTAGGGCAGGATAATGATGTGTTTTTGGAGGTCTTCCAAGACTCTTAATGGAAGCCCCAACTCTAAGGAGAGTTGTAAAAATAGGAGTGTTAGTGACTAACCTATGATCAATGAGCAAATCATGGGCAAATCATGTTTTGTGTAAACAATTTTTTCCATCCCTGATAAACTACTGGTCTAAACTCTAATATCTTCTCCGAAGTCCCACGAGGCTCAAGATTCAACACTGAGGGGATTCTTGGTGGCCTTAGAAACAGCAGTTTCATTTGCTTATTTGTTGCAGTGAAAGATCTCTGTGAAGCAGAGGGAATGGGAAGGATGGAGGTAGAAAGAATGGGTGAAGACAATTCACTCAAATAGCTTGACTGAAAAGGAAGAGAGGTGTGGTAGTAGCTAGAGATAAAAAGAAATACAGGAAAGACTTAAATCTTTTTTTCCCCCAAATGATTTTGATGGTGGTTATCGGTAAATGTGTCTCCAAATAGAATTCACAAAAGTCAGAAGAAAGAAGTTGAAGATAAAAAAAAAAAAAGTTTAAAGGATGAAATGAAGCTTCACAAGAGGCAAAATCCAGAGCCTAGGGCCCTCTTCTTCCACTGTAGTAATAGGAGGAAAGAATTGGGTACAGCTAAGTTTGTAGATGGGGTGCAAGGATATTCAGAGAATATCTGTTTTCTACTTTTTACTTACTTTCTGCAGAAAGAGGTGAGGCATTTCTTCAGCAAGATGAGAGGAAAAGATCAGGAGCACATAAGGACTGAAATAGTCACTGTGAGGTATGGGAAAGAGGGCAGACACGAAACACGCAGAACAATGCAATGCAACGGATGAATGAGAGAAGGAAAAGTTTCTTTCTTTTGAGGCAGACACCAGCTAGTGACATGGATTTCAATAGGGACTGCTCACGGAGTACTTGAGAGATTGAAGCAGACATAATTATTTTCATTATATTTTATATAAAATAAACATTTACATAAATTTCATTTTGGAAAGACCTAGGCAAAGTGTACATAATCAGACTTAAATGGGAGGTATAGTTTATGGGAAATATATTTCTAACTGGCACAGCAAAAGTTAACAAAAATGTACATTTATATACAACTGATCAAAGTAGGAAATAACAACATGAAAAGAACCTGATGCAAGTCATTTTCTCCCTGATAAAAAGAGGGATCAGCACGAGTCACAGCAAGTCAGATGGTTTCCACATTATAAAAGCAAGCCATTTGCTTTAAAATACAACAGATATTTTAATTCCTTTGGATATAATTTTTAAAAAATATTTTTCCCTAGAAACATAACAAAATGATGAATTTTTCTACGTACAGATTGCAAAAAAAGAGTAATTATCTCTGCCATATTAAAGCACTTGTACAGTGCAGTCGCTTTTATGGTTGTTAAATATCTTCAGAATTTCTAAAAAAAGAGCAACGCTGATCAGCTATCTCTTCAGAGGTAGAGGGCTTTCTGTCTGGTTTCTGGAACTTGACAGCTCCACAGAACTAACTAATCCCTCCCTGGGTGATAGGTTGAGACACCTGGTAATCTGCCCAGGGTGAGGCGGCTCCTCCATAGCAGACCAGTGCTACCACCCACATTTCCTGATTCTTGGACTGGCGGTGCACCCCTCTTCTGGGCCAGCAAGGCAACCCCAAAAGGATGTTATGCACCTTGGAAAACCTCCAAACGTGATATAAATATACACCACTTGCACCATTGATGATGGGGTCCTGGATTTCTGGACATCAACCGATCTTTCCATTTTGGGGTAAATGGTGGTCTAAACTTACAAACTAATAATAACCAAAATTGTAATGGATGCTGATTTTATGAGCTACATGCCCAAAAAGGTTTTAACTGAAAGGATCATTGGGGATGAGAATAGTACATTTTCATACAAGCCATTTGATAGACACTAAAGTCATCAATTCTGTTGTGTCATTTTTATTTTGCTGATATTATAACCACTTCTTTTGCTGATATTGTAACTACTTCTTGTAGTTATTTCTTCTCTTTAAGTTAATGACTACTAAAAACAAAAAATAATGCAGAATGCTATTCTTGCAAGTATTTAATAAGTATTAATAATTATTAGCATTGTATTTAATTAAATTTAATTATAATAAGTATTTGAATTTGATTGTATTTTGTTTTTCAGTGCTATTGAAGAACCATTCAGCAGATTTTTTTTACATCAAAACTTCAAGAATAATCATAAAAAATTATAATATTTCCATATATAATATATATGGTATTGTGAGCTTCTATCTTAGTCAATTCAACCTAAATGCAAGATTTGACAAGTATTTGTTCTTTTAAAATGCCAAAAGATATCAGAAAGTTATGTTTTGCTATTATTGGGAGATATAGATCTAAGTAAAGGTGATTTGGAAACTAGGTGAAGAAATTAAAAACAAACCACCCATAAGTACATTGGCATTGATTATTGTTACTAATATCCTATAGATTTATTTGTCTAAGATGCACATCCTTCACACATCAGATCAAAAGTTTCATTTTTCCCCCAGAAACTGACTCTAATGAGTACAATTAAGAAACGATGAACAAAACTTGACATGTGTGTAATGAAAAGAGAGAAGTATAGGCATAAAGTCTATGCCATGAACACCTTACATGAGTTTTATATATTGGGTGCCTTGTCTGTGTATAAAAATGGTAATTCCTCTTCCTCTGAGAACCAAGAATTCTGAAAATGTACAGTCAAATTATACTCCATTTACCACAAGTGCACACCACCCCACCTGACCCATCTGTTTGTCAATCTTGAAACAAGTCTCAACCAATCAGCTGTGCCATAAATCATTTTTTTAGACTTCTTTGGCTTGTTTTAGTCTAGATTTAAACATAAAAGTTCCATTAAAGTTGGGAGACTGCAGTGGTTCTCCAGCCTAGCTGCATATGGGCAGCCGGCCTCTCCAAGATGCCCAAAGGGCCCCAGGTGACCCCTCAGTCCAGCCAGGCTCGAAAGCCCCTGTGTGAAGGAATACTTCTCAACTATTAGCTGAATGTGGCTCTGGAATGTTTAGTAGAGACAGTGAGAAGCCCCACATTTGTTTTTATTCCCCCTCAAGTTACAGTTTTTGTGGGTCGGTTTGTAGAGAAGTTTGGATTTCCTCATTTAGTCCTGTTGAAGACATTGTACACCCACCACAAACCCCTGTGTCAAATGAGGGATGATCTATGGTGCATGTCACAGTCTCCTGCTAGGGGCCGTGAGGTATTCTAGGAAGCTGTAATTAAAGTGCTGGCGATCCTCTATGTTTTGTGATAAACTTCAAAATAAACAAACCCAATAGAATGGATCTCAGGATTCCCTAAGATATGATGTCTTTTCCTCCAAGGTATTTGAATCTTTGGTTTAGTTTACCCAGGTGACGTCACTGAACCGTGTTTTATGAATACTGTTAACAGCCTGAAAACATCTGGGTCACTTAAAAAAATCCTGAAGAATTCTTAAGGTTGAAATAAACTTGTAGAGCCATTCTCGAGGCTCCCACATCAAAGGACTGCCACTCACTGGGAATCTTAAAGGCAAGGAGGACCGGTTGTAGGTAGGACAGGAAAACAGGTTAGGTAGATGGGCAGTCAGCGGGGGATAGATATAGTCAAGGAACTCTAAATGTAGCTGAGAAAGAAAAGAAAGTGCTGCTCAGAGTAGCACAGTCACAGATGAAATTCTGATCATTGGCTCAAGGGTTCAGCCAGACTAAAGCAACTCCTGTCTTGTCCTCAGCCAACTTCCCTTCTCCCGAGGGCACCCTATGTATTTAAGGATCCAGTGCAAAATGGAATTGCAGGACCCCTCGTTCAAAAACTATTAAGAATTTCAAGCAAAGCCTTCAACCAAGCACAGCGGGCTTTTGAGGGCAGGACCCTGAGGGACCACATGAACTGCAAGTCCATGAGGCTGGCTCTGTGGTCCCATCTCAGAAAGGGGCCATCACCTCTCCTGCCAAGCTTTTATTAGGGAAATGGTTTTATTTTATTTTATATTTTATTTTATTTTATTTTTAGGGAAATGCTTTTATTAGGGAAATCTGGATATATCTCCTTGACTAGCCAGGGCACTCTGTTTTTATCGATAAGAATGAATTCCACATATTAGTTCATGTTATAAGAACCAAATAAAAATAGTTATAAAATACACTTAATATCTTTGAAAAATAACACGTGATTTATTTTCTTATAGGCACCATTTAACTATGAAAACTATTTCATTGGCTACATCCCAGTGACATTATTAAATCGGGATAAAAATATCTGACCCAACAAACAGTGCTTATTTTTAATGTTCAGAGGGATGCCAGTGTGCGCACACAGAGTGAGCCAGAGTGACAGTAAGAAAGAGTGGGGGAGGGACAGAATGAAGGGAGAGATTGCTGGGTGTGGGGAGAGGGACAGGGGAGGGAAGGAGGGAGGGACACACACAAGAAGTCATGGGGAGAGAGAAAAGCACCCAAAAGAAGGTAGAACCAATCTCCAGAAGGCCACATGACCCCTTCCTTCAGAAACTTTTAGGCTGTAGCCACCATTTTAATCATTCCCACTAATGTACCCTCATACCTTTAGCAGCACTTCAAGTAAGGCATAATTTTGTTTTTCAAAATTTGGGGCTTAGTCTTTTCCATTAACTTCCTAAGTGTGGATTTTGGTCACAGATTATTCTATAAAGTTGTGATTAAGTCTCAGATACTGTTTTTAGCTAGGACTTCATGTTTTTTCCATTTAGGGGTGGACTGATCATTTAAAATGAACACTGTGGTACATTTCTTGGCCTTAGGGTATAAAAGTATGATTTTGAGGAAAATGAAAATATTTCTTAAAAATTTTTAATTTTTTTTTTTATTTTTGAGAATGAAAATATTCTAAATAGAATTTTGGATAAATTTCTGATATATAAGGTTGAAAGACTATTAGAAACAGAAGATCTTAGTGGCAAGAGATACACTGTTGGATTATTGATGCACATAAATACATGTATGCTAATTCAAATTTGCAATCCTTTGCATTTAAAACATTCCTTGCAACATCCCTTTCCAAAGAAGTTCTTTTAACTAGACTTACCTTGACAAAAAAATAATAACACCAAGGGGCATTACTTCCTGATTTTGTGTTGAAAAGAAGCAGGCTTTTTACCCTGCCCTGGCCTGAGCATGTGAAATCTGCGTGCCTTTCAGGCTACTACATCTGCAGGCCACCTGGCTCCCCAGAGTGGTTCTTCTTCTTCTTCTTTTCTTTTTTGTAAAATTTATAATAATGACCAAATTAGAATCAGGTGTTCCAATTTCTTCAATTCCAAAATATATTATCACTCAAACACCGAAGTCAGATTCCTAATTTCTTTAGCTTTAGCAAGTGAATAATCCATATGAATTTTTTGAGGGGCTGTCACAACTTTACTTTGTAATTTAGATTTGTAATTTTTGTATGATCACTTCTAAAAGCTGCTATTAAACCTACTATGTACAGAGAAAAAAATGTGCGTGTGTATATATATTAAATATTTTATAAGTTATGAAATAAATAACACTAAAAAACAAATGTCAAATTGTAAGTTTAACTTTGCTGCCTCTATCTTTTAAATATAAATATATATTTTTTAAATTATGAATTTAGACATTTTTTCCCTAGAGTTTTTGAGCATTCTTCACAAAATCTCCAAAATTAACAAATACAGAACCAAGCATTCTGGATTTCCATTAGTCATGTTCTAAAGCACAGAGTTCTCATTAAGCCTCAGTAGACAAATCAATAGAGCTCCTTCCAGCTGTTTTAGTCTATGAAGATTCTGTGATATACTGTACAGATTTTTCAATGGTTAAATATAGTTTTCAAAAAAATAATAAATCTCTGGATGACTGAATGTTAAGATAACAAAGTAGAACATTTCTCTTAGTTAATATCTTTAATATTTGTCATGTAGAATATACTATTTTTTTCTCCACCAAAATAACAATATATGTGGAGTCAGAGAAACATTTATAATTCAAAAAGCACTTTTGAAATCTTAGAGCAGAACCACTACTCTAATAATACTTGTAATAAAATTAAAATAATCTGAAACATTTCCATAAAGAATTAGGGGTACCAAGATCCTTGATTTTCCCCTAGGGATAAAATACCCATACACAATTCCAGAAGCTTCCTTTTTGATATATTGGGCAATGGGAAAAGCTTGCATCAGAATGAAACTTCATTTACTCTTCACTTGGGCTCTAGCAATATCCTCAGGGGGATATTAGACAAAGCTCACTTGATAATAGCCCTTTCCCCCATATATCCCAGAAAATTCTACAAAAACTATTAGATACTCAGCTCTAGTTCTGGGGAACTAAATGAGCTACTTCTTGGTGGAATTTCCCAAATGATTTCTCCCAGAGATTTTATCCTCTTTGAAGCATCTCATCTCATGAAGAAGAACTGCTCTGCCTTCAAAGCATTTTAAGCCTCTATTTCTGGGACATAAAAGTCTACATTAAGAGATAGAATTAGATTCTAAGGCTGGGAAAGCAGAGAAGCAGATGAAGGGAAATCTGGAATTAAAACCAACAAAAATCTGCGAAGTGTGTAGTAGTTGTTTTGCTTCCTCTCAGCCTCTCGCTCCTGCTCCTTTTGTATTCTTCCGGGGAAATGCAAGTCTCTCAGCACAGGGTTACCAGCAGGTGTCCCAAAATGTGCCTCCCTGAATTCAGAGTGAGGGGAAAGCTTCTCTGTTGCGCTACTGCTGATGTGAAGGCCTCCATCACTTCTTCCTCTTCCAGAGGCACCAGCGCTGTCCAACGAGACGGGGTCAAATGCTGCTACGTTTGATCCTTTTCTCGAACTTCTTGTAATCGCTTCTCAAGGCGATCCAATTTGGCGAGATTTTCCTGCAGGAGTTTGCTGTCTGGAACCAGCTGTAAGGCTCTCTCATAATAAGCTCTTGCGGACACATAGTTTCCCTGTGGGGAGAAAAAAAGAAAACAATTATATTCTGATCCATGAGACAGCTCTTGGAGAATGGGGAGACCAAGAGGCAGGCCTTCTGGCTCAGTTTAACGTGTATGTCCTTAGAAGGAAACCTGTCTGCACGGATAATTTTCCCTTATCTGTTGGTGCTTTTGGAGAATCCATTTGTTTTAAGTACCAGACCAGCTGGAGAATGTGAAGGATAAGAGTTATACCGTAAGGTGAAATGGCAGAAAAACAGATTTTCAATTCTACTAATGTAGGTTATGAGGCGATCATTTCATAGTGCTCTCGTGGGGTTGGCGCTATTCCTTGGTAGTCAATGCAGCCAAGGCTAGACATCCAGAGAGAGAAAGAGTGAAAGAGAGGGGAAGGAGGGAGATTGTGGGAAATGTTTTCGAAACTGCAAAAGTAGTGATGATTATATAGTTTGGAATCCACTATACCTGTTTAATGGTAGAAATTATTTTAATATCCGACTGACGACATAAAAGCAACTTTTGCCTAATATGAGCTTTAATGTAAATGCAAGCTTTTTTATAATGAAAAAAAAAATTAATAAGAATATAGAGTCAGAGCAGCCCTGGTGGCCCGATCCTGGAGACCCGGGATCGAGTCCCACGTTGGGCTCCCTGCATGGAGCTTGCTTCTCCCTCTGCCTGTCTCTCTGCCTGTCTCTCTCTCTCTCTGTGTCTCTCATGAATAAATAAATAAAATATTAAAAAAAAAAGAATATAGAGTCAAATGTGGGCAGCCCAGGTGGCTCAGTGGTTTAGCACCACCTTTGGCCCAGGGCCCGATCCTGGAGACCCGGGATCGAGTCCCGCGTCGGGCTCCCTGCATGGAGCCTGTTTCTCCCCCTGTGTCTCTGCCTCTCTCTCTCTCTCTTTGTGTCTCTCATGAATAAATAAATAAAATCTTTAAAAAAAAAAGAATATAGAATCAAATGTACCCAAGGTATGTGACAATATGAACCTCCTGGATCCTCTTAAAGCAGGAAGGAAGGCATGTCACTCCTGACCTGCTAAAGACACCTGTCACCACCCTCTGTTGGCCCCATCTGCTTTTGTTCAATGGCTTTCTAACTGGAAACCATGTGTGCCGTCCTTGATGGTTCTGGACAAATTAGTCACAATTATTGTCTCCCATGGCCCTTTTCTGCTACTAAATTTTACCTTTCTTATTTGGTCCACCCTCTTTCAGATCTGTGTCCTGCCACATCTCAGAACCATGATGGTCAGAGTTCTCTCCACTCCCCCAAATTTCAATTTACTCTATTTTATTCTCAATCAAACCTCCACGTGGATGAACACCGGTTACTCTCTGAACTCCCATCACAATTTAAAACAGGATTCTAGGTGAAAGTACTAGATAGCAACTAATACTGAATGCTTAACTATCCTCCAAATGAGTTAATGCATGTGAAGAGCTCAGACAGACAGTACCTGATGCTGGGCGAGCACTCAATCTGATACTACCATTGTTGTCATTATTAAACGACCATCCAGCCTTGTGCAAACACCATCTATTTATTACAGTACTCACTCAACATACTGGTAAAAAAGAGAGTGGAAATGACAGAAAAGGAAATTGTACATTGGGAATCTAGGCTCTGACACACGCACAAAGGGAAACACTTCTGGTTATTAACCCTGATTCTCATGAGAGGCTAAACAGAATTCTGAACAAGTGAGAACCTGGATTTGCTACATTCAATTATTTTTTTTTTCAACTCCAGCATTTATCCTCCAAGTATCTTGTGATGTTTATTAGGTTTAGCACACACCTGTAGACAACTAAACATTTGTTGCCCTTAGAGTGCTCTCAAACTGTTTGTATCACAGTTGACTTTGAAATTGTTCTGCTCAGTTTTATCTGAATTTAGGCCTCAGCTCGGTGCCTTGGCATTTCCTTCTCTGATTATCAGCTTTCTTTCACGTAAAATCTACTGCTGGAGTTATCTTCTCTCACTCAAATTGCTCTTTACTTGATTAAACTAGAAGCTGTATTTTTTTTTAAAGTTATATCCCTTGATTCAATGCCCCCAATTCTGAGATGCTAAGATAGGGAATCTGAGTTCTCTAATTTTAGAAATGTGCTATCTATTATGATAGCCACCATGCCACATAGCTATTCAAATTGAAATCAATTATGATAAATTAAGAGTTCAGTTGCTCAGCTGTACCAACCACATTTTAAGGGCACATCAGCAACAGGGGCTAGTGGCTGCTGCCTTGGACAGCGCAGATATAGAACATTTCTGACATCAGAGTTCTACTGCACGATGCCATTCTAGAAAATGCACATAGGGACAGTACTAAAAATAGTACTTTGTGGTATGGCCCAGTTGATGTGACTCTTTGTTTAAAAAAAAAAAGTTATTTTAGCTTTTTTGGTCTATCCATTTCATCCTTTATAAAGCTTCATAATAATTATCTTTTATTACTAAGCAGTATAAGCAAGGGGCAACTCCCTTCTCATCTCTTCATGCCACCTCCTTGCAAAGCTTTATTGTAGCTTCCAACCTTGCCACAGCCCTCAGTATCCTAAGCTACACCCAGGCTCGGGGAAGGATGTGAAGCCTGGAATGAGCTAACACAGCTGATGTGCACACTAGCTGGCAATACAAAGGATGGAAAATTAATGATGGCTCTTTAGGACCCAATAATAATAATCTTGCATCCTAATGGTGCCATGTAAATGACCATATCCAAGTTATGTGCCTGGTTTATATATTTATATTGGATTGTATCACATGAATTCACTGATAGTAGATGATTTTTCAACTCCAAACATAGCAATTTTATACTGTTCAATCTCATACATAATGTTTGCAAAGATGAAAAACTGCATAAACTAATTTTTAATCCGTGTTTGTAACATTTTTTTATAATGATTTTATTTATTTATTCATGAGAGACACAGAGAGAGGCAGAGATATAGGCAGAGAGAGAAGCAGACTCCATGCAGGGAGCCCGATGTGGGACCCGATCCCGGGACTCCAGGATCAGGCCCTGAGCTGAAGGCAGACGCTCAACCACTGAGCCACCCAGGCGTCCCTAGTGTTTGTAACATTAAAGTAACACTCAATAGATCCTTCTTCAACCTCCAGACACTTATCAGGGGAAGTACCTCTACATTTAAACCATTGAATTTACATGTTAATCTGAGAGTTCAATGAATGTACTATTTTTCCTATATTTCCAGCTTTTTTGGATAGTCTTGAATGTACTTATTGTATCTTTTTTAAAAAAAGATTCATGTATTTATTTGAGAGCAAGTGAGAGAGAGAGAGAGAGAGAGGGAGAGAGCATGAGTGGGAGGGGCAGAGGGAGTTGGAGAGAGAATCCAAAGCAGACTCCACGCTGAGCCCAACATGGGGCTTGATTTCACAACCCTGAGATCACTACTGAGCTGAAACCAAGAGTTGGCTGCTTAAACAACTTCACCACATAGCACCCCTACTTATTTTTAAATTAACAACCAGACCTATTGGTTTAAATGAAGGCACATGCCATCTAAAAATATATTGAACATATTATTTTAAAATATAACTATTTGGGGGGTTGGGGTGACTGGGTGATGGGCACTGAGGGGGGCACTTGGAGGGATGAGCACTGGGCGTTATGCTAAATGTTGGCAAATTGAACTCCAATAAAAAAAAACTTAAAAAATAACTATTTAACAAACTATTTAAATATTTAAAATTAGATTACTATTTTAAAAGTAAGTTCAGGGTAGCCTGGGTGGCTTAGCAGTTTAGCACTGCCTTCAGCCCAGGGTGTGATCCTAGAGACCTGGGATCGAGTTCCACATCGGGCTCCTTGCATGGGGCCTGCTTTTCCCTCTGCCTGTGTCTCTGCCTCTCTCTCTTTGTCTGTCTCTCATGAATAAATCAATAAAATCTTTAAAAAAAGAAAGTAACTTCATATTGCTGGACACTTGAGAAGATCATTAAGGTCAGAGCTCAGGTTATTCTGCTCTGATAAATGTCATGTTTGTCCCTCTATTAGAGCATGGCTGGCATTCACATCATAACTATCCCATTATCCCCTTCTGGCTATCTAATCACGAGTCACCTTTGTATTTTGTTGTGTTTCTGAGAGTGGGCAGTTTCTAATAGTAAACCTTATTAGACTTTTGTTCAAATGATAATCACTATATTGCTATTTTATCAATATAAAGATTGATAGAAGCCTGGAAATAGGTTAGCTAAACAAGAGTTATCCTTTAAAACATGTCAGACCATGGCATTTCTCCCTAACACATCTGGCATGGCATAAGAGGCGAAGACCCTACACTCCCCTTTAAGGCTCTCACAATCTGGCCCTGTGACTTCTTTGACCCTGACTTTTACCATATTATCTCATTTGCCTTCTCCCTGTTCTTCAAACACAGCAAGTACTCTCATACCTCAGGTCCTTTGCACATGCTCTTTTCTTGTTTTGCCACATGGTTTGTTCCTGTCAGGTCTCTACTCAAAATCACTTTTTAAAGTGAGGCCTTCTCTAATCACCTTAAGTTTAAATTTTAGTCCTTACCACATGGCACTTCCTATCTTCTTTCCCTCTCTCTTTCTCCATTGCACCATGGTATGTTTATGTATATATACATACATGTATGTGTTTATTTATTTATTGCCTGTCTCCCTTCCTAAATGTTAGCTCCATGAAGACAGGAAGTTCAGCCTTTCTTGTTTAGTGTTCTATTCTTAGTGTCTGAAGAAAGAGTACTTAGCACATAACATGCTCTGTATAAATGTTTGTCAAATGAATAGATGAATGAATGAATGAATGAGTGATAGTGAGTTCTTGAGCTCATTGCTTATAGACAGCAGTCTTCCCAAGGGTCATTCTTAATGATTTGCTCCTAGGTAGCTTTTTCTTTTGGAAAAACAAAAACCAAGAATCAAACCCAAGAACAACCTTATGTTTCAGTAAATGACTAGGGAGTAAAAGATACACTAGTTACAAGAAATAATCAAGTAATATTTAAAGTAACACTGTGGTCTTGACCATGAGTTAAGCTGTAGGACAATGACCTACAGGAAGTTCCAACAAGGCTTAGTTCACATAAGCAAATTTTATTTGCTGTACGTTATTTCTCTTAAGTATATATGATTTTCTTTATGTTCCATAAAATCATGGCATTTAATGTATAGATTTAGTTTTCAAATGACTTCATGACATTCAATATGTAGATAATACAAAGTGAACATAAACTGCCCTAGTTTCACTTTTAAACACCTATAGGTTTTGGCATTTAAATAATTCACAGAGGGAATTAACAATATTTTCTCAATCTTTTGAGAGAAGACAGAAAGAAAAAATGCAAAGAAAAACCCATCCACATGGAAGGGCATTACTCTCCTACCTTGATGTGTTGGATTCCACCCATGTTCATCCAGGCCTGCGCTTGATCTGGATTTAGCTCCACGGCTGCTTTATAGCTCTAAATAGATAAAAAACATCTTCAGGTTGAGAAATGAGAACCCATGTTTAATGCTACAGGATGGTGGCAACCACTTTCTTCATACATGAGAATGTAAATGGTTAACACAATGAAACTGGACACTTCTAGCTCACAGGTGTTCCCGTTTATTTCAATTATTTTCCAGAACTGATGATTTGGAAGTGGAGGAAACTGAAATGTGTAATTTGCTTGCAGACACTGAGGATGCCTGCAGGGAATCCAGGTGATTTTATTATAGTGCATCATTTCTCACTGGCCTTGACCTGCAAGAAAACTGCTTTGGCCTTTTCTCTATAGATGGGAGTTTTTAAGAATATTTTTTTAATAATCACAGAATCTTAGAATTTAGTGTTTTCCCACTCAGCTCAGCCCTAGTAGTATCACCTTTCACAATATCATTAGCCTGGTTATTCGGCCTATGCTGAAATTCTTGCAGTAACAAGACGCTCATTTCTTCCTTGAGGACATCCATTTTCCTAGGGGATGGTTTCAATCATTAAAAAGCCTTCCTTTTTCTTTTGCCACAAGGTCTTCAAATGTCTGAAGATATTTACTTATCTCTCAAATACTTCTTTTGGTCTGGAAATGTGTATCCCATTAAACGTAACATCTGTGAGGCATATTTGTAATATTTTGCAGGTTGTTTTACATCACTGGCATGCTCACCACTGGGTCTTAATTTAAGAGTTAAGAATGATCACCTTAAATAAAGCTAAAGGCTAAGAGAGTTGCTTCAATTACAAAGCTAAGTATCTGTGTATATTTTAATGCTCTTTGCCATTTTCATTGATGAACAGATTTATAAAGTGAATGGAATCTGGCCCGTCCCTCCTCCATTTCTGTTTTAAGAGAAATAAGCAAACAATAAGAAACTATACCTTTAAAGAGCTCCTAAAATAAACCTGAAGAATGTGTCTCTTGGGTTAATTTATATCAACAGAGATGAGAGTTTAGGATAGAAATTAAGAACCTGAATTTAAATCCTGGCTCCGTCTTTTACCCTCCATGACCTTAAGCAAGTTACATAACCTCTGAGTCTCAGTTTTTTTCAACTGTAAAATGAAGACAATGATCATAGTTTTCCTGTATGACCTATATGTTGAGAAGATTAAATTACTTAATATGTGTAAATCATATATAAAAATGCTAACACACTGTAACTGCGATTATTAGGTCACAGCCCCACCTGCTTCCTTCATAGATCTATCACTTAATTAACTGATTGATTGATTAATTAGTTAACTTATTTTAAGTAGACTCCATACCCAGTGTGGAGCCCAGTGTGGGGCTTGCACTCACAACCCTGAGATCACAAGTCAGATGCTTAACTAATTAAGCCACCCAAGCACCCCAATCTAGCCACTTTAAAATGGCTATTTGATTTATTAGTTAAAGCAACTAGTTAGTTAAAATCTTTTTTAAAAAAATTTTTTATTGATTTATTTTAGAAAGAGAGAAAGCACAAGCCAGGGGAGAGGCTGAGGGAGATGAAGAAGTAGACTCCCCATTGAGCAGGGAGCCTGATGCAGGACCTGATCCCATGGTCTCAGAACCATGAGCTGAGCTGAAGGCAGACACCTAACTGGCTAAGCTACTCAGGTGCCCCTACTTTTGTTTTCAATAAAATGTGTAAGATACAGACAGATACTGATACCAAATAACTTCACAACTAAATTACAGATTCAGGGATGCCTGGTTGGCTCAGCGGTTTGGTGCCTGCCTTTAGCCCAGGGCATGATCCTGGAGTTCCAGGATTGAGTCCCGCATCGGGCTCCCTGCATGGAGCCTGCTTCTCCCTCTGCCTGTGTCTCTGCCTCTCTGTGTCTCTCATGAATAAATAAATAAAATCTTTTAAGAAATTACAGATTCATTAAATTGTCGTGCTAGGTATTAAAAAATGTTCACATGTTAAGGTACTAAAAATGTTCACAGGGCAGGGGTGCCTGGGTGACTCAGTCAGTTAAGTGTCTGACTCCTGACTTCAGCTCAGGTCATGATCTCAGGGACTTAGATTGAGCCCCGCGGTGGGGCTCTGTGCTCAGTGGGGAGTCTGCTTTCCCTCTCCTCCTCTCTCTGCCCCATCCCCTGTTCAAGCATTCTCCTTCTCTCTAAAATAAATAAATAAATCTTTTTAAAAAAGTCTTCACAGGGCAGAGAATAGTACACAATTTCTGCTTCCAATATGCCACTGTTTAAGAATTCACGTTCAAGTTAGTTTTCCCAAAGATCTTTACATGTGCCTTCCAATATTTTATAAATCAACTCACTGTTTTCAAAAACAATAATATCACTTAAAATTTTACTTTTCTCATGCTATATATAGTGTAACTTTATGGCTTCTTTAATTCCTACTTGCGGCTTTACCAGAAATGCTTGGTATTTCTAAAACATTTCTATGTGCTTGTAAGATCTTTTTGACTTCAAACTGTGTATAAATTTTATTTGGAAGCTGTAGATACTGAATGCCTATAAGATGCAGGCATTATGTTTTCAAACATAAAAGAAAGCAGTTCCTTTCTGCAGGGAGAAGTCCAACCTAACCGGGGAGCAGGCGTTGTGCACACAGGAGTGGGAGAGGCGGCAGGAGTGGGGGGAGGAGGAGAGGACAGAGGGGTAGGAAAAAGAGACCTAACGATGTAACACATGATACTTTCAAATGACTTGTAGAGACGGTAAATGTGGCAAAAGCTCATAGGGAACAAGGACACTAGGAGAACGCATGGTCCAGATGGGCTTCCACGGGGAGGAGGACAGGCTGTGCGTTAGCAGATGAGAGGGAATCTGTGGGGACGTGGGGGGTTGGGTGGAAGGGTGTTAGAAGGCTGTGTGGAAATGCCAAAGCTATTCAGACACTAGTCCAGATGGACTAGAGGGTTACTACAGGCAAACAAAGAGTGAGAGAGGCAGAGAGAGAAACGAGTTTGAGGGAATTATGTGGAATTGCTTCAAACAGCACATTAAAGGTGGATAATTCAGAAAGTAATGCCGAGAGGTACCGCAGAACTCTAAATAGTAAAACACAGAGACTCAATTATAAAAACCAAATATATAACGTCATTGCAATTAATCAGTAACTTCACTCCACAAACATGCCAGTGATCTTAAATTTTCCTGTATATGCTTCAGTAAAGATTGAGAGAATTAATTTTAATCCCTTAATTTAATAACATAATTTTATTAAGTGTGTATACCTCAAAAGCTTTATCCAGAAGATTCTGCTCTCTTAGTTGGTTTCCTTTTGTGAAAAAAAGCTCAGATACGACTTTTGGGTCCTTTGGTTTTAGCTGGAGAGCCTTGTCTATAACATCCAGTGCCTGCAACAGGTTTGAAAGTAAGATGGAATGTAGGTTAGAGGAAGAAAAACTAACTTAAATGATAACATTTACACTATTTGCTCTTATGTAGTAGCTGGTGTGGTAAGCGACAGTCAAAACATTCTTTGTTCTCTCTGATGTTCTCATTGAGAAATAATGTGGCCCTGAAAAAATAATTTTCCTGATGGTTTCCATTTATATTAGTGACAATGACAATGTCCCTGACCACGCCACAAGGAGGTCATGTGATAAAGCTGAAGGAAAACAAGATCTGGGGTCAGTCGTTTTGCTCTGCCCGTGTCCACTCCACCCATAACCTCCTCTAAGGTCCTTGGCACTCACTCTGCCCCCAGCACCAACTACCCCACCCCTGCAGCCAGGGATCCCTTCAAAGCACAAATCACACCATGTTGTTCTCCTTAAAACCCCAAAGCTTCTCCCAGGACGAAAAACAAAACCTTTGAGGGCAAACCTCAAGCCCTGTCGGGTGTTGTCTCCAGCAACCTCTATGGCCATTATCTTCCACAGTGCCCTGTCCCCTTCATGCCCATCCCTCAGACTTGCCATTTGCTGCCGTGACGCCTTTGCATGTACTTTGTCCTGCTTGGAATGCTTTTCATCATCCCCCTTCATCTAATAACTCCTATTTATCATTCAGCATTCACCTTTGTATCACTCTGCAGGAAACCTAACCTCCCAGACCAATCAGGTCCCTGATTATATGCTTGTTAGGTTCACGTGACTCTTCATGACATCACTGAGCACAGCTATAATTCTACATTTGTTTTGTGATTGCTTGTTTAATCTTGGTTTCCTCTTCTGCTATAAACTCCATGAGGACAAAGATAATTTTTTTTCTTTTCCTTCTACCACTTTATTTCTGGTACCTCCCATGCTGTCTGGCATATAGTAGGCATTCAATAAATATTTTGTTGAGTCAGTTCATAAATTTACTGATTAGGTGACTTCTCAAATGGACATAAACAATAATAGTTGCAATACAGGGTCACTGACCTCTATAAAGACTGTTAAAAGGATTCTATAAATAAGGTATTAAGAGGAATGTGGAAAATGATTAAGCATACAAATGTTAGCCTTTATATAGTTAGGTGAAAACAAATTGAGAAAGTCACATAAAATCTTTAGACCAAGAATGAGCCAAGAAAATATTATTTCAAGGGGACATATTAGAGTTAAGGGGATATCTGTGAAAAGCATCCATAAGATAGGATATGCCAACGGATGATATTTGAGACTGCTCAGCCTCATAAATGTGCAGACTGGGAATCATTCAGGTGCACCCTATTTTCCACCTGTGAACCCAAATAGCTCCAGCGTGCGCTCTACCTTGTCGTGGTGCTCCTGCTTGCTATAGATTGCTGACAACAGGCGGTAGCATTCAAGGCATCCAGTCTCTTCTGACACAATGTGGTTGGTCATCTTCTCAGCTTCTTTTGTCTGACCCATCACGGCCAAAACCTGAGCCTGTGAAAAACACACTGAATTGGCTTAGGAGACACTGTGTTACCACCTCATCAAATAAAGCATCTCTGAATAGAGGCATTCCAGAAACACTACAGAAAAAAGTGCTTAGCATCTGATTGCAACTCACAGAGGGAGTTGAATTTCCAGTTTACAGGCTAAAAAGTTTGTTGTTTGTTTCTGTTTATTTATTTGGGGAGCATGCATTGTGCATGAAGAGCAGGGACACCAAAGATATCAACGAAATGACTTGCGATCTTTTTTGAAAGTTGAGTAAATTTTTCAACAAAGAAATGATCTTTTTATGGTTTCAATAGGACATGATGTTTCTAACAAGATAAGAAGTTTGATTTATTGCCTATCTGAAGAGGAACAGCAGAAATGCAAACTTCCAAAAATCAAAATTAAAGATACTGTCGACTATTAATTTTTAAAATTTGACAACCATACTGTAGTTGTGTTAGAGAATGTCCTTGTTTTCAGGAACTAGATGCTGAAGTATTTAGAAATAAAGGGCATGAGATCTGTAACTTTTACATGGCTCATGAAAAAAATAAATGCATTAGTAATATGCATTTGCACACATACATAAATATGCACATAGGTACATATATGGATGCATCCACCCATACCTACATGAGGGATTGATAGACAAATTCATCAAAACACTAAAAACTGATGGATCTGGGTAAAAGGGGATACAGGGGCTATTTGCTCTTCTTGCAAATTTTTGTAAGTTTGAAACGATTTCAAACCAAAAACTTAGAAAGTTTTTTAGTGTCCATGTCTTTGGTGAATGGCTCCAACAATGGTTATATGGATATGCAGAAAATGGGTATATGCAGTGTTCCGGTTGCAGTTCTTTTTCTTGTTTTGTTTTAAGACTATTTATTCATGAGAGACACAGAGAGAGAGGCAGAGACACAGGCAGAGGGAGAAGTAGGCTCCCTATTGGGAGCCCAATGCAGGACTCATCCCAAGACCCTGGGATCACGACCTGAGCTCAACCACTGAGCTGCCCAGGTGTCCCACAGTTCTGAGGCTTCTGACCCAGCTCCCCACAAGGCAAACTGTGTGTCCCCGCCTCGTTTCCTTTAGCCACTGTGCTCACCAGGGCCAGACGGAGCTCCCTTTGAGAGGGCTGAAGTGCCGCAGCTTCCCGGTAAATCTGCAGAGCCTCTTCATACCGGCCTGTGTTATAATACAATGCTCCCAACGGTGATAGTATCTCGGCTTTGCGTGCCACCTGCAGGGCCCTGAGTTTTGAGAAAGGTGAATTGAAATTCTAACAGATACATTTCGAAAGCTCAAAACTCAGATTCATCCCTGAATTCATCCTCAGATTCAGGGATGAATCTGAGTCCATGGTTGGAGACTCTGCTCCAATGTGGTCTTTGTTTTTATAATCAAGAAGAGTGTTTTTAAAAAGATGATAATACCACCTTCTGACTAGAAGAAGGTCTCTGGCAACCTATCAATATGGCAACTGAGCTCCAAAGGAGCTCTTCCATTAATAGTGACAGGCTGGTTCTGATGCATGCACAGTCTTTTCCCCCATATCCATTTTGGAAATGGCTATTTGTGGTTTGGGCTGCAGTCCAGAGCCTCAGAAAACAATGGACCAACAAAAGCAGAGATTAAACTCCAACCTTGCACTACCCCCACGTTCTAGCCAGCAGGCTTTCTAAAACCATTCCCCAGGATACACCACTTAGTGTTTGGTAGTAGAAGAGGAGAATCTGTAATGCCTGACTTGGCAATATTTGTTAATATTCTAAGAGCCTGTCTGTTCTGATGACTAAGCACTGGAAGGGCAACTATTGAGGTCTTTGGGCAACTTACAAAGTGACAAAAAGAAACTTTACCTTTTGTACCATTCTTCGGCCGCACTATTGTCTCCCAGTGACCTGTAGAGCCTCCCCAGATTCACCATGGCCACGTGATGACTTGGGCTGAGGGTGATGGCCTGTTGGTAATGGGCCACTGCCTTCTCTGGAGAGCCTGTAACCAGTAACCAGTAGTGGTTGGTAAGAGCAGAGAATGATTAAATTATACAATACATGAGACTCTTCATTTCTCTTCTAATGCATATCATTCCTCTTCATATTACTGAGTCATATCATCAGTTATTCAATTGGTAAATTAGCTTGCATTTGGCTTCGTCTCCTTTGACTTTGGACCATTTATTACTCATTCCCACTTCCAAGGAAATTAATAATAAAAAAAAAGCAATAAGAACTAAAATCTGTTTCTTTTATTAGGCATAGCATTTCAGCCAAAGTGTTTTTTTGGCCATTGCCCTAGATAATATGATGTTTTGAAATCATCAATGATTGTTACTTATACAAGATATTGTTGATTCTCATTATACGAAAAATAGAATAGGCTATTATAGAAAGAATACTCTCCTGAAACAATTTCTAAGGGTTGGCCTCAATTATTCTACTGCAATATAGCAACTGAAGCACTACTTTACAGAAGCATGTATCAGCTAGATAATGAAAATCTTTTCAAAACCATACATTTTTGTTAAACGGTATTTATGTACTGGGACTTCAACAAATAATGCCACCTTGCATATGTCCAATGAACTACACATCTTAAAATATTTTAATTAAATGATCTTTACAGGTATTTTTGATACTATTTATCTGCCTTTTTAAGAAAATATTTTACCTATTTATTTATTTGAGAGAGGGAGAGTGTGAGAACGCACAAGAAGGGGGAAGAGCAGAGGGAGAGGGATAAGCAGACTCTGCCCTGAGAACCTTGCATCAGATCAATCTCAGAACCCTAAGATCATGATCTGAGAAGAAATCAAGAGTCAGCTGCTAAACTGACTGAGCCACGCAAGCGCCCCCCCCCCCCCATTTAGCTGCCTCTTGATACCATTTGGCTGTCTCTTGGGATTTAGGAGCTATTTAAAAATAAACAAAAGTATTATTTCAGAGATATAGACACTAAAGTGCACAGTGCACTTAAAAGACTTGACAAAAATCCCAAGTCAACTGAGGATGAAGACCAGAACTAGAATCCAGTCTCTGATGAGGTCCCCAAAGAAGCTTCCTAGTGAAATTACATCTCAGTGACTGAACTGTAGTATAGTCTGAAGTTCTAAAAAAAAAAAAAAAATGGAATGCTTATTACCTGTAGACACCTTCTCAAGTGCACCTTCTTTGAATACATGTCTGCACCAAAACCGATGTTATGTTTTTACAGATCTATGTACAGGTCACAGGTAATAGGGAGAATTTCACCAGTATAAAATACATGAATATAAAGGGAGTGGCAGGAAGATATATAGGGAGGCCAGTGAGATTTTTAGGGGAATAGCACCGTTTGTTGTTGAAGTAGAAGAGGGAACACCAAACCAACAGAAGTCTCTTTCAGTTCTTAAATCTTTAGGACACCTAACGTATTATTGTGTTGCTAATAAACCAGCAGGTGGCACTACAAAACAATTTTATATGCAAAAATAAGGGACATGTTCTAGGAGTTTAAGAATGTAAATTTGCATTCTATAAAACAGTAAAGTTTCAGATATACTAGAAAATAAAAACCCTTTCGAGCATTCATATTGACAAAATAATTAAAATGGAATTTTATCACAAAGCATATAGTCTAATGGTCACTGAGACCAAAATGGTGCTTTTGCATTAAATTCAAATACCTTTTGATTCTTTATAAGTATTCATAGCATGCCAACAGTAGATGGGACACAAATCACAAAGAAAACAGAATCCCTGCCCAGTAACGTTTTGCATTAAATAAGATGGAGTAAGTACATTTTATATAGTTCCTGCCATATAAGTGTACTCTATCAATTATAATAATATAGTTTCTGTAATGTACATCAAGAATGATGAGACAATTCTGGAGACTTTTTTTTTTTATCAGATGTAGAAAAGTATTTTCCATCTGCCGGTAACTAGATTCAGAGGCAAGCCCTGCATCATTGCTAAGGAATGTTTCACCATCATAGATTTATGGACTTGTCTAAATGATACTCAAAGGCCTGCTACTCATTAAATCAGCAAGGCTACTTCCTAACACCTGGCGGTGGGGAGGTTGGCAGGGGCAGCTCTCTTAGAGCTATACAAACTGGGCGGATTTTACTGAGCTGAGCTTGAAGGCTTAGAGAAATGACAGCCCCATGGTACAATGTGACGGTCAACAATGTGAGTTTCCTGCCAAACCCAGTGAATGTGACCTCTGAGACATCATTTGGGTGGTTGCCATTTTGCTTGATACATAGTATTATCTCATCTCAGCAGAACAGGTTCTCTTTAATTTCACTTACCAGTATCAACTAAGAAAACCCCATAGTTGTTGTGTAAGTCTGAGCTGTCTGGACAGTTCTTTATTCCAGCCTGGTATATCTCCTCAGCTTCCTTAAATCTCTCCTTTAAAACAGAACAGGAAAATAAATGAGAAAAAAAAAAAACCCAGTAACAATAATAAACTGAACAACTGATGTGGGACAAGTAAAACCTAACTTACTGAGCATCTACTATGCAATAGGTACTAAGATCAAACACTATGTACTTTGAATTAAAGTCAGTGCTAATGGCACAAATTCCTACAGTTCATATCTGTTCATATTTAGTTCCTTCAGGGCAAACAAGCAGATGTTAACCAAGAAGGGACATCTGGAAGGATTTGCCCTATAATTGGAAAAAGCCTCAAATAGTTGTTTGAATGGGGATTCCCTCACCCTAGTAACTCTCTGAAAATGAGTGATACAACCATAGAGGAGTATCTTCAGAGGTGACAATCTGACTGGGAGCCAGAGATGCCTGGGACATTTGTCTTGCAGCTGCACTTGGCATAACTAGCATTCTCTTTACATACACTATCTTGTTTATTTGGGAAGGTATTTGAGGAAAGGAGAAGGAAGCTGATGCAGATTATGGAGAGACTGGCTGTGACCTTTCTTTAATCAAAATGTTTCTAGAGCCTACCCAACTCTTTGCTCCTTCTTTTCTTCAACCTGTGTTTTCCATTTCAGAGCCATACCCTCCAATCAGAATATATATCTCCCCAAAGGCAGCCCTCCAACTCCTACTACAGTGCAAGGCCCAGACCATTCATCACATCTTCAAAGAGTCATTTCCTAATTGTCCTGGTCTTCTTCTAAAGATTCACTTTAGCACACTAGTAATTCTGAATTAGCTTTTATTTACATTTTTCACAACCATCTGAGATTGCCATGCCACACTTTCTTTCACAATATAAAAGGTAAAACCTACTTAATGAATCAAAGCTACTTAGGTTCTAACAATTACAAAGTAAACAATTTCATAGTTTCCTGGTACTGCTGGGAAGGTCAGGTAAAGGGAAATGATTTGGCATAAAGCACATAGCAACTTTTCCTTGAATATGCTCTGGGGGTGGGCATATTCCATGATATTACTGCTTTTACTACTAAGCATTCAACCAGACTCATGCAAAGGAACATACAGCATCAATTTTCTCAGACGTGACACTGTTGGCTTGTGAATAAAAATGCACTGAGAGTTGTACAATAAGCCAAGGAGCCTAAATTTGATTTGACCCAGAAAGGTAAAGACACTTTACTCTGTGGAATGACCGCTGACAACTTTTTGAAGATTTATTTATTTATCTGAGAGAGTGAAAGCGCACACATGGGTGTGAGGGGGAATGGGCAGAGAGAAAGATCTCAAGCAGACTCCAGGCTGAACATAGAGCTCAATAAGGAGCTTGATCTCACGACCCATGAGATCATGACCCGAGCAGAAACCAAGAATTGAATGCTTAACCAGCTGAGTCACCCAGGTGCCCATGCAGCTATCTCTTTGAATCCACACACTTAAGTACCATTTAGGAAACCAGGTGCAGTTGGAATTTGGCAGATTTCATCTATTTGAATTACAAATCCAGAGTCTAGCAAAAATGGAGATCCATGTTTCTAAAAAAGTATATGTGCATATACATATGTGTGTGTATGTGTATATGTATGTAAAGTATATGTATTTATTTTTAGTATATGTATTTTTGATTGCCAACAACAAATTGTCAAACTTAGAAAAATTAGAGATGAATGAATATCTCAAAACCATCTTTTAATCTATTAAAGAGAAGAAAAACTTGATGAAAATATCATCCATTGAAGAACTGATAAATTAGTGTGTGTGCATGTGTGTTTAGAGATAAGCAGAACACAAATTATATAAGACTCCAATCATATTAGTAGCTACAAAGTACCACTGCATACTTACTCATTTATTCATTCACTCAGGACAAGTTTACTTCAATGCCTATAGAAAGTATAGCAAGCGATTAAGAAATGGGCTGCCGGTGAGCGACTAAATGGATTGGAATCCCAGTCTCACCATTTACTATCTATGCCTTGCTTCTATGCCCAGGTGTAAAATATGGCTAACAGTAGTCCCTATCTCATAGGGTGGTTGTGAGTATTAAATGGATCAAAACATGTGAAGCACGTAGAACAAGGTTTAGCACATAGCACTTTGTCATCTTAGCCACATCCTTATTATGATCACAGCGCTAGCATTACTACTGGTATCACAGGGAGGCAGATACTAAAAACATGGAGATGAATAAAACAAAGTATTTCTATTTTAGGAGCTCAAAGACAAGTGAACTAACAATTACAACCCAATGAGAGCAGTGTTTTAAAAAGGTAGGTATAGCTGCTCTTGAGCTCAGGTATCCTAGAACTGTTCCTGTGGCTGTATCAGGTGTCAAGGCCCTGTTCAAGTTCCTTTCCTACAAAAGCTCTTTAATTAATAGCTTTAAATGAGAAATAATTAACCCAGGTATTTTTCCTTTTAACTTTTCTTAATCATCTTCTGAAACAGGTCAATAAACACCTAATATCCTAGAGGCAACCAGAAAAAGAAAACCCTGGTTAATCCAAAGGGAGTGATCAGCTCCTGAAAATCTGAAATTTTCTGTGTCACCCTTGAACTAGTGTTGCTGTTGGATTCTAATGCCATCTTTGTCTTTGTAGAAGGATCAAATTTTCTACATTACATGGTACTTTTAAAATACACTAACAGGGGATCCCTAGGTGGCTCAGCGGTTTAGTGCCTGCCTTTGGCCCATGGTGTGATCCTGAAGTCATAGGATCGAGTCCCATGTCAGGCTCCCTGAATGGAGCCTGATTCTCCCTCTGCCTGTGTCTCTCATGAATAAATAAATAAAATCTTAAAATAAAATACACTAACATAGTCCTGATAAAATAAAAATTAAAAAAAACCCACCCAATTATTAAAAATGCAATGGATAAAATTTTCAGCAGAGGAAATAAAAGAACATTAGAGCTGGAAAGTATTAATTTATAAATAAAAATGTATAACTAACTTAAGTAGAAATAGACACTAATTTGCCACCATTTTTAACTAATCAAGAAATGTGGGTACAAAGTGGCTACCAAACTTGCTCCATATCTCATAGCTACATGGGGACAGAAAACAGAATTTAGTTTTTTAGTGGACATACAGGGAGCTGGTAAGCCCTGAACAGAAGCAGTATTTCTGGAAATAATGGTGTCTCTGGCATCAAAAGAAGCAATTATACCTTTGGATATCCATCTGTCTTCTCAACAATTATTTGTGAGCACCATACACATGTCTAGTATACAGTGGAGCTAGAAGAGTGAACAAGACAGACAACAATCCTGCCATGACAGTCAAGTGGGATTCAGACAGGAAGAAGACACTGCAATGTACTGTGACAGTGTCATGGGAAGAGAATCACAAGATACTTGGGGCAGCCAGAAATGACACCCGGACCTGGGGTGAGATAGATTCTCTACACCTGTCATGATCCAAATGCCTGAGAATGCTAGTTACCATGAACTCCAGCAGCTGCACAACATAAAGGTGTGCTTGAAAAAAATCCATAGCTACTTCAAATCTTAGAAACATCATTTTACAACTAAACATAGGAGAGCTGGAAGGTGTTTTTCCTGAAAAGAATAAAACCGATGTCTTCACATTCTAATTTGCTGGAGTCAGATCCAACAGTCAACAACAGTTTTCAAGTGCAATTACCCTTTACCTGATTTCATTTTACGTTTTTCCCACATTCTTGTTGCTCTCAAAGAGCCAAAAAGGTCACTTTTTTCATCTAAAACTTCTCTTATTTGGGGGTTTATGAACTGGGTTTCCACTAGAAATGCAATTTTCAAAGTCCAAAGAAGTAATGGGATTTAAAAGACCATGCGTATCAAGAGCAAGTGATCGCATCCATGTGCCCTTGGTAACCCAAGGGCAGTCTCAAGACTCTGGCTTTATGAAAAATGTCTTCAATATCTGTCTTTTCCTTTCGCTTGACTGTAAATTTCAAGGAATGATTAACTCTGCTTATTAAAAAATGAAAGAGAACCACCACCACAGGAGAAAAATACCTTCTAGGTGTTTATTTAAAATAAATTCCACCTTCTCTGGAAGGGCAATGCATTTATCTTAACAAGTAGTAGTACTGCATCCCTGAAGCTCTATTTCAAGCACTCACTTTTTATTTACCTCATCTGGCTCGATGTCCTGACCTAAGCTAATCATTCCTAGTCTCTACTGACTCGTGAGATCCAGGGGAAATGAATATAAGCTATTTATAGGACAACTTTAATTAAAAATGGTTGTGACCAGAGAATGGCTCTGACAAATAATACTGCCTGCTGTACACCAGAGTCCCTACCAACCGCTGCCTCAGCATGAGATCATTTTTGAGGGCAATGGTTAAAATGGGCAGCATGCAACCATGGGCTCCTCTCCAAGGCTCAAGCACTTTCAATAGGGTGGAAATAAAATGGGCCTTGGGGGAGAGATAAAGCATAGTCAACATCTCCACTTTTTACATGCTGTAATTACCCAACATGACATGCTTTTTACCTCAGGGAAGGGAAAGTGAAGAGTAGATCTTTGGAAAAAGCAACTTGACTGTAATTTACTCTCTTGGGCCAACTGATATTTGGAAAACTTCTTGCAGTTCAAGCTGCAGCAACCAGGAGGACAAATGGATATGGGCTTAATGCAGCAAGCCTCAAACTTCTTGGTTTCAGATCTTTTTGTACTTTAAAAATTACCAAGGACTCCCAAAGAGCTTTGTTTATGTGAGCTATATCCATCAATATTTACTACAATAGACCAGAAGCTGAGAAAATTTTAAAATATTTATTTAAAATAAACTCAAACATAATACATGCATATAAAAATTTAAAAAAAAAATTTCCATGGGGGGAGAAAAACCTAATGAGAATACTGCCATTGTTTCATATTTTTGCAAATCTCTTTAATGTCTGGCTTAATAATAGAAGACAGATGGATTCTCACATCTACTTTCATGCTAGTCTATGTTTTTTTAAAAAAGATTTATTTATTTACTTCAGAGACAGAGAGAGCAAATGCACAAGTGAGTGGGGGGAGGGACAGAGGGAACGAATTCTCAAACTGAGTAGAATTCCCTACTGAGCACGGAGCCTGACTCAGGGCTCCATCTCATGACCCATGAGACCATGACCTGAGCCAAAACCGAGTTAGACACCAACTGCCTGGGCCACCTAGTAGGCGCTCCTGTGCTAATCTATTTTTATGTTTTTAGTTGAAGTATGTGAAAAAACATAGCCATGTAATTGGAAAGTGGAAGAATATTTTAGTGGTCTTTTCATAATTGTAAATACATCATGTAGCCTCTAAAAAAATACTGTACACTCACAGCAGAATGAGAGAACAAAAGGCAAACTACTGGTTAGTAGTATTATGAAAACTGCATTGACCTTCCTGGACCTCAGGGTTCTCCAGACAACACTTTGTAAACAGCTGGCTTAATGAATGGCCAAAATGGGTACTTACTGTACAGAAGGTGTAAGATGTGGTTTTGCAAAGTGGTGAAGGACCTACAGAGATTGGGATGGAAAGTTGTGCTAGTGCCCTGACATCATGGTCACACACTTGAATTGTTTTCTGGACGTATTTCCATTCTGGTCAATGGCACACAGTGCCATAAGGTATTTCCCCTTTATTCCAATGCCTTTATTTACTATGATGAACCTGGAAAGTGTAGGAGCAATGGATGTTTAAACTCATGCCAAAGATTTCTCTAAGAAACTCTCCAACACATAGCAGCTCAAAACACAGAGCAGAGATGCCTGCTTTCCCATCCTCTCTTTTGCTTTCATTTTCTTTACAAAACCATTCTTCCACCCAACAGCCATCAGCGGGGACATTCGTGAGCAATGAGCTGCCAATATTTGATGTCTAATTCTCTTTCTCATCCAGCTAAAATAAACCAATTAACTTAGCATTTCTTCTCACCAAGGAAATGGTAGGTATTTCTTCATCTTGAATTTTTTTTTATCACTCAGCAGACTGTGATCACTAACACCGTGTGATAATTTATGCAAAAAACCCCAAGCACTTTACAGAGGAAATGCCAAGAACAGTTAAATGAAAGTTAAAAGTATGATGAGAGTAAGGAACCACAAGTGTATAACACTGTAGATCAGGAAAAAAGGGGGAAAAGCTCACATTTGCAGAGAGCTGCACTCTCTCCATCACTAAACTCTTCTCACACTGTCCTCATTCTCTGCATTTTCAGACACATGATTTCCTGTTAGAGAAAGATTTCCTGCTCTTCTTCACCTCAGAGCCTTCATCACATGGTCTATTCTCTCTAGCCAGAAAGCTTTCCCCATTCCTTTTTACTTTGCTGATATCTAAAAGTTCTTCAGGTATCTGATGACATGCTGCTCTTTGGTCCCTGCCCCTGCTCCCCATGTGCCCCTTTCCACATTAGGCCACATCCGTATCTTATTCTCATTGGTACTTTCTCTTTGCACGTTTGTCACAGTTGTGTTAGATACTAGGGAGGGGGCTATAATTCTTTGCTTAGGGGCATCCTTCCCTTCTAGACTCTTAGTTCCATGAAAATAAGGCCCATACTTTATTAGTTCAACAATCTCTAATGTTTAGTGGTACCTAGATGTTCAATAAATATGTGCTGAATAAGTAAATCAATACATTATCAAGGTAGGGTCCAGTTTAAGTTTACGTTTACTTGGCCATAATGCCAACAGTATACATGGCTGAACTGACCCAAAAGATGGCAGAAGGAGAAAAGTTGACTCTGAACCTTTCTCTCAGTCTATACTCGTAACTTTTATTTTACTGTTCCAATTTTCTTTTCATTCTTTTATCAAGCGAGGTCATATCCCAAAATACATGAAAGAAAAATATTTTAAGTGTTATGAAATTAATTAATTGAGTTTTTCAATAGGCTATAAAACTAGGGAGAGCAATAACTTACAATGGGTCAGAGTCATAAGCAGTGTTAATTTTCCCCCCCTTTACTGCTAGTGTAATGTAAGCTACATAATCTATCACAAGAGCAGGCTGTTTAAAAATGATGGTGGGCTTATAAATGTTTACAATCCTATCTGTGAAGCTGGAGTACCGCCAGTTCTCAGTGGTACAGAGTATACCAGAAAAGAACAGTAACCCCAAGACCACCTTGACTTCTAGTCTAAAAGTTTATTTTCTGTTCTCAGTTTTCTTGACTACTTTGCTGCAGTATACAGACAGGGACATCAATTTTTTCTAGATTCTTTTATGTATCTCACTTCTATGACAACTCACCCTCCTGGGTTTCCTCTACTTATCCTCTTCCTTTCCACTCTTTCCACGCCCAACTTCATTGACTATTGCCCATTACCATAGTCTAATCACAGGACTGAAGGGTCATAGAGTGAAAGAGCAGTGCCAAGGAATCAAGAAGCCAGGCTCTAGTCCTCTCCTGACACTAGTTATCTATATGACCTTGAGCAGCACCTAATTCTGTATAACCCATATTTTTCTCTGTAAAATGAGAAAGTTAAATTATCCCCCCATTCTTCATTTTCTCCCTCAGAGAAATTACCTCTTCATCATGTGATTTCATTTATTTGAAGTCTTAAATCCATCTTCCCAGCCCTAATCTCCCTCACTGCCATCTGTCCACATGCTATTTCCACTTCCATGTTCCACTAACATTCAATACTTTAAGATTATACACCTCTGGCAACAGAGAGTACTGGTACCACTCTCTTGGAAAGCAACTTAGTAACATATCTCAAGAACAATTTAGTAAGGTATCTCAGTGAAATATGCTGATACTCTTTTGATATGGGAATCTTTCAAAATGATTCAAAATATTGTTTTAAAAAAGCCATAAGAAAGGAAAAGTTCACTGCTACACACACATGCGCACACACACAACCCAAATGACCAAAAGTTGGGGTATTATTATGTAAATTACAGTGTATAATTTTGATAACTAGTAAGTAGCCATTAAAATAGTATTTATGAAGGCAGTACAGCACCATAAAAATAGGTAAATAATATATATAATTTAAAAGTAAGTGAAAAGAATAGGATACAAATTATGTGTGAATATTAGTACGAAAACAAAATAAGTATGTTGAAAGACCTGCACGGTATTAAAAAATAATATTTGTTGTTTCCACGTATTATATTACTAATGAAAGATATATTTTATCTTCTCTGACTTTTCCACACTTTTCATGTACATTTTCACATTACTTGTGTAATTGAAAAGGAATGTGGAAGCGGATCTCATTTCCTGCCTTCCTAAAATCTCCCTCCTCCTTGGGCTCCCCGTGGCGCTCAGTTGGCCATGTGTCTTCTCACTCCTTTAGGTGTTTGGCCCTGGAATTTTTTAATTTTCTATTTTCTTTTCCCATCAGCCTTCACATACAAACAGTTCCTAATACAAAGGAATTCTTTTCTCACAAGAACATCTTTCCATCCCCACACTTTATTCCAGAGAGGAAGCTCTCCACTACTCATACCAGAATGCATTTAAAAGCCCCCTCAAAATACTCCACATATTTCCACGATTTTCTTCCTCTCCTGTTTTAAAACCCTTGCCTTCGACACTTGCCTTTGCTTCTTACTATCTATCAGTTTTAAATCCACTGTGGGCCTTAAAAGGCTCACATGTAATGCCTTTTCAACTTATTAACTCATTTTTCAAATTTCCCTTCCTCAAATTCTCTACTGTGCCCTAACAGAATTACTTTTTACCTTTGGGTTCCAAGAGAGTGATGGACCAAATGTTAGTCCAAGACACATCCAAGAAGGGATTATTACACTCCTAGCTTTACTGGCAGTGAGGCTGGGAAATAGTATAGACAGACGGCATCATGCTTACAGTAAGAGCGAGGGATGGCAAATAAATCCTGTTGTTATTGAATGAAATCACAGCCTTCAGTTAGGGGAAGGATTTCAGCAGGTTTCTGACAAAGTGCCTCACAACACCTTGTAGATAAGATGAGGTGAGCTAGGTGATAATATGATTTGATAAATTAATCAAAAATTAAATAACTCTACCTAAAGAGTCTTGGGTAAAAGAGGTCAACCTGAAGAGCCTATGGACACAATGCAATGCAAGTCTTTGCAACATTTTTAAAAAAAGATTTTATTTATTTATTTCAGAGAGAGAGAGGGTGCACAAACAGGGGGAAGACGCAGAGGGAAAGAGAGAAGCAGACTCCCCACCGTGCAGGGAGCCCGACGCAGGGCTCAATCCTAGGATCCTGGGATCCTGACCTGAGCTGAAGGCAGACACTTAACCGACTGAGCCACCCAGGCGCCCCTCCCTGCAACATTTTTTTTTTTATCAAAAACATAAATAAATAACTAGAAGCTATTCTTACTCAATTTGCCAAGTGAAATATCTGAAAAGGGGAGTTAATACAGAGAACAGCAAAAAAAAAAAAAAAAAAAGTCCTAGAACGCTAGAACGTCTGAAATTGCAGGCTGATCATAAAGAAGTTGAAATTAAATACAACTTATACAGATATAGAGGAATCCTTTCATCCAGATTTTAAAAATATGCCTGAAAAATGGGTGAGACCTGGATTATTAACAGAGGTTCACATTCTTTAGGGATTTCAGTTGACTGTATCTCCAATGTGAGCCAGAGCATCATGTGGATGCCAGACAACCAATATTTATTTTACGGTGACATTTAATAGACACCCAGGATGTCCAGCCAGGGAAATTTTTTTATTTCACCCTGAAATTGCTGAACTATAGTTCAACACGGGGAGCCTTACTGTCATAGAGAAAGTGGACAGTCCAGAGGCTATGCAAAGCAACATGACCAGAAGCAAAGAAATGGTGAAAGAAATGGGGTTAACTTAGTAAAGGGATGAGGAGGGAAGTGATAATACAGCTGTGCTCTTCAGCTGTGTTCAACAAGCTCTCTGTTAGATCTAGCTCAAAGGGAGCAAATGATAGGATGGTTGACTTTAGCTCAGTGTAGGACAGTTTTCCCCCATTAGGTTGGCCCACAGCCACAGAACGCATGGGCCATGCATGTGTACTGTGACACTGCAAGATGGCCTGCTATGCGAAGGGATGGTTTTACTAGTGTGTTACAGAGTGACCAAGGTTTGCAGTCACTGCTTTGATATACTCTGGGAGTCTGAAATTCTGGAAAGCTATTAAATAAAGTTGTGCCACCAAGAAATGAATCTGTTTACTACCAAAGAATGTTAAGCTGAGTGGATTTTTCTCTACCAGTTTCTCTGTGTCTTGCTTGTACCTCTGAAGTACTCTTTTATTACTGAAGAATTCAAAACATGAAGACAAGCTGTTGAAAGTCAGAGAGGGAAGGCAATCCTGAGTTATGCCCAACAGCTGTTCTGTCTCTTTGATGTTAAAAATCAATTGCCCAAAGGAGCAAAAGAGAAAACCTTTCAATCTTTCAATTACATTCTTAGATCTCATTGCATTTTACATTCGAATCTGGAGTTGGAAAGTCTGGCAAAAAATAACGTGACCCTCATATGGGAGGAAAGATCATGACTGTAGTCATTCTTTGTTCTTAAAAATTGTTCACAACTTCCAACCACATGATACACAATAACTTTACCTCAATTTCCCATTGTGGTTCACAAAAATGAAATTTACCAGACAACTGATTATAAATGAGGCATCTGACATATCTTAAACATAACAGAGCAAAATGAACATATGTTGTCTTTTTTAAACTTCCATTTGTTTTTTTTTTTTAAGAGTTTATTTATTTATTTGATGCACAAACAGAGGGAGCAGCAGAGGGAAAGGCAGAAGCAGACTCCCTGGTGAACAGGATGCCAGAAGTGGGACTCAATCCCAGGTCCCTGGGATCATGATCTGAGTCGGAGGCAGACACTTAACCAACGGAGCCACCCAGGCACCTCTAAATGTTCACTTTCTATAAAATGTATTAATAGCAAGATACTACAAAATGGACTGCAATACATTTCAAGGTCATGAAACATCTTGATCATTTTTAGAGCAGTAACTTTTCATCAACTTGGAGTTCATTACTTTAGGATGACAACACAATTGAAGACCAGATATTGATTAAGGCAACTCGCTTTTCACAATATTAGCATATTAATGCTTTATTTGTACAGAAACAATAGCACTAATTAGAATGGAGTCTTATATTATTCATTGAAATAGTCATCAGCAGTAAGGGCATGTATACCGATGAGCACTGAGTAATGTATAGAATGTATAGAGTATGTATAGTAATGTCCAATTGCTGTACTATACACCCAAAGCTAATATAACAGTATTTGTTAATTATACTTGAATCAAAAGAAAATATGGTAAAAGCCAATTCATTAGCACTTAGTTGACATTAAAGAAGATAACTTCAGACACTCTTAAGATGTTGGTACCATAGATGAGGTAAAGATAATTTAGAATATTTATCAATTTTCAGATTTGGAAATAGGCCCAGAGAGGTAAGGTACTCCTTTTTTTTTTTTTTTAATTTTTTTTTTTAATTTTTATTTATTTATGACAGTCATAGAGAGAGAGAGAGAGGCAGAGACACAGGCAGAGGGAGAAGCAGGCTCCATGCACCGGGAGCCCGACGTGGGATTCGATCCCGGGTCTCCAGGATCGCGCCAAACCGCTGCGCCACCCAGGGATCCCAGGTAAGGTACTCCTAACCAAAGTCTGTGCAGTTGGTTAACTCTAGAAGAAGGTCTAGAACCAGGTCTCCTAGCTCCCTGTCAAATGCTCTTAAGATCACACTACAGGGAGTACCCGAATCCCAAAGCAAATCAAGTCCACACACGGGGTATGAATGCCTGCACTATATAGTGAACTATCCTAAGCCCTAAAAAAGCAATGGATATACGAAGAAGCCACTGCTTTTCTTAAAGAAACTTATGGTTTTGTGAAGAAAACAAATCTGAAAAATTGTTTAAATTATAGCTCCAGATATTAATTCAAGAGTTAAAAATATGTGATTAGTTTTCACATTGATGTGTGTTCCCATGACTGTTATAGGAGCTCTGAGGAAACATGACTCCCATGAGAAGGGGAGGTGGAGAAATGTGGCAGGAGCAAGTAGGAGTTGAACTGGATCTTGAAAACTAGGGAGGATTTATAAGGAGAGAAAGAAAAGATGGCATTTTAGGATGGTGTAATTGTGTGAAGAGATACAAATTCTACTCGTATCTGTAAAGAGCTCTGCAAAACAACATACTGTGTTATCACCGGTATGAGGTAAGGGATATTATCACTTACTGTAAGAGTAATTTTCCCCAAGAAGAGCAATTAAATGTTTATTATCTGTCCTGGTAAATCGGGGGAAAAAAAAGATAAGAGCTGGGAACTATTAATGCAATACTTTATTTACAGTTGACTCTTGAGCAACAGGAGGTTTGAACTGCGAGGGTTCACTTATACACAGGCTTTTTTCAATAAACACAGTATTGTAAATGTATTTTCCCTTCCTTATAATTTTCTTTTTTTTCTTATGATTTTCTTAACGTTTTCGTTTCTCTAGCTTACTTTATTGTGAAAGTACAGTATATAACACATATGCAAAATATATGCTAATCAACTGTTATTGGTAAGGTTTCTAACAGTAGGCTATTAGCAGTTAAGTTCAGGGGGAGTATGGAACTGGAGGGTATTATGCTGAGTGAAGTAAGTCAATCGGAGAAGGACAGTGTATGTTCTCATTCATTTGGGGAATATAAATAATAGTGAAAGGGAATAGAAGGGAAGGGAGAAGAAATGTGTGGGAAATATCAGAAAGGGAGACAGGACATAAAGACTCCTAACTCTGGGAAATGAACTAGGGGTGGTGGAAGGGGAGGAGGGCGGGGGTGGGGGTGAATGGGTGACGGGCACTGAGGGGGGCACTTGATGGGATGAGCACTGGGTGTTATTCTGTATGTTGGTAAATTGAACACCAATAAAAAATAAATGTATTAAAAAAGTTTAGGGGGAGTCAGTATGTAGATTTTTGACTGAACAGGTGGTCAATGCACCCAACCCCACATTGTTCAAGGGTCAACTCTATTTGCTTACTTACACCTTATTATTCTACAAACCAAGGAAGTTTTAAAAATTGGAAACAAAAATTGAATAAAATAAATTAAGGAAAATGATAAACTCAGGAATAAAAGCATCACACACAGAAAAGCCAACTATACAGTCCAGATGTCTGTTAATCAGAGGTCAGGGGCAAGGTGGATGGAAATAGAGCTGACCCTTTTTAGCATCTGCAAGACTTTCCTGCATTAGATTAAAAATAAAGCTAAGAGCTTGCAACTCAGGAAAGGCTGAGCCTTTCCTAATACTGATAATGAGAGAAATTTTTCCTGAGTCCTCATAAAGAAGCCACTGAATGATATAGTAGATGCTGTCCTCAACCCCATCCCTGATTCTATGGTTACAAAGAGTAATTTCATATGGTGGTCCTCATACTACCGCTTAGTGTAGGACAAACATATCACATTTAGGTATGATCAATTACAAAACAGCGTGGCCCACATGCTTACTCCTCCCACAACATAAGAGGAAAATTTAGAATATGTACTGGATTGGAGAGACTATATATTCTACAGTTCACAGGGATTCATTTATTCACTCAAAGTATATTGAATGTATACAACGTGATGGACATGGGAATACAGCCATAAATAGAAGAGATGGTCATTCTTGTGAGTTAAATATTCTAGTGGTGGGAGAAGGATCACAGACAATCATGTCAGGGGTGCTTGGGTGGCTCAGTCTGTTATGCATCTACCTTCTGCTCAGGTCATAATCCTGGAGTCCTGGGATTAAGCCCCAAGTCCAGCTCCCTGCTCAGCAGGGAGTCTGCTTCTCGCACTGCACCCCCATCCTAGCTCATGCTACCTTTCTCAAATAAATAAATAAAATCTTTAAAAAAAACATATGTTAGATGACGATAAATGTTATAGGGAAAAATAAGGCAGGACAAGGTGATAGAGAACATGATGGGCAGTGTGATGCTGGTATTTAGAAAGGGTAATAAAAAACAATCCCTCTGATGTGGTAAAGTTTGTGTAAAACCAGCATGATAGGAGGAAGGATACTCTAAGATGTCTGGGAGAAAAGTGCTGCAGGCAAAGGCCCCAAAAGAGGAGTATGCTTGGCATGTGTGAGCAACTGCAAGACAGAGGCCAGGCAGAGGCACGATTAAAGGTCTTATGAAAATGAATGAAACAGGATGAGGTGAGAAAAAGGAACAATGGCAGAGTCAATCTTTGCTTCAGAAAACTCCTCTGTGTCTGCTTTAAAACAAGCCAAAGGGAGTTGAGGACAACCAGTATATATCATAGAATATGACCATCACCATGTCCGCTTAACCACTATGCTAAAACATGCACTAAAATCATCCAACAAACATGAGTTTTGTCTAAAGTTCAACTACTATTAGAGTTAGCATGAAAACTAGGCTTTCATTTCTGACATTTAAATATCCATAGAAAGTTCTAAATTGGCTTCCTGGTGAAACCTCCAAAGTTTTTTGAATGCAAATCACACCTCTATGGAACTGACATGCAGTATCAAATCATTCATTACATTTAAGCCAATGGAATGCTACAGGGCATCTTTTGAAGGTGCTGACTTTTATTTTATTTTATTTTATTTTATTTATATTTATTTTTGTATATTTTTTATTGGAGTTTGATTTGCCAACATATAGCATAACACCCAGTGCTCATCCCATCAAGTGCCCCCCTCAGTGCCAGCCACCCAGTCACCCCAACCCCCCCCCGCCCACCTCCCCTTCCACTACCCCTTGTTCGTTTCCCAGAGTTAGAAGTCTCTTATGTTCTGTCCCCCTCACTGATATTTCCCACTCATTTTCTCTCCTTTCCCTTTTATTCCCTTTCACTATTTTTTATATTCCCCAAATGAATGAGACCATATAATTTTTGTCCTTCTCCAATTGACTCACTTCACTCAGCATAATACCCTCCAGTTCTACCCACGTTGAAGCAAATGGTGGGTATTTGTCATTTCTAATGGCTGAGGAATATTCCATTGTATATATAGACCACATCTTCTTTATCCATTCATCTGCTGAAAGGACATCGTGGCTCCTTCCACAGTTTGGCTATTGTGGACATTGCTGCTAGAAACATCGGGGTGCAGGTGTCCTGCCGTTTCACTGCATCTGTATCTTCGGGGTAAATCCCGAGTAGTGCAATTGCTGGGTCATAGGGTAGCTCTATTTTTAACTCTTTGAGGAACCTCCACAGAGTTCTCCAGAGTGGCTATACCTGTTCACATTCCCACCAACAGTGCAGGGGGGTTCCCTTTTCTCCACATCCTCTCCAACATTTGTTGTTTCCCGTCTTGTTAATTTTCCCCATTCTCACTAGTGTGAGGGGTTATCTCATTGTGGCTTTGATTTGTATTTCCCTGATGGCAAGTGATGGGGAGCATTTTCCCATGTGCTTATTGGCCACGTCTATTGTTGACCTTGATTTTAAAGACAATCTGGCAATTGTGTGATAGCAGAATCCACTATCTATTGAAGGCACTTACGTGTGTCAACAAAACGGTATCATCAATTTAGAGAAGACAATTAATGTTTGGTTCCCCTCAGCGGGGGGCATGCATCCAGAACACTGAAACCAGTATCCAATCATGTAGACACAAGCAAAGAGAAGGAGGCGGATAAAAATATCCCTTTATGCCATGAGAAGTGTTGTGTCTTTGGAACCTGTTCTGTAAGCTTCTGCAATATTTTAACAGGTACTGAGACACAGGATCTATTAAGATTATCAGTGATTGGTTCCCTATTGAGTTTGGAGATCTGACTCCCATTAATAATTCCCCAGAAGAATATAAGTAAAGAGCAATAAAGCTGGCAAATATTGTGTATTGCTCTTGACAGATTCTGTCCCAAAGTGACACAGAATATATCAATGACCTCTAATGGACCATCTTTGCCTAAAGGCTCTCTTCACTACACTGTTCAGAGTAAGGAAGCTGGGCTTGTAATTTCTGTCAAGAAGAAACTGACATAGAGATTGGCTGTCCAATATGGGTTTACAAATTAAACCATCAGAACCAAAAACTGGTTAATATTAATTTATATATTCAACAGTAAAAACTTTTTAGAAAATATGTGAAGTTCCAAGGACACAATTACCTGCTCGGCCAACAATGAAGCTAAACTTGAATATGCATCTGCGAACTCTGGACCATATTGAATGGAATCCTTCAGTAATGTGATGGCTTCTTCTTTCTTCTCCTGGGACCTACAGATTATAAAGAGGGAAAAAAAAATCTTTTAATAGCACTTTGTTTAAATCCTCTGACTAGACGTTAAAACCTCATTTCTTTTCGCAAAGAGAACCTGATTCTCTCTGGATTTCACTGCAAATGAACTGCACTAGATTGTCTCAAGGTGCCAACGGTTTCCGTCTCTGAATTCTCAGTGGAAAGACATGTAAATGATGCTGCAGTTTATTCACTGATTTTTTTTCTACCTTCTGTTTCCTGCTGTGCACTTCCTGAGAGTTTTACTTAATATTTTACAGGCTTGTTAATCAGAAACCTTGACCCTTAGAGGAAGAGTTGTGGAGGCATTTGTGGGAGCCAGTTGAAGCCAACTCCAACAAGAGGAGTTGAGCCCCGGGAGTACTGGTTGCACCACCACAGGCTCGGCTGCTAACAGTGGCTGAGGCACCTATCAGGGACAAGTCAGCCAAGCTCATGTTAACCTTTGTTCTTATATCTAAGAAGGATCCTTTTATACATAAGATGTGAAGTTAGAAAATACCATGACTACTGGTTGGCAAAGAATGATTGGCTATTTAATCATATTATTTTTATTGAAAATCTGGGCTGGTTCTGTTTTCTTCATTTTAGTCTTCCAAAAGTGATTACTTCTGGTTCAAAGAGGACTCAAGGCCCCAAAGTTATTACCAACATTTTGGGTGGCAGTTCTCTTTCCTGCTTGTGCCATGGGGGCAAAACTGGGTCATTATCCTGATATCAGTATTTTTGAAGCCAAACATACACACCAGCAGTGATCAACTTCGCTACTAATACAATTTCACAAACACTGACCACTTTGCTCAGTGCTAGACATAACTGGTAAAAGGAGTGGAATGAAAAAAACAGAATCCCTGAACTATAGAGAACACACAACCTAAGGGTCCTCCCACATTTATTGGGTACCAATACAGAATTGTATGCTTATGTTTTCACTATTTAGGGTCAACAATCATTTTTTTGGCGATGTACCTTATGCTCTGGGAAATTTTCCCATTAACAGTATTAATCTTCACAACAGCCTCATGCAGCAGGTGTTCACTGCCCTATCATTTTCATTTTTTGAAGGAGAAAATTTGGATTCAGAAAAGCTTAGTGACTCATCATGTTCATATAGCCTGTCTTCTGGGTCGAGAGCCCATACTCTTCCATCACACTGTATCTGCTTCCTCTAACTACTTAGAAACCCATTTCTTACGACCTTGCTGCTCAGTGTGTGATTCATGGACCAGTATCATCAACCTCACCAGGAACTTGTTAGAAATGCAGAGCCTCCGGCTCCATCCAGACCTCCTGAATCAAACCCTACATTTTAAAAAGATTCCCTGGTAATCTGTTCACACGCTGAGATTTCAGCAGAATTGCTCCATAAATTAGCAAAGGCGGCTCAGTGTCGTTCTTGCTGCAAAACCCCTATGTCTTCAGTCTCTGGGTGATGAACATCTGGAGAGGAAAAACTACTATTGAGTCCATGAGTTTGAGTTCCAAGTGCTAGAAGCAGCATGCTACAAGGCAATTTTACCTGGAAAAGAGTCTTCTATGATAGACCTTGAAAAAAAGTCATGTTTCCAGCATAGACCTTGCATTCATCTGTGCAATTTGGCTCATATGTATCATTGGTCTATTACATGTTGGCTATTTCCTAAGGGAGGTCCATGCCATCTTTGTCTTCCTGGAAGCACGCTAACTCCTACTGGGCTCCCCTTGATGCAGTCCTGTTCTTGATATCAAGGTGTAACATCTGTGTGCTTCAGTGGATTATTTTTGGGATGTGGCTTGAAAGTTTCAGGGTTATAAGAAATTTGTATCTCATCTCTTTTAGTGATGCTTTTTTAAAAACTGATTCATTCATTTAGTCAATAAACACTGAAAGAGTGTAACTACGGAAGTCCACTATGTTTATGTACTCCTTGGTTTCTAATTTAAAATATAACTTGAAGTACATCTTCCATGGGCACATGTAAATGAAAGCTTATTTTTTAATCCTGGTAATTTGACTACTGATTTCATGGTTAGCAGAACTCTTCCTCCAAGGATTTCATAAATCTTTTTTTTTTTTTTAAGATTTATTTATTTTAGGGAGGGAGGGGAAGAGGGAGAAATAGAGTCTCCTGACACAGGCAGCTGCTCTGAGACCCTGAGACCATGAGACTGGAGCCACTCTCCGGTCTGACTCTCTTGGTTTAAGAGTCAGATGCTTAACCAACTATACCACTTAGATGCCACTCATAAATCTTCATTAATATTAATTTGGAAATCCTCCCAAAATCCATAAGAAGATTCAGACTTTAGAAATTAAGGCTGAAGATTAAGTCCCTCAGAATGTAACTGAGCTTGGATATTCTTCAAAATCAGCAGGAAAGAGATCCCTGGGTGGCGCAGGTTTGGCGCCTGCCTTTGGCCCAGGGCGCGATCCTGGAGACCCGGGATCGAATCCCACATCAGGCTCCCGGTGCATGGAGCCTGCTTCTCCCTCCGCCTGTGTCTCTGCCTCTCTCTCTCTCTCTCTCTGTGACTATCATAAATAAGTAAAAAAATAATAAACAAACAAACAAAAAAATCAGCAGGAAAAAAACCACAAACCCACAACAATTTGATAGAAAAGATGTAGTGATTTTCATTTGTCATGGCTCACATCAGTTAGAATGGCAATTTAAACCTTTTATGTATGAATTCAGTGTGATTAATTACCACTTAAGGCAGTCTAGGAATCTAAACATTTAAGGCTGTCCATTAACATTCATATGACACAGTGGAAAAGTCAGCATCAAAGTTATCCCCAGGGAACCTAATTCTTTATGAAAAACTGTATCTCTGTTAATCTCTTAAGGGACTGACACACTTTCAAAAAAGAGCTCACCATGTAATTTTGGTGAGTATAGGAGTATTGCAAGATGCAAAGACCATGCAGATAAGACATTTCTCCTCGGCTCTGTACTCCTGGATGATTCTGCTTTTTTCCCTGGGAACTTTCGAGAGTCATTAGATATCAACAGGTGTCAGGTACACACCACCTTAACAGATATTTGAAAATGTTTCTTTTACAGAAGCCCAAGAAACTCATCAGCAGTATTTTGTTGTTTCTGAAAGGGAGAGAAATAGGAGAAAGAAACACTTCCTCTGTAGTGTCTCTTTTGCTCAGCTTTGGTGGGAGCTTAAGAAAATGGCATGGTTTTGATTTAATAACAGAACAGATCATTCATCTCAATAGGACCATCGCTGGTTACATAGTACTGTGATTACCACGTGAGAACTGAACTTCATTTCAACCTGATTCTGGTTTCAGAGGCATCCCTTTTCAAATCTATCTTATAGCCCCATGTTTCTCTACTAATTTTCTCATATGAATTAAAAATTGGCGGCAATATTTCTACAAAATTCTGTCGACTAGACTGCACCTTACTCAGTTTTGCTTGCTCGTACCTTCGTTCACAGCCTCTTTCTAGTTCTCTTTTTTTTTCTCCTTCTACTGACAGATACATTTTTTTTCTACAGCACTGCCTTTATATAAAAATCATCATGAATGCCCTGGTGTGTACAGATAGACTGTTTACAACCTTCCACAGTGTGGTTCTGATCAACATTCCCAAAATCAGGTACCCACTAGTCCAGCCAGACTGGGTGGCCTTTGGCATTTATCCTACAGAACCTAAGACATCATCTACTCCACTGCTTTTCTACCCTCAGTGTACTGTAAAATCACCTTGGGTGCCTTTAAAAAGGTCTTGGTGTTCCTAGGCTGCGCCTCTTAATAGGGAGCCATACAAATATGACAGCCATTCAGATTTGAGAATTACAGATATAATTCACCCTCCTTGATTTACAGTAGGAGGAAACGAGGCTCAGAGGGCCTCAGTGATTTGCCCTGGTCCCAAGCAAAAAGGGAGGTCTCACATAGGTCTTGTGCCTCTCTGCCTGGCATTCACGCTGTGCTACTGCACAGATGGCTTTCCCCTCCTCTGCTCTCAACTCTGCTTGACTGACTCACCAGCTCAAAGCATGATCCCTCATCCCATCTCCTAAACATATAACAAAATTAGAAAACATATTTATATATACACTGCCTTTCTTATATGTTGGTTTTCTTTCTGTATCTCTGTAAGGAAAAAAAATGGTGGGTAAATTGCTGTCTGGAAGGCCTGTTCTGGCCTCCAAAGGAGCAGCTGCCTTTGTTCTTCAGTTCACCATTCTAAAGAGTATCTGGGTTCCATCTCACTTTGCTTCTCCAAGGCCCTGGCACAACATATGAAGGGCCCCTGCCACTGCCTCACAGAGGGGGTGCATCTTTCCACCAGTGAGTGGGCCATGCAGGGAAGTGGTCAGAAATTCTTGTTTTCCAGCAGCTGTTTGCTGAGCATTTACTCTCTGCTAAGGACACAGTAAGTGATTCTTTTGAATTCTTTATATTAATTCTTGAGTATAATGAATTAGGCATAATAACTGCCATTTTTAAGATTTAGGAAATGCCAGTAACCAACATCCTAACAAAAATAAACTGAGATTTGGAGGGCTAAGTGATGTGCGCCCAGCACACAGCTACTGTGATACCAGGATTCTAATCTAGAATTTCAAATCTGTCCCGTTCCATGGGCAGGTCACAGTCAGCACTTCTGCATTCACTCTCTTAAATGAGAGGCATCTGAGACCATTACTAGATTTTAAGCTTCTTTATAGGCAAGATCTATGTCTTATTAATCTTACTTCTTTTACCCCAGTAATCTGTACACAGTAGAAAATAATTTTAGTAAAGTGACCTGTACATAATAGAAATTCAGTAATTGCTAAGTTAATTTAAAAAAAAAAACAAACATGGTTTTTCTATTCTCTTTATTCCTAATCTTTGTAAATCTTAAATAAGCATTTCAGTATTCTAATCAAGTTAGAGGTACATAATATTATCATCCATTTTATATCTCCATTTCTACAGCTCTTTCAGTATTATAGAAGCAATCCTAAGGAAGACAGAAGCATCTCAAGCTTTAGAATCATAAGAAAATTACAAATATAGTTATTATTTATTGAGCACTTCTTACTTACCAGGTACCACTAAGCAGCTTCTCTACTTTAACTCTGCATAGTAGTTAAAAGCACAAACTCAAAAACCAGAAGGACTGACTTCAAATTCTATTTCTACCATTTACTAGCTGTGTTTCTTTAGGCACATCATCAGACCTCTCAGTCTCAGGTACACAGTAGATACTATATATGTTTTGGTTTTTATTAGCTTGTTTAATGTTTCTAAAATCACTCATCAAAACCTATCTCCTTTTTTTTCCAATTAATTTTTTAAAACAAGGAGAGTGTAATATTTTTGAAATTTCTTCAAAAGTAATATACTTTCAGGGCACCTGGATGGCTCAGTCGGTTAAATGTCCAACTCTTGATTTTGGCTTAGGCTATGATCTCAGGGTCGTGGGATGGAGCCCTGTGCTGGGCTCTGTGCTCAGCATGGAGTCTGCTTGGGATTCTTCGTCTCCTTCTCCCCTTGCCCCTCCCCTGCTCCCTCCCGCTTTCTCTCAAATAAATAAACAAAATTAAAGATTTTATTTATATATTCATGAAAGACTCACAGAGAGAGGCAGAAACACAGGCAGAGGGAGAAGCGGGCTCCCTAGGATCTAGGATCACACCGTGAGCCCAGGCAGATGCTCAACTGCTAAACCACCCAGGCATCCAAAAAAATAAAATCTTTTTTTCTTTAAGATTTTATTTATTTATTCATATAGACACAGAGAGAGGCAGAGACACAGGCAGAGGGAGAAGCAGGCTCCCTGCAGGGAGCCCGATGTGGGACTCAATCCCAGGTCCCCAGCATCACACCCTGGACTGAAGGCAGGTAAGCCACCCGGGCTGCCCCCAAATAAGTAAAATCTTTTTAAAAAAGTAATATACTTTCACATTTCAAACTATTCACAAAAAATTAAGGCTAGACATCAGAGTGATTTTTTTCTCTGATACCATAATAATTTTTTTTTAAGCTTTCATTTATTTATTTGACAGAGAGAGAGCAAGTATGAGCAGGGGGTAGGGGCAGAGAGAGAGGAAGAGGGACAAGTAGACTTCCTACTGAACTTAAAGCCCGATGAAGGGCTAGATCTCAGGACCCTGGGGTCATGACTTGAGCTGAAGGCAGACATTTAACTGAATAAGCCACCTAGGTGTCCCCATAATAGATTTTTTTAAAGATTTTATTTATTTATTCATAGAGACACACACAGAGAGAGAGGCAGAGACACAGGCAGAGGGAGAAGCAGGCTCCATGCAGGGAGCCCAATGCGGGACTCGATCCCAGGACTCCAGGATCACGCCCTGAGCCAAAGGCAGTGCTAAACCGCTGTGCCACCCGGGCTGCCCTGTAATACATTTTTAATACAATTTAAATCCCATTAAATACACAAATGAATACGTTGCACTAAATGTAAGATCACACCCCTACCAAACAAGTCATTACCCCTGGAAAAATCACTCTAAGGCAAACACCAAGGTGAAGAGGCAAAATGGCAGAATGATAGTCCAGAATCCACTCAGTTTACATCAGAACCACATAAAGGAGTGGGTCTGCATTTTTAGGGGTGACTGCTAGAGGTGAATATTTGGGCAAGAAAGAATCAGGAGTAATTCCAAGCCTCTTCTTGTAAAGCCAGGAAAGCTTCTAAGAAAAGAAAGGTTTAGGCAGTTATCTCCATGTGAAAAGATATTTAAAAAAAAAAAAGAGAGGCAGAAAATTTCAAATAGACATTATAAAATTTCTTAATGGGAATGAGTATGTACTCCAACAGTACAGATCACCCCTGGGCCAGCATTAGACAGTATTAAAACTTCTAATACATTCATTTTGGATCTATCATTAAGCAATTTGGGGAAATCAGAAGGCCATTTTCAATGTAAGCCCCATCTATGCAGGACTACTCTGTTAGCTATTTAGACTAAATTGACAGGTCAATTCAAAAGGGGAAAAATATGAAAATAACATTTGCCTCTGAATTGACCAAGCATGTGATTTAGCTAACTCCGCAGGTTATTTCTCCGAATAATGTAAAAAAGCTTAAATTAAGTAGCCCATACCTGGTGAATGAATTGATAAAATCAAACCTCAGTAAATACCCCTTGGGCATACACCTTCACTTAGAAGTCACAGAAAGGAGCATTCTGAGTCCCTTTGGAAACTCATGTCACACTAAGGACAGTCAGAGCTTCTTTTGGGGGTTCAACTGACACTGGTGAAACTATTAGGGATCGCTGGATAGATGAGAGGAGTAGGTAAAGGTAAAAGTGTCCCAGGGTGATAATATTTATTGCCTCTCAGCATCCTGAATTTCCTGACCCATCAAATAAGGAAACATCAAGTGACTGCACCACCTGATGATTGTTGATCCTCCATGACCTAAAATATTTTCTCTTCACTTTTCCCTTTAGATCAATAGTCCTTGGGGCATCTGGGTGGCTCAGTGGTTGAGCGTCTGCCTTTGGCTCAGGTCATGATCCCGGGGTCCTGGGATCGAGTCCCACATGCATGAAGCCTGCATGGAGCCTGCTTCTCCCTCTGCCTGTGTCTCTGCCTCTCTCTCTCTCTGTGCCTCTCCATGAATAGATGAATAAAATTTTTTAAAAAATCAATAGTTCTCAAATTTTAGTGCTTAAGAATCCTTGGGTGTTTGGTAAAATGTGGAATTCCAGGCCTCCTCAGATTCCGTAGGGCCCAGGAATCATTATTCTCAATAAGCCCCTCAGAGAATTCTGTTGGGGGTGGTCTTCAGCCTATATTTTAGGGCAACTTTGCCCTGGTTCAGTTTGGGATTTGCCTGTTCACCTGATCCTGGAGACAAGGCTAAATGTAAGAGGATGATAAAAGTAAAAAAGACTCCCCGGATCCATCAAAGCCAAAAAGACAATCACAGTGGTCAGGTGATTTGGCCGGATGACTGGGAGGCTCCAGTGGGGATGGGTGGAGAGGACACTGAGAAAGACTGTGATTGGAAGAGGCAGTTTTCTGTCTCCCTGAAGCTCCATTGTGGATGCCTCTTCTCTGCATCCAAGTCTTAGAGCCCGTGTCTTCCACGTGGGCATCAGAGCATACATAAAAATCTAATACTCTGCAAGCAAAACTACACTACTCTCTCACATTTTCCCCAGGAACTTTCAAAAGGCTAAAAGTCCTGAGAAGGGCTTCCTGGGACCAATAACATCTTCATCATTGATTTCATGAGAGAAACATTAAGTAGAAATTAGATCTTGCTCATAATGTGCAAATTTTGCCATTAAACATTTGTAGCTTCCCAGGGAATTCTTCCTTTGGTTATACAGCAGTGGGGCTGTTTTTCTTGTGTGTTAAGTAAAAACATTTGCATCATCTCACTTTCTTGGCTCTATCTCAATGACAGATATTTAGCGAAAGCAAAATAAGGCTTCACCATATTTTCTTTTAGTAATTAAGGACCTGTTAAGTTTGTCAATTTGAGAAACTTTCTGGATTCCTGTCTAAAATCTCATGATACATTCATTTAAACTAAAAGCAGATGCTTGCTTTGAAAAAGTATTGACATTTGGGGAGAATTTAGGAAATGCCAGCAACAGAAATAAATGGATTTGGCAATCCACTTGGCAGCAGTAAAATTTCCCATTAACCACAGTGTGAACTTGGGAATGCTGGGGAGCTCCCTTAATTTGGTTCCATTATTGGAATGTTTTGTTGTTGTTGGGTCCCAAAATGATGTATCTTACAAAGGAAAAAGATTATGATTTTTTTGGGGTGGGGGGAGCTTCTTGGGGGACAGATAGGCTTTACCAGTATTTTTGAAAAATGAACTGTGAAAGTCAAATTGTAAATATCTGACAGATGATCTTTTCAGAGCATACATTTTTTTCTATGGCCCTACTCTCTTTCCTATATAGAAAAAGAAGAAAATTGGATCAGAGTTTGTGTACCCTCGCTCACATTCGAGTTTACTGAGCACATCTCTGAGCAATGCTATGGAAATACAGCATTGGGTTTACTGGTGTTCACACGAGTTGTGCTATTTGACTTTTTATGGAAGTCACACAGGAAAATTGTCTGCAGGGCAGATCCCTATTATGTGCTGATGAAGAATGAATTTTTTTTCAGTTCAAAACTATACTCACTATAGTTAGTGTGTCACCGGCACCTCACACCCTGCCCCAATCTAGGTGGGTCTGCAGGATCAGACTGAGGTCACTGCAGCAACAATGGGAGGCAGTTAGGGTGCCCACCCTGTGTGGCATCAGTGGTCAAGCTTTAGTTGCCTTTAACACTTCTCGCCCCAGCTGAAATCTGAGGAATAGAATGCTGGGAAAGTTCTGACGCTGTCTAGTTACAGAGCAGCAGAGAGGAAGACACAGCTCACAGAAAGACCTCACACAGAAGCTGGCACAGAGTAGGTGCTGAGGAAATGTTTGTCCTGAATCCCTCCTGTTTCACTCCTTTCAAAGACTCCTGATGTCTTCATTAGCTCAGTGAGGTCACTGCCCTGAACCCAGGCAGCAGAATGCTTGCCCCACTAGGGCCTTGCTCCTCCATGTGTGGGGCAGTTCTGTGCCAGGAGTGCATGGAGGTGAGTCGGAGTGGAGGGAAATAGTACCAAGCCAGCATCACTCCAAAGCTCACGCAAATATTTATGCTCAGCTATTCCATGATCTGAAGGAAAGCATAGAAGCAATGCTCCCAGTTTGGTATCTGGAAAGGGCAGCTGAGAGCAGCCTGATTTAGCCAGGATTCATTCTCCCCATAGATAAAGGGTCACTGTGATGATGGGCACATCCGTGGTTTTAGGTTCAGGCTGATTGTTGTCTGAATCCCAGCTCTGCCCTTATTAGCTGTATGGCTTGGATTAGATGTTCCACTTCCATGTGCCTCAGTGGCCAGATCTGTTGAATGGGCACATGAATCACTACCCTCCAGGTTCCTTTGAGGATGCAATAATTATACAAAGGCAGGGTGCCTAGCAGACTGTCTGGCACATAGGATGATGCTAACTCTAACTTGCTCCTTCTCTACTTTTCAGTCAGATTCCCATCTGGAATTCCTATCAGAACCCTTACCAACTAATTTCTCAGCAAAAACAGAATGCTGTCCCATTGCAACTACTTCATCTGAAGAAAAATGCACTTTCAAATTCCTTTCTGGTCTTCCTCTTCCACTTCAGTTAAGGGATTAGAAACTTGGAGTCATAGTTAAAACCACAGATTCCTGTGGCTAAAGAGGATTACAGGATCACCTTGTCCAGTGCCTTATTTTATAAAGGAGGAAACTGAGTCTCAAGGAAGTTGAGTATTGCCTGAAGCTGTTCAACGGCAGGGGTAGAAAATGCATTATCTACTTCTGATTCATTATTCATTTTATCCCAAGAAGCTGAGCTTCAAATTGGAAGTGGGAAATTATGTCCCTGGGCTAATAATTAATCGTAGCTAAAACTTATTTTTATCTTTATTGGGGGCTAGGTCCTATGTTAAGTACTTATATGCATTCTCGTGTTCACTACTCATGAAAAGAAGTTACTAATATCATTCCCATTTATTTTATTTTTTAAAGATTTTATTTAGGGGATCCCTGGGTGGTGCAGCAGTTTGGCGCCTGCCTTTGGCCCAGGGCGCGATCCTGGAGACCCGGGATCAAGTCCCACATCAGGCTCCCGGTGCATGGAGCCTGCTTCTCCCTCTGCCTGTGTCTCTGCCTCTCTGTGTGTCTCTCATGAATAAATAAATAAAATCTTTATTTTATTTTTATTTATTTTTTTATTTATTTATGATAGTCACAGAGAGAGAGAGAGAGAGAGAGGCAGAGACACAGGCAGAGGGAGAAGCAGGCTCCCCACAGGGAGCCTGATGCTGGACTCGATCCTAGGACCCCAGGATCACGACCTGAGCCAAAGGCAGATGCTCAACTGCTGAGCCACCCAGGCCTCCCTAGTTCCCATTTTATAAGTGAGTAATTGGAGGCACCGCAAAATAAAAATGTTTTCCCAAAAACACACTATAACATGGCCAAACTGAGGTGCAAACTTACTAAGTTCTTCCACAACTCCTGGTCCTGAGGAGAGACACAGGGACAGTGTGATAGCCAGAGGTACCAGAAAGGGCTGGCTCTGGAGGTGCCACTCAATAGAGCTTACTGTTCACAGCCCTCCCCTCCCTGCCTTGTGCCCTGTCTCTAATGGGAGAGTGATGGTGTCCATCCTCTGACCACCCTGAGTGGGCAAGTGTATGAGGCATGAGGAAGGGCTTTGTAATTCTTCATGCGAGTGTCAGTTATTGGCATGCTAGTCACTTGTTGGAGGAGAAGTGGCAGAAAGATTGAGGGCAGAGAGCCCTGCAATGCCGCCCAGCAGACAGGGGCATGAAAGCACCAGGCTGGGTCCTCGGAGCAGAGGAAGCTGGAAGGAAGACTTCAAGGCCAGCTTCACGTTCCCACAGTGCTTTCTGGCACACACCCCGCAGACTACAGGTGAGTGTGGGCCAGAGCTCACGTGGAGAACATCCATATCCCTCTCTCTGCCCTTCGTGTTTCTCCTCCTGGCCCACACAGAGCTAAAAATAGATCTGAAAGCCCCCTGACAATCCTGAACAAGTTATATTCCAAATGTAGCCTGTTGTGTCAAGGCAAAATCGAGCTACTGGACTTAAGATAAAAAGTTTATCTTGATCTTGTTCTCCTAGAGTAAGACACTGCATGCGAGAAGAAATTTCCACTGGTTATCCTCATTTCTCTCTCCCTTTTTTTTAGTTTTTATTTTAATTCCTGTTAGTAGACATAAAGTGTTCTATCAGTTTCAGGTGCGCAATACAGCAATTCAACACTTCCCTGTTCATTTCTCTTATTCTTCTAATTGACTTGTACCTTCTTCAAGCTACATCTCTACTCAAGAGTTGCTCCAAGTCAGAGCTCAGCACAGGATCTTAAGGAGACCAGACTGTAAACGGAGCCAGGAAAACTCATGAAGCTTAGGGATGGTGGCGGTGGGGAGGGCACATATAATTTTCAGGACAGGGGAGAACACTGAGCACTCTGGTACTTGACAAAGCAGTCTGGCCCGTTTGATTATCCTGTCAGAAATATTTATGCAGGGAGAGAAAAAACATTCCAATTCCTTCAAGAGAGTGTAAACAGAATCAGGGGTTCCTTAAAGCTTGGGCTCCCTCACTGGGTTTCTCATGCAGGCTGCCTTCTGGCCTCACCAGTGTTCACTGCCGCCGTGACAGCATGAGAGGGGATTGAGAAAAGGGACCGTTCTTTGCAAACGTACTATGGATTTAAAGCAACCCACTCATGCTCAACTCATTAGCAATCACAGCATGAATGAACAGAGTTTTGGTGGGGGAGAGATACTTACAAAAATATTTTAACAATTAGCAATCTGTGTATACACAAATAACTCCCGAATCTTGAGGAAGTAGGTAAACATTCTTATCATTTCCCAGATAATCCAGTTTTGTACAAACAGTGAACGGAAGATAAAAATGCAAACGAGGGGTGCCTGGGTGGCTCAGTCAATTAAGCATCCAATTTCGGCTCAGGCCATGATCTCAGGGCTGTGAGACTGAGCCCTGTGTTGGGCTCTGCACTGGGTATGGAGCCTGCTTAAGATTCTTTCCCTCTTTCTCTCTGCCTCTACCCTACCCCTCTCTAAAAATAAAAAATGCAAATGAAGCCGTATTTTAGATGAGCTAGAAGAGTTCTTACTTTAAAACCTTTGTAATATTCTCTCTCAAATGAAGTTCGAAGGCTCGTATTTTACATTCGTTGGCAAGCGATCAGTGCGACTGTGTCAGGGTGTACACAGCATGGGAGAGCGGTGGAAAAGACAGACAAAAGTGGCAGCATTATGGAAAGTCCTAAATGCTGAGACATCTGGACTCTGTGAATGTAATGGATGATCAACGAAATTCACAGGTGCCCCTCAATTTATAGGGAGGGTGGAATAAGCATACATGTTGGAAATAGAAGGAAAAAAAACATGTTGCAATACAGGCAATGAAATAAAGAGCTTCAAAAGCAGGACAAGGTCAACAGTGGCATATTCTTCATTTCAGAGACATCAGGGGAATGAACAGGTGAGGAGGAAGAAGGACCAAATACTAACCATTCTTACCAATCTGATGGGAGAAATTTCAGAAGGAGTTAAGAGAACGTGAAGGAATAGTTGAAATGACACAGATTATCTAGGGGAATCTGGGGTGTACAGAAATGTGTGGAATGGGAAAAATCTGAAGACCTAAGAGCAAGCCCACAATAATGGATGGGGGAAGGGGATAGAAATAGAATCAAGAACACATGTAGATTTTATACTACTGCCTACTAATGTCTAAAAAAAAAAAAAAAGCTGACAATACCAAATGTTAGGGTGTGAAGCACATGGATCTCCTCATCATTGTTGATGGGAGGGAAAGTGGTACGATTACTTTGAGGAACAGTTTGGCAGTTTCTTAACACATTAAAGATACATTTACCCACAATTCCATTCCTAGATATTTACCTAAGAAAAATAAACTTACAAAGACTAGGACATGAATAGTCACAACATGAATATTCACAATGACTCAAACCTGTAAAAAACAAAACAAAACAAGTATTCACCCACAGGAAAATGGATAAACAAATTACAGTCTATTTACACGATGGAATACTACTCAGCAATAAAAGAAATGTAACATGTAACCACAGGAATAAGACTCAAAACACTATGCTGAGCAAAAATATCAGATGCCAAAAAAGTGCACGGTAAGTGATCACTTTTAAATGAAGTTCTAAGGCAGGCTAACTAATTTATGGTGGAAAGAATCAGAATAACAAGTGCCTGGGGCGGGGCGGGGGAATTATGGGAAGAGGCATGAAGGGTCTTTCTGGCATGATGGAAATTGTTCATGTTGCTTTGGGGGTAATTACAAGAGTATTTAGAGTTGTCAAAACTCAGATTTGTGCATTTTTTTCCATGTCAGTTATAGCTCAACTTAAAAACAACAACAATGCATAAAATCATGATGTAAGCACTGGCCTTGTTAAGGAAGCAAGACACATCTTCCCCAGAAGAGCAAAAGAAGGGGGAGTCTGTGAACATGCAGGAAATTTTGTGGTAGGAAGAAGGGAAGCTGCGCAAGTTGACCTTGCATGACTTGACTATTCTTAGGAAAAGTAAGAGATGATATTATCTTCTGGGTATGTGTATGGGCACTAAGGAGGAGGATACATGTATTGGGAAAAGAAAACATATTTGGGAGATACTATAAAGACCATAAGGGATGAATCTCTAACAGCCTTAACCCCCGATCCTGTTTTGTTTCAAAACCCTCTGCTCTTCAGAGTTTGTTGGGTCCTACTCAACCCAGATTTGTATTTATCATCCCCAACATTTGACAGATTGGAAGAAGGTCAAGAGCATCTATTCCTAACAGATGAAAATTGCTTCTTGGAGTGGAAGTGTGCAGTGAAGATACAATTAGATTACATATAAAGAATAAAACTCGATGGTTTGGGATCCCTGGGTGGCGCAGCGGTTTAGCGCCTGCCTTTGGCCCAGGGCGCGATCCTGGAGACCCAGGATCAAATCCCACGTCGGGCTCCCGGAGCATGGAGCCTGCTTCTCCCTCTGCCTGTGTCTCTGCCTCTCTCTCTCTCTGTGTGACTATCATAAAAAAAAAAAAAAAAAAAAAAAAAAAAAAAAAAAAAAAAAAAAAAACTCGATGGTTTGTGGTCTCCCAAAGCTCAATACTATTTAACAAATCTTATTCTTGAGCATTTATTTGGGAAAGAAGTAAGAAAAAATGCTTAAAAAAGGTTCCTGGGGGGAGGGTGGGGGCTGATAATGAAAAGGAGTTGATGAATATTGGTCTAGGAAAAGCAAAATGCAGGCAATGGGATACCCTGAGTTGCAGGCCTGGTCAGGTAAGTAAATGAGGGTTAAGGTATGCAAGAGTCTAAGATGATGTCACATGCATCCATGAATGGATAAATCAGAGATGGGATTATAAATCAGGAATATAAAAACCAGAGAGAACAGAGATTGTAACAACGGTGAAGAGCAGGGTTGGTAGGAATGTGGGAGTAGGAGAGGAATCACCAGTCATGGAAGTCATGTCAATACTAAACTCTTAGCAAAAAGACAACTGAGCATGGTTGGAGAAGAACTAGTGGTGGCAGGTCACAATCCCAATCCCATCCAAGGGTCAGCAAGAATGACAGAGGGGAAAGGGAAGGGTGGGCGGAGGTGAGAGACTAAGGTCAAAGGGGAACACCAGAATTCAGGTAGTAGAGAAGAAAAAGATCTGCATGGCCATGTAGGTGGGTGCTCAAGGCAGAACAGAACTGGAGGGTCCGGGGGTGAAGCTGGCAGAGAAACTGGGTGATGGATTAATGTCTGGAAGGGATGTAATGGGATTGAGACCACAGAGAAATAAGGTTGGAGATGCCTGGAATACTAACAGGTCACCATGGGAATGGGGGCAAGGAGTAAGAGTTTACTTGGAGGGGAGAGTACAGAACTTGTCCACCCGAAGTTGACATCCCATTGTGGTGGAAAGCAGCTCAAAAAAGCTTTTCTTAAAAAAAAAAAAAGCTTTTCTTTATCCAGCGGACTAAAATTTTGGATTCTCTGAGGCTTTGGTTGAAAAGTAGAGGAGTACTACTATCTTGAATGTATCAACTCCTTTTTATAAAATAAAAGGTGGTGTAGCTAGTGCCAGAGATAAAAAGAAATTTAATCTCAAACATTTATATTTATTTCAAAGATAGTGATCACCATTCTTTCCATATTCTTTTATTTTTTAGGATTTAATTTTCTAAAGGATCAGGGTGCCTGGCTGGCTCAGCGGTTGAGCATCTGCCTTTGGCTCAGGCCATGATCCCTGAGTCCTGGGGTCGAGTCCTTCATTGGGCTCTCTGCAGGGACCCTGCTTCTCCTTCTTCCTGTGGTCTCTGCCTCTCTCTCTGTATCTCTCATGTATAAATAAGTAAAATGTTGAAAAAAAAAACTTTTAAAGGATCAGACTATAGAATATATTTTGTTTTTCAAATTCAACTTCTATATAGTTCAATTATTGGACATCCCACTTCACTTTTCTTCTATATTCTGATTACAATACTTATTGTAATACCTATATAATGCCCATATCCTATCATGTGAATAGAAAGGAGTTTTGGCAACGAGGGAGGTATGACGTAATTCTTTAAGAGGTTCTTTTCATATTCTGTTTCAGTAGCAAACACTAGCAACTATTTTACCACAGCAGTCACAAAACTATTTTCCCATGCCCTGAATTTAAATATTCAATTATATTCTCTTGAGCCATCAGGGACTTCTCTTTTCATCCATAAAAAGTTTATGCTAATCTTGCCTATTTTCTTTTACATTTTAGGTTCTAAGCAAAGCCAACAATAATTAATATAAATTAAGAATGCTGGCATGGAAAGCTGTTCCTTATCAATCTGTCACACTGTAAACATGCCACACAGAATCATAATAGATTAGCGTCAAAGTCCAGTCAAATGGTCATGAAAGAGGCCAAATATATTTGAATAACATTCATTGAAATCTATTGCTATGATCAGGTCTAAAGCTGTATGTCATAGAATTCCAAGAATTCAAATGAAATTTGTCTTCAGTGCTGTAAGATTTCTGGGCTGTTCTGACAGCATCACATTTTATTTAGAGCTTCTGGCCTGGACAAAGTCTTACGTTTCTTTCAAAGTCAAGGTCATTCATAAAGATCTGTGCTGTCCAATACAGCAGCCACAAACCACATGTGGCTATTGAACACTTGAAATACAACGAGTCTGAGATAGACTGTAAGTTTAAAACATACACTAGATTTCAAAGATTGATTATAAAAAAAAAATAATTGATTAAAAAATATTGCTGGCTTGGTAATATTTTTACATGCTCAATTTTAAAATTAATTTTTGATAGTAACTACATGCTAAAATGATAATATTTTGGACATATTAGACTTGAATAAAATAATTATTAAAATTAATTCCACCTTTTTTATGTTCTGAAATATGGTGATCTGAAAATTTTAAGTCACAGATTCTGGCTCTCATTACACTTCTGTTGGGCAATGCTGCTCAAGGCTGTATACCACTTTTGAAGTGAGCCGCGAGGAGGCAGTCCAGTGTGGTCAGACAGGTGTAGGTTCAATTCCCACACCTTTTCTTTCTTCACTGAGGGACCCTGGCACATTACTTCTCCAAGGCTTGCTTTCTTCATTTACAAAACAGGAATAATGACAGCACCCTGCTCTCAAGGATGATCCAATCTAATGCTTGAGACTGATCATATGCTTAGGTTCTCAGAATGAGCTTTAACTTCTAGATTACAAAAAAAAGAGGCACAATTTAAAAAACTCAGCTGCCTCATGAAAAACAGAAGGGGCAGAAATTTTAAACAAATAGTAAAATGGATCAGATCAAACAATTTAAAATATCCTTATCTTTGTTGTTTGTCTTCAACCCATTGCTACTTAGTAGCAGACATGTATTAAGGAAAGCAGAAATGAAACTCAGAGGTAACTAAATGTGGATTAGCTCTATTTCCTGAGTCAACTCTCTCTGCTACTGAGGGAAATAATGTAAACAAACATGTTTCCTTATAGAAAAAAACAAAACAAAAAAACCATGATGGGCCTTTCTCCCAAGAGGTAACCACATGCCATTAAATAGCTAAATATTAAGTAATTTTTGGGTTGAAGAGCTATTTGGGCACATGGGTAAAGGAAAGTGAACAGAACGGAGTCCAAGGGCAGGGATTCAGTTCTGGGCCTGCCAGGGCCTAGGCCAATATCACATAAGATTTCTGAGCCTTGGTTTCTCCTTCGTAAAATGGGGATATGGATGAGAATACCTTTTGTGAAAAAGATTGAATTAAATAATGCATAATAAAACACTTATCTATAAACTGCAAAGTATTATGTAAATGTTAGCTGTTATCATGATTTTATTCCACTGGATTGTAAGAATAATATACGTGGATACAGCCACTCCACTCTCTGATGCAAATCAAAGGAGCAACAGGTGAACAACAGTGGCTTTGTACAAAGCACTCAACTTTTCAAGACCCTTATTCCCTCTTCTTCCCTGTCTACCTTAAAGAGTTACTAGGAGAGCCTCATTAAAAAAAAAAAAAAAAGCACGCAGAAAACTAGAGGCTTACACAAATATAAAGCATTGTTGTTGGTTTGGATAATCACCAAGAGTTGATTTTGACAAAATCTCTGACAAAGAGAGAAAAAAAATCCTATGTTTAGTGTCCGGGAGTCCCTCCTACTGTGAAAAATAGCTATTACCATGGTCCAAAACATAATTCCTTGTCCTATATAACTCACATATAACTCACACATTCAAGATAATAGTTTTTTTTTTTTTTTTCAAGATAATAGTTAATGGCAATAATATGTGGAAAAGGAAGGTTAGGGCATGCATCTCTTGTTCAGGTCTTGGCAAGATGAAATTTAAGGACTGTCAGCTGTCATTTTTAAGTAAAGCTCCATTCAGCACAATATGATAATCATAACTGCAGGACATCCTTCCTAACAAGAACTGCCATAAAGCTGGCTCTTGGGCAGCCTGGGTGGCTCAGCGGTTTAGCACTGCCTTCAGCCCAGGGCGTGATCCTGGAGACCTGGGATCGAGTCCCACATCAGGCTCACTGCATAGAGCCTGCTTGTGTCTCTGCCTCTCTCTCTCTCTGTGTCTCTCATGAAAAAAATAATAAAATCTTAAAAAAAAAAATAAGCTGGCTCTTTGGGGGAAAAATACTCATTTATGTGGTCTTTAAAATCAGTACTATGTAATTCTGGTACCCCAAAAGACACTGATAGGACTTTATCCAGCCATTAAATTATTTGACCTCTAAGGCAGGACATAAACAGATGTAACAATGACTTAAAAAAATGTGTCTTTAGAACTTCACATAAGGGGGTGCCTGGGTAGCAAGTAGGTCAAGCGTTTGCCTTCAGATGAGGTAATGATCACAGAGTCTTGGGTTCTAGCCCCAAGTCAAGCCCCGAGCCCTGCATGGGGGTCCTGGCTCCACAGGGAGCCTGCTGCTCCCCCAGCTTGTGGTCTCTCTCTCCCTCTCTGTCAAATAAATAAGTAAAATCTTAAAAAAAAACACACACACACACAAAACCTTCACATTAAAAAAAAAGAGCTCATAAAAATCAGAGAATAAAATAGAAGCACCCCATTGACCTGCAACTATTATCTGTAATAATTAGAACTCATTTTCCCCACATCTCTTGATCTGTTATTACTTTTAATAGGAGCCGACTAGTACTAAAAGGACTTTTCTGTCACCAGGTGTACCACTTCATTTAACAACTAAGGTTGTTTTTCATCATTCTCAATTTGTATCAAATTATAACAAAAAATTATCTAACTTGAAAAATTCAGCTTATTTGGTTTTTGCTGATTTATACTTTTATTTCTTTCACTTAAATCGTACTTTCCCCATATTTACTTACTTTTGTATAGTATTCCTTGATTTTGTGCTCCTGTACCTGGACAAAGCCAACCCTAAACCTAGAACTTCACACTTAGGATGGCACCTCTCACATCATACCATATTAGATTGTTCTATAATTAAGGCACTTCAATACTTCTGTCCAAATGGGATTAAATAAAAACACACATTAACACACACATTAGGAGAAAGGACTAAGATCTATCTATACATGTAAAACTCAAGGAGTACACAGGAAGGTGAAGAAGTTGCATCATATGGTAACTCCAGGCAATTAAGACAATCCTTTTAGGGAGAGGACAAGAGAACAAAGCAAACCACTAGCTAGCTGTAAGGTACCAGATGAGTGCTCTAGAAGTTGAGACACTCAGAAACCAATTCAGTAAGTATGGAGATTTTTTTTAAGGATGGATGAATTTATTTATTTATTTGGTGGGGAGGGCAGTGGGAAGGAGGTACGGATCTCAAGTCGACTCCGTGCTCAGCAAGATCATGACCTGAGACGAAACCAGGAGTCAGGTGCTCAACCGACTGAGCTACCTAGAGTCCTCCAGTAAGTGTTGTAGATTGTTAGCATCCTAATAAGCTGAGATAAACACATCACTACCATCTCATTTCAAATCTTGTTCATCCTATTTCCACATTGGATGTTTTCACTGTTTTCTTAAGCTTAGAAGCAAATTCCGTAACTTCCACCATTTCATTATTGCCAAAACTACAGATGCCAACACCATCACCAATATGCTTAGATTGTATTAATAAAAATGCAAGATGCAAAAGCACCCCTGTTCTAGGTTTCAGTGATACTAATTACACTATGAACCTCTTCCAAGGCAGTGAGTGAAAAGCCAACACCAATGACTGATTGTACCTGGCAGGTCTCCCTAAGAGCAAGAGTTATCATTACTAAGTCCAGGCAGGCCTTGCTTCATTTCTTACTGCTTACATATGCTGGTCATGAGTTGTAGTTGTGTCATCTGGTTGCAGCTTTCTTTTTTTTTTTAAGATTTTATTTATTTATTCATGAGACATACAGAGAGAGAGAGAGAAAGAGAGAGAGAGGCAGAGACACAGGCAGAGGGAGAACCAGGCTCCTTGCAGGGAGCCTGATGTTGGACTCCATCCTGGGACTCCAGGATCATGCCCTAGGCTGAAGGCAGTTGCTAAAACCACTGAGCAACCCAGGGATCCCTGGATACAGCTTTAGAGCACACCACTCTTCTTAGATGAGTGCTTTGCCCAAAGTATATTCATGGAATACTTGGGAAATGCCTTACCAAAAAAAATTGACTTTGGGAAATATCATATCGTATTCTATATTGCCTTCCTGAAGATTCACAGAGCATTTAGCATATTAAAGGTTCTTGCAAGAGGAGGAGTTATCTTTGTCTAACTCAGCATTTCCTAAATTTACCTGACCATGTAACCTTTCGCTATGCCCCCAACCCTCTATAGACATCCTATGAACATCCAGAACTGACACTTCCAGAGACACTCTTGGAAATACTCTTTTTGAATGATAAGGGATAGATTATTTCAGAGGACTATTACCTCCTCTCAAAGCTTGAAAACCCTAAATTATTCCACTCTGGGAAGAGGAGACAGTAGCACAACCAGATGAGTATTAAGAAGGAAAGGATTTCCTTTGTAAAATTTACAAGACCGCCTGATCAAAGGTACACATTCTACTTACTTAAGGAGATTGCCGAGATTGAACAGAGCCCGGTTGTGCTGAGGATTTAGCTGGAGAGCCCTCTGATAGTACATCTTTGCCTCTGCTGCGTCTCTCGTCAGTGTTCCCAGATTGTTCAGGGCACTTGCATGGCGAGGATACAACCTGAAAAGTCAGGACTATTCAGCCATGATTGTTCAAAAACCTGTAAACTGGGCATAATTTGCTTGTTCTCCCCCGCTCCCCCCCCCCCCCAACCCCCAGGGAATGCCACAACCAAAATGAAACACTGAGTTCTTCCTTTATTTTAATGGTTTGTCCATGTGAAATCTTATGTGTGCAGCTGCAGGCATATAAATATGGCTGAGAAGCACATATTTGACCCTTAATGGTATAAGTAAATAACCCCCACATGGTATGAAAATAAACAGTATGCAAATCTAACAGGGTTAAACAAATTTTAGTCCTTTGGAGCCTATAATTACTTTTGATCTGCTTTGACAGAAAATTCTCATTGCCTCATTGCTTCTGAGTTTCTGGGCTGGTGGGACTGCTGAGCAGCTGCCTGTACAGGGCCTACTATGTACACGAGATGCTGGAGGTTCCTCAGGTGAAGGCATCTTCACATATTTGGATTGGGATATTAGAAGGACCATCATTATAGAGAAAGCATAATATACAATGTCTTCCCACAAAAATAAACTTTATCCCTAAAATGACTTTCCATCTTGGCTCTCTTTTTCCGTTTTATCTCCTTTCCCTCCTCCTACTGTAATTTGGTACCAACTGGCCTGATACAGTTCTCAGAATGAAAATCCTGACAAACACTTAAAAAAAAAATTAAATAATGCACAATGAAGTGAAAGTAGCATTCCCATGTTCAAAAGCAAATGTAAAGGAGGCTTGGGGATACATCAGTAAACCAAATTTATGCTGATTAAAGAAGGAAGGGAATCAATTTACTTCCTTAACTCAAAACCATAAAGAAGGCAAATCCGCACAGCTACATAGTTTAGTTGTTTCCGCTATATTTAGAGCAGAATATTTAGCAGACGAAGAGGTTCACTCCGTCTCTGTCACCCAGAGTGCTTAAATAAGCCCATGGAACTGGCTCTTATTGTAGAAAAGCCAAGATAATGCACAAGAAATAAAAATAGGATGTGTACTTGTCAAATCTCTTGACAATCAAATGACATGCTTGCCCCCTCCCACTCTGTTCTGCACCTTCTAAGATCAGTTATATTTGCAGACAGAAGAGGTTCCTATTAAAAGGCTGCCAAGACAAGTCTCATTTTTTTTTTTTAATCTTTGTTTAACTCAAAGTTTCCTAAGTTTATTTGATTACGGAATCCTCTCTTCCCCGGTCCCTTCTAGAGCAGCAATGAACACAAAGAACATTCCTGAGAAATAGTATTTTCAGTAAGACATGCCCATGCCAGGTGATGTTCCTCAGGACTGACAAGGGATAGAATCTATTCAGAGGCATATTATGTCCTCCCAAACTCAAAAGTTCTAATTACTCTCAATGGCTGTAGAGGATGTTGGGGAGAGATATGAGAGGACTTGGGAAAAGGAAAACATACGGGCCAGCACATGGCACTGTTGTTTGCTTCTCTCTGGTCATCTTCACTCAGGCAAAGACAACCCGAGGTCCCTGGTAGCCCTATAACCCCTGGCCTCACAGTTCTAAGGGAAGCAAGACCTTGGCTCTCTCTCTCTCTGAGATGCCACTAAGGGATATCAGAACTTTGATGAGAACAAGATGCTCTTGCATCTGCTCATTCTTCACTCCATGGCCACAAAAGTCTCCTAGGAAGCTTGTGTCTAAGAATGTTACAGAAAGCATATCACAGCCAGGACTCAAATTCCTTTTAAAGAAACCTTTTTTTTGGTGGGGGGGGGGGGGTGCAGGAGGAGACATTGAACAAAGTTCTCTGACCTCCCAAAGATTTAAGAGATGTCCAATGAACGCGATATGAGCAATTCTTGTTTCTCTGTTGAGCAGCTATAATAGGAAGCTTCCTGGGGACATCAGCCTTCTTAAAACTCTTTTCCTTATTTCTTTAGGCTTGGGAGTCCTTGAAATCAATGTTTGAGGTGAAAGCACTACCTATGGGAAAGGACAGTCTAAATTCCATAAGATCTTCCACCATGGACTCACTCACCTCTTGAAGCGCCCATCCGCACTCTCAAGCAACTGCCCTTGGCATTGGCTCTCAGCCCACCTTATTCAAATTTATGCTTACTGGCAATCCCACTGTCAAATAGTCATGGACTTTCTTTCTTTTTTAAAGATTTTATTTATTTACTCATGAGAGTCACAGAGAGAGAGAAGCAGAGGCATAGGCAGAGGGAGAAGCAGGCTCCATGTGGGGAGCCTGATGTGGGACTCGATCCCAGGACCCCGGGAACCATGCCCTGAGCCCAAGGCAGACGTTGAACCCCTGAGCCACCCAGGTACCCAGTCATGGACTTTCACATTTCGCTGAATCTAAAAATTTTTTTTTTCTCTCTCTTCTCTTCTAATTCAGAAACTGAATGTAAGTCCACACCTAACTCTCAAAACCAGAAATAAGCAGTGAGAAAGGAAGTAGCGAGAAATAGAAAGAAGCACTCTGACAGAGAGAGGCACTCTGATGGAAGAGGCCTTGACTTGTGCTCCAAGAACTTGTCTGCAGTTGCATTAGCATGAAGCTTAGGACAAAGATTCATGGCCAGCCACAGTCGGGGAAGAGGCTGTATGTTGACAGAGTCCCAACCCAGGGAGGAAGGGGATTGCTCACATCTAGAGTGGCTTACTGAACCTATTCCCACTCAGAGCCCCCACCTGAAAAACATGTGATATTGTGTATTCCTGGTAATAGTAAGCAGACTGCTAGCAATATCCTCTCTCACCGGGTATCTGATTAGGTTCAGCTACTCACAAGCAAGTATTGCATTATTTATAAAACAAAGCTGAATTTCATTAATAGGATTCTTCAATAACTAGGTCAGGAAAAAAATACCACAGTTTATTTTGAGTTTTAGATAAATGTAAATTTTTTTTCTTAAAAGACCTACTCTTCTCTTGTTCACTGAAGACCTATGCTAGGACAGAGGTTATTTTTTGTGTTTGCTTTTTATTTTATTTTTATTTTATTTATTTATGTTTTTAAAGATTTTATTTATTTATTCATGAGAGAGACAGAGAGAGAGAGAGAGGCAGAGACACAGGCAGAGGGAGAAGCAGGCTCCATGCAGGGAGCCCGAGATAGGGACTTGATCCCGGGTCTCCAGGATCAGGCCCTGGACCGAAGCTGGCGCTAAACCCCTAAGCCACCCGGGCTGCCCCTGCTTTTTAAATAAACTTGTGTTTGAATGAGCTTGGGTCTAATTCAATACTGAGGTCTCCAGGAGGATAATTACGTACTAGAAAAATAAACAATTTAAGAGATGTTTATGTTGCTACATCCATTGTCAGAATAAATTAACCCTATCTTGACTTTGACTTCTACAGGAATACTTTATAAAAGTTCTGTTAGTGATTATTCCCTTCCCCATCTAAAAAAAAAGTCTCAACAAAAGCTTCACTAAACTAGGGTGGAGTGGTGATTTTCAGACTTTTTTTTTTTTTTTTTTATGAGTATGAATAGCCATAGGATTTTCCTTCTCACACTCTTACTCAACGTTTGTGCTGGGGGGTTTCTTGCCATTTCTTTATTACTGTCATTTTTTATTTCAGTGAGTTAAATTTTTAAAACTTATTACACAGAAAATATGTTGTATTGCCAAGTAGTCCTAGTGTGTAAGGAAGCTTATTTTTTCTCTTTAAAAATGAAATCTTGGGACACCTGAGATTAAGCATTGGACTCTTGATTTTGGCTCAGGTCATGATCTCAGGCTTGTGAGATAAAGCCCCACATGAGGCTCTGTGTCAGGCATGGAGCCTGCTTAAGAATCTCTCTCTCCCTCTCTCTTTGGGTCTCCCCCCCAAAAAAAAAAATTAAAGTGAAATCTACATATAGAGATACAGTTCTATGAATTGAGGAGAATTTTGGTCAAGTACTGAATAATCTGTATTCTTGGTAAGTACACCTCCAGTTGAGCACATATGGGGTTCTTAATTTTTATCTAGGAACATTTCCTTAAGCAGAACTGATAAAGCACCTATTTAAAAATATTATTATTCCCCTCCATTCCCAGTTACCTTAGCTCTGAGAATCAAAATCAACATGTTATTAGGAGATCATCACTGGGGGTGGGAACAAAAGAAAATGGGTCCCAAGTGACCTAGGATGTATTAAGGATACGTCACACTTTTTCTTCCATCGTCTCATTTAACCCTCCTAATTCTTTAAGTAGAATTACTGTACTATGTTACAGCTGAGGAAAGAAATTGAGTAGATAATAGATTATTAAAAAAAAAAAATAAAATCTCAGAAGCAGTTGTGTTCTTGTGTTAAGAAGACAATTGGCTCCTGTAAATCTATTTATTTTTCCTGACAATCATGAGTCTTTCCACCTTCAGCAAATAAATAACCGCTACCAATTAGAGCTCCCATTTAGAGTAATTTCTCCTTTTTTTCTTTAGCCCATCCATTCAACTATGATCTTATAAGAACTAATTCTCAGGGACAGAAGTAGAATAAACTCAATACTCAGAACACTTTGCTGCTGGGATTCTTATGCACTGGAAAAATATGTTACCCACCATACAAAATAATCATGTTATCTCCAAAAACCACAGCATTCAGAGAGGCTATTTAGAGCCAGCAACACTGAATAAGTGTACAAGATGTACATACACTCTCTCATCTACTGCTCTTAAACTTTAACTCAAGATCAACCTGCAGACCCAGAGACACGAGATGGATGTGACTAAAGTGTGGTATTACATTTTCTTTCAGTCATTTACTTTGAATTTTGTACCATCTGTTCAAAAGTGAAGGATGCTCTTAATTTTTTGTTGGAGTACCTTATACGGCATTTCATTGTGCAAGCGATATTGTATCCTATGCTCCAGTTTGTAATTTCCTTTCAGAATATACACACCCTGATTTATTTGTCTGATTTTCATTCCACACCTTAATTTATTTGAGGTTAACTATGCTAAGGTCAGATGTTTATTTTCTATTTCCTGTTAAAAAAAAAAAATCCAAAAGAAAAACATGTCTGGGAAAAAAATTCAACCATAAAACCTGAACTTCACTGGACTAAAAAAATAACCAAAGTAAACTTTATTTTAGGAGTCAGCAGCATATTTTCAACCAGATTAGTCTCTGGTATTTTTTTTAAGTGCCTGGTTCTTTCCTGTTATAAGATTTGAACAATCATGTCACTAAAATGTACCAGGTGACACTGATTATTGCTCTGCTTCTTTGCTTGTTCGAAATTGCCATTAACACCCAGCAAGTAATCTTGCCACTTTCTTTTTGCATTATACTCTTTCCACCCATTTCAGAAAGCTTTGGGAAAAAAACCTCACATGCAATTTAGGGAAATGTAACACACTCTCCAAAGAGGGCCAACTAAATTATCTGACCTCTCACAATGGATGACCTCTCACAGTGATCCAGGAGGACTCCACCCAGTTGATTTTCCAAGACAATTTAGAGTAAACCCTGTTCTCTGATGCCCTCAGGAAATGAGTCATTTTAAGTGGCTGAATTTTCCTGATTCCTGACAATTTAACTCTAAGGGTTGGGAAATGCATTGAATTAAATACTTCTCTGCTTTTTATTTAACCTTTCTCAGAGGCTTGAGGTGATTATGGTGAACTTTGGTTTCTGGGGCAGATAGTGGGGCTGTTTTGGTGGAGCAGAAATATAACTGTATTTGGAGTCAGAAGCCACGGACTTTCAGAAAAAAAAAAAACAACATATCTAGCTATGAGATTTTGAATTTATGTCTGCCCCTTAGTTGCTTTCTCTATAATAATAAGGTCAATAGCTATTGACCTTCTGTGTAAACAAATGGGTGCCTATGTTAGAAAATGAGATGATGGGTATAAAAATACCCGTCATCATACTTGTTCCACCATAAACAGTTTGTGTTTGGGGTGAGTTGCAGGACCTCTGGGTGGTATTATTTGGTTCCCCCTCCAGCCCTAACGAACCCACGCCAGGCTGAAGCTGCCAGGTCTCCTCTCATATGGATTTCTCACCCTCCAAAAAAAATCATTCTCTTCACTGCTGACAATGGCCTTCGACTTGATCCCATCAGTCAAAAGAACATCCATTATTTCTTCATCACTAATCCAGTGAACACTCAAGTCATCTTGTATCCATCTGTCTCTCCTATGCCGTGGGTTCTCAGATGTGAAGGACGTGCGACTCTCTCCATTTTAAGAATGTAGGAATGTTCTTTGCCAAACCCTCATTCCAAAGCCTGTCAATCCTTCATCATCTAAAGCAAACGATCCCCACAGGCACCAGAGCAATTTCCTCCAAGCCTTTCTGATATGCTCAACACCAAATGGAATTCCAGACACGTGCAATTTTACAAGCTACATCCAAGGTTGTAAGGAGATTCAAAGTCCTGTGTGACAGATCCATGTGCACATGGAGTCTTTACTGTACTGATACTTCATAGCATTACTAGCACTCCAGTTGTATCAACTCGGGAAAAGACGGCAGTGGGCAGAAAAGGGGGTCCCTATTCCTAATCAGTAACTGCCAATGAAGATCATGTGGGATGGGGAGAGAACAGGGTGCATATCCTGAATATCCGCTTCAGGAACTGGTGGTCACCAATGGCAGGAAGTAGGCGTGTTAAACATCTTGTGATGCATTAGACAGTCCTGCATAATGAAGAACTGTCCCATCCACACTGTTGACAGCTCTCCCACTGAGAGATACTGCTGTCATTACAGAGTTGCCCTCTAACTCTAAGGGGGTCTGTGATGTTCTGTGCATTATATCCATCTGGTCTTTCTTTCAATAATCATTTAAACATCTACTAAGCACCTACAATGTGCCAAACCCTCCACTAAGGGACCACAGCAATAAAGAGAAAGGAGTCTTTGCTCTCCAGTAAGTCCTGTGGCAGAAGAGGAAGAGACAGGGACACCAATTTGCTTTAACGCACTGTGATCAGAGCACATAGGGCAGAAAGAGACAAAGTGGAGGGAGGGGGGTGGACAGTATGAGAAGCAGGAGCCCATGGCAGGAGCACTGGTACTCACCAAGGTGTTTCCAGGCCAGATGATGCTTCACCAGCGAGGCAGTAATAGTTGAGAGTTAAGGAAAGGGGAGGAGGGGATATAAGTAGAAAGAGGAAAAAAGTGTTTCAAAGGAGAGAAAGCAAACTATAAAGAACTCAGGAAACAAAACATGTTACTCTGGTTTAAGCACAAATTGGAAAGGAGGGCAATAAAGTCAAGGAACAGGTTTTGGAGAGAAGGTGGTAAGGTGAGTTTCGGTGCAGCGGGAAATGTGTGGAAACATCCAGGAATCAGCTGGAGAGATGGCTCTGATAGAGGAACGTTATGTGGTGAAATGACAGCTTTGAGAGTTGATCAGCATACAGATGCTACCTAAAAGCTTTTGGAACTGAAGAGATCCTCTGGGAGGAAAGCAAAGCTTGAGAAGAGGAGGAGCCTGAGAACTCCTCCATTAAGGGTTTGGAGGAGAGTCTAAAGAAACAGAGGGAAAACCAAGGCAGCATGGAAGCTGACAAATAATTCACTTTAAGGAGGATGGAGCAGTCAACAAAATTAATGCTGCTGAGAGTCAGCAGTGTCCTCTGGAGTTCCCCATATGAGGGCAGCAGGTGCACCTACAGAAAAGAGTCAGTGGTAGAGTGGAAACCACTCACAGGTGGTGGTGGTAGGGGGCTGGCTAACAAGAGGGAAATGAAGGAGAAGACACTGAGACCAACAGGTAAGGGGAAAACAGGAGATGAACAGGCTGGTTTGCATATTTGTTTCAAGAAGAAACTTGAGACTATTTATTTATTTATTTTTAAGGTATTTTATTGCCTGGGTGGCTCAGTTGGTTGAACATCCACCTTGATTTCACCTCTGGTAATGATCTTGGGTTGTGAGATTGAGCCCCATGTTGGTCTCTGTGCTCATCAAGGAGTCTGCTTGCGATTCCCTTTCTCTTTCCCTCTCCCCCTGCTGGTGCACGTGCCCTCTCTCCCACCCATCTCCCACCTCACTCTCTAAAAATAAATAAATGAATCTTTATAGAGAGAGATACAGAGTGTAAGATTGGGGAGGGGAGGGGCAGCGGTAGAGGGAGAGAGAATCTCAAGCAGACTCCCTGCTGAGTGTGGAGCCCAACATGGGGCTTGATTGCACAACCCTCAAGATCATGACCTGAGCAGAAATCAAAAGGCAGACACTCAAGGGCTTGAGTCACCCAGGCACGCCGAGAGTATTTAAATATTAATGGGAAAGTTCCCAGAGAAGTAGATGAAGTGAAGGCTTTAAGAAACAGTTTTAAATAAAATCTCAGGGGAGTTATAAATTAGGGACTCCTGAACATAGGAGAAAGGCAAGATGGGTTTGGGGACAGATTAAATATATGCTCTGTAGAAGTGACTATGGATCTACTTTGGAAAGTTTTTGGTTTTCACACTGTACCTCAGCTGCCATTTAAAAAAATTTCAGGTAATTCACATTCTTAAAAAAAAAAAAAGACCATATAAAGATGTTTACAGGTAGCATTCACCCAATCAACACACACTAAATGCTACGTTCCTGGTATTGTTCTCCAGGCTGTGGATAAAGACCCAAATCTCTACCCTCATGGGGTTTCCCCTCTAGTAGAGGGAGACAGACACTTAAAAAATGAGAAGTACGGGCACCTGGGTGGCTCAGTGGTTGACCATCTGCCTGTGGCTCAGGGCATGATCCCGAGGTCCTGGGATCGAGTTCTGCACTGGGTTCCCCACAGGGAGCCTGCTTCTCCCTCTTCCTATGTCTCTGCCTCTCTCTGTGTGTCTCTCATGAATAAATAAATAAAATCTTTAAAAAAAAAGAGAGAAGTAGGTGAGTGGGTGACAAATGCAATGGAGAAAATGAAGCAAAGAAGAGGAATAGAGTATGTTGGTGGTGACTGCACTCTTGGGTGGGGTGGCCTGGGAAGGCCACATTGACAAGATGACCTAAGTGGGGAACCCCGAAGGAAGGGAAGGAGGCAGCTAGTTAGAGAATGAGGGTGTGTTCCAGGAAGAGGGAATTACAAATTCAGAGTCCCTGGAATAGAAATGTGGCCTGACTGGAATGTATCTGGAGCTGAGCTGGCAGAAAAGTCCCAGGAGGTGAGGTCTGAGAAGGGCAGTGCAGGGCCTGGTAGGAGCCACAGGGGCTCTGAGACAGGAATCTAAGTGAGACACGATGGCCAGTGGAGGTGGACAGAAGTGGTCAGATTTGGGACATACAAATAAATAACACTTAATGAATTTATCACTGCCAGGTATTGGGCACTGCCTTAAGCTTTTTATACGAACTATCTTGTAATCTTCCAACCTTATGAAGTATATGGTGTTACCTCCCATGTTGTCATTTTAACAGAAAATCTAAGTGATATTGTTAAAGCTGTCATATCTGCTTATATAAGAAATTGTAAATTGAGCCGGTTGTGGTGGCTGCTTTCTCACACCACCCAGACACCACTCACGTCTGAGACACTTGTTTCCCATCTGTTGACAGTTCACAGCTGAGTCTTCTCAGGAACTGCCTCACCCCAGGCTACCCTCCCTGCCTGGGGCAGTGACTGGTTCATAAGGGGATGTAAAGATTCCATCCCTTGCCATTCACGGCAATCCTGAGGGGCGCTCGCAGCTCCAGAGCTTCCTAGGTGTCAGCTGAGGCCCAGGAATTGCCCTGCTTGTCAACTCTCCCTCTGCCCATCCTGCTCCCCTGGCTTCCTTCCCTAACATTCCAGAGAGCACTTCTTAATGGACTTCCTGCATGCAGATCCCCGCCTGGGATTCTGTTTCCTGGGGAAGCACAGTGAGTTTCTGAAGTGAAAGAGAGGTATAAGGCAGGAAAAAAAAAATAAAAAGCAAAAAACAAAGCACCCCCCCCCCCCCCCCCCCGGCCACCACCAAACCAGACAGCAAAATGTTCTTGAATAGAAATTACAGAACTTTCATTCAGAAATTTAGTCTGTAAGTATGGCCACAAAGTCACTAACTTCTAGTTTTCTAAATGAAATAGTGTTTAATTTCTTGGATTTAATGAGTAAAACTGCTAGACTTCATTAACACAAAATATAGTGAAGCTATTAATTTTCATCAACAAAACTAATTTCAAGTGTCTATTTGTGATACTGGGAAGTGCACTTAGACTTTTATAAGTGAAAATACCACACTGGCAAAAGAGCCCATCTCCACATGTTAAACCTGGTTAACAAATGGTCCTGGAGTTTTAATTCTTTCCAGAAATACATGACAGCTGGTATCCAAGGTCACTTAATAACACTCATAAGAGTTATTTTAAATGTTCACTTAAAATTGATTTAATGAAGGACTTTTAAAATAAGCATTATATCCTGATTTAAAAAAAAAAATGTTCAAACTCCACCAGCTTCATAGATAGCATTTTTCAAAGGAGTTATAATAATGTTATTGATGTATTCAGGACATCAGTGAACAGTGAGTTAATTACACATGGTTAGATTTTGTTAGACTATGATACAGGGTTTCCTTGATTCTTTTATTACTTCCCTTTTTTCCATATGCACTTATACAGTCTAATAGAGTCTCCTTGCAGAGTTCCAGTTATCAACACAGCAGGGAATGCAAAGAATGCTATCAATGGTTACTACTATCATGACGAGTCTCTATTTTATGCATTAAAAATTTATGCATTAAAAATTCCAATCAAAAAGATTTTAGTTCTATCCTTTCCCACGTGGTAGGCAATTAAATTGCTAGTGGCAATTTCTTTGGGACAGGAGCAATAAAAGCATATTTCTTCCCCTTTACTTATATCAATAAAAAAAAGCCTGGTTTGGGGATCCCTGGGTGGCTCAGAGGTTTAGCGCCTGCCTTTGGCCCAGGGCGCAATCCTGGAGTCCTGGGATCAAGTCCTGCGTTGGGCTCCCTGCATGGAGCCTGCTTCTCCCTCTGTCTGTCTCTGCCTCTCTCTCTCTCTCTCTCTCTATCATGAATAAATAAATAAATCTTAAAAAAATCCTGGTTTTCAGGCTTCTTTTTCTGTTTAGAACATCAATAACTGGGGCACCTGTTGGTTAAGAGTCTGCCTTTGGCTCAGGTCACAATCCTGGAGTCCTGGGATGGAGCCCCACACTGAACTCTTTGCTCAGTGGGGAGCCTGCTTCTCCCTCTGCCTGCCGCTCCCCCTGATTATGCTTTCTCTCTGTTAAATAAATGAATCTTTAAAAAATAAAAAAAGAACCTCAACAACAGATATACTGGGAGTGGATAAGGCTAAGGGTCCCATGGCTGCCCAAGCACACTTGAGTACTGTCATGGAAGGGTAATGCACCTCCTGCTTGATAGGAGTATGGGAAGGTGGAAATCTTAGATGATTTACTGTGTATTTCATGGTGAAACCATACCTGTGAGGGGGATGGGGGAAAGCAGCAGTCTGGGTAACTGAAGATCATAGCCCTTGTATCAGGGATGGAATCCTGCAGAGGGGTGATATCCAATCACCTGGGATGCATGACTAGATCTGGGTATGGGAGGTGCTTATCATAGTAGGCTGGGAGGAAGAGGGTATCCCAGTGAACAATGTTCCATGGATATGGAATAATTTGCTGGTGACAGTAAGGAGACTTTCCTGACCCACCTGGACAAAGGTGAACTCTATTCCTTCCCAGGTGCAGGGTTCTTGATGGCCAGCCCATTTTAACCAACCAAGAACTGGGTCATGCAGTGAATTTAAATATAAGATGAAAAACAATTTCCATAACTCTATCACCTGTAGTGAAAACTATTTTAAAACTGCCTCTTTGGGGTACCTGGGTGGCTCAGAGGTTAAATGTTTGCCTTTGGCTCAGGTTGTGATCCCTGGGTCCTGAGATCAAGTCCTGAATTAGGCTCCCCTCAGGGAGCCTGCTTCTCCTTCTGCCTATATCCCTGGCTCTCTCTGTGTGTCTCTCATGAATAAATAAAGTCTTTAAAAAAATAAAAAATAAAGATAAATAAAATAGTTTCTTCACTATGTTGTACTCTTCTCTGTAAAACATATTGGTGGTTGTCCACAACTTAATAAACTTTCCCTGTAAGTCTGGGCCTTTTTGACCCTGTGAGTTGAGTTGAATGACCAACAGACAATCGTGTTTATTAACAAATTTATTGCAGTTGTAGTTTTTATTGCAGTTGTGTAATGTAATAAAATATTTTTCAAACTGATAAAATAGAAGTGAAAAAGTTATTCTATGAAAACTAAGTAAATACTCTAAAATTCTCAAAAAAGGGAATTTGCTCAAGAAATTGCTGTTGAATTAGATGAAAAACATCTGTAAAATCTATAGGAGAAAAATCAGGAAAATCTCACAGTCATTACATCTTTCTTCCACTTTAAAGTATCAAAATCATCAGACAAATGATTTATGGATGTGATTTTGCAGATTATAATCATTAAACTCTTACCCAAAGGAAAAAGGTTGGTTTGACATTTCAAGATTGGTGAATAGATGTACATGTGAAATTTTGGGATACAATAAATCATTCAAGAGTGTGCATAATTTGTTTTATTATTTTCCCCTTTTAACTAACTTTTTAAACTAATCAACAAACTACCGGCCAACTACACATTCAGTATCTGCTGCACTTTATCCAGGCAGGGCTACTATCTCTCCTTTTGGACTTATTGGATGAATTATTTCATGGGCATTTTTGTCAGGAAGAGCTGACATACTGGGTGGTTTCTCAACTTTCTACTCAGCTAACATGAGGTGGAATGGTAGAAACTTTTCCAGTTTTAAGCAATGGTCAGAAAGTTTTGGCGGCACACAGCAGATCCACCAGTGGTGTTCTGATTCTGAACCATATAGAATCTCAAACTTTATAAAACCTGGAATAGGTATAAACATGACAGCTGCCCTTCATAGCAAAGCAAAGCTGACACTTCTGTTAATAAAGGATGAGAAAAGAGTTCTTTTCTTCCATCTTCCTTTGATGATTTGTTTTTTGTCTTTTTTTTTTGATTTGGGTCTTAATCTGAATCTATAACCTCAGTGGCAGCATTTTCCAGGGGAGATTTCCCTTGCACTACAAAAATATAATAAATGAGGTACACCAAAAGGGAGGAGAAATTAGTAGTACTTGCATCTCATTTTAAAAATACAGTAAGAAAAAAAAAATAAAAAATAAAAAATAAAAATACAGTAAGGTTGGGGTGCCGGGTGGCTCCGTGGATTAATCATAATCAGCCAGCTCTTGATTTCAGCTCAGGTCATGATCTCAGGATCATGGGATTGAGCCCCGCATCGGGCTCCCCACTTAGTGGGGAGTCTGGTCCAGCATTCTCTCTCTCTCTCTCTCTCTCTCTCTCCCTCTCTCTTTCCCTCTCTCTCTGAAATAAATCTTTTTTAAAAACATAGAATAAGGTTTAAAAGAAGCAGAATATTCATGTCATATATAATTACCAATTTAATGTGGCATTATTTCTAGAATTATAAGACAGCCAAAATGATATTGGTATAGATACAACCCTAATGACTAATTTCATCACCGCCTTTGGGATCTACACAGTCATTAAAACAGAAATGGATAATTGTTGGGACTGATTTCAGATAATAGCACCGTTATCCCTGCACATTTCTCTAGTCACTGTCTTTCTTGCTGTGTGCAAATGTGGAAAATATCAAATACAATGAAGCTAAAATAGGGACGAGGTAGTTGGGAAGGGGAGAATCAACTTCAGCAAAGAAATTTTAGGATACAATAAATTAGCAAAGAAAGAGCAGTATCAAAATAAGGGCAACCTAGGATACCTGGGTGGTTCAGTTGGTTTGGCATCTGACTCTTGGTTTCAGCTCAGGTCATGATCTCAGGGTTGTGAGATCGAGCCCCAGAGTCAGGCTCTGAGCCAAGTGTGGAACCTGCTTGAGATTCTCTCTTGCACTCTCCTGCTGCCCCACCCCCTCCACCGTTCATGCGCATGCTCTGGCTCTCTAAAAAAATTAATTTAAAAAATAAGTGCAATCTTCTAGTCACCTAGGATGAATAATCATCAAAATGATGAATAGTCCTAGTATTTTCCTCTTCTCTCTAACACAACAAGTGACAATTTATTTAAATTAAAAGACAAAACAAAACACCCACACCATTGAAAATTCACCACAGAGATATCCACACAAAAATGATGCTACTTAAATCAGAAGCATTTTGAGACTGGTCTGAGAGGATGAAATATTTCACTAATTACTATGCAGTGTATTTATAGCTCTAATTGTTTTTCCCCCACTTCTCAAAGGACATGTTTCTTCCAGAAGTACAGTTGCTGAAGCAAACATTTATTTTTATTGTTCCATGGGAAAAAAGCGGTAGTACCCAACCAGCTACTATAATTCTGTAAAATCAGCTGCTGGAGAATTTTGTGTAATTTATATCTTTGCCCCAAGCTGTGCCTTAGGGTCTGTCTTATTTTTCTGTTTGAACTTGACAGAAAACAGTCTGTTAGAATGCAACAAATTTTAAAGGATACTGGTAATACCTCCTTTCAACCACTATTTTTCAGACAAACTTACTGTTCTCTTCTCTTCAAGAATGTCACCTAAAATCCCGAAACATTAATTAATCATTAAGCCAAAACATACTTTATTTGTACCCTTGAAGGAATATGCCTCTTTAAAAATTTCATCTCCTCATTGCAAAAATAATACACGTTCATTATAGAACATCTGGAGCACAAAATAAAGTATACAGAAAAAAATTAAGCCATAATCTCACAACTAGAGATAAGTATTGTAAACATTTGGGTAAGCTGATTCCAGGGAAAGAATATAATTCCTTATTAAATCCTAAAAATGATCTTCTATTCCTTAATAAAAACTCCTTTTCCTCAAAAAAGGTTTTGTTATAATTTTCCTTTGGGACATGCATTTCTTGTATCTTTGGAAAAGTATCTGATGGTGAACTTGATGTGCACAGCCTAAAATTTTCACCATACTGAATACTAAATAAGAGAGCCTAATGTCTGAAAGATTTTGATTCATGAACAATACATTTATGTAAGAGCATTGTTCAAAAGGATAATTTTACAAAGCGGGTCAGTTACTTTAAGAATGATGATTTCACTCTTTTTTTTATGATTTTATTTATTTACTCATGAGAGACAGAGAGAGAGAGGCAGAGACACAGGCAGAGGGAGAAGCAGGCTCCATGCAGGGAGCTTGACACGGGATTCGATCCCAGGACCCCAGGATCATGACCTGAGCTGAAGGCAGTGCCACCCAGGCTGCCTAAGAATGATGATTTCAAACTAAACTTTGAGATAATCCTAGTATGTGCTTCAGGGAAATGTAGTTTTGTTTGCTACATATACTTTAAGCATATCCCAAAGCGGAACGGTTATCAGAAAATTCAGCCAAATGTGGGCCAGTCTGTAGGAGCATGGAAACCTCTTTAAAAAGCTTCCGCAAGCCTCATAGTACTCAATAAACACCTTTCTTTGTTTTGCCCATGTCTAGAGACTCCGGGGCTATGTATAGTTCTCATATCTCCACATGTTCTAGGTTAAAGACATTCATCATGTGGGATCTTTTAGATAAGACCATCTTGAAAGTCAGAGTTGTGATTTTGAGTACTCAAGAGCAGCGCAGACTGCTGCTGGACATGCAGGATTGATCTGCAGTTTCTCATAAAGTGACATCTAAAGCTTTGTTTGCTACAGTCTCTTCCAAATGAATACAAGGAGAGGAGTACAAAGAGAGTGTCAGGGCTGTTCATCTACATATGCACATACACACATATTTGCGTACACACACACCCCTTATTAACATATTCCCCATATGGTAATCAAGTATCTTCTAGTTCTCTATTTAATACAACCATCAGGGTATTTCATTTCTATACTCAAATGTCTTTATATAAATCCTTTCTGACAATGAGAAACCTAAAAGTGGGAGACTTCATTGGAATACATGTTCAGAGAATTTGCAGTGTATTTTTGACAACCGACTCCTGTTTGCCTGTATGTGTATATTCAACCGAGGAGCACACCTCATTGAGGAGTGGGCAGCAATGGAAACTTCTGCAGAAAACCGCCAAGAATTCGAAGCAACGCAGTTACTACATTCACAGCAGATTCGAGCACTGAGCCAAGAGATGGAGAGTCCAGGATCCTTACCCCCTCCAAGGAGATGTCCGGTGTCCACCACCCCCTGACACACTGGGAGGGTGGGCGAACAACAAGGGCCTGAGAAGCACAGCAGTGGACAATATACATATAGGATGCTTACCTGAGGGCAGTTCTGTAGTGAGAGATCGCTTCCCGGTTCCGACCCTGGTCCTTCAGGAAATTGGCGTAGTTGTAGTGAACCTTGGCATTGTGGGGCAGGGTTTGAACTCCAGACCTATAATTAGCACAAAGGAAAAAAAAAGAGCAACAAAGAATACTGTTGGGTTTTTTTCATATTTTACTCAACTTCATGAACCTGCATTTGGAATGTCTTACATCCATCTAAAGCCAGGTTTTCCAAAATTGGAAACCTGCATTATGTGGCTTACTGAACGTGCTTCTATGGAAAACAACGGAGCAGTGTGTGGTTGTGCACAACTAAACAAACATGCTAACTGGATATGAAGCAGAGGTGGTCGCATAGGGTGATAGATAATTCTCTGGAGAACAAACCTGCATGCTCAGGTTCATTCAGTTTCTTTCCTTCCTTGCTTTTGTTCACTTAGAACCTTCCTTTAGAAAAAATTGAGAGCGTCCACAAGAACAAATCATTACAAGAGGGATGACTATGGACTGGCCTTCCTATTATGTTTTACTGGAAATTAACATTTCCGATGTTCCCAGCCTGGGCTAATTTAAAAAATAAATAAATAAATGCAAGGATAATTATTTTACAAATTGCAGATAAGGGAAAGAGGTTTTGCTCAAAAAGGTAAAAACTGTGCTTACACGGTCACTGTATTAGTCTGCTTGGGCTGCCATAACCCAATGCCTGGGGAATCCCTACAGTGTAAGAGCGAAACTTTGAAGATAATTGGAGGGGCCTGAGGGGGCAGAAAGTGGTCTGTTTCTTATTTGTAACTAGTCCACACATTTAACATGCACAAGATTATACAGCTGGTAAGTGGCAGAGGTGGGATTCTAGAGGATTCTAGTTTGGTTTTAGAGTCCCTTGTTCCCTCAATGAGCAGGGACGAGGTGGCAGGGGAATGATGAAAGGAGATGAGTTGGAGGCCCACTTGGGAAGAAAAGTCTTGGAATTTGCATGGATTATATATGGGTGGGGGACAGCTGACGAGAGAGAGAGCAAGGAGAAAAGCACGTAACCTAGTTTCTGGGCCACTCTAATGTACTACTGCCTCTCCCAGATAATATACTTTCATTTAGTTTTTAATTTAAAGGTAAGATTAACAGAAGGATTTCATACAAAGTGTTAAAAATCTGTTGGGATATGTAAGGGCTTTGTAATCTTTTTGCTGAACTTTCACTGAAATAACAGGTTCCTTAGGGCCAGCAAAGACAGTCCCACTTAAAACCCACTGGCTGGGAGCTTGAGGAACTCTCCAGGGACAGAACTTACCAGGCGTGCAAGAGGCTAGAGACTGACCCAAGGGCAACATTATCTGAAAGCAGCAGACTCCAAATTTATGCAGGCTGCTTCAGGGACCTCAAATGTGTTGCAGGTACCTAGGATTATTTTTGATGGCTGGGGTGTGGCTAAATATAGGCTAAATCTATATCAGGAGCAGTCAAGCCCCAGATCCCCATCCTTACGCTGCATATATAAGTGACTTTTTTTCATTATTCTTTCCCCATCCCAGCAAAAGGCAGGAATTTTACTCTCTGAAAAAGTTGAGTTAGAGGGATCCTGCACTCAGGAACAACAGATATTTCTGAGCAAAGAGAGGAGAGTTGTATCTCAAAGGTAGATCATGTGAAGATCTGTATTCTGAACACCGAGTTCTCAGTTTGTCTCCCTTATAAAACTCTCTGATACTAGCAGCCAGGATTGAACCCCTAGGGAGGAGTCTGGACAAATCTTCTCAGTAAAAACTGACGCGCCCAAGACAAAAGATTTATAAATGCTGACATTTGGGTGCTCCCATGAAATCATTGGTATCCTTTAATCACCCTATGGTGAGCCCCAACAGCTGCCACATAGAGCTGGGATTTTAATCCATATTTAAAATGGATACTAAGCAAAGTGAATTTAGTCACAGGGGAAGAATTTGGGTCAGAGTGACAGTAATGGCTTTAAATTTTTTTCCAATTTCTATCCAGGAAAATTTCTGATTTTTCTACCCAGGACTAAGTAGTGCATGGTAATGGGCAGATTTTAAAGGTAACTTTGATTTCAGCATGGGCATAACTGGCATATTGGAATTGATCCTTCCCTCTGTGTGACTAGTATGGTGACTCTAATTTACGTATCGCCCAAAGAACAGACAATTAGGTCTGTGGAAACACGGTCCTTGCAAAGATCAGGGCATTGTTCAGTGATACCCAGAGGAAGTAATGATATTCATAACAGGCAAGCAGATGTGGGTGGAGTAACTCGAATCCTAAGAACGCGCTGCTTTTTCCATTGTTGTTTTTTTGACCTTGATGTTCTCTCTGTGATATTTTTCTGCTACGTTTTTCCAGTCTCTCATTTTACAATGAGTACTTTGTGGAAAAAGGGAAACAAACAACTGGCCAAAGGCAAAACTTTCCACGTAGCTGTAACTGGCCAGGCTGCTCTGGCTTCCAGAGCCAGTCTCCTTCATTTGTTCTACTGATGCTATGATTTTGTAGCCCTGATCATTTTAGTGGAAACAGGCAGCTTCCGTATATTTACTCTACAAAGACACGCAGTATTCATTAATTATACAGTTAGATCTCAATCCTTATTAATAATCCCAATGATGATGACAAAGAAAAATCTCTTTTCAACTCATGATCTTAATTCATGTACCTCATATTTCTCCCCCACACCTCTCATCTGCACAATAGTTGAAAAATAACAGAAATAACAAAAAAGCCACTTCTCTCAGGTGTATCTCCCAGTTTCTTGGACATCAATTGTTTTACTGGCATCACTGAAGAATAGGTCACTAGAACCATCCCCAAATTCTTGATTAGAAAACAAACATTAAAAAATAAAATTAATGAGCAGCGTTCAGCCAGAGGCTAACAGCAAAAGTAAGGAGGATTTGTGGTTCTCTTCATTTCTGACCCTGCTTTGACCTGAAGTTGCACAATGCCACACTCTGGATGGCTAGTACTCATGAAATGGGCCCATTTTGAATCAAATTCTAGGCTAAGCACCCATTTCCATGGATTATTTCCTTTTATCCCTTCAATAACCTATTGGATGGGTAGAATTCTTATTCTCCCACAATACAGAAGAGGAAATTAAAGTTCACAGAGATTAAGACTTTTCTCTAAAGTTACAGACCCTAGAAAGTAGTTGAGCAAAGATTTCAACTAACACATGGTCAGAACCATTCCTGAAGCTAATCAACATTTGATGCTAAACCAGAAAGGTACCACAGGATATAGTAACATTGTAATTTTCACTATCACAATGTTTATCTCATTGGTAAGCAAAATACAGCCCTGTGGGCCCCAGGTGCACAGTGTGTTTACTATCATCTTTGGCATCTTTCCTGAGACAACAGCAGAGTTGAGTAGTTGCAAAAGAGACCATATGGCCCACAAAGACTAAAATATTTACCATCTACTCCTTTACAGAAGAATTTACCAATCTTCAGTATATATTCTCTGACCCAGGAATTTGGCTGATCTCTCTGGTTCAAGCAATTCAGAAAGGAAGACAGAAATGTGTTTCCTACAGAGATGGAGAATAGCGTAGGCCATAAATTCTTAACTGATGGTCCATGGATCATTTGGATAGTTCATGAATGGGAATCAGAGACCCTTATCTAGATGCAAATAAAAAAAATGGTGTCTCTGCCTTTATAGGTATTTCGAAGATTTGGGGCATTGAGAGGATTTTACCAAATTGTGTTATTACAGTGTTATTTACTCCAAACAAATGTAAAATTCTTGGCTGTTACCACGCCCAGCTGGAGCTGTGAAGTTACCCACTTCCCAGGACAGGATAGCAGAACAGTTTCTTGTTATAAAGAATTAAAGAAAATATATCTTGCAGTATGATTATGAACCAATCCCTCCCTCTCTCTTTTTTATACTGGGCATAGTTTTAGTTAGAAAACAAAAGTAAAAAATAAGCGTAGCAAAGCTCATGTATTCTTTTTATATCAAATTCTGGTTCATATCCTGGCTCCTCCTCTTCACAGCTATTTCAGCTTGAACCAATTACTCTCCTTGAGCCTCTGATTAAGACAAAAGTGCTGGCTTCTTATGCTTTTGTGTGTAAGGTCATTGCCAGTGGAACTACAAAGCTGCGAGGGGGCCCTACATCTACCTCCTAAAAATACATCATGCGGTGGGATCTTTTTTGTAAGAGAAGGCCTCAGCTGGAAAAGCTGGGACTTAACTGAAATTTGGATCTTCTCCAACACAAAGGTCTGTCCTAAGATACTCTGTAAGACCGTTCATAGTGTTGCCAAGTAAAACCACCCCGTGTAATAAGAGAGGCCTTAATGAGACCCTATGGCCAAGGAATGGTCAATAAATTCACTGTTCAGAACTGAGAAGAGGGGGATCCCTGGGTGGCTCAGCGGTTTAGCGCCCGCCTTTGGCCCAGGGCATGATCCTGGAGTCCCGAGATCGAGTCCCACATCGGGATCCCTGCATGGAGCCTGCTTCACCCTCTGCCTGTGTCTCTCTGCCTCTCTCTCTCTCTCTGTCTCTCATGAATAAATAAAATCTTAAAAAAAAAAAAAAAAGAACTCAGGAGAAACCAGAAGGAGGACCTCTGTGAGGGACATCACCTTATCTAGAACTGTAATAAATTTTTCTTACTCCAATCAGCCAGCTCTTGGTTTTAATCATTATGGCTCATTTAGGTTGTCTTCATCCTTATGTACTCAGTTCAGGTCTATAGGAGAACTGTTCCTGAAGGCCTGGGTTGTTCTTAGCAGCCTGCCTATACTTAGAGTGTCCTGCTTCCTCTGTCTACCACTTGCTACATTATATAAACTGTGTTTATGTGTCTGACGCCCAGGTAGACTTTGAGGTCCTCTACAGATAATCTTCCTCCCTCTCCCTCACCACCTCTGTCTCCTACCCTAGAACACAGTGCAGAACAATAATTTGAAACCCTTACATCGTGTTTACCATAATGCCTTCTGCATTTTTCACATACTCATTTATTCTTACGCTATAACCAAAAAAATAAGCATTATTATTTTTCTAAGTTTTAAAATAAAGTAAGGAACAGACTGGTTAAGTAACTTGCCTAAAGTCCCACAGCTATTAAATAGTGGTACTTGGAGAAGAACCAGAAAATCTAACTCCAGCCCCCACACTCAACCAGTAACTCTATCTTCCTTCAAAGATTGTTAGTAAATGTTCATTCAACTGATTGGAACATGACTCAGCACAGATGAATACATACAAACATCAAGTCTTAGAGAAGAAAGAATATTCTTAAAGTCTCAGATTCTTAAAACTTTTCTTGGGACATGCATAAATTATAATAGGCAAAGTTTTCTAAAAACCATCAAAAGCTTTGATTTGCACATTATACAAAATTCCATTTGATCACAAAAGGCCTCTTTAGGGCACAAAACCTCTTCAAGCACACATGGGGAATGGCTGTGTTTTAGTAATCAACTGTCACTTACTACATACTTCCATCTAAAAAAACAGAAGCCTCTGGATACAAGGTCAATGAGCTTTTTGTTTTTCTGTTTTTCTGTTTTTAAATTGCTGGCATCAGCCTTAGAGGGTTTGAACACGAACTTGTTATCCTTGAAACAGGCTGCTGCCTGCCAAAATCCACCCCCAATGTTGCTCTGATTAACCAGTAAACATCATTAAGAAGACACAACCTCTGTTAGTACCTTTTTTCAAGAAAAGAGTTTAACACAGGGCAGAACCATTTTAACATTTCTCCTAAAAGCCCTGACTGTTGAAAGCAAAAGACAAAAAAATTAAGCCAACAAAGATGAAGAGAAAGTTGTATTTCTGAACTTCCATGCCCCTGTGTTTACAGAATGACCCCAGCATGGGTAGCAAGAGGGAACAAGCCAAGCCCATTGTGGTCTGTGAGAACTGCCTTTGAAGGTGAAAGGATGTGACAGAGACAGAACAGCATCTGGAACCTCAAAGTGAACAAATTTTCAGAACACATCCACACAAAAAACCTTAACCAGCAACAGGTCTCTACAGTACCCACTGCAGTAATGATGATGACAATGACAATGATGAGGACAATGATATAGGAATAATAAATAAGCTAATAAGACATGTATGCCAAACTAATATTTTCTATTAAAAAAAAAAGTTAAGTTGCCAAGCAGCAAAATCAAATATATTGTTTTAAAGTAGTAGAAGAGGGCAGTGAAACATTAGTCTTATCTATTCGCTCATTTGTTCATTCATTCATTCACTCATTCACTCATTCTTGGCAGCCAGAGTCTGTGCCCCTCCTCTAGTACTTGTATTTCCTGTGGGGAACTCGCTCTTGTCTCACTTTGTGAAGTCTCAGTGGAACTCCAAGGTGTTTGGCCTTCCCTAACTCCCTGGGAGACAGAGGAGCTTCTTTGGCCATTCATTTTAGTGACGTGGTGGAGACAAAGGGCAGGCCGTGACCTAAAGCCCAAGCTCTGCCAGAGGTCTTAGTTTTCCCAGGACTTTGATGTGAAGACACAAAAACTTGGTGTAAGTTGACCTATTTGTTCCTGGGCAGGTACTCAAGTGCTCTCAAGACAGGCTATCCTAATGCCTGTTTCCTGTCCACTATGTGCCAACTTCTTTACTGGCCCTTCAATTCTGTGCACCTTCCTATACTCTTTCAACATTTTCCCTTTTTTTCAAGCAATCCCAACGCTGTTTCACTTGTCTGTCCCCAAAATGCAAGTGTCCGGTATCAGTTAAGCAGGGGGCCACGTGAAAACCACATTGGCTAAATTGGGTCACTGGGTCATAAGTGAGGACAGAAGCTGGAAGAGGGGGTACAGATTGGGAATCCCTGGAAACCAGGAAAAATACTGTAGGGATGCCAGGGGTGGCAGTCCCGGGAAGTTCAGGTGAAGGTCACCAGGGCTTTGGCATTAGTGAGACAGCCTAAGCTCCAGGAAACACAACACGATGAGCCACAGTCCCAAAGAATGTTTATACTTTATGACAAGTTTAGGGCTTTAAGTTGACCTTGTGATTGTGAACAGCTTCTATGCCACATAAAAACCTACTAGGAGATGAGAAAAGTCTTCTATTTCTTTGTTCACAATTAATGTTCAGATAAAAGCAACAAGATCACAGATCACAGCTTAACATCCTGGAATATTCTGCGTTTCTCTTCCTTCCTGCTGTGTGTTCACCTTTCCCATTTACTTGTCTGCATAATGAAGTTAGGCTTATCATTTCATTTTGTTTATAGCCGATTTTACAGCCCAGCTCATCATTACGACTGTTTCACAGACCCAAGAAACCTTCCCATGAGCCTTATTTTCATAAATTCACTGAGAATGAGCTCACATTAAACTTTATATAATACCATTTTAAAACTAAAGCTAAAACCCCAAATAAAATTACACCTTCCACTTAAAACTTTACTAAAAAAAAAAAAAAAAAAAAAAAAAAAAAGAATTTTGGGTTAATGATGATTGCCAGACCCATGTTACCTCATTTGTTTGGAAACAAATATGTAAGCAAAGAAACAAATGGGAAGAGATTTGCTTTTCTCCGTCTAATCATACCTGAATAGAGATTCTCTTGACAGCCAAATCTCATTCTGCTTCACAGTTTTCCAAGAGAAAAGCAACAGCAACAGCACGGTGGACACAGTCAGGGTGGTGGCCCCGCATCGATTCAGCCAAGTGCAGAGCTTGCTCAGTCCGTGCACAAAGAGGATGCAGTAGCCCATGCTGGAAAACAGGGGGGAGGAGCAGGATTACTCTGGGGGTGCAGTGGAGTCTCCCTGAATATTCTATCCGTGTAACTGACTTTCAAATAAAGTTTGTCCTATGACAGAGAAACATATATAAACTCCCCTGTCATACACAACATTTACATGTTGGTTCGCCAGTGTACCATTCCAGTACATTGCTCACTCTCTGGCATTGGTGTGGAGAATAACAAGCTCATTGTTTAGGCTCAAACTGCCTTGGATTTCAGCAGCTCAGGCATCATGAGAAGTTCTTTTTTGTGTTTTTGTTTTTGTTCTTTTTTTTTTGATCATGAGGAGTTCTTATGTGTGTTCTTAGGTCGTGCATAGACCCTCTGACTCTCGCTTCCTTACGTCACTGACGTTGTATAATCATACTGGTACCACATGTCTAAATTCAGACTGTTGTAGCAGGTCACATCATGGCTTTGTGAGAGCCAGCCTCCAAAAAGCACTGGTGCGTCTCTAGGGGTGTGCTGTTGGTATGTCCCCACCCTGGTCTAAGTCCTTTGCTGAAGGAAAATCATCTATCCATAGGCCAACTCCTGAGCCTTGCAGCTTGGAGCCCATCACAGACAAACTGTACTGATACGATTTTCTTACTGACTCTGGCTCAGCTTTCTAAAGAGACACAAAGAATCACTCATGTTATCTGAGTAGCATGTCAACAGCACGTCTCTAAAAGCCTTTGGCTGGAACGTGGTCCCTCACATCATCTATACAGCCACGGAGATGCGTCTTGCCTGTTGACTGGTCTCAGAAAAACACAAACATTTGCCATACGCATTTCAGTTAAGATCCACTTCTTTCCAAAGATAATAGACTACTACAAGTTATCATGGAGTATTTTAAGAATGAATCAAGCTTGTGTAAAGTAATCCTACATCTGTTAGACATTAATGCCATAATCCCAAATTAATATAGCCTATTTACTTGTTCCATTCATTCTCTCTCTATATGTGACTGGCAATATGCTGGGCACTAAGAATGCAATTATGAATAAAATATAGGCCCTGCCCTCAAAAAACTCCAGTCTACTGAGGCAGGCTGGTTTTGCAAAGGAAAACACTTAAACAGTCTAATTCCCAAACATATTTCTGTTAAAAAAAAAAATCTCTCCACTTTCTGTTTGTTCACCTTCTTAAATGTCTATGCTTTGGTATCAAGGGTAGAAAAACAAGAGAAGCATTTGCGGTTTCTGTCATGGAGATGCTGGGAATCATTTCAAGTTAGAGCTCCAATTCCATACTTCAAGTTCCCTAAGTCAGTTGGTCCAGCTCCCTCAACTTTTAGGGTTCACAGTTAGGCCAAATAAATGGAGTCACCACCCCACTTGGTAGGTTCGAGCTAAGGAGGCACAGGCCTATTACTGGATTTGATTGCCATAAGCACTGTGCAGAAGCCTCGAACATGCCAGAACATAGAGTCACTAATGCAAAAATATTAAAACCCCAAAACCTCTTCTCATTTTCACATCAAGTCATGTTTGGCCTTAAAGGTATCAAGGTTTTCTAAACATCTCTCATCCTACACAATTGGCCATGCTGACACCACTCTAGACCACATGGCTGTTCAAGTTCCTGAGACTGCTGGCCATCTGCTCCTCTAGCCCCATCTGGATCCCAGCCGTAATCGAGGAGCAAGGAGCATCTCTGGCCACATGAGAGCCTTCTGGGCTCCATCCTTCCATTCAACAGATATTTAATAAACACCAACTGCATCCTGCCATTGTTACAGGTACCGAGAACATATCGATGGACAAAACAGACAATAATTTCTGTCCTTGTGGAACCCACATGGGTGGAGAAAAACCACCAATAACAGAGAGTATGCCACAGAGCAGGATAATGTTAAAGATCTATCAGGAGAGAGGAAGAGGGAATCCAGGGTGGGGAGGAGGTTGAGAGTGTAATATGGTGAGGAATGGTGCCATTGAAAAGGTGACATGGGAGCAAAGTCCTGAAATGTATGTACCCTGTGCAGGCATCCACATCTCTAGCACCAGCTGACTCCCTGCTCCTGCCTTCATAAAGCAGCCCCATGAAAAACTAATGTTTACTGAGCACATCTTACATGCCAAACACGTTCCATGTAGGAGTACGGCCCATCCATGCATCCCTCACTCATACTGGTATTTAACCATAAAGACGCCAACAAGAAGAAGGTGAACAGGTCTCCTGAATTAGGGCACACAGCTTGTACATAGTCGGCAAAGATACAAACCCAGGAATATCAGATTCCAGAACTCACACTCCATATGTTGTCCTGCTTGTCTGGGTTTTCACTTGACTGGCTGATTCTTGCGTTCAAGAATCAGCTTATCACACAGTTCACCTACTTCCCTCCTAACCATTCCATTCATAAAATTTCAGTAGTTGTTTACTGTCTCCTTGTAGGAAACAGAGCTGCCATCTGGCAGAGTAGTGGGAAAGGAAAACACTGGGATCTCCACACGGGGCCTGAGCTATGGCCACAAAATGCCAGAAGACAAGAATAATGAAGATAACAACAAAAATAATTAGCTATTTTATACATTCATTTTTATACTGAGTCCTTCCTATTAGGCCAGGCACTGCACTAAGAGCGTTGCATGGGCGCCTGTCCACCACATTTATAGGGCCTAGGATAAGGATGGTACTGGCTTTAAATATATTATCTGATTAAATATATAATCCTTGGTATCTTCCATTTCCTAAGTGATGAAATTAAAGCTTAATAGGAGTTGAATACCTTTTCCGCAGCACCCACGGCTAGTAATAGAGAAGACCTATGGCTCTAACACTATGCTGTGCTCCAGAAGTGGGCAAACTTTTTCTGTAAGGGGCCAAAGAGTAAATATTTTGGACTTTTCAAGCTTTTCTGTCCTTCCCACTCACTCTATCTTTGGAGCAGTAAAGCAGCCATCGACACTATATAAATGAATGGGTATGGCCTTGTTCCAATAAAATTTATTTATAAAAGAGATGGTAGAGCAGCCTTCACTCAGGAGCCAGTGTTGACCCCTGCCAAAACCAGAGGAAGGAGAAGGCCATTTCTTTCCACTCAGCACAGGCATCAGTATCAAGTAACATGACAATTTTTTTTTAAAGTCATTATATTGACATATGGTTTAAAGAAATGGTAAGCCATATAAAATAACCTCTACTTAGGTTTGCGAATTTCTTAGAGAGTAACACATTCTTATCAACTTGAACACGGTATCACAAAGATTAAGATGCCTCTCTATTGTGACATTTCATCCTTCAACATCTGCTTTAATACAGATCTCAGCAGCAGTGGGGACAAATGCTCTCTCCATTTCTAGGGGCAGAGCAAGTCCTCATTTTGAATGTAGGAAATCAAGCAAATGAGAAGCTACATGCTTTTCTGGCCTCCAGGGAGATGAAACCAGACTCCAGATTGTTGTGGTTAATTTGGTTAAGGAAAACCTGGGCTCTGATCAGAGACCTCTACACAGAGCATGAAGGAGTCAGTGCAAACCACTGACACCTGGCAAAACCAGAACCTGAAGAACCAAGAGCCAAACTCCAACTACTGATTGGTTTACATCAACACCGGGATGCATTTTCAATTTTTTTAAAGATTTAATTTATTTATTCATGAGAGACACAGAGAGAGAGAGAGAGCGAGAGAGAGTGAGGCAAAGACATAGGCAGAGGGGGAGGGAGAAGCAGGCTTCAAGCAGGGAGCCCGGGATGTGGGACTGGATCCCGGGTCTCCAGGATCACGACCGGGCTGAAGGCAGATGCTCAACCCCTGAGCCACCCAGGTGTCCCCGAGATGCATTTTCAAAGCAGCTTGAAAAGTACCACTGCTTCTGAGAATGGGGTAATTATTTGATCTCTCATTCACAGGCTGAAGGTATCCCCAATTCAGTGCATATAATAACTAGAGACTCTCTAGTTACATGCATCTCTCCCTTATATTTTTATGATGCACATTTAAAGGAAACTGAATAAGAAATGCAGGTCAACAATGTTTGTCCTTTCATATTACAATGAAAAATATTTATTTGATAACTTTGTGAGAAGTTAATCATTCTGTGAACAGTAAAAATGTACTTTCACGAACCTTGCCCAGAAGCTCTTTAAGTGATAAAAGAACACTTCTTCCTATTTTGAAAAGATGACAATTTCCTATTTCTGGGCTAAGCATTTTACAATGCTTACTATAGCTTCACTTTTTGTTTAATTACACGGAGAAAAGAGAAAAGAGAATCTTTTTGCTATTAAGTAGAAGTGAAATTCTACCTTTTAACTTAAACTCAAGCCACTGAAAGTATCTATAAATAACATTAGTGATACAAGACAGACACAATCTCACGATTTTATTACTTAAAAAAAAAAAAAAAAGTCCCAGCTTTAGATCGTTGAAATGAAGTTAACTATTCCTAGTTAACTTCATTCTGGTCTGTTGAATCCCCACCTGGCAAATTATGACAGTGAAATCTTATTCTGTTCTCATGGATGGTTAAACAATAAAGCCCTGGAATGCTGAGCCCAGAACAGGTGTTTGATGCTGTATCCAGGAAGCAGCAGGGAGCCAATGGTGAGGCCACATATCGGATTTAACCTGGAAGCTGCCAGCTTCTGGTGAGCCAAGACTCCCCCCTAGTTCTTTTTTCTCAAATATTTGATGGGTGTGAAAATTTCTCAGAAGGTTGACAGTATTGGGATGTGAGTTTATTTATATTCCAAGAAAATGACTCCAAAACCATTTCTTATACATTTCCCTCTTGCACAGCTCCTCATGTGAGGTGCTGGGCTTCTGGGGCAGGGATGAAGAGCTTCTATTTACTTCTTCACAAAACAGATTTCTTCCATTCTTTCCGCAGCATATCTATGGAACAATGTGATAATAATGTCATTGCTTTCACTTTCTGAGAACCTGATTCTCCTTTACCTCTTTGAAGATGAGATGCTTCCTCTCAACCTCGTAGTTCATCTATCTACTAGCTCCATATTTATGAGACCTCTCGTGATAAATAAGGCAGAGCCCTGGAGTCAGAAAAAACTGCATTTTCAGTTCTGACACTGTTGTTTGATCTTAAATTATTTAAGTTCTCTAGTTATTATTTTTCTTACTGGTAAAAGGAAATAATTTTACACTGTGCATAATGGTAGACAATAAACAATAAATGATAACATTGTTATAATATTATTAGGGAATCATTTTCTACTGAATAGAATGTGAGGTAGGATATGTGTATAGTCTGCACATATCCAGGTAGAAACAGATGTCTCTGTCAGGCTCCTATAAATGTTCCTGAGGCCACTAAAATACTATGATCTGCAGGGGAACAAAAGTGTCCTGCAAATTTGGAAGTTTGGGAGTTCAAGGTGAGGAAAAAGGAATTCATTGGAGAATAAAGAGTCTGGAACTGGGTTAAAGAAGCTGGGTTCTTTTCTGACACTTGGGAGTTCCGTGGCCACATGAGACTTACTTAATTTCATGAAGCCTTGGTTGTTTATTTTATAAGAGTTTAAGACTGCCTGCCTTGAATAGCTGAAAACATAGCTACTTTAAAAGGCTGATTGTTTGGAGGAAATGAAATAATGTATGTGGACATAGTCTGTAAACTGAATATAAGGTATCAGTGTTTTCAGGTGAAGTGTTTATGTGTTCATGTGTGTGTTTAGTATGCCATATACTATTACATCAATAAAATCTACTGTGTATATCATTAAAATAAGTGATTAGATCTGTAAATAAACCTCAAGAAATCCAATTTATTAAAGCCCAGATTGACCTAAACTATGTAATTTACAGGACAATATTAAGTCTTTCATAAGCATTCACAGAAATTCCCTTAAAACTACAAAATTCCTTTTACAATATTGTTCACTTCAGAAAGGTCTGATTCACACATCACTTTTTTTTTTAAGATTTTATTTATTTATTTATTCATGAGAGACACAGGGAGAGAGGCAGAGACATAGGTAGTGGCAGAATCAGGCTTCCTGTGGGGAGCCCGATGTGGGACTCGATCCCAAGACCCCAGGATCACAACCTGAGCCAAAGGCAGACACTCAACCACTGAGCCATCCGGGTGCCCCTCACACATCATTTTGATAGAACAATATAGTGAAGGAAGATACACTTGTTGTAGGTGAAATATAGGTAGCTATGTAGGTATGCTAATGTGCATTCATAGTTCTAGAATTCAACAAGCACTTAAGCAAATCTTCCCTTAACCCTATTTCAAATCTTTCTCTACTCTATCTTTGTGAATAAAAGAAGAAAGAAGAAAGGGAAGAAAATGTGAACAATAATCGTTTTGGTGAATTAATGCACAAAATAAATTTTTGTATTCAACTTTGATATAAAATAAATTATTAACTATTTGGAAGTTCCGGCTGGTTATTTAAAAATGGAGTAATGTTTTCACTTGCACTTCAGCATCAGCTTATGACAGGAGCTATTTTACAAGTGTGGTTGAGGGGATCCCTGAGTGGCTCAGTGGTCTGGCACCTGCCTTTGCTCCAAGGCGTGATCCTAGAGTCTCGGGATCAAGTCCCACGTTGGGCTCCCTGCGTGGAGCTTGCTTCTCCCTCTGCCTGTGTCTCTGCTTCTCTCTCTCTCTCTGTGTCTCCCATGAATAAACAAATAAAATCTTCAAAAAAACCCAAAAACAACTGTGGTTGACAAAGGTTGAACAAAGAGGTTGAAAGTATCATAAACTAACATGGAAACAAGGGTAAACTTACAAATGAATCAATCTAAGGGGTGAAGATGATTAGAGTTCTTCACCAGGAGAACTATCCATCTGTGGGGAGTGGGTGTTTCCCCTTGCAGGAGTCTTCACTCCAGGCCTGGGTTCCTTCCCTCCGAGGCTGGTACAAAAAAATCACAGCCAGATTTGCCATCTGGGCCTGAAAGGCCTTTTGGCCAAAGCCAAAGACTTTCCCCAAGGAACTCTAAAGCAACTCCTAAAAAGTTAGAAAAACCACCCTCTCCCTACCCTCCTACAGCATGCCCATCTCTGGGACCTGAATCCTGTCATTTATTCTTCCATACACTACCTTATATTATGATATGGCATCTGCACTTTTGAACCAAAGACATAATGGACAATCTAGTAGTTGTCGCTGCCCCCCGCTCTCTATTCTGTGTGTGTTAACACAGACCTGACCGCACAGGCATTTACTTTGTTATGTGTCCAGTGTTCTTTAAGTCTCTACGATTCTCTTTTCTGAAGCATCCATCGTGTTGGCTACTATGAGAAAAGAGACAAAAATGGTGGTTCTGAACCTCATGGGAGCAGGACAATCCAGATTTCCAAGAGACAGAAGATATTTTAAGATTACTAAAATTTGTGTAAGAAGTCACTGGTTAAGTGGTAATCATTTGGCAATATTTATAAATGTATCAAATCAACACATTGTACACCTTAAACTTACACAATAGGTCATTTATATTTCAATAAAGATGAAAAAAAAAAAAGAAAAAGTCAGTGGTTTGAGATCCATTTCCTTGCACAGAACCCAAGAAAAAAGAAATGGATTTACTTCTAAGTCTTGACTTAAAAGGTGTTGAGACAGCCAACTCTGTGCAGGACATGGGGTATCAACATCTACATTTTAGTTGCTCCCTTCTGTTTGCAGAGGCAAATTTCATAACCTTCAGTATGGTGTTGTTAGATAGAACATTAGCCTACTAAAGCAGGGTTGCAGGACCAACAGAGGAAGAGAAGGGCCGGGAAAGGAGGAGAGACCCATATCTATGTTGCTTTGCTTTTCTTCAACTTTGATTCCTCCAATCTTCTCATTTGCACAGGGTGGACTGAAAGAATGACTCGCAGCTACCTAGGGCACGGCTTATGGTATTTTTCACACATATTTTCCATTTAGCCTTATCTGAATCCAAATTATAGTCTCCAAATTTCTACTTTCAAATTGTGGTTTCCAATACATTTGCTGTTCATCACTTAGGACTTAACAGACATAAACATTAGTTTTTTAAATAACTAATAGGATTCTGTGATATTAAGGCCATGATTGTAGTTTAGTAAGTAACTGGTTGAGACTATCCTCATCGCTGGTCCCATGCCACCCCATGGATTGGCTAACTGATCTTTGGCCCACAAGCACCCAAGCTCACTTCATTTTCCCCTCAGCTCACTTCATTTTTACCATGGCTATGTTCTGTTCTATTTGTCGGCAATCTTACAATTGCTTCTCCAGTGGTATCACTGATCTTCACTCTTCCTCTTCAGATCATTTGGTGACGTCACTGATCTTTGCTGCCCCCTCATGCAATATTGCACTGCATTTCTCCTTTTCCTTTTGTTGTGCTCATTATGATAAAAGAGAACCTCCCTTTAAGATGGCATGATAGAAATGCATCAAAAATGGATTCAGAGCTAAAACTAAGTAATATTGAGTGGCTTTGGGTAATTTACCAACACATATGCACACTCACACACATCTACTCTCAGAGACCTGGTGCACTTGACCTTGTAACTGAAACTGCCTCTCAGGCTATTTCTTGGGTTTTTAGTTAGTGGCTCTTTGCCAAGCCCAAGCTGCTTTTCCCATCTCTCTAACGTATCATACAACGGGAATTTCAAACAAAAAAAAAAAATCAAACTAAAAAGCGAATATGTGACTTTGCCTTGTTCCTGGATTTTTAAAGATTTTTGGGACTTTGTCCTCTCAAAATTGAGTTACTTTTGCCCTCTGATATGGTTCAATCTTGTCCTATTGCTGCCAGCCATGGCCTTAGAGGGACCCAACCTTCTCTACTCAGTATCAACCACCTTGGGGGCAATTTTACCTGTGCTTTGACCCCTGTCTAGATACTAAGCTTCAGCAGAATTAATGAGTCTCTCTCCATAACTTCCTTTGGAGACGCAACCTTTTGACCTGTTCTCATGGACTACAACCTCTCTCATTAAGTTGTCTTTACAGCTGCTCCTTAAGGGAGGTCTGGCATTGTTCTTGCTGCCGGGGCCCCGTTTCCTCTCAACATACATCATACATTCCTTCTTGCTACTTTCCCCATGAACTTCTAAGCATCAGCTGTTCCTGCTTCTTATGAGGACACCCTGTTATCTCACAGTAGAAACCCCACACAGATGCTTCCTGACCACCTCCTGGTGTCCACCCCAATGCCCCTCAGAGCGCCTGCCCCTGTGGCAATTGTACTGCCTTCCTTGCCACTCCTCCCAAGAGACCCATCTTCCTTTCCCTACTGGGACCACCCTGTTGAAAGAAAGCAGACACAAGTGATCACATTCCAATGCATGACAAAAATCTTTGTTCAAAATCTTAAGGAGAAAAAAAATCCACGCTTCCCCCCAAGGTTATTCTGAATCACAGAACAGTTGAACTTTTGAAGCTGAAAGGGACCTTAAAGATCATGTGACACAATGGTCACTGGGTTTTAGGTTCCCCAAACGTGTAAAATCCCCAAGAAAGTGGACTTGGGTGAGGGAAGAGGGATGTTATCATCTTGTCAAAGGAGGAAGGATATTTTAAGACCAAAAATATAAGAAAGGCATAATTTCATAATTTAAAAATGAATGCATAGATAAAACTTTATGAAAAACCCACTGCACTGTCTTTTCTCTCTCTCCTCCCCCCGTTAAATCAGAGAAAACTCTGTCATGGAGATCTAGGCAACACTTGGGAACCACTGAGCAAGGCCAACCAACCTTCTGGTTTTACTAGTAGGAAAATGATTCCCCAAGGCTGTTAGGTAGTAGGGGACAGATGGGGCTGTGCTGATTCCCAGTTCAGTCTTCTTCCTACTGGATTTATTAAAGTAAGCGTGTGTTGATATTGAATGACTGCTCTGATTTTAATATTTGACAAAATTTTGATTTACTCTCAAATAATTACAGTAAATCTAAAGGAGTCTACACATAGATGGCTCATCAGGAGGGGTTCCCAATATCAGATAATGGAAGCAGTGTAACTTCCGAGGTAGCATTTCTCATTTTGCATTTTGAATAATAAATACTGCAGTATTGCTTCCATAGCAACCCATGTAAAACTAAAAATTTTATCTCAAATTGATAAGTCTGAGTTTGGTATTTCTCAAAATCAAAAATGAATAGAGGTCATCATTTTTCCTTCTCCATGTCTGATGTGTCTGCCTGTAAGTTTTAGGGATTATACAATACAAATAGCATCTTTGTAAGAGTAGTGGAATTTTTTATATTTCTTTCTTCCCTCCAACATATAGTATCTAACTTCTCCTTCTGAGATCTCAATTATTCTTGATCGATGCTATCCAATGTTGTTTCTGCCTTCATTTATTCCTATCTGGCTTCTCTCTCTACTCATTCATGTTTTCTTAAAGTAGCTTAGGAATTTGCTCTTTGACGCTGAAGTGAATAAATCACCCTTAATCTGGCATGTAAATGGATATCTGATCACATCCTATGACTTCATTTGAGAGCTCTCAACAACTTTTTCTGCTTCATTGATTCAAAGAAATTTTAGTCCTTTGAAGCATTCTAATGTGGTTTTTATAAAATACAAAAAAAAGTAGCCATAAAATTATATGCCTCTCTGGAGATAAGAATAAGAGATCAAAATTTCTGGCAAAAAAAGAAAGAACGAAAGAAAGAAAAAAATGATTTAAGCCCCAAACTCTCCTGCCTGTTCAAAAAGGAAATCCACAAAATAGGCATTTATCACCAGAAGAAAAGATTATTCCAATTTCTTTTGGTGGTGAAACTCTGACCCTAAAGCCATGCAATGATAAATAGATAGCCTATTTCTGTCTCTTTTATCCACAGATTTCAAAGTGCAAGTAAGAGGAAGGTGATATTTTGGGTCTTATCTAAGTTAGGATAGAGGGAGAACAGAAGCCAGGAGATTTGAGTGGCTTGTTCATTGTTAGGCATAAAGGCAGAGATAAAAGAGCACTTGGTCTGACTCATTCTAGGGCTTTTCTTGTAAAATAGCCAAATTAGCCCCTGGGACTGATGGAAGTCACCCAGGCTTTAGTGAGGATAGACATGACTTCTGTGGTGTTCATGGATGGAAATCTAAGGCCAGGATTTGGCTCCATATAACTTGAAACAAACATTTAACGAGTAGAAAGTTCAACTTCCTCAGAAGAATTACCAGTTCAGCTTTCCATTTCATTGTCCTATCACTTGCTAAAGTTTTTGAAACAACACAGATGTCTGCATAAAGATGATGATGGGTATTATTAAACTTCCACTGAGGACACCAGGTACATTTTGTTTTCCTCAAAGCACCTGGGTCTTAATGCTGTGGAAAATGACTCTTTCTTGTCAAGGTCAAAAACGTAAGGAGAGTCATGCAGAGAAGATTCCTGTATATATAACAAGGCTTGTTTTTCACAATTGGCAAAGTCAATGCCGAAGTTTAATAAACGCAAAAGGCAACATTCAGCATTCTCACACTTTCCCAGGGATGCCTACAGCATATGCAAACTTCTCTGTGGTCCCCAGGAAGCTTTCAGCAGTTCTAATGACTTCATCGCAGTTAGTTTATAAATATTGAGAATTTTATATGAAACTGGGGGACTTTCTCTGGAAAGGATTGTAACCAGCAGTGACCAGCTGCCCCACTTTGGTAGAGAATAGTGTATAGTTGGGCAAAGAGCTGCTGAAACCCTCAGAAAATGAAGACTGAATGTCAACACTGCAATAGACATATGCAAGCATGTGGGAGAAAAGAAAAAGATAGTCATCTTTTTAATGAAGACCAGCTTTCTGACCCTGATTTTGGATAGCTCTGTACCAAGTTTGCAAAATATATCAAAATCTAGTTCTAAGAAGCAGGCACTTGCTCTTGGAAATATTGAGGGTTTTTTTCATATTCAGAACTTCATTTTAATCCAAATAAGCTTATTACTAGTGGGGAAAAGGGCAGGGACACTACTTTTTCTATGTTAGAGCAAAGAAATAAAGTCAGAGAAAGGTTGGGACCCTTGGGTGGCTCCGCTAGTTGAGCAGCATCTTCGTTTTGGCTCAGGTCATGATCCCAGGGCTCTAGATCCAGCCCCATTTTGCACTCCATGCTTGGCACGGAATCTGCTTGGGATTTTCTCTTTCCCCCTCATCCCTCCCCTTGCTTGCTCTCTCTCTCTCTCTAATAAAATAAATCTTAAAAAAAAAAAAAAAAAGTCAGAGGAAGGTCTGTGTAAGGAATGGGAACCCATGAAGAAGACAGAGCTGGGATGATTCTGCAGGTTTAGGGGAATACACCTACCTTTGAGAGATGAACCCCTTATTTTAACTAAGACACCTCACATATGGATGATGACAATATTATGGGCTTAATAATGTTTGCATAAGAGGCTCTTCCAGGAAAATGACACTTTAACCTCTTGTTTAAAATTCTAGCCCTTGATTTACTCAGAAATTGTTCCCTTGTCTCTGGATTAGAGAAGTTTGTCACACCTGCAATTCTTTGACCCCCAGAATCCTAGAGTCCTGAGAGTTTATATCACAGGATTTAGAAGTACACGTCCTGGTCACCAAATGGAGTTGAATTGAAAGTACAGTACTGTGTACTGAATTTCTCTTTCCTTTCACGTACAAAGAATACTGAGATGTTACCAATCAGAGAAGCACTATAGTCTGGAAAGTGAGAAGTCTGTCAGTAGACAAAGATCTGCGTTCCAGCTCTGCCCACCTTGGTCAAGTTCATTAAGTTTTTAGCATGCAGGTGTTATGTTTTTGTAAAACATGGTAATGGCATCAGCTCCCTAGGGAGCTGACATCAAACAATAACACACATTATTTATTGACCACATACAATGCAAAAACACTTCATAAGTTTTTTAAATGAACATCTCATTTAATGCTCACAATGGGTCATTGAGTTGGGTGCTGTTATCATCATTTTCTATAGACAAGGGAAGTGAAGCTTTGAGGCATCCACTCGTACTTAAGGCAGAATTCAAATACAGGCCTTGACTTCAAGGGGGAGCTATGAATGACTACATAAACAGAGTGAGTGAGCTGATAAAATAAATATGCTTAGCATGGCGACTGATATATAATCGAGGTTCAACAGAAGTTTTGACGCAATTAACTAATGTTTATCAGCAGTTAAACTCTTTGGGGGCAGGCACTGAGATTCACTTATTTTTGTAGCCTCATATTCTAGTACAGCATGCAATGTGCTCTGTGAATACTTGTTAAGTGAAGAATGAACAGAGTCCACTTGGAATCATCACTACAGAGAAGAGCTGACTGAAGCCACTTGCAGGTGGTCAAAGCAAAAACATATCTAGACCACCCGCTGACATCTCCTTTGCCCTTCGTATTCCCTATTAGTGGCAAGGCCTCACAAGCCTGTTATTCTATAACAATATAGAATATAAAGAGTTTGTGTTGTATTTTTGTCCTTAACAAATAGTGTTGATCAAGAAATAACCTCCTTCCCAAATGGTGCTGAAGACGCATAAAGAAAACTAAGGATTGCCCTCTCTTCTTAACCAACAAGTCAAAACAAGAAGCTGCAAAGCCTTGGAAAAACTGTTAGGTACTTGGTTTGGTGATAAAGGTTATGAAATTAATTTCTAATCATATATATCTTTAAATTTCTAACTCAATGTCTATTAATAAAATGAAAATTTATTGATATTTAAATTAATTCTAAAATAAAATTTAAAGCTAATTAAAATTCCTATCCAAAGGATACAAAAATACAGATTCAAAGGGGCACATGCACCCTGATGTTTACAGCAGTATTATCAACAATAGCCACACTATGGAAGCAGCCCAAATGTCCACTGACTGATGAATGGATAAAGAACATGTGGTGTGTGCACACACACACACACACACACACACATAACACACACAAAATGGAACATTACTCAGCCATCAAAAAGAATGAAAACTTGCCATTTGCAATGACATGTATGGAGCTAGTTTATTATGCTAAGCAAAATAGGTCAGTCAGAGAAAGACAAATACCATATGATTTCACTCTAGGTGAAATTCAGGAAACTAAAGAGATGAACACAGCGAAACGTCAAAAAAGAGAGGGAAGCAAACCATAAGAGACTTTTAAAGACAGAGAACAAACTGAGGGCTGCTGGAGGGGTGGTGGGTGGGGGGATGGGTTAAATGGGTAATGGGCATTAAGGAGGACACTTGTGATGACCACTGGGTGTTATATGTAAGTAATGAATCACTGAATTCTACTTTTGAAGCCAATATTACACTATATGTTAAGTAACTAGAATTTAAATAAAAATTGGAAGCAAAAATAAAATAAAATTAAAAAAATAAAATAAAATTCCTAACTCAGTATTAATAAATAAAAACAATGATTTCCTTATAATATTTTGGTTTAGGATACTGCCCTTTAGAAAAGTTCATTCTTATACATAGCATTTATGATACTACTTAATTTTAGTAAGTTTACTAAAATCCCTATTTTTAAAATGTGAAAGCCTGAATTCGAAAAAGCTTCATATCTTGCTCAAGGTTACACAATGGATAAATAGCAGAACCACGTAGGGGACATTTCCAGGCTCCTGAAAAATGTGGCCTTGAAACACTGACATCTGAATAAGACAAGAGAAAAGACAAGCTCCAGCACAATTCAAATATTCAGATATAAGTGGCATTATGTAGTCACGTATGGCTGAATAGCTTTTATAATTTTTAACCATTTTTTTCCTCAAGGACAAATTTTCTTGAGATTGTACCTATTTTTAAATTAAAAGAACAAAGAAAGAGACAGAAAGAAAGAAGAGAGAATTCAATTACAATTGTGGCTACTTAACATAATTAATAATTTTATGCAAATCAAATATTTCTAGAAAACTACTACCATAATGTTTAACGAAACATAGTTATTGGGGTAAGAGATTGGGGTAAAATCTCGAATGCATTTAAACCAGTGGAAATGAGCGTGAACACGTGTGAGCTTGAACTCTCCCCAGCTGCTCTGCGGCTGTTGTTAAAGCTAATAAAGGCCTCAGCGCCACAAGGGCCTGATTGTGACACACGCAAAGGACCGTCCCTCTGGAACCATCAGTGTTGGTGAGGGAGGGCAGGTCTCGGAAAGAGGAAATCACGAGCAATAATTACCTAGGCATGTAAAGGACTCTCTCGGCCACCACAAAACCCACCCTGAAGAAGAGATTGCTGGCTGGAATGAACGGGAAAACCAGGAACAACAAGCCCACTAACACTTCCTTGTGCTCCAGTCTCTGAAACACACAATAGTGAAGGACAAATTAATTTTTAAAAAATGTCACTGCAGTCGGCATTTAACCATCTCTTTCATTCTCAGGTTCTCATTGACGGAATGAATAGATCAGACCAACGTAAACCCTTTGATCAGTGAGCTGAATTCATCAGAGAAAGCCCTCAGGCTGACACCTCTGGCGTGTCCCACGTCTGCCACCCAGAAACCTCTGATAATTGTGCAGGATCAGGGACCATTACTCCTTGTTCTGGGCCGGCCCTACAGCCACCCTGTTTCTTGGTTCTGGTCCCTTTCAGAATCTCTGTCCCCCCAGGCAACTGGCTTCCAGAGAGCAAAGCAGCTTGATAGGACCAAGCTCACTAAGGCTTCGTGGAACATTATTGTCCTCTCTGAAATAGAATGCATTCAAAAGAAAAAAACAAGAAAACAAACAACAAAAACCCCACAACCAACCTACACACAAAGCTCACCAGGAGCTTAGCATAAAGCCTGGCATAAAGGAAATTAAATGCAAATGGTAAAATTCAGGGAACCAATGAAAGAGATCATTAAAGCTGAGAAATTTTTAGTGCAAATTAAGCCAGTATTTGTTCCATGAAATTTTTTGGCACCAAAAGTCATTAAAATAATTCATTAAATTGACAAAAACACCTTTCTCTAATATTATATATTTATTGTAGATATTACTTTGTCAAGATTTCTCTGTCACTTCTAATTAACAGAAAAAAATATTTATTACTAATTTGTTATAATGGACACTATAAAAACTAGTTTGTGTTTCCATTACTATGATATGAACACATCTGAAGACAGGCCTATTTAAAACCTCAACATATGGATGACGTGATTTTTTCCCCTTAAAAAATCAAATAGAACTGCATATTACAGTTAAAGATATTTCTCACAAACATTTAAAAGCGTATTACTTTTAATAACTGTAAACAACTAAATAAAAGAGTTTTAAAAATATAAACAAACTTCCTAAAATGAACTACTAATGCTTTAAGTGGACAAAGTAAAAGATTTTTAACATCCTGAGAAATTTGTCACCTGGATTTTATTAAGATCTTTGTTTTGCTGACTATAACATATAGAGTAATAAAATTTCAGAGAGCAATTCCATATGAATAGATGGGATTTGGACAATTTTCCTTAAATAATTAATAGTTCTGTAAGTTATGACTTCATTTTTTTCCCTAAAGGAACCATACTCTTTAGAATTAAAAGATGGAAGGAAAAAAAGGCTTTCATAACAAGCCTTCAATTGAAATGGATGCAATAGGATGATGTTATATTTCTCTGACCCACTAAAATTGAGGGCAAAAAAAAACAGGTGAGAAAAGTAGCAAGTTCATTATATTTAAAAGCTGCAATATATTTTGAGATTATACTTTGAATTTACAAAGTACATTTCATCTCAAGAACTTAAAGTTTACATAATTAAAAAAAAATAAACACCTTCATAAGAATCCTGTGAACCAAGAGCAAGGATTCAATGCTAGAATTGAAAATGAATCCCAGAGAATGAGTGTCTTGTCCAGTGTTCCTCATGGACTCTCAGTCTATTACTGGGTATGGGGTTAGTATTCTATTTTTGTAGATGCACTTTTATTTTTTAGCTATAGTTGAATACTTCTTTTAAGCCTATCAAAAGTTGAAATGCCTTTTACAAAAGAATTCACATATTATCCCATAGACCTTACTAAAGGGAATTTAATATGCTCTGTTTATTAATCATATAGAATTAAGAAAAAAAGAGTATAAACAGAATTCCAACCAGGCCTTTATCCATGTCCCTGAATAGTGTTTCATCCAGTGAGCCACCTCTCTGGCCCTCATCAATGTTATGAGAGAACGGTCCCCAGTGGGGATCTGAAGGAGGCATCACTTCCATACCCCCAATCTCACAGTCTTGCCTGAGCAAAGGCTGCCTTCCTCACTCTGGTGGGCATATGTTTCTCTCCTTCACTCAGCAGAATCCCCTGGGTTGGGAGGAGGCAGGTGTCAGGTGACCTGCAGACACCCTACTCCATGCCTGTCCCTTCTCCCTCACCCAACCCTGTAGGGGGCAGGACCCCCATGAAGCTCACCACTGCTGGGGACAAGGAGATGAGGGCAGGAGTCAAGGAGCCCCATGCCTCCTCCAGAAGACTGACGTGCAAACTGAGAATTCACAACACCATGTCTTTCTTGTTCTTCCACCAGGTTCTTCAGGCTCCAAGAGCATCTTTATCTCCTTCATGGCCATCATCCCACTTGTAATTACACACTTATCTGTGTGTTTATGGTCTTTATAAAATGGCTGTCTTCCCCAGGAGACTATATAAGCCATGAGGGCAGGGAACTGGTTGGCTGGGTTCCCTGGTGCATGATCTGTGCTTATTAGCTCAGTGCCTGGCACTTAATGGATGCTCAGAAATATTTGTTGAGGGCACGTGGGTGGCTCAGTGGTTGAGCGTCTGCCTTTGGCTCAGGTCATGATCCTGGGGTCCTGGGATCGAGTCCCACACTGGGTTCCCCACAGGGAACCTAGCCTGCTTCTCCTTCTGCCTATGTGTCTGCCTCTCTCTCTGTGTCTCTCACAAATAAATAAATAAAATCTTAAAAAAAGAGAGAGAGAAATATTTGTTGAATAGGTAAGTGAATAAATGTACCAGGCAAGAGAGAAAACTGGATGCAAGAAGGGGAGAAGTTAAGGAGGACATCCTGGTGGAGGTGATGATTTGAGTCTGAAAAAAATGAATGGATGCTTAGGAGGCAAATTTGGTTGTGGTTGGGATGGGAAGGCAGGTCACCCACAGAGGGGCTGGTCCTACAATGAGCTTTTCTTCCAATTTAACTGAAGACAGTGGCACAGCACCGAAACTCAATGAAGTTTTATTATTTTATTTTGTCTTGAGAAAAATAATATTCAAGACAAATTCTTTATTCTCCAATTAACTTGATGATCACGCCCTTTGCCTTCCCTCCTCCCCATTCAGTCAAGGGAGAGAAAGTATTCAGAAATGTATTTCCTTAAACGTCAAGTCAATCAACAAAGCAGAAAGTTGTAAAGCTAGGGAAAAATGTCATGGACATGGCTAAATTTCCTAGAATGAGAGAGTGGGAGGGAATCCAGTTTTGCATCTTGTGGGTCACAGACAGAACTGACTAAATACCTCAAAGCTTATTTCGGCCTAATAGAATCTCAAACAAAATATGAACGAGGGGAAAGAAAAAATTTGTGACACTTTCCAAAGTACACAGAGTGCATTCAATTTCTAGGAATAGAGGCAAATGGAAATTTACTTATTCAAATTACAGTAGGAGGTGAAAAAAACATGAGAATTAAAAGCTAATAATATGGCTATTAATAATATGCATTTTTGTAATATGCTAATACAATAATATGGCTATTAATAATATGCATTTTTTGTCTGATTAACCATACAACTTCAGAGAGATTGATTTATTTCTTTGCATTTTAATTTGATGACCAGTCAGACAAAAGAAAGGTATTGATACCTATTATGTCTGTAGGAAAAACGTGTGATAGATTCAGTATGACAGATGTTAGGTTTGATTCTTTTCTGGCTTGGGATGATGTAGAGAAGCATGCCCCTGAGTTGCAAGGAGATGAAGACCTCTTAACACCTCTCTTAGGTGCCAGAGAGTTGTTGGGCCGCTGTCTCCACAGTCACATATCTGACCAAGCAGCTAAGGGAAGAGCAGTGATTTTCTCAGGATTGTAAGTGACCTCAGAGGGACTGTCACGCCAGAACCCAACTCTAGCCTGGCAGCTTCTGGTTTATTTCTTCCGCTTCTCACTCTCAGTTCACTTTCAAAGCGTAGGTCATAGATAAGGGGATAAGGGGACACACACACACACTGTGGCCAGCACAGTGTGGGTGAATGTTAGGGAGAAGAGGACCCCTCCCTGCCCGATTCAAAATAGACAACATCCACTGCTAACTGTTCCCTTCCAGAGAGGCAGAGAAGGCCTCATTATAGTAATTTTTTTAAAGATTTAAAAAAAAAATTTTTTTTAAGATTTTTTATTTATTTATCCATAGAGATGCAGAGAGAGAGAGAGAGGCAGAGACACAGGCAGAGGGAGGAGCAGGCTCCATGCAGAGCCTGATGTGGGACTCGATCCAGGGTCTCCAGATCATGCCCTGGGCTGCAGGTGGCGCTAAACCGCTGTGCCACCGGGCTGCCTGATTTTTAAAATTTTTAAGTTATTTCTATGCCCAACATGGGACTCGAACTTATGACCCTGAGATCAAGATTCACATGCTCTACCCACTGAGCCAGCCAGGTGCCCCCTCATCATAGTAATTATTATCATCATATTTTATCATATTTTCTCCCACCTCCATAGTTTTCAGGAAAATGGTACAGTGTATTTAGGGTGCGAGCAGGTTCTCACAGTTCTACGGATAGCACAGTTATATTTCAGTCCTAAAGATTTATTTGGCAGCACTGGGCTCTCGCTGTCTGCATCTAATTTATCAATCTACAGGGAAGCTGATGACAGTCAAGTTCTCCTCTTCAGCCCCAGGAGTAAGGCATTTGCCAGGCTGACAACTGGCATGGCTGCCAATACTTATTATGCTTTCCTTTTCCTTTCTGTTTATGGATCTACTTCTCCCATTAGACTATGAGTTCCTTGATGGCCAGTCACCATTACATTTAAATTTGTCACCTAGATACCTGGAATACACATAATTGGCATTCAACTAGTATATGCTGCAATAGTAAAGATCAGTGATGAAAGCTCCATAAATATCACTAGGGTTCTCCAGCACACCCATAGCCTTTTTCAGGGACTTCCCATTAAGGAAATCCTTTACTTTGGTAGCCGTCTGAACACAGTATTTGCAACATGAACTTGGGGTGGAAATTCCTCAGTGTTCGAGCATCCAAGAACACCTTATAAGGGGCTGGCACTTCTGACCAACAATACTGAGGTATTTTAATCAAGATATATATATGCACACCTCCTGTGCCACACTGATTCCATTCACTGCTGCTTATTACTACTCCGTCTTGCCTGGTCATATATTTGGTTTGATGTCATGAACAGTGATATCTTTCACTTTGTTGACATTCAATTTTAATTTTTAAAATATTACAGTGTCTAATATTACTATTATTGTCATTTTGAAAATTCTTTTTAATTGGAGACAGGTTATTTAATCAATTGGAATCCCTTGTGAATGAGTAATACTACCTCATCTCTTGTGAGGGGCTCGTTCTGAATTCCAGTCTCTGAGCTGGGCAGTGAGTTAGGCTCATTCTCTGGCTAAGTGACTCGATCTGCAACCCTGCGGCAGCCAATCAAAATCTGTGCAAGTTTAAATAATGATTTAACCTTACAACACAACTCTTTGGAGATATTACTACCCCTGTTGTAAACTGTTCTATGTCTTAGACCTTTGAGTCCTTCATTAGTAACTATAAACCATAATCAGGACAAATGCCAGGGAGTTATTGTGATATTTCTGTGAGAAGCATTTCTCAAGGTTGCACACAACCTCTGATCTCCTTCCTGCAAAACTGGGGAACCTGGGCTCTCCTTGTGCTGCTTTTATACATCTTAAGAATTATTTTGTGGCCCAACTCCTGCTGTCCACGGGAAATGCATCAGTGAGTCTCCACTTGAGCATATCAGAGGCTTACATTTATTTATTTTTTTTTTGAGGCTTACATTTATTTAAAACATCATGAACTTTCAATCTACAAAAGCCCTTAGATACTATCAAGGATGGTGATAATACAGACTGCATCAAATGAGTGGAGAAATGGCCCCAAAATACTAAGTCAGGAGACATGAAGGATGCTTTCAAGACCAGGATGGGAAGCGCCAAGTGAGGAGGACAGAGAGAACTCGGCTGTCTGGGGCAAGGGGATGCACTGTTTGAGCTCTGCACAACCTCATGCTTCCTCCCCCTGAGCTGCCCCTTTCCTACATGATCTTCACTGTTGTCTGTGTCTGCCTTGGCATTTTACAGCCCCTCCCTTCTCCACCTCTGTCTGGCAGTGGCTCGGTTCGCATATCCGCAGGCATAGCTCCTGTCTGGTGTTCCTGTCCATGGTCACAGCTCTCATCCCTGTGCCTCCCCATGACAGTCCCATCCTTTACTTTTATGAGCCATCTGCCAGGTGTCACTTTACATGTTGCCGCCACGAACCCTGACCATATCACTGCAAACAGACCCTTCATAAACTCTTCAATCACCCCACTGGAGTCTGTTGTGTGTTTCCTGCCAGACCCTGACTGACAGGTCAGCCCAGAGTGGAAGGGTACAGGGATGGAAACAGAGCTGTGGATGGATGCCAAAGCAGCATCAGAATTCTGGTTTTTGTGAGCTGACAGGAGCCAGCTCCAGCCCACTCTAGTCTTGGTCCCATCCTTACACTGTTATATTTCCATTAGGTTTCAGCCTGTGGCCTTTTTAAGGCCATTGAGGTTATAGAAAATTTTAAGTGCGGTACAAAAACAAACCCCAACCCAAGAAGCTTTTTATGTGGCAAATGAGAATGAGACTCATCTCTCAATAGTTGAAGGGGAAGTTCTGAATTTTTACTGCCATTGTGGGTATCCAAGAGACCACCTGCTATGCCTCAGCCAAGATCTAGAGTCTAATCTCTGTAAGAGCAATGAAGGAGGCAAGACAAACCCTGGGCCAGTCCTCAAGGAAGAGAAAAGAAAAACTAAAGCTGATTCTCAGAGCCTCAGTCACAGTAGCCAAATTCCTTGGTGATTATTCATATTCAACTGGGACCCTGAGCTGGGCCAGATGGCCACAATACCACACCGCAAGAGGTCTACGGACAGTCCTCCCACAACATGAACACACTTCACATCTCACAAGGAGGCATGGAAAGGTACCACTTGCAGGGTTCTCCTCCCATAGAAATGGATGGGATAAGCTAAGCTGGGTAGGATAGAAAATGGCCTGGGTTCAGGAACTCCACAGCATGGCTGCCAACCCACACTCTCCTTGGCACGACCCTTGGGTATCATTTCCTCACTTCCATGTGCTCTAGAATTTACTCATGAATGTACAAGGAAAAAAGATTTTTAAAGGGGAAATGAATGAAGAAATTATACCCCCTAAAAAGACAAAAGTAGATTTGTACACTCTGTGTCTTCTCTGAGCCAATTTAAACACAGCTTTTCCACCCATGCCAAGCTTTTCTTCACCGAGAAGCACTGCCAGATGCGCTCATGAACAGAGAGCCGAAGGCAGATTAAAATCAGAGCATTCAGAAACTGGCATTTTCCATTTCTGGTCTTTGGTTTGGAACTTCGTTTTCTGCCATCATTTTTTGTTTGATTTGTTTTTAATCAACAGACTGAATCTTCTTGCCAACATGAATTCCTGAGATTGAAATTCCTTATCTCACAAGAGCACACAAGTACGTTTCAGAGGTAAATCAGGTGGAGGAGTGAAGCTCTCAGATTACTCTAACTGGGGATAAGCTAATTCATAACGTTATTTAGATGTGTATGTTACATTCTGCATACGTGTGTTTTAAATGTTTAAAGAAAAATAAAAGCAAAAACCTTTTAAAAGATGCTGATTGGTAAATATCAATCTAGTGCAAAAAACACCATTCGCGTAGTAAATCAAGCATTAGTAAGGAGTTAAAAGGGAATTAATTGGAAAATGTTGTTTAAGAAACCTTTCCCTGATTAGAATGAAACTACAGGAATTTTTGGAGATAGGGGAGAAGTCACAGAAGTGAACTTTCTTCATATCTAACTGTGGTTCTAAACAGAAACAGAAAAGGCTCTAGAAAGCTATGTATTTTTTAAAAAGTGAGGAAGACAAGAGAGATGGAAGGTCACATCTGAGAAATTATGGTATGTGTGCTACATACATGAGAGACATGGGGAGGGGCTGATAAAAGCCACTTGGTAAGTTATAAGTGGTAGAGGATGTAAGGAAAACAAGTATCTCTCGAGTACAAACCATATGTCAAACCTTTGGCTGAATTTTCCCACTGAAACTTCATGATAATATTATAACATAGGTAATTATTTCCAGTTGTACAGATAAGAAAATGAAGTACAAAGGGCTTAACACACAGATCTAAGTTGATACAACTAGTGAGAAGCAAAGGTTTCAAACTGAGGTCTAGTTCACCCCAAAGCCTGTCCTCTTCCAACAGTCCATGTGGCTTTGGAATCCGTGTGTGTGTGTGTGTGTGTGTGTGTGTGTGTACATGCACACATGCGCATGCACACCATACACTGGGGGATTTCAGCCCTTCCCTACCTTCTGGTTTTGCAGCAGAAATATACTGAGCGCAGATGAGACCCAGCAATTTGGAGTTGACAAGTAAGACACTGCTGAGGTAGTCTAGAAAACTGCACCCTGAGGCCTATGACAGAAGGTACCACTGATTCACTTTGCCACATCAATACAGATGCAAGTGTTCTACAGTCTACAGGAATGCAATATGTGGCACAGAATATGTGTTCTTTGTCAAGTCTTCAATTGGAATGGTTTCAGGTGGTCCATCTCTTCATTCTGACAGCCAGCCTCTGGAAGAATGGACATATACTTGCCTACCAGCCACAACACAATAAGACATAAAATATTGACTAATCTTAGTTCCTGAATTATAGTTGAGAAGTCTCAAGGGGGGAGTAATGATTAATTTTGACATAAGAAATCAAATAATATGATGAAGCTGCCCTTGTTAGTAAGGAAAATAAGAGGACATTCATATTCTAATGACCATAGAAGCACAATGAATAAACTAAGTGAGCAGCTAACTGGGACAAAGGCCTTCTAATTTTTAAATCTACACATGCTCTGTAACTTGTTCTGGCTCTAACCTTCCATTTTTAATATGCGACAGTTTATCTAAGAACTGTTTATGCATAAACCTTGCAGGAATGGAACAACATGACAACGATTTACTATTTATACCATATTTATTATATATATGTAATATGTATATCTAGTATGTATATATATTAAAACATACCTGTTATTTATATACTGTATCTGAATATATAAAATAACAACAATAAAAAATAGAGAGAGTATTCACTCAGGAAGGTGGATTTAGAAAATTAACAGTGGCGTGTGTTTGCAAGTATTGAGATCAACGTTCACTGAAGAGGAAGGGGGAGGGGGAGAGGAATCAGGATCCCCATCAGACACCTCTGGCTTCAGATGATGGGCCCTGTCCAGAGGAGGGTCAATGGTGCCCTAGATAAGATACCTATGAGAAGCAAGGAGAGAAATATCAACAGGAGCTCAGTCTTGTGCCTGGAGCCTGTCCCAACAAAGTGGGGAAGACAGTCTGCTGCCTAGAGGCATTGGTATCACATCATGCCCACCATATCCAGCTCTCCCTGGCAAAATGGAGAAGACACAGGTAATGCCCCAGAATCCTGAATCAAGAACTGTAACTCAATTAGGTGACTCAATATGCGAGGGAGGCAGGAGCAATTAACCAAGTTTTCCCCTCTGTGAAGATTCAATTAGGGACCAGGATGAATTTAGCCATGGAAGTCAAGTCATGAGGGAATTTAGCTTTGATGAATTCACCTGTTTAAATTTACTTTGATGAATTCATTTGTTTGAGCAAACAGAAGCAGAGGATAAATTAGATGCGTTTTCATAAATTGTTTAGTTCCTATGAGAGTATACATGCTGGGCAGAATTAGTTTCTACCTATAGTTATTGTTCAAATGTTTCTGTTAAGGAGAAGTTCCTCTGCCAAAATCTTCCAAAGCAAGATGGCATAGACTTATTTTTTTGTCTGGAAAAAGACAAGGTGCTTTACTTTTTCACATAGTGAGTCATACTCACTAAAAAGTATGATTCATCTACTTGGGATTGTCACAGAGGAGACAGTACCTTCCCTCTGTAATCTAAAATAAATAAGAAGAAACCACAAAAATCCCACACAATTTCACAGAATAAAGACCCACACATTTTAGAGCAGCATTTCTTAAAGAAAATAATTCACCATGCTTTATCAAACAAATCTCATAGAAATGTTTGGCTTACTTCAGGTTTATGAAATATAAAGTAATAAGAAATTTAGAAAGCTCTCTCAACAGGTAAAAACAACAAAAAAGTGATATTTACTTGTACAACTGAGCTCCTAGGGGAACTACTGTTAATAAGTGGATTTGAATCCTGGTATCCATCAATGTACTCATCCAAAATCAAAATATCTTCTGTAATCAAAATATGCTGCATCTCATTGCATAAGACCCAAATCCTGCTTCTGAAACATTTTGGTGATAAAAGCCAATGGATCATTTTGCTTCATGAGAAGTCACTGAAAAGCTTTTTCCAAATAACCATCATGATTAAAAAATAATGCTCTTCCCTCATCTTTAACTGGGCAAACAACAGCCTGCCTGCCACAGTTTAAAAGGACAAATTTAATAGACTCACAAATGCAACAAAGGACAGAAACAAAGGCTCTGTTTAAAATAGTATTAAATACAGATGGACCCTGACTTAGGGTGCTTCCACTTATACTTTTTGACTTTATGATGGTACGAAAGTGATAGGCATTCAGTAGAAACTGTACTTTGAATTTTGAATCTGGATCTTTTCCTGGGCTAGCGATACATGGTACTGCCCCCTCTGTGACACTGGGCAATGAGCCACAGCTCCTAGTCAGCTATGAATGGAGGGAACTGATCCACTGACAACCATTCTGTACCCATACAACTGTCCTATCTTTCACTTTCAGTACAGTACTCAATATGTTTCAGAGGATATTCAACACTTCATTATAAAACAGACTTTGTATTTGCAATGACGTGGATGGAACTAGAAGGGTATTATGCTAAGTGAAATAAATAAGTCAATCAGAGAAAGACAAATATCATATGATTTCACTCATGTGGAATTTAAGAAACACAGGATCATAAGGGATGTGAGGGAAAATTAAAACAGGACAAAAAACAAGACAAAATCATAGAGGGAGACAAATCATAAGAGACTCTTAATCATAGGAAACAAACTGACAGTTGTTGGATGGCAGGGAGGTGGGGGGATGGAGTAGCTGGGTGATGGGCATTAAGGAGGGAATGTGATGAAATGAGCACTGGGTGTTATTTAAGACTGACGAATCACTGAACTCTACCTCTGAAACTATTAATACACTAAGTTAATTGAACTTAAATAAAAAATAAGTTTAAAAAATATTTTTGAAAAGCTTCTAGGTGCTTCTTAAACATAATTAAGGTAGGAAACCACTAGAATAAACAAAAATACCATGTTAAAAAATTTAAAAATAAAGTGTGTTTCTTGTAGGCAGCAAAAACAAACAAACAAACAAATAAATAAAACAACCTTTGTGTTAGGTGATTTTACCCATCCGTAGGCTCCTGTAGACATTCTGTGCATACGTAAGGTAGGTGAGCCTAAGCTATGATATTCAGTAGGTTAGGTGTAGTAAATGCATTTTTTAACCTATGTTTTCAATTTGTTACAGGTTTATCTGGATGCAACCCCATCGGAAGATTTGTACCTATAATTCCAAGTTGAGAACTTCAAACCCCTATTCCGTTGTTTCATTAGGATTGCTTTCTACTGATAGCAACAACGGAAATCTCCAAAGTATATATAAGAGAGAAGCAGTTCAATATATCTATATGAGGCTTGACAAAAAAAAAATAAAAGAACTTAGCCACAGAATCACTAATTAGGAGTCATTTATTTGCCCTTGGGAAATTCTTACAAGGTAAGAGAATAAATGTTTTAGGAAAACAAAGAGTCAAAGTTTTCCTCCAATAAGCCCTGGCATTGAATTATTCCCAAGAGAAAACACTGTCATGGTGAGGACCTAAATCTGTAATAGGCAAAAAACTAGAGTTCACTGCCAAAGTCACCCAAATCAAAAGAAATTGTGGTACACAGTAATGGAGAGAATTTTCAAGGCAATGCCAGAGAGGCTGACATTAATAAATGTTCTTCCTAATTAATCACTTTTTAATACCAAATGCCAGAGTCCTGAGTCACAAACTGACTAAGCCAATTTGGCCATTTAAAGTTGCCAGGTCCTTTTGTAAATACTGGTGGCTTCTGACAATTAGACCCAGACGGGATACAAAAATGAAAGCAAGTTTTAGAGAAAATTCTGCCAAAAGTGCAACCACTTATTAGCAAACAGGCACACACTGGCTTATCATGGAGCTCAAGGAAGTCCTTTGTCCACCAGCTTTCCCGCAAGAACCACCCATGAAAGGAATTATTTTCTGAGGCAAGAACTATTCACTTTCTACTCAGGGAAGACAGAGTACTCTGTCAAGTGGCTTCTTGTAAATCAACACCTAGGCAGATAAAGATAGAATTTTTAACTTTCTCCAGATATAAGAAAAACTATATGTGGAGAGATATAGGTAGTGTCACTAAGGTCTTACCTTTAACACCGCCACTTAACATACCAGTGGGTCGAAGTGGATACTTGCTTCCCCAAACTGTGACATTTTATAGACAGTCCTGTAGCATCTCTCATTTCTCACCATTGTGAGCAGTCATTGTATCAAATGCTCACGCTGGTTATTTCAAATTAAGGCCTCAAATACAACGAAAACCAAGATTCCATCAATCTTGGCTTTCACTTGCTGTTGGGAGGTTGTCAACTCTAACTCTAAAATAAATGGTTTCAAAGAAATTCCTTTTCAGCTGGTATTGACTGCTAAAGGGATAAATAAACATGAAAATTCTTCCGATGATGCTGTGGTGGTGGTGGTGGCTATTGTTTTTGAAAGTATAAATAAGGCAAAAACAAAACAAAAAAATGTTTAAAAGCGGCTCCAAAAACGGACTCTCAAAAGTTCACTTCTCCACTCACCCTCAAATATTTAAGTCAATGCTTCCCAGAGCATATCACAAGAACACTGACACATTCTCAAATTCAAATAAATTTGAGAAATGCCATTCACTGTACACCCCATTTGGAAACTCAAAAGGCCGCTTAGAGCACAGTCAAGGCTTTCTGAAATCCTCTAGTAGGGAAATACGTTGAACTTTTTAAAACTTCTGAAATGCAGAATCTTTATTTAGAGTAACCTTACTTAATGACCTGTACAATGCTAGAACATATTTTGAAAAATGATGGTATAAACTGCTCAAGCAGAATGGAGTTAAAAGGAAAAGTTTCCACCTTGGGAGTTTCTCTATAAGCAGTACCAAAAATTATCTCACTGTCTGCAAATAGAAAATTTTCCCTGAATCTCAGCTATAGCCTTTATGCTATAGTCAAAACACATTTTTTGCTTTTCATTCTTGGTGGATGTAGGGTAGCTGATTGCCATTTTCCGTGCAGAAAACCATTATACATTGAAAGAGCTTTATCATGTCATGAGGCTGCATAGTGTCGGCTCTAGCCAGGGTAAGTTCTGAAAGCAGGAAGGTTTCTTGGCAGGTCAGAAGCAGGTTTAGATCATACCTTTATTTAGAAGGATAATTCTCTCAGAGGTGGGGGTTGGAAGCAAGCAAAACCAAGTTCTTCAGGCAGCTACTGGGTTTTATCCTATCATTACTCTCCACATCAGGATATTGTTTGGAACAAGTGAATGGCCAGTAAGTTAAATGTTTAATATTCTATCTTATTGCCTATGCTAGGCTTTTCCTCTCTGAAGGCACCATTCTGCATCTATACATTCCCTATAGATTTATTCTGCTTGTCTCTAAATACTTTGTTAACTTTTAAGACTTGTTTCTATTTCTATTTCTTTATTTTTTATTTAAAGATTTTATTTATTTTAGAGACAGAGGGAGCACCCATGAGCAGGGGGAGGAGCAGAGGGAGAGAGACATGCAGACTCTGTGTGGAGCCCAATGCAGGGCTCGAACCCAGGGCCCCAAGATCATGATCTGAGCCAAAACCAAGAGTCAGACACACAACCAGCTGAGCCACCTAAGTGCCCCAAGACCATTTTCCATTTCTATCTCACAGCTATATATGTATATGCTAACTGTGACCTGACCTCCTCCTATGAGATACACAGAAAGTATAGGAGGGTACTATTGGACACTTCTCCCAAATCATTTGCCTTGTCCAGTATTCTTGAAAATTTTCCCATCCTCAGCAATGGTGCTTTTAGTAAAAAGCACCATGTCCACTGATTACTCATTCATTCAACAAATGCATACTGCTATTACCTCTTTATAGTCTCTTTGGGCATTATACTTATAAGCAATCACTTAAAGAATTTAGTGGGATGCCTGGGTGGTTCAGTGGTTGAGAGTCTGCCTTTGGCTCAGGGCATGATCCCAGAGTCCAGGATTGAGTCCTGCATCGGGCGCCCTGCAGGGAACCCGCTTCTCCCTCTGCCTATGTCTCTGCCTCTTTCTCTGTGTCTCTCATGAATAAATAAGTAAAATCTTAAAAAAAAAATTAGCAAGTAATTGCTTTGCTGTTTTTTGCTTGCTAATTTATTGCTTGCTAATTTTTTTTAGCAAGTAATATCTCCTTTGTATTTTCCAGGGTCTATTCTAAGTTCTTTGAAATACATCAGTTAGCAAAACAGACACAAAGAATCCCTGCCCTTGCAGAGAGGGGGGAAAAAAAGAAAGAGCGACTGATAAAGGGTATCTACAAAATATGGTGAGCAAGAAGTGGGTTGCAGTTCAAAACACGGTGGTCAGGGTAGGCCTCATTGAGAAGCTGGGAACTAAGCAAAGACTTGCAGGAGATGAAGGAATCCGTAAGACTCATTTCATAGTCAGCAATGAGAAGGAATGAAGTAACAAGAGAGATAATGACCACACAATGAGCACACAGAATCTTTAGGGCCATTATAAAGGCCATAACCTTTAGGTTATCATTTTTGCTTTGAAAGCAAAAAGAAGCCCCTGGAAGATTTTAAGCACAAGAGGGAAAGGTTAGGTGCTCGCTTACATTTTTAAAGAATGATCTAGTTACTGTGTTGAGAACAGTCTGGACCACTGGCACAGGGTAGAAGCAGGGAGACTAGTTAAGAGCTCTGGCAATAATCCAGGTGAGAGATGGCGGTAGTTTGGACCAGGAGGGCAGCAGTGAAGGTGGAGAGAACTGGTCAAATACCAGATGTACTGGGAAAACATACTTGCTAGTACTCATTGACAGATTGGATATGATATTAAAGATAGAGAGGTGGAGAGGACATGATGAAACCCCACGAACTTTGCCTTGGGCAGCTAGTAGAATGTAGTGAATTCACAAACGTTGTGAGGGACAAAAAAAATGGGTATATTCAGCGGTTAGAGTTCGGAATGTTGACTTTGAGACACCCATGTGCAAGTGCATTTATATAGCAATGCCTTCCTGAACAAGGGTGGGTACCATGTATTTTGTTTCATTTATTGTTTTTTTTTTTTTAATATTATTTATTTATTTTTTTGACACAGAGAGAAAGAGAGCACAAGCAGAGGGAGTAGCAGAGGGAGAGGGAGAAGCAGGCTTGGAGACACTACCCCCTTCCCCATACAAAACCTAGGACCCTGGGATCACGACCCCAACCGAAGGCAGATGCCCTACCAACTGAGCTACCCAGGTGCCCCTGTTTCATTTATTCTTATTAAATTCATTTTGATGTGTGTAATAACATGAATACATAAATATTAAAGCTCCTACCTATTACAGACTTGTTTTCTTTTTTTTCTTTTTATTTTTTATTAGACTTGTTTGTTTTCTAATACTCCATGCTGCCTCTTTAGGCAAAGCATGTGTAAAAATAAGCATTCTTAGGTTTTTGTATGGGGAAGGCGGTATTCTCCCCAAGAATGTGTTTGTCACCCCTGTACAGGCTTTCTTGGGCATGGTACTTTATAGCGAACCGTCTAAAGAATATGGTAATCAATCACTTCAGTTTCCTTTGTATTTTCTAATACAATAGCAATTTCCACTGGACCCTCTGTTCAGAGGTATTTGTAGCTACTTTTATCTCTAAGAATCCTAATTACATATTTCATTGTTTTCTTAGAACGAGATGAAAAAAGATAAGCTCCTTTAAATAGAAATTTCATGTTCTGAATGGAAACAGGACAGAATGACTATAGGAGTTACAAAAATGTCTTTTGACCTTGTTAAGAGTTTAAAACCAATCAGAATCATTGTAAAGCTAAGTAGAAATGAGTTGCTTTCTCATTAAGAGAAATAAAGTATTAACAAACTGCTAAGATTATAGGGGTGCCTGACTGGCTCAGTTGGTAGAGTGTGTGACTCTTAATCTTGGGGTTGTGAGTTTGAGTCCTATGTTGTGTGTAGAGCCTACTTAATTTACAAACAAAAAATTTTTTTAAGTGTTAAGATTATCACTCAAAAGGTGGCAATTATTCTGAGTAAAAGCCAATAACATTAACTATGAAATCTTGCCAAGAATCATAAAGCATATAATCAAGAAAAAGAAATAAAGCTGTTACTGATGTTAGAAAACTCCTTTTCCCAGCATGCAACTATCTAATTCTTCCATTAATAAATTCAGAGAGTCTTCCTTCGAACTTAGGTATAAACATCAAAGAGGTAGGTAAGTCATTTTCTTATTAAAGAGTGTGACTTGTGAAAATGTAATTGCCCTGTGAAGGCAAAGAATAAAACAAATTATTTAATGATGTGGAAGAACTCCTGCCAGGCATAGATCAAAAGCCAAGCAGAACAACCCAGGTATAACCGAGTAGTACATTACACAAAACACAGGAGAGAAGGATTTGTATAAAGTTCAGATCTGGAACAAGGAGAATGACTTTGCACGTGATATATTAATCATGGACAGAAAGGAATGCCTGGGAAGACTTTGCTCAAGGGCCTCTGATTTTTAAGCAGCCACTGAATAAAAGGTGCGTTTCTAGCATCTATTTTGCTCCAATGGTCACAACTGAGTGGAATGGAGAAATCCAGTAATGGAAAAGCCTTGAAGAACAGCAACAATAAAAGAAAACAATTTCTTTCTTATATTCTACCTACTTTGCCAAACTTTCAAATACTTTAAAGACTTCTAAACTATTTCTATAGTTTGGAGGTTTATGTGATAACTCCAAAATTCATTTATAAATAGGTCAGTGATACTTGCCACTATTTTCTTTTCCTTGATAAACATTCTTTTTTTTTAAACAGAAAAGTTTTATGTTAGGACTCTGCCCTTCTGTTACAGTTGAACATACCTACTTCCAAATTCCAAAATATGCTGAAGCATTAGAAACTTCAAAGTATGTTACTACCATTAGCTCTTAGGTCAAGAATTTAACCTCTGTTATATAGGATGGGGGATAAAACGTGGTCTGGCGGTGATTAATCTTCACTGGCATTACAAGTATTTTTTTTTTTATCATGTAAAGCATGACTGTATATCGAAATATACAGAATCAAAAAGTCAATCCAGCTGGATTATGTTTATTTGGGTTTTTTTTTTTTGGTTTTAGTTTTTATGGTCATTCTTATAAAATAAAAACAGGAGCCCCAACTGTGCTCCTAAATTTAATCTGTGGCAATTTCATAATGGTGGCGATGACAAGGATGACAACAAGGACTACAAAGACAGCTGACAGGTACTCAGGGCTTCCCATGTGCCAGTCACTGTGCTGAGTGTTTTATGTGGCTTGCCCCCGTTAACCTCACAACGACTCTGTACCATGGTGTGGGAAACTGGCTGAACAAGATGAGCCCACACAGCTCATCCATGGTAGAGACCCACCTCAGATTTAGGTCAGTGGTAATCACTCTACAGCCTCCCTCCTCCCAGCCTCAGAAACTGTCAATCTAGAACTCAGAGTAGTTTTCCTTCATGTGTATCTCAGGACTGCCTCCAACATGAAAGAACAGGATCCTACTTGAGGATGACGGTCCTGAGCCTGAAAGTAAACTATCAAACAAAATTAGATGACACAGTATATTGTCTCATATACACTGAGGAGCGTACTTGTTGTATTGAACATTGGGTGTTGTATGTAAGTGATGAATCACTAAATTCTTCTCTGGAAACTAGTATTATACTATATATGAACTAACTAGAATTTAAGTACAAATTTGAAAACATTCGAGAAAAAAAAGTATGTGGAAAAAGGCAGTTGCAGTGGATCTTTCAATACATTCCATTTTACAATGAGGGATAATTCAACTCCTCTAATTTCCAGCACTGCCTATGATGAAGCAGTCAACTTATTTTTACTCTCTCATCAGAAAAATGACATAAAGAAAAATTTCAGCTTTGGCCTAAAGCTCGAGGGCCAAAGTTGACTAAAGCCACTGACCTGAAAAACTGTGCCCTTAAGTACTAAGTAGCAGGATGACATCATCATGGGTAACGGTGGCAGGTGGAGAAGCCAGCTGAGAGCTGTGATAAGAGGCTGGATCAATTGGGATGGCCAAATGTGAGACAGAGAGACATCCCAGACAATGATAACCCCCATGGTACTGGTGGTCAGGGACAGACAGACCACGTCAAGGCATCATTAGGACTTCTGTCAGCAACTGTAATGGTCCCAATTCAGGACAAACTGGATGGGTTGTAAGTGGGCTAGACAGATCAGATCTGTGATAGCATGAAGAGGATTTTCATGAACTGAGGATAGAAAAGGATGGAGAACATAGAGTCTGCAGAAAATGGGAACTGAAGACAGAAATGTAGGCCAGAAGGGAAAAAAAAAAATCAACTTTGGCACAGAGCCATGCATCATTAAACACAATCTTCATTCCTCAAGTTCAATTTTATTTTACCACTTGGTATATTAAAACAAGATGCTTATTTTGCCAGGTTTCATAATGGCCATTCTGGAATTTAGAAGACTTGTTCCACAGTGATCCATGTGCCATGATAATACTTTAACCTATTATGTGGCTGAACTAAATGCAAGGTAATTTCCAGAAATCTGAAAGCTTGTTCAGTTCAACTGCACAGGTCTGTGGTAGTACAATGTTCTAACTTATGCCACACTGGCAGAGGTGAATAGTTGTGATGGACTGTATGTCCAGCAAAGCCCCAAATATTTACAATTCTGTTTTCCCCCTCTCTCTCACAAACATACACACACACACACACGTTTTTCCATCTCCTGGTCTTCTCCATTGTACTGTAGTTACTCCCATAAGCTGCTCCACTTCCTTCATTAAAAAGGTAAGAATGCCAATGAGTAAATAATCACTTACCAACAGTGGTTCTTATTCTAATCTTACCTCCTTGTTGTGATGTAGGGTTTTTTTTTTTTTTTATGAGAAATCTAAGGCTCATAATCTCTGTTTGTCCATCAGATAACAAACTGTCTGTTCTTTTATTGAAAATGTGGCTGGGGGCTGTGATCCAGACTAGCATGAAGGCTAAGCAAGGCAAGGCTGGGAACAGGCAGGAATGGAGGTCCCTGAGATAAACACAGCCCCCTCCCTAAGTGAGGAGAGCCATTATTTCCATCCCATCCCACCGCTCCATTTCCACCAAGCTATTACTGGAGGTCACCTCCACTGACCAGCCTGCAGGTTCATCCCTGTGTAGACTTGAGAATTTGACTTGTTCTCCAGGGCTCAGAGAGAAAGCCGATGATTTGTGTTGTTTTCAAGGGAATGATGTGTAAGACTGGGAATGGACAGACAGATTGGAAAAAGAACTGTAACCTCTACGAAAAATGAAATAAACAAAACACAAATAAACAAAAACCAGTCCTGAAAGCCCCGTACCTGGGGGAGGGGACCCTCCACTGCCTCATGTCCATTCTCAAAGATCTCTCTTTGATCTCAGAGATCTCAAAGATCTGCCAGAAGATTATAAATGATATAAAAATAGTTTAGAATATCAAGATACCCTGTGAGAATGTAATAAAGAATCAATAACAAATAAATTACTCTTAAATATGATTTAGTGGTATTTCGTCTGTAATGCAAGGAAATCACATTAGAGGATGGGGTGAAAAGGGCAACTATAAAGAGTAAGACCAATGGTATTAATTCCTCTAAACAATCCAAATTACAAATTACACTACCTGATATAGATCCCTATTGCAAGTCAACAGTCTGACGGTCTGACATACAGTCTGTAGGAGGCATAATGAGAACCCCAAGTGCATTTTTTGGCCTATGGTGCATAAACAGTCACTATTGATAAAAAAAAGAATAGAATAATAAGCCTTCATGGTTTAAATTCTCTTTCTCTCTACTATACATACACTCCAACAGAGTGATTATCTTCAACACAAAGAGTAAGAGCAAATTAGTTCATTTTAAAGTTCACGGTTAAAAAAGAATTTTTAACACCATACTGAATTACATTGTAGACTGTTCTCTACATTATCTAAATTAAGTTCAAATGCATTCCTGGTGGAAAGGGGTATGAATAGGAGGAGGAGATGAAGGAGAGGCACAGAATAAGACAAATTCTACACTTAAATTCTCAAAGATGCCAAGTATTTCCAATAAATACAATAATGTTATACAATAAATAATAAACTACTCCTTGAGGTCTTATATTTCCTATGCTATGAAAATAGGACAGATTAGAAACAATCTCTAAATTCATCCTGCTGTTATTTCTGCAGAAAGCAAGCTTAGATTCTGTGTCCTAGCCCTCCCACTCAATCCTAGACAAGTGCTTGTCAAAGTCAAACATCTACTCCCTGAGCAGCTGCCTTGCAGGAATACTCCCAAATGGATGTGGAAATGGCTGGGAAGAGTCTGCAATCTGTAATAGCATCTAACTTTACTTACTTGTGTAAAGAACTTGTTTTTGTTTTCATTAAGTGTGAAAACAGTACGAGAACAAAATGTTCAAAGGAGGCCTATGGAGGGTGGGGTTTCAAGAGCAGGGTGGAGATTAGGAAATAACACACATGGTGTTTTATTCATTACATGTGTTAATTTTTGGCTTTGTAAAGTCAATTATTAAAGTATTAATGAAGCAGTCAAATAAGTGTAAATATAACTGTAACAGGGTAGATTACAGCCCCCTCCTCCAAAAGGCCTGGTTAATAACAAGGTAGGATGACAGATGAAGAAAACCAGACAAAACCCACCTGACTGTCAACATAGCCAGAGGCCAAGTAGAAAAAGCACAGCAGGAGAGAGGGAAATAGGCAGAGACTTAAAAGACCGAGGCTGAATTTTACACACACACACACACACACACACACACACACACAACTACATCATCTCTTTGGCATCATTTCTTTTGGCTCTACCTTTGGCCCACTCTGCTCCAGCCATGTCAATCTGCTATTCTGTGAACACTCCAGTACTTTTCCTGCCACAGGGCCTTGGCGCTTGCTTTTCCCTCTACTTGCTCTTCCCTAAATAGCCACTCGATTCACTCCTTCAATTCCTTCACGTCTCTGCTGAAATGTCACCATATCTGTAAGGCCAGCCCTGACCCCATCAGAATGCTTATCAATACTGGGCATATAACAACATATTTTAAATGCTTATATATAAGCTCCATGTAGACAAACCTTCATTCTATTACTACTCTAATCCTAATAGGCACTATAGTCAATATTAAGAGAATTAAAGAAGAAGTAGTACGGCTAAATAAAACATATTATCCCTGAATACAAGCCAAGGTGGCTGTTGTATAACTGAGGGTCAATCAAGGTAAACATAAAAGAAGCCTTTTCCATGATTTCCTGGACTCAATGTCTATGCTTCTTTATACAATAATTTTTTTCCTGGTAATGTACTATATGGCCTCACTATCTCAAAATTTAAGGACACTGAAAATTATTTCAATTCATCATATATAGATGCAGTACACCTGTCATTTGGAAATACTCTGGATGGACAGAGCCACATTTACTCTGCTGACATTATTACAAATATTTCATCCATTGTTTCCTTTTGGCACAGAACAATGTCCATAAAGCAGGACCTCTGTCTTCATAAAAGCTTAATCCTACTGCTTATTGTCTTGGAGTCAGACTCCTGAAGATCATGTTCTTAGTAATTAATCATCACATCAAAAAAATAGTATTATCCCCCCTTTAAAAGGTCATTTACTACCTAGCATGAGAATCTGACTTTTAAGACCTTCTAGTGTGTAAGATCTTCTAGATCAAGAACAGATCTCAAATATGAGCTAGATTAGATGCCAAACCTCTGGCAAGACGCTGAAAGAAGAAAATGTAGAAAGTGTAAGCAGCCTCCAAGAATTGCTGGAGGCTTCAGTCAATGTTTGCAAAGAACTTTCAAGATGAAATCTATCAACAAAGAGCTAAGTCTTACTATTACCACAGCAGGGATGCTTTGCTAATATTTTTCCTGATGCATTAAAAGGGATCTTGGAACAAATCCCATGAGAGAAAAGGATTGGTAATTCATTCCAAGGAAGTTTCCATTCAATCATCTTGTTATCAAAGATACTCTGGAGAGGGCCAAGGCTCGCCTGTGTGTGGGGTCCACTGGCATCATGAAGGTCCATATTTAATACACCTGACCAAGATGACAGCCTATGGATACTCAACACTCCCTTTTGATAGTTGCGAAGGAGTCAAGGGAAAAATCCTTACTGACATACCAATCCAGTGGTCTATTACATTTTCTCCTGTAGATCAATAACAATATAGCAGGCATGCCAAACTATGAGCTAAGGCCAGATTCTAATAAAAAAACATCATATCGACCCCCAAACATTTCATACTCATATTGTGTATGAGCCTTTTATAGTCTTAAAAAAAAAGAAAAAGGTTCTGCATACCAAAATCTAATTGAACAGAGTTGGTAACTTTATAGTTTTATTCATTTAGATGATATATACTGAGCAAGAAACAATAAAATTTAGATTATATATATTGGATGTGGCAAGCTCTTGATGCTAGAAACATGGCAGTAAACAACAACAAAAAAATCTGTCCTCATGGGGTTTATATTCTAGTTGGATGAAAGAGACATTACATAAAATAACAAAGTTAATAGCATTTCAGAAATTGAAAGTATAGTGAAGAAAAGTTAAAAAGTTAAAAGGGAAAAGGGTGGAAGGTATATGATTGCATTTTTAATAGGGTACATATGGGGGTGCCTGGGTGGCTTAGTTGACTGGTGTTCTGCTTTTGGTTTCAGTTCAGTTCATGATCTGCTTGTCCCTCTCCCGTCCCCTCACCCCCTCCCCCTTTTTGTTCTTTCATTCTCTCTCAAATAAATAAATAAATAGGGTACATATGGTAGACTTTACTAAGGTGAAATTTGAGCTCAAGTTTTTGTAACTAATTGGCATGCTAGAGTTTCTTGAGGATGGTTATTCATATCATACTAGTCTTATCAACTTGATTTACAAAATGATTAAGAAGTAGATTACTGTAAGTAAGGTATTTGGGGGGAAAATAGTTTCTTCAAAATATGGTGCAGAGATAAGTGGATATCCACCAGCAAAAAAAATGAAGTCAGACTCCCATTTACCACTACATAAAGAAAAAATAACTCAAAATAGACCAGTGACCCAAATATAAGAGCTAACACTATAAAACTCTTAGAACAAAATAGAGTCATAAATCTTCATGACCTCAGCTTTGGCAATGGATTCACAAGTTTGGCAACAAAAGCAATGAAAAAAAAGAAAGAAATTAAAAATTTAGAATGCATTAAGGGACATTATCAAAAATGTGAAAAGACGATATAAAGAATGGGAGAAAATATTCACAAATCATTTCTCTGTTGGGGATTTAATATCCTAAACTATTACAACTCAACAACAAAAGCAACAATCCAACTGAAAAATGAACAAAGGACTTGAATATACATCTCTCCAAAGAAGATACACAGATGGCCCATAAGCACATGAAAAGATTTTCATCACTGTTCATTAAAGAAATTCAAATCAAAATCACAAAGATATAACTCTTCATGCCTACTAGGATGGCTTTAAACAAAACAATGGAAAATAACAAGTATTAGTAAAGATTGGATATACAGGCACCATTGCATACTCTGAGTTAAATGGTTACAGCCATATGTAAAACAGTTTCTTGAAAAGTTAAGTACATAATTACCATATGACCCAGCAATTTCACTTAGGTATATATCCAAGAGAAATGAAAACATATGTCCATGCAGAAACCTATACACAAATATCATAATATAGCAATGCTCATAATAGCCAAAAAGTAGAAACAACTTGAATGTCCACAAACAGATGAATGAATAAACAAATTATTGTATATTCATCTGATGGAATATTATTCAGTTATTAAGAAGAACTAAGTATTGATACATACATTAATACAAGTCAAACAGAAAAGGTCACATATTGTGTGATTCCTTTTATAGGGTATAGCCAGAATAGGCCAATCCATTGAGACAGCAGATTAGAAGTCACAGGAGGGGAAGAGTTGGGAGTGATTGGTATGGGGTGTTATTAATGCAGTAATGAAAAGGTTTTGAAATTAGAGAAAGCTGGCAGTTACACAACATTATGAATACATTAAGTACCACTGTATTGTACAGTTTATAACGATGAATTGTATCTTATGTAAATTTCTTCTTAATAAAAAAAGGTTTTAATCAATCAAAAATTTTTCATCAAAGTTTCAGTATCATGTGTTTGTGTTTTACACTCAAATATCAGTTCTTTTTTCATTCCAGCCTTAATCTATTTGTAACATATTAATCTTTTTAAAAAATACAGCTTTACCGAGATATAGTCCACATACAATTCACCCATTTTATGCATATTAATTTGGTGAGTTTTGGTAAACATATGTCGTTTAGCAATCACCACCACAATCAAATTTAAAAAGCATTCAACATCCCAAAAAGTTCCCTTAAGTCTTTGTATACCTACATCCCATCCGCACATATTTTCTGTCATAAATCTGCCTTCTCTATGCATTTCTGGGCAATTCTAGAAAAGACAGAATTATAATAGCAGATATTTTGTATGAATGGAGTCATACAATATGTAGTTTTTAATGTCTGGCTTCTTCTTTTTTCTTTTTAAGATTTTATTTTTAAGTAATCTCTACACCGACATGAACTCAAACTTTCAACTCCAAGATCAAGAGTCACATGCTGGGAAAAAAAAAAAAAAAGTCACATGCTCTATGGACTGAGCCAGCTGGACACCCCCATCTGGCTTCCTTTACTTTAGTAAGATATGTTGGAGGTTCACGTATGTTTTTTTATGTATAAATAAATAATTTATTCCTTTACATTCCTGAATAATTTACCATATTATGTGTATCCATTTACATTTTGAGATTGCTGGCTTGTTTGTATTTTTCAGCTATTATGAATACTTGCTTACAAGACTCCTGTATGGACATAAGTTTCTATCTCTTTGGTAGATATTGAGGAGTAGAATTGCTTACTTTCATATTTAACTTTTAAGAAACTGTCAAATTTTTCCAAAGTGGCTGAGCTGTTTTTCAATCCTTATCAGTATGAGGGTTCCAGTTGTTCTACATTCTGGCCAATACTGAGTACTGTGAATCTTTTGAATGAGTCATTCTAGTAGGTGTGGAGTGATATCTTTTTGTGGCTTTAATTAGCATTTTCCTAGTGACTAATGATGCTGAGCATCTTTCTATAAGTTTATTAACCTTTGTGTATCTTCTGTGAAGTGTCTGTTTGAATCTTTTGCCCATTTTTAATGAGTTGTCTTATTACTGAGTTTTAAGAGCTCTTTAAATATCCCAGATACAAATCCTTTATACATATATGTTTTGCAAATACTTTCTTCCAATCTATCACTTGTCTTTTGAGAGACTTAACATTATCTTTTGATGAACAAAAAATATATATATTTTTTTAATAGGCTCGATGCCCAGCATAGAGTCCAACACAGAGCTTGAATTCATGACCCCAAAATCAAGACCTGAGTTGAGATCAAGAATCAGACACTTAGGGCAGTCTGGGTGGCTCAGCGGTTTAGCGCCACCTTCAGCCCAGGGCATGATCCTGGAGACCCGGGATCAAGTCCCACGTCAGGCTCCCTGCATGGGGCCTGCTTCTCCCTCTGCCTGTGTCTCTGCCTCTCTCTCTGTCTCTCATGAATAAATAAATAAAATTAAAAAAAAAAAAGAATCAGATACTTAACCCACGAAGCCACCTAGGCTTCCCTGATGAGCAAAATTTTTAATTCTAATGATGTCCAATCTGTCATCCTTTTCTTTTATACTCTGTACTTTATGTGCCCTAAGAAATCTTCCCTCAACCCAAGTCCAAAAAAACTTTTCTCCTGTTTCCTTTTAGAATTTTGCCATAATTAATTCTTTTGTTTAGAACTGTGATCCACTTAGCATTAATTTCTAAGTGTACAGTATAACATAAGGGTTAAATGTCATATTTTTTCCTTATAGATATTCCATTATTTCAGTACCTTTTAGTTAAAAGACTATTCCTACCCCATTGAATTATCTTGGTAACTTTGTAAAAAATCAATAGAGCATGTAACTGTCAGCTTACCTTTGGATTTATAATTCTCTTCTGTTTTCTACTTACTACTCCCCTCCTGTGTTTGGGACATACTCTCCTGTCTCTTTACATGTCCAGCAATCTGATTAAAAACTAGGCATGTGTATCATACATTGCAGGGACTCCATATCACATTTTGTTCTTCTGAAATTTGCTGATTTTGCTGTTTTAATATATAATGAACTTGCCTAGACTCAAAATGAAAAATCTGTTTCTCTGTAGAAAGTGGAAATTTTTGCTCAGGTTTTGTTTTGTTTTGTTTTTTCCTTTTGCCCTTCTTGTGCCTGAATAGCTTTTCGATCAGCCAATGCTTTCAACAGAGGTTATACAATGACAACTCAAGCCAATGAAGCTTCTACTTTCTGTTGCCCAACCTGTGTATGGGTTAAAAAATTCATTCAAATTTCCAGCAAATAAATAAGTCTCCCCAGTCCTTCAGTTTTGCTTGGGCTCCCTGGGGAGCCCCATGCTGTTTAGCAGCAAGCTATGAAGGCATGAGGAACATATTATTTCAGCCCTTTCATAGCTCTCATTTCCAAAAGTTCCCCCTTAGGTTTCTTACTGCTCTGTAATGCTCTCACACCAAATCAGCCTCTAAGTAGTAAACCTGTGGGTTTTTTCCACACCAGCTGGGTGAGGGGGTGGAGGTGGGGGTGAGGGGTAGGGGGTATGGGAATACCCTCAAGCAAGAAGTATCTTATCCAATGCAGTAGCAGTTTTTCCTAAGTAAACATTTTCAAGTTCTTTGCTGTCTTTGATCATTTTTGAAAATGCTGCATTTAATAATTTTTCCAGTTTTACAGTGTATTTTTTTTGAAGTGAGAATCACCCAACCAACTCAGGCAGGCAGGCAGTCATTAGTGGAAGTAGCATCTTAACCATATTTTAAGCACTTATGAATATATTATCATTATCTCATTTATCATTACATGAAATCAAACAAGTTACCACAAAAATTAGTCAAGTATAGCAGGAAAAAAAATTCTTGTTTGCAAATATTTATTTTCAGATCCAATTTCTACAGGGTTGAAAGAACAGTAAAAGATATATAATTAAGGTGGCCATGATCTGCTAGCTCCATTAGGGTCTTTAAAATATTTATCACTTACCTGGAAAAATTAAAAATTAAAAAAAATTTTTTTAGATGAAAGAGTAGATTCGATTTAGACTTAGACCACCTGGAGATGGGGGGGTGGAAGGTGAGGGTGGGGTGGGGAAGGCATTACTAAGTATAGAGCATCTGTCTTTGAATGCAGAGAGTTCAGTTGGATTTTAAGAAAATTACCTTGAAGGCTGCTAAACAATGAAGGCTCAGTAAAGCCATCACAACTGCCAGAAGGATGGTGGCTAAGTTCCGTACGTCCCATATGGTCTCTACCAGAGGAATACTGCCGACCTGCCAGTCATAGCACAGAGTAACAGGTGCAAGCAGAAGCCACACATTGAAGGCCAAGAGGTAGGAATAGGTAAGGAACCTGCGAAGAGAAGAACAACCACTGAAATACAACTCAAGGTCCATGATACTTTGCAAACATTCATTATCATGGTTTAATTAAATGGCATTTGTATACTGTCCGTGTTATCAGGAAAGACAAGACAAGATGGAAAGCCACTCATTCATTTAGTTATTAAATAGGCCATTTGGGAATATACTTTACAGTTCCATGCACTGTGGTAGGTGCTGGCCTTTCAATGGGCAACAAGTAAAGACAGTTTCCACGACATATGTTTTAAAATGGTCATACAAATAAATACATTACATCCAGAGATATATGTCAAGAAGGAAAAGTCTGATGGAAGTATACGACAGAAATGCTGTTCTGCTAGTTGGGGGTCCCTGGGCAAGAGACAGACCTTTAAACTGTCCTTTTTTCATAGAGTGCAGGAAACTGCTGTAGATAGTAAACCATTTTACCACCTTTACAACAGATTGATCATACCAAATTATTTCAAAAAACTAAAGCATCTGTGGTAGGGACATGAAGTCTCTTATTCACAAGTAAGTCTCTTATTCACAAGTGAAGGGGCTAGCCTTTAACAGGAGGGTAAGAAGTAGTACAGCCATCATCCTGCTAAGAAGAACACACAGACCTACAGAAGGGAAATAATGAACGCAGGGGATGCTCCTCTTTCCCGGCTGTGTCTAGGTACAAAGGGAAGGTGAAAGGCATTCCAAGGGACCCTATTCCTTTTAGGGTAGAGGAAACTGAATTTATTTAAATGTGTTCAGTCAATGCAAATTCATTGCGTGGTGGTCTAGACCCTTGAAAACTATAGAACTATCAGCACATAACAAACTTCGTCCAAACCCGTGCACTAGGGGACGCCAAACTCCAGCATGGCTCCTAGCAGCATGGTCACCTAGGGTGACCTCCGCCCCCATTAGAACGCTTGCCTGAGAAAGCTTGGTGCTATCAGAAGAATTTACTGTTGGCTCTAGCCAATACCTGACAAGAGGCCTCTGACCTCCCTGTCTTAGAGCATAATCTATAAAGGGGTTCCAATTTTGAATATGTATCTCCCATGACCCCCAACCTTTCTCAAGGACCTGAGAGATATGCCTTTATAATGTAATCGTCAGGAAGGAAAGGGCCTATCGCCCAGTATCTGTAAGAGGATAACTGCCAGCCCACAGACACAACCTGCCTAAATGCACTTTGACGACCATTCCTTTGCAATCTTTCACCTCTTGGCCTCTTCTGAGCCCCAGCCCGCCCAGCCCTCCCACTCTCCCTTAAAAATGCCCAATCACTCTGGCACAAATCAGAGTGGTGCTCAGCCCTCTCCTTTGCTGTCAGCTGTTACTGAATAAAATCTATTTTCACTGCTTTAACTGATGTCCAGCTGTGTTTCTGTTTGACACCCTATATGGGATTAAACAGAATAATTAGATAAACTCCTTGTCCTCAAAAAAAAAATGCATAATCCAACAGTGAAAACAAGATATACAAAATTAAAGAAGAACAATACACAATGTGAAGGAAAGCCGCCTGTCAGTTGTCACGTTCTTTTGGAAGGATGCTTGGATTGGCAAAGAGGTTAGATGGAATAATTTCTAATTTAGCTTTCAATACAAAGAGGTATTTCACCTTGAATTCTTCTCAACAATTGTTCAGCTACTAGTTGGGAACACCCTTCCCAGACCTTCCCAACTGATCTTCCATTCCCTCCTTTCCCTCTAGGATTGGCAGTTAACAAATCATCAGTGATGGCCAGGTGAGGCTTAGGGATGAGGATCACTCACTGTCCCGACTCTCAACTCCAACAAAGAAATGGGTTGAAGGAGTGGGGATCTTCCTTCCTTCCTTTCTTCCTTCCTTCCTTCCTTCCTTCCTTCCTTCCTTCCTTCCAGATGAGGATCACTCACTGTCCCAACTCTCAAACTCCAACAAATAAATGAGTTGAAGGAGTGGGGATCTTCCTTCCTTCCTATCTTCTCTTTCTTTCTTTCTTTCTTTCTTTCTTTCTTTCTTTCTTTCTTCTTTCTTTCTTTTCCTTCCTTCCTTCCTTCCTTCCTTCCTTCCTTCCTTCCAAATGAGGATCACTCACTGTCCCAACTCTCAAACTCCAACAAAGAAATGAATTGAAGGAGTGGGGATCTTTCTTTCTTTCTTCCTTCCTTCCTTCCTTCCTTCCTTCCTTCCTTTCTTCCTTCTTTAAAGCTTATGGGCAGCCGGGGTGGCTCAGCGATTTAGCTCCGCCTTCAGCCCAGGGCCTGATCCTGGAGACCCGGGATTGAGTCCCACGTCGGGCTCCCTGAATGGAGCCTGCTTCTCCCTTTGCCTGTGTCTCTGCCCCTCTCACTCTGTGTCTCTCATGAATAACTAAATGCAATCTTTATTAAAAAAAAAAAAAGATTTATTTATTATTTGAGAGAGAGAGAGACAACAAGTGACAGGCAGAGTGAGAGGAAGACAGAATTTCAAGGAGACTCTGAGCTGAGCATGGAGCCTGAGGCAGAGCTTGATCTCATGACCCTGAGGTCATGACCTGAGCTGAAATCAAGAGTCAGATACTTAACCGACTGAGCCATCCAGGGGCCCCAGGGGTGGGGATACTTCAGTGGTATTTTCTGACTCTTTTTCTCTCAGTTGGTATTTTTAATAAAACATTAATGCTCAAATCGTGTGGTATGCACTGAAAGCTTAATGAAGTCTAAAAGCTTTATTATTTAACAAAAATCAAAACAAAACACTCCCTTGTCTCTTTTACACTTGGGGCTAAGAAATTGTCTCATGAGAGAATGCCAACTCCACAGGAAGATGACTGGGTCACTTTGGGCTTTGTTTTTTCACAGAGCTTCTAGTTGATGCAATCCACTTGTTAGCTCAGGGAAGATTTTCTGTGACTTGGCTTTAAAGAAGGTGGAACCATCAAACAGGAAAATCACAATGCTTTCTCCCTCACTTAAGGGAGGGTCCTGGGAGGACCTCCCAGGTCTTAAAAATTACTTTTAAAAAATGGTATCTCTCCTTCTTGACATAATAGTTACCAGCAATGATTATAAACAGCTGCTAAAATTATTAGGTGGGAGCTGATAGGGTACTTTGTAATGGATGGATCACACTAAATCAGGTGCCTAGAACTAACTAACAAATTTTAACATCACAGAAAGGGAGACTAATAGCCAGATGTCCTCCTGATGGATCTATCTCCACCTTTAAAGCAGTCTTGTCCCCCTCAAAAAAGAAAAGATTAAACTTGAATGTGATCAAGCCCTTTATTATCAGTTTACATCAAATAAAGAAAACACCAGAACATGCTGCATGACACTACAGGGATGCAAAGTGACAAATTCAGAATGTTGCCATTCCACAGAACAAATCGATGTCAGGTTGTTCAACAAATACACTGTAAGAGGGATGATGGGGAAAGGGGGTAGGACTGAAGAAAGAAGAGGGCATCTGTAAGTCAGGTGAGACCTAAGGGACATATCAAACAAAGTGCAGTTATTGTTCAGGTGCTAATTCAAACAAATCATTATTAAAAATAACCCCTTATGAGCAGGAAAAATTGAAACATTAATCAGATATATGACACGAGAGAATCATTGTTAAAATTTAAAGATGATAATGGTATTCTGGTTATATTTTTTAAGAATCCTTATCTTTCAGAAATATACACTTGAAAATATGCATATGAAACTATGTCTGAGATTTGCTTCAAAATGATTGACTGGGGTGCAGAAGGAGGTGAGGGTATGAATGAAACAAGACTGGCCATGAGCTATGATTTTGAACCTAGGTAATGGGTCTGTAGAGGTTCTTTATGCCATCTGCTCTACTTTTGTATGTATTTGTTATCATCCATAATAAAAACTATTTTCTTTAAGTAGGCGACAAAAATGCAACAGGAATATTTTCTTTCTTTATCTTATCCAACTGCAGCTTGACCATGGAATAGATGCAAATGCTAATGTGGATTTTTGTTTTGTTTTAAGGTAAGGTCCCAATGCAGCGTTTGAACTCAAGACCCTGAGGTCAAGACTTGAGCTGAGATCAAGGGTCAGATACTTAACGAACTGAGCCACCCAGGCGCCCAACTAATGTGGAAATTTTTATTTTAATTGTTAAGTTCACATTTTGACCTGGCCCTGAAAGTTGTCCTCAGTTTCTTTTTTTTTTTTTTTTAAGTTTTTTTATTTATATAAGTAATCTGTACATCCAACATGGGGCTCAAACTCATGATCCTGAGATCAAGAGTTTCATGCTCTTCCAACAGAGTCAGCCAGGTACCCCAGCTTATATTTTCTAGACTTCCAATAATGCCAGGTTGACAAAAAAATGAATAAATAATAATATCTTTTCAGTTACAATCTCTGTGTAGCTATTTAGTTTAAAAAAATGTTCAGGGATCCCTGGGTGGCGCAGCGGTTTCGCGCCTGCCTTTGGCCCAGGTCGCGATCCTGGAGACCCGGGATCGAATCCCACGTCGGGCTCCCGGTGCATGGAGCCTGCTTCTCCCTCTGCCTGTGTCTCTGCCTCTCTCTCTCTCTCTCTCTCTCTCTCTCTCTCTCTATCATAAACAAATTAAAAAAAAAATTTAAAAAAAATGTTCATTGTCACTTTTCATACAGGCTATAATTGAAATATGTTAAAACAGTAAAGTAAACCACAGAACTAAAGGCAACTTGCCTTCCTATAACACTAGGAAAATCAGCACCATTAACTTACCCCTTTTAGTACAGATGTATTGTCTCCAGAAACTCAAGAGATATCACTTACCTTGTAGTACATATGAATTCAGGTCAATGTTGCTAGTAAACTCTTTTTAAAAACTATTTGGAATACTGAAACAGCATTGGAAAATTTCTGCAAATTTAAGCATAAAGAAGCCACTTGAAATCTTGCCAAAAGCTAATTACATTTTAGGGGGCCAGTTGAGCTAGTGTAATCAGCAACTCAAGTCTTTCTTTTAACTCACTGACTATGAATTACATTTTAAACTAATCATCTTGTTTATTTCTGCTAAAATTTCAAAAATGGAATAATCTGTTGAATATCTCTGCCCTGCTGAGTTCTCTTTTTTTAAAGCAGGAAGAAAACCAAAATGAATTATTCACCCATTTTCTACCATGAATTCCGCTAACAGGAGGAAAGCCACTAGAATATCTTACCAACAAAGTGGAATGGAATACACAGGAATTCAACTTGAACAATTTAGTCATGAGGTTGTGCTGACAAGCCAGGGAATATGGGAGAGGGAGGATGAGGCTGTGGGGGAGCTGGTGTGCATCTAATGGCACCTGAACAAACTGGGTGGCTCTTAAAATCT